>NC_044552.1:39848094-41089094 GCF_007565055.1 Rhinopithecus roxellana | reverse complement strand
TTTCTGCATTTTTCAACTGAGGTACTGGGTTCATCTCACTGGGGCATGTTGGACAGTTGACGCTTGTCTGTGGGTGCAGCCCAACCAGCAAGAGCTGAAGCAGGGCGAGCCATTGCCTCATCTGGGAAGTGCAAGGGGGAAGGGAATTCCTTTCCCTAGTCAAAGGAAATTGAGACACACAACACCTGGAAAATAGGGTAACTCCCACCCTAATACTATGCTTTACCAAGGGTCTTAGCAAATGGCACACCAGGAGATTATATCCCACACCTGGCCCGGAGGGTCCCACACCCACGTAGCATCCCTCATTGCTAGCACAAGCAGTCTGAGATCTAACTGCAAGGTGACAGCGAGGTTGGGGGAGGGGTGCCCACCATTGCTGAGGCTTACGTAGGTAAACAAAGCCACCGCTGGGAAGCTCGAATTGGGTGGAGCCCACCACAGCTCAAGGAGGCCGGACTGCCTCTGTAGACTCCTCCTCTGGGGACAGGGCATAGCTAAACAAAAAGGAGCAGAAACCTCGGCAGAGGTAAATGCCCCTCTATGACAGCTTTGAAGAGACGAGTGGATCTCCCAGCAAGGAGGTTGAGATCTGAGAACGGACAGACTGCCTGCTCAAGTGGGTCCCTGGCTCCTGAGTAGCCTAACTGGGAGACATCCCCCACTAAGTGCAGACCGACACCTCACAACTCACATGGCGGGGTACACCCCTGAGACGAAGTTTATAGAGCAAGAATCAGACAGCAACACTCGCTTCTCAGCAATATTCTATCTTCTGCAGCCGCCACTCATCGCCAGGAACTGAATAAAGCTGGACGGAGAATGACTTTGATGAGTTGAGAGAAGAAGACTTCAGTTGATCAAATTTCTCAGAGCTAAAGGAGGAACTACGTACCCAGTGCAAAGAAACTAAAAATCTTGAAAAAAGAATGAATGAATGGATAACTAGAATAATCAATGCAGAGAAGACCTTAAAAGAACTGATAGAGGTGAAAACCATAACATGAGAACTATGTGACAAATGCACAAGCTTCAGTAGCCGACTTGATCAACTGGACGAAAGAGTATCAACTACTGAAGATCAAATGAATGAAGTAAAGTGAGAAGAGAAGTGTAAAGAAAAAAGAGTAAAAAGAAAATGAACAAAGCCTCCAAGAAAGATGGGATTCTGTGAAAAGACCAAATCTATGTCTGATTGGTGTGCCTGAAAGTGACGGGGAAAATGGAACTAAGTTGGAAAACACTCTGCAGGATATCATCCAGGAGAACTTCCCAAAGGCAGGCCAACATTCAAATTCAGGAAATACAGAGAATACCACAAAGATACTCCTCGAGAAGAGCAACTCCAAGACACATAATTGTCAGATTCACCAAAGTGGAAATGAAGGAAAAAATGTTAAAGGCAGCCAGAGAGAAAGGGCAGTTTACACACAAAGGGAATCCCATCAGACTAAGAGCAGATCTCTTGGCAGAAACTCTCCACGCCAGAAGAGAGTGGGGGCCAATATTCAACATTCTTAAAGAAAAGAATTTTCAACCCAGAATTTCATATCCAGCCAAACTAAGTTTCATAAGTGAAGGAGAAATAAAATCCTTTACAGACAAGCAAATGCTTAGAGATTTTGTCACCACCAGGCCTACCCTATGAGACAGCCTGAAGGAAGCACTAAACAAGGAAAGGAAAAACAGTTACCAGCCATTGCAAAAACATGTCAAAATGTAAAGTCCATTGATGCTAGGAAGAAACTGCATCAACTAGCGAGCAAAATAACCAGCTAATATCATAATGACAGGATCAAGTTCACACATAACACTATTAACTTTAAATGCAAATGGACTAAATGGTCCAATTAAAAGACACAGACGGGCATATTGGATAAAGAGTCAAGACCCATCAGTTTGCTGTATTCAGGAGATCCATCTCAGATGCAGAGACACACATAGGCTCAAAATAAAGGGATGGAGGAAGATCTACCAAGCAAATGGAGAACAAAAAAAAGCAGGAGTTGCAATCCTAGTCTCTGATAAAACAGACTTTCAACCATCAAAGATCAAAAGAGACAAAGAAGGCCATTACATAATGGTAAAGGGATCAATTCAACAGGAAGAGCTAACTACCCCAATATATATGCACCCAATACAGGAGCACCCAGATTCATAAAGCAAGTCTTTAGAGACTTACAAAGAGACTTAGACTCCCATACAATAATAATGGGAGACTTCAACACCCCACTGTCAACATTAGACAGATCAACAAGACAGAGAGTTAACAAGGATATACAGGAATTGAACTCAACTCTGCACCAAGCAGACCTAACAGACATCTACAGAACTCTCCACCCCAAATAAACAGAATATACATTCTACTCAGCACCACATCGCACTTATTCCAAAATTGACCACATAGTTGGAAGTAAAGCACTCCTTAGCAAATGCAAAAGAACAGAAATTATAACAAACTGTCTCTCAGACCACAGTGCAATCAAACTAGAACTCAGGACTAAGAAACTCAATCAAAACTGTTCAACTACATGGAAACTGAACAAGCTGCTCCTGAATGACTACTGGGTACATAACGAAATGAAGGCAGAAATAAAGATGTTCTTTGAAACCAATGAGAACAAAGACACAACACACCAGAATCTCTGGGACACATTTAAAGCACATTGTGTAGAGGGACATTTATAGCACTAAATACCCACAAGAGAAAGTAGGAAAGATCTAAAATTGACACCCTAACATCACAATGAAAAGAACTAGAGAAGCAAGAGCAAACACATTCAAAAGCTAGCAGAAGGCAAGAAATAACTAAGAACAGAGCAGAACTGAAGGAGATAGAGACACAAAATCCCTCTAAAAAATCAATGAATCTAGGAGCTGGTTTTTGAAAAGATCAACAGAATTGATAGACCACTACCAAGACTAATAAAGAACAAAAGAGAGAAGAATCAAATTTAAAAAACGACAAAGGGGATATCACCACCGACCCCACAAAAATACACACTTTCATTAGAGAATACTATAAACACCTCTACACAAATAAACTAGAAAACCTACAAGAAATGAATAATTTCCTGGACACTTACACTCTTCCAAGACTAAACCAGGAAGAAGTTGAATCCCTGAATAGACCAATAGCAGGCTCTGAAATTGAGGCAACAATTAATAGCCTACCAACCAGAAAAATTCCAGGAGCAGATGGATTCACAGCCAAATACGACCAGAGGTACAAGGAGGAGTTGGTACCATTCCTTCTGAAAATATTCCAATCAATAGACAAAGAGGGAATCCTCCCTAACTCATTTTACGAGACCAACATCATTCTGATACCAAAGCCTGACAGACATACAACAAAAAAGGAGATTTTTAGACCAATATCCCTGATGAACATCGATGCAAAAATCCTCAATAAAATACTGGCAAACCGGATTCAGCAGCACATCAAAAAGCTTCTCCACTGTGATCAGGTGGGCTTCATCCCTGGGATGCAAGGTTGGTTCAACATACACAAGTCAATAAATGTAATCCAGCATATAAACAGAACCAAAGACAAAAACCACATGATTATCTCAATAGATGCAGAAAAAGCCTTTGACAAAATTCAACAGCCCTTCATGCTAAAAACTCTCAATAAATTTAGTATTGATGGAACGTATCTCAAAATAATAGGAGTTATTTATGACAAACCCACAGCCAATATCATACTGAATGGGCAAAAACTGGAAGCATTCCCTTTGAAAACTGGAACAAGACAGGATGCCCTCTCTCACCACTCCTATTCAACATAGTGTTGGAAGTTCTGGCTAGGGCAATCAGGCAAGAGAAAGAAATCAAGGGTATTCAGTTACGAAAAGAAGAAGTCAAATTGTCCCTGTTCGCAGATGACATGATTGTATATTTAGAAAACCCCATTGTCTCAGCCCAAAATCTCCTTAAGCTGATAAGCAACTACAGCAAAGTCTCAGGATACAAAATTAATGTGCAAAAATCACAAGCATTCTTATACACCAGTAACAGACAAACAGAGAGCCAAATCATGAATGAACTCCCATTCACAATAGCTTCAAAGAGAATAAAATATCTAGGAATGCAACTTACAAGGGATGTAAAGGACCTCTTCAAGGAGAGCTACAAACCACTGCTCAGTGAAATCAAAGAGGACACAAACAAATGGAAGAACATACCATGTTCATGGATAGGAAGAATCAATATCGTGAAAATGGCCATACTGCCCGAGGTAATTTATAGATTCAATGCCATCCCCATTAAGCTACCAATGACTTTCTTCACAGAATTCGAAAAAAAACTGCTTTAAAGTTCATATGGAACCAAAAAGACCCCGCATTGCCAAGACAATCCTAAGCCAAAAGAACAAAGCTGGAGGCATCACACTATCTGACTTCAAGCTATACTACAAGGCTAGTGTAACCAAAACAGCATGGTACTGGTACCAAAACAGAGATATAGACCAATGGAACAGAACAGAGCCCTCAGAAATAACACCACACATCTACAACCATCTGATCTTTGACAAACCTGACAAAAACAAGAAATGGGGAAAGGATTTCTTATTTAATAAATGGTGCTGAGAAAATTGGCTAGCCATAAGTAGAAAGCTGAAAGTGAATCCTTTCCTTATTCCCCATATGAAAATTAATTCAAGATGGATTAGAGACTTAACTGTTAGGCCTAAAACCATAAAAACCCTAGAAGAAAACCTAGGTAATACCATTCAGGACATAGACATGGGCAAGGACTTCATGTCTAAAGTACCAAAAGCAACGGCAACAAAAGCCAAAATTGACAAATGGGATCCAATTAAACTAAAGAGCTTCTGCACAGCAAAAGAAACTACCATCAGAGTGAACAGGCAACCTACAGAATGGGAGAAAATTTTTGCAATCTACTCATCTGACAAAGGGCTAATATCCAGAACCTATGAATAACTCAATCAAATTTACAAGAAGAAAACAAACAACCCCATCAAAAAGTGGGCAAAGGATATGAACAGACACTTCTCAAAAGAAGGCATTCATACACACATGAAAAAATACTCATCATCACTTGCCATCAGAGAAATGCAAATCAAAACCACAATGAGATACCATCTCACACCAGTTAGAGTGGCAATCATTAAAAAATCAGGAAACAACAGGTGCTGGAGAGGATGTGGAGAAATAGGAACACTTTTACACTGTTGGTGGGACTGTAAACTAGTTCAACCATTGTGGAAGACAGTGTGGCAATTCCTCAAGGATCTAGAACTAGAAATACCATTTGACCCAGCCAGCCTGTTACTGGGGATATACCCAAAGGATTATAAGTCATGCTGCTATAAAGACACAAGCACATGTATGTTTATTTTATTGCGGCACTATTCACAATAGCAAAGACTTGGAATCAACCCAAATGTTCATCAGTGACAGACTGGATTAAGAAAATATGGCACATATACACCATGGAATACTATGCAGCCATGAAAAAAGGATGAGTTGGTGTCCTTTGTAGGGACATGGATGTAGCTGGAAACCATCATTCTCAGCAAGCTATTGCAAGAGCAGAAAACCAAATACCGCATGTTCTGACTCATAGGTGGGAATTGAACAACGAAATCACTTGGACAGGAAGGGGAACATCACACACCAAGTCCTATTGTGGGCAGGGAGGGGGTGGGATAGCATTAGGAGATATACCTAATGTAAATGACGAATTAATGGGTGCAGCACACCAACATGGCACGTGTATACATATGTAACAAACCTGCATGTTGTGCGCATGTACCCTAGAACTTAAAGTATAATAAAAACAAACAAACAAACAAAAAACCATAACATTCATTGGCAAAATATGCCTGTTTTGAAACCAGTGCTTTAGCACAACACCATTAGGATGTACAGGTTGGTGATGCTAAGTTTACATGTTGTAAGTTTATAACTCGTACTAAAACGACTTGAGGAAAACCACCCTAAAACCTTAAGACAATCTTTCAACAAGAATTTTAGTATATAGAGATATCTGTAGATATTGAAAAGAAAAGAGTATTGTGCTAAAATATGCTCCATCGGGGCAGAAAAAACAAAAAATAAAAAAAAAACTACAAACCAACATCAGAGTCTCAGTGACTCTATCATAAGGAATCTGCTTATGTTTTTCATCAAATACCCTTAGATACCCTAAGGAAAATAATAATCTCAAATAAGGAGCACGTCACCACTTTCTGGTAAAAACCAGAAACACTTACTCCAACCTTAATACCTCACAATTCCCCCACTATAATCCCTCAGAGAACACAAACCTTTGTGTGCTAAAATTGATGGGTAAAAGATTCAAACACATAAACAACAAAGAAATGAATCAAAGTCTAATTAAATATAGAACCTTTAAAAATGTCTGAAGAAATTATTCAAGTCTAAATCCAGATGACTGCATGACATCTGGAATCCCTTGTGTACTCTCGCATTTCAGTGGAGAATTGTGAGGTATTAAGCTTCTTATTAAAACCCACAACTTTTGTTAATCTATTAATCATAGACCTACTTTCTAATTAAAATATTAATATTTAATGTTCACCTGTAGGACTAACCCTTGAAGTTGCAGACCCTTACTCTGCTATTTTTGCTTTCTGACAATTTCAATAGATTGCCTAAGCTTTCTTGCCCCTCTCACAGCTCTCCAAGCCTTTTAAAACTGTATAGACATATTCACTCCCAATCCTGACTCAGCTTGAGCTACAAGAACTATAGAGGTAGGATGTATCTGGGAAGCAGAGTTTTTGATTCCCCTAAGCCCCTCCCTAAACTACCTCAGTATTCTTCAAAACATGATGCATTTGAAGGCTTCAAATTTATTATTGAAGGACCCCCTGCAGGGGGATTCTTATTTCCACTTCTAGTCCCTGCCACACACTTACTTTACCTATCAAAAGACCCAATAAAAAGTTACTAATTAGTCCACAATTTGTGTGCTATAAATAAAATTTTAAAACCTGGATTGCTTCTCATTCTAAATCCCAATACTCCCCTCATTTCCATATGTTACAATGCTATTTAGTTTACTATTGTTGACTTATTCTCTGTTTTTATCTGCATATCCATTGATCCTAAATCTCAATGTCAGTTTGAATTACATGTAAAAATTAACATTATGCTTGAGCATCCATACCCCAGAGATTTGTCGATGCTTTTGCTTATTTTTCATGAACATTAAATGAAAATTTGAAGATTTTCATCTGGCCGTGCAATTCAACCCTCGTCCAATATATAAATGACCTCCTTTGTTTTATGATGTTAAGCAACTCTTTACAAGACACCAATACTTAGTAAAAGTCCTCGGAAGAAGTATAAGGTCTCAAGTGTTAAAGTTCAGCTTCATATCCCCAAGTGAACTATTTAACTCATATTTCCCCAATGGGAAAACCTTATCCCCAGATTGTTCAAGACTATTCTTAATGACCTCTTACCTAAATGCATGAGACAGTTTGGAGGGATTCTGGAACTGTTTGGCTATTGTAGAGTATGAATATCTAACTTATTTACTATAGTATCCCCTTTCTAGGGCATAACTAAAGAAATTATGTCTGAATCGCTAAAATGGAACTCACTTTCTATAACAGCATTTGAATTTCTAAAAAAATCCCTTTGCTTCATCTCCATTTTAAGGCTTCCTAACTATGACTTCCTTTTCTTTCTATTTGTTTAGGAAAGAGAGCACACCTTGAGTGTCCTTGCATTAAAAACACAACGAAAACCACAAGGTCCTTCTGATAGCTCAGTCTTACCATAGATCCTGTTGCACAGGCTTTTCATCCTTGCTTTTAAACAACAGTAGCCACTGCAAAATTAGTTCAAGCTATGCCTGACCTTCTATGAAGCCAGAGTCTAAACATTTATACATCTCATGCAGTCCAGACCCTTCTAACTGAAAACACTCAAAACTTCACAGCTCCTCAGTTTACTTTTCATGAAATTCTTCTTCTATGCCCTTCTAATTTCACTATCCATCGTTGTTAACTGACAGTACCACTCTCCTCCCTCTCCCAACTGACAGACAACTACATGATTATAATATGGCCATTCAAGACTCAATATTCTAGACTCTACATCTCCTGCCCAGACTTACACAAATCCCACTTGCAAATCCAGAACTTACCCTCTGTTGAGGGTTTATGTCTAAGCAACTCAGAAGGAAATTTTTAGGCATCATTTGCCATTATACATTTTCAAACAGCCAACATTGTAAGTGTCTCGCTCAGATTATTGAACATGTGGCACTCACAAGAATCTGCTCTTTAGCTAAAGATAACATAGTATCTATTCAGACAGTAGATATGCTTTGGGAGTAGCACATAATTTTGGTATGTTATGGAAAACAAAATGATTTATGACACCATTGGGGACACCAATTAAAAATGAAAAACATGTGTAATGCCTCTTAGAAGCTTTCTTATTGCCAAAGGAGATGGCCATACTTAAAATAGAAACTCATATTCTCCAGAAAACCTTTGAAGCAAAAACAAACAAAGAAAACAAAACAAAACAAAACAAAAAAACAAAAAGAAAAAAGAAAAAAAAAAACATCTGGGTTGATAAATATGCTAAACTGACAGTTGTTTCATAAAGCTCTCACCACTATCAAAAGATGTTTTAAATCTACTCTACTTAACCACCCGATGCTCTAATCTAGGAACTTAAAACCTCCCAATTCAAAGCCTTTGAACATGAAAAGACCAAAGGCAAACAAATTGGATGTATTGTCTACCAGGGAGTATTTTGGAGACACCCATAAGATTGCTTTGTCCCTGCACAGTCCCAAATCTGGATGTACTCTTAACTTCATAAAAATATTCACAATGAAAGGGAGAAACTAAATCAACTGCTCACCAATATTGATGGAGAAACTTCACTGACTATCTGAAAGAAGCGTGTCTTCTGGCCCATTCTGTCAAAAACATAGCCCCGGTCAAGTTGCAAAGGTAGGGGCAGGAAAATAACTACCTTTAGCAGGACCTTTTTTTCATTGACAGATCTATTCTATTCAGCTCCATAAATCTCAAGAATAGGAATGTGTTCTTACCACCACATGCATGTTCTCTTTCTGGCTTTTACCTTTCCCTTGTAAAGAGGTAACTGCAACTGCTAAAATTGGGTTACAATGAGTATTACCCACATGGAGAGCTTTACTGGCTCTTTCAAATGACTAAAAGAAATGGGTTCATTTCACTGGTAAAGTCATCCAAGAAATCCCATGAGTTCTTTTCTTATCCAAAATTACATTTCTTCCATTATCTCCACTCATCTGGAGTAATAGAGAAAGCTAATGAATATTAAAATTAAAGCTTGCTAAATTAATGGAAAAATTTTATCTCCCATGGCCTAAGATTTTATTCTTAGTCCTAATTCCCTTCTGTCTCTTCTGGGTCACACAAACAGTGCTCATCTAAAATAATAACTATCTGGCCTATGGAAATTCACTATTCTATCTGGATTCTCAAAGACTCTATCCTGGTTATTCAGACATTCTAAAACAATGAGAGATTGGTTAATTATATTCAAACTTATTATCAACAGGCCAAGGCTGCCTTTCCTCCAGTTCTTCCATCAAAACCACTCTTCAACCTAGAAATTGGAGAAACGGTTCTCTGGAGGTGACATCACTGGAATATTAATCTTGAATCTTGTAGGAGAGCCCTTACAATCTCCTCTTACCACCAACACTGTTGCCAAACTCCAGAAAATTTAACACTAGATTCATGTTTTTCAAATGAAAAGACAGAAGGAAAACCCTAAATGGAAGTCCACTGCACCTGGAGATCTTAAATAGAGACTCTCTTGAGGCCCTAGAAGCAGATGGGTGGAGGCTTTCCAAGGAGCTCTGGACTAAGCAAATGACATAATGAGGTGATCAGCTTCTGTTCAAAGGCTAGAAAAACATCCCTTAGGATTCTCTTGTCTGATTCCTATTCTTATGATTTTTATTTTCCATGGTTGCTGCTTTCTCCTTCTCTATTCACTCCATCATCACCTGTGCTATACGCAAAAATCCCTCTCATTGCAACCATAGCTTTCTATATTGAGCCTTATTGTGTATTATCTGTTCCTTCCCATCACAAAAGATGTTCCACTTCTTATAATTTCTCCATTCTTGCAAGGACCGCAGAATTCCCAGAGTGGCATTCTTTCACTCTCTCCATAGCACAATCCTACAGCCCCACTTTGAGTTGCAGGTTATATGCCTGGCACCTTTAGTCCCAGCTACTCGGGAGGCTGAGGCAGGAGAATGGCATAAACCCGGGAGGCGGAGCTTGCAGTGAGCCGAGATCACGCCACTGCACTACAGCCTGGGCTACAGAGCGAGACACCATCTAAAAAAAAAAAAAAAAACCATAATGTTACCATATATGCTTGATGCTTGGGACTGACAACCCATAAACAAGAACTTAACACTTTCCTCTTACCACTTGAATGGGACAACATTTCCATCAAAATAGCTTATAAAAATTCTGAGATGCAAATCCATGAGACAGTTATTTCTGTGAACCTGAATAGCCCCAGTGAGGCATATTTTATTGTGGAAACTTGCCTGTTGGTATCTGCTGGCTAATTGGACTAGATCCTATTATCTAGATCATTAAATTAGCTCCCATTTAATCTTTAACCAGACTGCCCTCTTTACTCATCACAGCCACACTATTACTTTTGATTTGACTTTTCTAGGCACCAAAAAGTCAGGAAAAATAGGTATAACTACAATCTTAGGCAAAAAATCCCAGCTCTTGAAAAGGGCTGTGACCTTCCTTTCTCATCACCTTCTCAAAATGGTACAAGTAAGAAAATGTAAAAGCTACATGTACAAAAACATGAGAAAGAATGTTTTAAATAGTTAAGATATTTAGCCACACTAAAATTATTAAACTATTTATCTCTGTATCTCATTTAATAAAATATTATCCACAAATTTATTTCACAAAAGGATGTAGCATAATATGACATACTTTCAAATATACATCATTTAATAAGACAGTAACAAATCTTAATTATTTAAAGAATGCAAAAATTTTGGCTAAAATTAAAAAAATATATTTTGCTCTAATCTTTCCTTATTTAAAGTGTTACTACTTCATGGAGAGGATTTTAATGTTTCTTATATCTTTTGATTTAATGTTTTATTTTTCTGGCTCATTATGGTTATGGTTATGTTCTTTGAATATTTTATTGTTATTGAGGTCACTTCAATTATGTTTTGGGGACTTTTATTTTAAGAATATGTTTCCAGTTTAATAGTGAGAATTAAAACACATAAGAGATTCCATATAAAATATTTAAATTCCCAGCAAAATGATTAGTGTTTGGCCTTCAGTGCTTTATGAGAAGCTGTAGCACTTCAACCCATTAATATTCTGTGGTATTTTCATAGGGGAAATACATTCTTTTTTAAATTCTCTTTTTAGTATGTGCCAAGCACATAGCACAAAAAGAGAACCAGCTTCTCTGGAGAGTAACTAAGCCAAGAACATTACTTTCATCAACTTCATGATGAACTGCAGATTTCACATTAACAGACAAATTCTTCATTTCAAAACATTAACCCACATAGTACTTAATAATTGAAGCCTGTGTGATTTAGAGTTAAGAAATGAATTAAGTACAAAAATAGATTTTTTTTCCCACTTTCCTTTGATTGTGCCCTGGATTGATTGTTATTCATTTTAGAATCTTGCCTTTTAGGACTTTGTTCCAATAGAGTTTGAGAATTTTCAATAATAGCTGACTTCAATAGCATTTCCTTCTTATGGAAATTATTTGTCAATTAAAATGCTTTTCACAAAATTGAAATTTATTTGCACTCTATATCTGCTGGAAGATTTGAGGAACTATTCTATTGTTCTGTAATGAAGACACTTAAATAAATGTTAAGAAATCTATTAAAAACTTAATATAGCCTGGTGCAGTGGCTCATGCCTATAATCCTAGCACTTTGGGAGGCCGAGGCGTGCAGATAACCTGAGCCGAGATGGCACCACTGCACTCCAGCCTGTGCAACAGAGTGAGATTCCATCTCAAAATAATAATAATAATAATAAAATGAATAAAACTTAATATATTCCCATGGTGGAGTCTAGATTTGAACTCAGGGAGTCAAGCTCTATAATTAATGCTCCTAAATATTGTGTGGGAAACTCTCTTATTAGAGTAAGGCAGGAGAGATTGAATAAATCACAAATATACTGGAAATGTCATAAACCTATGATCTTTACTTTTTTTAGAAAAGATAGTTTCTCTGCTCTGTCTTTACAATTAAAATCTTCTCATTTCTCACTACCTTGCCAGTGTCTAGTTGTCATATGGAATAAGGCATTGTGTTGTCTTTATTATCCAATTTTGTTTTCTTACATTCTTTTACCCTCAAAAGGATTCTTGGCAGACATCTGATTTTATTCTTTTTTTTTTTTTTTTTTTTTTTTTTTTTTTTTTTTTTTGAGACGGAGTCTCACTCTGTCGCCTAGGCTGGAATGCAGTGGCCGGATCTCAGCTCACTGCAAGCTCCGCCTCCCGGGTTTATGCCATTCTCCTGCCTCAGTCTCCCGAGTAGCTGGGACTACAGGTGCCCGCCACCTCACCTGGCTAGTTTTTTTTGTATTTTTTTAGTAGAGACGGGGTTTCACCGTGTTAGCCAGGATGGTCTCGATCTCCTGACCTCGTGATCACCCACCTCAGCCTCCCAAAGTGCTGAGATTACATAGGTCCAGGTAACAATTAGGGTGAGTATGAGACAGCTAGTCAAAGAAAACAAGAGTATTTCCACTGTAGACAGAAAAAAAATACTCTTTTTCCATGATGGTGGACTGACGACATTCTTAGCATGCCTCTCCCACTTGGAAAGGCAAAATAGTGTGTACAGATTCATGCTGTGAAAGAAACCATAGACCTTTAGAAAGAAGCGGTGGACAACGGCCTACACCATGAGCCAGAAGAAAACTGTGTGTCTCCATAGCATGTGAGAGAGAGAGAAACACACGTTCCCACAAGGGAATCAGGAAATTTAGGCCACAGAAGGTCTTAATCCGATACAGTAGTGGAGCTGATTTAGTGAGCAGTGGGGACTCTAACAGAAGAAGCAGCATTGGGATAAGATTTGCGTGCACTTTCAAACTCCAGTGGGACAGAGGGAAGCCATTCCAAATCCTTTCTCACAGGAGACCTCACGGAAATCTGCCAGCCAACTCATGATGTAGTAACAGGTTGAGAGAAGCATCAACTGAGCATTGCGAAAGAATCATGACTGGGGACAAAACTCATTGACCAGGATAAAGGGACACGCAGGAAGCATGCTATAGCCGTGGGCAAAGGAGCTGAGCCTCTACTTCACTGGCAGATCAAGAGGGGCATGGCCTGAAACCCACAGTTTTTGTCTCCATTGGGAAGGCTTATGGCCTGGGGCAGTTTTGAGTTCTATGTGCAGGCTCCCTGGAACCCAGCTAGTTGCAGCAAAGCACTATGGGTGTGAGGCCTGCCTTGCCAAGTGCTTGGGAACTGAGTGGGGCTTACTGCCACCTACTCCATGCTGCTCCTCACGTGGATCTTTTGTGCAGTGGAGACAGTAGCAGTCCTCCCTGGAACGGTATTCCAGTGGTCGGGGAACTGCCTTCTGATCACCACTGAGGCCGCTGCTTGGGCATGCATATGGGGAGCCAGAGTGCAAACTTGCTGAACCCACCCGCACCCAGCTTTGCCCTTCCAACCATCCTGATAGTCTAACATGATGGACAGGTACATTTGAGAACTCCATGGCCCAGCACATTGCCTGACACACCAGAATATCTACTTTGGGGTAACATAAGGCAGGCACAAATTCCACTGCTACCAGCACAGCTGGTGCTCTTTAGCAAGCTCCACTTCCTGGCTGGAGGCCAACTGGCACATCCCATTACAACATCTGAAAACAAATGACACAGTGCTCAGGAAGGAGAAAATGTTTATGTGACCTCAGCTACTGCCATTGCCTGCATTACCCTGGCCAACAAGGAGGTCTTGAGTATGTCCACATGCCCAATACTACTAAGGTTGGCATCTGAGAAAGTCAACACAATAACATTATTTACAACCAAGGAAAACTTAATTCTTGTCCACCCTCATCAGAGCTGGTGCTGGTACCTGCCACTGGAAGACTAGAGTACAGATGACATCACCAGATCCCTTGCAGACATTCCCTAGGACCATCATAAGCATGGCAGCCCCACTGGGTGAATAGACCCAGGGGAGCAGCAGGATTCACAGTAATCTGGCTTGCAAAGACTGCTACTTTTAGGGGAAGGGAGAGTAGACAATATTAAGGGACACCCCATGAGACAAAAGAAACCAAACTGCAGGCCTTGAGTCCTTGAACTTTTCACTTACAAGAAGTTTCTTTCAACAGAGGCACAGGAGCATTGCTGGGGTCAATGGAAAAGGTGTGCCAACAATCAGGCAGCCCTGGTGCTCATGATGGGTCTTGGAGAAGGGGACTTCTCCCCATCATCTACCACTGCAGACACAGTTGGGACTTCTCACACAGGAGCTTGGAGTGATGAACCTGTAGGCAGCCTTCCTGGAACACTTCAGGGTGATAGCCTCTCCACAGGAGGAATGCCCTCCAGGTTCAGGCTTGCTGGAGAGATAGCCTCACAACCCCTCACAACATGGAACACCAGCATTCTTGCAGATGAAAAGAGGTGCTTGTCTGATCTGAATAGCTAAAACACTGAGTAAGGAGTGTAATTGGGAGGTGGATTGCTTTCTTGCTGGTTTGGAAAGAGAGCTGTAGTGGCTCCCTCTCTTCCCCCTGAGAAGACCTCAGTGCATTTCACTGAGAAATTCCACAGCCACCTCTGCCAAGGATGGAACCTCTGCCCACCATTTGGGTATTGCATTTACTGGCCTGCTTTAGCCACAGCTAGTTTTTACCTGTGGGCACTTCCTACTGGCTTGAAGCCTGAATTGTTCAACCTAGTTGTATTAGTACTTTCTCATACTGCTGTAAAGGACTACCTGAGACTGGGTAATTTACTAAGGGAAGAGGTTTAATTGACTCACAGTTCTGCAGGGCTAGGGAAGCCTCAGGAAACTTACAGTCCTGGTGAAAGGGCAAGTAAACACGTCCTTCTCCACATGATGTAAGGAAGGAGAAGTGCTGAGTAAAAGGGGGAAAAGCCCCTTTTCAAACCAGCAGATCTCATGAGAACTCACTGTCATGAGAACAGCATGCAGGTAACCACCCCTTGGTACAACTACCTCCTGCTGGGTTCCTCTCACGACACATGGGGATTATGGAAACTACAATTCAAGATGAGATTTGGGTGAGGACACCGCCAAACCACATCACTAGTGAATAAAGTACTGGGGGAATTTTTTTTTTTTTCTCAAATTGCACAATACTGAGGAATGAGATAAGCTTCATGAGAACTTTGCCATTCCAGCTGCACAGGAGACAGTGAATTTGCTTTCACAACTAGTATATTAGTACTGAAATCAGCATCACTTAAATTACAAACAATATTTAATAATAATGCTTAGGAATGTATACATTGGAGTACAATAATGAAGAAGAGAGAACTTATTACCCTCAAATTTGGATAATGACCATTGAAGAAGGAATCATAGAGGCTGTAACTAGCTAAGGACACAAAAGGAGGCTCCAGGTTTTTGCAATTTTCATTGTCATAATTTGGGTTGCTATGTGGTTGTTTGCTTTGGAATAAATTGTTAATCTGTGCTTTCACTTTTTTTTGTACTTTCTACATGTGTTTTCTGACACAAAGAAAAAAGTGTAATTTCAATGTGCCCACTTTGATAAGCAAACAAACACAAAATTGACGACAAAATGAGTTCATAGAGACAACGTCATGCAAGGGTAAAGACTTACCTCTCACTCTAACACAAACAAAATTACAAACAGACTTAAAGAAAAAAAAATGTTAAGCTAGTATATTTGTTTATCTTCACACTGCTATAAAGAAATACCAAAGATTGGGTAACTTATAGAGAAAAGAGGGTAAGTGGCTCACAGTTATGCAGGCTGTACAGGTTGCATGGCTGGGGAGGTCTCAGGAAACTTTCAATCATGGCAGAAGTTGAAAGGGAAGCAGGCACATTTTAGATGGCCAAGAGCAGGAGGAGGAGAGAGAAGGGAGTGGTGCTATACACTTTTAAACAACTAGATTTCTTGATAACTCACTCACTATTATGAGAACACTGCCAAAGGATCCACAACCCCTATGATCCAATCCCCTCCCACCTGGCCCCACCTCCAACACTAGGAATTACAATTTGACATGAGATTTTGTGGGGGGGGGGGGGGGGGACACTGACCCATACCATATCAGATAGTGTAACACTATCTGAATAAAAATGTAAAAAAATTATTACCTTTCTAAAACTACATTATACTTACTTTCAGACGAAGATTTAAAAAGCTGATTTCTTCTGAAAGTTTATTCACTAATTAAGTTTAAGCTTGTGTATATTTTGCTGCCCTGCATCCAGTTTCTGTATTAGTTCGCTGGTGCTGTCAAGACAAAGTACCACCCATTGTGTAGGTTAAACAACAAGAATCTATTATTTCACAGTTCTGGTGGCTAGAAGTCCAAGATCAAGGTGTTAACAGAATTTATTTATTTATTTATTTATTTTTTTTCTGAAGGCTGTGAGGAAAAATCTATTTAATGACTTTCTGTTAGCTTCTGGTGGTTTGCTGGCAAATCTTGGTGTTCTTGGCTTGTGGAAGCATGACCCTGATCTCTGCCTTTATCTCCACTTGACATTCTCTTTGTGTCTATGTCTGCCTCCAATGTTCCCTTTTATAAGGACTTTAGTAAAGTTGGATTAGGGCACACCTTAATGAACTCATTTTATTTTCATGACCTTTGTAAAGACCCTATCTGCAAATAAGGTCACATTCTGAGGCACTCAGACTTGGAATTTTAACACAAAAATTTTGAGGAGACACTATTTAATGCATAACAGATTTTGTTCCCCTATATTTTCATCTGTCAACCTTTTTCTCCTTTGGTTCTGATCCAAGCCTATTTAATGGTTTCTTTGTTATTATTTGCTCCTGCTACCACCTGTGTACTCATTGGCCTAATGTACTTGAGTTACGTTTTATGCATGTTGAGTTAAAATTATCAGCAACATTTTTAATCATCACTAAATCTCTTGTTATTTACTACTATAAGCAGAATGAAAATTATTAAGATATTTCTCAAATTTCCAAAAGATAGATCTATGGTAGAAGAAAAGGTCCACATAAGGACTTTACAGTTAATTAAATCAGCTAAAGTTGATTCCCCTAATCTTCACTATAAACTTATTCTTACTCTGCTCTTGTCTACTCACTAGTGATTATATGTATACTTTCTCTTTTAAATGTATTTCCTCATCTCAAACTCTTAGTGCTTCTGAATTTAGCTATGTATTATTTATTATTTTTGTTTATTTTTAAATTTGCTTATTATTTAAATAGAAGCAACAACCATTCCTTTATTTTGGGACCCATAATTTAATTAGAGCATAACGTGCTAATTAACAGAGATGTATCTATGACATCTCTTTATACAACACATGTTTATGAAAAAGTAGGAAACATTATTATTTGGAGAACTGCTCATAGGACCTTGAGATGTACCCTGAAAACATTGCTACTGAAAAGTTAAGCACAGTTACAAAGATCAATGTATGGTTATCAGAAACTGTTATTAACTATTTTGACAAGGCTTTATATTCATGCTAACTGACAATATCAGGCTTCTACTATTCCATAAAATATTTCAACGCACTGTCAGGTACACTTAGCATTCCTTGTATAACCTTTATTACTAAATAAGAAAATGGATTTTAATCACACATATTTTAATTTAATCAGTATGTTACCATATCTCTACAATAGGCACTATGATCTCTTTAGCCTTAGTGTCACTAGCTTCCATTTTTATTGGTTAGATCAATCTAATTGCTCAATTTGGTAATGAAAATTTCACCAGGGTTAAAGTCCTCATTAAAGAGGTAAGTTTTGAAGTCTTAATTAAACTAGTATGTTAGAAATAACAAATTCTGGCAGAGAATTTTAAATTCCACACAATGCATTATTTACTTAAGGTAAATGTATGCAATACTTCTGAAGTTATATTAATACTGTAATTTATAATCTTATTTCAATAGCTGAAACTACATTGTCTCTGGTAGTAAAAAAAAAACCTGTAAGAAAGATTTACTGCTGTGAGGCATCTTATTGTTCAGAAAATTTTGCAAATAGATTATATGAACCTAAAAATTCATAATGTATTTTGAATTCTGTAGAGAAAAGCACTGGGTCCATAGTAGAAATACAAGTGTTTTATTTTTTCAATATTTCTCAAAATATCCCTTGGGTTAATTAGTCAATCAAATATTTGGAGTATAGTGATTGGTAAAGAAAAAATTGAGTTACTTAACAAAATGCTGTGCCCTCTGCATGATATTTATTCTCTCTGACAGAATATATTTCTTTCTTCATTTATATTCAAAAAATAAGAATAGTATACAGTGTTATTCAGCGTATGCATTATATTATTGCATGCCCTTAAGACATGATGATACTGTAAATGAGTATTGCTATCTGTTTAAAAGCTAAATTGAAACTTATTTTTATTTCCTATGTAGGAAATAATGAAATGTCCCCCTTTCTCAATTTCCCATTGTGGTCATTATGCTTTTGAAAAGTCAATAAATGATGTACATACTATTCTGTTGACTATCATCTTCTTATTATGTTTCTTAAAAGACTCTCAACACAGTTATATGGAAAATTTATTCTTCGTAAGAACAAATTTATTTTTATCAAATAAATAAAATTTTAATAAATTTATTCTTTACCATTTATTCAAGATCCTATTAGCATTCCTGCAAATAACAGTAAGTTTTCTACCTTTTCATAAACATGCATTATATAATACAATACAAATTATTCAGAATCCTTTGTAGGATTAGAAAAGCATCATTGTGAGTGTTAAGTTTGTTTACCACATTTTCTGGAAGGATTCTTGTTAACCTATTATTTTGTATTAATAAATATTTTATAATATGACTCATCAGCTCTAAAATATTTCTAATCTCATTAAAATTGAAAACTTATTAAAACTATGCTTGTAGCAGAGAAGGGGAGGAAATGAGGAGATGTTAGCCAAAGGGTACACACTTGCAGTTATGTAGGATGAATAAGTCTACAGATGCAATGCATAGCACGAGGATGACAGCTGATAATATTGTATACTAAAAACTTGCAAAGAGGGTGGATTTTAGATTTGTGCTCTTACCACACTCCGAAACAAACACACAGAAGGGAACTATGTAAGGAGATAGATAAGTTAATATGTTTAACTGTAGCAATCATTTTACTCTGTGTATGTGTGTGTCTATATATATATGTGTGTGTGTGTGTATTAGAATAGCATGTTGCACACATTAAATATACAGTTGTCCTTCAGTATTCAGAGGGGATTGGCTCTAAGATCACCAAGATAGCAAAATCCACAGATGCCCAAGTTCCTTAAATGGTGCAGTATTTGCATATAACCTATTGACATCCTGCTGTATACTTTAAATCACCTCTAGATTACTTGTAATACTGAATACAACGTAAATGATAAGTAAATAGTTGCACTTTAAAAATTGTGTTATTTTTATTGTTGCATTGTTATTCTTTTCCAAATAATTTTGAACTATGTTTGATTGAACACATGGATGTGGAACCCATGCATAGGTTCTATGTTATGCTTCATAACACAAGACAGAATCTAAACCATGATTTGATGATGATGATGGCAAGGCCTACTTGTGATGCCTACTTAATTTTATTATAAGTTTCTATTAACCCTCTAGATAATATCATTGTAGATTAACGCAAACAGCATAGCAGTATTCACTAACTTTATTGCACTATGATATCGTCATTATTCTGAAAATATGAACATTAAAGGATGCATACCCTTCTCTAAATAGCTTGCTATTTACTGGCTGTTTGACACTGAGAAACTTCTCAAATGCCTCTCAGCACTATGTGTTTCTATGAAAATTTTGAATAATAATAACTATATTGCAATGTTAGTATACAAAGGAAGATTATCTGTGTATGTATAAATATTGAACATATTATATATAAATACACTTAATAAAGTATGGAAGGCATATAAACAAAAAAGAAGAAAGTTCATTCCTTGAATTAGTCAATTAGTTATTCATTCTTTTACGTAACAGAGAGTTGTTGAGTTCTTTATATCAGACAATCTGCCAAGCACACCAAGGATACAATATACAAGTCAGGCATGGCTCCAGCAAATTGGCAAAGATAAAGATTACATCAGGAATGAAAGAAATAAGTGGGTGCTTGAATTGATTTTATATTCTAAGGTGCTCATGTTATTGAGGGTTTACTGTATTCTGGGCAAAAAATTAAAAATATATAGTAAATTCATATCTGGAATTTCAAACTAAGGCACAGTCATGTCAAATCTGCTGAAGAGATGAATGTAATGGCCATATAACCCCTCTTTGACCCTCCTTTTGGAAAATTCTATTGTCTATTTAGATATCAAAAGCATTAAAAAGGCAGACATTTCAGGTCAGTTGCTGGAATATGTTGAATTTAATCTGATTTAAGCAATTAAGTAGCTGAACATTAAATTTTAGAGAACAGGAAAGGTATATTAACTCTTTATGGCTTTAGCAAATAGTTTATTTTAATATGATCCACATTTACTGAATAGACAAGAAAGAATTAGTATCCTCGAAAAGTGTTAGTCTTAAAATGTACATAATATACTTTATTTAATAAATACTCAAATTTGTGACTTTTTTCAAGTTTTTTATTCTCTAAATGTCTTACTTTCATCAACATGCCCTTGTTGTAATGTGCAAATATGATTGTTAAAATATTTTATAAATTCTAAGTGCTAGTAATAAAATAGTTATTATTATAATTGTTTGATGAAGTTAGCAGTTTATATCCCATAAAACTATAACACATTATCATGATATTGTGGAATTGACTTGAGAGGAAGATAAATAGGATACCTGTCCATTCCTTGGATATCCAATCCAAGCTGTGAGACTCTGGGCAATTAAATTCATATCTTAGTTATGGAGATTATGATATCTACATTGAATGTTGTTGTGCAAGACAAATGAGAATCTAATATCATGTCTCCAGTGGAGAGTTTTATAAATACATGCATCTTATCTCTTTTTTCCCCATGTTTTATATCTACGACATTTAGGCAGAAGTGATGTTTATTCAACATATTATTTTTATTAATTCACTACATACAGCTTTGATGAGTTCTGATGACATCTTATTTTTGTTTTTCTTTTACACCTATCAAAACTGAATTCATGTTATTTTTCTTATTGTGATGTGTGCTGATGCTTATTATAATTTCTTTATAAAAGTATCCTTTAAATTCTGGCTTGTCACCCTAATTATGCTTCTGGGCAATACTGTTTCAGACCTATTGAGCTCCTGTTTTTGATTTTGCTTATGTTCATTAATAGAATATCACAAGCATTTCTTTGTTGTCTCAGTTATCATAAAATTAAAATGCATGCTGGAAAATACCTAGTATTGTGTCCTTTGGCTACTCTTGGCAGGAATTGTCTTGTTAGGTATTGCGCTATTTTCACTTCTCTTTGTTTTACTTCTCTTCATTATACCCTTGTTTGTGAAAGCAAGTCCACAGACGTTTCACTGAGACGATTTTTAAAAATTGATCTGGGAGACAATAGGAATATTTGAAGAAAATAAAATGTCACTCTCTTGCTCTAAACTCTTCTGGTGTGCTGGATAATTATCAAACTCCTTATCAGGGCTTTCCAACGCAAACACATTTTGAAACTTTTTCTCACTATATCTTTATATATGTATTTGACCTAAACCAAAGTGGTGTTTTCAGGTATCTCACACTCAGTGAGTATTTGCCCACCACTATGTCTTTTAAAATGTTTCCATTCAATTAAGATTTTCTTTCTCACCCATGTATAATCATCAAAACTTTGTTCAGTTTGCTCATACAATTTACAGTCTAAGGTACCTACATTCATAGTCAGTATGTTTGACTTGAAACCTCTAATAGAATTTAACATTCTGGAAATAAATAATGTCCTGCAATTTTGCATTGTTAAGTGCATAAAGGGTGAAGTGCTTGTATTTGGCAGTAATGAATAAATGTTACTTAGAATGTTTCAGTGAATAATGTTGGGCTATATTTTTGGGTTAAATGGAAATTTTAAAGACAAAGCAGAGAAAATATTTCTTTTTTTTTCATTTTTTAAAATTTTATTTCTTTAATTGACAAAAGTTATACATATTTATGGCATACAACATGATGTTTTGATATATATATAATGGAATGAGGTAAATCAAGCTAATTAGCATATGTATTATCTCATGTTATCTTTTCTGTGGTGAGAACACTTAAAATCCACTCTTGTAGCAATTTTCAAGTATACAATATATCGTTATTAACTACAGTCACCATGATGTACAATAGATCGCTTGAATTTATACTTCCTATCTAACTGAAATTTTGTATCCTTTGACCAACATCTCCCCAGCTCCCCCAACCCCCAGCGCCTGGTAGCCATCATTCTACTCTGCTTCTATGAATTCAACATTTTTAGGTTCCACATATATATATATAGGTAAGATCATTCAGTATTTTTTTTTTTTAAGTTCCTGGCTTATTTCACTGAACAAATGTCTTCCAGGTCATATATATATATTTTTAAGTTCCTGGCTTATTTCACTGAACAAATGTCTTCCAGGTTCATCCATGTTTTTGCAAATGACAGGATTTCCTTCTTTTTAAAGGTTGAGTGGTATTTCATTGTGTATATTTACTACATTTTCTTCATTCATCTAAGAAATGATCAATTAGACTTAAAGATGACAAAGTATTTGAACATGACGCAATTAAATAATTACATAAAATTTTAACTGTTCAAAGGTTTTCTCTAATATGAGAAGGATGGTTTCTCTTTTCCTTTGCATTGCATCAATGTAAATATTGTCAGTTCAAAATTAAAGCTTATAAAAATGGCAGTACAATTAATCTACCAACATTTCAATTAAAATGTATAGTTATAAATCTGAAATGTGGAACTATTGCCTAATTAAGATTAAAAATATATAACCCTCCTTTTTCAAGAAACAAGGCAGTGCTGACACATTTTCTCCTTAATTTGCATGTTGAGAAGCTCTGTGGATGTTTGTCTTATTCTAACAATCTGATTAACACATCTCCTTGATATAATTTACACTAAATGGTATAATATTCATATCCTTTTTCTCTTAATATTGCCTCTAAAATATCTATAGATTAAGCAATCCCCAAATGGCTACCTGAAATCTTTCATTAAGGCAAATTTTCTCATTTAAAATTGCTTATATTTGCTGTTCAGGTAATTTTAAAACAGTTGCTTAAATATGAGCTAAATTGGTTGTTTCCCCATGGGTCTTTATTAATTAAATGACACATAAAGACTGGAAATAAGCACAAAAATTAGAGTTTACTCTGCCTCTAAGAAATAGATCTTTTTCTTTCTGATGAAAATCAGACTGGGTAAACAACTACTGACTTCTGCTAGTAATCAGCTGAATTTTTCTTTACTCTTAATAAGATTCCTAAACTCCAAGCAACTTTAGAATCTGCTACTGGAATTCTGTAGTGTGTCAAAAATGATGATAATGATTTTTATGTTTTCTGATTTCAAACTTCACAAGAAAACAGTCAGATAAAAGGAATAGTTTCAGATATGTAAATCAGAGGGTTTGATAGTCTGTTGCAAAATTATATAGTATATAAAGGTGTTACATCTAGCAACAAAATATAAATGATCTGCTTTCAAAAATAATGTGTTAGATATCAATATGTGTATTGCATAATTTATTTTTGTGAAAAAATAGTTTTATGTATACATATACAAATATTAAATAGCCTATGTGTTTGTGTGCAGCTATTCACAATTACATTTTAAAAGAAATCTTAAACTAACAAACATCCTTTTTTAAATGATTAATACATCATGGGATAAATAATCTTATTTTAAAAAACAAAGTTATTTAAATCCATAAGGTAATTTTAAGAAGAAGGTACTGTTCTTAATATTTTAATATTAAAACTTTACAGACTACAGACAAAAATGGAGTCTATAGAAAGATGGATGAATTTATGGACAGATGGACGGATGGATGGATAATACGTAGGTAGAAGATAGAGAATAGCTAAATAGATGAAAATAATGCAAAGAGTATTAATTGCACGGAAAACAACAATATCTGTTCACAGCAGAAAATAGGGTATTCTGTTCCTGCACTTTTTTTATCTTCATAGTAAATTATATGGGCTCATATTATTTCATTTCAATTTTCTTCTATGTTATAAAATTTAAAAAAAAATAGTTTGCTCCTTTGTATTATTATTATTGTAGTAAGAACACAACACAAAATCTAGCCTCTTTACTAATTTTCTAGTGGATAGCACACAGTATTGTTAAATATTGGCACAATGTTGTACAGCAGATCACTAGAATTTTTTCTTCTTGCATAACAAATTTTATACTCCTTAAACAGGGGTATAAATCATTTTTCTTCTCTCTGTTTTTATGAGTTTATATTTTAAGTAACAGTCATTCTATATCATGTAAGTGGAATCAAGTAGTATTTGTGTTTTTGTGCCTGACTTATTTCAGTTAGCATAATGTCCTCCAGGTTTACACATGTTGTCATATATGGCAGAATATTCTTCTTTTTAAAGCTGAATAGTGCATTTTATTGTATGTATATACTACATTTCCTTTATCCACTCATCTGTCAATGAAAATGTTTTATTCATTAATATATCTATGGTAAAATGATTAAAAATTATGTACACATGCTGTTTTAAGATAAATAATCTATTGAATCCATAAATTCATTTTACCTAAATTTAGAAACATCTGGATAACAAAAGAAACATAGAGTACGTATATCTTTGGGAAAATGAATGAAAATTTTATTATCATTTATTATTCCAGACAACCAAATTAAAAAGTTGTAAATAAGGGCTTCAGAGGTAAAGGTTAGATTATTAAAGGTTAAAGGTGATAGCCTGTGTAATAATAATTTTTGAAGTGTTGAGAGATTTCTTTATTATGAATGCAGTAAAAAAGGCACAGATATATTGGTAACAGAAAACATAAAAGGAGTGTTGAAAGTTATAAGTATATACACAAGTCCTCATATTGAACAAGAAAACGGGATTGAATTCTTATAGACATTTTTATTGTCTAATCTTAAAGGCTTTCTCCTGGAACCTTTTTAATTTAGGATTTAATTTGGTTTTATATTATCATCCACATCTCTTTCCTCTTTTCTGTCTATCATAACTTCTTTCAGAAAGAACTACTACTTGAACAGATTCTGCTACACAGAAATTTTACTTTTTAGCTGTACTTAAAAGGAAAGTAAAATGGGTAAATTTTAACAAATAAAATGGAGGGCTAGAATTTCAACCAATTCAGTAAAGAATGACAAATTCTCTTTCTGCATTTGGGTGCCACTGTGTATCAGGCACTATGCCTGCTCTGGCAGGTAAAGATGAGCCTGACTTTGAGGGGCTTAGTTGGGAGATAGAAATATGAACAAATAATTATTATACAAGTATCAAGTGACATAGCAACAGAAAAAACAGATTGTTACCACTCGAACAGGATAAAATGGCTGTTGAGTGATCGCTAGAGGATTTTTAGATTTTCAAGACAATAGTGATTTTTACACTGGTTCGGGAATCACTAAGTAGAGAAGATGGAAACCACCACAAGCAGTGGAACAGTTGGGTAAAAAGCAAATATCCCATGCACTGCAATATGCTTGAGCAAATTGTTCAGTGAAGCCACAGTGGTTATTCTCAAGTTTAATGGAGAGATTCTTTCTCGTATAAGTAAATTCAAAGCTGCTAGTAATTCATTTCTTTTTTTTTTTAACTTTTTTATTTTTTTATTTTTTATTTTTTTATTATACTTTAAGTTATAGGGTACATGTGCATAACGTGCAGGTTTGCCGGGCGTGGTGGCTCAAGCCTGTAATCCCAGCACTTTGGGAGGCCGAGACGGGCGGATCACGAGGTCAGGAGATCCAGACCATCCTGGCTAACACGGTGAAACCCCGTCTCTACTAAAAAAAAAAAAAAAAAAAAAACGAAAAAAACTAGCCAGGCGAGGTGGCGGGCGCCTGTAGTCCCAGCTACTTGGGAGGCTGAGGCAGGAGAATGGCGTCAACCCGGGAGGCGTAGCTTTCAGTGAGCTGAGATCCGGCCACTGCACTCCAGCCTGGGCGACAGAGCGAGACTCCGTCTCCAAAAAAAGAAGTTCATGTGCCTATAAGCACATAAAAAAGATCTTCTGTATCATTAGTCTTTAGGAAAATTCATTTCAATTACACCTCTTACTCTACCTCTAGAAATTCATATCTTGCTGATATAACTTTCAAATTTAGAGTCATTATTTCTTATTACAAAAGGTGCTACTAATAGGATTGTTTTGCACACGCGAATGTTGATGAGACAGAAAATTATATATATACATGTATATATACAACCATTTGGTTACAGTCAATAGTGAGGTGATAATTTATGCTTCAGTTAACCAGACTGGAAAGTATTCATACAAGGTTAAAAATTTTTAATCCTTCTGCAGGAGATATGATGATATACAAAATGTTTAAGCATATATATGTGTGGTACTTATGTCTAAGTTCTAAAATAATCACTCCTGGTGTTGTAGAGTTAAAATGCACAGGAAATGCCAAGAGTTAGTAAACTTTGCAAGGGCCTTAAATGTTACTCAATTTTTTACATCTCTGTATCCTCGTCCCCTCACTCATGTCTTTTTATTTTTTGCCATTCTCAATGCTTTCCATGTTGTACAATTTAAAGGTGTTAAAATTATAGTTTATGTGTTATCTTTCATCACCTGGACACTTACACTCCAAGTGACTCATTCTTTGGACTTCATTCCTTTGGAGATTTATTCCCCTCCTACCCTTTGACATAATTATCAAATTTGGCAATTTATTTAACACTCACAGCAAAGATAGTTACTCTTTGATTTTACAGCTGGTAAAATTGAGATAACAGTGAATCTATGTTAACTATGCTGATGGCTGTGATTTTGACACATAACATTAAGCCTTTGAATGAAATTACATCTAGTATCATTAACAGTAATTAAGAATTATGTTAAGTATAGTACAGTTTTATGCCATAGTGAGTTTTGATGAGATTAAAAAGTCTATTTAATAACATGAATGAGAAAGCTCTGAATTTGCCCAAATATTAAATTGATAAAGAAAATATTGTATGGTAGTGGGATAAAAAATATTTTAGAGTAGATACAACAGACCACAAAATAATGATATGGTTTGTATTTAATAAAGTATGATGGGAAGTCAAACATTTTCATTATTACATAAAGGTAGCTAAAATATTTCAAAATATCAGGGCCATAAGAGACTTTTATGTTACTTTACCTGAACCCTGCAATGAGGGTGGACTCTATACATCTGCACATATACTTTCAGCTGTGATAAATAATTATCTAGCAGATTTCTGGGTAAGTTTTTAATGAATATCACTACTTCCTAAGGTCATCTCACTTATTTGTTGCACAGATTTAATTATTGGACATTAGAAATGGTACATATTTGGAAGAGAGCATAATCTCTTCTTCAAAGCTCTGTCATTATAGCAAAGGTCTTCATTCTTTTTAGTGTTAGCACATAATTTTTTAATGAATTTCATAGTTCAATATATGTTAAGGAGAATATTTTGTAGACAGAAAATGAAGTCAACTATGAAATAAGCTTAAGAACTGAAATAAAAATGACATGGATGGGTAAGAAAATGATTTTTCAAAAGGTATCAGTGAAGAAAAGAAGTCATATGACAAGTATGAAAGCAGAAAATATGAAGACGGTTAAGAGGATTACTAAATAAAGCTGAGTTTATAAAAGGCTAAAGTGACAAGTCAAAAACTGGTAAAGAACGCTGAAAATTCATGTAAGGATCAGCAGTATTCTCCTATATTCAGTTTGTGTCTACTCATAGCTACTAGCTCAATTTTGACTGTAAATAGTTAATTCACATATGATTATTTCATTATAAACTCAAACTTTCTATGATTTTCATCAAATGCAGGAATAAGAATATCTATTTCAATTATCTTTATATACTCCTAAATATATTGGTTCATGATTCAACCCTCACTTAATTATAGTTTAGGTGATAAGATTATATCAACGTTTAGTTGGGTTTTAATCTTAAGAGTTCTGTCTCTATATATAATAGCGTAGTATGACAGGTCATTCAAGTTAAGTTAATTTCTGCTTTGATAGCCAAGTAGGTAATTATCAGCACTTGTAAAACATTCTAGAGAAGGTTATGATCCCAATAAAGTTAATATAGTGATAACAAATAAATGTTTTCTCGAAATTTGAAATTTAACCAATAGACTTCTCAGGCCATGTATGGTAGTTTACGCCTGTAATGCCAACACGAGGAGACACAAGCAGGAGGATCCCTTGCACCCAGTAGTTCTAAACCAATCTGGATAGCATAGTGAAATCTTGTCTCAATAATAATAATAATAATAATAATAATAAATAGCCGTGCTTGGCAGCACGTTCCTGTAGTCCCAGTTACTTGGGAGGCTGAGGTGGCAGGATTGCCTGAGCCTAGGAGGTCGAGGGTGAAATGATTTTGAGTGATCACTGCACTCAAAAAAAGAGAAAACAAAAAGACTTTTCATTTTTAAATGTATATTTTTGTTGTGGTTTTGTTTTTCGGAGAATGATCTTTTAAAAAAGCACTATACTTTTTAATTTTTTAAGTTTTATTTTAGATTCAGGTGTACATGTGCAGGTTTGTTATATGGGTAAATTGCATGTCACAGTGGTTTGCTATACAGATTATTTGGTCAACCAGTAGAGTAATTTTATTAAAGAGATTTATTGATAATATGCTGTATATTCAAAATTTGAAGTTTTTTCCTAGTATATAGAGTGTCGGATAAGTATTTTCTTTGGTGTCTTTTTGAGTTGATTCTAATGGATGAATTCTGGAAGTCAGTGCTATGTTAATGAAGAAAGAAGGCTTTCAAACAAAAAAAATACCTATTTCATGTATTTCATGTTTCATTTCTAAAAGAATTGATAAAATAAGAGAAAACTATCCAAAATCACCTTAAAATAATGCCTTTTAGGAGCAAAGATTATTATTAGAAGTATTAATACACATTAGTCATAATTTTAGGAAAAAAAAATTTCCAAATGATTGTTTCCTCAATGTAGTTGCTTGAGCAAGCCATGGAATTTATTAGTTATGAAAACTAACTCATACTTATTTATTATGTTATTGTTGTAAGAACACATAATGATATCTAACCACTTAAATTTTTAAGCGTGCAATGCAAAATTGTTAATTATAGACAAAATGTTGTACAGCAGATGTCTAGAACTTATTTATTTTGCATAACTGAAACTTTATACCCATTTATTAGCAACTTGCCAGTACTTTCTGTTAAATGCTCTAGAAAAAGGAAAAACTAAACCTCCAATTGTTTAAAATCTTATGCACAGAACATCTCCAAAATAACCCCCAGTAACTAGGAAAAGCAATAAGTAGATGCAAATTTAACTTTAGAATTACCATGGAGTTATCTATATGGGGAGGGGAAGCAGTAAAATATGATTTCTAAAGATATTTTGAGGCTCAGGCCAGAATTTCTGTCTGGGCACCTCCTGCCTGAAGGATGGGAACCAATAACTAAAGTCATGTATGGAAATTTAAAGATCTTATTTATGTGACTATATAAGTAGTTATCTGTACTTACAGACTGTTAGTTTCCCTGTTATAAAAATACATGATTAAGAAGAATTTTAGTAGACACATATCTTGTTTCTTGAGACTTTGTTGTGTGTTGGCTTACAAAAGTTGCTCACTGGCACCAACTATTGTGACTACATATACAAAGCAAAGAGAAAAAAAATCTTTACAGAAAAATTTGTTATAAATTACTTTTGCTCTATTCCCCCTCTTTTATTGATATATAATAATAAACCTATTCATGGAGTACGTATGTTTGTTACATGCATAGAATCTGCAATGTTCAAGTCAAGGTATTTGGGGTATCCCTTACCTTGAGTATTTATCATTTTTATGTGTTGATATCATTTCACGTCCTCTGTTTAGTTGCCTTGAAATATTCATAATATTGTTGCTATGTATAGTCACCCTAGTCTATCATAGAAATTTATTTCTTCTATCTAACTATATGTTTATACCCATAACCAATTTTTCTTGATCCCCCCACCTGCTAATCACCTTTCCAAGTCTCTGATATCTATTGTTCTATTCTCGATGCCCATGCGATCAAATTTTTTAGCCTACACATATGAGTGAGAATGTGAGGTATTAGTCTTTCTGTGCCTGGCTTATTTTAACATAATGACCTTCAATTCCATCCATGTTGCTAGGAATGACATGATTTTATTTTTTATGGTCAAATGGTAATACACCATATATATGTGCGTGTGTGTGTGTGTGTATACATATATATATATATATATTTGAAATTTAACCAATAGACTTCTCAGGCCATGTATGGTGGTTTACGCCTGTAATGCCAACACTAGGAGACACAAGCAGGAGGATCCCTTGCACCCAGTAGTTCTAAACCAGTCTGGATAACATAGTGAAATCTTGTCTCTACAATAATAATAATAATAATAATAAATAATATATAGCCATGCTTGGCAGCACGTCCCTGTAGTCCCAGTTACTTGGGAGGCTGAGGTGGCAGGATTGCCTGAGCCTAGGAGCCTGAGTTAGGATTGCCTAACCCTAACATATATATACACACACACATATATACACACACACATATATACACACATACATACATGTGTATATATACACATATATACGCATACATACACACACTATATACATATATATTCACATATACAGAGATATTTTCTTTATCCATTTGTCCATTATATACACATACACAAATGTAACATTTTCTTTATCAATTTATCTATTGATGGACATGGGTTGATTGCATTATCTTTGCTATTGTGAATAGTGCTGCAATAAACATATGAGTACAGGTATTATTTTTATGTATTTATTTTGGATAGATACCCAGTAGTGGGATTGCTGGGGATCAAATGGTAGCTCTATTTTTAGTTTTTTGGAAAATCTTCATACTTTTTTTCAAAATGATTGTACATTTCCCCCAACAGTGTGTACGATTTCTCTTTTCTCTGCATCCTAACCAGCATCTGTTATTTATTTATTTATTTATTTATTTATTTATTTATTTGTTTGTTTGTTTATTTATTTATTTTGTATTTTTAAAAATAGCTATTCTAATTGGGGAGAAATTATATTTTGTTGGTTTTTTTAAAATTTGCATCTCCTCAGTGATTAGTGGTGTTGAGAAAACCTTCATATACACATATTGACCATTTGTATGCATTATTTTAAGAAATGCCTACTCATGTTATTTGCCCATTTATTAATGGAATTATTTGTTTGTCTTTTTTTGTTGTTTAGTTGTTTGAGTTCCTCGTAAATTCAGCATGTTAGTTCTCTGTCAGATAAGCAATATGCTTGAATGAGAGAAAATATTTTCTCTCATTCAAGAGGTAGTCATTTCACTCTGTTGATTGTTTCTTTTGCTGTGCAGAAGTTTTTAGTTTAATATGGTCCTATTTATCTATTTTCCTTTTTGTTGCCTGTGGTTTTGAGGTCGTACACATAAAATCTTCACCTAGACAAATGTCATGAAGAATTTTTGCTACTTTTTTTCTTGTAGTTTTACACTTTGGGTATTACCTTTAAGTCTTTAATACGTATTGAATTGATTTGTTGTACATAGTGAGGGATAAGGATCCAGTTTTATTTTTCTGCATATGGTTATCCAGTTTTCCCAGCACCATTTATTGAATAGGGTGTCCACCAATGTATGTTATTGATGACTTTGTTGAAGTTCAGTTGGCTGTAAATAAGTGGATTTATTTCTGTGTTTTCTATTCTGTTCTTTTGGTCTATGCGTCTATTTTTATGCCAGTACCATGCTTTTTACATTACTGTAGCCCTTTAATATGTTTTAAGTCAGGTTGTGTGATGACTCATTTTTTTCTTTCTGCTCAAGTTTGCTTTGGCTATTCAGACCCTTTTTGGGTCCCATATGAATTTTAGAATGGCTTTTTCTATTTCTATAAAATGACATTTTTATTTTGATAGGGATTGCTTTAAATTTATTAATTTTAGGGGGCAGTGTGTCATCTTAAGGTTATCATGTTCTCCAATTCATGAGCATGGAACGTCTTTCTATTTGTGCCTTCTTCAATTTCTTTTGCCAGTGTTTTGTAGTTTTCCTCATAGACAGCTTTCACCTCTTTGGATACATTTATTCCTAGGTATTTTACTTTTGTAGTGTTTGTAAATGGAATTGTCTTCTTGATTTCTTTTCTGGCTACTTTATTACTGGTGTATTGAAATGTTACTTATTTTTGTATGTTGGTTTTGTATCTTGAAATTTTACCAAATTTGTTTTTCAGTTCTAAGAGGTTTTGGTGGAGTCCTTTTTTTTTTTTTTTTTTTTTTTTTTTTTTTTTTTTTTTTTTTTTTTTTTTTTTTAAGATATAAGACATAGCGTCTGCAAAGAAAGAAAATTTGACTTCCTCTTTTCCAAATCAGATGCCTTTTATTTTTTCTCTTGCCTGCTTGCTCAGGTTAGGACTTCTCCTACTATGTTAAATAGGAATGGTGATAATGGACATCCTTGTCTTGTTCCTGTTCTTAGAAAAAAGGCTTTCAAATTTTTCTGCATTCAGAATGATTTTAGCTATAGATTTGTCATGTATGTATTTATTATTTTGAGGTATGTTCCTTCTATGACTACTTTCTTGGGAGTGTTTATCATGAATGATTGTTAAATTTGTTAAATCATTTTTCTCATATATTGATTAACATGTGCTTTTTGTCCTTCATTATATTGATGCAGTGTATCATGTTTATTGATAATTTGCATATATTGTACCATTCTTGAATCATTAGGCTAAAATCCTCTTGATAGTGGTATATTATTTTTTATGTGCTATTGGATTCAGTTTTGTTGAATAGTTTTGTGGCTATGTTTATCTGATATTTTGTCTGATAAAACTCTGTGGCAATCTTTTGTATTTCTGTATATCAGTTGTAATGTCTCCTTTTTCATTTTGATTACTTGGATTTGCTCCCTTTTTTTCTTCATTAGTCCAGTTAGCCAATTATGAGTTATACTTATCTTTTCAAAGAAACAACTTTATATCTGATAGATCCTTTGTGGGTTTTTAAGCCTCTATTTCATTTAGTTCTGCTCTGATCTTTATTATTTCTCTTTTTTCCTGCTAATTTGGGGTTTGGTCTGTTCTTGCTTTTCTAGTTCCTTGAGGTACATCATTAAATTATTTATATTAATTCCTTTTAGTTTTTGATGTAAGCATTCATTGCTATGAACTTCCCTCTTAGCAGTATTTTTTCTGTGTCCCACAGATTTTGGTATGCTGTATTTTCATTTTAATTTGTTTCAAGAAACTTTTTAATTTTCATCTTAATTTTAGTTATTAACTCAATGGGCTTTCAGGAGCTTGCTGTTTAATTTCTGTGTATTTGTATAGTTTCCAAAGTTCCCCTTGGTAATGATTTCTAATTTTATTGCATTGTAATCCAGAAAGATATGTGATAAGATTTTGATTTTTTTAAAATTTGTTGAGACTTGTTATATGACCCTAACGTATGGTCAATCCTGGAGAATGTTTCATGTGCCAATGAGAAAAAAAAAAAATATATATATATATATATATTCTGCAATTGTTGGATAAAATATTCTGTAAATGTCTGTCATGTCCATTTGGTCTAAAGTCCAGTATAAGTACAATGTTTCTTTGTAGATTTCCTACCTCAGTGATCTGTCTAATACTGAAAGTGGATGTTGTAAGAGTCCCCCATTATAACCATATTGTGGTCTATTTAGATATGTAATCTAAATAATAATTAGAGTCTTTTCTTAGATATAATAATATTTACTTTATGAATCTGATCACTCCAGTGTTGGAAGCCTATCTATTTAGGATTGTTATATCCTCTTGCTGGTTTGATTTCTTTATCATCATACAACGACTATCTTTATCTTCTTTTTTTCCATTAAAGTCTGTTTTTATCTGATACAAGTATTGTTACTCCTGTTCACTTTTCGTTTCCATTTGCATAGAATATCATTTTCCATCCCTTTACTTTCAATCTATTTATGCCTTTTCAGTTAAAGTGTATTTTTTTATAGGTAGCATATTGTTAGGTCATATTTTTAAATTCATTCAGTGAGTTTATATATTTTAAGCCACTTACATTCAAGGTTATTATTTATATTTAAGGTTTTGTTCTCTTCATGTTGTTTTCTGGCTGGTGTGCATATTCTTTCCTTCTTTCTTTTTCTTATTGACTCTCCTTGTGATTTGCTGATTTTCTGTGGTGGTATCATTTGAGTCTTTTCTTCATTTGTGTGTTTGAAATACCAGTGAGTTTTACTTTATGTGTGTGTTTTCTTGGTAAATGTCATCCTTTTGCTTCCAGGTTGAGAGCTCCTTTAAGCATTTCTTGTAAAATCAGAATTCTCCTATCATTTGCTTATCTGAGAAAGGCTAAATTTTGCCCTCATTTATGAAGGATAATTTTGCTGAGTATGGTGTTGTTGACTGGATTTTTTTTTCTATCTGCATTTTGAATACATCATCCCATTTTATCCTGGTCTGTAGGGTTTCTGCTAAGAAGTCTACTGTTCGGGGCTCTTATGGTGACAAGATGTTTTTCTCTTGCTGCTTTTAGAATTTTCTCTTTATCATTGACTTTAGATATTTTCACCATAATATTTCCTGAGGAAGGCCTTTTGGCATTGCATCTGTTTGGGTATTGCTGGGCCCCTTGTATCTGAATGTCTAAATCTCTTGCTAGACTTGGAAAAATTTTGTCTATTATTTAGTTAAATAAATTTTGAAAACTTTTCATTAAACAGATTTTGAAACTATATCATTAAACGGATTTTGAAAATTCTTTGCCTACAGGTCCATTTTGTATTTTATTTAAGGAGTTCTTCAATTCCAAAATTTCTGTTTGGTTCTTTTTTTACGATATCTATCTCTTTGGTAAATTTCTCATTTATATCCTTATATAATTTTCTGATTTTTGTATTTTTTAATACTCTGGGATTTCATGAATTTCTTTTAGATTAGGATCTGTTGCTAGAGAATTATTTTGTTTATTTGGAGGTGTCATATTTCCTTGCTTTATTTATGTCTCCTGTGTCTTCATGTTGAAATCTGCACATCTAGTGTAACAGTGGCTTCTTTTAATTTTTGAATTTACTTTCATAGAGAAAAACTTTTTCATGAGCATATATTTATAACATTCGTTGAGTGTGTTCAATAGTGCAGCCTATGTATGATTTATTCAACTGTAAGCAGCATAAACTGTATATGCAATTTCCTTGGTGGTTTAGGGTTTGGTTATTAGCAGAGGCTATGATGAAGTTTTGCTCAGAAAACGAATGTCTGTCTGACCAATTTTGGGGCACCAGTGGTGGTACCAGTGGGCTTAGTGTGCCTGTTCTTGGGACCCAGGGTGGTTTATGCTGGCACTGGTGTTAATAGGATTGAGTGGGAACATTGTTGGGACTCTGGGTTGACTCATAGGATGCTGGTAATGGCAGTGTTGGGACAGGCAGAGCGGGTTCTTGGGTCCCTGGGCACTAGTGTAGTGTGGGCAATGGGAGTTGTAGTGGTGAGATGATCCTTTGCATCCTGAGTCATGTATGCTACTGTTTCTAGTAGCAATGCAGGGTTGTCACTCAAATCCCCATAAACACAGTTTTCAGACTTGTCTGCTCTTGATGGCAGCAGCACTACAGAACTGCACAGATAGAGGAGGGACCCCACTGTTCACACACAAGCCAAGCATAAGGGTCACACCATCAATGAAGGCACAGTCACCACTCACAGCCCCAGACAGTCCTCTAGCTCACCCACCTCAGCCTTTGTCAGCAGCAGCAGAAACTATGCCTGCAGTGGTGTGCAAATGTGGAGAAGGAGTCCCATTCTCTCCACGTGAGTCTGAGCCCAGAGGCTGCTATGCCCATGCAAGGGGATCTCACTCTCTGCTTATGTGGCTTAGCACAGAGTTTGTGTTGCTGCTGAGCATGGGACCACTTCTCACAGACCCCGACAGGGGGCACTCAGGCTCTGGGAAGCATAATGTGTTCGTTTTCATTGTCTCAGTTGCAAGATTTTTTAATGCATTGTGTTGTCCTTTCGCCAAAGAGTAGTATTCTCTGTGGGCTAGAGTACCGGGGACTCCATAGCACCCTTTGTCCAGCCAGTGCTGTGCCACTGTAGCCCTCTTAGTAGACACTGGGGTTGTGAGTGAGGAATTTTGGGATGTGGAGATATGGAGGCTGTGGTTTCCAGGTCAGGATGCAGCCCCATTATGGCTGTACACTCACAATGGTGCTTTATTGCAGATGCTCAGGTCTTGAGAGTGTAAATGCCCTAGCACGTGTTGCCTGTCTGGTACAATGCTCTCTTGGGAATTTCAAATCACTACCCATGCTAGTGTTAGGGATTGTGTGGGTAGTGGAGCTCTCTCATGGTTCTGAATACAGCAGCCCACAGCAGGGATGTGGAACACTGAAGTTCTCTCACTTACCCTTTCCCCATAATAGTGAATCCCTCAAGGCTCTCAGACTATCATGGGTGAGTTGACCATTTATTTCTTTCTCTTTCTATGCATCAGTGTATCCCCATAACTTCTCTGTTTCACTCTAGTGTTCTCTCCTAGATGTTCTATTTGAGGAGTAATTATCTATTTGTAATTTTGGTTTTTCTTTCAGGAGAGGATGACTGTCCAATTTCTCTAGGCAGCCATCTGGAGCCAGGATCTAGTTTTCTATTTATGTGCATCATATTATTTAAAATAAAATCACAATCACATTTTTAGTATTGTATTACAACTGTAGTTGCAATACATATTCATATTTTATCAAAACGTTATGTTACTGTACCTTTATTTCACATTTGTAATTTAATTAAATTTATTTTGTAATAATTTTGCATTTTTTCAAATATACATATAATGTAGAGGTTCTTGCATACTCTTCAACCAGTTTCCCTTAATGTTAATATTTCATGGTTCATTTGTCAAATCTTAGAAATTAACATTAGTCTAATATTATTAATTAAACTAGAGACTGCAAATTTCACTAATGTTTGCATTAATGCTATTTTTCTGTCCTGGAATGTATTCTAGGATACCACATTGTGTTAGATACATCAGGATGTCAAGTTCCTTTTAGTTTTTATGAAGTTCTAGTCAAATTTTACAGTCTGAGTTTATGAACTAAACCTTCTCTAGGCCACATTAAATTTTATATTTGTTCCATAGTGCTTGAAAGTCCTATGAACTTAAACAGTAAATTTTACTTACGTTTGAAGCTCCTAATAAGTGATAAATATGATTTTTCTATGCCATTGATATAAACATTGTGTATATATATATATATATATATATTTAGATAATATGGCTGTAGTTTTCCCATTGAGTTTTTTTTTTTTTAACTGCTTTATATAAGAATACACTGAGGTACTTGAAGTCAAAGATTGTTCAATTTATATGAAATTATTTTCCCTGTTCTCTGGACATTTAAGAGTTCCCTGGGGAGAAATAATTTAATTTGGTGATATTAAATAGTTTTAATGACATAGGAAAAAAACAGTCTTCCCTGTTTACAATTTGTAAGCCCCTCTCCAACCTCTACATTCCCCTATCATCTCAGACAAGCTTTTCTCATATTCTTATTTGCTGTTTTTGGAATCAGTGTTGATACATTCTTTGAAATACAAATACATTCAATCATTCCAATTATCCTTGATTCATTTTTTCAACATCGATCTTTGCTTCTTATCTGTAGTTAGCTATTTGTGATTCTAGTTCAAAGTCTTATATACATCTAAACTTTTATCTCCTATATTACTTACCATGCCTCAGTTCAGGCCCTCCTTGCATCTTAACTCAATGAGCTTAACAAACTTCTGCTCTGATTTTCTGACATTAAATCTTTTAGCTCCTAATTTTATAATTTTTGGAGTGAAGAAGGTGAAGCAATGTGAAAAGAGAGTGAAATAGGGTTGATATTTCATATGAGACAATCAATGAAGACTTCTCAGATGAGATAATATTTAAACGAAGATCTGAAAGAACAGAAATAAAATCTCTATATTCATATGGAAAAATGAATTCTAGGTATAGAATTTAGCATTCTACAACAACCTCAGAGACCTACTGGGCATTTAAAGAAATCACAAATGCTTGTATGACTAAAAACAAATGAACACGAAGAGTATTAGAAAATTGAACTAACAGGATGAGGAGTAGGTCATGGAAGTGACAAGTTATCAAAATATTGAAGGAGAAGATAAGAGTTTGAGGTTTTGCTTTGAGTGATATTGGAAGCCATAATAAAGATTTGGGTATAAAATGACATACTATATATCAGTACAATCACCATGGCTCTTATTTATACTGCAGGCAGATGTGAGTGAAAGAAGAGAGATTAAATGGAATAAATTATGGGAAATTTTCTGATTTTTCTCTAAATATACAATGTTTTCGCTTGGAAAATAACATTTGTGTGAGATCTTGATAATCATCTTACTAACTTTTACGTGAGTGAAGTTTTCAGGGGAAAATGGCTATAGATATGTCTGAGAATAGTTAAAATAATACTTAGAATACGGTATGTCAAGAGATAAGATGGAATCAATCCCCAAGGGAGTTAAGTCCAAAGAGTGAGTCATTTCAGGTGTAAGTGTCCAGGTGATGAAAGACAAGTTAGAAATATTGCTGTTGCTGTAGTGACTGTTGTAAGCAGAATGGTGGGGCTGATGGGATTAGTGTTGTTGGCACTTAATGTAAATTGTGATTTTGAACTTGTGAGTAGTAGTGAGGCAGCATGAATTACGGAGTGGTCTTACCAGAAGCATAGAGTTTGAAAAATTCCTCTGGGAGTTAGCTAAAGGCCATGTAGAGGTCAGTAATAAGGACTTTTGTCGATCATTCCAATAGAACTCCAATAGCAATGGCAAGACTGGTTAAATAGCTGGCTCAGGGTTCTCTGAGCCTCCCTAACCTGTTACTTCTTATTCAGTTTACTTTCTTGGACTTATTTTGTATTTTTTCTTTTCCTAGTACCAGCAGTTCCTTAAAGTTCTGTTTTTTGTCATATTCTCCACACTATCTTTATGATAGTATATTTGTTTCCTTGGCCTCATCTATCACACCTGTGTTTAGAACACTCACCCTGTGTCTTTAAATTTTTTTATTAATTTGATCTGATGTCTTCACGGTGATGGCACACAATGCTGCAAAGTAAGTGTGTTTAAAAATAAACTCCTTCCTGAAAATTCATAAATAAAAGACAGAACATAGTTGATGAAAATGAACAAAACATTTAAACATACAATGATAAAGGTCAATAAATATGTAAAAAAAATTCAAAACTTTATTTTTCCAAAAAATTCAAATTAACACCACATTTGGTAAAATTCTACAAGTGTATCAGAATAACAAAAATGGAAAAAATAGAAAATTCCAAATGATAGTAAGAAAACAAAGCAATTGGTACTCTCATGAAGTGCTGGTAGCAGTTTCAGTGGCACAACTATACTTGGGAACCATTTATTAATATCTTCAAAAGATGACTATATGTTGTCTTCTAACCTAGAAATTTTACTCTTTGGTATATATCCAATGAAAATATGGCATATATTCCCAGAAAGTATTGAAATGCATATTTAAACATTTTGAAATAGCTCTGAAATGGAAAATTATCAAATGTCCATGAAGATAAAAATGAATTAGATTTGAAAATATCTTTATGACAGATTACTGTACAGCAACTATAATTATATACAACTTGGGAGACTTTCATAAGAAAACTTGAATAAAAAATCAGATATAAAAAAGATGCACTTGCCTTATGGTTCCAATGCTATACGGCACAAAACAGCTAAAATTAGTATATGATTTTCAAGTCAAGATAGTAGTTTCTGTCTAAGAGTCATGACTAGAAAGTGGCATGATTAGTTTTTGGGGTGCTTGTAATATTCTACTCCTTGACAAAATGTAGCTGGAACAGGATCTTAGGTTTTCTAATAATGGTGTGTATTTACCAGCGTTCCACAATGTTTTTTGTGTGTGTTATCAGCTACATTTTAGATTAGGCTTAAAAGCAAGTTTCAAGGACAGGATTACAAAAAACAACTCTGAACACAAAAGAACATCAATAAAAGAGAAGTACAAAAGAATGAAATCTTTTGAGTAAAATAAAAACTGTGTAACAAATGAATTCTTCACAAAAAAATTTATACACCAAAAACAGATTAGGTCCATCGAACCTGGCAACTGCTCAAAATGAATAAAAGCCTTAATTTTTAAATACTCAAAGAAGCTAAGGTTTCAACAGCCTCAAAAGTAAAGGAAGTCTCAAAGCAAAAATATGTATGGTTTATTTTTTAAAGTAATCTATTTATATGCCAAATAAATTATAGTTAAACCTGTTTGCCTAGAAAACCAATGAAAGCACTGCAGATGTAGTTTCCTTTTGGCATTAAGTGCCTTTGAAGTTAACCATAGTTTAACATGCTGAGTGTGAAATAAACATCAGGGTAATGTAGGATCATTACAGAAACATAATCTAAAAGTAAGTTTACAAAAATGAGAGAAAAAGGCTTTTTCCTAAATGTATGCGTATATGTAATAAAACTCATTGGAAAACCTCAATATCTGTAGACTGCCTAGGCATGTTCAAAGGATGGCATACATATTGTGAGTATGAGAACTGTGGTTTTCTAAAATTTACATTGGCCTGGAGCTAAGCTTTTGTATGGCTTCTTTTTTTATTCTTCACTTGTTCCCTTGTCATTTTTAATCAGTGTCATGGATTTTCAGACTCTCCATACACTAATAAATGCTGAAATGTATGCCTAAATGTAGATATCTCCAAATTAACATGGCCCACTGCTTTCTCAGCATAACTGCTTGGAAATCTAACAGGCATCTCAAACTCATTGCATAAAAAATAAACACCTGTTCATCCTCCCTACCTTCATACTCATCTAAGAAAAATAAGCTTAAACTTTTACTTCTTCAGGTTAAACGACTTTGTGTCAACTCTGATATTTCTCTCATAGCACATATTCAGTGTGATAGAGTGACAGAGCTTTTGACATTTTAACCCCTTCCACTTATCAGTGAGGATTGAACTCTTTGAGAAGGCATAGGTGAAATTTCGTCAGATCTAAATTATTGTACTTTCACCTAAATTCCCATACTATCATTTATTAGCTAATTTAGTATATTTTCTTCTATTAACTCTAAGTTTAAAATTGATTGGCATTCCTCTTCTAAGAGCCAAGCACCCTGCCAATGTCTCAAATGAGAATATACATTTAATAATGTAATTCACAATTGGTACTGAAGGAACTTTCTAAGCATACTTCCATGATTTAGTAAAAAGGAAGTTCTAATATTTTACAAAACCCTGCATGTTAGATAATTAGATAATTAGATAATCTGCATATTAGATAATTTTTTAAGTTTATAGTTTTTAGGGGTACATAGTAGGTGTGTACATGTTTGGGGTACATGAGATATTTTGGTACAGGCATACAATATGTAATAATCATATCAGAATGAATTAGGTATCTATCACCTCAAGTATGTATTGTTTATTTGTATTACAAACATTCCAATTATACTCTTTAGTTATTTTTAACTGTACAATAAATTATTAACTATAGTCATCATATTATACTAATATTACATCTTATTCATTCCATCTAACTATATTTTTGTACCCATTAACCATCCCCACTTCCCACCCCAACTTCCACTACTCTTCTCTGCTTCCGGTAATCATCTTTCTACTCTATGTCTCCATGAGTTCAGTGGTTTTAATTTTTAGCTGCCACAAATGAATGGAGAAAGGGGAACCTTCACACACTGTTGGTGGAAATGTAAATTAGTATGACCACTACGGAGAAGAGGATGAAGTTTCCTCAAAAAAACAAAAAAAATAGAGCTACCATACGGTCCAGTAGTTTTACTGACGGATATGTATCCCAAAGAAAGGAAGTAAGTATATTGAAGAGATATCTGCACTTTTTTTTGGTTATTGTAACACTATTTAAAGTAGCCAAGATTTAGAATCAACCTAAGTGTTCATCAACAGATGAATGGATATAGAAAATGTAATACAGAAACACAATGGAGTACTATTCAGACTATAAAAAAGAACTACAAAAAGAATGAGATCCTGTCATTTGCAACAACATGGCTAGATGATTTTTTTAAACCTTTGGCTTACCTAATAAGATAAAAATAAATCCTCAAAGACCAATCCAAAACTGAATCATGAATACTGAAAGGCACAACCTGAAACTGGGGCATGTCCTAAGGGAATGAGGATCCTAGATAAAACAGAACTTTTTTCAGACAAATTTTTGATAAGTTTTATGTTAATCACAAAACTGTTAAGGTACAGAGATTTCCTATATCTTTCCTATCCCCAGGTAAGCATAGCCACCCACATTATTAACATCGCACACAAGAGTGGCACATGCTACAATATATGAAAGTATGTTGACACATCAAAATCACTCAAAGTCCATTGTTTCATTAGGGTTCTCTTCTGGTCTTGTATAGTCCATTGGTTTGGATAAATTTATAATGACTTTTGCCCATCAATATGGTAATACAGAGTATTTTCACTGTCGCAAAAGTCTTCTGTATCTATTTAACTCTCCTTATGTTGGCCCTAACCACAGACAACCACTGTTCTTCTTACTATCTCCATAGTTTTGTCTTTTCCGAAATGCCCTATTATTGAAATAATAAATTATGTTGACTTGTATTCACTTAGTAATATGCATTTAAGTTTATATATTTGTAGCACTTGGTAGCTAGTTTCTTTTAGTGCTGAATAATATTTCATTGTCTGGCTGTAGCACAGTTTATTTATTCATTTACCTAGTGAAGAATACCGTGATTGGTTGATTTCAAGTATTTGCAATTATGAACAAATCACCTATAAACATCTGTGTAAAATTTTGCTATAATTACTGGAAATAATATAATATGTAAAGGTTTTCCCTTGAAAAGTGAGAGAAAGCTCGCCAACTTTCTGGAAGGAACACCAAAAATTCAACACCTGTAAGCTAAAGAATAAAGTGATATTAAGTACCTCCAAGGATGATACAGAGAAAAATACATTCCTTAAAAGTTCATAATCACAATCTAACCTTCATAAATACATCCGACTGAGATTAAAAGTAACCAATTTCTATCTATTTCATGGACATTTAACTTAAGAGAAATTACCAAAGTATGTGAGAACATTGAAAATATCAATAAATACCACTGCATGTTCAACACAAATATCTAAAAATAAGCCCCGGAATCAACCTAAATGCTTGTTAATTTGTTTGCAGATTTTTTGAATAAATGGCAATAAAAAATGAAATATGACACTTTTGCTGAAAGAGGAATGAGATTGAATTTCCCTTTTCCAGAAAAAAAAGGTAGTCTAGAAAGATTAAAAGAAAGATTCTGATAAGTCCTAAAGTTAAAAGAACTATGTCTGCTTCTGGACAGTTTAATTAGGGAGTAGCACAATTTCTGGAAATTAAAAATATCTAGTTGATGTGATGTGTCTATATTAAATGGGATAACGGATACATATATATGTATGTATGTATGTGTTTGTGTGTGTGTGTATATATATATGCCAAGCATGGCCTAAAGGCAACATAGGACTGAGCAGAACAAGAGAATGAAGATAATGAATGTCTTCATACTAGCCTATAATTACACTGGGGACTGAGAATAACTAGATGTCCCCTATATCTAGGATGCTTAAACTGTGACATGAATTTAACTTAAGATATAAGCCTTTACTACTGGAGAGATTCCAAGTATAATGAATGTGAAGCTTATAATCAGAAAAGTATACTATTACACATGTACATATATACGTGAATATTTCAGTACATTTTACTTTACATAAACCTATTATATATTATATGTTTATATAGAAGTTATATACATGTAGGCTATTTAATGCATACCTCAGATTGCAGATTAAAGTTTATACCATGCAGCTATGCACACACACACACATATATAATTTCATATATATTTGTATGATGCAGTTACATATATATGTGTGTATGTAGCTGCATTGTATAAACACAATGGAGTACTATTTAGCCATAAAAATAATGCACTGAAAGTATATATATATATATAGACACACACACAAATATATATATGTAGCTGCATTGTATAAACTCTATAAATATATAATTATATATATAAAACAAAATATATAGCTATAAATATATATATACGTATACAATGTCTTATTGGTATGAAAAAATCTAGTCTCAGATTAATACATTTAGTGGGAGTCTTGATTAGGATTTTCCTCAAAGCAAACCCAGAGACAAAAAGTTGACTGCAGGTAGATTATTTAGAAAGTTATCCTAGAAAACACCTGTCAGAGTCCCTCTGAAATAGTTTGAAGTGTGTATCATAAGGTTCCACTGGAGGACAGAGAAAAAGTTGTAGGTATTTATCCATAGATTTCTGTTCTTTATGTTGTAAGAATCCTCACCTCTCTACCCTGTGATTTCTAATGTCTTGACTACACAAACTTTCATGATGCTAACACTGCCTCAAAGGCCCCAAAAAAGAAAGACTCAGACAAACTAGAGAAGCAAGAGCAAACACATTCAAAAGCTAGCAGAAGGCAAGAAGTAACTAAGACCAGAGCAGAGCTGAAGGAGATAGAGACACAAAAACTATTCAAAAAACCAATGAATCCAGGAACTGGTTTTTTGAAAAGATCAACAAAATTGACAGGCCGCTAGCAAGACTAACAAAAAAGAAAAGAGAGAAGAATCAAGTAGACACAATAAAAAAAGATAAAGGGGATATGACCCCCGATCTCACAGAAATAAAAACTGCCATCAGAGAATACTATAAACACCTCTATGCAAACAAACTATAAAATCTAGAAGAAATGGATAAATTCCTGGACACTTACATTCTCCCAATACTAAACCAGGAAGAAGTTGAATCCCTGAATAGACCAATAACAGGCTCTGAAATTGAGGCAATAATTAATAGCGTAGCAACCAAAAAAGTCCAGGACCAGATGGATTCACAGCTGAATTCTACCAGAGGTACAAAGAGGAGGTGGTACCATTTCTTCTGAAACTATTCCAATCAACAGAAAAAGAAGGATTCCTCCCTAACTCATGTTATGAGGCCAGCATCATCCTGATACCAAAGCCTGGCAGAGACACAACAAAAAAAGAGAATGTTAGAGAAATACCCCTGATGAATGTCGATGAAAAAATCCTCAATAAAATACTGGCAAACTGAAACCAGCAGCACATCAAAAAGCTTATCCACCATGATCAAGTGGGCTTCATCCCTGAGATTCAAGGCTGGTTTAACATATGCAAATCAATCCATCACATAAACAGAACCAAAGACAAAAACCAGATGATTATCTCAATAGATGCAGAAAAAGCCTTTGACAAAATTCAACAGCTCTTCCTGATAAAAACTCTCAATAAATTAGGTATTGACGGGACATATCTAAAAATAATAAGAACTATTTATGACAAACTCACAGCCAATATCATACTGAATTGGCAAAAAACTGAAAGCATTCCCTTTGAAAACTGGTACAAGATATGGATGCCCTCTCTCACCACTCCTATTCAACATCGTGTTGGAAGTTCTGGCCAGGGCAATCAGGCACGATAAAGAAATAAAGGGTATGCAATTAGGGAAAGAGGAACTCAAATTGTCCCTGTTTGCAGATGACATGATTATATATTTAGAAAAGCCCATCGTCTCAGCCCAAAAATCTCCTTAAGCTGATAAGCAACTTCAGTAAGTCTCAGGATACAAAATCAATGTGCAAAAATCACAAGCATTCTTATACACCAATAACAGACAAAGGGAGAGCCAAATCATGAGTGAACTCCCATTCACAACTGCTTCAGAGAGAATAAAATATCTAGGAATCCAACTTACGAAGGATGTGAAGAACCTCTTCAAGAAGAACTACAGACCACTGCTCAGTGAAATAAAAGAGGACACAAACAAATGGAAGAAGATTCCATGCTCATGGATAGGAAGAATCAATATTGTGAAAATGGCCATACTGTCCAAGGTAATTTATAGTTTCAATGCCATCCCCATCAAGTTACCAATGACTTTCTTCACAGAACTGGAAAAAACTACTTTAAAGTTCATATGGAACCAAAAAAGAGCCCACATTGCCAAGACAATCCTAAGCCAACGAAACAAAGCTCCATGCATCATGCTATCTGACTTTGAACTATACTACAAGGCTACAGTAACCAAAACAGCATGGTACTGGTACCAAAACAGAGATATAGACCAATGGAACAGAACAGAGCCCTCAGAAATAATACCACACATCTACAACTATCTGATCTTTGACAAACCTGACCTGACAAAAACAAGAAATGGGGAAAGGATTCCCTATTTAATAAATGGTGCTGGGAAAATTGGCTAGCCATATGCAGAAAGTTGAAACTGGATCCCTTCCTTACACCTTATACAAAAGTTCATTCAAGGTGGGTTAAAGACGTAAATATTAGACCTAAAACCATAAAAACCCTAGAAGAAAACCTAGGTAATACCATTCAGGCCATAGGCATGGGCAAAGACTTCATGTTTAAAACACCAAAAGTAATGGCAGCAAAAGACAAAATTGACAAATGGGATCTAATTAAACTAAAGAGCTTCTGCACAGCAAAAGAAACTACCATCAGAGTGAACAGACAACCTACAGAATGGGAGAATATTTTTGCAATCTACCTATCTGACAAAGGGCTAATATCCAGAATCTACAAAGAACTTAAATAAATTTACAAGAAAGAAATCAAACAAACCCATCAATATGTGGGCAAAGGATATGAACAGACACTTCTCAAAAGAAGATGTTTGTGTGGCCAACAGACACATGAAAAAATACTCATCATCACTGGCAATTCGAGAAATGCAAATCAAAACTACAATGAGATACCATCTCACACCAATTAGAAAGGCAATCATTAAAAAGTCAATAAACAGGTGCTAAAGAGGATGGGGAGAAATAGGAACACTTTTACACTGTTGGTGGGACTGTAAACTAGTTCAACCATTATGGAAGACAGTGTGGCGATTCCTCAAGGATCTAGAACTAGGAATACCATTTGACCCAGTCATCCCATTACTGGGTATATACCCAGAGGATTATAAATCATGCTGCTATAAAGACACATGCACACACATGGTTATTGTGGCACTATTCACAATAGCAAAGACTTGGAACCAACCCAAATGTCCATCAATAGTAGACTAGATTAAGAAAATGTGGCACATATACACCTTGGAATACTATGCAACCATAAAAAAGGGACATGGATGAAACTGGAAACCATCCTTCTCAGCACTCATAGGTGGGAACTGAACGATGAGAACACTTGGACACAGGAAGGGGAACATCACACACTGGGGCCTGTTGTGGGGTGGGGGGAGGGGTGAGGGATAGCATTAGGAGATATACCTAATGTAAATGACGAGTTAATGGGTGCAGCAAACCAACATGGCACATGTATACATATGTAACAAACCTGCATGTTGTGCACGTGTGCACTTAAAGTATAATAATGATAAAAAAAAAAGAATCAGATGATTCAAGTGAGAAGTTGTCAATGTGCTGTACAAAGTACTGCAATACCTGCCAAGGAATGCAGGTTGCCTATGGACTATGGTGACTATGGGGACTCTGGGGCATCAAGGGCATCTGCTGTGGTGAGAAATGGAGAAATCAGAATACCCACATGTGTAACTGAATTTGAAGCTGTTTTAATTGGCATGGAGAATTACGTGGAAGAATATATTTAAAAATTTTAACTGTCCTCTGGAGAAGGGCTAGCAGGATTGCATTGTTTGATTTGTTTCATGTTTATATATTATTTTTGGTATTAAATATAATAGTTACCAAGCAACCCATTATAAGTGAATATTCTATTACACTGGTAGTCCACTTACTAAACAAATTTAGTAGTTATAATCTTTGATTTCTAGAATTCACTGAGTTAATTAGCCAAGCTCATTTTATACGAATAGTAAGAGATTTAACAAGGAACTTCAAAAAGGCATTCTTTGGCAGGTGATTTTATTACAGAAATACAGTGAAGATAATGAGTAACAAAAATCTCATTTCCATATTTGGGGTTTTTCTCATTACTCAAACTCCATTCATATGTTCAATTGTTTATATTAATTAAAATTCCTTAATCTTTATGATTGAGACAAGAAATTAAAAAAAAATTCAGAAGATGGTGATTAGGTAGTTTTCTTCTTCACTCAAAAGCTGAAATCTAAAGTTGAGTTTTGCTAAGCACACAACTTATACATGACAAAGAGGCAACAAAAATATGTTGAATAAATGATGCTTAAATTGATTAATATTTGGTTGATTGAATGAATGATTCAATCTGTCAATCAGTTTTATAGATTCAAAGATCTGAAAATATAAAAACAACTATAATTTATTATAAAATCTAAAATTCATAAATCATCACTTTTTACCATAATGAAAATCTACACTATTAGGAAAAGATAAATCTGTTTAACCCCAAAATCTCAGTGGCGAACCATGACTTTTTTTCTTGCTCACATAAATTATCAGTTAAGATCAGGCATCTTTCTCTGGAACATTCTTCCAATTAGTGACTTAAGAAAGTGGACTCTTTCAATGACGTTGCTTTAGTATTTTGAAATCCCTTGTTTCTAGTCAGGTGGAAAAAGGGAGAAATACATCATAAAAGATAGCTCAGATTTATTCTTTTTTTTTTTTTTTTTGTGAATATCACTTCTGCACACATTTTATTAGCCAGAATCTGCTTTGTCCCAATCCAAGTTCAAATGAAGCTGAAAATTGTTGAACATCTAGATAGACTTCATCATACCTACTACAGTTTTCCTACTACCTTTCCAATAGCAAATATATGAAGTGATTTAGTAAAGATAGAATTATACCTATATGTAATTAAATATGAATTAGAATATAGCATTATTCTTCAACATATGTTTACATGAATAATTTAGTTCACATTAATGTCAAAGTCTTAATATACTCAAGTAGGTATGGGTGATTAGCAGTAGATATGAAGAAGACATTTCTCACAAAGGGAAAAATCTAAATATGTATTTATAGTGAGGCCATAGAACCAAAGAGTGTTTTCAGTAGTCATCTGGGAAGATTTAGTTATACATTTTTCTAAAGGAAAAAGAATACAGGCTACATGACCTTTAGTAATCTTTACTGGCTGTATAAGTTTGTGACATTTCCTTTGGCTCTGTAAATTATATTCAGTTCGGATGACATTATATATGCTTTATAGTGCACGGGAAAAAGTTACCCCTGGCCTTATTAAGTAAAATTCAAAAACATGATAATATATGCCTCGAAGTCTGCAGTATAAACCTGCCAGTGGGTGAAAAGTGGTTTTGGAAAATCTAGACCTCACACTCCCTCCTTTTAAAAAATTAATTAAAATCTCATTGTATTATAGCTTTCCCCCAAATTGCAAAATGATTTCACAATGATCTTGGGAGAGTCTGTAGAGTTCAGAAAAAATGGTTCATATCTATGGCTACTTACTATAATGATGACTGTTGTATGTATAAAATCAACTCTAAGTAAGCAAACACAAAAAAGACAAGTTGAAAAAAATTTGCCTAGATGATACAATGTTGTATTCAGTACCTCCTCTTCTATTTTAAGATTAATGTTTTTTTTTTAGGTCAAAGTCTTAAAGTCTATTTATTTATCCCACAGACAAATTCATTCAAGCAATACTCAAAGGTTTTATGCCAAACTTATCTCAACCTCTCCAGATCAATCTAAAAGATCTTTGCACTCGAGTGGCAAGCCTTTATGCATGATAATTGACAAAATTTGTTTTTGTTGTCTACTGCTACATAACAAAGTATCACACATTTTAAGACTTAAAACAACATTTATTAACTCATAGTTTCCACGAATTATGAACCAGACATCAGTTAACGAGGCCCTCTTCTCAGGGTCTTACCAGCTGAAATCAAGGTAACCTCCCAGGCTGCTATCTCTTCTGAGGCTTGGGTCCTGAGGCTTGGGTCCTCTTCTACTTTCACATTGTGGACAGGGCACAATTCCTTGCGGTAGTAAGTTTGAAGTCTCCATTTTTCTTGCTAGCTGTTGGCTAGCAACCTCACAGAGCACCCTTATGCCCTTGCCATGCAGTACCCTTCATAACTGCTTTCATAATAGAGCAACTTAATTCTTCAAGACTGGCAAGAAAATTTCTGTCTAGGCTGCTAGTCTGCTGTAATATAATTATAGGAATAACTATTTCAACATTGGTGTCTTACAACTTGAACAAATCAAGAAAGTGTCTATCCCATCAGAATATAGGTAGGGCCCAAATCAAATGAGGCAATTATTGATCATGTATATACCAGTAGCAGAAATTCTGAGTGCTACCTAAGCATTCTGTTCATTATGTAATTCTTTCAATATTATAAATAATTTCTCAGAGTGATTTTACAACTGGTACTAACTGGAATTTTTTCTCCTCATTTAAATTACTGGTGAAAAAGTATTTTAGTTTTAGTCAACAAATGTGACATGAATTGGTTGATTAATAAATGACATTTTAACAAAGATTTAAACTGTTTTTAAAAATGCATAAATATAGAAAACTAAGATTCACTTATATAAGTAATACAAATGAAGAAAGAACAATTTTGCCACATAAAGATTATACTTTGTGATTTTTATTTAGATGATTTAGACAAACCTCTCAACAATAACTTTAAGAAGTTTTGTTTCAACATTGGACAGGGCTCTTGAGAAAATCATTTCTCATTTCATTTTTTCTTCTTTATTAGCGTATCTTTTATATTTATCTCTTTACTTTTTTGGTTTAGTAGTTGCCTTAGGGTTTTCAGTATATGTTTACAAGTAATCCAAGTACACTTTGAAATAGCGGTATACCACTTTGTGCCTAGTTTAAGTATCCTACAATAAGAAACTATTCTGAATCCCTTTCTTTTATCCCTGTTACCAGTTTTATCATTCATAAGCATGTATATATAATCAAGTGCACTATTTTTATTATCATTCTGGACAGAATGTTATCTGTTAGATTAAGGAAGAATAAGAAAATAAAAACTTTTATTTTACTTTTACTTATTTGTTTTCTAATGCTTTTTGTTTTATTTATGTTGATCAGAGTTTCTGGCCTATATTATGTCTTCTTTCTGAAGAAGTTCTTTTACCATTTAGTAAAAGGCAAGTCTATTGGCAACATTTTTTTTTTTCAATTTTTATTTGTCTTTATTTCCCCTTCACTTTTTTAGGAAATTTCAGAGTATAGAATTCTAGGTTGGGTTTTTTTCCTCTCAACATTTTAAATATTTAACTCAACTCTCTTCTTGTTGGCATAGTATTTGGAAAGTCAGATTAATTCTTACCTTTGCTCCCTTGTAGGTAAAGTATTTTTCCCTCTGGTTTATTTCAAGATATTTTTCCTTATCTTAGACTTTCTAAAGTTTGAATATTATGTACCTTGGTGTAATTATTTTTGTCATTTATCTTGTTTGGTGTTCTCTGACATTTCTGGATCTGTGGTTTGGTGCCTGAACTAATTTTTAAAAATCATGTTATTATTGCTTTCAATGTTGCTTCAGTTTTGTTTTATTTTTTTCTTCTTTCTTTGGAATGTTCATTATGCATAAGTTATTCCTTTTGTAGTTGTTCCACAGTTCTTAGCCTGCCCTTTTTTTTTTTTTTTCAGGCTTTTTCCAGTTTTCTTTTCAGTTTAGAAAGTTTCTATTGTCATATTTACAAGCTTAGAGATTTTTTCCTCAATCACATGCAGTTTACTTCTGAGCTACAAAGGAATTTTTTCATTTCTTTCACAGTGGTTTTGATCTCTAGCTTTTTTTATTTTAAGTTTTTCTGAGATTTCTATCTCATAGCTTACATTGTAATTTTGTTCTTACATGTTATATATTTATTCCTTTAAAACCCTTAGCTGTCAGGTGTGGTGATTCACTCCTGTAATCCCAACACTTTGGGAAGTTGAGGCAGGTGGATCACCTGGGTCAGGAGTTCGAGACCAGCCTGGCCAAAATGGTGAAATCACATCTCTACTAAAAATACAAAAATTAGCCTGGTGGGGTGGTGGGCACCTGTAGTCCCAGCTACCCGGGAGGCTGAGGCAGAAGAATCGCTTGAACTCGAAAGGCAGAGGTAGCAGTGAGCCAAGATCATGCCACTGCACTCCAGCCTGGGTGACAGAGTGAGATTCCATCAAAAAACAAACAAACAAACAAAAACCTCAAAAAACAAAACAAAACATAAAACTCTTAGCATATTAGTCATTGTTGTTTTAAATTCCTGGTCTGATCATTTCAGCATCCCTATCATATCTGATATTGATGCTTGTTTAGTCTCTTAAAACTGTTAAGTCTCTTAAAGTTTGTTTGTTTTGGTTTTTGCCTTTTAGAATTTCTTGTAACTTTTTTTTTTTTTTTTTTTTTTTTTTTTTTTTTTTTTTTTTTTAAATCTGAACATAATGCACTCGGTGAAAGGAACTTAGGTAAATAGACCTTTGGCTGTGTCATGGTGAGGCTTGGAGGAAAGGGAAGCATTCTTTGGCCTGATGATTTGGTCTCAGTCCTTTGGGTGATACTGTGTTATCAGTATGTGAACTTCACCGATTCTTCCAGACTGTTTCCCCGCTTAGGTAGGCCAGAATGGCTGGAGGGGTCAGAAAGTTGTGATTTTCCTTTCCCAAGTTGGTTAGACTGATAAAACCTAAGGAGGTTAGGCTCTACTAAAATACCTTCTCCTGAAGGCAAACCTTTTAAGAACAGAATGCTGTAGTGTATTTCAAAATCATTATTTTACCCCTTCTCCTGCCAGAAGCACACAGGATTTTTCTATTTTCTGTGAGGACCTGCAAGAGCTCCTCAAGATAAAATTCACTAAAGAATCCCTCACATAACTGGGTCTGCTTGAGTTTCCAACTCTCAGACTTATCCTCACTGAGCCTCTAGCAATGTGTCAGTTACAGTTAAGCTTTTCCTACCCTGGTACTGGTTTCCACGGAGGGTTCTGCTCATAGGTTTCTGCTGCGGTAAGTTGAGATTCTCTGTAATTGCATGTCTTTCTCTATGATTTTTAGGTCAGGGGTTTTCCGCATGTTCTTACTTCTCTGACAGAGCTAAGAAGAGTTGCTGATTTTTCAGTTTGTTCAGCATTTTACTTATTGTTACGGTGAGTGGGAACTTCTAAACCCCTTACATGCTAGACTGAAAACCATACGATTAACAGTTAAATTTTAATTTCAAATAAACTGAAAATTCATCCCTCCAGATTTGAATGCACAGGCACGAGTAACAATTTTCTCAAATGATTAACACTTCCATTATAATGACCACTAACTCAGGCTGGGCGCGGTCGCTCACGCCTGTAATCCCAGCACTTTGGGAGGCCCAGGCGAGTGGATCACCTGAGGTTGGGAGTTTGAGACCAGCATGTCCAACACAGTGAAACCCCGTCTCTACTAAAAATACAAAAATTAGCTGGGTGTGGTGTGCACACACCTGTAATCCCAGCTATTCAGAAGGCTGAGGCAGGGGAATCACCTGAACCCAGGACCCAGGAGGTGGAGGTAGTAGTAAACCAAGATCTCACCACTGCACTGCAGCCTGGGCAACAGAGCAAGACTCCACCTCGAAAAATAAAAATAAAATTGCATCTAACTCATATTCTCACATTCTGGAATTAAAATGTTTTCAAAAGGAAACAAACATAGCCATTTTGAGTTGTATAGACTGAAAATATTTTTTCTGTTATGTCCAGAACATTCTTAAATAACTATTTTTGAGGAGAAAGTTCTAATGATTATATTTACAGTTTTGAGTCATTATATAGTAAACCAATGTTTGTCTATGTATCTTTGCATCAGATACAAAAATATATGCACCTGCACACAAAGCTTATCTCTACATCACCTTTGACTGTGCATATACAAAAATCAGCCCAAAATATTTTATTCTGAGCAGTAAACTGAAAATATTAAATAGGATTAAATTACAAAGTTTTAAAAAATATATATGAATTAGTAATTATTTATCTTAACAACTGTAAAAATATTACCAAGGTTTTTAAAGGAGAAAAGTAAAAGAAAATGGACAGTAATAAAGGATTACAAACTCATAATCAACAAAACATCATTTAATGTGGGATGAAATTTTGAAGAATAATTTTATTTTTAAACTACTTACCTATTTTTATATATTAAGCTTTTATCCAACTCAAACAATTTCATGGCTATTTTCTAAAATCTTTAATCTTTAACTCAGGAAACTAAAACATGATTATTAAAGAAAATTTACCACAATTATTTTTCCCCTTTCACATGTAAAAATGAGTGAAGAGGTAGTCATCAGTCAGGAGCATTACTCTTGTTAAACTCCTTGCAAATTGAAACATGAAAGTAACAAGAAAATAGGTGACCCCTTCCCCCAATAGTGGAAGCTCAGTGAATAAAATAATTTATGAATACTGTCATTCGACCTCTACATCTCTCCTAAACTCCAACACCAGAAAACCTATTTTCTCTATCCAACTTCAAAAGCTATGCTACAATAAACTTTGGCACCACTCAGAGGAGGAAGTTTTACCCATACTTGAAACTAACATCGTGAAAATTGAAATGACCTATGTCAACATCACTCACTATTGGGACTGAGAATATGAGACCAACTACATCAACAAGACTTCGTTCTGTACAATTATTTCCAGTAAATAAGACTTTTAAACAATAAATAACTGCTGCTTGTGTCTAAAATTTCTGGGAAACCAATTAACCTGGGCAGGCAATTTGTTCATCTTGGCTAAAAACTTGCCTATTAGGGCAACAGTTTGTTCAACTGGGTTAACCACTAGCTCACCAGATTTCTTACCCCAACATAATGACAAATCATGTCAGAGATTTTTCCAATCTCACCTACTTTCTACCATGAAAGACTCATCATAAGCAATTTGTCCCCTAATTTGTTTAAATATCTATTTTCTTTTTTTATTTATTTTCTGCTTTTTACCCCAGGTGAAGGTAAATGTTTCTCTTTTAAATATAATTGGAATGGAAATGTGGGGGTTCCTTCTGTCCATTACCAAATAATGTTAACATAAAAAAATCTCGGCACATATTTTAATAAAGACAAAATAAAGATTGCATTTTTTAATATTTATTTTACTCAGAAATGTACCAGTTGTGCAAAGACATGTTAGAAAACACTGTATATGCACACACAATCTATCAATAATATTCCTCTCAGAGACAAACAATTTGCTATATATTTATTTAGAAGTATATTTTCTGTTCAATAAATTTTTTTGATGCAAAGATAGAAATACAGATATTTGATTATCTGTAAATTCTGGCCGTTTTTATTTTATCTTATTATATACTAATGTTTTTGCATATTTTTATAATTGGCATTATTCACATAATTTTTTCTTTATTTTTTTATTTTTTTTATTTATTTTTTATTATTATACTTTAAGTTCTAGGGTACATGGGCATAACGTGCAGGTTTGTTACATATGTATGCTTGTGCCATGTTGGTGTGCTGCACCCATCAACTCGTCAGCACCCATCAATTCGTCATTTATATCAGGTATAACTCCCAATGCAATCCCTCCCCCCTCCCCCCTCCCCATGATAGGCCCCGATGTGTGATGTTCCCCTTCCCGAGTCCAAGTGATCCCATTGTTCAGTTCCCACCTATGAGTGAGAATATGCGGTGTTTGGTTTTCTCTTCTTGTGATAGTTTGCTAAGAATGATGGTTTCCAGCTGCATCCATGTCCTTACAAAGACGCAAACTCATCCTTTTTTATGGCTGCATAATATTCCATGGTGTATATGTGCCACGTTTTCTTAATCCAGTCTGTCACAGATGGACATTTGGGTTGATTCCAAGTCTTTGCTAATGTGAATAGTGCCGCAATAAACATATGTGTGTGTGTGTTTTTATAGCAGCATGATTTATACTCCTTTGGGTATATACCCAGTAGTGGGATGGCTGGGTCATATGGTACATCTAGTTCTAGATCCTTGAGGAATTGCCATACTGTTTTCCATAATGGTTGAACTAGTTTACAATCCCACCAACAGTGTAAAAGTGTTCCTATTTCTCCACATCCTCTCCAGCACCTGTTGTTTCCTGACTTTTTAATGATTGCCATTCTAACTGGTGTGAGATGGTATCTCATTGTGGTTTTGATTTGCATTTCTCTGATGGTGAGTCATAATGAGCATTTTTTCATGTGTCTGTTGGCTGTATGAATGTCTTCTTTTGAGAAATGTCTGTTCATATCCTTTGCCCACTTTTTGATGGGGTTGTTTTTTCTTGTAAATTTGATTGAGTTATTCATAGGTTCTGGATATTAGCCCTTTGTCAGATGAGAAGATTGCAAAAATTTTCTCCCATTCTGTAGGTTGCCTGTTCACTCTGATGGTAGTTTCTTTTGCTGTGCAGAAGCTCTTTAGTTTAATTAGATCCCATTTGTCAATTTTGGCTTTTGTTGCCATTGCTTTTGGTGTTTTAGACATAAAGTCCTTGCCCATGCCTATGTCCTGAACGGTTCTACCTAGGTTTTCTTTGAGGGTTTTTATGGTATTAGGTCTAACATTTAAGTCTCTAATCCATCTTGAATTAATTTTCATATAAGGAGTAAGGAAAGGATCCAGTTTCAGCTTTCTACTTATGGCTAGCCAATTTTCCCAGCACCATTTATTAAATAGGGAATCCTTTCCCCATTTCTTGTTCCTCTCAGGTTTGTCAAAGATCAGATGGCTGTAGATGTGTGGTATTATTTCTGAGGACTCTGATCTGTTCCATTGGTCTATATCTCTGTTTTGGTACCAGTACCATGCTGTTTTGATTACTGTAGCCTTGTAGTATAGTTTGAAGTCAGGTAATGTGATGCCTCCAGATTTGTTCTTTTGAGTTAGGATTGTCTTGGCAATGTGGGCTCTTTTTTGGTTCCATATGAACTTTAAAGCAGTTTTTTCCAATTCTGTGAAGAAACTCATTGGTAGCTTGATGGGGATGGCATTGAATCAATAAATAACTTTGGGCAGTATGGCCATTTTCACGATATTGATTCTTCCTATCCATGAGCATGGTATGTTCTTCCATTTGTTTGTGTCCTCTTTTATTTCACTGAGCAGTGGTTTGTAGTTCTCCTTGAAGAGGTCCTTTACATCGCTTGTAAGTTGGATTCCTAGGTATTTTATTTTCTTTGAAGCAATTGTGAATGGAAGTTCATTCATGATTTGGCTCTCTGTTTGTCTGTTACTGGTGTATAAGAATGCTTGTGATTTTTGCACATTAATTTTGTATCCTGAGACTTTGCTGAAGTTGCTTATCAGCTTAAGGAGATTTGGGGCTGAGACAACGGGGTTTTCTAAATATACAATCATGTCATCTGAAAACAGGGACAATTTGACTTCTTCTTTTCCTAACTGGATACGCTTTATTTCTTTCTCTTGCCTGATTGCCCTAGCCAGAACTTCCAACACTATGTTGAATAGGAGTGGTGAGAGAGGGCATCCCTGTTTTGTTCCAGTTTTCAAAGGGAATGCTTCCAGTTTTTGCCCATTCAGTATGATATTGGCTGTGGGTTTGTCATAAATAGCTCTTATTATTTTGAGGTACGTTCCATCAATACCGAATCTATTGAGCGTTTTTAGCATGAAGGGCTGTTGAATTTTGTCAAAAGCCTTTTCTGCATCTATTGAGATAATCATGTGGTTTTTGTCTTTGGTTCTGTTTATATGCTGGGTTACGTTTATTGATTTGCGAATGTTGAACCAGCCTTGCATCCCAGGAATGAAGCCCACTTGATCATGGTGGATAAGCATTTTGATGTGCTGCTGAATCCGGTTTGCCAGTATTTTATTGAGGATTTTTGCATCGATGATCATCAGGGATATTGGTCTAAAATTTTCTTTTTTTGTTGTGTCTCTGCCAGGCTTTGGTATCAGGATGATGTTGGCCTCATAACATGAGTTAGGGAGGATTCCCTCTTTTTCTATTGATTGGAATAGTTTCAGAAGGAATGGTACCAGCTCCTCCTTGTACCTCTGGTAGAATTCAGCTGTGAATCCATCTGGTCCTGGACTTTTTTTGGTTGGTAGGCTATTAATTGTTGCCTCAATTTCAGAGCCTGTTATTGGTCTATTCAGGGATTCAACTTCTTCCTGGTTTAGTCTTGGAAGAGTGTAAGTGTCCAGGAAATTATCAATTTCTTCTAGATTTTCTAGTTGATTTGAGTAGAGGTGTTTATAGTATTCTCTGATGGTAGTTTGTATTTCTGTGGGGTCGGTGGTGATATCCCCTTTATCATTTTTTATTGCATCTATTTGATTTTTCTCTCTTTTCTTCTTTATTAGTCTTGCTAGCGGTCTGTCAATTTTGTTGATCTTTTCAAAAAACCTACTCCTGGTTTCATTGATTTTGTGGAGGGTTTTTTGTGTCTCTATCTCCTTCAGTTCGGCTCTGATCTTAGTTATTTCTTGCCTTCTGCTAGCTTTTGAATGTGTTTGCTCTTGCTTCTCTAGTTCTTTTAATTGTGATGTTAGAGTGTCCATTTTAGATCTTTCCAGCTTTCTCTTGTGGACATTTAGTGCTATCAATTTCCCTCTACACACTGCTTTAAATGTGTCCCAGAGATTCTGGTATGTTGTATCTTTGTTCTCATTGGTTTCAAAGAACATCTTTATTTCTGCCTTCATTTTGTTATGTACCCAGTAGTCATTCAGCAGCAGGTTGTTCAGTTTCCATGTAGTTGAGCGGTTTTGACTGAGTTCTAGTTTTATTGCACTGTGGTCTGAGAGACAGTTTGTTATAATTTCTGTTCTTGTACATTTGCTAAGGAGTGCTTTACTTCCAATTATGTGGTCAATTTTGGAATAAGTGTGATGTGGTGCTGAGAAGAATGTATATTCTGTTGATTTGGGTTGGAGAGTTCTATAGATGTCTATTATGTCCACTTGGTGCAGAGATGAGTTCAATTCCTGGATATCCTTGTTAACTTTCTGTCTCGTTGATCTGTCTAATGTTGACAGTGGAGTGTTGAAGTCTCCCATTATTATTGTATGGGAGTCTAAGTCTCTTTGTAAGTCTCTAAGGACTTGCTTTATGAATTTGTGTGCTCCTGTATTGGGTGCATATATATTTAGGATAGTTAGCTCTTCCTGTTGAATTGATCCCTTTACCATTATGTAATGGCCTTCTTTGTCTCTTTTGATCTTTGATGGTTTAAAGTCTGTTTTATCAGAGACTAGGATTGCAACCCCTGCTTTTTTTTGTTCTCCATTTTCTTGGTAGATCTTCCTCCATCCCGTTGTTTTGAGCCTGTGTCTCTGCATGTGAGATGGGTCTCCTGAATACAGCAGACTGATGGGTCTTGACTCTTTATCGAGTTTGCCAGTCTGTGTCTTTTAATTGGAGCATTTAGTCCATTTACATTTAAGGTTAATATTGTTATATGTGAACTTGATCCTGCCATTATGATATTAACTGGTTATTTTGCTCGTTAGTTGATGCAGTTTCTTCCTAGCCTTGATGGTCTTTACATTTTGGCATGTTTTTGCAATGGCTGGTACCAGTTCTTCCCTTCCATGTTTAGGGCTTCCTTCAGGGTCTCTTGTAAGGCAGGCCTGGTGGTGACAAAATCTCTAAGCATTTGCTTATTTGTAAAGGGTTTTATTTCTCCTTCACTTATGAAACTTAGTTTGGCTGGATATGAAATTATGTTTTGAAAATTCTTTTCTTTTAGAATGTTGAATATTGGCCCCCACTCTCTTCTGGCTTGTAGAGTTTCTGCCGAGAGGTCTGGTATTAGTCTGATGGGCTTCCCTTTGTGGGTAACCCGACCTTCCTCTCTGGCTGCCCTTAACATTTTTTCCTTCATTTCAACTTTGGTGAATCTGGCAATTATGTGTCTTGGAGTTGCTCTTCTCGAGGAGTATCTTTGTGGTGTTCTCTGTATTTCCTGAATTTGAATGTTGGCCTGCCCTACTAGGTTGGGGAAGTTCTCCTGGATGATATCCTGAAGAGTGTTTTCCAACTTGGTTCCATTTTCCCCCTCACTTTCAGGCACCCCAATCAGATATAGATTTGGTCTTTTTACATAATCCCATACTTCTTGCAGGCTTTGTTCATTTCTTTTTCTTCTTTTTTCTTTTGGTTTCTCTTCTCGCTTCATTTCATTCATTTGATCCTCAATCGCTGATACTCTTTCTTCCAGTTGATTGAGTCGGTTACTGAAGCTTGTGCATTTGTCACGTATTTCTCGTGTCATTGTTTTCATCTCTGTCATTTCGTTTATGACCTTCTCTGCATTAATTATTCTAGCTATCAATTCTTCCACTCTTTTTTCAAGATTTTTAGTTTCTTTGTGCTGGGTACGTAATTCCTCCTTTAGCTCTGAGAAGTTTGATGGACAGAAGCCTTCTTCTCTCATCTCGTCAAAGTCATTATCTGAACAGCTTTGATCCGTTGCTGGCGATGAGCTGCGCTCCTTTGCAGGGGAAGATGCGCTCTTATTTTTTGAATTTCCAGCTTTTCTGCCCTGCTTTTTCCCCATCTTTGTGGTTTTATCTGCCTCTGGTCTTTGATGATGGTGACGTACTGATGGGGTTTTGGTATAGGTGTTCTTCCTGTTTGATAGTTTTCCTTCTAATAGTCAGGACCCTCAGCTGTAGGTGTGTTGGAGATTGCTTGAAGTCCACTCCATACCCTGTTTGCCTGGGTATCAGCAGCAGAGGTTGCAGAAGATAGAATATTGCTGAACAGCAAGTGTACCTGTCTGATTCTTACTTTGGAAGCTTCCTCTCAGGGGTGTACTCCACTGTGTGAGGAGTGGGGTGTCAGACTGCCCCTAGTGGGGGATGTCTCCCAGTTAGACTACTCAGGGGTCAGGGACCCACTTGAGCAGGCAGTCTGTCCGTTCTCAGATCTCAACCTCCAGTGTTGGGAGATCCACTGCTCTCTTCAAAGCTGTCAGACAGAGTCGTTTGCATCTGCACAGGGTTCTGCTGCTTTTTGTTGTTGTTGTTGTTTAACTGTGCCCTGTCCCCAGAGGTGGATTCTATAGAGACAGGCAGGTTTCCTTGAGCTGCTGTGAGCTCCACCCAGTTCGAGCTTCCCAGCGGCTTTGTTTACCTACTTAAGCCTCAGCAATGGCAGGCGCCTCTCCCCCAGCCTCGCTGCTGCCTTGCAGTTAGATCGCAGACTGCTGTGCTAGCAATTAGGGAGGCTCCGTGGCCGTGGGACCCTCCCGGCCAGGTGTGGGATATAATCTCCTGGTGTGCCCGTTTGCTTAAAGTGCAGTATTGGGGTGGGAGTTACCCGATTTTCCAGGTGTTGTGTGTCTCAGTTCCCCTGGCTAGGAAAACGGATTCCCTTCCCCCTTGCGCTTCCCAGGTGAGGCGATGCCTCGCCCTGCTTCAGCTCTTGCTGGTCGGGCTGCAGCAGCTGACCAGCACCGATTGTCCGGCACTCCCTAGTGAGATGACCCCAGTACCTCAGTTGAAAATGCAGAAATCACTGGTCTTCTGTGTCGCTCGCGCTGGGAGTTGGAGACTGGAGCTGTTCCTATTCGGCCGTCTTGCTCCGCTATTCACATAATTTTGATAAGATTACTTATTTCCAAGATGATTTCATTTGTCAGATAATACCCATTGCATGTTTGTGTTACAAATTATATTCAAAATTCTGAATTGACCATTACTTTGTTCCATTGCTGTCAAGGTTACTATATCTAAATAATTGTTCCTATCTTTTTTTTTAAACTAAACTCCTAGAACATAATTCTCAAAGGGCAAGCACAGATGTTTGGTTTTTGATAACACAGCCTAATAGCCTTCCAACTATTTGTATCATTTCATATTTTCAACAGTAATGCTAAACATGAGTGATAATTTAAAAGATATTTCAATGTGGTGCATTATTTGGTTTTCATTTTAATTTTTAGCTAAATTTTATTAATGATAATACACATCTTTTCATATTTGTTTTCCTCTTGTATTATAGCTTTATCTTTGTGAAATTTCTGTCTCTGTCCCTGTTCTTTGCCATTTTTTTATGGATACATTTGTGGCTTCTTCTTAAATCTAGAAACTGTATATTAAAAGATATCTTCATAAGTCAGTCTTTGTTAACATTATGTAATATCGCATAATTTACAGCATATTTTTAGGTAATGTGTGTGTTTGCTTATGATGACATTTTCACTTAAAAAATAGAACAGTATTTCACTAATTCAAAAGTATAATTATTTCATTTTAGGATATTATTTAAACAAGCAAAAAAAACAATGTGCATATGATTAAAGAATGGTGAACCTGTATCTACCTCAAAAAATGAGGTATTATGTATAAAATCATGAATTCTATAAGAAAGACAAGTTGTTACCCCTACTTCTAGCACTGCTGGCAAACAGAGTCATAAGTGACATTAGAGGGAATTACTAAAATCTCTTGAAATATCAAGGAGAGATATTGTACATTATGATTATATTTGAATCTTGAAATAGAGTGTAAAGATGCATTGGGAAGTATTGAGGGAATATCACCTATATGTATGAAAGAAATTGTGTTGCTATATGAATAAGATGAATTGTTTCTCATGCCAAACCACATGGTATCACTTCACAGAAAACAGCTGAGGGCAATACTGCCTCCTGATTTTGCTTAGTTAATATAAAAATTGGTGAAACTATCATTTATCATCCAGTCGTTGTCCCTCAGTTCCCTCAGTTTGTATCTTCTCCACAGACTCTGAGGAGAACTATTTAATACAGAGAAGGCTGCCTTCTCTCATCGCCAAATGCTACTAGAAATGACTAAACACTGCCATGTGAATTTCTGAAATGAGGAATTAAATTATAAAATAGATATATATTTTATTTTTATGACATGACAAATCCAATAAAAAGATTTATATGATTTCAAATAATCTCCCTGGGAAATCTTGTCAATATATTGGTTTCTTTAATAACCACAACCATTGATCCAGAGCATTAAATTCCTGACTTTTAATATATAGGGAGCTACATGAAGATTTTTTAAAAATGACTCCATAGGCAAGGGATTATTTTTCGACATTTAATAAGTTTAATTTTCACAAAATACAGGTATATTATTATGTGTATTTTAGGCCAGGCACAGTGGCTTATGCCTGTAATCCCAGCACTTTGGGAGGCCGAGGCAGGCAGATCACTATAGGCCAGGAGTTCAAGATCAGCCCGGCCAACATGGTAAAACCCATCTCTACTAAAAATACAAAAAATTAGCTAGGTGTGGTGGCAGGCGCCTGTAATCCCAACTACCTGGGAGGCAGGTGAATTGCTTGGACCCAGCAGGTGGAGGTTAGAGTGAGCAGAGATCGTGCCACTGTACTCCAACCTGGGTGATAGAACGAGACTGTCTCCAAAATAAATAAATAAATAGATAAATCAATAAATATTATGCATATTTTAAAACATATCCAAATGCTATATCAAAACATGATGAAATACTTATTGGAGACAAATGTGACAAATACTCTATGATCTCACTTATATGTGGAATCTAAAAAAGTCAAACTTGAGGGAGCAGAGGGTTGAATGGTGTTTACCAGAGGCCGAAGGGATGAGTACAGGCAGGCAAAGGGAAGACATTGGTCAAGGAGTACAAAATTTCAGTTAGATAGGAGAAATACAGTCTAGTTTGTGCTGCAAAGCACAGTACTATAGTTAATATTCATTATATATTTCAAAATAGCTAAAGGAGAGGATTTCAAATGTTCTCATTACAAAGAAATAATAAATATTTGTGTTAAGGGATATGTTAACTAGCTTGACTTGATCATTCCACAATACATACATGCATCAAAATATCAGATTGTGCCTCATAAAGGCATGCAATTACTATTGTTCAATCAAAAACAAATAATAAATAAATAAATACAAAGAGAGAGTAGACTCAGAATCCATTCAATGCTTTCTTCAAAATGAAATATTCAACCTTCCAGTTTCTGGGTATAATATTCTGTTAGACTATTTTTATTGTTGGCTGGAGTATAGAAATGGCCTTTAGTGAAAAAAAATGCTCCTTTACCTGTTGCTTTATATTCAAACTAAATATCCACTTAACTGCCTTAAAAAGCACAAAATATGATGATTCAGCAATAATAGTAGCAGCATCCAGTTTTATTTCACAACATATATTCAGGCAGACCATTACAAAACTAAACGTGTTATTTTATGGAATGAAGGTTTTTTACTCAATAGAGCATTCGCTTCAGGCAAATTATTTACATTTCTTTTTCTTTTTAGTGAGAATCCATCATTTTATTTTTAGATAAATTCAATATTGCCATTAAAACCTTGAAGCAATTATCTTTATCACTATCATAATTGTTGATATTATCATTCCAACTTTATGGGACACTAGTAATGGTCATTGTCCTGAGTCCTGACATGGATCATCTCATTTAATACAACAAACCAAAGAAAGAGTACTATCATTATGTCTATTTTACAGACAAGAGTTTTGAAGCTCCAAGTTAATGAGGTCTCAGAGCAAATAAGCTAATCACATTTGATTGGATGAGCAAAAGATCAAGGTGAGCAATCATAGCACGTGATTTTAACTTCATATTACTGAAAGAAGCACTGAAGAAGATGAGAAAGAAAGTCTTGAATTATCAATACCACCCCTCTCCCACCCCCTGGCAGCAGCCATATAGTGTAGAGAATCTGTGCGCTTGGGAGAGGGAAGTGCCATGATTGTAAGACCTTGCATTGAACTCAGTGCTGCCCTGTCACAGTGAAAGCAAACCCAGGCTAAACTCAGCTGATTCCCACACACTGAGAGAGTGTATAGACATGCCCTAGCCAAAGAGGACTCACCCATCTCGGAGGTCAGAATATGAGCTTCAGTAAGCCTCACTACTGCAGGCTAAAGTACTCTGGAGTCCAGATAAACTTGAAAGGCAACCAAATCTAGTTTGAAAGGCAAGTCCTAGTGCTTTTCTGGGCTGGGGAGCAGTAGACATGGGCGGCACATGACCTAGTAAGACACCAGTCAGGGTGTCTCAAGGGAGTACTTCTGTCACCTCTCTCCCAGCTTCCAGTAGTGCAACTTGCAACAGTAAAAGTGACTCTTTCCTTCTGCTTGAGGAGAAGAGAGCAAAGAGTAAAGAGGATTTGTTTTGCCTCTTGGAGATCAGATCAGTCACACTAGAATATGGTAAGACAGAGTCACGAGGCCCCCATTTCAGGCACTAGCTCCTGGACAATGTAAACTGTAAATAAAATTATTCAATTGGACTAATCTGTAAACTCACTGGTTAATTTTAAAATAGCATTTGAAATTATCATAAAATATCAACTAAATTCACGATCGTGTCTTTGTTTTTTTCTTCTTTACTTTTTCTTTCACATAAATTTTACATAAAATTATGAAAAAACGACACAGAGAAATCTCAAGTACATTTTAACCAGCTTTAAGCAATGGTAATATCTTGTCAAAATATAGTATAATATCACAAACAAAAAATTTCTATTGCCACAGGAATCCTTCATGTTGTTCTTTAGTTGCTGCACTCACTACATTTCAGGACCCACCTCCTCCTTCGTCTATGCAAACACTCATTTTTATACATATTGCAGAATTGTATTTGGTGATATTTTGTCAAGAATTTTTACATTTATATTTATGTAGAATATTGAACTATAGTGTCTTGTACTTTCTTTGACTGGTTTTGTTTCCAGGTAATACTATCTTAACAAAACAGAAGAGTTATCTCCTCTTCTATGTTCAGAAAACTATTATGTAGAATTGTGTTATCACTTCTGTTTTCTAAAAAGACTGTGTCAAACTCTTCTTTAAATAATTGGTAGAATTCTCCAGTGAAGTTGTCTCAGTATAAAAATTTATGTTTTGGGGGGTTTTCAACTACACATTCATATTAAAGAGCTTTTCACATATATGAGGATGCCTATGTAATTGAGTCTTCATATTTATTACATGTTCATTGTTTCCCATTAAGAATTTTAAAGTGAAAAAAATAAGTGTCTTCTTAGTTTTAAGGTTACTTCAATAATTAATAAGCTTGGATATTTTGTATGTCAGTTGCTCACCTTTATTACTTTCTACTACTTTTCTATCAATTTTCTTTATCCATTTTATTAATGTAATACTAAATATTTACTGAATGGATTTATATATACCCCAAATTATAATTTTTTGTCTATATAAATATTTATATTTTATATGCTTTTTAATTAATATTAATTCTTTCTTAAATAAATATATTTACTATTTGGTTAAATTTATATATTTATATATTTCATTAAAATTGATTTTATATTTTAAAAGAAGATAAATTACTCATATGGGAAATAGTATGGAAGAACCTAAAAAATATATGATGACTGAAAGAAGTCAGATACACAAAAGTACATCTATGAATCCATTCATATGCGATTCTATATAAGACAAAATTAAACTGCAGTGACAGAGGGCAGATCGGTAGCTACCTGAATCTGAGGAGAAACCGTAAGAAATCACTGTGAAGGGTCATAAAAGAAAGCAGTGGGGTGAAAGAAATGTTCTGTCCATTTATTATAGTAGTGATTACAGAGATTTATAGATTTGACAAAACAAATCTAACTGTGAGCATTTGTTGTACATAAATTATGCCCCAACAAGGTTGATTTTTAAACGGTGAAGAAAATTTATTAAGCTAGAGGTTCTATAAATACAGCATACATTCTAATACTTTTTAATCTACTGAAATTTAAGGTTTAGAATTAAGATAAAATTTCTCTTTTTCTTCAAATAGCCAAATTTCTGATTTTTTTATTGAATAATCAATGTCTTATAGTTATTAGAGTTTAATATGTGGCTTATGATTATATTGATCTATGGCAACTTAATTTATAAATTATTTATGGATTATCTGACATTAAATAAAATCTTTATTGTGTAAAGTTTTTCTGAGGAGGGGCAGTGGAAGTGTGTATGTCTTTCTTCAAAATTATAGCCACTTTGCAACATATAAAATACTAATATCTACTGATGTATAGGTGTGTCTTGGTCCATTTTGTGTTGTTATTACAGAATAACAAAGACTGAGTAATTTATAAACAATAGATATTTACTTGGGTCGTGAGTCTGGGAGTTGGGAGGTCCAAGAACAGGGACCTAGCATCTGGAGAGGATCTTATTTCTGTGCCATCTCATAGCTGACGGCAGAAGATAAAGATAAAGCACGGTAGCCAAGCAGCAAGAGAAGGGTGAATATGCCTTTACAAAAAATCAATCTCAAGATAACAAATCCACTCCCACAATAATAACATTAGTATATTCATATGGGCAAAACTATCTTGGCCTAATCACCTGTTAATGGTCCCACCACTTATACTGTCACAATGGTAATTAAATTTCAACACACATTTTTGAAGGGACATTCAAACCATATCAAGGTGATATGATGATAACTGATAGGTATTATGTGGTTTTTTTAATGACAATAATATATAATGCCTTACTGACACTAGTAACCTGTAGAATTTGTGTTATTTTAAGCACTGTGTCTATACCTATGGTTTGTACAAATATTCATAAAAACTCACCACTAAAAAAATGCACCCTCCAAAACTCATGTGACCTGTCATTGCCATTGTAACAAATATTAAGATATGAGGACTTCAAGAGGTGATTAGGTCATGAGAGCACTATCCTTATGACTAGATTAATGCAATTATTTTTGGTGTATTTTATTATAAAAGAGGGAAATTTGGTCCACCTTTTTCTTTCTGTATGAAGAGCTCATTCTCACCTTGCCAGATGCTGGTGCTATACCTAGGACTTCCCAGCCTCTATGAATGTGAGCCAAATAAACTTCTGTTCTTCATAAATTACTCAATCTGATATTCTGTTACATCAACAAAAACTAAGAAACTCACATATTATTGGAAAATGTATCCTTAAACAAAATATATAATACAAATAATTAAACATAAAATATATGTTTTCATCAGAGAGATTCTGGAATTAGTATGGACATTAAGAATAAATAACTTATTTTATTCTGCATATTAATCAATAAAAGGCATCCCTTGCAAGTACCAACAATGCTGAGGTTGATTTAGCAGTCATTTCCCCATATAAATCACTCTACTTTAGGAAGTATCTTCTTATAAGCAGAACATCACTGTTTAAGAAATCTCTCATCCAGGCATGGTGGCTCACACCTATAATCCCAGCACTTTGGGAGGCCGAGGTGGGCAGATCACGAGGTCAAGAAATTGAGACCATCCTGGCCAACCAACATGGTGAAATCCCATCTCTACCAAAAATATAAAAATTAGCTGAGTGTAGTGTCACACGCCTGTAGTCCCAGCTATTCAGGAAGCTGAAGCAGGAGAATAGCTTGAACCTGGGAAGTGGAGGTTGCAGTGAGACAGTGAGCCGAGATTGTGCCACTGCACTCTAGCATAGGTGATAGAGCAAGACTCCGTCTCAAAAAAAAAGAAAACAAGAAAACAAAGAAATCTCTCAGCAATAATCATTAAAATAAAATTGTGTTTCTTAACAAATGAAGATTGAGAGTGATAAGTTAGTTCTTTCATTGAATATTTCTCAGTCTTTCTAATAATCAAATGAATGTGAATATATTTATCTTTACTTTTATTAGATTTTTTGCAAATGATAAAATATATTTTAAAATTTATTATATAAGATGCTATTTATACTTGTAAGACTTATAGAAATGTTCCTAAATTGTGTATAAATCTTTGAGAGTTTTTCGCACATTTTTTAAATAAAAAAATAAGGTAATATTTATATGCCATAAGATGCCAGCAAGAAAATTATGGTGACTTACATTTGTGATTTTTTACAGTGGTGGGTGATATGATTTGGCTTTGTGTCCCTGCCCTTATCTCACGCTGAATTGTAATTCCCAGTGTTGGAGGAGGGGCTTGGTGGGAGGTGACTGGATCATGGAGGTGGATTTCCTCCTTGCTATTCTCCTGGTAGTGACTTCTTGTAATATCGATTTGTTTACAACTGTGTAGCACCTCCACTTTCACTCTCTTCCTCTCGCTCTGGTCATGATACGCCTCCTTCTTTACCTTCTACCATGATTGTAAGTGTCCTGAGTCCTCCGCAGCCGTGCCTCCTGTACAGCCTGTGGAATCATGAGCCAATTAAACTTCTCTGTTTATAAATTACCCAGTCTCAAGTAGTTATGTTTAGCAATGTGAGAATGGACTAATACATGAGGAAGAGTTTTCTTCTCCCTCTTTTCTTTCCTCTTCACTCACCATTCTAATGATTCATAAATATGATGAAGTGTAAATGATACATAAGTTTCTCATCCTAAAATAGATTGGGAGAGAATCTGTTTAATAATTTGACTGTCCAAAGCTGCACGTGAATGTTCTTAATGAAAGGAGGCATTTAGAGATTAATTTGGTAAACAAATTTAATTTATCCAAGTTTAAGAGATTGATATGTAAATATCTTAAATTTAGAAAACTGATAAAATAATACACATATAATCTAAGATTAACTATAACATACGCAGAAAGATATTAATTAATTAATTAATTAATTTTTTGAGACAGTCTCACACTGTCACCTAGGCTGGTGTTCAATGGTGCAATCTCAGCTCACTGCAATCTCTGCCTCCTGGGTTCAGGCAATTCTCCTGCCTCAGCCTCCTGAGTAGCTGAGATTACAGGCACCTACTGCCACGCCTGGCTAAATTTTTGTATTTTTAGTAGAGACAGGGCTTCACCATGTTTGCCAGGCTAGTCTTGATCTCCTGACCTCAAGTGATGTGCCCTCCTTGGCCTCCCAAAGTGCTGGGATTACAGGTATAAGCCACCGTGCCCAGCCATTATTTTCTTTTAAGATAGCAATTTTATGAACATTAACAATTTTCTTATAATCATGTTGTATAATATTTTTAATATTTGTCATATTGAATAAGGCAACAAGTTACAGTGAAAGTGTATTGGAATTGAAGGTGGAGGATATTGGCTTTAATTCTTCTTCTGCCATTTACATAAATGTGTTTTGTGAAAATCTGTATTAAAGGTTATCATTAGCATTCACACAATGGCAATGAAGCAGTAGAGCATTAAACACTTTACACGTTTTAAATATTTTTTAAAGTCTGGTTTTGGGGTCAAGGTACAGCTCTAGACTGGGATGTTGCTATAGTCTGAATATTGTTGTCCCCCAAATATATTGGAACTTAATACCCAATATGGTAAAAATAAGAGGTGGGGCATTAGGGAAAGTGATTGAGTCATTAAGGCTCTGCCCTTATGAATGAAATCTGTGTTCATATAAAAGAATTTGAAGGGAGCTGCCATGCCCTCTTTTGCCATGTGAGGACACAGCAAGAAGGCATCATTTATCTATGAGGAAAAGCTTCTCACCAGGCACCAAATTTACCTATAGCCTTGATTTGGGGCTCCCCAGTCTCCAGGACTGTTAGCAATTTATTTTCATTACCTATAAATTACCCAGTCTAAGGTATTTTGTTATTGTCACCCAAAAAAGACTAAGACAGCAATTTGTACTGATAAATGAGGTGCTGATATAACAAATACCCCAAAATTAGGAAGCACCTTTGAAACTGGGAATGAGCAGAGGGTGGAAGAGTTTGGAGGCAAATGCTGGAAAAAGTCTATATTGCCCTTAACCACAAAGGATGATTTTGATGAGGGCTTGGAAGAAGACAGCTCTAGAGAGAGCCTCAGTCTTCTTATAGATTACCTAAGTGGTCATGGTTAGAATGTTAGTAGAATTGTAAATATCTGTAAAGCCCATTCTGATGAGATCTCAGATGGAAGTATGAAACATGCTATTGAAACCCAAAAGAAAGGCCACCATTGTTATAAATTGGTAAAGAACTTGACTAAATAGTGTTTACACCTTAGTTCTTTGTGAGCAGTGAAACAGGATATTTGGTGGAAGAAATCTCTAAGTGTCGAGTGTGTGGCATGATTTCTCTTGACTGCTTATAGTAAATGTAAGAAGAGAGAAACAAATCAGAGATAGAATTAATAACAGAATAGAAGGAGAACTTCAATTTGGAAATATTTTAGCCTAGTCATGTTCTAAAATACAAAAGCATGGTCAGGAGAGAACACCAAGAGCGTGGCCAAGGGACCAACTGGTGGTGATATTAGTATGGGTGAGCAGGAGCCTGGTGCTATTCATCAAGACAATAGAAGAAATCCTAAAGGTATTTCAGAGATCTCTGGGACTGTCCTAGTCATCACAGTCCCAGACTGCCGGAGACTTGGGAACTGAATAATTTCAAGGCTTCACTGCCTCCATTCTGGTGCAGTGCTACTTGGCTGCCGCAGGTGAGGTTCAAGTGAATTCAAGTGTTGCCTCTTTGAAAGGTTCAAGTTATAAAGCCTGGCTGCATCTTTGTTGTGCAATCTCTATCATGATGTAGTATACACAAGTTGTAAGAATCTGGCTCCCTCCACCTTGATGATAAAGGATGTACCAGAGAGTCTTGGGGCTCAGGCAGAGAACTGCTGAAACGGTGGACATACCACAATAATCCTCTACTAGGGCAATGGTCAATAGGACCATGGAGTTAGGACTACCACAAGCAGTACCCACCCAGGGTGATGCTTAATGGAGCTATGAGAGCAGGGCCAATCCTATGAACTCAGACTGGTAGAGCCACTGACATACAGTCCAGCTCAGCATAAGCCTCTACCCAGACAGTGAGAGAACTGAGGCATGTACTCTCAACAAAGCCATGTGAGTGAGATCCTCTAAAGCCTTGGAGACTGAGCTTCTGATCCAGTGTGCCAGAAGGTATATCTTTCTGTCAAAAAAGATTACTCTGGAGCATTAAAATTTAATGTTTCCTCTGCAGGGGTTTGGATTCGTTTGGGACCTATTACTTTTTTCTTCTTTCCTATCTTGCTCTTTTGTAATGAAACTATCTATTGTATTCCTGTTCTGCCATTGTATTTTGAAAGTACATAACATTTTTGGTTTGCATATTAATACTTGAAGAGTGATTTGCCTAAGGATAATCTGTACCATGAGTCTCACTCATATCTGATTTAGATATTAAGATGTGACTCTGGGCCAGGAGTGGTGGCTCACGCCTGTAATCCCAGCACTTTCAGAGGCCAAGGCAAGTGGATCATCTGAGGTTAGGAGTTAAGAGACCAGCCTGCCAACATAGTGAAACCTCGTCTCTACTAAAAATACAAAAATTAGCTGGGCGTGGTGGCCCACACCTGTAGTCCCAGCTACTCGAGAGGCTGAGGCAGGAGAATATCTTGAACCCAGGAGGCAGAGGTTGCTGTGAGCTGAGATCACGCCATTGCACTCTAGATCGGGCAACAGCGTGAGACTGTCTCAAAAAAAAAAAAAAAAAAAGTGACTCTGGACTTTAGACATGTAAAGTGGTACTGTAACAAGACTTTGGGAGCTATTGTAATAAAATGAATGCATTTTGCATATGATAGTAACATAAATTTGGGAGAGCCAGGGGCAGAATGCTGTGGTTGGAATGTTGGCACAACACCCAGATTCGTATGTTGGATCATAATACCCAATGTAGTAGTATTAAAAGGTAAGGCCTTTGGGGAAGTGATTAAGCCATGAGGACTCTGCCCTCATGTTTGGGATTAAAACCTTTCTAAAAGACGTTGAAAGGAGATACCTTGCTCTCACCCTTCTACTGTGTGAAGATACAGTAAGAAGGTACCATCTATCTATGAGGAATGGCTCCTCTACAAAGACATCTAGTTTGCTGGTGCATTGATCTCAGAGAACTGTGGGCAATAAACTTCTGTTGTTTATAATTTACCCAGTCTTAGATACGTTGAACAAAGTAAGAGAGATTCTAAATCTCAAAAATTCAGGTTTCACTTGAAAATGTGAAAATAACAAACTCACTTCCCTTCTAACCATGATGTATGTCATCTAGTAAATGCTCAATACATTTTATGCCAAATTTTTATTTTCTTCTGTTTTCTTTCTTCTAGAATTTGGAGGAATTAATTAATGTGAACTATATCGTTGCTTATTTGAAAACACATGCCTAAAAAGTCACATCGTTGCATCTCAAGGATAAGGTTTTTTCTATTTTTGGTTCTTTTTAAAATTGAATTCGGTGATAACCTCACCACCATACTTTCATATCACTTGATTGTAAGATAAAATAATAATACATATTTGTATAAGATATGTTGTATTTTATGCAAAGTTCATAATAAATGTTGGTTTAATATGGAATTTGAAGATATTGGGCCTTGTAAATGTTAAAGGAAATTATAATTGCATAGAATTATCTAGAATTTAAAATACTGTCTGTCAACATTTAATAACATAGAAAAATTCACTAATGGCTAAATAAAATTTTTAAAAATATGCTATTTTATCTCTTACAAGACAGCAAGACAAAAACAACTGTTCATATAATACTCCATTATACTGTTAAATTAAATTTTGTCTAAAGCTGCCTTTGTATGTAGCAAACTGTAATGTGACTTGGTATGTAAACAAACTACAACATAACTACAATCGTATTTTTGTAATATGTAGCTGAGTTTCAGCCAATCACATCAGCCAAACTTCAACCAATCACAGGCTGCAAACTAATCACACTAAATTCATATAAGGTGATTGTTAAGCTATAATCTATCAAGCTCTTTCTGTATGTCTCTGCCTTTTTCCATCTGTAAATACTGCCTTCCCACATTGCTGGATGGAAATCTCTGAACGTCTCCTTGTTTTGAGGGCTGCCTTATACATGAATTTTTCTTTGCTCAAATATACTCTGCTAAATCTAATTCATCTAAAGTTTTTCTTTTAACAATACTTAAGAGTCTTTAATAAAACATTATTTCTGTTTGAGTATTTCTCTTTTCTATTTCTTAAGATTTTGTATTATATAATTTTTCCTCTATAAAATATTCAGTAGTCTGATTTTTAAACTAATGGTTTAAAACTGATTTTTAAACATATAGAAAACTCTGTTAGCAGAATCTGCATATGGATTTTGTCAGAAATTATTACCACATATTTATATAAACTTGTTTGAGCTAAAACTATTGAATTTTATGTTTAATGTTTTAATTTTTCATGTTGTTTTGGTATGTTGTTTGGTATGTTGTTAAATAGTATCTTTTTCACTGTTAGAAAAGCATTAACTAGCACAGTATTTAAACTAATAGAAGTATTCAATAAATACTTGTTAAATGAATAACAAAAAAGATAAAATGATTAGATGGATGAATAAATATTCTTTAAAGCTGACAAAAAAAAAAAAAGAATAGTTTTATGATCTGTCAACATAAGGTTTAAGCCACTGGATAGCATTAAAAAAACGTTTTAAATTGTTTTTAGCCAGAGTAAAATATCTGCATGTTCAAATGCACTCTCTCTCTCTCTCTGTCTCTCTCTCTCTCTCTGACTGTCCATACTACTAAGAAAGATAAATGAAAATAGTACTTTCTTTTTTTGACTCTGTCCTATTTCTAACCACAAAACCTGTCACAGTGATCTATTAACATTGTAGACTTCTTTCTTTAGTTCAAATGACAAGGCTGCTATTTTTGAAATAAGTTCTATCTTTTTGTTACAGGCACAATGAATGATTAAAGGTTTCAGCACTGAAAATTACTAAACCTTTGTCTAAAAATATAGGCATTCTTAAAGTTGACTTACTGTGATAAGAAGAAGAAGTAGAAATTTCACCTCATCTGTCTACTCAATGTACAAAATATAATATGATGGGTCATAATGAAAGACAGAGGTTATTCTTGTTCTACTTTCAGTAGAAATTTCTTTTATGGAACAGAGAAGTGCATCATCCTAAGTCTAACTCTTAAGAAGGAAGAGGATAAATTTAGTGAAGGAGTAGAGTGTTTCAGTCTTGTCCCATATCAAACTTCTAAATATGTGTATGTATGTCTATTTTCCTTTTGCTTTATTGTTCACAGCTGAGGTTAAAACAAAAATAACTGTTTTACAACATACTAATTATGTTCTTAATAAAACAAAGTTGCTTTGTTTTGACCTTGTTGATGTTTGTTTTGACATAGAGAAGTCATCAAATTTTTTAAATGATGTGGCAAACAATTTTAAAATTAATGGCACCTTGTCACATAATATAGTGATTAAAATAATTTTAGATTAATTTATAAGTACAAAAACTATCATTTTAAAACAGCAAATATATTTAGAAGTTTCTATTTTATTGAAAATATTGTTACTCTTAGTCAACCTCAAGGACAATATCAAATACGAATGTTGATATTAGTTATGCAAAAAGTAAAACCCTAGTTTTGTAATAAAGAATTTCATAATACTAAATGTCTCTATGAAAATTTAAGTAGATTCATAGCTTTGTGCACAACGTCATTCTGAAAACATGACCTGTAGTTGAATATGAGAGATCTGAACTACAGGTTTACTTTTTATGTAAGGGTTCTATTACAATCCCAAATAGCTAAAATGTGATAAACCATATAAAGTCAGAGAAGAATGTACAAAGTTCTTTAAACAAAAAAGAATAGAATTATTTTTCCAAATAAAAAATTACCCAGATGCTCAATACACAGAACAGATAAAGTTGAACTGCTAGGAAGTAGAATGTGGAAGGACTGGTGGGGGCTGAGAGTTAGCTTCATGTGCTTCTTCCCAACCTCTCCTCTCATCTTTAAATAAAGAGACCTCTGAAAAACAACCTAAAAATCATTGGAATAACTTATTCAAAGTACTATACATAAATTGTGACTAAAAAATAGCAACTCTAAAACTTTATCTATCAGGAATGTAATCATTTTACGTGGTAAGTCATATGAGCAATCTTTTTCACTCAAGTATTCATTGTCAGCACCCCTGCTATATAATTTGTAATTTAATTTTATGGGAAAATAAACAATCAAATCTAGGTTTATTTCTACTTCCCTTGAATCTGGACTGTCCTATGCATTATTGCCTGACCAATAGAAAAAGCTTAGAATAAATGACCACTTAAAGAAAGAGGCCCAGCTATGCCAGCTGAGCCAGGTCTTCAGGTCACCCACCCGCTAAATGCAGAAGCATGACAGAGCCTAGGTAGGGTGATCAAGCTCTCATTTTGTACACGAATGACTGATTTCCTGAGATGTTGGCTGGGCAAGAGAACAGAAACCTTTTGGGTACTTGAACTGTGTGTCTACCAGGTTTAGTCAGAGATCCTGATCTGGTATTACTCAAAAGTACCAGAGTATTATTATTTCTGGAGTAGCCAAGGTCTCGAATTGTTCATAAAACCAAACTGGTATTCATAACTGGTCATATCTATGTATCTGGATTGCTCAATTTAATCAGATTGTCAGCATACCAGTAAAAGACATTTGTTTACACAAAACAGAAACTTTGATTCATGCTGGCTTAAACAAGAAGAGATTTTGATAAGGAAAATAATTTACTCATATAAGTACGTATCCAAAGTTAGGACAGACATCAGGATTCACAGATTCAGCCATTAATCAATGTAACTCTAGAAGTTTCTGTCCTGCTTCTTTCTAAACTATCATACAGAGTATTTCTTTCTATGGCTGATTGTCTCATGCTCATAATATGGCTGCCAGAGCAATTGGCACTAAGATTTCTTCACAATCTGGAATGAATTTCTCCTGGAAACAAACAGACAAAAAATTAAAAACTTTTCAGAAAATATTTTGTCTCATTAAGTCCATTGACTATGAATCTGCTCTTAAACCTTTCACCAGCAAAATGTGGAATTGCTGCTATAACCGTTCTTAATCAGGATCAAGCCCTGAAGCTCAAATTTGGCAGTTTCCCTTGAATTACAAAGGCTGCCTAAACAGAAAGTGGAGGCTGAAGGACAACAAGGATAATGACTGTTGGGCAGTAAAATGATGTTCATAGTAGTCCATTTTGTTTAGGGTCTCAAAGGGTCATCCACAGTCATTACTTCAAGCACGTCAGTCTATGTAAATACAGTGGCCAGTCTGTTCAGTTTATTATAAAGTCTAGATTGTTTAGTCTGTCTGGACCTGTTTTTCACTGCTATATTCTTGAACACAGATAAAGCCTTATGAGTGGATTTTGAGAAGAATGTAAAAGTGAAAGAAATAGCTTACAATCATTTTAAAATACAGGCTTCTTTATCTAGTATTACCCTTCAATATTGGGAACTCCTTTTATTGATCAACTCCTCTAACCTTACCTAATCCAGTTCTGGACTGAAGTTTTGATGGGAATAGTGAGTTGTCCCCGCCATGGGGCATGAATTAAACCTGCTCTCCTACTCCCCTAGCACGGCTATTCTCATCCTATGCTTCAGAAAATCTGAATATCAGTGCTTCCCCCACAAGCAGCCTCATCCATGCTTCTAACAAAGACCTTCTGTTTTTGCCAAAGTATCCCAGATTCTATGACCTGCATATCTACTCTCCCCAACCACCCCAGGTTTGGATAGTGAAGCACATTATGAGGAATTATTGTAAGGCTTAGAATGAGATTGACTTCACATAAGCCTCTGTGTCTGCCAGTTCTGTGCCCCTTGGAAAATCATTTAACCTCTTTAAACCTCACTTTTCTTTTCTGTAAATATTGAATTAATAATAGCACCTAGTCAAAAAATAGCATTTTTGTTTGAAGTTTGAGTTAGTTCATGAGTTGATGCATATTAAGCCATATTAAAACAGTGCTTAGCAGAGATAAATGGTTGCATACAGACTATTATTGTGCTGTACTTCACACACATATCACACACACACACACACACACACACACACAGAGTTACACATATGCAGAATATTTAGATATATTTTCCAAGGTTCAGATTTACATTGTTTCTGTGATATCAGTGTGTGACATGTTTATCGATTGGATTGATTGAGTGAAAACCCCACTCAGCTGAATCCTAGGAAACATCATAAAAACTATGACCAGCTGAGTCTCAGGGAAACATGCCTAAGCACTTTATATAGGGAGAGAACACCACAATTTGTTCAGTCAACTAGATTTGAAATCTCAGAGTAATTGTTTACCACTCCCTCTTCTCCACAACCAATTAATTCCCAAATCCCACAGATTTTCATTCTGTAAACTCTTCCCCATCTGTCCCTGCTCTTTGATTTCCAATTCTATCTTCCTGACGCTTATCTATATTAACTCCTTCCCAAACTAACGTATTGTGTCTCCACTTTTAAAAACAATCCAGCTTATTCTACAGATCATCATTAATGCCACTGCCTCTTGCTGTTTAATAGAGCCCTTATGTAGTGAGGATAACATATATTTTTAGACAACTAAGGACGGTTTGTCTGGCTGAATTTTTGGAGTTATTCTTAATGTTTCTACTTTGGGAAAATGGGTATAGATGTCTCTGCTTAGGTCCTAATTTGATTTTCTGGACAAGAATTTTTAATAAAGAGGGGGAAAAAAAGCTGCATTCATTCATAGCTCTAAGTCATGACACTCACAATGTAAGCTTCTCTGAATACAGTTAAAGCTCACATCTTATGATGGAGGTGGGAGCAGATATTACCTGTAAACTTAGAAGTAATTTGACACTGGGAAATTTACATGGCCCAGAAGTATTATTTTGACTTGAATCTGAACTCATGTCTTTGAACAGGAATCACTTATTAATTTACTACATAAAGAGATCAGATAAATACTCAGAACTACACAGGTATTGCACACAAGCTAGGAGAAAGTAAAGCAATCAAAGGCCAGGGAAGTGTATGTTATAATCAAGGAGTTCTCAGTGAGACACAAGAAAATTCACATTAATTGACTCTACTATTGTTTATTTCTTGAAAAGTTATGACAACAATTTATATGATGAGCTCAAAGTTGCTTCCACAACTTGATACAAAACTTTTCCAATTTACTCTCCATTAGTTGTAGAATTGCATATAAACCAAGATGCCTATCACTGTACCATTTGATACTAATTTTTCTTCTTTGAATTAAATAAAACTATTAGATTTCCTTCAGATAACAAACTTTTCTGTATCATAGCTTTGACTTGTTCTGTTTCTTCATAAATTCTTCCTTTCTTTAGCATCCAGGATTTCTTTTCATGATCCAAAGCCAAACTCAAATCTTACTTCTTTCCACTAACTTATCTTAATGCCTTCAGGCTGTGTTCTTTATACACATAAGCTCACATCATCATCTTAATATGAAAAATTCAACAAGAAAAACAAAAATTAACCATAATCTCATTAATCAAAGATGATGATGATCAATAATCTGTATACTTCTTTTTGATACTTTTCTATAAAAATATTATGTTAATATACATGTATATACACTATTTCTTATATAGACAAGCCTCAAGAACATGAAATTGAGGGAACCAGCTCATGGCCCAAAACCCATGTGATTTTTCAGTCCTGACCGTAGGCAAACAAGTACATTATCTGGCAGGTCTCACAGGGAAGTTGATCTCCCAACACCAGACCTGGTGCAGAGTCAACGCATTGCAGTTTGTGAAGGCAGATTCAGGAACTCACTTTCCCCGGCCAGCTACCCTCTTACGCATACCTGTATTGCTAGCTCTGGGACCCTCGTTCAGAAGCTGTTTTATTAATGGCCTTAGGTTGTGTCTTTCTCCAGGTACCACTGTCTAAACCTTTTTTCATTAGGAAATTTGGTGAGTAACCTGAAGACATTTTTCTCCACTTACTTAATCTTCAATACTTTTCTCTCCAACTTCTGCCACCCTTCATTCTCTAGCCCTTGGATCCATACAACAGGAGAAGCCTTTTTTGTGGGGTCTCCCTCATGGTGAGAGGACCCCCTACATCTGTATATCTAGCTCACTACTGTGAGAAGTGTCATTATGGAAAACGGAAGAGGACAGAAGAGGCAGGGATGGCACTTTCTTTGTTGCAGCCTCTTGTTTATATCATCTCAGTAGATGATTAAATGATCGATTGGTACTTTCATTTTGGTTTGATGTCCTAAGACTGCTCTGACACCCAGCAGCTCAGCTGTCTTCAGCTCAGTTGAACTCCTGACAAAATCATATCATTTATCTGTTTCTCTCTTCCCAGTCCAATCTGTTGGGGAAAGTCAATCAGTAATTCAAGATGACTTGGTCTGACTTACAAGTCCCTGGATGATCTGGGTCTTACTTAAATCTAGCTTCATCTATACTATCCACTCCTTCTCTAATAAATCTCCACTAAACAGGGTTCATTTCTGCCTCTGAAACTGCTAAATGGTTTTCTACCACCATGACCGCACTGGCTCTTCAGTCTCTCCAGAATGTTCTCTGTACTATGATACATTAGGATATAAGATCATTTATGTGTGAACAAAAATATTAATTTTTCAGAGTAGCCTGACTACCATCTACAAATCAGCTTCACCCCTCTCTCCCCTCCTCCCTACACTCCTGTCTTACCACTTTCCCTTCATTGCTGTGTCCTTAATAGCAGAGTAAAGTGTGTGGCAAATAATATTTGCACAATTAATATTTGTTCAGTAAATTACCTGGGAGGCTAAGGTTGCAGTGAGCTGAGATTACACCACTGCACTCCAGCCTGGGTGACAGGCAGAACAAGACTCTGTCTCAAAAAAAAATTGTTCAATAAATGAATTAATGGATGGGCAAATAACTAAAATGTGAAATAGAATATGGGTTTGAATGCTGCATTCTTATTTGTTCTATCACTTTAAAGTACTTTCTAAATAACTGTAAATACTTGTTTTTGTTTTATTTATGGCTATTTATGTTTAATCATATGGCTATAATCCAGTTTATTTAACCATTCTTCTATAGTTGGGAAGCTATGTTTTTCCTTTGAATATCACTCAGTAATAAAAATATTTTGGTAAACTTCCTTGAGAATATTTTTTAGGTATCATTAGTAACATGTAGAAATTAAGACCATTGGCTTTAGAATAATATTACTTGTATTAAAACTGCAGCCCCAAAATTTATTAGTTGAGTGACATTGTAGAAATTACTAAAGATTCTGTATGTTTATGTTCTTTGTCAATCATAATAAAGATGATATTACTAACTAGTTCATAGGCTGTTTTGTGAGAATTAAATGAGATTATGAATAAAAATTAAGTTACAGAATACCTAGCATATAATAATTTAAAAAATATGTTACTGCTTATTATACTCAATTTATTTGAATCAATTATAAGAAGAAAACTTACTGGTTCCGAGGGAACAAACATTTTAAGTTAAACAAATATTTAAATAATTTAAAAATTTTAAATTTTCTTCAGAATACTTTAAACTTATTCTCTTCTTGTTACATTATCTGATTCCTGTAGTGGAGACTTCCAATGTCCAGCTCTTTCCATTCTCCTGGCACCTGTACTATATTGACCTTTTGGCTGTTGAGCAGGCCTGCGTGATTAGATTCAGCTAGTATATTCTGATAGAAGGACTTTGCCTTACTTCCAGGCAAATTGATTGTTCTTTCGTTTCTCTACTCTTTTCCTGACAAGGCAAATTATTAAATTTGTTTTTGTGTGGCAGTGTTACAGATTGTGTAGAACAACTGTGAAGAAAAGAGGTCTATTACTGTCTTGCATTAGACATGAACAAGAAGTAAACTTTTAGACCATGATTTCAGCATAATTTATTCCCCCATTATTACTATAGTACCCCTTTACTGCACCACTGTCAATCCTAGATACTCAGAGAGATATGAAAGTGGCGATACAGATAACTCACAGCTAAAATTTGATCTTTGCCAATTTATAATGAAAATATCATTAAAGTGACATCCCTTGAATATTGGATAAGTGAAAGATTATAACATTTTAATTTATATTTATTATAGTAATAAGTATAAAACTATAGAAGAAATAGAAATATAATAATATACACCTTTAAGTAATAAATTTCCATTTATGATTTTGCCCTTTTCATATTTTATATTATTTTTATACAATTATCTGCATTATAAATCAGTTGCTTTCCATTTATGTTAAATTTTGTCCATTTCTTCATTCAACTTTTAATTTTATTTATTGTAGGCATTTACTGTACAAAATTTTTAAATATTTATACAGTGAAAACTTTTCATTTCTATATATATATATATATATATATTTTTTTTTTTTTTTTTTTTTTTTTTTTTTGAGACAGAGTCTTGCTCTGTCGCCCAGGCTGGAGTACAGTGGCAAGATCTCAGCTCACTGCAAGCTCTGCCTCCCGGGTTCACACCATTCTCCTACCTCAGCCTCCCAAGTAGCTGGGACTACAGGCGCCCGCCACCATGCCCGGCTAATTGTTTTTTTTTTTTTTTTTTTTGTATTTTTTAGTAGAGACGGGGGTTTCACAGTGTTAGTCAGGATGGTCTCAATCTCCTGACCTCGTGATCCACCCGTCTGGGCCTCCCAAAGTGCTGAGATTACAGGCGTGAGCCACCGCGCCCAGCCTCTATTTTCCTTTACATTAATCAATATACCTGTGCTCCGGCTGCCAAAAAATACCATAGGCTGGGTGATTTAAACAACAGACATTTATCTTCTCACAGTTCTGTAGGCTCAGTGTCTCAGAGCAAGGTCTCATTATGGTTGGCTTTTGGTCAGGCTTTTCTCCTGTGACTTGCAGATGGAACCTTCCTGCTGTGTCCTCACATGGCCTTTTCTCTGTTAGCATACACACACACACACACACACACACACAGAAAGTGAGAGAGAGAGAGAGAGAGAGGAGAGCCCAAGAGTGCACATGTTCTGATGTCTCCTCCTCTTCTTATAAGGACACCAGTCTTATAGGATTAGGGCTCCAATTTTTTTTTTTTTTTTTTTTAACCTCATTTACTCTTAAATTATCTCCTTAAAGGCCCTATCAACGAATGTAGTCACCTTGGTGTTTAAACTACAAAATATGAATTTGGAAGAGACATAATTACATCTATGGCACTCATGCTTGAAGTTTTTCCCTATTTGAAGATCAGTAAGATATTCATTCATAATTTTTGAAGATATCCCATCCATGACTTTAAATGTAAATTACATTTGTATTAATGCTATGTTGTGGCAACATTTATTTTTCTTTCTTTTTATTTTTTTGAGGCAGGGTCTTGCTGTATCACCCGGACTGGAGTGCAGTGGCATGATTACAGCTCACTGCAGACTCAACCGCCTGGGCCCAAACAATCTTCCTGCCTCAGCCTCCTGAGTAGCTGGGACCACAGGTATGCACCACCATGTCTGGCTAATTTTTGTATTTTTTTGTAGGAATGGGGTTTTGCCATTGCTGCCTAGGCTAACAATTCTTAAGCATTAGTGTTTTAATAAATAAATACATTAGCCTATGAATTATAAGGAAAATGTGGTAAATATACAAAATGAAATACTATTTAGCCATAAAAAAGAACATTTTGTCAGTTGTGACAACATGGATGAACCTAGAGGACCTTATATTAAATGGAATAAGCCAGGCACAAAAGCACAAATACTACAAGATTTCATTGATATAATCGAAAAAAGATGATCTCGTAGAAGTAGAGAGTAGAATAGTGGTCACCAGGACCTGGAGTGATGAGGTAGGGTATTGGAGAGATGCTAGTCAAATGTTACAGAATTTAGTTAAATAGGAAGAATAAGCTTAAGAGATTTCTTGTATAACATAGTGACTATAGTTAATAAAAAAAAATTGTGTTGTTGACAAATGACAAATGCTAACAGAGTAGATTTTAAGTATTCTTATTACGAAAACGACCACTATGTGAGTCAATACATATATAAATTAGCTTGACTTAGCCATTTTACAATGTATAAACATATTTCAAAACATGATGTTGTACATGAAAAATTTATTCACTATTATCTATTAATTAAACAGTTAAAAATTTAAAAAAAAATTTTAATGAAATTAAATGAAATCTTATTTTTCATTTTTTCTCAAACTTTTATTTTGGTTTTCAAAGCTATGTAAGGTCTTTCTCATTCACTCAGAGAAGACAAGAAAGCTGTAAGATTGTGCACTAGCTCTGCAATGCTTCAGCCTGAGGGAAACAATGTCATATCACTTGTACAAAAGGTTGAAAATATAGGTGTTAAGTAGTAAATGACACTGCCATATTTTTTAATGAAAGAATATAAATTATATTTATAAATCACAGAATATAAAATATTGAGATTTAAAAACCAATACCAATAGCTTTCTTTTACCAATTGATAATATATTATGCAGTTCAATTATTCTCAAACAATGTCAATTGTAACTAATAGCAACATTTTATTGGCTTATATATACAATAGATGCATATTAATATTGTATTCTATAAGTTAAATGATATTAGAACTATTATGTTAATTTTAAACCATAGACAACAATCCAAATTTTAAAAGGTTAAGATACAATTAAATAGAAGCTCTATTTTTCCTTCATTGACATTAAAGAATGTCCCAAGACTCTAAGGGGCATTCTTTTAATGAAAATCAAAGACAAAATGGCAAAGGTTTGCTGACAGTCCCTTTCCATTTATGGCTGAGTTGTCCAGGAAGTCTCTGTCTCTCAATATTTTCAAAAAGAAAATTGTTCTTGATCAAGAAAAGACAGTGATGCTGGCTGCTTCACATGCCAAATTTAAAAAGATGCAAGGGACCCTCTGGCATTGGCAGCTCCACACCCCTGAGGTGGAAGTGATCAATGAAGGTGGGTCAAACTGTCACTATACCATCTTTCTATCCATGTGTTTGATTCAGGTTCAGGAAGACTGCATGTAAGCCAAGGTGTTGCAGAAAATCTACAAAGGATCTGGAGATTCACATCAAGCCCATTTTGTTTCTGCAAATAAAAGCATTGGTGACAGCTTCTTACCAGTCTCCACCCCTTTCTTTCCAGTGATTTTGTAAGGTTCTATCTCAGTATGCAAGAACAAAGCCGTAAGGTACTTTAGAAAGACTCACCTTGAAGCTTCAGTAAACTCCACATCTTTTCACTTGTCTGCCTGTCTCTAGAAAATAACATGCCTTTCTTTTTCATTTTTCAAATATCTACAAAGCACTCCTATCATTAGATTCTAATCCAGAACCACATGGTAAATAAAATTCTGAAAAAAGTAAAAAAAATTACTTATAATGACATATGAGTGCTACTAAGTTAAAATAGATAATCTAACAGAAGCATCAGGTCAGGGACAGTGGGTATCTGCTTTGTTCAACGATTTGTTTGCAGAAGATGCTTAGTAGAGGTTTCTTGTTTGTTTGTTTGTTTTTCAGATTCACCTTGTATGGCTGTTTCTGTGGATGTTTGTTGAATGAGAATACTGAGAGCCAAGGAATTCTGTCAAGTGAAGCTGTTCTACTCAGGTTTACAAACAGTTTTCCCTCTGTATGGATGCACTGTTTATTCCACTTAGCCTGGCTGCATCCCTCTGCTTTGATTTATAGGGAAGGTGGAAGTCAGCACCTAAAAGATGTGATTTTTAAAACAGGTGAATTTATTCTTCTAAAAATATTTCTGAAAATAGATATTTCATTGCTAAATAAGGATAAATAGGTAAATCATTTACCACTCTCTGGTAAAATATTTTATGATTCCATTATTCAGAAAAGAATTAATTTAGAGTAGATTGCATGATTATATTTTAAAATACAAAAATTAACTTTAATACTCATCTCAATAGGAGGGATACTAACTTTCAGTTCTAATTCATGGTTGCCTATAATTTCAACTCTATTATCAAAAAACATACTGCTGTGAATACTTGTTATCAAGCAGCAATTGAACAGCACAAAATGGCCAATAGATAAATAGATAACATTAAGGAGGGCAAAATAAGCCATTCAAACGTTTCAATATATATACACATTATACGAAAAATATTCAAATTAATTTTCTCTCCAGGAACCTAACAAAATATACTATCTAAAACATAAAGTGATGGTGAAAAGAACATACCTGCTTCTTTATGGTCAGCACCGCCATTATGCAAGTTGTAAAGAGCCCTCAATAATATATTAAAGGGAATGTAAATGCTTCACAATGTTTCTACTGTGATGTAATTAATCTGTGCAACAGGTAGGTCATATATAAACTTTATGGCTTTCTTTTTATAAGAACCCATTTGTATGCACTCCCTATTAAGTTTGTCAAAGACAAAATTCTGGAGTAAAACAGTCTGAAATTATCTATGAAATTTATGCAGAAATTTTTATATGAACTGTTTATAAACCAGTCTTACTATATAAAAGAGTTCTACTGCCTGAATTTTCTAGATTGGCTCCATGCTTGCAACACGATTTTACTTCCACCTAATACAGTATCTGGATTTTACATCAATGATTTAGAATTCAATTAAGACAAGTCTGCTTTCTTAAATAAAAGACTATTTTATTTAAAACTTCTTAATATATACTTTATTAAAAACTAAACTCTATATATATACACACACACATATATATAATATATATATACACACACACATGTATATACATTTTGCCAATATAGCGGTTCAGGTTTTATTTGCTTACTAAAATAGTAAGAGAATACTTCTAATAATAGCATAAAAACTTTTTAAAAGTCAAATGAAGTAAATTAAGTGGTGACCACAAAAGTTAATGCCCTCTGCCAATCATACTATATTTTCCTTGTCCATTATTCTCTAACCCCTCTAAAATGTGACCACGCGCCTTCTGCTCTCTCCTCAAGTGCTCAATAATTTCATTTCAACAATCACCCCAAGTGCATTCTTACTACTCTCCTATGGACCTGGAGCAATCAGAAGAGGAATTATTCAAAATACCACAACCATATCTAACACCCACCACTCTCCTTAATCACTTCTTCTGTCCTGTTTCTTTAACTAAACTGTGCTAAATCTCATCCATGTTAACTCTTTTAAAAGCCATTATGCCAGCAATTTTATCATCTTATTTATACATCATCAATTTTTTCTTCTCTCTGGACCATTTTTATGAGCTTATAAACATGCTGTATTATTCCCATCTTATTACACTCACTGACTCCAATTTGGATAGTGGTCAGTTTTTCTCCTCTCCATCTTTCAGCAGCACTTTTCAAAATATTAAAGAGAATATACTTTTGTCTCCCATTGCTCAATGTCATTCTCTCTTCAATCCACTCCAATCAGACTTATGCCTCCATATTATTCTGTAGAGGGTTCTGGAAATATGACCTCCAAAGTCCAGTGGTCAAAGCTGAAGTATGTATATAGTAATTGATGTCTTCAATTTTTTTTCATAGTAAGCCCAACCAGAGGTTTATCAACTTTATTTAAATTTTGTGGAACCAGATTTTGAATTTGCTGGTTCTTTTAAATGTTTTTCTTTTTCTAAATTAATAGATTAGTATTTTAAGTTTTATCATCTTTTATTTTCCTTGGTTTATGCTTAAATTGCTACAAGGTAGAATATAAACTTGATTTTAGATCTTTATTATTTTCTAATATGGGCATTTAATGCTATAAATTTCCCTCTATTAACTGTTTTTATCCTTTTCATGTTGAGTCAGTTGATTTTAATTTCCATTTACCTTAAAATGAAAATTTTTTAATATTTTAAAATTTTTTCTTGAGGTAACTTCTTTGACTTGTGATTTATTTAGAACTATATTGTTTAATTTCCAGATATTTGGAAAAATTTCAACTAACTTTATGTTATTGATATCTAGTTTAATTCTGTTTTAGACTAAGAAAAAACTTGATATTATTTCTATTTCATAAAATACTTATGTATTATAGCACACGATGTGGTCTATTTTGGTTAATGTTATATATGAGCTTGAGAAGGATGTATATTTTCTGTTGTTGGATAGAGTATTCCATATATTTATGGTATTGTAGATCAAGTTGATTAATAGTTCTATTGAAATTATCTTAATCTTACTGATTTTCTGCATGCTTGACATTAGTTACTAACAGAAGGGTGTTAAAGTTTCCAAATATCATCATAAATATGTGTAATTTTCCTTTTAATTCTATCAGTTTTAAACTCATTGTTTTTTGACACTATGATGTTAGTACATACAAATTTAATGTTGCTGTTTGGAGAATTGACCCCTTAAATATTACACACTGCTCAACTTTATCAGTGGCAAATTTCCCTGTAGAAAGCAGAAATTAATATAGCTAGTCCAACTTTTTTGATTACTCAGCAAGGTGTATCTGAGTTGATAAAAATATGATATTTATAAATATCATATTTATAAAATTTATAAAATACGGTTTTGTTTCAACTTGGTTTCTTATAGGCAACATATATTTGTGTCTGTTTTTAAATCCTCCCTTACAATATCTGTTAACTGGTATATTTAGAACATTCATTGAAAAAGTGATTGTGACACAGATTTATAACTTTCATGTTTTAGTCATTTTCTATTTGTTGTGCTTCTTTTTCTCCTTTTGTTACCTCATTTTCTGCCTCTAGCTTTTCCATTTTATCTCTCTTCTTAGCATATTGATTGCATTTCTTTTTAAGTATTTTAGCTTTTGCCCTAGATTTTTCATTATGCATATATGACTAATGTTAATTTACCTTCAAATAACGCTATGCCATTTCACATATGGTGCTGTGACCTCTTAACAGAGTATTCCAGTTTCTCCCTCCAGTTACTTATGATATTGCTGTCATTCATTTTACTTAGAATATGTGCTATAACTATCCAGTACATTTGCTACAGGTTGACTATCCCTTATCTGAAATTCTTGAGACCAGAAATGTTTCTGATTTTGGAATAGGTGTATATACATAATGAGATGTCTATGGGGTGGAACCCAAGTGTGAACCTTCAAGTATGTTTCATTTACACCTTATACGCAACCTGGAGATAATTTTATACAATATTTCAGATAATTTTGTGCCTGAAAAAATGCTTTGACTGCATTTTCACTGCAACCTATCACATGGGATCGAATGTGAAGTTTTCCACTTGTAACATAACGTTGGAACTCAAAAAATTTTGGATTTTAGAGAATTTTGGATTTCAGATTTTCAAATTAAGGATGTTCAATATGTACTATTATTATTTTAAACAAACAGTTGTCTCAGATCAATTAGGCATAAAAATAGTTTTCCAAACTAATAAAAAATAGTTTTATTTTACCTTCATGTATTCTTTCTCTTCCCTTTTCTATATAGATCTGAATGTCTTACCTATATCATTTTCCTTCTCCCTGAAGAAGTTACTTTCATATGTCTTTCAGAGTCAGGGATAGTTTTTATTTCTCCCTTTCTATTGAAGTCCAGTTTCTCAGTTTATGGCTTCTGCTCCAGTAAGCAGATCTTGTGTTTGACTCTCCAGATTCATCTTTCTTTCCACGTTTTGGTATGGCAGTTTGCCCTCCAAACTTAGTTTTCTGATTAGTGAAAGAAAAATAATTGATTTTCAGTTTGTTTAGGATTTTTTTCATCATAAAAAATGACTATTTGCAAACTATTTTCATGCTGGATTTGAAACCAGAAGTAAAATAATACTTTTTAATCTCTCTCCTTATAGTCTATACATTTTTATTAGTGACTTGTGCCTGTTAGCAGTATAGCTTGCATTTAAAGAAAGTCAGTTGCGATCTTCTGATAACAATATTTTGACACTTAAATTCTTTTATGAAAAAATGAAACAATTGTTGGTAGCTTCCCATAATATTACTATGTTATCATTTTTATGTTTATTTCTTACTGACTTGTGAAGAATTCCCTCATATTTATTTTTATTCACGCTCTGATGAGTCTTAGCACATTTCTAGTTTATTTAAATTGCAGGTTAGTGAAATAACAAATTTTAAGGTGGCTTCATTCTGGAAAATCTGTGGAATAATAAATCGAAAGCATAAAATAGAGTGAAGAGAATCATGCCATGTTCTACGGGGAGATATGTTTTACCCTTTAGCAGCATATTACAAATGCACACTTTAGAAATGGAGGCAAACTACACTGTACATCCTCCCACAAGACACATTTCTCACATTTCTTGAGCAGAATTTTGCTCTTGGCAGAAAACTTTTTGTGATGGGAAAGCCCATGAGTTTGATCTATTTATTATTATTTTTTGTATTAATAGAAATCAGCACACAGACTTTTAAACTACATTAAAAGAATAAGCCATTTGCTTTTCAGAATGGTTTTATTTGGCCAAGATATGTCATATTTCTCCATAAAGTTTGTCAATATGTTTCATTAGAATTTAAAAACAACTGAATGTATACCTAGAATGGTTTTGTTTGGCCAAGATATATCATATTTCTTCAAGAAGTTTGCCAACATGCTTCATTAGAATTTAAAAACAAACTAAATGTACACCTAGACTTATCTAAAAATTTGAATATGCAACAGTAAATATGAAGCCAGGTTCAAAGATTTGTTAAAAACTCAATAAAAAAGTATTTTATTTTGAACCATAACAACCAAGTGTTAATTATATTTTCACTTTTGAAATATTCAAAGATATTTCTTAACAACATGAAGATATACGTTTTTAAATCAAGCAAGACAATACATTTCAAGAGGTATCAGAAAAATTCATTGAATCAGGTGAGAATTTAGACACAAAAGTTTTACTATTTTTTGCTTTGTTCAGGCACCTGGCAAGTAGAAAAATTACTACATACGTATTAAATCATATTTAGTTAACGTATTTATAATTCATACATTCAATATATATTTCTTTTGCTAACTTCTTCCATTGTCCTCTTCACTTTTTATACATGGAAACTTCTTTAAAGCATCACAAATGATAAGAAAATTACAATATAATTTGCATGTGCTATTCTTTTTGAGATTGCTACATCTCTTTTAGACAGAAATAGAAAGTGTTCTTGAGTTATCAACATTGGAAACTAGCCTCAAGTTTTTCCTTAATATTATTAAAAATCATACATTTATAGCGCTACCATGAAAACACCTTAGCTCTTCAGAGTAGAAGAACAGACAAGCTGTATATCAAGGGAGACCCATCAGCTATTAAACTCCATGGAAGTCATCATGAGGCCTAAACATGGAATTAACAGTTATCTCCAAAAGAATCAGTTAGAAAATGCACAAGTGCCTCAAATGAACTACTTCAATATAGCATCAATACTTACATCCCTAGCACTGAAGCACAGACCAAACTTTGAAGATTTTAAACAACTTAGTGACGAACTAGGAATCCCTTGAGGTGACCTATCGCCCCAAATCCCAGGAGTACCTTGAAATTTAGGACTACAGAACAAACAAAGAAGCAAAAGAGATATAAAGAAAGGTAACTCTTGTATTGACACAGCCTTATTTTTAAATAATTGTTTCAGAAAAAGCATGGGGATTTCTTTCCTGTTTTAATTTTACCAGTGTATAAGAAAATTATTCACTAATGATATTAGATGATATTTTTTCTTTAATTCACTTCAAATATTGTTATTTTAATTCATATGATAATTGCAAATACCATAATAACTAGCAGATTTCAGTGGATTGGTAAAAAAAAAAGAGAAATGATTGTTTTTAATCTGTTTTTTAAAAGGTCCATCAATTATATGGTGGAGTTAATTCTATAAGAAGATTTTTAAAACATACTGACTCAATGACAAATGTTTGAACCTTCATTTGGAAAGATTTAATGACAGCAGAGTTTTTCACATAATGTAGTAATAGTTTTTCTTTTATGAAACTAGTAAGACTGTCAAAAAATAAGCTTGAAACAAATTTTATTAAAAGATTCTTGGAAATTTTATCTTAGTTATTATGCAATAATCAAAATAACCATGAGAATCTTTTAAACAGAACAGAAACATTTTTAAAAACAACATAAAAGAAAGATTCTTACATTAAAAATAATTGTGCTCACCTATTTAGTCTTTAAGGGCATAAAATATGTCACCTGTATTCCTACTACAATTTCTTGCATATATTAGGCATTCAACAAGTAACTAATAAAAAGCTAAATGATTGACTCTAGCCTGGATATATACAATAACTACTCAGTAATTATTTTAATGTAGATAATGACATTCATTGTGAAGCTGGGACAAAATTGCAAAGTATAAGCCCAACAGCTATTGTATAAATTGACCTAAAAGTTGGTAGTGTGTTTTAATGGTGAAATTACTAAGAAGTAGTTGAATTCAGTTAAATGTTTGGCTGAAAAGTTTGTTGAGCCCTCGGACGAGAAATTTGGGGCGTGGGAAAACTCTAGAGCAAAGATGACTTTAAAAAAATTTTTGTTAGTACTGCCTGAATCTTAGTGTTTCTTAATGAAATGGGCAGCAAATGTAAAAGATGTATTTGGTTAAGGGGAAACCCAGAATTTAAATTGGGGTATGTTATTTTTGAACTTTTTATTAGATATACAAGTGGTGATGTAAAGATGGTCAAATATAGAAATCTGGAGATAAGAAAATGAGTGTAGCTGAAAAAAGCTAATTTATATCTCCCACAAGAAAAATAATGTTAAAAGGCAAGAGAAAAGTGAGGGAGTGGTTAGTGCTTTTAAAAGAGGAAAAGAGCAATATTGTGTTACAAGGTGGAGAGAAGTCTGTCACGAATATGTTGGGAATTAACCCCTGGAGATGGCACCAGGTAGGCTCTGTGACTTTTACAAGAGTGGTTTTATTGGAATTGTAGGGTAAAATTTATTTGTGTACATTTTCCACCTCATTAAATTTTAAATATCTTGATGGCAAGGTCAGTGTTTTTCATCATGGTGTTGTACACAGCAAATTGCATAGTGCTTTCCAAATGAACACTTAATAAAGATTTTGGAAAAATGTATTGAGTGATGTCAAGGAGGAGGATCAGCTCTACATTTTGAAACAGTTTGATTTACTTAAGTTGACTATTTTAACTTGGTCCGTATTTTTTGGAGAAAGAGAGAATGTCAAAATCATTCACTTTGCACTTTTTTAATACTCTTATTAAATGATTATGCTTTTTAACAAGAACAAATTAAAAATGTATTTAATACTAAAGAACAAAATTGTTGCAACCTTTAAGGGTATTTGCAAATATGTATTCTCCTCAGCAACATCTTAGATTGAGTGTAACTGTACTGGTCAAATAATTTTTAAGTAGTGTTTTATTTCTAGACCAATATATTTAATTGGCAATTCACGACCTTTATTTTTCCTTTGTTACAACCACTACATTCCAAATAGCAGCCCAGGTCCTGGAGCAAGGCCAGCAGTAATGTTTAAAAGGCTCCCTAAATGATCTTCGATGAAATGAATAAGAAAAAAACAAAACAAAAGTGTTCATTGTCTGAAGTTTGGAGAGTATTTGCTACGTCAGTGTAACCTGACTTATTCTGATTGATAGAAACACAAACACAAAGCAAGATTGCTAAAAGCACTTACGTAGTTAAACTATATGACTGGATGATATTTTTAATTAATAACATATCCTGTTTCTCTCAATATATTTAACTTTCCCTTACCTGCACTCAAGCAGTGGGAAAATTATATCTTTTCCTGCTGTATAGAAAGTACAACGTAGGGAAGAAATGAGAAATAGAATCAAGCCATTCTACTTTTTGTATCTTAAATGCTTAATATATTGGGAAGTCAGACAATGAAAAGGGTAGAAGTGGAGGAAGATATTTGAAGTCATACAAATACTATGTTGGGGAAGAATCTATATGTGTGTAGCTTTTCCTCTAAAACAAGAAAAGTATTTCCCTGGAAAACTGGAACAAAGTGTTCACCACGTGGTGGTGAACAGGGTTAAGCTTCTGGCAGTATGAGAAGGAGGCAGTAAGTTGAGAGAGTTTGGGACGCATAAAATATTTAGGCAGATGATAAGCAACTTTTGAAAAATAGTTAAATATTGTAAATATCTCAGGAAACTATGCAGACTCATTGAACTTGATGGATACCTTCAAGGCAGTCATGAGAGATGAGTTTGCAGTAATATATGTGAGCTGGGTATCTGCCCTGCTCTCTTCAAATGTTTACATTCTGTAACAAACAGAATTGTGGCATAATCTCTAGGGATGAGTTGCATGTGTGGAAACAAGATTATCTGCCAATTCCATGGAATAAAATATCAGAATATGAGCCACTGAAAATAAAGTTCTTACATAACTGAATCTGAATATTGTGATTGATATTCATAACTGCTATATTTATTTATGAAGTAAATATACAATACATTTGGTTCCTATTTGCCTGTGTCCAAAACATGTTTAAACATTTTATCACACTACCAATAATTATAATGTCAGTTAAAATTTCTATTCCTTTTGGAGTTTTATAAAACCTTTTCATAAATATTATCTAATTTTTATAAAATCTTCTAAGACGGTAACATTGCTACGTTTAATTCAATAGTTAATAAACTAAATGTACACTTCTTTTCATGTGAAAGAAGAAAATGAGCTAGCAAACGGTAGTTTTCCCAAATCTATGTTTTATTCAATGTTATAATATAATTGCTAAAGTTAAAAACATGCTGTTTGAAGAAACAGTTTTATTATAGGGAACTGGAATGATCAATAAGAACCTAATAGATGTGATGAATCAATTTAGTTCTCATAAAGGGTCTGAGTCTAAGGGTGTTCCTTAATTTGGAAGACTAATAGAGATTTACTGTTCTAGCTTGAAAAATTCACAATGGAGAGGGAACTTCCAACATTGTTCCCTTACCCCTTTTTCTCTGTCTACTCCGTATTTACCTTTTTGTTTTAAGAGAAAATGTTGCTATTTCTACTGCTCAGTATGTAGGGTACTTAAAACCCTGGACATTCTCCTGTTGAAGTCAGGACACATAAGTGTATTTCTTTAAACCCCTCTGCTTCCCAGAGTAGAATCTGTATGGCATCTCTCCTTCTTGAAAACATATTACTTATTCAGCAACCCTGAATCTCAAAGGTAAGTAGATGCAGAGTTTTTTAGGGTGATCAGCTATCTATAATGGTGAGAGAAGAGAAAGCCTTACTTAAGCTTATCATCTAAGATTTATTCTCTAAATATTTAGAATACTGTGCATTTGAGTAGATTGTGTGTATGTTCAGCTGTTAAAATTGTACTAGGCTCGTGATTCTGTTATCAGTGCTTTTGTGTACAGCTGCAAGAGTTTGAAACACTAAAGGAGGCTGAGGCAATGATAAATATGAGCTCCAAGCCTCCACCCTAAACTCTGAATATATTGCTTTAGTGTACTTTCCTTTATCACTTAAGAACTACTAAGTTCTGTTCCTGTAATGAAACTATATGTAATATTGGAATTAGCTGAAATAGTACAAATAAATAATGTGGTTTCCTCAGAGTTTACTTGAATAAAATGGATTGCTTTAATGCTATTTAGATAGCTTTTTGCTAAATCTCTTCCAGAGGAGGAGATCAAATGGATCCCACTTTAGTAAGTTATAATCACACTTGAATTCCTAGTAACTATAGAAAGAACTGGTCCCCAAAACACTTTTTAAAATGATATTATAACTAAGCAAAAATAATTGGACTAATTCAGACTTTTACATCATAAATTAAAAGCTTTAAAATACTTAGCAGCTATGAAGAACCCTGAAAAAGGATTGACCAATTTCCCCCATTTGGAATGAATGTGTTTATGCAGTAAAATTTCTTAGTGAATTTATATAAAAAGTATTAAGTACTAGATAATTATTCATACTCGATGAAATGTTAATTTTTTATATAAAAAGCCCACACATTGCTTTTCTAAAAATGAAAGATTATAGCAAATTATCTTATGAATTAAATATAATTATGTGGCATGAATAAGAAAAGCCATTAATGATACTGAAGATATTTTCTAGTATACATACAGACAAAAAGTTACAAATAAAAAAGGCAGTTGTTCATAGAAAAAGAAAATCTGTAAATTAAAAGGCACAATGAAATTGACATGTCCTCTAGCATTTTTCTGACAAGTAATCTCACTGTTCTGAATGCTGATATTTCCAAATATGGAAGCCCCAAATCTAAGAACTATGAATAATAATAATAACACCTTTAGAATAAATGTTTATCTAACAATGATATTAGTATATTAATTTCTGGAAAGAGATAACACTTACAGATATAAAATACAAAATTTACTGAAGTTTGGAATACTATGGAGACATTTAAATAGGTTATGTTACAACCCTCTTGCAGGATAGCATATAGTTATTGAAGAGATTTTTTTCAAGGTGTCTAAAATATGCTGACATGGTATGCCTCTGTGTCCTCACTCAAATCTCATCTTGAATTATAATCTGAATGGTAATTCCCACATGTGCGCGAGGGACCTCATGGGAGGTGATAGAATCATGGGGGCACTTCCTTTATGCTGTTCTCAGGAACGTAATTGAGTTCTTAACAGAAATGATGGTTTTGTGAGGGACTTTTCCCCTCTTTGCTCTGCAATTCTCTCATTCTTCTTCCTGCTGCCACATAAGAAAGGATGTGTTTGCTTTCCCTTCCGCCATGATTGTAAGTTTTCTGAGGGCTCCCCAGCCATGCTGATCTGTGAGTCAATTAAACCTCTTTCCCTTATAAATCACCCAGTTTTGGGTATGTCTTTATTAGCAGTGTGAGAATGAACTAATACAGTAAATTGGTACTAGTAGAGTGGGGTGCTGCAATAAGAATACTCAAAGATATGGAAGTAAACTTGTAACTGGATAATAGGCAGAGATTGGAAGAGTTTGGAGCACTCAGAAGTCAAGAAAAATGTGAAAAAGTTTGTAACATCCCGGAGACTTGTTGAATGACTTGGAACAAAACTGATGACAGTGATATGGACAACAAGGTCCAGGCCGAAGTGGCTTCAAATGGAGATGAGTATTTTGTCGGGAACTGGAGTAAAGGTCACTCTCGCTATGGAAAGAGTCTGGTGGCATTTTATCCCAGTCCTTGAGATCTGTGCAACTTTGATTTTGAGAGAAACGATTTAGGGTGTCTGGTGGAAGAAGTTTCTAAGCAGCAAAGTGTTCAAGAGGAAGCAGAGCATAAACGTATGGAAAATTTGCAACCTGACAATGCAGTAGAAAAGAAAACCCCGTTTTCTGAAGAGAAATTCAAGTCTGCTGCAGAAATTTGCATAAGTAAAAAAGGAGCAGAATATTAATCACCAAGACAATGGGGAAAATGTCTCCAGGGCATTTCAGAGATCTTCACAGCAGCCCCTCTCATGCCAGGGCCAGGCCCAGGCCCCCGCTGCTGTGTGCAGCCTAGAGATTTGGTGCCCTGCATCCTAGCCACTCCATCCATGGCTAAAAGGCGCCAAGGTACAGCTCAGGCCATTGATTGAGAAGACATGAGCCCCAAGCTTGGCAGCTTCCATGTGCTGTAGGTCTTGTGGATGCACAGAACTCAAGAATTAAGTTTAGGAACTTCCACCTAGATTTCAGAGGATGTATAGAAACACCCAGATGTCCAGGCAGAGGTTTGCTGCATGGGCAGGGTCCTCATGGAAAACTTCTGCCAGGGCAGTGCAGAAGGGAAATGTGGGGTCAGAGCCCCCATAAGTCCCCATTAGGGCACTGTTCAGTGGAGCTGTGGCAAGAGGGCCACCATCCTCCAGACTTCAGAATAATAGACCCACCAACAGCTTGCACCGTGTGCTTGGAAAGGCTGCAGACACTCAACACCAGCCTGTGAAAGCAGCTGGGAGGGGGCTTTATCCTGCAAAGCCACAGGGGCAAGCTGTCCACGGCTGTGGGAGCCCGCTTTTTGTGTCAGCATGACCTGCATATGAGACATGGAGTCAAAGGAGATGTTTTGGAACTTTAAAATGTAATTACTTTCTTGTTGGATTTTGGATTCACATGGGACCTGTAGCCCCTTTGTCTTGACCAATTTCTCCCATGTGGAATGAGTGTATTTAATGAGTGTATTTAATTGAGGTACCAATGGCCTGTACCTCAATTGCATCTAGGAAGTAACTAACTTGCTTTTGATTTTACAGGCTCACAGGTGGAAGGGACTTGCCTTGTCTCAAATGAGACTTTGAACTTAAACTTTTGCTGGAATGAAATAAGACTTTGGGAGACTGTTGAAAAGGCATCCTTGTGTTTTGAAATGTGAAAGGGATATGAGATATGGGAGGGACCAGGGGTGGGATTATATGGTCTGGCTCTGTGTAGCCACCCAAATCTCATCTTGAATTATAATCCAAATTGTAATCCCCACATGTTGGGAGAGGGACCCCACAGGAGGTGATTGAAAAATGGGGGCAATTCCCTCATGCTGTCCTTGTGATAGTGAGATCTAATGAGATCTGATAGTTTTGTGAGGGGGTTTTACCCCCCTTAGAACTGCACTTCTCTCATTCTTCCACTTCCTGCTGTCATTTGGAGGACATGTTTGCTTCCACTTCTGCCATGATTGTAAGTTTCCTGAGGCCTCCCCAGCCATGCTGAACTGTGAGTCAACTAAACCTCTTTCTTTATAAAGTATCCAGTCTCAGATATGTCTTTATTAGCAGCATAAGAATGGACTACTACACATGCATAATGGGTAGTAATTTAAAACTTCCTTTTTCCCTTTTTGAATACATGACTTTTATTCTGTCTCAACCAGTATGTCTCTTTACCTTGCAAGAGATTAGGATTAGGTATAAAAATGTGAAGATAAAGTATATTTAGCTGGTGACATTCAAAATTTTGGTGTAAAAATCACAAGGCTATTTTCTTGAGACAGTCTAAGTCTACAGGCATATCACACTAAATATGCTTGATCTCATTTGATCTTTGAAGCTAAACTGGGTCAGGCCTGGTTAGTACTTGGATGGGAGAAACATTCTCTAAACTGTGCTTCCTACTTTAGTTTTGTGGGTTGGACAACAAAGTTGTATGTAATAAAATTATTCAGATAGGAATAAGGAGATGGAAATTCCCTTCCCTCCTGAAATTTATAGTGAAAAAAAAGGAGAAACATATAGGTGAATCAGAATCAGGTGTTTACATGTCTACTTATTTCTTTTCTCTGGATTTTAGTTTGAGGTGCAGGTGGTAGAAAGATGAAGGTATTGCAGAATTCATACTACCCTGATTAGGAGTTCTATATATACACTGTTCTGTGTCAAAATGGGGAAGTCTACACCTAATCAAAAATAGAAACTTGCTGGTTAGAGAGAGAGAGAAAGACAGACAGACTAGCAAGCATTCAGAAGCCTCTCCTACTTTCAGGGCTGCATGGACACACTAAACTGAGAGCCAGCAAGTTTGCTATGGAGCCTACCGTTATAGGACTTACTAGCTACAAAGTTGACATTAGTGGTGGACCACTGGGCCAGGAAGCTGAAGGCAGTACATGGCAGGACCCAGGACCTAAAGCCAGTAAACTCTGAGGGGGAAAATATTTGCAATTAAAAACTGATCATGGCATCCTAGAATTTGGCCTGAGCCAAATAAAGAATGTATTCACCAATTGCAGATGTCAGCATCAGAGGCCAAGAAGTGGCTTCTGTGACTAGGCTGTGACTTTAACCCTCCAAATATTTATTTGATTTGTGCTTACTTAATCACACTCTTTAATGCCTGCCCTTTTTACTATTAACCACCCCCCCACCCCAAGCATTTTTCCCCAACATTTCCCATCTCTTGTCTCCAGTTCCTGGTAACCACAATTCTGTGTTTCTGTGAGTTCGATATTATTACATCCCACATATCACTGACATCAAACAGTATTTATTTGTCTTTCTGTACTTGGCTTATTTCACTTAATGAAATGTCCTCTAGGTTCATTCATTATGTAAATGACAAGATTTTCTTCATTTTTATGGCTGAATAGTTTTCTATTGTGTATATATACCACATTTGTTTCATCTGTTTATATGTTGATGAACAGTTAGACTAATTCCATCTCTTGACTATTTTGAAGAATGATGATATGAACATGGGAGTCTAGACAACTCTTCAACATACTCACTTCATTTCATTTTGATATATATCTAGTAGCGGAATTGCTGGGTCATATGGTAATTCTGTTTTTTTTATTTTTGAGGAACCCCTACTACCTCAAAACATTAGGAATAAAAATAATATAATTGGTTCTTGCAAGTTTTCTCTGCTACTGGAAACACGGACTCTAAGTTGAAAGCAGTAGAAGGGGAGTAAACAGGAAAATAATCAACCCTTAAAAACCATTCGCCACTCTCAATATGCTGGATCTCCTGTTGTCTATGTCTAGCCTTGTCTTTGAAAAAGTAAAAATGTATGCAAAATCCTGATGATGTCTGCTACATTTACTGCAGGCTTAATATGGAATTGTCTTTGTGCTCACTGTCTCTTTTCTGTGTTAGTTTCTTTTTTGAAACCATTTTAATCTTTTTAAAAATGCTTTTTAGATTTTTTATCTGATTTTATTATTCTTCCCCTCTTTGTCTTATATTTCCTTTTCTCTCTTGATGCTGCTTATATCTGATTTTAATATAATTAGATGTTCATGTTTGAAAATTCAGAAACTACCAGGTTACACATATAAAAAGAAATAAAATCATAAGATAAAATGATTAATTGTTTTTTAATTTTAGCTCTTAGTTTAGTTACAGAGCATACATGCGCAGGTATGTTGCATGGGAATATTGCATGATGTTGAGGTTTGGGGTACAGATCCTGTGCTCAGGTGCTAAGCATAGTTCTCAAGAGGTGGTTTTTCAACCCGGGACTTCATCTCTCCTCCCTGCTCTAGCACTCTACAGCGTCTGTTGTTCCTGTGTTTATGTCCATGTGTGCTCAGTGTTTAGCTTCCACTTATAAATAAGAACATGTAGTCTTTGGTTTTCTGTTCCTGTGTTCTTTTAGGATTATGGCCTTTGATTGCAAAATGATTAATATTTTAATGCGCTTCCATTAAATTCTCATACTTATCTGTGTGCAGTTTTATAAACACAGACAGTAACATATATATGATATATATGTTTATGTATAAATATATATATAATAAATACATTCATTTATATATACACACAGACGTTTATATATGTGTTTTGCATCTATGCCTAATATTTCATTACATCCATTCATAATTTTTCACATAAATTCTGAAGATGTAATTATGTAATTTGTTGAGAAATTTTGTATGAATTAAAGGTTCCAAAAAAAGAAAAATGAAAACAACTCAATTGAATTCCTATTGTATGATTATCTTAAGAAGAAGGGACACAGGCATAACACCAGTTTGCTTGACTTAGCATGATGACCATTTCTTAACTTTTTAATTAAAAACCTAATAAAGTTTTATCATGTTTTAAGGTTTTTAGATAATTTCATATAGTGTGTCAATTATTCAAGGCAGTTGCTTGTATGGAAAAGACAGCGAGTTCCTTCTTGCCCACCTTTTACCCCCAACCTACTTCTAAAGGGATAAGCAATGAGATTTTTTTTTTTCAGTGTCAGGGTTTCAAAAAAAAAAAAATTGTCAAATGTATGCTTTATAACAGATCATTTTGTTTGCCTGCTTCTGCAATGTGACATAGAAAAATGAGTGTTGGATTAGAAAAATCCCCTGGTAATAGAATGGTCTATTTGTTTGGCTGATTAGAAGCAGGAAAAATAGATAAACTAAGAATATAGGAAGGCAAAATGGACCTCTGATAACTGAGGTGGGATAAACACTGAGGAAAACTGCCAAAAGATAATTTCGACTCAATATAAACTAAAGAAAAACGTGATAACAAGAGAGACAAAACCTGACCTGGAAAAATTTAGTCTACCATAAGTTAAATTAATGATTACCAGAAGTTATTGAATACTGACTATGAGCCAGATACTAAATCTATCTTATGTATTGTCTCATTTAATTGCCACAGCAGCCCTATGATACAGTGACTGTTAATCTAAATTTACAGATAAGAAAATGAAGCCTGAGGGTATTTTGCCCAAAATCACTGCTAGCATGTAGCATACTGGGGTGGAAATTGAGGTGTAACTGTGTTAGTATGCAATTGTCTCAGATGCAATAGTCTATTTCCTTGTGAGGAGCAATGAGAGTTTCTATCCCAGTAAAAGATAAGTAGTGATAATGGTATATAAAAAAAAAAGTTACCTATTTTTATTTTACCTACCTTTAAATGTTAAAGCACATTTAAATATAATTGCTTAATATACATTTTGTTTTCTGAAATTTAAAAAATCTGTTCTAAAAAGCCATACATTTTCTCTTCCAAAAAGCAAGAAGAATATTGCTATCTCACAGTGTTAAAGTAAAGATAGAACATGGAAATGAAGGTAAAATGTTAGCTAAGTGCAGTCCTGGCTCATACACAGTAAGCACTCACAAAATAGTTAATAAGGGTATTATTAGACTGGCTTTGACAAACCAATGACTTATTGCTGGAATTGTTTCCAATGTGCCTGAAATGTTTAAATTCTTAAAATGGGCCTACTCCTGAATGAATCTGCATGTCTTTGCAAATGTTTCACAGCAATATACTTTTATTATACTTCAATTTTTGGAAATGTTTCAGTTATGTATTTTTCTGTATGATAACTTAAGTATAAAAGCATTTTCTTGAGTAATCTCTTCTTTCCAAAAAAATACAAGTACAGCTGTGTTATTTACATATATTAATAATTTGATTTAAGAAACTGAATGCCTCTCATATACCTTTCAGGGGATTTTTACCTAATTTTTGTGGTCAGTAATAAAAGTTATTAAATCATTAATGTTATTAAATATTAAATATCATTAAAATATTTCTTGGCTCATCAACAAAGTTTTTAATCTGACTCAGGTGTTTAGTTGATCTATAGGATTTCTTCAGGAAGAATAGACAACAAGAAGAAAGCAATTGAAAATTCAAAATGAATTAAAGAATAATCCACTTAATTAATTAAGAAACAGAAAAACATATAACAAAAAATAAATGTGGTACAAATGGCAGAGATTATAGTGACAAGCATAAAAGGAAAGAACAAAAATTATGATCACAAAAATTACTCAAAAAAGTAATTACATAAGCACCCATTTAAATACATGGTTTAAAGTCAAAAATGAATACTTTATATGCAAAATATTTAATAGTTAATAATTATTCTAAATAAGACTTCCTTCTAGGTCTGAAATCTATAGTTTCTGATATCTGCCAATTCTGGTTTAACTATTAATAAAAATAAGTGTGTAAATTATAAATATTAGATAATGTGTGATAATAGGTTGCTAGGTAAAATACAGGGCTCTCAGGTTAAGGTGAATTTCAGATAAATAACAAATACTACTTTATATGAGTAAATATAGGAATATGTAATTTAAGACATACTTAATTAAGTGTCCTTTAGTTTTATTGCTAAGTCCAGCAACTCTATGTAGGAGTTATATTTTACAAAATATTTAAGCATATATTCAATCCTTCACTTATAGTCAAGAATCTTTTTTTTTTTTTTGAGATAGAGTTTCACTCCTGTTGCCCAGGCTGGAGTGCAATGGCGTGATACCGGCTCACTGCAACCTCCACCTCCTGGGTTTAAGCAATTCTCCTGCCTCAGCCTCCCAAATAGCTGGGATTACAGGCACCCACCACCACACCCGGGCTGATTTTTGTATTTTTAGTAGAGATGAGGTTTCACCATGTTGGCCAGGCTGGTATTGAACTCCTGACCTCAAGTGATCCACCGACCTTGGCCTCCAAAAGTGCTGGGATTGCAGGTGTGAGTCACCGCACTGTGCCCTTATTTTTTATTTTTTGTTTATTAATTACATATTGACATTGGAAAATAAATTGAGGCACCATATATTAAAGGCAACATATTTAAGGGCACTGGAAATTTCACTTTACCATAAAATCTAAACTATATTAGGAAGCTGGTGTATGATACACTTTGAAGAAACACACACTCAAAAACAGAGTTGAGTTTGAAGCAAAATTAGATAAGCTGAAGTCAATAATGCTATGAATAATAAAACTCAAGTCAAAGAGGACCCATATTACCGAGAAAGTAACAGAGAAATCAAATATATGAAAAGACAATCATTGATTGTCAATATTTGAAATTCAAAACCACCCACAGGTTCCAAAGGGTACAATGAGAAAACTGATTTATTGTATTGAAATGAAAGTTCTGCACATGTATTCCAGAACTTAAAGTATAATAAAATAAAATAAAATAATTTCTAGACAGGTGCTTCTCTTCTGGCATTACAGGCTCAGACATAAGAACCACAGGTATCATGTAAACCTGGGGAGTGTTGTTCAGGCAGTTCCTTCCTACTCATGGCTGGGGGCTGTCATTGCATTATTAATCAAAGCTTGTTCAATCAACACTCTCTCCCGCCAATCTGTTTAACACAATCTGACACTAAAAAAAAAAAAAAAAAAAAAAAAAAAAAAAGTAAAGTTCAGAGCTCGGGCTGCCAAAGCAAATGGGCAAAGTCATTGCAGACCAAGAAATGGAATGAGCAGCATGAGAAACAGGAATCACGTAAAGCCAAATCTTGAAAATTCTGGCCTGAAACCAATCTCAGGTAATAGCCAACTACAATTCCAAGTGAAAACATGAAGATACAATAATTAGATTTAATTGCAAGAGTCTGAGCAGTAAAATGGTTGTAGAATTCTGAGGAAAAGGACCAATTCTGACAATGCCAGGATTAAAGTTAATAACTTAAATGTACATAAGTAGAAGTTTATATATAAGTATGAATACAAAATTATACTGGGAAGATTAAATAATTAAAAAGTAAAGCATAAAAATATAAGCTTTTGAAAAAAATGAAAATATATAACAAACTAGTCTTTAATTTTGAAATACTTATTTTGACAGCAGCTCTCTTCTGCAGTGTCCTAGAGGTATATTGGTGAGCAAAACAAATACAGACCCTGCTCCATAGAGGTTACAGTTTTGCATTTACAAACAGTAGTAAGCATCAAACAAGAAAATTACAGTGTTAACTGTTTGACTTAAACATCTATAAGGAGGTTGGGGAAGATTGCACTAAGGAGTTGACTCTGTGTGTGTGTGTGTGCGCGCGTGTGTGTGTGGTGTAGATCAACAGAGGCTTGATCATAAAGCTCCTTATAAGCCATGCTAAGGATGATTAGACTTTACCCTAGAACAATGAAGGGCCTTTGGAGGATGATGGGGAAAATTTACATGGTCATACAGAGGTGAGAATCAAAGCTGAGGAGTAAGAGTTTCACCAAATGTCCAGTTTTGCTGTAAAAGTACATCCATGAAAACATTATAATGGTTATACACTGAGATCACATATGTGCATGTTTGACATTATTCTGACGCCATTGCTTTTACTCAATTACTTTTGTTGAGGAAGAATGAGGCAAATCCCTCTTGCTGAACTGACCTTGCTATCATGATATAATGACCTTGTCTCTTTTTACAGTTTTTGATTGAAAGGCTATTCTATCTGAAATATAGTGTTGATATTTCAGATATACATATAACTTTCTGCTCTCTTTTGGGTTCCATTCTCATGGAATGTCTTTTTGAATTTCTTTACTTGCAGTCTATGTGTGTCCTTACAGATGAAGACCCTCTCTTCTAGCTGGTATACACTCTTGATTTTTTTTTTCCATTCAGTGCCTCTACGTTTTTGATTGGATAATTTAATCTAGATATACAACGACTTACACTTTCATTTTGTTAATTGTTTTCAGTTGTTTTGTATATCTTATATTTGCTGATCTCTGTCTTTCTTTGTTGATAAGTTATTTTATTAGTATGTTTCATTCTTTGCTTTTCATTTTTTTGTGTTTCTGTTATAGATTTTTTTCTTTGTGGTTACCGTGACCCTTACAAAAAGTATTTTATAATCATAAAAGATTATTTTAAGCTGATAGCAACTTAACTTTGAATGTGAGGAAAAAACCAAACTCTACACTTTAACTCAACTTTCCCCCACATATTTTTAACTTTTATTTTAGATTCAGGGGACACACGAATCTAAAATAAATTAGGAGGTTTGCTACATAGGTAAATTGTGTGTTATGGGAGTTTGGTATACAGACTATTTAATGACCCAGATATCAGCACAATATCAATTGTTATTCAATCCTCACCCACCTCCCACTCTCCACACTTAAGTAGACTACAGTGTCTGTGGTTCCCTTCCTCGTGTCCATATATCTCAAATATGTTTAGCTCCCACTTATGTTAGAGCATACGGTATTTGGTTTTCCCTTGCTGTATTGGTTTGCTTAAAATAATGCACTCCAATTCCATCCACGTTGTCAAAAAGAACATAATCTCCTTCTTTTTATGGCTGCAGAGTATTCCATGGTGTGCATGTACCATATTTTCTCTATGCAGGCTACATTGATGGGCATTTAGAAGGAGTCCATGTCTTTGCCATTGTGAACAGTGCTGCCATGAACATAGGCATGCATTGATTTTATGATAGAAAGATTTATATTCCTTTGGCTACATACCCAATAGCAGTGAGAGGTGGCAACGTGCTAGCAGCCCTCTCTCTGGGCGCCTCCTCGGCCTCCGCGTCCACTCTGGCAGCGCTTGAGGAGCCCGAGGCACTGTGGGAATCCCTCACTGGGCTGGCTGAGGCCGGAGCCGCTTCCCTCTGCTTGCAGGCAGGTGTGGAGGGAGAGGCGCAGGCGGGAACCAGGGCTGCGCGGGCACTCATGGGCCAGCGGGAGTTCCTACCGGCGCTAGCGCGGGCTTGACGGGCCCCACACCCAGAGTGGCCAGTCGGCGCCGCAGGCCCAGGGCAGTGAGGGGCTTAGCACCCGGGCCAGTAGCTGCGGAGGTTGTGCCCGGTCCCCCAGCACTGCCCGGGCTGCGCTGAAATTCTCACAGGGCCTCAGCTGCCTCCCTGCGGGGCAGGGCTCAGGACCTGCAGCCTGCCATGCCCAAGCCCCCAACTCGGACATGGACTCCCGCGTGGCCCAAGCCTCCCGGACAGGCGCCGGCCCCTGCTCCGTGGCGCCTGGTTCTATCCACCGCCCAAGGACTGAGCAGTGCAGGCTGTGTTGGGGCCTGATGGGCAGCTCCCCCTGCAGCCCTGGTGCGGGATCCACTGGGTGAGGCCCGCTGGGCTCCTGAGTCTGGTGGGGACTTGGGGAACTTTTTTGTCTAGCTAAGGGATCATAAACGCACCAATCAGCACTCTGTGTCTAGCTCAGGGTTTGTAAATACACCAATCAGTACTCTGTATCTAGCTAACCTAGTGGGGACTTGGAGAAATTTTATCTCTAGCTAGAGGATTGTAAATACACCAATCAGCACTCTGTGTCTGGCTCAGGGATTATAAATGCACCAATCAGCACTCTGTCAATATGGTCCAATCAGCTCTCTGTAAAAGGACCAATCAGTTCTCTGTAAAGTGGACCAAACAGCAGGATGTGGGTGGAGCCAGATAAGGGAATAAAAGCAGGCTGCCCAAGCCAGCCAGTGGCAACCTGCTTGGGTCGCCTTGCACACTGTGGAAGCTGTGTTCTTTCGTTCATTGCAATAAATTTTGCTGCTGCTCACTTTTTGGGTCCATGCTGTCTTTATGAGCTGCTCACTTTTTGGGTCCATGCTGTCTTTATGAGCTGTAACACTCATCGCAAAGGTCTGCAGTTTCACTCCTGTCAGCAAGACCATGATCCCACCAGAAGGAAGAAGCTCCAGACACATCTGAACATCTGAGGGAACAAACTCCGGACACACCATCTTTAAGAACTGTAATACTCACCACCAGGGTCCACAGCTTCATTCTTGAAGTCAGTGAGACCAAGAACCCACCAATTCCAGACACAGTAGGATTGTAGGGTTGAGTGATAATTTTATTTTAAGTTATTTGAGAAGTTGCCAAACTGCTTTCCACAGTGACTGAACTAATGTAGATTCCTAGCAGCATTGTATAAATGTTCCCTTTTCCGCATGTCCCCAGCAGCATCAGTTATTTGTTGACTTTTGAATAATAGCCACTCTGACTGGTATGAAATAATATCTCATTGTAATTTTGATTTGCATTTATGTAGTGATTAAGTTGACCATTTATTTATATGCTAGTTGGCCACGTGTATATCTTAGTTTTAAAAATGTCTGTTTATATATTTTGCCCACTTTTTATTGGGGTGGTTTCGTTTTTGCTTGCCGATTTATTTAAGTTCTTTGTATAGATTCTGGATATTAGACATTTGTCAGATGAAGAGTTTGCAAATATTTTCTCCGATTTTGTAGGCTGTTTACAATATTGATAGTTTTGTTGGTTGTGCAGAAGCTCTTTAGTTTAATTAGATCTCATTTGTCTCTTTTTGCTTTGGTTACAATTGTGTTTGGCATCTTCATTATGAAATCTTTGTCAGGGTCTATGTTCAGAATGGTATTTCCTACATTCCAGAAATTTTATAATTTTAGGTTGTGCATTTGCATCTTTAATCCATCTAGAGTTGATTTTTGTGTATGGTATAAGGAAGGGGTTCAATTTTAATCTTCTGCATATGGCTACCACCATTTATTGAATAGAGAATCCTTTCCCCATTGCTTGTTTTTGTTGATTTTGTTGAAGATGAGACGATTATAGGTGTGCAGCATTATTTCTAGGCTCCATTCTGTTATTTGTATCTATTGTCTGCTTTGTAGAAGTATCATGCTGTTTTTGGTATTGTTGTCTTGTATTATAGTTCATAATTGGATAATGTGATGTCTCCAGCTTTTTTCTTTTTGCATAGGATTGCCTTGACTACTAGGGCTCTTTTATGGTTCCATATGAATTTTAGACTAGTTTATTTCCAATTCTGTGAAGAATGTCTTTGGTATTTTGATAGGAATAGCTTTGACTCTATACGTTGCCTTGGGCCATATGGCCCCTTTAATAATATTGATTCTTCCTTTTTGGATGTCCTTTGTTTCTTTCTGTTGCCTAATTGCTCTGGCTAGGACTTCCAGGATTATGTTGAATAGGAGTAGTGAGAGAGGGCGTCCTTGTCTTCTTATCATTTTCAAGGGAAAGGCATCTAGCTTTTGCCCATTCAGTATGATGTTGGCTGTGGGTTTTACATGATGGCTCTTATTATTTTGAAATATGTTCCTTCACTGACTACTTAGTTGAGGATTTTTGACAAGAAGCAATATTGAATTTTATTTAAAGCCTTTTATGCGTTTATTGAGATGATTATGTGGTGTTTTTACGGCTGTTTTTGTGATGAATTGCATTTATTGATTTGTGTCTGTTGATCAACTATGCATCCCAAGGATAAAGCTTACTTGAACATGGTAGATTAGCTTTTTGATGTACTGCTGGATTTTGTTTGCTAGTATTTTGTTGGGGATTTTTGCATCAATGTTCATCAAGGATATTGGCCTGAAGTTTTTCATGTTGTTGTTATGTCTCTGCCAAGTTTGGGTGTTAGGATGATGCTGCCCTCATATAATGAGTTAGGTAGGTGTTACTCCTCCTCATTTTGTGGAATAGTTTCAATAGGAATGGTACCAGGTCTTCGTTATACGTTTGGTAGAATTTGGTTGTGAATCTAACTGGTCCTGGAATTTTATTGTTTGGTAGACTTTTTATTACTGGTTCAAGTTTGGAACTCATTATGTTCTGTTCAAGGATTCAATTTCTTCCTGGATCAAACTTAGGAAGTTGTATGTTTCCAGGATTTTATTAACTCCTAGGTTTTCTCGATTGTGTGCATGGAGGTGTTCATAGTAGTCTTTGAAAGTTTTATTGTGTTTCTGTGGGGTTAATGTGTAATGACTCCTTTGTCATTTCCGATTATGTTCATTAGGACTTTCTCTTTTTTTTTTAAATTGATCTAGCTGATGATAGTCCATCTATCCTATTAGGTCTTTCCAATAAAAAAAATTCCTGGATTTGTTGATGCTTTGTATGGTTTTTGTGTCTCTGTTTCGTTCAGTTCAGCTTTGATTTTCATTATTTTTTGTCTTCTGCTAGCTTTGGGGTTGATTTGTTCTTCTTTCTCTAGTTCCTCTAGTGTGGTGTTAGATTGTTAAATGGATATTTTTCTAGCTTTTTTATGTGGGTGATTATTGCAATATACTTCCCTCTTAGCATTCCTTTAGCTGTATTCCAGAGATTCTGGATGTTTTATTCTTGCTCTCATTAGTTTCACAGAATTTTTGGACTTATGTCATTATTTTCCCAGAAATCATATAGGAGCAGGTTGTTTAATTTTCATATAGTTTTATGGTTTTGACCACGTTTCTTGGCATCGATTTTTATTTTTATTGCACTGTGGTCCAAGAGTGTGGTTTGGTTTGTTTGTTTTGTTTTGTTTTTTGAGACGGAGTCTCGCTCTGTCGCCCAGGCTGGAGTGCAGTGGCTGGATCTCAGCTCACTGCAAGCTCTGCCTCCCAGGTTTATGCCATTCTCCTGCCTCTGCCTCCCGAGCAGCTGGGACTACAGGCGCTCGCCACCTCGTCTGGCTAATTTTTTGTAATTTTTAGTAGAGACGGGGTTTCACCGTGTTAGCCAGGATGGTCTCGATTTCCTGACCTTGTGATCCACCCGTCTCGGCCTCCCAAAGTGCTGGGATTACAGGCTTGAGCTGGGATTACAGGCTTGAGCTACCACGCCCAGCCGAGGATTGTTTTATGCCTGACTCTGTAGTTGACTTTAAAGCATGTACAATATGAAGATGAGAAGAATGTATATTCTGTTGTTTTGTGGTGGAAAGTTCTGTAAATGTACATTAGGCCCATTTGGTCAGGCGTCAAGCTCCAGTTCTGAATATCTTTGTTACTTTTCTGCCTCAGTGATTTTTTTTTTAATATTATAAGTGGAGTGTTGAAATTTCCCACTATTAATGTGGGGATTTCTAAGTCCCTAAATAGGTTTCTCTAAGAACTTGCTGTATGTATCTGGCAGTGTTTATATTTACAATAGTTAGGTCTTCTTGTTGAATTGAGTCCTTAACCATTATGCAATGCCTACTTTTTAATTTGTGTTGGTTTAAAGTTTGTTTTTTTATTTCTTTCCCTCAGAGTAGATTGACAACAATTGCTTTTTTTTTCTGTTTTTGTTTGCTTGGTAGATTTTACTTTATCACCTTACTTTGAACCTCCATGTGTAATTACATGTGTGATGGGTCTCTTGAAGACAGCATACAGTTTTCTTGCTTCTTTATCCACTTGGCACTCTGTGACTTTTAATTGGGGCATTTAACTTATTTACATTCAAGGTTAGAATTGATATGGGTAAATTTGATCCTGTTATCTTGGTTATTATGCAGACTTTTTTGTGTGTGGTTGTTTCATAGTGTCACTGGATCCTGTACTTGTGTGTTTTGTAGTGGCTAGTAATGATCTTTCCTTCCTATATTTAACACTTTCTTCAAGACCTTTTGTAAGGCAGGTCTGGTAGTAACACATTTCCTTAGCATTTGCTTTTAATAAAAAGGGTCTTATTTCTCCTTTGCTTATGAAGCTTTGTTTGACAGGACATAAGATTCTTGGTTGGAAAAATCTTTCCTTTAAGAATGCTAAATATAGGCACCCAATGTCTTCTGGCTTGTCGGGTTTCTGATGAAAGATCTAGAGTCAGCCTGGTGGGGTTGCTTGCTTTCTCACCCTCGTTTTCAGAGATGCTGTCTAGATATCTTTACCTAATCCCATATTTATCTCAGGTATTACTCATTCTTCCATTCTCTTTATTTTCTTCTTTATTTTTTGTTTTGTTTTGTTTTTTGTTTTGTTTTGTTTTGTTTTGTTTTTTTGTCTGAGTTTTTTCAAAGATCCAGTCTTCAAGCTCAAGCTCTGGGATCTTTTCCTCACCTTCGTTGATTCTGCTATTACTACTTGCAGTTTACATTCTGAACTTCTTGAAGTGAGTTTTTCATCTCTCTCAGATCATTTTGGTTCTTTATTAAAATGCACATTTCACCGTTCATCTTCTGTCTGTTTTTATTCTATTTCTTAGGTTTCTTGGATGAGGATTTGACTTTCTCCTGAATCTAGGTGATTTTCATTTTCATCTGTATTCTGAATTCCATTTCTGTCATTTTAGCCTGCTTAAGAACCATTACTGTGGAACTATTGTGGCCACTTGGAAGAAAAGGCACTGGCCTTTTGAGGTGCCATAGTTCTTACACTGGTTCTTTCTCATTTTTGTGGTCTGATACTCCTTCAATTTTTGAAGTTTCTGTCCTTTGGATATTTTCTTTTTTTAATCTTCTTTGATGTCTTTTGGGGTTTTATTGTGGTGTAGGGTGGTTTCAGTCAACTGAATACATTCCTGAAATATTTGAGGGGCTCAAGGCTCAACTCAAGACTCCTGAGTTGCATGCTTTAACTCTGGGGGGCTGGTATTGGGCCCCCAGCTTTGTTCTCTTGCCTCTTGAGGTTATGAATTTACTACCCTGCAGGGACCAAAGTGTTCCTGGATTGCTTATAACACTCCAATAGATGGTGCCAGCCAAAGTGCTTTGCTGGTCAGTACCAGTAGGATCTATGCTTGTACACATGTGCCAGCAGGAGCACCTACACAGTGGGGTGCATACTCATTGGCTGAGATGAGGTTCTGGTTGGCACAGATGTGCCAGTCTCCATGTGCATGTTTGCAGTGGTGGTGGTTATAGCATAGCACGTGCTGGCGATGAGACCATTGGTGACTGTGGGCACATTCATGTCAGTGGCACTGTTGGTGCAGGGGCAGGGCACTGGCAGGAACAGGGTTGGCACTTTCTGCGCATTCCTTTATGACAGTGGGATTGGTAGTGCTGTGTGGGGATGGGGCTGCCAGTCTTTATGTGGAGGTTTGGTCTGGCTACAGTGTCAGCATGGGAGTGAGATGCAAGTGGGCATGGATCTTGTGGTCTCCATGCCATGAATGCACTGACTGTAATGGCAGTGTGGGGTGGGGCTGCTTGTCTCCTTCTCTGTGTTTACATTGGCAATGGTGGCACAGTTGGGGAGGTGGTGTGCTCACAGCAGTAGTTCCACATTGGAATGCATACACACGTATACTGGCAAGGAAGGGGAGGTAGGTTTTTTTCCATGTGCACACATGCTAGCATAGCAATGTTGGCATGGTCATGGGAAAGTGCATGCTGGCAAAGTAGCATGGAGGTGCTGTGGTATGGAAAGGTGGGCTGGTGTGTGTCAATGTGAGCTGCTCTGCTGGAGCTCTCTGACAGTCAGGCAAGGTCTGCCAGCATGGGAGCTATAATGCAAGACCCTGGAAGACACTCTGACTAGTCATACAATGCTGCACTACAAGCAGATATGGCCAGGTGGGGCACCAGGAGAGGCCAACACACAGGAGCATTCTCAGATAAGACTAACCCTGTCTCACAGGCAAGATCACCCTGCTCTGTTCATGCCCAATAGTTTCGCTAAGGCTAAGGTCTCCTAGAGGAGCAAGTTGAAACTTGGGGGATTGGTGCCGCAGGTCATGCTCCACTATAGATACTTCCACATCAAACTCTAGGGGCTCTGCACCAGCTGGAGTTATCTTCGCTGAGAGATTGAATTTTTGATATCAACATTAACATCTTTGCATATTTCATATTGTTTTATAAATGCAATTATTATTTTTAATAGCTTTGCTTTTTAACTTTCATACTAAAGGTATGAATGATTTACCTACTGTCATTACAGTATTGGCATATTCTAATTTTGACTTTATTTACTTTTACCAGTGAGTTTTCTACTTCCAAATGTTTTTGTGTTGCTCATCAGCATCATTTCTTTTAGCTTGAATAATAATCCTTTTATTATCTCCTGTAATGCCGGCCTGGTGGTGATAAATTTATTCAGCTTTTTTTTTGCCTGGGAAAATATCTTTCCCTCATTTCTGAAGAACAGTTTTACTGAGCACAGTATTCTTTGCTGACAGGTTTTTGCTTATTTTTTCTTCAGCACTTTGAATATATCATCCCACTCCTCCTAACCTATAAAAAGAAAGTCTGCTGCCAGATGTATTGGAACTTCCTTTTTGCTATTTTTATCTTGCTGCTTTTATGATTCTATCTTTGTTTTTGATCTTTGATAGCTGGATAATAATATGTCTTCCTGTACTCTTAATTATATCAAATATGATGTTCAGTTTGATCTTCCTTTACTGGACTATGTGTGCCTTTCTTTAGGGCTGAAAAGTTTCTTACTGTAAGCTTTCTACCCTTTTGTCTTTCTCTATTCCCTTTTAAACTTCAGTGACTCAAAGATTTGCTCTTTTCATGCTGTCCTGTAAATCTTGCAGGATCTCTTCATTTTCTTTATTTTTTCCCATGACTGTATATTTTCATATGACCTGTCTTTGAGTTCACAGATTCATTCTTCTGCTTGATCAATTCTGCTGATGATGCTCTCTATTAAATTTCTTACTTCTTTCATTATACTTTTTAGCTTTAGGATTTGTGTTTTATTTCACTTTTAATTTTTATTTTATTCTTGCTGTTAAATTCTTTATTCTGTTCCTTTTTGGTTTTCCTCATTTTTTTTTTTTATTATTTCTCTTTGATTTCTTAAAGTTTTCTGAACTTCCTTAAAATGGCTATTTTGAAATTTTCAGGGGCAGTTCATACATCTCCATCACCTTAGGGTTGGCCACTGACATTTTGTTTTGTTTATTTGGTGACATTATCTTTCCCTGATTGTTTCTGATCCTTGTGATTATTCACTGGTGCCTGCACATTGAAAAAGTAAATACATATTCCAGTCTTTGCAGTCTGGATTTATCTAAAAATACTCTTCAGGATTAACTCGGCCGGGCGCGGTGGCTCAAGCCTCTAATCCCAGCACTTTGGGAGGCCGAGACGGGCGGATCACGAGGTCAGGAGATCGAGACCATCCTGGCTAACACGGTGAAACCCCGTCTCTACTAAAAAATACAAAAAAAACTAGCCGGACGACGTGGCAGCGCCTGTAGTCCCAGCTACCCGGGAGGCTGAGGCAGGAGAATGGCGTGAACCCGGGAGGCGGAGCTTGCAGTGAGCTGAGATCCGGCCACCGCACTCAAGCCTGGGTGACAGAGCGAGACTCCGTCTCAAAAAAAAAAAAAAAAGAAAAAGAAAGCATTAACTCTGTCCAGAGATTCTGAGCTGGTCAACTAATGTGATCTCTAAGCCTATAACAACTGCAGCAGTTGCAATGTTAGAGATGAATTAAGCATCAGATTTCCATGGTTAGTGCAGTATCAAGCTGTAATCCTATGGACATCAAGGCTGGTGCAATGCTGGGGTGCACACAAAGTCCACAGCCACTGAAGCTAGTACAATAGTGGGGCACACATGAAGTCATGAAGTCTGTAGCATCTGAGGGCTGTCTCCTGTAAGGTTTTTCTGGAAGTCAAGCCTTCTGTAGTCAGCCAGCAGTGATTTGACCCAGAGACCAAGTTTGTTTTAAGGCAGCTACAGGTTCTTACCTGGCACTGGGGCAGATCACGAGGCTCAGTCTACAGTATGGGCATGGATTGAGGGGATTTAGGGTTCTTCCTGGTACTGGGTTTTAGTATGATGGCCCCAGTGTACCAAGACAAAGTCCTATGCTCACTGTCTTCTCTTTTTTCTAAGAAGATAGTGTATTTTTCACATTGTGCTTCCTGGAGTTGAGAGAGGAATGACATGGATAAGGCAGTACATTTTTTCTACCCTATTCAATGCAGCTTTTCTTATTATTATGCCAAAACAATGCCCTATGATCTTTCCCCTCACTTCCTTAGCTCTTCTGAAGATACTTTCACATATGGATAACTGTTCAAATTTATGTTACTGTAGAAGAACAATAATGGGGTTGTCCTATTTTGCCATTTGCTTTGCCCTCTTACCAATAAATAATAGATTAAAAATGCCTGACTAGAGATTAAAGGTTCTTATTACTTTCCATATAATATAACTTAAAATAGGCCTATGCCAAGATATATGCTAGTGTTCACCAATTTTAACTTTTTATTTAAACATCTTCCTTTATGTTTTCAAAAGTATTTTTCTACTTCTTTGCTAGACTTCTTTTTTTTTTCTCAAAGCTTAGGTCATTTACACTTCTTATACATGTCTTTATTTTCCCGATTCTGAGAAGTCTCCTGTGTGCCTACTTTAACATTAGGCCCAGGAATTTTGGTAAAAGTTACTTTTTAACTTTTGTTTTGCTAATTGTGTGGATGTTGGTAACATTTAATGAGACAGAGGTAATAGGAAAAGAAATAGGATTTGGGAGAGCTCTATATTTTATTCAGAGGTTCTAGAGTATTTTATGACGTATGACCATGAAATTAATTATTTGATTGCACAGCTTTATACCTCCATAGAGGTATCTCCACTTGGGAGCTAGATTCAAGAATTATCAGCAGAACTGAAGATATAGAGGTTGAGGGGAGGAAAGTACCATGAAAAAGGGGACTTAGAATGACCACAGGAAACATTCCCAGTGAAAGACTGGCAAAGGAAGAGTTTGCAAAAAGACGAGACAGATTATAGGCAGAAAACCAAGAGGACTACGCAAGACATACAGATAATGAAATACTGTTCAACCACAGAAAAGCAGAAAATTCTGTTATTTGTAATGGCTTGAATTAACATGGAGGATGTTTTGTTAAATGAAGTAAGTCACAAACAGATAATACTGCATTATCTCACTCATATGTGAAATCTAAAAATGTTGAACTCATAGAAGCAGAGAGTACAATGGTGGTAAACAGGAGCTAGGATGGCTGGAGTGGGGAAATATTGGGGAGATAATGATCAGAGGATACAAAATTTTAGTTAAATATAAGGAATAAGTTGAAAAAATACATTGCACAGCATAGTGACTATAAGTCATAATGTATTATTGAACAATGTTAAAACAATGGTTGTAAAGCGTCCTCATCACGTAAAAGAATAACTGTGGGAGGTAATTCATATGTTAATAACTATAATTCATTCTGCAATGAATATATCCTCAAAACATCATGTATATGAAAAGCACTTACAGTTTTATCCATCAATATAAAAAGAAAGAGAAGAAGGAAGGTAGGAAGAAAAAGAAAAGGAAGAGGGAAGGAAGGAATAAATGATGGGTAGTGGGCATTTCTGAATAAAGAAAATTGTCTCAAAATCAAATTCTGTTCATGAATCAAAATATGTGTTTTGTAAGAAGGATGTCTTTGGGAACCATACGTTTGCTTTGATCATATTGATTTAATAGGCTGTTTCAAGTGATGTGATAGAGTGCAAATAAAATTAATGGCTATAGATGTTTGACCAAGACGAAGAAGAAAAAGAAAACATAAGCAACATCAAAGCTTCTTTTATGCATATTTCTTATTATATAAACATTTTAATTAAAAATTACAACAAATCTGCTACTTTAAATTCTATACCAAAACTGAGTTAACAATTCCTTAATCCCTCAAGTGCTTGCTATATATTAAACTCTTAGCAAATAGCTGTTAAATAAATTAATAGATTTTTAACATAACAAATTATTTGCCAACATATTTTAGCACCTGGCATATTACCTAGAAAGTAATAAATGCTTGATGATATTTGTTGAATTAATTCATGTTAGAAATCAGTATTAGCAAGAGGTCTCCAGAGAGACAAAACCAGTAAGTTTTATGTATATATATTAAAGATATTTTGTTAGAGAGAATTGGCTCACAAGATTACAAGGTAAAGTCCCACAATAGGGACTATCTGCAAGCTGGGGAAGGAGAGAAACCCATAGTGCCTAAATCCGAGTCCAAAAGCCTCAAAACCAAGGAAGCTAAAAGTGCAGCCCTTGGTCTGTGGCCAAAGGCCCAAGAACCCGCAATAAGTCACTGGTTCAAGTCCCAGAGTCCAAAGATCAAAGATCCTGGAATCTAATGTCTAAGGGCAAGAGGAGTGGAAGCAAGCATCTGGCATGGGAAGAAAAAAGAGAGCCAGAAGACTCACCAAGTAAATTTTTCTCACCTTCTTCCACTTGCCTTGTTCTAGCTGCCCTAGTAGCTGATTAGATGGTGCCTACCTACATTGAGGGTGGATGTTCCTTTCCCAGTCTGCCAACTCAAATATCAATCTCAGGCAATGCCCTCATAGATACACCCAGAAGCAATACTTTACCAGCCATCTAGGTATCCCTCAATCCAATCAAATTAACACCTAATATTATCCACCACAACGTATGTGTAATAGACTTACTTTAGACATCATCTCTGAAGCCATAATGTTAAGCAACTATGTGTTAATCAATTATTTGTATCTCATCTAAAGATGTTCCATTTCCCTCGTTCATTTTATGTTCATCATTTGTAAATCTGACATTCTCTTCAGGGTGTAAACATTTTAATAATGAGCATTGCAAATAGAGTTCTACACATTTGCTTAGCTGTCATGGAATAGCTGAAGAGAGCTTGGGTTTTTAATAGGCAAACTTGCTCCCAAGAGGATGAAGAGTAAGACAGAAGATGTTTGTGCCTAGCTGTTTTCTGTACTTGCAAATCAAATGAATCATTCTATCTCCTTAGGGGCAGATTAAATGAAAAAAAAAACAGAGGAAGGCCTATTGGTATTTTGTGGAAGTTCTGTAACATGGCCTTTGGATGCCATGATTAGAGGAAGTATAATTCTATAATTTTAAGGAATTTTTAAAAACTTAATAGTGAAACAGGAAAGAAAACTGATTCTCTCTTGAAACCTCCAGAAGGAATACAGCACTTCTGGCACCTAGACTTTAGACTTCTGATCTAAACTCACATTGCTTCAAGCCTCTGAATTTGTGGTAATTTATTTCAGCAGCAGTAGGGAACTAATATAATATTCCATTTTGATTTTATAAATCATTGGGTGTGAATCTAAAATATTTTCATAATTGGCAAATCCTATAATGTGCAAGTAATTTTAATCCTATTGTTGTGTTATTAGGGTCAACAGAGACATTTGTGGTAGTCTCTCTGTTACAGATGCCCACTCTCCTCATTCTTAAGCAGATTCTTTATTTATTTATTTTTTTTTTTTATCTGGTTTTGTTATTTTTGTTATTTTTTTTTATTTTTTTTTTTTTATTATACTTTAAGTTCTAGGGTACATGTGCATAACGTGCAGGTTTGTTACATATGTATACCTATGCCATGTTGGTGTGCTGCACCCATCAACTCGTCAGCACCCATCAATTCATCATCTACATCATGTATAACTCCCCAATGCAATCCCTCCCTCCTCCCCCCTCCCCCCTCCCCACGATAGACCCCAGTGTGTGATGTTCCCCTTCCCGAGTCCAAGTGATCTCATTGTTCAGTTCCCACCTATGAGTGAGAACATGCGGTGTTTGGTTTTCTCTTCTTGTGATAGTTTGCTAAGAATGATGGTTTCCAGCTGCATCCATGTCCCTACAAAGGACGCAAACTCATCCTTTTTTATGGCTGCATAGTATTCCATGGTGTATATGTGCCACATTTTCTTAATCCAGTCTGTCACAGATGGACATTTGGGTTGATTCCAAGTCTTTGCTATTGTGAATAGTGCCGCAATAAACATACGTGTACATGTGTCTTTGTAGTAGAATAATTTATAATCCTTTGGGTATATACCCAGTAGTGGGATGGCTGGGTCATATGGTACATCTAGTTCTAGATCCTTGAGAAATTGCCATACTGTTTTCCATAATGGTTGAACTAGTTTACAATCCCACCAACAGTGTAAAAGTGTTCCTATTTCTCCACATCCTCTCCAACACCTGTTGTTTCCTGACTTCTTAATGATTGCCATTCTAACTGGTGTGAGATGGTATCTCATTGTGGTTTTGATTTGCATTTCTCTGATGGCCAGTGATGATGAGCATTTTTTCATGTGTCTGTTGGCTGTATGAATATCTTCTTTTGAGAAATGTCTGTTCATATCCTTTCCCCACTTTTTGATGGGGTTGTTTGTTTTTTTCTCGTATATTTGTTTGAGTTCTTTGTAGATTCTGGATATTAGCCCTTTGTCAGATGAGTAGGTTGCAAAAATTTTCTCCCATTCTGTAGGTTGCCTGTTCACTCTGATGGTAGTTTCTTTTGCTGTGCAAAAGCTCTTTAGTTTAATTAGATCCCATTTGTCAATTATGGCTTTTGCTGCCGTTGCTTTTGGTGTTTTAGACATGAAGTCCTTGCCCATGCCTATGTCCTGAATGGTACTACCTAGATTTTCTTCTAGGGTTTTTATGGTATTAGGTCTAACATTTAAGTCTCTAATCCATCTTGAATTAATCTTCGTATAAGGGGTAAGGAAAGGATCCAGTTTCAGCTTTCTACTTATGGCTAGCCAATTTTCCCAGCACCATTTATTAAATAGGGAATCCTTTCCCCATTTCTTGTTTCTCTCAGGTTTGTCAAAGATCAGATGGCTGTAGATGTGCGGTATTATTTCTGAGGACTCTGTTCTGTTCCATTGTTCTATATCTCTGTTTTGGTACCAGTACCATGCTGTTTTGGTTACTGTAGCCTTGTAGTATAGTTTGAAGTCAGGTAGCGTGACGCCTCCAGCTTTGTCCTTTTGACTTAGGATTGTCTTGGCAATGCGGGCTCTTTTTTGGTTCCATATGAACTTTAAAGCAGTTTTTTCCAATTCTGTGAAGAAAGTCATTGGTAGCTTGATGGGGATGGCATTGAATCTATAAATAACCTTGGGGAGTATGGCCATTTTCACGATATTGATTCTTCCTATCCATGAGCATGGTATGTTCTTCCATTTGTTTGTGTCCTCTTTGATTTCACTGAGCAGTGGTTTGTAGTTCTCCTTGAAGAGGTCCTTTACATCCCTTGTAAGCTGGATTCCTAGGTATTTTATTCTCTTTGAAGCAATTGTGAATGGAAGTTCATTCCTGATTTGGCTCTCTGCTTGTCTGTTGCTGGTGTATAAGAATGCTTGTGATTTTTGCACATTAATTTTGTATCCTGAGACTTTGCTGAAGTTGCTTATCAGCTTAAGGAGATTTTGGGCTGAGACGATGGGGTTTTCTAAATATACAATCATGTCATCTGCAAACAGGGACAATTTGACTTCTTCTTTTCCTAACTGGATACCCTTGATTTCTTTCTCTTGCCTGATTGCCCTAGCCAGAACTTCCAACACTATGTTGAATAGGAGTGGTGAGAGAGGGCATCCCTGTCTTGTGCCAGTTTTCAAAGGGAATTTTTCCAGTTTTTGCCCATTCAGTATGATATTAGCTGTGGGTTTGTCATAAATAGCTCTTATTATTTTGAGGTACGTTCCATCAATACCGAATTTATTGAGCGTTTTTAGCATGAAGGGCTGTTGAATTTTGTCAAAAGCCTTTTCTGCATCTATTGAGACAATCATGTGGTTCTTGTCTTTGGTTCTGTTTATATGCTGGATTACGTTTATTGATTTGCGAATGTTGAACCAGCCTTGCATCCCAGGGATGAAGCCCACTTGATCATGGTGGATAAGCTTTTTGATGTGCTGCTGAATCCGGTTTGCCAGTATTTTATTGAGGATTTTTGCATCAATGTTCATCAGGGATATTGGTCTAAAATTCTCTTTTTTTGTTGTGTCTCTGCCAGGCTTTGGTATCAGGATGATGTTGGCCTCATAAAATGAGTTAGGGAGGATTCCCTCTTTTTCTATTGATTGGAATAGTTTCAGAAGGAATGGTACCAGCTCCTCCTTGTACCTCTGGTAGAATTCAGCTGTGAATCCATCTGGTCCTGGACTTTTTTTGGTGGGTAGGCTATTAATTGTTGCCTCAATTTCAGAGCCTGCTATTGGTCTATTCAGGGATTCAACTTCTTCCTGGTTTAGCCTTGGGAGAGTGTAAGTGTCCAGGAAATTATCCATTTCTTCTAGATTTTCTAGTTGATTTGCGTAGAGGCGTTTATAGTATTCTCTGATGGTAGTTTGTATTTCTGTGGGGTCAGTGGTGATATCCCCTTTATCATTTTTTATTGCATCTATTTAATTCCTCTCTCTTTTTTTCTTTATTAGCCTTGCTAGCGGTCTGTCAATTTTGTTGATCTTTTCAAAAAACCAACTCCTGGATTCATTGATTTTTTGGAGGGTTTTTTGTGTCTCTATCTCCTTCAGTTCTGCTCTGATCTTAGTTATTTCTTGCCTTCTGCTAGCTTTTGAATGTGATTGCTCTTGCCTCTCTAGTTCTTTTAATTGTGATGTTAGAGTGTCAATTTTAGATCTTTCCTGCTTTCTCTTGTGGGCATTTAGTGCTATAAATTTCCCTCTACACACTGCTTTAAATGTGTCCCAGAGATTCTGGTATGTTGTATCTTTGTTCTCATTGGTTTCAAAGAACATCTTTATTTCTGCTTTCATTTCGTTATGTACCCAGTAGTCATTCAGGAGCAGGTTGTTCAGTTTCCATGTAGTTGAGCGGTTTTGATTGAGTTTCTTAGTCCTGAGTTCTAGTTTGATTGCACTGTGGTCTGAGAGACAGTTTGTTATAATTTCTGTTCTTTTACATTTGCTGAGGAGTACTTTACTTCCAATTATGTGGTCAATTTTGGAATAAGTGCGATGTGGTGCTGAGAAGAATGTATATTCTGTTGATTTGGGGTGGAGAGTTCTATAGATGTCTATTAGGTCCGCTTGGTGCAGAGATGAGTTCAATTCCTGGATATCCTTGTTAACTTTCTGTCTCGTTGATCTGTCTAATGTTGACAGCGGAGTGTTGAAGTCCCCCATTATTATTGTATGGGAGTCTAAGTCTCTTTGTAAGTCTCTAAGGACTTGCTTTATGAATCTGGGTGCTCCTGTATTGGGTGCATATATATTTAGGAGAGTTAGCTCTTCCTGTTGAATTGATCCCTTTACCATTATGTAATGGCCTTCTTTGTCTCTTTTGATCTTTGATGGTTTAAAGTCTGTTTTATCAGAGACTAGGATTGCAACCCCTGCTTTTTTTTGTTCCCCATTTGCTTGGTAGATCTTCCTCCATCCCTTTATTTTGAGCCTATGTATGTCTCTGCATGTGAGATGGGTCTCCTGAATACAGCAGACTGATGGGTCTTGACTCTTTATCCAGTTTGCCAGTCTGTGTCTTTTAATTGGAGCATTTAGTCCATTAACATTTAAGGTTAATATTGTTATGTGTGAACTTGATCCTGCCATTATGATATTAACTGGTTATTTTGCTCGTTAGTTGATGCAGTTTCTTCCTAGCCTCGATGGTCTTTACATTTTGCCAAGTTTTTGCGATGGCTGGTACCTGGTTGTTCCTTTCCATGTTTAGGGCTTCCTTCAGGGTCTCTTGTAAGGCAGGCCTGGTGGTGACAAAATCTCTAAGCATTTGCTTATCTGTAAAGGATTTTATTTCTCCTTCACTTATGAAACTTAGTTTGGCTGGATATGAAATTCTGGGTTTAAAATTCTTTTCTTTAAGAACGTTGAATATTGGCCCCCACTCTCTTCTGGCTTGTAGAGTTTCTGCCGAGAGATCTGCTGTTAGTCTGATGGGCTTCCCTTTGTGGGTGACCCGACCTTTCTCTCTGGCTGCCCTTAAGATTTTTTCCTTCATTTCAACTTTGGTGAATCTGGCAATGATGTGTCTTGGAGTTGCTCTTCTGGAGGAGTATCTTTGTGGCGTTCTCTGTATTTCCTGAATTTGAATGTTGTCCTGCCCTACTAGGTTGGGGAAGTTCTCCTGGATGATATCCTGAAGAGTGTTTTCCAACTTGGTTCCATTTTCCCCCTCACTTTCAGGCACCCCAATCAGACGTAGATTTGGTCTTTTTACGTAATCCCATACTTCTTGCAGGCTTTGCTCATTTCTTTTTCTTCTTTTTTCTTTTGGTTTCTCTTCTCGCTTCATTTCATTCATTTGATCTTCAATCGCTGATACTCTTTCTTCCAGTTGATCGAGTCGGTTACTGAAGCTTGTGCATTTGTCACGTATTTCTCGTGTCATGGTTTTCATCTCTGTCATTTCGTTTATGATCTTCTCTGCATTAATGAGTCTAGCTGTCAATTCTTCCACTCTTTTTTCAAGATTTTTAGTTTCTTTGCGCTGGGTACGTAATTCCTCCTTTAGCTCTGATAAGTTTGATGGACTGAAGCCTTCTTCTCTCCTCTCGTCAAAGTCATTCTCTGACCAGCTTTGATCCGTTGCTGGTGATGGGCTGCGCTCCTTTGCAGGGGGAGATGCGCTCTTATTTTTTGAATTTCCAGCTTTTCTGCCCTGCTTCTTCCCCATCTTTGTGGTTTTATCTGTCTCTGGTCTTTGATGGTGGTGACGAACTGATGGGGTTTTGGTATAGGTGTCCTTCCTGTTTGATAGTTTTCCTTCTGACAGTCAGAAGGACTCTCTGTTGGTCTGTTGGAGATTGCTTGAGGTCCACTCCAGACCCTGTTTGCCTGGGTATCAGCAGCAGAGGTTGCCGAAGATAGAATATTGCTGAACAGCGAGTGTACCTGTCTGATTCTTCCTTTGGAAGTGTCCTCTCAGGGGTGTACTCCACCCTGTGAGGTGCGGGGTGTCAGACTGCCCCTAGTGGGGGATTTCTCCCAGCTAGGCTACTCAGGGGTCAGGGACACACCTGAGCAGGCAGTCTGTCTGTTCTCAGATCTCAACCTCCGCGTTGGGAGATCCGCGGCTCTCCCCAAAGCTGTCAGACAGAGTCGTTCGCGTCTGCACCGGCTCCCGCTACTTCCCCTGTTGGTCTTCAGCTGTGCGCTGTCCCCAGAGGTGGAGACTACAGAGACAGGCAGGCTTCCTTGAGCTGCTGTGAGCTCCACCCAGTTCGAGCTTCCCAGCGGCTTTGTTTACCTACTTAAGCCTCAGCAATGGCGGGCGCCCCTCCCCCAGCCTCGCTGCTGCCTTGCGGATAGATCGCGGCAGACTGCTGTGTTAGCAGTGAGGGAGGCTTCGTGGGTGTGGGACCCTCCCGGCCAGGTGTGGGATATATTCTCCTGGAATGCCTGTATGCTTACAGCGCAGTATTGGGGTGGGAGTTACCCGATTTTCCAGGTGTTGTGTGTCTCAGTTCCCCTGGCTAGGAAAACGGATCCCCTTCCCCCTTGCGCTTCCAGGTGAGGCGATGCCTCGCCCTGCTTCAGCTCTCGCTGGTCAGGCTGCAGCAGCTGACCAGCACCGATTGTCCGGCACTCCCTAGTGAGATGACCCCAGTACCTCAGTTGAAAATGCAGAAATCACCGGTCTTCTGTGTCGCTCGCGCTGGGAGTTGGAGACTGGAGTTGTTCCTATTCGGCCATCTTGCTCCGCCCCCCCGATTCTTTATTTTTAAGAGGCTGTAATGAAACAAAATTATGATGTAAATTTGTTATGTATATTCTCAGTGATAACAATTAACTATAATTTATTAAATAGAACTGATTATGGCTCAAAAAAGAAATTTTAGACTGTCAGAGTATATTTCTTATGGAAGAATGAAAGCTTTAATTTTTGATCCAAAACACAATATTACTTCATTTGACTTTGATCAAATGTCAAGAAAGTTCTAATATATCTACTTTAATGAGCTTATTTGTTTAACGTTTTTCAGACAACTTACTGAAACAGGTTTATTGCTTTGACTAAATTCCTCATATGGTTTGGCTTTGAGTCCAAATCTCATGTCAAATTGTAATCCCTACATGTCAGGGGAGGGATCTGGTGGGAGGTAATTGGATCATGGGAGTGGATTCTCCCCATGCTGTTCTCATGATAGTGAGTTAATTCTCACAAGATATGATGGTTTAAGAAGTATAGTGTGTTTCCCCCCTTGCTGTCTCTCCTGATGCCTTGTGAAGAAGATGTTTGCTTCTTCTTCACCTTCTGCCATGATTGTAAGTTTCCTGAGGCCTCCCCAACCATGCAGAACTCTGAGTCAACTAAACCTCTTGTCTTTATAAATTATCTAGTCTCAGGTAGTACTTTATAGCAGTGTGAAAACAGACTAATACAATTCCCAGTCACTTTATTTAAAAAAAAAACACAGAATTGATTTTAAACCTGAGTGAATAATTTGAATAATTATATTTGCATTTTATGGATTTAGTCTTACTATTTTAGAAAGGAGAACTTATCAAAATGAAATCTGGATAATTTATAAGCAAATATATTCAAGAGGTTCTGTTATTGATATGAGTTATGTACATTTATTTAAATAAATATTTTCATAAAATACATGTGTATACACTGAAATAAGTAAATATTAATCTTATCCATTTTTTCAATTTTTATTTGATGAACACGTCATCTGCCCCAGGCACTATGCTAATTGATATAAATAAGCATTTCCTGGGAATGGTACATTTTCTCTCAACTTACAGTATAGAAAGGGAGACATGCATATATCACAAAATATGGAATGCTACTTGAAATTTCATCATCAGCATTGTATGATAAGAATGACAATATTAAGAGTTACTAATATTAGTACTTACCAATTATAAATATCCTACCAGATATTAGCATCTTATGTCACTCATTCTTTGCTAAATAAATGCATTATCTCATTAAACCTTTTTAATAATCTTGTCAAAGTGGTATGATTTATTCCATTTTGTAGATGAACAAAATTAGACTCATAAAAGTGACATTACTAGGAAATGTTTACACACCTAAAAAGGAATAGCAATAGGGTTTGGAGGTAAAACATGAACTTTCAAAGCCCTAACTTTCAACTTTAATAACATGTAGCCTCAAATTACAGTTGATCTACAAAGATCAAGCTACACTTGATCTTTTTTGCTGATAGTAGCAAAAAAGTATAAACAATTCTGACAAAGAGGGTGTATTTATGTCTTCTATGATGGAACAGATGGCTTGGAATTTATAATTCAGGTAATGGGAAGTCATTGGAATATTTCAAATAAGAATCAGACCTAATTGAACATTTTAATTAAATAAAGATTATCTTATATAATACCATGTCACATTATATTTTGTCATATTATGTCATATCAAAAGGCATTAGAGAAATAATTCATAAAACATAGGGAAAGGAAGGACAGAGAAGAGTGTTGACAGTGACAGCTCACAGAGAGAATAGCCAATAGGCATATTGCTAGCACAAAGTCACAGCCTAAAAATAATGAAGTTACTCTTTTCAGTATGGTACATACACCCAATTTATTTTTCTTGAAAGTTAAAATATGTGAAGACCTTCAACTTAACAACACAACATAATATATTGAATCATTTTAAGAAATATTCATTGAATGCTGTCTTATGTACCAGGCAATAATTGCTGAGGAAAATCAGTAGAAAAAAGAAAAAACATCTTGTCCTCCAGGTATTATATTTCATCTATTGAATGTTTAAGTTAGTATTAAAGAAAAAAAAATGTAGTGAAACTTGCTAAAGCATCATATAGAAGACTTACTCAAGGTAGGTGATGAAGGCTATTGATACTGGTGTTGGGAACATTGCAATGGAATTTTGCTGTGGGATACAGAGATTGACCTCAGCTCTAAATACAGCATGGGGCAGTGGAAATTCATAGCCAAGGAACAGAGAGGTGATCAGCAGATGGAAAATTGCAGAGGAAGCCTCAATAATAAGGGATATTCTAACCAAAATAACCTAACTGAACTCTTGCTGAAGACAGGCTGGAGTAATTCGATATCATCAGGGAGATTGTGAAGGATAAAGGACCTGATCAGATATTGAGGATAATCAGATATAAAGGGTGGGGTGTTTTTGCTAAACGGACTTTATGAAGATTCTTGCTAAAATTGGTCTTTCCAAGGAAGTGCACACACGGGACGGGGATAGGGTTTAGGAGAATGACTAAAGTTTGGTCAAACAAAGAATCTTATTAGTTACTGGAAAGTACTTCCAGAATGACATTTTAATGAAACCCAAGATTCTACTTCTTCCTTAAAAGCAATGAGAATACTAGCAAAAATTATCAAAATCAACTTTCAGAACTCTGAATATTAACAATGGGCTTAAAACAATCTGAGGAGCATTTAACTATGGAAACCTGACTTTTGGGGTTAGTGTTAATTGATCTAATTCAGATTTTGTTCAGTGTAAACAGCCTTTTTCCTAGGGCATTTCCTGATAACAATCTGTGACAATTATTTAACATCACAGCTGATTAGGGTGTGATAACAAAACAAAAGGCCAAACAAAAACCTAAAGCGAAAACTGAGATGCCTGTGTGAGATTTGAATAGTTGAGATCTATTCCTAGAAATCTGGAAGTTCACGTGCATGTGCAGGGCTAGGCACATGCTCAGCAATGACAGACTAAATGACCTACAAAACACTGATCTTTTACCTCTACCTGATAGTAGAGTCTTTTCACAGGCAGAAAATGAACACTAAAGAAAAGTTAAAAATTGCCTGCCAGAATGTTGAAGATATGCTACAAAATACACACGACGTCCCTAAGAAAAAAAACACAAAACTAAACTAAAATATGTTGTTTTAAGAATCTTAAGGAAACCTCTGTCCAATTATGAGTTGACAACTAAGCTAACTTAGCAGATTTCAGTGGCCAAATGTCACAAAGAATATAGACTTTACAGAATTTAGGAAAGTCACATAATTATTGAATCATTCAATAAATACTTGTGTTAGGAAATTCATAAGTAACAACAGCAAGAAAAACAACAACAAATACCAACAACATCATCTTAGGAAAGAATTTCAAGAATTACCAAATTGCATTATATAAAATATCTAGTTTTGAACAAAAACATTCAAGGCATAAAAAAATAGAAAGGCATAATCCATAGACAGTAAAATAAGTCATATAAACTGTCCCTGAGAAGCCCAGTTGTTGGACTTACTAAATAAATACATTGAATCAGCAATAATAAGCAAATGTGTCCATACAATGGACATACATATGGAATGTATGTGTCCATACATATCCATACAATGGAATATTATTTGGCAATGAAAATGGAATGAAGTACTGATATGCATCACAACATGGAGAAACCTTAAAATCGTTATAAATGAAAGAAACTAATCACCAAAAGCCACATATTTTATGATTCCATGTATATGAATTACCCACAATAGGCGATTCACAGAGACAGAAAATAGATTAGTGATTTGTAGTGCTCTGGGGAGATGGGAATGAGTAGTGACTGCTAATGCTTATTGGTTTTCTCTTAAGGGTGATGAAAATACATTAAAATTAAATAGTGGTGATACACTTCAAAAGGGCATATACACATCAAAAGGGCATGTATTATGGTATGTTAATTTAATTATATTTCAATAATGCTGTTTTTTTAGAAGTCACTATTATTAAAAGAACACTTCGGGGATCATTTTGATGTGCCGTTGTAACATGTTTAGGAGATATAGATTAAAAATCAATTACTACCTAATGCAATTGAGTGAAAATAAAAACACAAACTGTTTTTCCTCAGCTCTAACACCACAACAATCAACACAGAAGACTTCTGTGACCAAATGCGTGAAGATTTTTTTCCCACCAATAAATGAGCAATGAATTCTATAGCCAACACCAGTTGTGTGTCCTCCAATCCAACTCAAATCTGGCATTATCTACTGGGAGACAGCATCAGACCTGGAAAGTTGAAGAAGTCAGTTCCACAAGACTGTCCCTCCCCCCACCAACTTCTGATGCCAGTCACAAGGCCTAGGTTGTTTTATCTCTACTTCTGACCAATTGACTCACAGGAAATCACATGACTCCCTCTGTGTGTTTAATTAATTTGATAGAGCAGTTCACAGAACCCAGAGAAACATTTAGTTACACTTAGCAGTTTATTTAAAAACTATGAAAAAGGATACAGATGAAGAGATGCATAGTGTGAGGTATGCAGGAAATGCTGTGGAGCTTCCATGCTCTCCCCAGGCATGCCTTCCTCCAGGAACCTGCACATGTTCAGCTATCCCGGAAGCTCCCTGAGTCCTGTCTTCTTGGGCCTTTTATGAAGAATTCACTGGATAGCCATGATCAATGCATGGAAAACCATGTCAAAATGTGGTTGGACAAAGGGATATGTCTGATTTAGTACTGACAGACTGATGGGGGAACCCAGTAAGGCATGTCTATTGATATTATTCTTGGTCTCTTTATGCAGCATTTCTTCCTCTCAGGTATGGAGCAGGATGCCTTATGAAATTGAGGTTTTATGACCTTCAATCAGATAAGGTAGGTCAGGGAATTTCTTTATGGCCAGGTGCAAGACAAAAATGTGGGGGGAGACTCCTGCCTTGAGAAGTAAAGCAAAAACAAAAACAAAAACAAAAGTGAGCAGGAATGTGAGAGAAGTTCAGAGAGAGAGAGAGAAAAAAAAAAGAGAGAAAGAGAGCGATACTTTTCTGAGGCATGCTTCTGAGGTCTAAAGTGTTCCAACATTATAAAAAGGCTATGGGAGTTATGATCCAGAAACTGTAGATGGAAACCAATATGTATATAATATAAAAACAATGCATGATTTTACACAGTGTTCAGTTTAATATCATATTATATAAATTTGGGTAACAAAGGTAAATGATATGTGGAAATTTCAATCCCCATCAGTATTAACTATTGCATCCTTCTATGATATGACCTTGGTTTACTGGTGGGTGAATTACAAATTAGTCAACATATATAAATATCCTTAAATTCTTGAAGATTGCTTGGGTTCAAATAAGACAGTAATAGCCTGACTTCATGTCTTAGTTCCTTTCAGCTGCTATAACAAAATATGATACACTTGTTAGCTTATTAATAACATATAGTTATTTCTCACAGTTCTGGATACTGGGAGGTCCAAGATCAGAGCACCAGCAGATTTACTAACCAGTGAGGATTCACATTCTTGTTTGTAGAGGGAGTCTCCTAGCTATACCCTCACATGGTGGCAGGAGCAAATTAGCTCAGATCCCTTGGGCCTCTTTTATAAGGGCACTAATCCCACTTATGAGGTATCTGCCTTTTATAACTTCATCACCTCCAAAAAGTCCCCACCCTGTAATACCATTGTAATGGTGATTAGGTTTCAACATAAGAATTTTGGGGGGACACAAACATGAAGACCATAGCACTGCAGATTTATCCTTCAAGTCTGTCTATCTATCTATCTATCTATCTATCTATCTATCTATCTATCTATCATCTGAGGTCTAAAGTGTTCCAACATTATAAAAAGGCTATGGGAATAAAAATAAATTTGGTTTTACCTTCTGGAATTTTTACCACAGAAATGCAAGCAAAGAGAAGAGAAACCCACTGAGGATTAAGGATCTCTATCCCAAGAGGCAAAAGCATTCTGAATGCTCAATCATATCTACAGTTAATGGATAAACATTGTTCATTGCCTGATAAACATACAAACTTCAGCACTTTGAAATTGTGAGAAAAACAAGGATAATATTTGGTAGAATCTGAGAAAACTGACAGTAGAGAACATTAGTCCCATTCTTTCTTATTTTTATCCATCTATGAAATTAGAACATCCATTACTTTAACATATTCAGAAATATTGGAAAGTATAGTTCTATCCTTCTCTTAGCTCTATTATTCATGTATTCCTAAGAATGAATAGTGAGCATGACAAGAATGGCGTAAGCGTGTGGATATACCTATTTTCTTTCTAGTTGTACTGCTGTGTGGTTTACATAGTCATTGAGTGCTCCTGTCCTCCATATAGTAAACCAACCAATGGTACGTGCTGAGTTTTGCATACTAGAGATGAGTCCTCAGGCAAATTCTTTCTGCTACACACTACTGAGAGCCCAAGAGCCATTGCAGAGCCATTCCTCCTTACAAATGGTTAAACCTTCAGATGCAAACTTTTCCCTGGGTGGATTGTTCTAAGATCTAACTTGGAGGAACCAATATATAAAGAAGGCAGGGTCAGTGTTACTGGAACATGTTAACATGTTGTGGGTGCTCGTGGCAGTTTACACAAGCTTTTCTGAGATGCTGTCTTGCCTGTGATCATCGATTTAGAAGCTAGAGATGGGTCTGTAGCATTTATAACTTATGAATAGATGTAGTCACTGGACAATTCAAGGCAAAAATTAGAAAATTGATGAAGTGTCTAAAACATTTGTGTACTCTTCCCTTGATCTACATATTTAGTCCTACAGCTTTGGGATGCTAAGCGTCATTAATCATTCACATTAAACCTTGTTGTGAAGTGGCCTCTACTGACATTGTTGAATAATTAACTCCCCTTGAACCTGCTGCTTATTGCTATATTTCACAGGGTACTTGGTGGCATGTGTGGCTTCCTATTAAACACAGTCCTAAGACACTGACACTCCCTTGACTATCACTCGTGCCACATTCGCCATTTGCCACTGTTTTTTCCACAGTTTTCCCAATAGAGAACACATGGCTCATACCACAGAACATGGGAATCCAGATAAATAAGAAAAAAAATAAATATTTCAGGGGGAAAAAGCCTAGATATAAAACAATAGGAAAAAAAAAGGTCAAAATCATGATTCATCAACGGGAGTTACTGTTAATAAATAGTGCCATATTCAGTGAGTCAGGCAGACAAGGTCATATATAACATAGACCCAAATTTATAAAACCAAGCTCTGTCTCCCTGTCTTTCTTTATGCGTTTGTACGTGTATAGAAAAGTATTTTAGTGAACCAGGATAACCTATAAGACATAATCCTCAAGGATTGTTTTCTATTTTTAAAAAATCCAGCTTAATTTATTATTATTTTCTTCTACTAAAAATATAACATCGATAAGTTCTATGTATTTTTAGTAATGTTAAAATAATTAAGATTCGTCTAATGAGGAATTAAAATATCCAACCCAACGTACTAGTGAAAACTTTGAATGGTTTAGTGTCGTGGATTCCTCTCCATCCTTCTTGAACCTGCCCACCTTCAAGCTCACATGACAGAAAACTAGGAAGCCAGCTGGCATTTAAGAAAGGGGTGTTGTATATTTATTCGATTTTAGTTTTTTGTCTTTCTGTTTTTCTTCCACCAACTTTGATTCTGAACACTTCAAAGTTGGAGCATAGTGAACATGAGGAGGCAAATAGGCAGTCAAGTGCTGAGTTAACAGGTAGTGTTATAGGCAGACATCATACTCTATGGACTTGTAATCAGTATAATTTTTATGCTCTTCTATGACTGCTATTATGTGTTCTTCAGAAAATCAGCTGACACTTGTAAACCTTTTACCTTCAATTTCCTATGGTTGTCATCCTGACTCATTGCTTTCTAATTTACTTGCACTTCTGCATCTGAACATAACTCTAGCTTTTCTATGGTGAAGTACACTCACTTTTGCTCTTAGAAGGAATTTTAGAGAATCTTATCCTATCAGCTGTAACTCATATAAATGCAGAGGAAACAGACAAAATGTTTGTTTAACAAAATCTGAAAGTACAAGATGGTGAATCCAGTCATCTCAAATTTGGCTCATCCCTTAGCAGCTAGCTTTGCAAATCTCTTGTTCTAAGATTTGTAAGGTGAACACACACACAGGTTTACATCAGGCGACAAATTTCAAGCTGTCTAAGTGATTCTGGTCAAGTACCTTCTACTGAGTGTATGATGAAGAGCAGGAACAACAAACCATTACCTCTCTTAAAGTAGTAAAGCTCACAGGTCAACAGAAGAATTATGGACTCTACCTATGCTTCTTTTCTTAACCTTTTCAAGCTCCTTTGAAGTGTAGATGTTGGTTGACAGGTTTTCTGTCATGTATTTTGCAATCCAGCAAAGTGGCCTTAATTGGAATGCAGCATCAATTGTTTTCAAGCCCCAGCTGAAATTGATGTCATAATTTTCTAAATATATCTCTTGCCTATTTATCTAAATATATCTCTCTCCCTTTTTCTGAATGTGTGTAAGTGTGTGTCTTCCCAAACAGGAAATTCTCCTTTACTTAAATATTTATGCCTAAGTGTCCTTATTAATCTTCTTTACTGTCAGGCTCTTAATAAACACACATAAATAAATGATCAAGGTTCGCAGACAAGGTAGAATGACAAGTATTAAATTTACACTTACTTTTGAAACAAAAACAAAAAAGATGGACACAGTGTATATAACAATGGTTTCAGGCAGTAGATCATCAGGCAACAAAAGATGTTTCTCAAGAAGAGATAAGAAAGAGAGTCCCCAGATTGCCTCACATCACCGAGAGGGAGTTTCCAGGGCAGGGAAAAGGAAGAGTGAACCCAGTCAGAGGCTGAAAGACTCCACATTTTGAAGAGATAGAGTTCAGAGCCAAGACAGACTGAGCGTCTTGAGTTCACAGGGAAGAGTGTAAGAGAGGAAGCTGCCACACAGAGAAGAAACCTTGGATAGCCAGTCATCAGAGGTTTCTGCTCAAATCTTTAGCCGAGTACTGATGATCACATATGTGTCAAGAGACTGTGTGAAGCCATGGGAATAACTACCATCATCACCTATGACAAAAAGAGCGAGAAAATAATACCAAAGGCTCTAAAATGGTCAGGCACTGTTCATGTTTCTACTAGCAAGAATGGAAAACTTCACAATTCACAGGTTATTTGGTAGCATACTCTAAAAGGTGTTTCCTTAACAGTAGAGCAAGAAAAATTAGTCCTAAAGATGTGAATAATCAAAGATTTTGAGATATCTTCATTGTATCTTACATAAAAGCCCAAGAATATCTACATAAAATGTTAAGCGCAGATGAAGTTAAACAGATAAATAGAGTAGATAGAATAAATAAGAGTTAACAACAGAACCTAGAGTAATGTTTGCATGTCTTATCCTTTAGGAACAATTGAAATAAGATGACTGTGAGAAATTGTGTACTACCTGCTTTATAGTTTAAAAACTTCTGATAAGTGAAACCACATTTTTAAAAAAAATTTTTTTTATTATACTTTAAGTTCTAGGGTACAGAATTAATAGGGCCTCACTTTGTAGCCCAGGCTGGAATGTAGTGGCACAATCATGGCTCACTGTAGCCTCGACCTCCTGGGCTCAGGAAATCCTCTCACTTCAGCCTTTCAAAGAGCTGAGACCACAGGTATGTATCACCATGCCTGGCTAATTTTAATTATTTTTGTTTTTTGTTTTGGTAGAGATGGGATCTTCGTATGTTGCTCAGGCTGGTCTTGAGCTCCTGGGCTCAGGCAATCCTCCCACTTTGGCCTCTCAAAGCCCTGGGATTAAAGGCATGGCATGCCATGCCTGACAAAATCACATCATGATGGGAGAAATAGTGTGTTAGCATTGGACCTACTTCACTACAATGATAGAAAAAACTGATAAAAAGTGAAGTTCTTTCTTACCTATGTCCAAGTGACCTCTAGGAGCCTTGTCCTTTGGCAGTTATATGAGCCCTGTGTGACTGAAGAGACAAACATCAGCATTATGGGGTAACTTTTGAAGGTGTTCATAAGATTGACAGGTTGTACATGCACTGCATACCTATTTGATTGGCTAAAACAAACTAACAAAACCATTGTTGGACGAGGATCCAGAGCAACTGGAACTCATAGAGTCCTGAAGAAAATGTAAAATGGTACACAAGTTTCAGAAAGCAGTTTACTAGTTTCTTCCATAAACATTCACTTACAGCACAACCCAATACTCTCTTGAGCGTTAAGAAATTGTTGTAAATATATTTTATAGTTTACATGCAGTAGAATTTATTAATTTCTAAAGTTTCATTTTTTTTCTGTTATAAATGTCTTTCAGCCTAAAAATCCTGCTGTAGCATTTCTTTCAGAATAGATCTATTGTGATGAATCCTCTCAATTATTCTCCATGAGATAAAATCTTTATTTCACTCTTATGTGTGAAATATATTTTTGCTGGATATAGAACTGCTAGTTGACAGTCCATTTCTTTCAGAATTTTAAATATTATTCTACTCTCCTCTGGCTTCAGGATTACTAATGTACAATTCTCCAAGTCAGGTGAATTGTTGTTCCCTAATATGTATCACTGTTGTCTGAAAGCCTTAAGATTTTCTCTATCTTTGGTTTTGTTCCAATTCTTTGCTATTGTGAACAGTGCTGCAATAAACATACGTGTGCATATGTCTTTACAGTAGAATGATTTATAATCCGTTGGATATATACCCAGTAATGGGATTGCTGGGTCAAATGGTATTTCTGGTTCTATCTCCTTAAGGAATCACCACACTGTCTTCCTCAATGGTTTGACTAATTTACATTCCCACCAACAGTGTAAAAGCGTTCCAATTTCTTGGTTTTGGACAATATTTTAATGGTGTGTCTATTTATGGTTTATTTTTAGTTTATCTTGCTTGAAATTCATTGAGTCTCTTAAATCTGTACAATTAATTTTACCAAATTTGAGAAGTTTTCCATAATAATTTCTTTGAAAAATCTTTGCTGAACCAATCATTCAGGGACTACAATGACATGGAGGTTAGACCTTTGGATATTAAGCCCTGAGAGTTGGCTAATTTTATTTAGTTTTTATCTTCTTTAGATAGGATCATTTTAGTTGATCTGTTTCCAAGTTCACAGACTCTTCTTTTATCACCAACCAGCTACTAAACCATCTTTATAAAAAATTTTTTCATATTGTAGTTTTAATTTCAAAAATTATATTTGCTTCTTTTATGTAGTTTATTTTTACCTACTGTGAATTTCTATCTTTTAAAATTCAAGTATATTAACAATTATTTTATCAAGCATTGTTATGGTGGTTGCTTTAAAAGTTTTGCTTAATAGCAATAACTAGGTTATCTCATGGTTAGCATTGGTCATCTTTCTCCTTAAGAACTGGTAAAGCTGGATGCAGTGGCTGGCACCGGTAGTCTCAGCTACTCCGGAGGCTAAGACAAAAGGATCTCTTGAGCCCAGGAGTTTGAGACTAGTCTAAATCTGGGTGATTTAGAGAGATCCCCTTTCAAAAAACAAACAAACAAAAAAGACAAAGAAGAAGAAGGAGATTGATCCTTTGTTTTTTTTTTTTTGTTTTTTTTTTTTTTTTCTCCTGGTTTTTAGTATGTCAAGAATGTTTGCATTATGACCCTGAACATTTTCTTGTTTTCTTTCTTTTTTTTTTATTTTATTTTTTATTTTTTTTTATGAGATGCAGTCTTGCTTGACTGGAGTGCAGTGGTGCCACCTGGGCTCACTGCAAGCTCCGCCTCTCGGGTTCACACCATTCTCCTGCTTCAGCCTCCCGAGTAGCTGGGACTACAGGCGCCTGGCTAATTTTTGTGTATTTTTAGTAGAGACAGAGTTTCACCGTGTTAGCTAGGATGGTCTGGATCTGCTAGTTATTCGCCCGCCTCGGCCTCCCAAAGTGCTAGGATTACAGGCGTGAGTCACCGTGCCCAGCCATGCCCTGAATATTTTCAGTATTATGATATGAGACTCTAAATTATCATAAAATCTCTTGAAATCCTCCTCAGAATGTTCATTTCAATTCTGTTTTATTATGGTTTAGTAAGCGAGTATTAAATTAAATTTGGTCTGCAAATTGTCTCTCATCTTCTGTTCACATCAGTTTTAATATCAGTTTAGTTTCAAAGTCTTTGCTATACTGTTTGTTTTTCCTTCACGTGTGCCACTTAGAGTTTGATCTGGGACTTGAATGATGGGTTCGATCCTAGTTAATTCTCAGTCTTTGTGTATTTCTTTGGGCGCTTTTCCCCATGCACTCCTTAGAAAAAGTCCAGTAATTGTCTCTGTCTGCATACATATTTAGTAATCCCCTGGCAGATATTTCCCTTGGATATTTCGTCTTGTATTTCTTTCCCCCTTCCCCCGCCTCCAGTATGTAGTTCCTAGGGCCCCACATCAGTTATTATGGGCCATATATGCGGATTTCTTTCAGAGTTTCAGTTTCCCATACCATTGCATGCTTCCACACAAATGGTCCGCATTAACTATTAAGGATCTAGGAAAAAAATATATTAAAAGAAAAAAATTTCTTTGAAATAATTCCTCTCACACTCAGTACAATAGGCCTCCCATTTTCTGTATTCGAAGAGACAAGTTTTTCTTAGAGTTTTAGGTGCCCACATTTTTCAAATTGCACAGCTGCACTTTAATTCCATAACTGATGCTTACTTCAGGGCAAGGACAGAAAAGAAAAGAGAAAACACACACACACACACACACACACACACACACACAGAGAGAGAGAGAGAGAGAGAGAGTGAGAAAGAGAGAGAGTAAAAAATGGCCATTCTTCCCACACTCTAGGGCTGGCAGAGACTTTTCTCCACAAGCTCTCTGGCCAGAAAGAATCCTTTACAAAGTTTTCCTAACACCTGCCATGCATTTTCTTAATTTAGCCGGCTCTCTTCTCTGAGAATAAAGGGATAATAAAAGAAACCACCCAGGAAACTTTTTGCCAGCATTTTGTTGTTCTTCAAATTTTAGCTTCCTTCATCAGTCTGCCTGCTATTATTTACTTCTCAGAGTCCTTAGGTAGTTCTTTTATGTATTTTGCTCAATGTTTTTAGTTGTAATCAGTGGGAGAGACAAGCTGCAGTGGCTTACTCCATTTTACTTATAACCAAAAGTATCCACTTCTAGGTATCTAGACAAGATAAATAAAGACATATCATTTCATACAACAACATAATAAAACATGGCAACTTTGTTTGTAATAATCACAAATTGAAAACAATGAAAATCTCTATCAACTACTGTAGTGATCATAAATTGTGGTATACCTGAACAATGGATTGCTACTCAACATCTAAGAAGAGTGAACTATTGACACATGCAATGCATGAATGAATCTCAAAAGTGTTATGCTAAGTAAAATAATCCAGACACGAAAATGTATATGCATTTTAATTTCATTTAGAGAGTAGAAAAAACGTAGTGGTGGAGCAGTGATTGCGAAGGGTCACGGTGTAGAAAGGGCATCAAAAAAGGGGCAACAAAGGATGTTTTGGAAGTAACAGAAATGTTCTATATCAAAATTATGGTGGCAGTAGTGGCATGACTTTATGCTCTTGTCAAAACTCATAAATCATACATTTGAAATTGGAAAAATTGTATTGCATGTCCATTTGAAATTCAATAAAGATGATTTTAAAATGTAAATATAGATGCAATGTATTCTGTATTTTCTCCCTGTGTCTAAGTTAATATAGTATGTTATATCTTGTGACTTTCATTATCAACGCAAACCTAAAAACATTGTGTGGTGACTCTAGGAGAAGTAATATCATATGTCAAATGAATTCAGTACACCTCAATTTTGTTTAACATGAAGAAAAGTTCCTAAACCAATTTGCATATTCTGTTTTCACAGTAATTCTTCCCACTTGCTCAAAATCTTCCCCAAAGGACTCACATCCACTTGAAGGGGACTGAAAAAGAGTTCAGTTGTATTCTATTTGCCTAAGTCAAAAGGCTTTAAGCTATTATATGGAATATAAAACTCTCAGTCCCAAATGCCATAGTGGACATCCTCTTAGGCCATAAGGAAAGCAGAACTTAGAATCAATGTGACCCTTAATTGAAACAGTTTCATCTGTGGTGTGACCCATTTAACTCATTTGTGGGCAACTAGGAATGACTAATTATATCTCCAAAAATCATTAGCCAGATTTCCCTCTGTAATTAACTCATGGAAGCTATATATTCATCAGTACTTAAACTGAAGGTAAACATTTCAATCCATAGGAAAAAAAAAAAAAAACCTAAGTATATGTACTTACATGTAATTGGAAAATATCAGCAAAAAATACATTATGTTTTAGATGTAATAATTAAACATCATGCCATTGAATAAAAATATTTTTCCAGCCTAAGAGATAATTTCAACAGGCAACATAGAAACAGCTATGTTTCCCTACCAGATCTAGTCATATCCATCTTCTTCATTAAACCTCTAGGAACACAGTTAGTATCTGAAATCAATATTAGATATCAGTTCATCAAGCTGGATTTTTATGCTAAACAAGAACAAATAGCCAAGTAGCAATGCCTTGGACAGAATTTGCAAACAGTAGACACTCCATAAATATCTGTTGAATAAAATAATACATTTTAACAGATAAATGATTCAATGACATTAATAACCCTTAAGCTCGATGATACTCAAAAACAAAGTTGAAGCTCTGAAAAATAAAAATAAAAAAGCAAGAAAAAACATAAGAAAATGAGATGTTCTACACAGGTAATAGAAGAGACCTGAAGAGCTGATGTTTTGATATTTTTTACCCGCAATTACAGTGTGAAGTGAGATTCCTGTCTCTAAAATATCTCCAGATAAGTATGCTCTTCGATTTTCAAAACAGAAAAAATAAAGCAACTCAGCAACTTTAAAAAAATAAAGCACATAAATAACTCTTCATAAAAACACTACCATTTTGATTTTTGTAGTTTATGTATATTTATATTACTTTAAAATCACCATCATAAAATTATTACAGATTTTATCTAATAGTTAAGTATTAACTATTGACTGTACTATCTACTAAAATATTTGGAAAAATAATTCTTCACTTCCAATTCCATTCACTAGGAAGCTAATGTTATCTTTGGGAACCCAAACATTAGATTATGGGCATAATAGCACACCTACATTTCAGTCCCAGCTTTGTAACTTGAACCAATTATTTATCATATTTGGGAATCTTTACTGATCTCTCATTGGGGATGCAAATACCTTCATCAGGAGGCGTAGCCTCTTTACCAAGTGTTTAGTAATAGGTAGAAGATGTAATATGGTTTTTCATTAAATATCATTGCTACTAATTAATCAAAGGCAGGGAATTCAGAAGAATGCATACTCTAGAACCCCATGTCATGGTTTCCTCACGTATTTCATAACTTACAGGCTTCATAAAGGAAGTTCTCGAAATGGATCTTCCTCTCCATAAAACTCTTTACCTCAGCAGGTTTTTGTGATATCGGCCTCATAATTCCAACAGTAGTGATCACTAGAGAATAAAATGACCTGCAAAAACACTTTCTTGTTTTTAATGCTCCCTGGCCTCTCATCCCCCACCTTGTGTCTTTTGTCTTTAATCTCTTGTGGGTATTATCATAAACCACTAAAATAAGTCTCCTATTAAACTACAATATCTCTTATTTTTTTTGTGTGTATCTATGTGATAAGAACATTCGACACCAGACTTCACAAATTTTAAACTATTCAATATAGCATTGTCAGCTATAAGCACTAAGCTGTACAGTAGATCTCTAAGACTTAATTTATTTTGTATAACCAAAACTTTGTGTTCTTTGACAAATAGTTCCTCATTTCCCTCTCCACCTAGCCCCTGATATTAGTTAATTTTATACTTTGCTTCTAGGAGTATAATTGTTTCAGATTCAACATACAAATATTATGCATTATTTGTTCTTTTAGGTCTGACTTATTTTACTTAACATGATATTCTCCAAGCTCATCCACATTGTCGCAAATTGCAGTACATCCTTCTTTTTTAAGGCTGAATAAGATTCCATTTTATGTGTACACCACATTCTCTTCATCCACTCATCTTTGAATAAACATCTATCTTTTCAAAACTACAATACCTCTTGTGTCTTACTATCACTGAAAAAAATAGTTCACATTATTATGAAGTAAATCTTTTTTTGAGTTTGACTTTGTGCCACCATCTATAGCTAGCCAAACATGGTTTTGTCATATGTTGGAGAAGATGTAGTGGCATATTTCATTCTGCAATCAAGGATTTAAAAACTATACCCGAAAATATATAGCTCAAAGCCTCATTCATATGAAGGTTTAAAATCGCAAATTCAGTTTAGCTTGAAACAATAATGATTTAATGTGTTAAACACAATATTTTAAACATTTTAAACAAATTTGTTGCAAATAAACTGAAATACTCAGAAAAGGGACTATAAAAATACTTCTGTCTTTGAAATAACATTGTATGCTCTTATTTACAATTTTTTCCTCTAATCATTGCCAATGTTTTCTCTACATATCAGGTAATTAACTTGACTGATTTAGCCTCATCGTGTTTACTTCTCAGTTACTCTTCATTGAACACTTTTCAAATGCATTATATTTTTCTTATTTGGATTTGGCAAATTATCCTGCTAACATTGTTTCAAAATGACTTTTAAAGACCTCTGGTATATCAATTTCTTCACTGTATTGATTTCATTATGCATTAGTTGAACCAACTATTGCAAATCTTTCAAAACACTATTGTTTTTTCTTGCTTTGCAGCTTCATTTTAGGTATAATTGACAAAACTATGCCCTTTAGAGTTTACTCCAGTTGTTAAAGTGTTCATAATAACAAGCAATTGTTTCTTGGATCTATTATTTGTTTTCTGTTGAATATTTTCTAAGTTAATAGTTTGAGTGATCTCTTAAACAGTGAAAAATTTAAAATTGTGTTGGTTAAACTTGCATTGTTTTTGTTTCTTTCAAATCCTGACCTTCAAAGTGGAACAAAATATAATTACTAGAATTGAGTTATCATCTAATCATAGTAAGTAAACACTTTTTTGTATTTTATGAAAATGAGCTTTTAGAAGCAAGAGAATGAAAACATCTCAAAATAGAAAGCAGAATCTAACATGAATAGATATTATCCTTTAAAATATGAGTAATCAAGGTAAGTTCAGAAAATGTTCAGTATTCCAAATAACCCTCCTCCCAAAAAATGAAAATAAAACACCATTGATAATATGATCTGTTTATTAAAAATAAAACGTTATAGGATAGGTTTTGATAGTATGAAGAAATTGGCATTGTTATACACCACAAAGTTAATTTAAATTGTATCAATGTATATCAATGTATAAACACAGACATAATACACATATACATATAGTTATATATGCACATACATATAAGTATAGGTATGTGTACGTAAAGCTATATGTATATGTGCATGCATTCATATATGCACATATACATAAACTCATATAAATGTATACAATTTAAGTTCACATTAGTACCAAATATATGTATATAGGCATGTGCGTTTCTGTGTGTGTGTGTGTGTGTGTGTGTGTGCGCGCGCATAACACACAGTCACCTTTCGATATTCGTGAGTTCTAACTCCCCATATTGACCTAGCCCCATATATAAAAGAGAGTGTTTGTGATATGTAGAAACCACTGATACCAAGAGACTGACTTTAGTAATCCTGGGTTTTGCAGGGCCTACTGTGGAACTTGAGCATCCACGGACTTTGGTACAAGGGGTGGTCCTGGAACCAGTGCCCCAGAGGTACCCCAGGATGGCTGTGTATGTAAATATTTATAAGTTTAAATACAGATTATGTCATGGAAAACCCTTAAATATGCTAAGTTCTTCGGTCCCAGCCAATTTTCTTTAACTACTTTGTCTTCACAAACTAATAAGACGCCTATACAATGATATATTTTCAAGGTTGTTCTGTGAAGTTTTAGTCATGGTAGAGAAAAATGAAAATAATATTGATTTCTAATGTCAAATAATTTGTTAATTAAGATAAAGTCTATAGCTATTTTACAGTATAGACTAATATAAAAATATTAAGATTACATCTTAAAGGGCGTGTAACAGATATTAAGTGAAATTATAAAAACAATGCATGCATACAGTATAATACTAATATATACTAACATAAACTCATGTATATAATATACAATAAAATATATTACTTATAAATTAATATTTAATTTTCCTGAACAGCTGTTGTTCTCTAATTCTATTCAACTATTATTATCTCTAGATAATTTTTAAAATTTTGTTTCCACAGCTTCTACTTGATAACATATAATTTATAAATATAAAAAATTTTAAAAGCAGCTCTAAATACATACATACCCATGTTAAAAATAACAAGAGTTTTTTTTTTTCTTGTTCAAAAAATCTTAATCTTAAAATTTTTTCTGTGGTTTGAATATATAAATAAGGAAAACTATTCCTAGGATGAGAAGTTGCCTTGCTTTTTTTCTGTAAGTGGAATCTACAGTCTGAAGCTGGAAGAAGAGGTCCTTCTTGAAGGAAAATTTTCCTGATTGTTCATTGATATTACCAGTTGCTGAACCTCTATGCTAACACTAGTTTGAGGAAAGCAGTAGCGACCATTCTTAAAAGATTGATAAGTGCATCCTTTTAAAGTTGAATCTGCTAAATAGAAATAGCGCATCTGTCTTTTCTTGCTATTTAGTGTAGTGATGCTTTTATTATAATGAGAAATATGGTCTAGGAGGTTGGCTGAGTGGGAACCCCTGGGGTAAGAAAAGTGAACCCATTTGCTCGAAAATATGCTACATTGTATTACTCAGAGTTAGAGGACTTTTGAGAAAAATTCATTAATGCAAAGAGCAGTGATGGTGTTTCATGACAAGGTTGTGTCATATGCCAATAGAGGAAAATAAAATTTGTATGTAAATTGTGATACAAATTCAGTGCAGCAGTCAAAGTGGATGTAATAGTCTGTCCCATCTTATTTAGCAGTTTGCATACTCAAAGAATAATTAACCTGCCTGTATGCATTCGTACCATACACAAATATACATATACATACACACATAAACACAGGCATATACATATAAATATACAAATACAGATGTATATATAATTGTAAAAAATAAAGCTTTTAGTCCTAAAAATCTTTGTATTTTTATGGCTAGGTAATTTAAAACTTTCTCTTTGAAACAAGAGTATTCATACATATTTTTAAAGTGGAACTATAAGATGGAATACAGGAATAAATTTTTGGTGCTGGAATTGTCAGATATTTAAAAATTCATAATTTCATTTACTCTGCTTTTAAAAACATCTATAGTAACATTTTGCTTTATATTTCAGAAATATAATGCTTATTAAAATAAAGACGTCAGTGGATTAAACTACAAAATAATCATTTCTGTCTAAATGATCTATTGTGGTGTAAGAGGAGGCCAAAGAGAAGGATTTTAAGTATGCCAAAATCATATTAGTTTTTCCTACTTCAGAGGTGTTATGGGAGTAATTTATATAATTTCTTGTGACTTCACTCTTATTTCTTATCATTCAAGTTTTTGTAAAGCTGGTTTATATCTCAAATGTGTTATAATAATTTTAGAAAAAGGTCATATGTTCTACTTGTATGTAAAAATATAGAACAAATTTAAGGACAAGCATCTTTTTTAAAGAAAATATGGTTAGTAATCTCTTAAAAGCCCATCACTTTTATATTTTTTAAAATTTTAAAGGTATCTTGTTTATCACAGTTTTTCCTTAGTTTATATAATTTATATTTATTGTATGAACTTTATTTTTGAACAGTTTTATATAGCACTAGGAGATACTCTAGGCTAATTTGCATATCCTCTGACCTAGTCTTGGAATCAACCATTTCTTTAAGAAACTCTGGTTTCTTTAATTGAAAGGTTGTATTAGAAACCAAGATCTAGGCTCCAGGTGTGATTATTGCTACTGGAGTGTCATTAAACCTAGGCCCTCTCAGCTGGCAGAACAAGGACATATATGTGTGTATAATGACATATGTATATGTGTATATATATGCATATATTTCTATGTGTAACTACCTATATTAAGCTAAACGTGAGTTCATACTGATGTCTTCCACTCTACTCCCTTAGCACTTGGATGATTCTACACTCCTCCCCTTTCTGATCTGTAATCAGTCACTCCAATAGTAAAAACCTAGCTCTCACAATCTGCCATCTATGTAATTATTTAACCCCAGTAGGTGTGTATATATATATATATAGTAGTGTCAGAATGTTAACCCGTATCTTCACAGAAAAAATTATCAACAACAGTACAGTGCTAATATGTCATTTAATCATATAGATTCCATTCATTTTCAAAATAACTTAAGTCGGCACTTTTTCCCACATAACTTCAGTAAAGCTGTTTTTTACATTTTAAGATACTTAGCTTTTTTTCATTCTATACTGAAATATCTGGAACTCCTAAATAACTTTCTAAATTTTGCATGCATTAAGTTTATGTTTTGCAATGTACAGTTATATGGGTTTAAACAAATACATAGTGACATGTGTCCACCTTCGTAGTATCATACAGAATGCTTTCACTGCCCTAAAAGATCCTAGATACATGACCTTCTCAAGCTTCCTCTCTCAAACCCTGGGTCCTTGATAACTACTGCTATGTTTATAGTGTGTATAATTTTGCATGTGCAGGACATTGTATAATTGAAATTACACAGTTGCAGACTTTTAGAATTGGTTTCCTTCACTGAGAAATATGCCCTTAAGATTCATTAATGTCTTTTCATGGATGAATATCTCATTTATTTTTATCGCTGTATTGTATTCCTCATATGAACATAGCATAGCTCTGGAAGTCTTAGCCAGAGCAAATAGGCAAAAAAAAAAAAAAAAAAAAAAAAAAAAAAAAAAAAAAAAAGGAAGACATCTAAATCAAAAGGGAAGAAATCAAATTATCTTTGTTTGCAGATAATCTGATCTTATATTTAGAAAATCCTAAAGAATACACCAAAAACTCTCAGAACTAATAAGTGGATTCAGTAAAGTTGCAGACTACAAAGTCAACATGCAAAAATCAATTACATTTCTATATGCTAACAATGATCAATCTGAAAAATAAATCAAAGAAGCAATTCCATTTACAACAGCTACAAAATATAAGACACCTAGGAATAAATTTAACCAAAGCATCTCTACAAAAAAAACTGTAAAACACTGATTAAAAAAACTGAAGAGGATACAAAAATTGAAAACATACATCATGCTCATGGATTGAAAGAATTAATATTATTAAAATATCTGTGTTACTCAAAGCAACTACAGATTCAATGCAATTCCTATCAAAACACCAATGAAATTCTTCATGGAGATTGAAAAAAAACAACCTTAAAATCTGTATGGAACTACAAAATATCCTGAAAAGCTAAAGCAAGGCTGATCAAAAAGAACAAAGCTGGAGGCATAAAACTGCCCAATTTCAAGTTATATGACAAAGCAATAGTAACCAAAACAGTATGATTCTGGCATAAAAATAGACACATAGACCAACAGAATAGAGTAGAGAACACAAAAATAAATCCATATGCTCACAGTCAACTCATTTTAGACAAAGTTCCAAAGAACATCCATTGAGAAGATGACAGTCTCTTTAGTAAATGGTACTGGAAAAACTAGACATCCATATGTAGAAAAACAAAACTAGATCCCCATCTTTCATCACATACAAAAAAAAGCAACTCAAAAAGGATTAAAGACCTAAATGTAAGACCTAAAATTATGAATAAAGTATGAAAGTGCTAAAATAACAACATTGGGAAAATGCTGCAGAAAACTGGTTTGGGCAAAAAAAAATTGATGAGACCTCAAAAGCACAGACAACAAAAGCAAAAATAGACAAATGAGATTGCATCAAGCTAAACGTTTCTGCACAGTAAAAGAAACAATGAGTCAAGTGAAGAAATAACCTACACAAAGGGAGAAAATATATGCAAACTCTTCTTCCTACAAGGGATTAATAACCAGGACATATAAAAAACTCAAATGTCTCAATAGCAAAAAAAAAAAAAAAAAAAAAAAAAAAAAAAAAAAAGATTATAAAATGTGCAAAGAACCTGAATAGATATTTCTCAAAGAAAGACATACCAATAGTCAACAGTTATGTAAAAAGTGTTGGTGGGAATGTAAATTAATACAGCCATTATGGAAAACATTATGGAAGTTCCTCAAAAAGCAAAAATTACAAATACCATATGATCCAGTAATCTCACTGCAGTATATATATCCAAAAGAAAGGAAATCAACATATTCAAGAGGTATCTATACTCCCATGTTTATTGCAGTGCTATTTGCAATAGCCAAAATATGGTATCAATCTAAATGTCCATCGGTGGATGAATGAGTAAAGAAAATGTGGCATACACACAACAGAATATTACTGAGCCACAAAAAATAATGAAATCCTTTCATTTGCAGCAACATGGATGGAAATAGAGGTCATTATGTTAAGTGTATTAAACTAGGCACAGAAAAACAAATAGCACATATTCTCACTCCAACGTGGGACCTGAGAAAGTGAATCTCATGGAGGTAGAGAGTAGAATGGTGATTACCAAAGGGTAGGAATGGAAGCAGGAAGGAGGGGATAAACAGAAGTTAGTTAAGTGGTATAAAAATACAGTTAGATAAAAGAAATAAGTCCTAGTATTTGATAGTACAGTATGAAAATTATAGTTAACAATAATTTATTGTATATTTCAAAATTTCTAGAAGAGAAGCATTGTATAATCTCTACACAAAGAAAAGATAAATGTTTAAGGTGATGGATACCAAATTACTCTGCTTTGATTATCATGCATTGTACACAGGCATTAAAATATCACATGTACTCCCAAAATATGTGCAACTATTACATATCAATATAAAGAAAGACATACTGGCTGCTTCTCATTTTTAGGGATTATAAACAAAGCTGCTGTAAAGATTGTCATAGAGGTTTTTGTTTGGTCCTAAAGTTTTTAAATCAATTTTGCAATTGCTCGTGAGTGTGATTGCTGGTGCATATTTATAGTTTTGTAAAAAACTGCTAAAATGTCCTCCAAAATTGTAGTACACTGATTTCCCACTAGCAATTAGTGATCCAGTTTTTCTGCATGCCCGATGTGTTATATTATTACATTGGTTGATTTTTTAATATTATACTGGCTTCTTAGACCTTTAATAAATTCCACTTGTCATGGTCTATATTTCTTTTTATTTACTGTTATATTTAATGTGTTAATATTTTTAAGTATATCAAATATATACATTTAACCATGTAAGTTACAGAAAGATAGCTAGAAATTTCCCTAATATTTGGTGATTAAACAACACACTTACAAAGAACACGAGTCAAAGAATAAGTTTCAAAAGAAATTTGCATACTTTTAACAAAATTAAAACACAATTTATCAAAATGTGTAGAATATAGTAAAATTGTGCTTTGAGTGAAATTTTTAGTATAAATGCACACATAGGAAAAAATGAAAGATCTAAAATGTATCTGAAGTCAATAATGTAAGCTTCCATCTTAGGTAACTACTTAAAAAATAGAAATGTAAGCCTACAGCAAGATAAAGTAAATAAAGAATAAAAATTAAAGCAAATATTAGTGAAATTGAAAACAGGAAAACAATGGAGAAAATTAGCTAAGCCATAAACTAAGTCCTTGAAAAATCAGTAAAATTAATTAACCTCTCATTAGAGTAACCAATGAAAAAGAAAAGGAACTAATTACCAGAAATAAAAGAGAGTTCCATCTCATGGCCATTAAAATGGCAATAAAGGAAACTATGAGCAATTCTACGATCATAAATTTTATATCTTATGTGTAATGAAGCAATCCTTTCGAAGACACAAATTATTACAACTCATGAAAGGACAATAGATAAATTGAGTAAATCTAGATCTGTTAAAGATAGTGAATCATTAATTAAAATCTCTTCTAGAAAATAGCAATAGAGGGAACACTTCCCAACACATTATATTAAGCCATTATTACCCTAACACCAAAATTAGATAAAGTTATTTCAAGAAAGGAAAAACATAGACCAATATTTCTCATGAGCAAAATTCCTGAAGAAAATATTAGCCAAGTGAATTCAATGAGGTACAAAATCATTTTTAATATTGTTCTTTCAATATTTTACAATCCTTTTTCTTTTCTCAAAGGTTTCTTAGAATATTTGCTTACTCCATGAACATGTTAATCTTCCCTGAAACCAGTTTGGCTATGATTCTGACCTCATACTACCATATTGCCAGAAAACTTCACCCAGGGCTGAGATCCATGTCCTGAAAGTTTTGTTTCCAACAGAAGTTCTCCTACAAACTGGACAGATAACTTAGTTGTAAGACTACCACCAAATCACCATGTTTGACACCTTTGAAAATCATTAGCAAATAACTCAAATTCAACTTTTATTTATTTTTTATTTTTGTTTTTAATTCAAAAGAATATTTTATTGTATTTCTTTTTTTATTTTTTATTTCAATAACTTTAAGAGTACAAGTGGTTTTTGGTTACATGAATGAATTTTATAGTGGTGAAGTCTAGGATTTTAGTGTACCCATCAGCTGAAAGTAGTGTGCATTGTAACCAACAGGCAGTTTCTCATCCCTTACCCCTCTCCTACCCTATCTCCTTCTGAGTTTCCAATTTCCATTATACCAGTCTGTATTTCTTGGCATACACATAGCTTAGTCCTTCTTATAAGTGAGAATATGCGGTATTTTCTTTTTAATTCCTGAGTTACTTTACTTAGAATAATGACTTCTAGTTCTATCCAAGTGGCTGCAAAAGACATTATATTTTATGGCTAAGTATTCCATGGTGTGTGTGTGTGTGTGTGTGTGTGTACATTATATTTTCTTTATCCACTCATCAATTGGTGGGCTTTTAGTTTGATTTTGTATCTTTGCAGTTGTGAATTGTGCTACAATAAATATACAGGTGCAGTCATCTTTTTGATATAGTGACTTTCTTTCCTTTAGCTAGATACCCAGTAGTGGAATTGCTGGATTGAGGGGTAGATCTACATTTAGTTCTTTGAGAAATCTCTATACTGTTTTCTATAAAGGTTGTAATAATTTACATTCCCACCAGTAGTGTATAAGCATTCATTTTTCATCATTTCCATATCAACATTCACTACTCTTTGATTTTTTAATTTTTTTTTTTTTTTTTTTTTTTTTTTTTTTTTTTTTTTCTGGCTGGGGTAAAGGTGGTATCTTGTTGTGGTTGCAATTTGCGTTTCCCTAATGATTAATAATGCTGAGCATTTTTTTCATATGCTTGTTGGATATTTGTATATCTTCTTTTGAGAAATGCCTATTCATGTCCTTGCCTACTTTTTAATGCGATAATTTATTTTTTTTCTCTCTGATTTGTTTGAGTCCCTTATAGATTCTGGATATTACTCCTTCGTTGGATATGTAATTTGCAAATATTTTCTCCCATTCTGTAAGTTGCCTGTTTACTCTGATAATTATTTCTTTTGCTTTTCAGAAGCCTTTTTAGTTTAATTAGGTCCCATTTATTTATTTTCTTTTTGTTGCGTTTACTTTGGAGTTCCTGGTTATAAACTCTTAGTCTAGGCCAATGTCCAGAAGAGTTTTTCCTAGGTTTTCTTCTAGAACTTGTATCATTTTCAGGTCTCAGATTTAAGCCTTTAATCCATCTTGAGTTAATTTTTATATATGGCGAGAAATAAAAATTCCCATTAATTCTTGTACATGTGGCTATTCGATTTACCCAGCACCACTTATTGAATAGAGTGTCCTTTCCACAATTTATGATTTTGCATGCTTTTTTGAAGATCAGTTGATTGTAAGTATTTGGCTTTATTCCTGGATTCTCTATTCTGTTCAATTCTGTCCTATTTCTGTTTATGTGTCTACCTTTATAACATACCAGAACTATCCTGTTTTAGTTTAGTATTGCTTTGTAGTATAATTTGAAGTCAGATAATGCGATGCCTCCAAATTTGTTCTTTTTGCTTAGATATGCTGTGGCTATATCGGTTATCTTTTCATTCCATGTGAATTTTAGGATTGTTTTTTCTAATTCTGTGAAAAAGAATGTTGGTCTTTTGATAAAAATTGAATTTAGTCTGTAGATTACTTTGGCAGTATGGTTATTTTAACACTGTTGATTCTTCTGATCCATAAGCATGGTGTGTATTTCCATTTGTGTCATCTATGATTTCCTTCTGCTGTATTTTGTCATTCTCATTGTAGACAACCACAATTTACCTTCTTGCTTAAGTATATTCCCAGGTTTTTCATAATCTTTGTGTGTGAATTTTTTTTGTAGCTTTTGTAAAAGAGATTGAGTTCTTGATTTGATTCTCAGCTTGGTCATTGGTGTGTAGCAGTGCTACTGATTTGTTTACATGAATTTTGTAAGCTAAGACTTCACTGAATTCATTTATCAGCTCTAGAAGGCTTTTGGAGAAGTCTTTAGGGTTTTCTAGGTATAAGATCATATCATTGACAAACAGAGATAGTTTGACTTCTTCTTTTTCAGTTTGGATGCCCTTTATTTCTTTCTCTTTTCTGATTGCTCTGCCTTGAACTTCCAGTACTATGTTGAATAGAAGTGGGGAAGGTGGGCATTCTTATCTTACTCCAGCTCTTGGGGAAAATTCTTTCAACTTTTCCCCATTCAGTATGATGTTGGCTATGCATTTATTGTATACAGCATTTATTGTTTTAATGTGTATTCTTTCTATACCTAGTTTATTGAGGGTTTTATTATAAAAGGATGGTAGATATTATAAAGTGCTTTCTCTGCATCTATTGACATTATCATATAACTTTTGTTTTTAATTTCTTTTATGTGAGGAATCACATTTGTCGACCTATATTTGTGGAACTATCTTTGCATCCCTGGAATGAAATCCACTTGATCATGGTGTATTATTTTGTTGTTGTGCTGTTGGATTCAGTTTGCCAATATTTGGTTAAGAATTTTTGTGTCTATGTTCATCAAAGATATTGGTCTGTAGTTTCCCATTTCTGTTATGTCTTTTTCTAGCTTTGGTCTCAGAGTGATACTGGCATCATAGAATGAGTTAGGGAGGATTGTCTCCTTCCGGATCTTTTTGGATAGTTTCAGTAGAATTTATATCAATTTTTCTTTGAATGTCTGGTAGAATTCAGCTATGAATCCATCCAGCTCTGGGTGGTGGTGGTTGTTGTTGGTGGTGGTGGTGGTAGTGGTAGTTTTGTAAATTACTGATTCAAAATCACTGCTTGTTATTGAATGCTCAGGACATCCATTTCTCCTGCTTCAAGCTACAGGGATTGCATGTCTCCAGGACGTTATTATTTCTTTTTGATTTTCCATTTTCTGTGCATAGAGGTGTTCATTGTAATCTTGAGTTATCTTTTGTGCTTTTGTGGCGTCAGTTTTAATGTCTCAATTGTCATTTTTAATTGAACTTGTTTGAATCTTCTCTATTTTTTTCTTGGTTAATTTAGCTGTCTATCAGTTTTGTTTATCTTCTGAAAGAATCAGATTTTTTGTTTCATTTATCTTTTGTAAATTTTTTGTTTATATTTAGTTGAGTTCTGCTCTGATCTTTGTCATTTATTGTCTTCTGAAAGTTTTCTATTTGGTTGGTTCCTTTTCCTTTAGTTTCGTGAGATGTGACTAAAAGCTAGAAAAATAAGTTTCTACACTGTCAATTTATTAGGTTGTCAATTTGTGACCTTTGAGACATTTTGGTGTAGACATTTAGTGCTACAAACTTTCCCATTAGCACTGCTTTTGTTCTATCCTAGAGGCTTTGGTAACTTGTGCCACTCCTGCTGTTGTATTTGAAAAGGTTATTAAATTTATATCTTTATTTTATTGTGTACCCCCAAATCACTCAGGAGCAAATTTTTTAATTTCCTTGTATTTGTACGATTTTGAAGGTTCCTTTTGGAATTTATTTCTAGTTTCTGTGCATAGAGGTGTTCATTGCAGGTGTTGTTCTGCTGTGGTCTGAGAAGATATTTGATATTACTGTAATTTTTAAAAATTCATTGAGATTTGTTTGTGGTCTATCATATGGTCTACCTTGGAAAATCTTTCATGAGGATGAAAAGAATGTACATTCTGCAGTTCTTGGGTAGAATGCTCTGTAAATATTTCTTAGATCCATTTATCCTGGAGTACAGTTTTAGTCCAGCATTTCCTTGTTGACCTTTGGCCTCAATGATCTGTCTAGTGCTTCACTGGAGTGTTGAAGTCCCCCACTAATACTTTGTTTCTGTGCATCCCTCTTCTTAGGTTCAGTGGTAATTGCTTTATGAATCTGGGCGCTCTGGAGCAGGGTGCATATATATTTACAATTATATATTTTATTGAATTTATTTTCTTATTTTATAATTATCTTATTTTCTTCTTTTTTTTCTTTTCTTTTTCTTTTTTTTTTTTTTTTTTTTTTTTTTTTTTTCTGTTGTTGCTTTAATGTCAGTCTTATCTGATCCAAGAATAGTTGCTCCTGCTCAATTTTGGTTTCTATTTGTGTGGAATATCTTTTTTCTATCTCTTTTTCTTGAGTCTGTAGGAATCCTTATGTGTTAGATGTGTCTACTGAAGACAGCATATATTGCATATATTTGGTTTGTAATTATTTTTTAATCCAGTCTATATATTTTAAGTGAAGTATTTAGACTATTTACATTCAACATTAACATTGAGAGTGAGGTGCTATTCCAGTCACAGTATTGATTGTTAACTAGTGACTTTGTTTTCTTCATCATGTTTTTTTTGTTTGTTTGTTTTTTTTTGGGGGGGCGGAGTCTCGCTCTGTCCCCCGGACTGGAGTGCAGTGGCCAGATCTCAGCTCACTGCAAGCTCCGCCTCCCGGGTTTACGCCATTCTCCTGCTTCAGCCTCCCGAGTAGCTGGGACCACAGGCGCCCGCCACCTCGCCCGGCTAGTTTTTGTATTTTTAGTAGAGACGGGGTTTCACCGTGTTAGCCAGGATGGTCTCGATCTCCTGACCTCGTGATCTGCCCGTCTCGGCCTCCCAATTCATCATGTTTTTTTATAAGTCCTGTGAATTTTATGCTTTTGTTTCAAGATGTAAAACTCGCTTTAGCATTTCTTGAATGGCTGGTCTAGTATTGACAAACTCTCTCAGCATTGCTTGTTTGAGAAAGACTTTATTTCTACTTAATTTAGGGAACTTAGTTTTGCTAAATATAAAATTATTGGCTGATAGTTATTCTGTGTAAGGAGAATAAAGTCAGGATCCCAAACCCTTATAAGGTTTCTGCTGAGAAGTCTGTTGTTGGGCTGATGAATTTTCCTTTACAGGTTACCTAATGCTTTTGTCTCACTTCTATTAGAATTATTTCCTTCACACTGACTTTAGATACCTTGATGACTATATACATTGTTGATGTCTTTTTTGCTATGAGTCTCACAGGAGTTGTTTGAACTTCATGCATTTGGATGTCTAAACATCTAACAAGACCAGGGCACTTTTCCTCAATGATTTTCTCAAATAGGTTTTCCAAACTATAGTTTTTTCTCTCTCAAGAACAACTATAATACTTGGGTTTGACTGTTTTACATACTTCCATATTTTTTGAAGACTTTATTTCTTTTCAATTTTACCCCAATATTTTATTCACTGGGTTGAGCAGTTCAGGCTTCAGGTGAGTAGGAGGTGTCCATGGGTAAAAACTGGCTGCAGCTAAAGCAGGTGGGTAAATCCAATACCACCATGTTAGGAAGAGGTCCCAGCCTTGATAGAGGTGCCTGGGTAAGCTCTCATTGAAATGCACTGAAGTCTTTTCACAAGAAAGGAAGGGAGCTACCCCAGCTTTCCTTCTAAGCCAGTAGAAAAGCAATCAGCCTCCTAGTCACACTCCTGACCCAGTGTCCCAACTATTTCAGATCACACTAACACCCCTTTTTATAGGTAGGAATGCTGATGTTTCATGTAGAGAGCAAGTTTGACTGTACCTCTTATCTGAGCCTGAGCATGTAGGGCACTCCTCTTGAGGTGATGCAGTCACCCTGAGGTGTTCCAGGAAGGTTGTCTATAACCTTCTACAATAGAAGGTTGTCTATTGCACTCATCTCATGCTCCCATGGAAGAAGCCCTAGCTGTGTCTTCAGTAGTGGGAGAAGGGGACTTCTAATCCCCTTCTCCAAAATCCTTCACCAGCACTGTGTCTGCCTGATTGTTGGGGTAGAGCTGCAGACTCCTCACTGAGCCCAGCACTGCACCTGTACCTGTGCTGAAATAAACTTCTCACAAGTCAAGAGTTCAGAGACTCAGGCCTGCAGTCTGGTTTTCTTTGTCCTATGGTGTGCTCCCTTAATGTGATGCACTTCTCCTTTCCCTTGGAGTAACAGTCCCTGAGGGACAGACTACTGAGAATCCTTGTGCTCTTCTGGGCTATTCTGGGTCTAGCTGTCAATTGGGACTGCCACAATCCAGGATGGTGCTGGGGAATGTCTGTAAGAGATCCAGTGATATGACTTACCCTCTAATCTCCTAGCAGTGGGTACCAGCATCAGCACTGACAGGAGAGGGAGGGAATGACATAGACTCTGAGGTTTCCTTGGTTATAAATAGCCTTAGTATATTGGCTTTCTCAGATGCCAAATATAGTAGTAATGTACCTGGCACATGGACTCAAGACCTCCTGATTAGCCAGGGTAATCTAGGCAAAGGAAATAGCTGAGATCAGGCAAAAGTTTTCTCTTTCTTTAGTGTTGTGTTATTGTGCCTGTAAATTTTGTAATGGGCTATGCCAGTTGACCTCCATCTAGGAGCTGGTGATTGCAAAAAGCACCATCTGTGGTGGTAGCGGTGGAAGTAGAGAATTTGTGTTTTCCTTGTGTTACCCAGGGGATGTACTCTGGTGCCTCAGGCAAAAGGGAGGGTCATGGAGCTCCTAAATGTTCCTATTGTGTTATCCTACCAGGGTGGGTGGAGAGGCCAGGTAGGGTTTGGACCAGGTAAGTCTGTGCTCTGGCTCCCTGCATGCAGGCACAAGCTGTGGCTCCAATGGAGATCAGAAAGCAGTTCCCTAGCCTTTGGAGTAATGTTCCAGGGAGGAGCCCAGCTGCCCCTGCTGCAGAAAAGAATCCACACAGACAGTGGGGGTGGTAGCAGACAGCAGTAAGCCCCACTCAGCTTCTACATACTCAACAAGGCATGTCTTATACCCAGTGTTCTGCTAGTGGCAGCTAGCTGGGTTCCAGGCAGCCTATGCTCAGAACTCAAAGCTGCCTCAGGCCATAAGCTTTCCCAATGGAGATAGAAACCGTGACTTTCAGGCCACACCCCTCCATGTTTGCCCTTGAAGCAGAGGTGTCCAACTCCAACACCCATCTTTATAGCACACTTTTTACTTGCCCCTTGATTCTGCTCATCGAGGTTCCTTCCCATTCAATATTGGATTGCAAATCTCAGTTGGCAGCTTCTGTCAACCTGTGCCCATCACCTGAGTTAGCTGGCAGAGTTCTGTGAGGTCCCCTGTGAGGTATGCAGTGGCTTCCCTCTGTCCCCGCTTTAGTCTGGGAATGAATGCAAAGCACGCCCTGATGCCCTTCCTTCTCATATATTCCTCACTGCTCACTAAATCACCTCCAGCACTGGGTAGGGTTAAGGTCTTCCCTGTGGCCAGGTTTTCCTGGCTCCCCTGTGAGAGTGTGCATAATGAAGGCCATCTCTCTGCCACTCACCCTCTGGAGATACAGTGTTCTGTCTGGTTCATCATGTAGGCTACTGCCTGGTGCTTCTTTTGAAGGGTCGGTGGTTTCTTTAAGTTATTATGTTAAGTTTCTGAGTTGCTTCTTGGAAAACAGTTCACAAAGTAAATTTCTACACGCTGTTTTCTCTTTCCAAGTGACAGAGGCATAGTAACAATGTCTCCAGTTCACCATCTTTGCAAGGGGTGGGAGGTGGGGAGGAATTACATCAACTTTTTAAATTTGAGATTGGCTGCTCTTTTCTAATATTTTAGCATCATGCAGGACAGCAGACAGATTAGTTGCTATATTCCTTTCTTTGCTTTTTCTCTATTTCATACCTACTACTGAGGTTTTGATATGACTTGAAGCTACAACATTAAATATGATTTTATCTCTTTTTATTCCCTTTTTATGATTATCCGAAACAGTAATTTAACATGTTATTCTAGAGTGTTCCCTTTTTCATGCTCACTACTAGGCTTAGCAGTCCACTTTCCAAATCTATATTTATTTCATTAAAATGAAGGCTATATGCCGTGTTTAATTTTTTGACGTTTATCTCTGGCCCTTGCAATCTCAAATATTTCAGAGTCTTGGTGATCACATCAGAATATCAGCTTTTGGTCTATTGAATTAGCTGTTGTCATAAAATATTTTCTTATGATATAAAATTAGTAAGTACTTTTTCAAATATGTTGTTTACACTTCCAATATATTTAATATTAGTCTCTTGGGATTTATGTCATAGATATTTCTAAAATTTTTAAAACTAATCTTTTAAGACATAATTCTATTTCTCAGGTTCAAAGTATCTCTGGGCCTCTACACAGTATTTTCTGCAGAGTTTTTTGTGGTTATCCTTTCCCAAATTATACTAAATGCACATACAACCTCAGCAACCTACTCTGGATGGCTTTATAAAGCTTGCATTTGGTAGCATTTCTGAAGATACCTTTTGTTCTTGTACAAGATACCTTTTGTTCAGTCAGTCTCCTGCTAATAGTTCATTTTCCTGAAGAGGCCAATTTTTACCTACTTAATTAATCCAGTTTCTAGCACTTTGAACACTAAAAGCCTCATGTTCTTTCCTGAATGCTAAAAGTCCCTCCTTGTCTGAGACACACTGCTGCCATGCCAACAGGCTGGCAAACGTTTATTTTGAACTGACAACAGGCACATCTCTCCTGCTGATTTTGCCCAAAGCTTTTTTGATTCATTTGACATTCACCCTATCAAGTGTGCAATTAGAAACTACTATAGCAATTAAACATTATAGTCCTTCTTAATATTTTCAAACTTATGCCTCAAAGAAGTGCACAGAAAATTTTCTGTCTTAATATTTATAATTTCAAACTCTTTAGTGTTGTGTAATTATTCCTGGGAGGTACGACGTGTGAGCTGTTTACATGAGATGAATGGAACCGTGAATTTATAAGTGCATGCTCCATTACACTCATAGTGTATTGCTTCTTAATTTACATGTTGCTTTGGGCCATGAAGGAGATTATTCTGGCAATTTTAAAAGAGCTTCTTTCAAAATCTGTAGATTCATCTCCCAAGGCTCCTTTTTCTTCTGTGATTTGAAAACCGTTTGGTGGGCAGAAATTTCACCATGCATTTGTCAGAGAAATTTCCTACTTATTATATTTGGCTTATGGCAATACGGTGGTTTTAGAGAAGAAAGCATGAATCCCATGACTTACTCTAATGGGACAGGAAACTGTAGAGTTAGAAGACAAAGAACATAATTACATTTTTATGAGCAATCATGTAAATATATTACTAAAAATGTTCATTTAAAATAGCATAGTCAAATATAGAAAGAAGAAAAACTGTCAGAAGCCAGACTAAAAAATCCTTCTATTTGACTTCCAGACTGCTCTATCTAAAGAATTGACAAGATGAACTTTGTATGCCTGCCTAAAAGGCACCTTAATTAATTAAGAATATCATTAACCAGGATCATATTGGAGGAACAAAAAAATTAGAACTTGTAAAGCTTAAAAATAAATATTATATCCAAATAAAATAAGTTACTTACTTTAGAAGAAAACAATATTTAACATACCCAAATAAGCATATTTGTCACTAAATTTACCTTTTTAAACAATTCAAAATTATCAATATTTCCTGTGATGGAAGAAGTCTGAGAGTTGTTCTGATTTTCCTCTTATATATATAACATTTGGATAAGATCAAAATGTATGGCTTCATTCAAATGCAAAGTATTGGAAAATAACACTAATTAAGTCAGCAGACATGAGTTTTTCACAAATTAGTTGTATATCTTGGAGAAAGTTTCTTAAGCCTTCTGTGTAAAACATGATAGCTAGAATAGAAATGGCCATAAGGTCATTCTTGGAAAGTCAGAAATTTATTCCTAACCTACCACCAAACATAGGTGAACAAAAGAGAGACAAAATTTTATTTCAGATTTACTGACTTTTGAGATTGTATCCATTTTCTATATGTTGTATAGAAAATAAGTGATTGGATACTTACGCTTTGACAATTAAATTGATGAGATCATAAGATTGCCTGGAAATGGCTGGAAAAAAATGTCTCTCTGAATGTGTTAGGGAATGTTACCCAAATTGCACACGCTCTCTGTCCTTTGTCTCACTCTGAACTTCTGGAGACTCTCCTGCATTTAAGAGGTTTGTGGATTAAAGCTGGAAAACCATTAGATAGCATCATATGTTGTGAAAAAGCTCATAGGGTATCTAATATGACTGCTTCCTAACACAGCTGAAGAACACTGGTTTAAATTGATTTGATATTTTTTGACAGTATATGTAGCTGTGTGGACAGTATTTTCCTAACCTTTCCCAAAAGAAATATCAACAATATATAAACATTCACACTTTTTAAATTAACTTGTGAAGTTTTATCAATGGAATCCTTGAAATCTAATCACTTTCAATTATAATTTTAGTGAATTATTACTCTTGAACTTCAAAAAGTATTGTTATTAAGGCTAATCTGAACTGTTTGTTCACTGTAATTATATATATGTTATATTCTACAATATACCTTATTGCACATAGTAAATATTCATTAGATATTTAGCTTTTCTTAAATATATAGGGCCTTTGGCTACATACACTTGTCTTCTTCCTCCTGAACATATCTGTGAATGTAAGTCATGGGAAAAAGTGTTCCCTGAAAAATTAGATGAACAAAGGTTATGAAAAGCTCATTGAGAGAAAGCAGATAAGATGACAAGCCTCGTGCTACAGTGCTTGTTGTATAAGCCCAGTCATTTATCCTTATCAGGGCCCAAGGAAGAATAGAAAATGCACAGGTAACTAAAGCAAAAACACTCAAAATTGCAGTTTATTAAATGCATACTATGTACAAGGCAGAACACTAAATATATCCAGCTTAATCCTTTCCACAACTCTATGAGGTTAATCATGTTTTACCTGTTTTGGTGATGAGTTTAAGTAACTTATTGAGGCTGTAGAATGAGTAACACTAGAGTAAACTGGCATTTGCCTCAATTCTGTATGATTCTAAATGCATGGACTCCAGAGTTATATTGAGATCAATATTAGAGACTCTCATTTGCAGCTTACCAGGTATAGAATCTAGGAAAGCTACTGATAACTCCAGTACAGCCCTGAACACTCATATGTGTAGTTAGTAAATTGGTTTTGCTACTGATACTTAAGGTACATGGGCAACAAAATCACAATCAAAATGACTTGTTTAGTATAGAGTAAGATCAAGGAAAGTTTAGTAACTTAAATATCCAATGACTTCAAGCTAATACTGCCCCATAGCAACAATATCACTGGTTGTGTCTCAAACATGGAAGCATAGTACTCTTCAAGTACCTATTGAAAACTTTGTTGGAAGGGATTGAATGTATATTGAATGTAAGCATGTACATGTATAGATAGATGTAGATATATAGATCTACAGACAGATATATAGATATGCATGTGACACATCGAATTTTTGTCATACAAGCAACAAAAATGCTTCCACAAATCTTCAAAATACTGAGAATATGTAATAGACACTGAAAATATTACATCCTAGAGTATTTTAAAGATACAATTAGAAAATTTCATTTGGCTAATGGGAAGAAAAATACTCACTCTTTTATAATTTCGAGCAGACAAACACAAAGCAAAGGTCCTGTATATAAGTCTGGAAAGTCCTAGTATTAGGTGGCCTGGAATCTTTTTCCTGGGACATTGCTTAGATGAGTACTACAAATATTTACTCTCATTCTTCTTCTTAGACAAAGTCTACTTTGCTATTTATTATGCATTCCTTCCATAAACAAGTACATGAATTTCCTTGATTTTAAATAGTAATATATTGATCATAATGATATATTGATAAACATTAGTATGTATTAATCATTTCAAACTTTATTTCACTTCCTGCTTTTAAATATACTACTTCCCATTATTCATAGAATAAAATCAGCAATCATTGTCATGGTCTAATAGGCCTTGAATACTTCAGTCATTTTTTAAAAATTTTCCAGGCTTACGTTCCATCACTCTTTCTCTTCAGCTATTAATGATAGGCTTTTCACAGTTTTTCAAAAGTTCCTTTAACTTTTGTGCCCTTGGCCTTTGAAAATACTGTCCTTTTGGTGAAACACTTCTATTTTCACTTGGTTTTCTAGCTAAATCCTATTCATCCTTTAGTGCATACCTTAAGAATTATTTCTTTAGTGAAGCTAATCTCAAAGACAGGTAAAGTCTTGTTTTACATTAATCTCCAGTGCATACTCTTTGTAAGAACTAAATTTATACTTATGACAACTTATACATAGTATATTTCAAATAAAAAGAATGCATAAATGATTATTCTGTGCTTTTATTGAATTCCAAAAGTATTTTAGAATACTATACTCAAGAAAATGTAGATAGGTTAATGTGAGATTAAGCCCTATTCTGAAAGTTATTTTGTTTCTTGCGGGTGACTTTTCATATGGGACACATTTTTTCTTTAAATATTGATTTTTATTATTTTTACCCCATGTATAAATACTGCACATAGTAAATCTCAAATATAGAAATAGCAACATTTTAATTTAGTAGGTTTCAAAATTATTTCATTATCTCTTTCTTTACTGATGATATTTTAGCTCCTTAAGTTCATGGCATATCTCTGATTTCTTCTACCCTCTACATTATTTAGTATTGGAATCTTTCTTCCTTTCATTTTTGTCATAACATCATCTTTATTGCTCGCACAAACAGAGTACTTAATGTCAGATGCAATCTTCACAACAATTTTGAGTTAAGTACAAGTATTGTCCTCATTTTTAAAAAATGAATAAACTGAGGCAAACTTCAAAGTGATTTCTTCCATTAGCAAGTATCAGGGGAAAAATTTAACCCAGGAAGCTTTTCTAAGGAGTCTCTTTGAAATTGGCATTCAAAGAATATAGGTTTAGTAGTGTCAGGTTGCCAGGATATCTAATAATCTGTGTATTCATAATAGAATAGCATAAATACACTCAAAAGCAGAACTACAGACATTGGAATAGAGACCCTAGATAGACATTTGATTGGTGTGTGCTTTTGTATCTGCCCAGGAGAGAGGTATCAAATAACAGCAAACATGGTTACCAATAACAAAACTCATTCTGATATTCATAACTCTTTTCTTTTCTCTGAGTCTATATACATTACTAATAACAATGTCATTCTGTTTCTAATATCATAGTAGCTTACTCTAATAAAGAAGCAAAAATCAGTTATCAGTGTAGGCTTCCTGTCATTAGTTTTTCCTCATGAAATTTAATGCTTTTTCTCCTGTATGGTAGTAATTTGTGTGACGAATAGCTTATGCATTTTATTAACTAGCAAGCAGTTCTAGTTTGTTCATCAGTAGACAAAATAGTTGTCAACTATGTCTGGGTTTTTTCAAATGTGAAAAAATTACGAAGTATGTATTATAATTACAAAAAGCACCTATTTTGCAAGTTTGAGATGTTAAGAAACAGTTTGTGAATATTTTAGAAAATTTGATTACAAAAAAATTGAGAACAAATTATTCAAAAAATACCTAATAATGTAACTCTATATGTTGTTATTTTGATATAAATCCAAATAAATTGTTCTCATTCTCATTCTCTCACTTAAAAATAGAAAAATCTGTTTGATCTATCACTATCTTTAAGAATATGAGATATATCTCCCTTCTGCAGTTTTCAATTCTAGTAAACATATAAATAGACTTTTATCACTTTATGTAAAGAGGAGCTAAAATAAATTTTCACCAAAAATAAAGAACCGTCAAAAAGAGTTGGCAGTTGTCCAAGTTTGAGCCTATTCCATTCTTTCTTGGTGTGTTATGTCATTCTTGAATTGCTATAAAGAAATACTTGAGGCGGTGCAATTTATAAGAAAAGATGTGTAATTGACTCATAGTTCTGCAGGCTGTATAGAAAGCATAGCATTGCTATCAGCTTCTGTTGAGGACCTCAGGAAGCTTACAATAATGATTGAAGATAAAGAGGGAACAGGTGTCTTACATGGTAAGAATGGGAGCAAGAGTGACAGTGAGGAGAAGTCACATAATTTTAAAACAACTGAATCTTATGAGAACTCATTCACTATTTTCAAGCAACACCAACCCCTAAGGGATCCACCCTCATGACCCAAAACCACCTCCAACCAGGCCTCACTTCCAACACACACAGAGGATCACATTGCAACATGAGATATGGAGGGTAAACATTCAAACTCTGTCATTCAGTAATTTGAAATAAGAAATAGAGAAATGAGAGACTCGACTCTTAAATTGGACATTGTAGGAAGCAAAGTAAGTAGAATCAGCTGACGTTGGCACCATTATATGCCAACACTGAGCAAGTTAAATTTGAGTAAGCTGAAACCAAACACTGAGCAGAAAAAATGTTATACTTAGGAGGGATTGATGTATGTGTACACAGAGGAATAGAAAACAAAGACCATGCAGTCCCAGACATGGAGAGAAGATCACTGTCTAAACACTTTCCATTTTTGGGGGAATTCCAACTGTACTGCTTCAAATTGGATGCCTGGTGTTCTGTATACATCTACAATAACCTACCTTTATATGCGTAGGAAATACTTTCTGTTCCTTTCTTACTGATACTCTTTTTATTCCTCAAGTGAATGTGAAATGGAGCATACAATAATGTACAAATCAGAAGCAATAAGTATTATAAATAAAATATCATAAATATGTGTACAAGTCATATTAAAAAATATCATCTTAGAAGTTGTTATGTCTTTATTTCAAACCAAAATTGTATTCAACTTAGTGCACAGGGATAGAAATATTTTATATAATAGGTTCCCATATTTAGATATTGGATCTGTTGCATGTGATTGTGTTGCAATTTGCTCCATCAGGGAATTCTATTAAAATCATAGCTTGACTTTGAAGTTGTTAAGTCTTAATTTATGTAACTAATAATACGTATCATAGAATCTAAGAAATACACAAATTTGAATAACAAGTCAACTTTTAGAACTCCTACTCTGTCATAGATAGCCATATATGTACCAGTGAAAAGGGGGCCCAGCATGACTATCTGCATTTTGTTCTAACTCTTCCTCTCCCTGTGGTGATAACTTTTAGGATAACTCCTTTTACTTATCTCTGTTTGTAGGAAAAACTAACAATGGGAGTAATTTAGATTTTAGTTTAACTTTAAGGCAAGAATGATAATAGTCCTTTCCCCAAACTAAACCTTGAGGATATAAGGAGGGCGTACACACAAATAAAAATGTTATGCTAACGTCTTATAGGAGCACTGTGACCGGATCAAGAACAAAGAAGTTTCAAATATCTTCAGACCCTCACTGCTGCATAGATGTTTGTGGTCATCAGTCGTATTTTGACCTCAACCTCCTCCCTCTTTTCTCTTTCCCTAACATAAAAGGTATTTAAAATTCATATTAACTTAAGATGCTTCTTTAGGATGCAAGTCCACCATCTTCTCATTTTACTGGCTTTCTAAATAAAGTCAACTTCTTTGTTCTATCAACTAGTCCCTTGACTTATTGGCTGACATACACTGAACTGTAAAAGTTTTGACTTGGTTACAATATAGTACTTTTATTTTGGAGAAAAAATCCAAACTGATTTCCCATTTTTCAACTTTTAGTTAAAAATTATAAATTTAATTTTAACTGTTTGCTTATGTAATCAGGGTAAAGATTTACTGCTTCTCTTTATTGGTAATTTTAAAAGAGTGAAATTAATTTTTATACAAAAAATCTGCCATATGAAATAAGAACATAATTATACTTTATGTGTTAAATTATATATTGTTACAGAAATATGTTTATTAAACTTTATATACATAGAGAAAATTCAGAGTTAATTTTGGGTCTTTAATTTGTTTAAAGTCATAAATAGAAAAATCTAAACTGCATTCATAGTAATCTTTATCCTCTAACCAATAGTAAAATATTTCCACAAAATTCCAAAATAATCTTGAATGTTAGTAAACATTGTAAAATTAGTAATAAAGGTGTTTATTGGCTTATGAAAGTAAATAAAATAAATATTTAGATTCCATTAAAGCACTTATAATAGGCACAACATGGATTCAATCTCATTTCTACTTTCATTTTCTCTCTTTGTCATTCAGTGTCCCCACCTCTCCCATGCAGGTCCTAAATTAGAGCTACAGCATCATGTCTACCTCTTAATTAACCGCCTCTGTGACTAATGTAAGTAGTTTTTCTTCTTTCCAAAAATGAACATTTAATAAATGACCTACAAACCTAAAGTTAAAAATTTTAGTTCTTCTATGGAGTTAAACTTAGAGCCTAAGATACATTGTTGTGTTTTTTTAGTTGATTGTAATATATTGCTGATAACTGTTTTTTTATTATTATTGTTATTTAAACTTTGTTTCAGTGAACATGTTTTTGAGGTATACTTCACTACAAACAAATAAATAACCTCTAAAACAACTCTCATATTTAAGATATTTTTATGTGAAAATAAGAGATAATTTAGGGATATCTTCTGTAAAGGACTTTCCCCATACCTTAGCTGACATATCGTGCTGGGTATTTTATAAAACATTGTTTTGTAGTCTATATATATGCTGGAATACTAGGTATTTTCATTTTGGTCTGTTGTCATCCCATCATGACAAGTATTTGGGGTTTACTATAAATAACTGTAGCCTTCTGGATAAGAAAAGTATCCATTTGGCTGTCCAAGGTAATGCTAACATCCATCCAGTGGCTTCACTAGGTTAATTGGAGGTCTTGCCTAATCCTGCAGTAAATATACAGTAGATAGCTCTCTAAGTTGCTTAATTGAGAAAGTAGTGTAAAAGATGCAATGAAGTGCATTTGTTATTGGAATTATCTGTGATGCTTTAAAATAAATCTAATATCATCGACGAACACTTATTATTCACACAAGAGAAAACATATTGCTTTCCAATTCCTAATATTGTCCTAAAGAAGAGTGGCTAATTATCTTCCTTGTTACTTGTGCCTCTGTAAAGCTGTGCATGCCTGTGGTTACAGTGATTGCAGAAATAATAATGGCGATAATAAAGTGCCATTTTTGAGCTGCCTTTGAAGAGAGCAAGGCAGTCCTTTCACAATACGTCTTTTGTAAAAATTATCTTGTCCATTACCTATTCCAAGTTCTGGCTTCCTAATTTCTCCCTCCTTTTAATGTTTCTCATTCTTCTAGCTTTCTTTTATTTCACACAATTTAAATACTTACTTAAAAATATAGCCAGTTAGATTTTCTGAAACAAATCCTTAGTGACTTTCTAATTGAAACTTTATTTTCATTAAGGGAAATAGTAGACAAATATTCACTATGTAAATACCTAATGGATACTGTTCTAGCATTAGCTTTACTAACAGCAAAAGCTACTTGTTTCCCCAGTTGAATGCTTTTCTTCAAGGCCAATTTGCAAACATCATTAATTATGGGTGTGAAAACTTGTAAAACATTCTTTCATCAACTAATATCCTTTTATCTGTCACTGCATTAATTATAATCCCTGACATTACTTATTCTAATTTCTTATTTCCTATAAGAAAACCAATGCTTTTGTATACTTTTTATTCTTTCCCTGTTGTTTTTAATCTAAATTCACAATGAACTTTTATAAAAATATATTTTAAAATTTAAGTACACTCACTACTACCATAATATATACAAAAGCTGCATATACTGCATACTTGTTTTTGGTAAAAGCAAAATAAGTTAATGTGTATATTGTGTCTGAGAAAGTAATATAAGCATCAAAGAATTAAAAGCTATCTTAATTTCAAAACAAGTCCCTTTTTACTTCTCTTTCAAATTCAAAAATATAATACAAATACAAGCTACTATAATTATCCACATTATATAATTTTTTTCAGTTTTATTTATCTATGAGTGATAAACAAATATTGCATATATTTCAGATATACAGTGCAATATTCTGATATATGTGTACATTGTAAAAGGACTCCCAATCAAGCTAAGTAAACTATCTCTTATTTCTCTTTTTTGGGGATGCAAGGGAGAGAGGGAAAGAATATTTAACATCTACTCCCTAGCAACTTTCAAATGTACAATACATTATTATGAACTACAGTGATGATGTTGTACATTAGGTCTCCAAAACTTAGTCACTTATAAATAAAAGTTTTTATCCTGTGAACCAAATGCCTCACTCCCTACCCCCTATGACCACCATTTACTCTCTGTTTCTATGAATCCAAATTTTTTATATTGCACATTTAGGTGAGATCACACAATATTTTTCTATGTTGGGCTTATTTCACTTAAACTAATGTCACAAATGGCAGAGTTTCTTTTTTTAAGGCTGAGTAGTATTCCATTGTGTACACATACCCCATATTCTTTATGTATTCATTAATCGGCCAGTTCTTAGAATTTTCTATATTATGGCTATTGTGAGTAATATTGCAATGAACATATAAGTGCAGACATGTTGTCAAAATACTGATTTCATTTCTTTTGGGTGTATACTACATCATGAGATTGCTGTGTCTTATGATAGAAATACTTTTAGTTTTTTGAGGAACCCTTATATTGTTTTCTGTGATGGCTCTACCAAATAACAATATTACCAATAGTGTACATGGGTTTTCTTTTTTCCAAATTTTCACCAACTTTTTATTTCACTTTTTTGATAATAATCATCCTAACAGGTTTGAGGAGGCATCTCAATGTGGATTTGATGTGCATTTCCTTGCTGAATAGTGATGTTGAAGATTTCTTCAGATATCTACTAGCCTTTTGCATGTTTTCTTTTGAGAAATGTCTTTTCAGGTCATTTGGCAATTTTTAATGGGTTTATTTGTTTTCATTTTTGCTGTTGAGTTGTATGAGTTATTTATGGCTTTTGCATATTAGCCCTTCATCAGATAGATGGTTTGAAAATATTTTCTGACCTTTGATAGGTTGTCTTTTTATTTTGTTGTTTACTTTATTGTGCAAAAACTTTTTAGTTAGATGTAGCTCCATTTGTTTATTTTTTTATTTTGTTACATAGGCTTCTGGTGTCATATACAAACAAACTATTGCCAAAACCAATGTTAAGAAGATTTTCTTCTAGAACATTGATAATATCATGACTTATATTTAAGTCTATAGTCTATTTGAGTTGATTTATGTGTATAGTGTAAGATAAGAGTCCTATTTTAATTTTTTTTGTGACTACCCAGTTTTTCCAATACTGTTTACTAAAGTGACACAACAAGCACACCTCATTTTATTGCACTTCACTGATACTGAATTTTTTTTTAACAAATTGAAGGTTTGTGACAACTCAGTGTCATTCAATTTTACTGGAATTATTTTACCAACAATATATGCTCACTTTGTGTTTCTGTGTCACATTTTCGTTATTTTTTAAATATTTCAAACTTTAAAAAAGTTTTTATATTTATTATGGTGATCTGTGATTACTGATCTTTGATGTTACTATTGTAATTATTTTGGGCATCACAAACTCTACCATAAAAGATGACAAACTTAATTGATAGAGACTATATGTGCTTTGACTGTTGGACTGACCAGTCATTTCCCATTTCTCCCTCTTCTTGGCCCTCCCTATTTCCTGAGACACAACAATATTGAAATTAGCCAAATTAATATCTAATGGCCTCTAAGTTTTCAAGTAAAAGAAAGAATTTCACATCTCTCACTTTAATCAGAAGCTTGAAAAAAATCATTAGGCTTAGAGAGCAACACATGTAGACACATAAGATAGGCCAAAAGCTAGGCCCCTTGTGCCAAACAGTTACCCAAGCTGTGCATGCAATAGAAAGGTTTTCAAAGGAAGTTAAAATGAGACTCTAGTGGACACGTAAATTATAAGAAAGCAAAACAATCTTGTTGCGGATATGGAGAAAGTGAATGGTCTGGATAGAAGATCAAACCAGACACAGCACTTCTTTAAGCCAAAGCCTACTTCAGGACAAGGGCCTAACTCACTTTAAATCTGTGAAGACTGAGAGATATAAGAAAGCTACAGAAGAAAAGTTTGATGCTAACAGAGATTGTTTCAAGAGTTAACATATCATTGAATCTCTATAACATAAAAATGCAAGGTGACATTTCACCTGTAAAAACTCATATAAACTAAAAATAAAGACATGAAAAAAGATACTCTATGCAAATGGAAGCCAGAAAAGACCAAGAGTAGCTATATTTACATTAGGTAAAAAAGGCTTCAAGAAAGAAACTATAAAAAGAGACAAGGGAGGTCATTACATAATGATAAAGTGGCCAAATAAGCAAGAAAATGTGGCAATTGTGTATATATATATATATGTGTGTGTGTGTGTATATATGTGTGTGTGTGTGTTCATGTGTGTGTGTATGTATATACACACACATACACATATATGCACCCAATGCTGGAGTACTCAGATATATAAGGTAAATATTATTAGACCTAAAGAGAGAGATAGATCCAATATAATAACAACTAAAGACTTAATAACCCCACTTTCACGTTGGATACATCATCCAGGCAAAAGATCAAGAACAAAGACACCAGATTTAATCTGCACTATGGACCAAATAGACCTAAAAGACATTTAAATAATATTTTCCCAAACAATTGCAGAATACACATTATTATTCTCAGCACATTATTCATTTTTAAGGACAGACTATATGTTTAGCCACACACACAAAAAAAAATCTTAAAAAATTCAAAAAAAAATATCTTCTCTGACTATAATGGGGAAAAAAAACTAGAAATAAACAAGAAGAGACATTTTTGAAACTATACAAACACATGGAAATTAAACAATATGCTCCTGAATGACCAATAGGTTAATAGTGAAATAAAAAAAATAATAATTAAAACTTCTTGAAACAAATGAAAATGGAAAGAGAGCATACCAAAGCCTATGGGATACAGAGAAAGTGGTACTAATAGGAAAGTTTATAGCAATAAACACCTACATCAAAAAATTAGATAAATTTCAAATAAACAACCTAGGGATACATCTTACGGAACTAGAAAAGAAAGAGAAAGCCAAGCCCAAAATTAATAAAATAAAATAAATATTAAAATATTAAAAATCAGAGCAGAAATAATAAAATTGAAGCAAAAACAATACGAAAGATCAATGAAATGAAAAGGTCATTTTCTTTGAAAAGATAAAACTGACAATACTTGAGCCAGATTAACAAAGAAAGATAAATAAATAAAATCGGGATGAGAAACAAGAAATTACAGCTGATATTGCAAAATTCAAGGGATCACTAGAGACTACTTTGAGCACCTATATGCCAATGAATTGGAAAACTTAGAAGACATAGATATATCCCTAGCCACATACAATCTACCAGGATTGAAACATGAAAAATTCAAGACCTGAACAGACCAGCAAGTAATGAGATAGAAGTTGTAAAAACAAATAAGTAAATAAATAAATCCTCCAGAAAAGAAAAGCCTAGGACTCGATTGTTTCACTGTCAAACTTTATCAAACATATGAAATAGAAATAATGCCAGTTCAACTCAAATATTTTTTAAAACTGGGGAGAAGAAATAGTTTCAAACTTATTCTATGAGACCAGTTTTATACTGATAACAAAACCAGACAAAGACACATCAGAAAAAGAAAACTACAAGCCAATGTCCCTAGTGAACATTGCAAAAATCTTCAACAAAATACTAGCAAATGAAATTCAACAATGCTATAAAAAGAAGTTCATCATGAGCAAGTGAGATTTATTCTAGGAATGCAAATGGGGTTTACCGTGCACAAGTCAGTCAGCGTGATACATAATAGCAATAGAATGAAGGACAAAAACCATATAACCATTTTAATTGATACTGAAAAAGTATTTTATAAAATTAAACATCTCTTTATTATAAAAACTTAAAAATGGTTATAAAAGAAACATACTTCACCACAATAAAACCATGTATGACAAACCCACAGCTAGTGTTACACCAAAAAGAAAAAACCTGAAAGGCTTTCTGCTAAGATCTGGAGCAATACCAAGATGCACATAGTCACCACTGTAGTTTAACACAGTAGTAGAAATCCTAGGAAGAGCAGTCAGAGAGGAGAGAGAAATAAAAGACATCCAAATTGAAAATGAAGAAGTCATTTAAGATTTCTTGAGTTATACTCCACAAGCACAGGCAACCAAAGCCAAATTGAACAAAAGGGGTCATATCAAGTTAGAAAGCCTCTGCATGGCAAAGAAAATAATCCGCCTGGTGAAGTGATAACCCACAGAAAGGGAGAAAACATTTGCAAAATATCTATCTACAAGGGATTAATAACCAGAATATATAAGCAGCTCAAAAAACTCAATAGGAAAAACTCCAGTAATCCAATTAAAAAATAAGCAGAAGATCTGAATAGACATTTATCCAAAGAAGACATACAAATGGCTAACAGATGTGTGAAAATAGGCTCAACATCATTGATCATCAGAGAAATGCAAATCAAAATACAATGAGACATCATTTTACCCTAGTAAAAATGGCTTTAATTCAAAAAACAGGCAATAGCAAATTCTGGTTAGGATGTGAAGAAAAGAAAACCCTCATACACACTTGATGAGAATGTAAATTAATACAGTCACTATGAAGAACAGTATGGCATTCGCTCAAAAAACTGAAAATAGGACTACAATATGATCCAGCAATCCCACTGCTAGGTACATACCCCAAGGAAGGGAAATCAATATATTGAACAGATATCGGCACTCCCTATTTATAATAATCCTATTGAAGCCCTACTCATAATATCCAGCCCTACTGATATATCCATAATATAAAATCATAATAGTCCAGATTTGTGACCAACTTAAGTGTTCATCAACAAATCAATCAATAAAAAACTGTGGTGTATATACACAATGGAGTACTATTTAGCCATAATGAAGAATGAGATCCTGTCATTTGCAATATTGTGGATTGGATTAAAGGTCATTATGTTAAGTGAAATAAGCCAGGCAGAAAAAGACAAACTTCATGTGTTCTCACTCCTTTATGGGGGTTGCATATTGTTTTAATATTTAATATTACAGTCATGAGGACAGAGAGTAGAATGATGGGTACCAGTATCTGGGAAGGGTAGTGGACCTGGGAGGAGTTAGTGAGGGTGGTTAATGGGTACAAAAATATAGTTAGATTAAATAATATCTAGTATTTGATAGCACCACAGGGTAATTACAGGCAAAACATATTGTACAATTTAAAATAACTGAGAGTATAATTGGAATGTTTGTAACACCAAGAAAGTATAAATGCTTGTGGTGATGAATAATCCACTTATCCTGATGTGATTATTATGTATTGTATGACGGTATCAAAATATCTCTTGTACTCTATAAATATATACACTTACTATATAACTATAAACATTTTTTAAAGGGCGAGGTGAAACAACAAGCAGTGATATGGAAGCTACAGAAAATAATCTGTAATATCTAACTAAGATCATTGATGAAGGTGTCTATACTATTCAATGGAGACAAAAGTGCCTTCTATTGGAAGAAGGTGTCATATAGGACTTTTCCTGGCTATAGAGGGGAAGTCAATGTCTGACTTTAAAGCTTCAAAGTTACTGGACACATAAACCCTCCCAGGACTAAACCAGGAAGAAACTGAATTGCTGAATAGACCAAAAACAGGCTCTGAAATTGAGGCAATAATTAATAGCCTACCAACCAAAAAAAGTCCAGGACCAGATGGATTCAGAGCTGAATTCTACCGGGGTACAAAGAGGAACTGGTACCGTTCCTTCTGAAACTATTCCAATCAATAGAAAAAGAGGAAATCCTCCCTCATTCATGTTATGAGGCCAACATCATCCTGATACCAAAGCCTGGCAGAGACAAAACCAAGAAAAACAGAATTTTAGATCAATAGCCCTGAAGAACATCAGTGCAAAAATCCTAAATAAAATACTGGCAAACTGAATCCAGCAGCACATCAAAAAGCTTATCCACCAACATCAAGTTGGCTTCATGCCTGGGATGCAAGGCTGGTTCAACATATGCAAATCAATAAACATAATCCATCACATAAATAGAACCAAAGACAAAAACCATATGATTATCTCAATAGATGTAGAAAAGGCCTTTGACAAAATTCAATAGCCCTTCCTGCTGAAAACTCTCAGTAAACTAGGTATTGATGGAACGTCTCTCAAATAATCAGAGCTATTTATGACAAACATATAGCAGTATAATACAGCCAGTACCATACTGAATGGGCAAAAACTGGAAGCATTATCTTTGAAAACTGGCACAAGACAGGGATGCCCTCTATCACCACTCCTATTCAACATAGTGTTGGAAGTTCTGACCAGGGCAATCAGGCAAGAGAAAGAAATAAAGGGTATTCAATTAGGAAAAGAGGAAGTCAAATTGTCCCTGTTTTCAGATGACATGATTGTATATTTAGAAAATCCCATTGTCTCAGCCCCAAATCTCCTTAAGCTGATAAGCAACTTCAGCAAAGTCTCAGGATACAAAATCAATGTGCAAAAAATCACAAGCATTCTTATACGCCAATAACAGACCAACTGAGAGCCAAATCATGAGTGAACTCCCATTCACAATTGCTACAAAGAGAATAAAATACCTAGAAATTCAATTTACAAGGAATGTAAAGGACCTCTTCAAGGAGAACTACAAACCACTGCTCAACAAAATAAAAGAGGACACAAACAAATGGAAGAACATTCCACGCTCATGGATAGGAAGAATCAATATTGTGAAAATGGCATTGCTGCCCAAGGTAATTTATAGATTCAATACCTTCTCCATCAGGCTACCAATGACTTTCTTCACAGAATTGGAAAAAACCACTTTAAAGTTCATATGGAACCAAAAAAGACCCTGCATTGCCAAGACAATCCTAAGCCAAAAGAACAAAGCTGTAGACATCATGCTACCTGACTTCAAACTATACTACAAAGCTACAGTAACCAAAACAAAATGGTACTGGTACCAAAATAGAGATATAGGCCAATGGAACAGAACAGAGGCCTCAGAAATAACACCACACATCTACAACCATCCAATCTTTGACAAATCTGACAAAAACAAGCAATGATGAAAGAATTCCCTATTTAATAAATGGTGCTGGGAAAACTGGCTAGCCATGTGTAGAAAACTGGTTCCCTTCCTTACACTTTATACAAAAATTCATTCAAGATGGATTAAAGCCTTAAATGTTAGACCTAAAACCATAAAAATCCTAGAAGAAAACCTGGGTAATACCATTCAGGACATAGACATGGGCAAGGACTTCATGACTAAAACACCAAAAGCAATGGCAACAAAAGCCAAAATAGACAAATGGGATCTAATTCAATTAAAGAGCTTCTGCACCGCAAAAGAAACTACCATCAGAGTGAACAGGCAACCTACAGAATGGGAGAAACTTTTTGCAATCTACCCATCCGACAAAAGACTAATAACCAGAATCTACAAAGAACTTAAATAAATTTACAAGAAAAAATCAATAACCCCATCAAAAAGTGGGAAATGATATGAACAGACACTTTCCAAAAGAAGACATTTATGCAGCCAACGGATACATGAAAAAATGCTCATCATCACTGATCATCAGAGAAATGCAAATGAAAGCCACAATGAGATATCATCTCACACCAGTTGGAATGGTTGATCATTAAAAAGTCAGGAAACAACAGATGCTGGAGAGGATGTGGAGAAATAGGAATGCTTTTACCCTGTTGGTGGGAGTATAAACTAGTTCTACCATTGTGGAAGACAGTGTGGCGGTTCCTCAAGGATCTATAACTAGAAATACCTTTTGACCCAGCAATCCCATTACTGGGTATATATACCCAAATGATTATAAATCATGCAACTATAAAGACACATGCACATGTATGTTTATTGCAGCACTATTCACAATAGTAAAGACTTGGAACTAACCCAAATGTTCATCAATGATTGACTGCATTTAGAAAATGTGGCACATATACACCATGGAACACTAAGCAGCCATAAAAATGGATGAGTTCATGTCCTTTGTAGCAATATGGATGAAACTGGAAACCATCATTCTGAGCCAACTATCGCAAGAACCTAAAACACAACACCACATGTTCTCACTCATAGGTAGGAATTGAACAATGAGAACACTTGGACATAGGGTAGGGAATATCACACATGGGGACCTGTGATGGGGTGGGGGATTGGGGGGGGGATACATTAGGAAATACCTACTGTAAATGATGAGTTAATGAGTGTAGCAAACCAACATGGCACATGTATACATATGTAACAAACTGGCACGTTGTGCACATGTACCCTAGAATGTAAAGTCTAATAAAAAAAAAAAAAAAAGTTCACAAATCTAATCTTCATTTGACCGAAACTTTGGCCAGAAAACTGAAGGTTTGAGGATGGGTCATTTGGTCCATATGAAACAATAATATTTTATCATTTACTGTTTTTTTTTTTTTTTTTTAATTCTTGTTTAGTCCTTTCATTAACTCTCCAATATTTTAGCATGAGGCCTAGGGGACTGTCAGGGGGAATTTTATTATCCCCTTGACCCTTTTTATCTCCTACTTTACCTCGAGTATTTTCTATTTTGAAAGCTGCAGAGTCCCAGTTCCTCATATTAGTGATTTCTTGCCCTCTCTTCTTTAGAGACTGTTTGAGGCTCAATCCCTGATATTAGGAATTTTTTTACTTCCCTTGTCTTAGAGGCTTAACCCGCACAACTAGAAGTATCTTGATGTCCCAAGTAAGGAATACTTTATTGCCCCCACGGCTTTTCTTGTCTTGAAACATCCTGACCAAGGAATACTGCACAACCTCTGTGGCTTTTCTTACCTTGGTCCTCACCAAGAAATATTTCACCGCCCCTGTGGCTTTTCTTACCTTCATCTGTGCACAGAGTTACCAGGTCACTACCTTACATTTGTAGGCCTTCTCTTCCTGTGTTGCTGAGAGGCTGGGTTTATTTGTCATGCGGGTGGGTCTTGATCTCTTACCCCTGTGGCCACCACAGTGAGGCAGTGGGATGTGTCTCCTCATGAGAGATGATCAGAGATCCCACCCCAGAGGAGAATGGGCTCCCAGGCAAGCCCCCAAAGTTGTTGGAAATAAAGCTTAGAGTCGCAAAGGAAACAAGCACTTAAATGAAGAATTTCTCAGCAGGACAAATTTACTTCTGTAGAAGTGTGCTTCTCCCAGATCTGGCCACCCCAAGAGCACACCAAACAAAGGAGGGAAGGGGCTTTTATTTCTAATGCAGCTTGTCCCTTCTACTGTGTCCTGCGTCCATTGGCTGGAGTTGGATTGCACAATTTAAGCTAAACTCGGTTGGCTAACTTGAAAAGTGCAGGAATGTGGTTACACTGGTGTGAAGGACAGTTTCATGAGGGAAGGGCTATTGTGATAGGAAGGGTAATTTATAGAGTGGGTTGCAGATGTGGACTCCATAGATATGGACCGACAGAAGGGTCTTTTACTGAAACCAAGACAGGGAGGCACAAAGAGCAAGAACGTTTTGCCTTGAAAGTAGAGAACAAATAACAAGGAAACTAAACAAGCTAAACCTTTGAAGAGGAACTTTTTCTTGTATCTGACAAGAGAGAAAAGAATAAAGCAGAATGAATGATGTCCATAAACTATGAGACAACTTTAAAAGGTTTTATATGAGTTCTTTTAAAGAACTATCCACATCTGCAACCCACTCTATAAATTACCCTTCCTATCACAATAGCCCTTCCCTCATGAAACTGTCCTTCACGCCAGTGTAACCACATTCCTGCACTTTTCAAGTTAGCCAACCGAGTTTAGCTTAACAACTACACATGCACACGTATGTTTATTGCGGCACTATTCACAATAGCAAAGACTTGGAATCAACCCAAATGTCCATCTGTGACAGACTGGATTAAGAAAATGTGGCACATATACACCATGGAATACTATGCAGCCATAAAAAAGGATGAGTTTGCGTCCTTTGTAGGGACATGGATGCAGCTGGAAACCATCATTCTTAGCAAACTATCACAAGAAGAGAAAACCAAACACCGCATGTTCTCACTCATAGGTGGGAACTGAACAATGAGATCACTTGGACTCAGGAAGGGGGACATCACACACTGGGGCCTATCATGGGGAGGGGGGAGGGGGGAGGGATTGCACTGGGGAGTTATACATGATATAAATGATGAATTGATGGGTGCTGACGAGTTGATGGGTGCAGCACACCAACATGGCACAAGTATACATATGTAACAAACCTGCACGTTATGCACATGTACCCTAGAACTTAAAGTATAATAAATAAATAAATAAATAAATAAATAAATAAATAAATAAAATTTTAAAAAAAGAACAGTACATGGAAAAAAAAAAAAAAAGTTTTATAGACCCATAACTGAAATACTAAAAAAAAAAGAAAGATTAAAAAAGAAGCAATATTTTAAATAATATTAGGTAAAATTTTTTCAAAATTAATGACAGACAGCAAACCACAGATCTAAAAAGCTCCAAGGACACAAGCAGGTTAAAGAGATTATTTTGGCAAATCAATTATATCTATCCATCTATCTATTAATATGTTTATATATTAATAATATTGGCAAAATATACTTCATACAGAATGAACAAGTTATTTTTTATGGTGAACTCAGGTGGTAGGAGACATCTTAGTTCCTAAGGAGACTCACTTAATATAAAACAGTATGGTAATAGGAGTGTTTTTGTGACATTGAGGTCAAATTTCATTTAATTTAATTAGGACTTCTTGTTTGATCAGTTAGTATAAAGAAAAATCTTTACAGTCACAAAAGCAAACAAACAAGTGTGCAATAAAACTTTTTAGTTTGCTGCTTTTTAATTTTATCTGTAACTTTTACCATAACTTTTATGTATTATTTGAAAGCAAGTACACTTGAAGATATTATGTCAAATGTTGTATACTTTTATTCATCTGTTAATACTTAAAAATAGACACTATTTAGTTTATAATTATTTATATTTATACTATAAATAATTGTGTATAATTATTCAGATTTATACTACTTATAATACCACTTAAAACTGTTTAAATACTAATAAAAATAAAACCAATTAGGCCTTTGTACTGTAGCTTGCACTTTTTAATCTCTTTGTCATTTTAAGAACAGAAGAGAATCAATTGCTCTCAGTGTTCACAGAAATCCGGGTAAAGTAAATCTTTACTTTTGACTTCACCCATGGGACATTTTTAAATTTCCCAGTTATTTTCATGTTTGCTAGACTCTGAAAGAAAACGAAGACTAATACATCTGAAACCCTTGTTGGGATGATTATTTCTCTTCCTGTGATGTCCGGCAATCCCTGTAGAGAGAACACACAGAATTATTTCATGCTTCACATGAAAGCCATTATCCACACCTAAATTGATATATTTTTTAAACTTCCTCATTCTGAGAAACACATTAGGGGAAACGGACATATTGAATATTGTCAATAATTCTTTCTACTTTAATAGCTGTGATAACATGAGAGAAAGATGAAGCTTCTTTCCTTGAGGAAATAATAATTGAGTAAACATCTATTTTTTTATTTTTCTCTATTTCTACAAGTGACAGCAGTAATTTTCACTAGTAGCAAATAGGGACACCAACAGGAATAAAAAAAAATATGAATAGCTGCCTACAGTGCTTCCTTAGACTCCTTTCCACCTGGAAATCTGGATCCTGAGTGTTCTGTCTCCAGGCGCCTTATCTTGATTCTTGTCATGAAGTGTTTCTGACATGAGACCATTTGAAGCCTCACATGACCAGTGAAAATAGCCTCAACTGCCTATTTAGTGAGATTTGCTCAATATACTCAGAAGAGTTAATTCTGGTAACCAGAATAATACATTCTTTTGTCATATGCAATAGACAAGCCAGGACAGAGTTTATGTGACAGTGCATATTGTCTGTAAAACCGACTTTTAGTTTTTATGTGTGAATGGTTCAGGCTCTAAAAGTGACACTGATACCACAAATAGGAGATAAGTGAAATGATTATGAAATAATATAATCAATAAGTAATGAACAGTAATTATTTATTGGACAGTAAATCAATAGAAACAGCCTGTGCACATTTTCATATTGTCACACACATAACAGATAACTAGGCATAATCAATAGAAAGCTAAATCCTATGGCCCCAAATAAATGGCTAATTTCATAAATATTTATGTGTTCAATGTATCAACTTGGCATGAACTCTTTCTGAATTAGTTAGTAATATCCTACATTGTCTATTCCTGATAATTTCCTATTGTCTATTTGTGAAGGTTTAAAAATTATACTATTTATTTCATACTAAATGTAAGCATCCTGGCATTGCTGTGAATATATCTTGTTCACTTATATGTGTTAAATTGTTTACAGATTCAGAAAAAACAATCAGTTGTCAGCAGACCTGCATGATAAGATATACCAGAAAAACCCTTCAGACTGTGAGAGAATTATTCCAAGTGAAAATTCAGATTTACAGAAAGATAACAAGAAAGGCAAAAATAATATGTGTATATATGTAAAAACTATTTTTCTCTTTTTTGATTTCTTTAAATCAAGAAATTGAGTTATTTAATAAAATATAATAAAAATGTGCTTTGAGATTTATAATAAACGTTGACGTACAAGACAGTGATAGAATAGAGATTGATGGATATCAACAGAGGTACTTGTTGTTTCTTGTAAGTACATGATATGCATATGATAGGTAAAGTGGTATAATATTAATTCAAATTAGATTGGGAAAAGTTCATTTATATAGTGATTCCTAGAAAAGCAACTGACGGTGGGAGGCAAAGAAATATAGTAGTATGTCCATACAAAGGATAAAAAAAATACTGAATTAGTTGAATTATTGATTTTAAAAACTTAATCATTCAAAATAAGCAGGAAAAGAGAACTGAAATTAAATTAAGTATGTACCAAATACCATTATCCTCATTTTACAGATGAGGATACTGATACCAAGTGAAGTTAAAATATTTGCCCAAGATTAAATAATTATTTAGTGTAAATTCTGTGATTTAGAGACCTGGCTTTTCCCAATTGTGCTTGATCCTTAAACTGAATAAACATTTTAATTACAATCATAACTGAAGAAAAATACAGGTTCTGAATGGATATGATTTAAGTGTAGAATTTCTGCTGAAAATAAAACTTGTATATAAAATGTGAAATAAAGTTGATTTAGGTAATCTCTTATTTTACTTTCTTTTTATTGTTGCCTTTTCTTTGTGCTTGTTAATTTTAATTCAAAAAGCAGTCATTTAAACAGTATAATAAAGTCACATAACTATCTGCCAAAAGAAGAGAAAAAAATATCAAAAATTTTAAAATCATGCAAACCAAAAGTAATAGAAAATACAAGAAAACAAGGAATACAGGAAACAAGTAAAAATTAAATTACAGGAGTATAAATTGATCTAATCATAATAGTTACATTAAATGTAAATTTACTCCCAATTCAAAATTAGATGGCAAGATTGTCAGAGTAGATTAAAATATGCAAGACCCAACTCTGTGATATCTTCAACAGCTCCATTTTAAATACAAAGACACTGACACTTTAAAAGTAAAAGGATAGGGAAAATGCATGTAATAGAAACACTAGTTATAAAAAAGAAAATGTGACTATATTCACATTAGAAAAAGTATATTTAAAGACAAATGGTATCACTAGAGATAAAGAGAGTCATTTTCTTATTAAAGTGCCAATTTTTCTAAAAGACACAATAATCATATAAATAGATATGCCTAATAGAACTTTCAAGCATAAAATAAAAAATGACAAAGTACAGGACTGAATAGACAAAATTTATAATTATCATTCAAGATTTTATCTTTCCATTTTAGGAATGAATAGTATAAGAGCAGACAAAATGTAAAGAGCATCTTTTTTTCAGACATGACAGAATAATTATTATGCTGGTTTTCCTACTAGCAACAACTACAAAAATTGCAAAATATGTGAGGCACAGTGTTTAGTCATGGGAAACAGACATTTTAAGATGGCAATTGTTGAAAGAAAGTAAATTCATAAGGTGAATCCTATGATTACTGCAGTCAATGGCCTGTGAACAATTTCCCAAAGCAAAACTTTGCCATTCTGTTGAACTAAGGAGGAATGGATCCGAATTTGCGGCTGCTGAAGCATTTGGAATTTGGGAGATAGGGCTCTTGGAAAACAACGAAGAACGAGACACAGGAAAGCAGTATGGGGGTTTCCCTCAATTCTTAGTTGAGGGGTAGGCTGTGTACTTGCAGAGCAAAACAATATAATGTTAATAAAAGCGGCTACTGTGAGGTTGTGAGCAGAAAAACAATACCAGAGGGTACACATTACGAAATGTTCTAGGAGGTAGTTACCACTCAAGATAGATCTCTTTGAATTGCTTATCTTACATTTCTAGTAGAGCTTGTCCACATTTCTTAGAGCAAATAATCAGACATGGAAAATGACTTAGTTTCTTTGCTGGCTTTTTTAAAAGAATAACAAAGACCATAACTTCCTTGGGAATAAAATCAATTAAAGATACAGATGGCTTCTTCTAAAACTTGGTGTTTCTTGCAATCATCACAGACAGTTGTCTTTTCAATGCATGCAGATTGCTCAGGAAGCAAACAACCCTTTGCATATTGCTATAGAAACACAATTAAATAAAGTTCTAGAGACACTTAAGATCTCCATCTACTGGGGCTTTTGAGATTAATTCCTCTGAAAAACTTTATACCTATGCTTCTTTAATGAGGTTTCTGTTAGCACTAGAATGTAAGAGTCCCTTTACCATTCATAATCTCATACACTTATTACCATAGACTTGGCTTCTTCTCTTTGGCCCACATTCCCCTACTTCACGTCTAACAAGATGAGCATACAGACTAAATTCCTGTCTTAATAATCTGTAAAGCTTATTCTCTGATAGATAAATATTATTACACATAGTTAATCTCATTACTGCATACTTACTCCATTTATTATTCCCAGTTAAATCTCCTTTCCTTTTGGCATATTCTTTACTCTGTGACTTCTCAGGACTGCTCCTAACCCACATTCCATGTACCTCAGTATCAATATGTGAGCTCACTCATACTCACTTTACCACTCCATATAATCCTAATACTCTCTCTTTATATATATAATACTCTCTTTATAATCATAATACTCTCCATATATATATATATGTAATCTTTCTGTATATATAGTCATCTAGTCATTATTGCTCCCTACCCAGCTTCAGACCTTTAGTTACAATCTGGTAGGCTGTAAATAAATTTAAATAAATTTATTTAATTTATCAAATATTTGTTCATTCTAATTTATTGAAAATATTGACACTGAACTCTTCCACACCAAGTCCTCCTATTATGATCAAGAATTTAAAATTGTAATGTGGATGAGCTAAGTAATAACTCATCATCTCTCTTTATTTACTCATGTTAGCCAGCCATCCGATTTCCCTAGACATGTCTTAGAATTTATAGTTGGCTGTGTGTCATAACTATTTAACAGCCAGTTCTGAGAAAACAAACAAAAAAATTCTGATTTGTAGATTTACATGCAATACGTTCTGCATTGAATGTAAGTTGGAAGGAGATATGCTTAATCTGCTCCAGCACCCCACTGTTTATAGCCCAGAACTTACGTACTTTAAAATTTTCAGATAACAACTCATTAAATTTTACTTGCTTCCAACTTCGTCATTTGCAATTATACAACTTTCTTTATATATCTAATGTAGACTTCAAAATAAATCACCAGAACTTTTTCCTTACTGAAGTCACTACTTCCTTGGCCCATTATCCTATGTTTCAAAGTCTGGCAAAATTCTAACACTACATCAGTCTATCTACCTGTCTTTTCCATATCTATTTTGAACTACTAAACAAAAATGGAAAATATCTTACAACTTTAGGCTTTACATCTTTATTTGGTATCAAGTTATCTGACCCCAGTTTAGCCCTGAACATTTGTCAGTTTTCTGTTTCCCTATACAATTAAGAATCTATTCTTATTTTTAGAGAAGGGGTCTTGTTAAATTGCTCATGCTGGAATGTGGTACCTAGTCACAAGCGCAATCATATAGCACACTACAGCTTCAAACTCCTGAGCTCAAGCAATCCTCCCGCCTCAGCCTCTGGAGTGCTGGGACTATAGGTGCACACCACAGTGCCTGGTTTTATAATGTCTTTTGGTCTACTTTACCTAAATTTCAAAATATACCATCATCATTCTCACGTTTTGACAACCATCACAGAAATTTTTCTCATACAATCAGTCAATGTAATCCCACCACTATGGATCTCCTCATCCCTAGCTTTCTTAGAAACATAAATCTTACAATTTCTCCCTTTTTGGCCAGTATTTCCACTCCCTCTCTGTGATCTTTTAATCTAGCATTAATATGTTTCAATATCTCCTTTAAAAAATTTTGAATCCTGTGTTTTATAGGAATTCTTCCTGTAGCTGCTTTGACAGAGAACTTACACCGTCTCTTCTTTCTGATGTAACACTTCTACCTCAATACATTGAAACTTGACCATGACCTGTATCACCCCAAAAAACCTGGAAGGATTGTCATGCTAAAATCACTAGTAGACTGTTTTAGCATATACTCTAAACAACAGATGATATCATTGATCATTCTGTACTCCTTATAATTATCTTTTCTGTTTTCTATTTCTTGATCCTTCACTGTCTTCCTCTTAGATGACTGCTTTTTGTTTTCCTCAAGAATGATCTGGCCAGGTGCGCTGGCTCACGCCTGTAATTCCAGCACTTTGGGAGGCCGAGGCGGGTGGATCACGAGGTCAGGAGATCGAGACCATCCTGGCTAACATAGTGAAACCCCATCTCCACTAAAAATAAGAATTAGCTGGGCGTGGTGGTAGGTGCCTGTGGTCCCAGCTACTCGGGAGGCTGAGGCAGGAGAATGTTGAGAACCCGGGAGGAGGAGCATGCAGTGAGCTGAGATCACGCCACTGCACTCCAGCCTGGGCAACACAGTGAGACTCCATCTCAAGAAAAAAAAAAAAAAAAGCATGATCTTATGTGTTTTCCTTCTCGTTCGTATCATTATTATTTTATTTATTCTATGTACTCAATTAACATCAGAGTCTTTCAAATCTATATTTTTATAATAAGTTCCATAACCTAGATGATGATGCATTTATGTGCCACAGACATGAAATTCAAAGTTAACATGTCTAAAGCTGAGCATATATTGCCTCCTCAAATATGCCTCTTCTGCCATGATACCTTTTTGTGAGTGACTCCACCTCTACACATTTACCTGACTAGAAATTTGGTCAACACTCTTGAAATCGTATGTTTCTTTCCAATAATTTAATCACAAATTTATTTTTGAATGTTCTATTTTTTTAATCTATAAACTTCTTTTCCTTCCCACTGTATATCTCTTCTTTTAGAAACTCATCATTTTACTCAAGTCAGTATGACAATATCCTTCCATCTGCAGTCTTACATATAGCAAATTTACACCATGGCCTTAGCAAATTTTGTAAAATGCACAATTAGTAGTATAACTTTTCAAATTAAAATACTTCAATAGCTCAGTATTTTATTGAGGATAGGTAAATTAAAAAAAAAGAAAAAAGAGACATCTCTTAAACTGACTTTTTTATTTGTGTGAGAAGTCTTTATACTTAGATTCTTTAAAACTTTGTTAAATGCTATAGTGATAAATTAACATACTGTATTAATCAGCTACTATAAGAAGTCTCAAAAATTTAGTAACTTATACATAAAATTTTCTTTATCATTAATTCTAAAATACGTGTTTCTAGTGGGTGGTAGAAAGTGTATTTCTAAACATTCAAGATCCAGCAGACTTCAGCATCTTCACTACATGATTTCTGAGTCACTTAGAGTCAACATCCAATGTCAGATGGAAGAAGATAGTGGAAGATGGTGTGCTGGCCAATTCTGCAAACAAAACATGTTACTTTATTTATTTAGGTCTGAGTCCATTTTAGAAATTCTAGAAAATAAGGTCGATGCCCATCACGAAGATAAGGAATAATTTATCAAATAGTAGCCTCTGTTTATGGTGTATAAGAAATAACAGGGTGGCACACCCAACCTATATTTTCTTATGCTTGCCACTATTGTTGAGACTATGTTACCTAACCATTATCTCTCTCAATGTGCATGCCCATTTGTTCCAATTATTATTAGTGAACCATAAGCCAAAGCTCCCTGGAATTTTTCTTATATCTTTTCCTTCCTCTTTTTTGTTAGATGGTTATATGATGGCTCAGTCTGTCCGAGCCATCTTACAACTCTGAAATTGATGCTGAAAGAATCACAGGTATGTTCTTTCGGATACCATTGCACTGTCAAACGAGTAAACCCCTACCTGTAGACTTGTCATACTAATAAATCCTAGAGAGTCCTATTTCTTTAAGACAGTCTAGTCAGATGCTTCATAACTTGCAGCTAAAACATCCCTAATAGATAAATCTAGCAACTAACATCATGTAATTTAATATTTGTTTTGCTCATACGTTCTATTATTTTGCCTCTTAATGTTCTATATACATTCTGTATTCAGATTTCAGAGGGAGAAGGGGATGCATAAAAGAAATGTATTGCCTCATATGTTAATATGCTTGCTACAAAATACAAGAAGTGTGAAACTAAGTCATACCTATCAAATCTATGGTTTAAAAAATTGTAATCTCTAAAATTTGATACTATTGTTAGAAATTTAATGAATAACTTGAAGAAATTCATAACTCAAACATAAAAGAACATTTTATTCTTCAAAGATTTCCTCTGAGTCCTTTTAAAATATTTATTTGTAAGAAATATTTTATATTTGCTGAAATTTAAAAATTTATTATCTTCCAGTGATTGATGCACAGTTATCTATTTATTGACAGAGGGAAATACATATATATATTTATATATATTTATATATATATATGTATCTTTAATTACATTTGAACACGTAATGTGTTGTTATACAAAGTTAAGAAAGCACAAAATAAAGTGCACAATAAGTTTCCATTGTATCCTTTTAACTCTTTTACTCAAGCCACCTAATTCTTTTTCTCCAAGGCAAGCACTAATACCTGTTTTCTGTATTTTCTTCTTGAGTCTACACAAATGCCAGGAATCTATACAAATTGTAAATGTATGATTATTCTGTCACTTTGGCAATTTTGTGTTTTCATCTGCATTACCATTTGTAGGCATTAGAAAATGTGTCAAGTTATTGTTTAAAAAAGATTTTCAAGCTTAGTCAGGCATTGATGTTTGTAAGTATGTAAATATGTGATATGTAAACAAATAAACTGGAAAGCAGGTATTCTTTGGTTTTATTGTAACTGATGATTGTAGAATGAAAACATCAAAGATACTGCATTCTGGTGTCATTATTTATTTTTAGACATAGTAAATCACCATTGTGGATCTCATAAGTAAACATAATATTTTTATTTGCTTTCATAATTCTGATATGTTTAAGAGGAAAAATAGCTTTACACATGGATACTTGAACTGTAATTGGTAACAGAGAATATAGTTTCATAATTTGACTGGGATGAGAAAAGTGGAATTCTGTAGCAGCTTGTTGCTTGTGATGTAGAAATTTAATGGACTCATAAATAGCCTTCAAGTAACCCCTGTTATTTTAGCCACCAATCCTTTATTGCTAATTTCAAAGACACCTGTTTCTCATCCTCTTTAGGAATCTTTAGTTGGAATCATGAATTTTCTCATCTTTGCCCACTTTGGTTTAGGTTTCAGCTGTCTCAGAGCTGCTTTCATTTATCTCTTTCCAACTGAAAAATTTTTGTAGCTGTTGTCATATATCTCCTATAATCTCTATTATTGTAGTTTTAAGTTTTAAAAATAGTATTCTTACAATAGCTAGAATAAAATTTCATAAGGACAAAAAAAAAGTAAGTCTTTATCTTCTTAACCTGGAACTCCAAATTAGGCTTTTTAAGGTACTTTCTGATTTCTAGTATTTAGGGTGATATAGGGTAGTACATGACCTCTATTTTTACAATAGTCACCAATAACTGAGAATTCAAAAGACGTATCCTAACATTATGGATGTGAACGTGGGTCTTTCCTTACATGAATTATAGCCCTAGCTATAAATACATAAGCAAATAAATAAACTGAAAAGCAGATATCCTTTGGTTTTATTGCAATTGATTTTAGTAGAATTTAAAAAACACCCAAAAATAAAATAAAATTATATCTTTATGCATGCAGCAAAGGGAACGAGAAAAAAAAATAAATTAGAAAATACACTTTGTTTTGAACAAATAATTAGTTTAATATATCTATAACTTAATAAAATCTATATTTGAGCATAAAGTATTTGTTCATTATATTGTTAAAATAGAAAAAAAAACAATAAAATTGAGGGACATCTAATAAACTAAGATCTTCAACTGGTTTGTGAATATGAAACATGATAGAAATACATCAAACAATGACATGTGTCTGTCAAATGATTTGAACTACATTAAAATCCTGTTTCCTAATATCTTGTTTTCTATGGGTATTGGTGATTATGGAAACACGCATGCCATAACTGTTCAACATGAATTTAAATGACACTAGTAACATCTATGAAGATAATTAGCTCTTATTTTCACCTGCTTGAGAAATTGAAAATGGGAACAACTTAAAATTATGGGTGGCCTTTTTTTTGGTCAAAGAGTAGCTCAACTAAAAGAAAATTCTTGATAATTCATTAACTTTTGAGACTTTTTGATTCTTCACTACACGAGCTTTGCTGGATTTCGTGAAGGGAAAAATACTACATATTTTAAACCTACTGCCACGAAATCATCTCTCTATGAACTAAAACTTAAAGCCTTTTCAAGTGGACTTGTAAAAATCAAAGAAAAAAATGCAGTTTCCCAATTACATAATGTTTAATAAAGCATGCAATAAAATAATTCATTCAAAATCTAGCAGAAAGATCTGCTTTTAAATGTAAGAAAAGGCCACTTTTATAATAATTTGAAAATAAAGAGTAAATCCATAGCATGGCTTGTTTGGTAGAGTTTTAGGAATGGATGAGTGAGTAAAACCCTTCGGAAATCAAAATCCTGCTAGTTATTATTATGAATTCTGCTTTTGGCCTAGCTAGTACTCTGTACTCTGTATTATAGTTACTTGGGAAAGGCAACTATGCAAATTCTCCTATTTAATTTATCTCCAGGCAGAAATCTGCAGAAACTTGGAAACCCTGAAGAAAATTGTTGAAGGTTACTCTTGCTCAGATGACCTCAAAATTGAAACATAGATTTGTAATGCTTTTTTGGTTGACATGGACAGCAAATCAATGCAGCAGACCTTGCCAAAAATGACCTCACTGACTTAAGGACAAAGGGAATGATTCTTCATGAATTTTACTCAACAAGTCTTAGAGAAGTCTGTTGTTCTTTGACACAAACTTACCCTTATTTATCACACTGAGCTATGTGAGTTTTGATTCTTTTTTCTATATGGATTTTTACTGAGCATTTCAGCACTTATTGCCATAAAAATGGCAAGTGAAAAAATGGAAATCAAAGATAGTCTTTGCTTTACAAAAAACTACTCAGTAATTTAAAAATATTTTTCAAGACAATCAAACATATTTTAATTGAGTATGTAAGTAGAAATAAATATGATTTTTTTATTGATGCTCACAATTCCCTTTTACCTAGAAGTGGAAGGCAGTTAATAGGCTGCTTCAACATCCTTAAAATCTTCTCTGACTGTTCCCTGTAATGTTTACCCTTAAAGCTGGTACTTCATTCAATTGCTTTCTTGAAATTGTCTCAAGTGGAATTTTGATACTTTATCCATCCATATACAGTAACGAGTGAAAATATCACTTTCCTCTTTATTTTCCTAAGCAATGTTTTTCTGAAAACTTTGTTCCTTCATGGTTTAAATTTAAAAATAAATAACTAAACACATAAAAATAAATAAGCAAGTCCTTGTTACTCAAGCTTTATATAATTTGCTTATTTTGTCCTATAGCCACATTCATGTTTGCACATAGCAACATTCTGGTCAACCTCCATCATTCCTCAGTAACTTGACAATTGCTTCACAGTCCAGATTTTGACAAACATTTTATCTTTGTGACTGATCCATTGAAAATCCGGGCCTCTTGCTTTCTTGACCAATTCTTCCAATGCTCTTCCTTCCCATTTTTTTCAACCCTTTTTCTTTGGCCATATAATGACCTTTATTATTCATGCAAACTCTCCTGCCTTTGAATTGCAATTTCATAAATCCCAGTTACTCACCATTTCCAAATTTTCAGCTTTCTTATTTTGTAACACTTGCAATGCATGTAATACAATTCTGTTGTATTGAATTACATTAAAAACTCAAGTGGCATAAGTATACTTTATTATCAAATATAGTATAAAATAGTTTAGCTAAAAAATTAGCTTACAAAACAAAAATCAAAATAGATTAAAATTTTATATAAATTCCATGTAATATTCAAATAATTCTGAAATGTAGTAATCTATCAAAATAACAGTCATTATTATGTGCATTATGTGTGTATACCTGTGCGTGTATGTATATACATATATTTATATGTATATCTATAGATAAACACAAACACGTATGCCACTATTTATAAATATGTTGATAATTCCTTCAGTTGAAAGTATAAAGGATATAAAATATTTATTCAAAGTATTCTTTCTTCCAGGTTTGTAATGATCAAGAGAGTAGGAGAAATTATTTCTGTTTTCCTGTATCCAATGCATCTCTATCCATAAAATACTCTATGCATAGAGTATTTTAGTTCTACTATAACTCAATAGTAAAACTCCTAAATTTATTTGGTTTACTTATTTTTTTCTCCCCACTATGCAAATGCATATTTCATAAAGTTTGGTAAATTTGCTTATATTCTTCAACTTTATCCATGGCAACTGTGACACAGAATCCCAGGAGTACATGTGGAAAATTCAGATTCTCGAGTGCATAACAGAGCAAAACAGGGTAGATTCTGTTTAGCGTCTATTCTACCATTAAGGTTGACATCACTAAATTTAAATATTTCTTTCTAGGTCCTACTTAGGTTTTGGGATGCAATATAATAAGCAATATAAGGAAAAAGAAAAAGTTTAGTGAATATATAATTATTTGAAGCAAAAAATAGCCCACCTGGCAATAACACTTGACAGCAAACAAGCAAAAGAATGTTTACCAGAGACAGTGAAAATAAAGGCAACAGCAGAAAGAGTAGAAAATATGAAATTGCCATAGTTAAAGTTGAAGAGAAAAATCAAGTCTTAACAAATTTCATGAAAGGTCTATTTGTGTGCCAGAAAAACATACAAGCAAACCAATGTTCATATAAAGCAGACTTGCTTAATCTCTAGACAACTGTCATATTGGGATGGGTGATCCCTTGCTGTGGGGTCTGACCTGTGTACTACAGGATGCCTGGCCAGCATCCCAATTCTCTACCCACTGTATGTGCCAGTAACCACATCCTCCTGAAGTTGTAACAAAATTGTCTTTAGACATTTTTAAATATCCCCTGAGGGAGCAAAATCACCCTTACTGATTTAAGTAAAGGCACACTAAAATATTTTGCACTTTGTGGTGGAATCCGATTTCTGTTTGTTGCTTCTGCTCTTGTGAAAAGAAGAGTAAAGTTCATATCTCCTTGGCTTTAATGTCCTATTGGGTGTCAGTGACACTTATGAGGCATAGGCCAGGAGATTTAAGGGAAAGATGTATAACACTGGCTATGAGAAAAAGAACAAATAAAGGAAAGAGAAAAAATGAAAATTTGTTTGTAATGAAGTAAAGAATTGTTAAAAGAAAAATCTACTATGAAATTATTGTACGGTATGACCCCCAAACTATAGAGGTACATTTATTTTATTTTATTCTTTTCTTTTTCAAGTTAGTGCATACAATTTTAGTTGCTCCTCTTTTCAAGGAAAAAAAAAAATCATACCATTTTCTACAGTTTCTGAAATGTAAGGATTTACAGAAAGCATTACACAGCAAGCTTCACAATTTGCATTACAATGTATGATTGAGAATCATTGTATAACTCTGTTCCTGCTGTTTTGTATTGATTGTACACTGTATGTTTCATTAGACTGCCTTCAAAACTATTCCAAATGTGTTACAGATTTGCTAATTTCAATAATTGCCCTGAGACTGTGACTATTGCTACAAGTGACTAAAAATATATGCTGCAGAAAGGCAATGGTAGTCAGTCATTCAGCCCTTTTAACAGCTAAAATGTGAAGATTCAGTATGGTTTTAATGATTCATATTGATTGAGACCACTCTCTGAGTTGAACAATTGAGATAAAATTATGGTTTGAATGTATGTTGGTTTACTTACTTTTTTCTCCCCACTATGCAAATGTATATTTCACAAAGTTTGGTAAATTTGCTTATATTCTTCAACTTTATCCATGGCAACTGTGACACAGAATCCCAGGAGTACATGTGGAACATTCAGCTTCTCGAGTGTATAACAGAGCAGAACAGGGTAGATTCTGTTTAGCACCTATTCTACCATTAAAGTTGACACCGCTCCCTTGTACGTTATGGAGTAATATTATTTGAATCCTTGAAAGAAGACCCAAAATAAAAACCTGAGTATAAGCCTGAACAAGGCGTCATTTTTTTCACATATGTTAAGAAAAGAGAAAGACTTGCCTTGCCTCAGTTATCAGGTTATTTTGTATTCTGCTTGATACATTTCTCATTCTGTCTTGTATTTATAGACAGTCAAACTCTGATGTGAAAAACACATGTATTAATTATAATCTTACCACTTTATAAGTAAATATCACTTCCATATGGTGATATAATGGGTCTGTGGACTGACAGTTTGCAGTTTAAATATTACATATTTAGTGATTTACATTCTATAATAATTTGCTTCACCTATTTAAAGCTACAAATAGTTCAAATGTGTTTACTACTGCTTCCCTTTAAAAGTTACAAAATGGCATATTTCATTTCTGTTAACAAGGAAAGGGCAATTTTCTGACTGCCACATAATGAATGTAGCATAAAAATTCAGTGAAATCATTCAGAAGTAATTTGAAAAGAAGAAATCACAGAATTGTTTAAATTAATAATGATATATTTTGTTAAGTAGACAGTAATAGAATATCTAAAGCATCTCACACTTAAATTTCACAATCCTTTTTCTATGTAAGTAGACTTCAAAATACAAAAATTAAGCTCACATTAGAAAATATTTTTTATTTAGCAATGATATGTAATTGTAGTCTATATAATTTAGACATTTAATTCAGTTATGAGTTCATTTAAATATCATGGAGAACACATGGATAATAAAATATTATCCAATAAGTTGAGGCTTTAGCTCAATTACTTTTCAGGTTGGTTACTTATCAACAGTCCCCCAACCTTTTTGGCACCAGTTTCCTGGAAGATAATTTTTCCATAGGACCAGCATGGGTGTTGGGGGTGGGCAATGATTTTGGAATGAAACTCTTTCACCTCAGATCATCAGGCATTAGTTCCTCATAAGGAGCACACAACGTAGATCCCTTGCATGTGCAGTTCACAATAGAGTTTGCCCTCCTATGAGAAGCGAATGGCACTGCTGATCTGACAGAGGCAGAGCTCAGGTGATAATGCTTGCCCACTGCTCACCTCCTGCTGTGCAGCCTGGCTTCCAACAGACCACAAACAACTGCCAGTCTATGGCCTGGGGGTTGGGAACCCCAGGTGACATGATAGGGATTTGTATAAAATATATAATTACAAGAACTCTACCACATGAAATGATAGATTTCAAATTTTGTAGTCTTGTGAACATTGATGTGTCTCACTGCTAGCCATAATTTCTTTAATATTGGTTATGTTTTCAAATAAGTTTAATAGAAAAGAGAGAAAACTATGGGAGTTACTCTTCTAATAACTTTAGTAGGTTAAGTTTCCTTGATTGAGCAGTTCTGTGTTTTTCACATATAAATGGTAGAGAAAGGTAAGCCACTGGAGTTCTTTTATGAATCTGATATCATACAGAGATTACAGTTTTATGGATGCTTCAGTGCTATTACTTAAAAAGCTCATATGAGCTGTAAGAATAAGAATGTTGCAGATGACTGTAGACTACAGCTGGTAGCATCTCTGGTGTTTTCCTCCCCGATAATGCTTAGAAAGACAAGGTAGACACAGTTTTCTGAGATTTCATATTAGTTTGAATTGAGCCATATAATTCACACATGAATTTTGAAAGTACATTAATTAAATTATCTGTTCTGTATTATGGTTATGTCCTTCCCTAAATTGCTTATTGTTAAATTTGTCATATTTGAGGAGTTTTCTTTCTCTCCTGCTGTTTGTTTATGATCTCACAGTCTGTATCAAAAGCAAGTATAGGCAAGACTTTCCAGAATAAACAAATAAGAAAAAATAGGAAAAAATAGAAAAAAAGGTAAGAATCTAGTTAATAGGCACACATATAATAAATTGCATTTATTACAACCGCTATTAATGTAAAACAGAACCAAGTAAACATTAACGCATTCAACAATGCATTGTTTATGTCAAATTTTCATAAAAGTTTTGGTTACAAGATAGTCGAGTTGCAGATATGTGAGACATAAACACTGGAGGAGATTGATTGAAGGATGTATGAAAACTCCCTAAGCTACTTTTGCAACTACTCTGTAAATCCAGCAGTAGATCAAAATTTAAAAAAAAAATTAGAAGACAAGCATCTATGAGATTAGAACTTGTAGTCAACCAGTAGAGTAATTATTTACCTAGAAAACTTTCCTGAATCTATCTAAAAATCACTCACAAAATTGCATAGGAATCAATGACTAGACCTACATTAATAGAACATTATTTCAGACTAGACCTATATTAATGAAACATTATCTCACGATATAAGTTACCAAATGGACAATGGAAGCATAGTATTATATGCAATGAAATAGTTTTGTTATAAATATTTGTGCGTACACATACGTGAGTGTGTATATACACACAACTATTCATACGTATGTTCATATGTATTAGTTGCCTTGGGCTTCCATAACAAAATATTATGGACTGAGTGTCTTAAAAAAATAACTCCTTGTCATTTTATAATGACAACATCGATCTGTTTTCAGTTATTTATTGTTTATTGGAGTCCATGATTAAATTGCTAACAAATTTGATTTCTGGAGAGCGCCCTTTTTTGTTTGCAGACCGTTGCCTTCTTCCTGTGCCCTCACATAATGTTTCTTCTGTGTGTATTTGGCAAGTGGGAAACAACTCTTTGGTGTCTCTTCTTCTGATAAAGACACATTCCCATTAGGTAATGGTGTCTTTCTTACGACCTCATTTAACCTTCCTTACTTCTATTAAGGCTACATCACAAAATACAGTCATATTAAAGGTTAGAACTTCAACACATGAATTTTGGAGGGAGATAATTCAGTCCATAATATATATAAAATACATATTAACATATAATATACTAACATGTAATTAATGTTACTTTAATAGTATATATTATATATATATTATACAGTTATATATTATATATAAATGTTATAAATATTTAAATAGTTATTTATAATATATAATAAATTCATAACATATTTAATAATATATTATATATTATAGTACAATTTAATATATAGCATATAAATTATAATATAACATAAATATATATTTATATGTTATATAAATTTTAATATATTGTATATGCTATATATTAGTATTATGTTATATATATTACTATTAGGTACTATTCATATATATGTTTTATATATTACTATTGTGTTATATATGTGTATTATATATTACATATACACACACATACAAATATACATATACACACACACGTTCAACACAACTTTGAATGATGTCAGCTGTAAAAAATAATCTCAGGACCAAAATAACTAAGCCAAGGGAAAATGTCAAGCTTGATACTGCATCTGGCAAGCCTGCCTCCATTTTATTTCCAAATAAGATTGCTGCAAAGATAAAAAAGCTACATGCCTGCCTCACAGTTTTCACCAAAGAAAATTTCTCGTGGACAAAGGACAGAGAGAACTGGAAGCCAGTCCTCTGTTCACCTGGGGCAAATGCGTTATCTGATTGCTTCTGCTTCCTCTGCCCTTTTGTTTCACCAAGCCAGACTAAGGCATAAGTGACTACTCCTCTGCCCTCTCGTCACATGTAAATTGTGTATTCAGGGAAAGGGTAATCAGAGACTCAAAAGAATGCAACCTTTGTTCCCTGTGACCTGGAAGCCCCCTCCCTTAGTTCAAGTAGTCCTGCCTTTCCAGAACAATGTACATCTTAAACATACAGATTGATGTCTTACGTCTCCCTAAAATGTATAAAACTGACCTGTACCCCCACCACCTTGGGCACATGTTGTCAGAACCTCCTGAGTCTGTGTCATAGGTGCATCCTTACACTTGGCAAAGTAAAAATTAATCGAGACCTGCCTGTCTCAGATATTCTGTGTTCACACAACAAATTGGTACATAATTCAACATCACACAGTTTTGGAGATGCCTCTAATGGTTGAGAAAGGGCTTTGGGACTTATACTGTGGAAATCTGTTAAGTAATCCACCTATCACTTATTCGTGTTCACTATGTTCAGTTGTCCATCAGGCCCGTGTACCTTCAGTTAAAGATCAGTTCATTCTAGGTCACATCCAGAACACAAGACTCAAGGAGGGGCAAGGTGTTTTGTTTTGTTTTGTTTTTACTTGTCCTTTTTCCCCATCTGGAGCTCAGACTTTAAGCAAGTAGACATTAGAATGGAAAATGTCTCATATGCATATTCTGATTTTTGCCCAGAAAGAGAAATTTGAACAATAAAAGAGGTCACAGAAAGTCTACAGTTCAGCAGCCACCTCCGATTCCTTCACGGATAGTCAAATAAGAAAACATAAAGACCTAGTATCCCTAATGAGTTCATATCCCCTCTCCCATCCTGAACCACCTACTTTTAATGTATGAGAAAAAAATGAAACTTTTGCCTTGAGTCACTGTAATTTTTTTTTACTGTTAGAGAAGAATTTAATCTTAACAAAAAGGGGAAAAAAATACAGTGTCCAAAAGTGGGCAAAGCTGTGATAAGACATTCTCTTCTTAAAAGCAGTTGTATTTTACATTAATAATTGTATAGATTCAGGTCGGGCGTGGTGGCTCACACCTCTAATCCCAGCATTTTGGGAGGCCAAGGTGGGCAGATCATGAGGTCAGGAGTTTGAGACCAGCCTGATCAACACAGTGAAACCCATCACTACTAAAAATACAAAAATTAGCTGGGCTTGGTGGTGCGTGCCTGTAATCCCAGTTACCCAGGAGGCTGAGGCAGGAGAATGGCTTGAACTCAGAAGGCAGGGGTTGCAGTGAGCCAAGATTGTACCACTGAACTCCAGCTTGGGCAACAGAGTGAGACTCCATCTCAAAAAAGAGAGAGAGAGAGAGAATTTGTATAGATTCATTCCCAAACAATTCTGAAAAAAGCCATGAATAAACAAGCAAACATGAGTTTACTTGAGCACTTAAAAATAGCTTTTCATAGCATATTATTCAATATGAATTAGGGAGGAAAGACCAACTCTTCTTTTATGGCATTTTCTCAATTTAAGAGAGCTTTGAGAGAAAAAATACACCTGCACACATATCACAATAAGAATAGCAAAAATTTTAAGGCATTTGTCAGTTAACTTCCTATTTTGTGGAGCTAAGATATTTCTAACTTTAGAAGGATGTAATCTTGATAATGTTACATTAAATTTTCTTCATAAATACACATATTAGCATAGCATAGCATAGTGAAGCATATAAGTTAAGCTTAATTGTATCACCATTGTCTTATTTACAACGAATGGAAAAAAATATTTTGAGTAACTGAAAAGTCAGTCTCTTTATTTTTAATTTCCCATCTCACATATTCTCAAAAGTATGCTTCTAAAGTAAGTGAATATATGCCTTGAGAAAATAAACAAACAAATAAAAGGGGAAACAAAAAACAAAAAGAAAAGAAAAGCAAGAAAAAAAGAAGAAAAGAATGAAATTTACATCACAGTTCTTCAGCTTTGTCTCCTGTAACATCTCGGTGTTATATATAGTACAAATGTTGTATGACTCTATTTTCTTACTATTTGATGTTTCATGGACAGATAATATGTATTAAAATCCAGTACATTTGTGTACTTTGTATATGTCTCTGGCTTTCTAACATTGCTGCCTAATATACTTTTATGCTCTGTTACTTGGTTCATAAAATTTTATAACTATGATATTTTGATTGTACACAGTATCTTGCATCTATATAATAGGATGTTTTCTGTCACTTTGAATGCTTTTGGCCCTAATACTTTTTTCTTAAATTGATAGAGTCCAACCTTTAATTTTACTTATTTTCTTTTTACATATTTGCCCATTCTTATGCCTTAAAACATCTTTTATCAATTTGTTTTAGATATGTTTTAGGGAGTAGCAAATAATTTGTATTGTTTTATTATTATTATTTATTTTTATTTATTTATTTATTTATTTTTTTTTTTTGAGAAGGAGTCTCGCTGTGTCTCCCAGACTAGAGTGCAGTGGCGTGATCTCGGCTGACTGCAAACTCTGCCTCCCGGGTTCACGCCATTCTCCTGCCTCAGCCTCCCGAGTAGCTGGGACTACAGGTGCCCGCCACCACGTCCGGCTAATTTTTTGTATTTTTAGTAGAGACAGGGTTTCACCATGTTAGCACCGTGTTAGGATGGTCTCAATCTCCTGACCTCGTGATCCACCCGCCTCGGCCTCCCAAAGTGCTGGGATTACACGCGTGAGCCACCACGTCCGGCCGTATTGTTTTATTATTATTAATTATTTCAATGCATCCTAATTTTCTTTCTATTTTAATAGAAGTAAAATACTGATATAAGTTGTTATAACTGATACGGTTCATACTACTTGTTTGGTTTTTCATGATTTTATTTTGTTTATCTGCTATGTATTTTACATTTCTTGTAATATGATTGTTTTTGTTTGAGTTTTTTGGAGGTTTATTGGTTTCCTATTTGTTTTTCTTATAAACAAGTGATTTATACACTAGCTACATAGAAATAGGATATTCTCTTTTAATTTCATAAGCTCTCTTTATTATTATTTATCCCAATTACTTTCCCATACATTTACTGTTGACTTTTCCATGCCCTGAGATACATTGCAAAGAATTATAGTGTATATTTTCAACCTAATTTCACAATATCTATGTTTAAGTAGAGATAATTGTTCCTATGCATTGCTTGTAACTGCAGGTATATTTGAATTTATTTCTACCATTATAATTTGTACTTTTGATTTACACAGTTTCTTTCTATGCTTCATTTGTTTTACTCTCCTGTCTTCTTTCAGTATTTTCTTTTTTATTAATTTAGAAATTGTTCTTTATTTTAAATTTTATAATGAATACACTTAAAGCTTTGCTAAAAAAAACTTAACTTTTAATACTAGGAAATTTTGGCCTGGCGTAGTGGCTCATGCCTGTAACTCCAGCACTTTGGGAGGTCAAGGCGGGTGGATCACAAGGTCAGAAGAGCGAGACCATCCTGGACAATATGGTGAAACCCCATCTCTACTAAAAATACAAAAATTAGCTGGGCATGGTGGTGCACTCCTGTAATCCCAGCTATTCAGGAGGCTGAGGCAGGAGAATCTCTTGAATCCGAGAGTCAGAGGGAGTACTGAGCTGAGATCGTGCCACTGCGCTCCAGCCTGGAGGCAGAGCAAGACTGCCTCTCAAAAAAAAAAGTGCTAAGAAATGTTAACAACAAGAAATACCTCCTTTCTTCTCCTTAATAGTACAAAAATCTTAGAAAGCTTGAAAACTGGCCATTTCATATGAGCCTATTCTAAATGTGTTCTAGGTTTTAGAGTTTAATTATTTTCTAAATTCAGATTGGTTACTGTAAAATTAAACAATAATTTTTGTAGATAAACCCGCATGTTTACCAGTTCTATCACCATTTCAACTGAAATAATTTTCCTTCTTCCTGATGTAAATATCTGTTTCTTAAGTGCAAACACTATGTTTACACTTAGCTAAGAAGAGTATTAAAATTGCCTTTATTGTCAAATCATAGTTCAGCTATGTTTTGGTTTCACACTGAGTTATGGTTTCACAACTGTTAATTTTCATATTCTTCTAGAATATTATCCACATGGCCTTCTCCTTATTTTGATAAAATATTTCATTTTTATTATAGTTCCTATTTAATAAACTGTCTAGCCTCCCAAAACTAATTGTTTTTCATATTTCAGTACATCAAATTTTGAAAAGAAAATCTCAATATTATTATTCTTAGATCAAAACAAATACCTCTCACTATATTTTAATTGTCTAGTTTATTGAGTTCTGACAATCGTTAATACATTATACTTACCACACCCCCAAAGAATATAGAAAAAATGTTTCATCACAATTTCATCAACATTATGTTGATTTGAAACAAGATGACCTAAAAACAAATATATCATATAATTTTTATTTATATAAAAGGATAAAAGAGTATAATTTATTATATGAATAATAATGAGGCTGCCTGTGAAAATGGACTAGAAAAGTGCACAAGCGACACTTGTTTTCTAGATAATAGAAACACCATCTCATCCTACGTACTGATTACACTGTGTATACAATACTCAGAAGCCATTGAACTGAACACATAAAACCTGTGTATTGTATTTACATTACATTCTCTTATTGTCTTAAGTCATATCATATTCCCAAACAAAATTTTTAAAAAGCAGCCGCACACTAGTAGAAAGTATACAACAGATCTGTGTCCAGATTATATAAGAAATATATACAAATCAATAATAAATGTAAAAGTTCTATAAAATATAGACAAAATATTTAAAGGAATATTTCACACACAAAAAAGCGATGTACAAAGGGCGCCTTGAGCGTTGAAAAGATGCTCAAGGCTAGGCGCGGTGGCTCACTCCTGTAATCCCAGCCCTTTGGGAGACCAAGGAGGGTGGATCACGAGGTCAGGAGATCGAGAACATCCTGGCTAACACAGTGAAACCGCGTCTCTACTGAAAATACAAAAAAAAAAAAAAAAAATTTAGCCGGGCTTGGTTGCACATGCCTGTAGTCCCAGCTACTAAGGAGGCTGAGGCAGGAGACTCGCTTGAACTTGGAAGGCGGAGCTTGCAGTGAGCCGAGATTGTGCCACTGTACTCAAGCCTGGGTGACAGAGCAAGGCTCTGTCTAAAAAAAAAAAAAAAAAAAAAAAAAAAAAAGAAAAAGAAAAAGAGAAAAGATACTCAAAATCATTAATCTCTGAGAAAGACACATTACAAAAAAATTCTTTTCACACGCACTAAAATGCTGAAATTAAATAGCCTGACAATATATAATATTGGCCAAGATGTGGAGGAGCTGGAATTTACCTTCTTTGTTATAGAAGTGTAAAATAGTACAAACACATTGGAATATTATTTTGCACATTTTAAAAAGTAAAATACTCATTTAATCTATGTTCTAGCAATTACACAATATTTACCAAGAAAAATGAAAATTTACAACCCACAATAGATGGGTAAATTCATAATTATTTGCCCCAGGCTAGAAACCATCCAAATGTCCATCAAATAATGAACAAATTGTGTTATATCCCTACAATAAAATATTAGTAACAAAAGGGAAGAAGTTTGCTGATACAGTAAAAACATATTTGGAATCTCAATTTTATTGTGTTGAAAAAAAGAAGGCAAACCAAAGATAGTATATATTGCATGATTTCATTATATACAATTCTAAAACAAGCATAACTTATCTATCATGACTGAAAGCAGGTTGGTGGTTGCATATTGCCAGGAGTTGGGAGGAGTCGACTAGAAAGAAGCTGAGATAACTTTCTGGAGTGACAGAAAATTCCACATATTATTTGAAGTAATGATTGCAAGATTCATGAGTGTATTGGATTACCTGAGGTCAGGAGTTCTAGACCAGACTGGCCAACATGTCAAAACCCCATCTACTAAAAATACAAAAAATGTGCTGGGTATGGTGGCGGGCACCTGTAACCCAGGCTACTTGGGAGGCTGAGGTAGGAGAATAGCTTGGATGCAGGAGGTGGAGGTTGCAGTGAGCCGAGATCACGCCAATGCACTCCAGCCTGGGCGACAAGAGCAAAACTCAGTCTTTAAAAAAAAAAAAAAAAAAAAAAAAAAAAAAAAAACTCATCCAATTTAAACATTGAAAGTTTGCATTTCACTATTTAATTTTAATTTATTAAAAATTGTCTGGAACAAGATGTTTTGACATTTTATAATTTATTGTTTATGGTAAACTGTATTGCATAGTAATAAAAGTTGCTTTTAACATAATATTTAGTCCTTTTGATGAAATTATTTTAATAAAAGCAGTGTAAATATTTGTGGTAAGTCAGTATACACTAATAAGAATAAGTGTTTGCTGTTTGCTGATATGATCCACTTAATCTTAACCTACTTAAATATATCAGTATAAAATGTATAAAAATCTGAATTCAACAATTTACTTTAAAGATTTTCCATAAAACATAAAATCTGCTTGGAAGATATACATTTGTGTGAGAGTTTTCAAAGCTAATTATGTTAGTTTAGTAGTCTAGATAATGCACTTTATTACTTCATTAAGTAAAAAATACTTGAAAATCAATTTTTTGGTATTCATATTTCAATAATAGTGTTTGTGATTGTGTAACAAGTTGTTTTCAAAATTACCTAACATAGAAATATCTGATAGAAAACTATTGTCTCAAAAATAAAACAATATAATACAGTTGAAATTTCAACATAATCAAATGTAAGAGCTTCAAAATGAGAATGCATTTTTTAGCCGAATTAACCTAATTATAGTTGCCTGAAATGTAATCTTGCTGCCATCAAGATATGCACTACCTCAGGTTAGCTTTCTTCCAACTCTTCATAAGTATTAAACAGTATATTTTGGTAGCATTCACAGAGTTGTGAGTTTGATTTGGAGTTGGACCTAGCACTGTTTTAGCCATGTGCTAGATCCGTGTTTCAGTGACTCCAGAGGGACTTGAGGATATGCTGGAATGAGCTGTCACACAACAATCCGTCCTCATAGATCTACTCTATTAAAAGTTAAAGGTTTTAAATTGTATCCCAAATCAACACTTTGTAGTTGTATTATTTAATTGTCATTGAAAATGTGTCTCTTATAGGTGATTTTTCCTCTTCAAAAATTTAGTAAAAGTACATTAAGAACAAATGATTTTATTTTGTGTAACTTCTAGTAATCCCTCAACTAACTTAAATAAAAATTTTGTTCTGAATGCTTTATTAGAAAATTCATATAATATAAGTGTTTTCACTTTTGATTAATAAGTACATTGCTAAAGAAGATAAACACTGCTGATTAACTTACACATACATAATACATTGTGTACTACATTAAATTACCCACATAAAAGGAAATAATAAATCTCAGCATTTAACATTATAAAAATATTACTCAATATTAATTTTAAGGTAAGTTAATAAAATGAACTAGGTAATAAAACAGAGCCTATTGTTTGCCATTGCCATTTTTAGCAATGACGTAGACTGATTATAGATTACAAGCTCAGCCCTTAGACAGGATAATTTGTCATTTTTCAATTATGGAAAATATAGCAATATCATTAACATTCTTGGCATTCTGTTTGGCACAACATTAAAGAAGACTCATAAAAGGAGATTTCAAAATTCTTCAAAGATGAATTGAAAATATTTTTGGTATGAACAAAAGCTAAAGGTCAATATGTAATGAGGTAAGTATTTTGTGCTGAAAGCTAAAACCAAAATAGATCAACTTTGTATAAAACTAGAGTGTCAGCTAGATATGAATTTGTATGTGCATGTGTGTGTGTTTCCATCTGTGTAAGTGAGTCTTCACATATTTTCTGTATATATGCTGAAAGTGGCATTGCATTTCCTAGCCAAAGATATAAAAAGTTATATTCTATACTGATTCAAAAATATAAAATTTGTTATAATAGTAATGTGCCATTGATTTAATACAAAAATAGGTACTACAGTAACTTTTGTAACTATTATTAAATTCATTTGTCTAAGGTGTATTTTTGCTAACCAGGATGATTTAGGATGACCACAAGAATGAAGGAATACTCATCAATGGGAAATTCTGCATTTATTTTCAAAGTTAAGGAAGAAAAGGAAGTGTCATGAGTACATTATTTTATAATGCTTAACAAAAAATATTGTAAGAAATAAAGTAGGAAATAAAATTTGAGATAGGATAAAAGGATAAGCAGGCCCATCTTCTGTGTTATCAGAAGAAAAATAATTCCTTTCATTGTGTGGTGATATATGTCACCTGAGAAAGATTTCAGATCAATATTGACATTGATTTGCCACATTTGATGTAATTTGGAGTGGATAGAATTGTAATACACAAAAGCTAACATAAATAGGAAAAGAAAACCTTAGTGTTAAAAGAGACATTAGGAATTTTTTTTGAGGTGGAGATGAAATGATTAATTTATTTTTAAATACTCTGTAGCATTAGTAACTTTTTCTTGCATATCTTTTATTAAATCAAAGAGAAGTTTTTTAATCTTTTAAAAACTATCTTGATGGTAAAAGACAGGGTCAGATTTTGGGAACATCAGTTACTAAAGTTGTTCCTTTTGTTTTGTTTTCATTATAGAACTGGTACAAGTATACAATCAAGCTATAATTTTCTTTTCAAGTTATCCAGATATACCTCTGGCATCTCAGTATTTTTTCCAGAAGGGCACTCAATGTCAAAATATGAAATGCAGCAAGAAATACCAATAGAAACGTGTGTATATTTTAGTAGCTTTCAGTTGATGACAGTGTCCTCTTTCTCATTGCACTTGGTCCCTGAGGAAGCAAGAAGTGTTGGTGAATATTTTAATGAAGTAGCAAAGAGTGTGCAAAGTGCTAATCACTGTGGATGGAGGAAAGAGAATAAATTTGTATTTCAAAATAAATCTTAAAATGTGAATAAGGGAAATAAAATGCTGAGTAAAGTACATTAATCCTTTGGCATTTATGGTATATAGTGCTATAGGAAATCCTGCACTCAAACATAGGAAAGATAAGATAGTTTGGAATGATCTTGATAGCAAAATGCTATAAATTATAACCTACCTATAACCTTTAGCTGTACCAAATGATAATTATTCTAGTTTTCTGAAATATACTAACATATTCAAGCTCTATGAACAAACTCTAGAGATATTCAAATATAAACCATACATATGTATATATAGATATATTTAAAAGATAGAAGAATAAACTAATTTGAATTTTCAGCATTTGATTTATTTCAGTAGCAATATATGTTTAAGGAAAGAACATGTAAGTTGATCTTAGATTCATTCTACATGAGTTAATTAAAACTTGCTATACATGTAGATGATGCCATTTAATGTACTACTACATGAGAGGAATTTATAGCATTCACATGATTTTATTTTATTATTGATTATATTAACACGTTTTTTTATATTATACTTTAAGTTCTAGGGTATATGTGCATAACGTGCAGGTTTGTTACACATGTATACTTATGCCATGTTGGTGTGCTGCACCCATCAACTCGTCAGCACCCATCAATTCATCATTTATATCATGTATAACTCCCCAATGCAATCCCTCCCTCCTCCCCCCTCCCCATGATAGGCCCCAGTGTGTGATGTTCCCCTTCCTGAGTCCAAGTGATCTCATTGTTCAGTTCCCACCTATGAGTGAGAACATGCGGTGTTTGGTTTTCTCTTCTTGTGATAGTTTGCTAAGAATGATGGTTTCCAGCTGCATCCATGTCCCTACAAAGGACACAAACTCATCCTTTTTTATGGCTGCATAGTATTCCATGGTGTATATGTGCCACATTTTCTTAATCCAGTCTGTCACAGATGGACATTTGGGTTGATTCCAAGTCTTTGCTATTGTGAATAGTGCCGCAATAAACATACGTGTGCATGTGTCTTTGTAGTAGAATAATTTATAATCCTCTGGGTAACAGAACCAAAGACAAGAACCACATGATTATCTCAATAGATGCAGAAAAGGCTTTTGACAAAATTCAACAGCCCTTCATCCTAAAAACGCTCAATAAATTCGGTATTGATGGAACGTACCTCAAAATAATAAGAGCTATTTATGACAAACCCACAGCTAATATCATTCTGAATGGGCAAAAACTGGAAAAATTCCCTTTGAAAACTGGCACAAGACAGTGATGCCCTCTCTCACCACTCCTATTCAACATAGTGTTGGAAGTTCTGGCTAGGGCAATCAGGCAAGAGAAATAAATCAAGGGTATCCAGTTAGGAAAACACTTTTAAATAGTATTCACTATATCTACAAATTTTTAGCTACTACTGCATTTTTCTAATCTGTATTTGTATCTGTATTTGCAGTATTCTGTTAACCTGGGTGATGATCTACAAGATTAAAGATTGCAGTCTGTTAGTCATTCAGAACGTCTTAAGGGAATTACCATTAAGAGAAAAATGAGGATTACAGGAGTAACTGTTAATCAGAAGACAACTAATCATAAATATGTCTGAGCTTCCCCAGTGGTTTTTTACCACTCAAAACTCTCAAAACGCAGTGAAACATAATGTTTCACTTAAATCCAGTGGGAAACCTAAGGGAATTACCATTAAGAGAAAAATGAGGATTACAGGAGTAACTGTGTTGGAGTTTGCTAATTGATGAGGGCAGGATGCTGATCACTGCTAAAGTGCACAATTTCAAAATAATATTTTAAAAATATTGACAGGTGTATTAGTCAGTGTTCTCTAGAGGAAAGAACTAATAGGATTAATGTATATATAAAGGGGAATTTACTAAGGAGTATTAACTCACACGATCAAAGGTGAGGTCCCACAATAGAGCATCTGCAGGTTGACCAGCAAGGAAGCCAGTTCGTCATGAAGCTAAAGAACCTGGAGTCTGATGTTCGAAGGCAGGAAGCACACAGTACAGCAGAAATATGTAGGCTGGTAGACTAAACCAGTGTAGTCTTTCCAACATTCTTCTGCCTGCTTTTATTCTGACTTTGCTGGCAGCTGATTAGATGGTGTCCACCCAGATTGAGGGTAGGTCTCCTTTCCCAATCCACTGACTCAAATGTTAATCTTCTTTGGCAACACCATCACAGACACATGCAGGAACAATAGTTTGCATCTTTTAATCCAATTAAATTGACATTCAGTATTAACCATCGCACCAGGCATGGCAGTTACTGCCTATGATTCCAGCCACTCCAGAGGCTGGTGCAAGAGGATCCCTTGAACTTAGGAGCTGGAGACCATCCTAGGCAATAAAGTGAGACCCCATTTCAAAATAACTAAAAAATAAATAAATAATCTCACTGGTCATACCACTGCTTGGGCAAGTAATCATTGCTCTGAAAACTGATGTAAAAGGATGGAGGAGTACCAATTATTTATCCATGATTTTCTGTAAATATTTTATCTTAATGACCAAATATGCCAATGAAGGAAATTTCCACTTTGTAAAGCAATCATAGCTAAAAGATGTGGAAAAATTATGCAAAACAAACCTCACTAGTTTATATTTCCTAAATAAATAATGAGTCTAGGAAACATTCATCAATCTCCACAAAAATGGTTAGGTGAAAAATTGATGGGGAATTTTATAATGGATGGATTGAATCAAATAACATGGGAAGCCACTAATCATCTATTAAGAGTAATAGTTACAGGATACAGACAAATTGCTAGGCACACAGGGGCAGGTCCCCAGGGAAACCCAATCTTCAAGGCAAAGACAGTTCAAATCCTGAAAACTGAGCTGTCAGTTCCAGGTAGAGTCCTCGACCAGAGTGAGAACTTCCTCAATGTCTTTTAGCCAATCAAAAGATGCTTTCTCCAGGTCCACTCATGAACCAACCAGTACACATTCCCCCATTCTGAGCCCATAAAATCCCCAGACTCAGCCTCACAAACTGCAGCCTGCTTCCGGCCCCCTGTCACACAGAAAACTACCCTCTCTTGAGTCCCCTCTCCACTGAGAGCTTTCCTTCTGTCACCAATAAAATTATTATCTGCCCTTCTCACTCTCTGGTGTCCACACACCTTTGTCCTCTTGGTTATGGGACAAGAACCTGGAACTCATGAAGCTTCAGGTGACAGGAACGAGCTGTATCATGCCCTTTTTCACTGAACTGCAGACAGGAATAAGAGAGAGCTGTAACATTTCTTGGCAGCTCAGACCTTAAGACTTCCCAGAAAAGAGCTATAAAACCCCTGGGGGCTCTGTGGTGGGTGGCATCTCTGAGTTTTTAGGCATCACCAATCTGAAGTAACTGTTTAGATGTCAGTGCCCAACATGGAAGCCACTCATGGCATGCCTGGTTCAGCTGTGGGGTAATCATATACCCCACAGTGGTTGCAAGATCTGGGCCATGGTGCAAGCAGAGAGCAGCCTGCCAGGCTGAGTGGGTGGAGTGAGCCTGGTTGGCCCAAGCAAGTTCCTAGGCAGAGGTCACAGCAGCCAAACAGATTTCCAGCTGATGAAGTGACACTGAATGAATCCTGTAACACTGTAACCCTAACTCCCACAATGAGGGAGAAAAAGGAAAACCTACTGGGTGCCATTCCCTACCTCTCACCAAACTACAAAAGCTACAACAAGAGTAGGGCACTTAGGCATTATATGGCTCTGGATAAGTAACTGCCCTGAGACTGTGACTATTTCTACAAGTGACTAAAGTACAAAATAATACCTAAGTCAGTAAGCCCCTGAGTCAAATGATTGATTTACAGGGAATACATAAGACAACAGAGCAAATAGTACAAAGATGCAATCAACTCAAACAAAAATAGACAAGACAAAGTTTTATTTATTTATTTTTGAGACAAGCTCTCACTTTGTTGCTCAAGCTATAGTGTAGAGGTGTCATCATATGTTATTGCGCCCTTGACCTGCTGGGCTCAAGCGATCCTCCCACCTCTTTCGTGCAAGAAGCTAGGATTACAAGTTTGTACAATCAACACAGCTAATTTATTTTTTATTTTTTATTTTTTTTGTAGATATGGGTTTTTGCCATGTTGCCCAGGCTGGTCTCCAACTATTGAGTTTAAATAACCTGCCCTCCTCAGCTTCCTAAAGTGCTGGGATCACAGGCGTGATCCATGGTGCTCAGCCTAAAATATAAAACATTTCAGAGGATAAATGACTGGGTTTCTCTTTCATCGTATATGTTACAGTGGAAAAAAGAGAGAGTAATGAGATAATAGTTATAGACTGAAAAGACTTGTGAAACATATCAATCAAATGCTGTGTGAGGACATTTTTGGAATACTTATTTTTACTAAACAATTCTAAAAATTCATATTTAGGACAATCAAGGGAGCTTGGAAACAATAGATTATATTAAGGAAGGATTGCTAATTTTGCTGTACTAATTGAATGGTGCTTATATAAAAAATAAAATTTTTTGGTTAGAGTTGCATTTATTTTAAGATACTCTAGACAGTAACAGCCAACAGATGGGGAAGAAGAAACAGAGAGAGAGAATATATGTGAGATAATAGATGAGACAAGAATAACAAAATAATAATAACTACTGAAGCTTTCTGAAGGATGAGTGAGAGCTTATTATATTATCCTATCCTGTGCATGCTTAGAAAATAAAAATTCACTAATAATAATAATCTAGCATGATATTAGTCCTTTAAAAACATTTACCAAAAAAATTTAGAAATGAAGTTAATTTCAAACACAAATTTTTCACATTATACATAAAGAAGCCTTTACATTATAATGTCTGTTTGTCTTAGTCTGTCTCACAAATGTTATATACCACAGTGTTTTAACCTGCTCTATATAAACTATTATGAATACCTTGTGAAATATGATCACATGATTTTTAATTTATTTTTAAAAATATTTATATACTCTCATTTGATAGTTTAATTTAGAATTATAATTAAGAACACTGAAGTTTAAGCTAGATTCAGAAGCTCATTACTGCCTGCCAACTCCAAATTTGCCATGGAATTCTGCTTCCAACTTTATACGGAATTCAGCTTTAACTTTACATGTAAAACAAATGTTCAAGCAGCAATTAAGACTCAGGCATCTACATTAAGCTAATACCTTATTCAGTAAAATTCCTACTGATTTGGTTTTGGGTATTGCATATTGAGGGGAGGAGGAAATAATGCCTTTCTATAACAGAGTAACTGCCCCCCTCCATGTCATATAAACATGTAAAGTATTGTAAATTCTCAATAAATGTGCTTATTTCAGTGAATTCTTTAAAAATGTTGACAAGATATACATACCAGTAATTGAAGATGATTATAGAGTGACATTTCCAGAACTATAAAATAAATACAGTTCAAGCAGCTGAAATGCACATGAAGATGCCTCTATAATAATTTTATCATATATATGGCTCTATATATGTATGTATATATGTATACATATATTATATATTATATATATATATTTTTTTTTGAGACAGTCTCACTCTGTCACCCAGGCTGGAGTGCAGTGGTGCGATCTCAGCTCACTGCAGCCTCTGCCTCTTGGATTCAAGTGATTCTCCTGCTTCAGCCTTCTGAATAGCTGGGAGTGTGCCATCACACCCAGCTATTTGTGTGTGTGTGTGTGTGTGTGTGTGTGTGTGTGTGTTTAGTAGAGATGGAGTTTCGCCGTGTTAGCCAGGATGTTCTTGATCTCTTGATCTGGTGATCCGCCTGCCTCAGCTTCCTAAAGTGTTGGAATTACAGACATGAGCTACAGTGCCCAGCCTATCATATTTTTTGTTGGCTTAAATTATAATATGTAAGAAAAAAAAAGCTCACCTGGCTTTTAAAAATAAAATTAAATAAATCTCTTATTCTTAAAAATGTTTGGTATATGGACTCTTCCAATCAACTTTGTTGTAATCTTCCAACTCCTTGATGTCCCAATGAATATCTCCTGAACCCCTATTAATAATAGAGGAAAATGTTATTGTCTTTCAAAATACTCAACGCCATTAATTTTTATTAGCATTAACTAACACCATATAAAATACAATCATTTCATAGGAAAGCTGGCTACTATCAAGATTTTGATTTAGGATTTTCATTCACTTAAACAATCACTTAATGACTGTGGGGCAATATATATTTTTAAAATTATCATTATGCACCCTGGGATGACTGTTAAAGTCAAATGGTGCAGGCCATCACATTCTTGAAATACCCCAATGTATCATTTCAGATCCTTTGTAACAAGGGCTTTGATTACTATGGGTCATTATATAATTAAATTTTGAGATCATTATTACTTGCCATTCACTCTGCACAAAAAGGTCATATCTCCATTGACAGCTTGGATACCCTTAAATCAGTTTCAAAGATTCTCTTATTTCAGTTGCTTTATATTTAAGGCTCTGTATGGTAGTCATACTTATATAACTCTTACAGCTGACTTTTCTGTGATTATTTCAATGTGAATAGTCCCAGCATGATAAAATCTCTTTTAAGTCTAGGAATTTGTAATAGCTCCAGAATCAGAGATTTATTGCCTAAAAAAACTAATCAAACTATCTGGAAACCCCTGAAAAAAAATGGAAATTAAAGATATATTTTTAGTTTAAAACTGAGAAACTAAGACATACAGAATGTTTCTAAGCAAAGCCAGAATACAAATTTGCTTTGCATTATTACAAATAATTTGGGGGGCCTGAACCTGTCTTCATCATGAGTAAGTTACCATGCATTGAGAGAGATTTAAAAAGTTTAGAAGAATATTTCTTTATCTCAGATTCTATAGCTTGATATCTTTACAACTTTATTCAAATCACTTCTCTCAGTTCCTCTTCTACATCAAGGTGAAGTAAGTTTTCTTGCACAGAAATAGACCATACAGCACACCCTTTGAAGAAAATCACATTGCCTTATGTTCTGGCCTTGCAGTTGACAAATAGCTTTCAGCTGGCCACAGAGACTGCCTCAACTTCAGCAAGATGGTTTACATGGGATCACCGTATTGGGGATAGCTCACATCTATGGAGAGACAGATACAAGAGGATAAAGGCCTTATTTTAATTGCAATGCACTTGGAATGCTTCTAATGAGCTGTTTTAGCTCTTGAGCTTTCTGTAGGGTCAACTGAGAGTGTTATTGGTGACTGAACCACAACTAGACCTCTCACTTAGCCCAGTCTCCCTCCCCCATGCTCCAAACCAGAGCTGGTGCCAGGAGTACTCTCACATAAATGTAATAATAAGTACAACAGTCTTTGCTGAAAGACTCTTCCCAGTGGATTCAACCTGCAACAACAGTGAAAATCAATGAAGAAAACCTGTTTTACAGCTTTGATAAAGTAGGTACCACAGAAAGGTAAGAAAAATTCTGACAAATCATCTCTCAATATGGTCTTTTGCCTCTGACTGGGAGCACATAAAGGAGTCATTTAAACATCTTCATGTTATTTTAATGGTATTTATAAAACTTACAGGTTCGTTGTATTTTCAAAGAAAATTTGTTTAATTTTCCCTAGTCATTTTACATGTTTAAAAATTTCAAAATAAAGTAATTATTTATCAGTAAAGACAGCAATTTATTTTATTAAGTCAAAAAATGGATTTGTGTCTATGAATATTATTATCATAATGCTTCATACCACTGCAAATACACTACTGAAACATATCACTACTCATATTCTTTGAAAATGTTTCATACTTCATAACAAAAGGAAATATAATTGTGGTTATGATATATTCAGAGAGCAGATGAGGGAGGGTCTCCAGAGAACCTCCGACCTAACCCACAAGTGTTTACATCAAATGCGTTTGTGCAAATGAGGGAACCTGCCCAGGCCCTTGTTTGGGAATGCCTTCAGTGAACGAGGGGGTCTGCTATACCCTGGGAGAATGAGGTAGAGCCACTGGGAAGTTTGTACCTCATGCAACAGGGAGGAACCTGGTCTCTTCAGCTTGTGTGGTGGCCTGGTATTCAATCTGTGAGGTGGGAGACTGTTGGTAGGACTCCTTTTTTTTTCAGTGAGTGCTATCTTTTAATAAATTTTGCCCTCCTAACCCTTCAACAAGTCTGCATGTGTATTAGTCCATTTTCACACTGTTGATAAAGATATACCTGAGAATCAGTAATTTGTAAAGAAAGAGATTTAATGGACTCACAGTTTAATATGGTTGGAGAGGCCTCACAATCATGGTAGAAGGCAAAAGGCACATCTTACACAGATTCCATTTTGGGAGAGAGCTCTGTTTTTCTCATGGAGCCCCAGGAATCTGGTACGGTAATCTGGAAGGCAGATAGATCCCTCTTAGGAGGCTGAGGCAGGTGGATCACCTGAGGTCTGGAGTTTGAGACCAGCCTGACCAACATGGAGAAACCCCACCTCTACTAAAAATACAAAATCAGCCAGGCATGGTGGTACATCCTGTAACCCCAGCTACTCGAGAGACTGAGGACAGGAGAATTGCTTGAACCCGGCAGGTGGAGGTTGCGGTGAGCCAAGACCTTGCCATTGCACTACAGCCTGGGCAGCAAGAGCGAAACTCTGTCTTAAAAAAACAGAAACAAAAACAAAATCTGTTTTTGTCTTACAGCTGTAACTGTTTATTAGGTCCTGGAAACTACATGCTTTCCTAGCCTTGCTCATAAACGGCTCCACCCAGAGGCCAATAATCATAATAGGAGATTGGCAACACAAAAATCTTATAGCTACTGAATCTTCTTCTGCCTGTCTGTGTAGATTTATATGTGTTATGTGTGTGATGTCTTTTAAAAAGTGCTCTAATTAATTGACTTAAAGAAGGATAAGCACTTTGATCAAATTTTTTAAAAGAGAAGATAAAAGTTGTACTTTTTGGTTCACATGACTCTAATCTTTGAGAAATAAAAACAGCCTTACAGATTATTGGTAAAATAGAGATGTCATCAAAATGTAAATTTTTTGGCTGGGGTTAAAGGATTGTTTTGAATTAGATGAGATAAATCTAAAAGTTCAAGCAAGTTGTGGAAGGATTGTAAAAATTAATCTTGCAAAAGAAATTTCATGTGTGAACACATTGACTAAATTCAAAAGAGTGTTATATGGTGCTTTTTTGTAAATTGGGCATAGAAATAAAAACAGAACAAAGTATTCTTAAGGCACTAATCTGTTCTTTAGTAGCAAAATTTGTAAAGGCTTATAAAAGATTTTTGTTTTTTAAAAAAATTTCTGAGTCATTTTGGCAAAATAAATAACTTACAATAATCTGGAATTTTATTTCATAACATGAAGCATTTTAAACCTCTAACGTTTAACATGTTTCCCAAAATCAAGCTTCAGTTTCAAAATTGTCTTTCCTGATACTTGGCTTTTGGATGATACAGAAGGCCACGGGAGCATCCAGAAGACAGATAAACAGGATTATCTGATGTGTTTAGGAGCATGGGATTGCCAAAATTATGTTTAATCTTTTTCAGTTACATGTTAGGGAATGATATTAATATATGTTCCCAAATTGTATGGGATCTCTAAAATTATAATGTCTGATTATATGTTATCAATCACAATTAAGGTTATTATGATAAGTTATTGTAATCCATAGAGATAACCAAATTTTTCTGTAAATCATGTTTTTGGCTGTAAGTACCCTGGACATTTTATTATTCACAGACAATCGTTGTCTTGTTTTGATTCTCTTCAAAGGATGATTTATAGTTAGCTTTAGAACTTTGACTGGTGCTCTCAAATGTAGGTTTCTGATACCTTTGGAGACTGTGACATTGGAATAAAGGAATAGCATACAGGACTCATGAAGGGCTGAAATGTTCATTAATATCAAGCAAAACAAGAATTATCTGAAAGAACTGAACTAATAGAAAACTAAAGTAAGGTTTTGACTATTGCTTGGAACATTGCTGATCCTAGTTTTATTTCTCAAAGTCAAGGAAACTATTTTGAGCTATTTAGAGCCTTTAATAATTAAGCAATGTGTACTCCTGTGAACAAAATTTGGAGCATATTTGTCTCTCTCTTCCTGGCTTCTCCAAAATTTGTAAACTGGTTGTGGATATTCTTAACTCATGGCAATATAATTGTTTGCAGCAGTGCAGTAAAAATCCATTTTCTTTTGCAGAGGGATGCAATTGGAGAAACTGGTTGTTTTAAAAAAAGGCTTTGACTAGAAAGGTATCCTTCTCTTTGGGGAGTCAAGCTCAACTTGTATACCCAATAAAAGCCCCTTGGGAAAACCAGCTTCATACCTTGTGTACACATTCCCCATACAGGGTTCCTAACCTGTGGTAAGTAAAGAGTTTCACTTTCTAACAGGCCCAGGAACCCCATGCTCCTGGAACTCCAAGAAGAGAGAAGCTTACCCACCTCACAGGTATTTGAAGGTGTAAACCCATGGCTGGGCTTAGTTTTATAAAGTCCTATCTGAGATACCTTGTGGAACAGAGTTCCATCAAAGCTAAGGCCTACGTAAAAATGATTATTCTTGCTGCACATTATACAAGTAATCAGGTCAATTAAAAACTAAAGTCTATTTTGAAAATTACTCAGTCCTATCATGATTTGTTTTGAACAAAAATGAGGCCTAGAGAGAGAGAAATTATGTTTCAAAATTTTTCACATATTTATCATTAAATTCTAGACTCATTAGCTGTCTTTAATATTTTGCCTACATTTTAAACTAACCGTGCTTACTCCTGTGAACCAACCAGCAATCTCCAACTTCAGCTCAGAAGGAGCAAAAGGGATGGGTAATGTTAAAAACTGGGATCAATATTCTAGTTCTGAACAATTATCCTGCAAATTCTGCTAGGTGATGGGAGTAAATAGGGTGCCCATCAATTGGAGGTTTCCTTTTTGAGAAAGTAAGAGCAAGGGAGTTTACCAAAGCCAAGCCCCACGCACCCAAATCTTAGCAAGCATAACTATAGCCACCAGTTATCTGGTTGTGTCACAATACATCCTTTTGTTTCGCTTGTTGGAGGAGGACTCTTCCACAGCTTCACCTTAGCATTTGACTTATGGTAAGGAGTCTATGTAACTTTCCCTGAGATACTTTTTGTCCCAAACTCAATTCCAAGCTTTGGGTCAAAGCCCTAAGGTGGGGTTGGAAACAAAAACTGGATCTGTGGCATCCAGAGGCAGATGATAATGGGAGTTAAAAGGTAAAGTGCAGGTGAACATGACTAATTCTTGTTGATTAATCCAAGCTTCTCATTTCATGGATAAAATTCATGCTAGTATCCATGGCATAAATGAGGTCTAGGGAATTTGAAGACTACTGACAACAGGGGAGATAGGGTGTATGTGGGTAAAAGTGGATATTTCCAACTCCTAGGGCCCCCTGTTAACATGGGTGAAAGTCATTTTGACACGCATGGGCAGCACCTTGTTGCGATTGCTGGGATTCAGGGATATAAGGATGGAGGAAAGAAAGAGATGCCTCACTTTCTCTCCCTCACCTGGGCTATTTACCAGGAAGAGAAGGGAATCTGGGATGCCTGCTTGCCTCCATATAGATGGGTAGCCACTCAACTTCAATCTGTACCGATTTTAAATGCATCCTGAAACGCTGGGACTCCTTTGGAAAAAAATTACCCTTTTTTTTTTTTCCTTTTTTTCTCCTCTGTCCTCTCTTCAATGATAGGTAATTACGTCTATGTATCATGAGACACTCCCCTTGGATGCATCCTCCAAACTGGGAAAAGTTTATTTTCCCAAACCTTTTACTGTTTGGCTTAGGAAAGGGCTTGGAGGAAGGAAACCCAGAAGCCTGACATGCTGGAAAAATGGTAGTTTTTTTTTTTTTTTTTTTTTTTTTTTTTTTTTTTTTTTTTTAGCGGTTTGGCTTTTGCCCTCCCTCTCCCTGTGCAAACTGGTAAAAATCCTTGGGATTTATGAGCTGTCCTAACCCTCCTCCTTCTTTTGATACATATTTTCTAATAACCCATTTTGTCTCTTCTCACCTTCAGGCAATTAAATTCCAAACAGTCATGCAACCAGAGCCTCGGAGGACAGTCCCTTTTGTTGGGAATCATTAGAGAGACCTCTAAGGGAGATCTGACTGCCATTTTACCAAAACAGTATCCCATGTCAGCAGAAAGCAGCTAAGATCAGCCTTTGTCCTCATTCCTATCCTTATTCTAATGGCAGTTAGATGTACTTCTTTAGAGAGAGGAATGATACATGTAGGAGGCAGTTAAGGGGGAGGGTCCCTGGAGAATCTCTGACCCGCGTCACAAGTGTTTGCATCAGATGCTTTTGTCCAGATGAGGGAACCCACGCAAGGCCTTGTTTGGGCATGCCCACAACGAACTGGGGGACCCACCTGCACACTGGGAGAGTGGGGTGGAGACACTGGGAAGATGGTACCTTGTGCATTGGGAAGGAGTGTGGTCTCTTCAGCACGCGTGTGTGGTGACCTGGTATTCAATCCGGAAGGTGAGACCCTGTTGGCAGGACTCTTTTTTTTCACTGAGAGCTTTCTTTTAATAAATGTTGTTCTCCTCACCTTTTAATGTTTCTGCGTGCCTAACTTTTTCTGCTCATGGGACAAGAATCCCGGTTTTAGCTGAGCTAAGGAGCAGAAATCCTGCATCAATTATAAGAAAATATAGTATAATAATGATTTTAGTTATCTTAGGATTAAAAGGAAGATAATGAATTATGGTTCTTAGAACTGATCCCTGGTGAAATATAATTATGACAGTAGACTCTATGGTAAGGCATTGATAAATACTCAGTTAAAATTTGAGACATAAAGAGATAATCAACAACAACAACCTGAGCAATTCAACTTTGCTACCTCAAGAATAAAATCAGAGGCTTTCCATGATTTCTGGCTTCTACCCTCTGTGTACGATGTCCTCTGGGAACCATATTTCTGACAGTGCAGAAGATTTCAGGTTCGTCGTCCATAAGTTACTTCTCCCTAAGGTTACCTCTCTATGTTGACAGGTAGAAGAGATTCTTTTTTCTAGGAGGTTCAGTTTTCTTACTGACACAGAATTCCCATAGACTCAGTGATGTCTTCGGCAAGCTGCTGCCTGGATGTTAATATTTTGGTGAAGTGAAATAGTCAAAACTTTATAGTCAAATATGTCTATACTAGAAACCTGGCTTTGCCACTTCTACAAACCCATATTACCTTGTCTGTAATGGGGGAAATTTATGTCTCAGGGCTCTTAATTTAATTAATGGTGAGTTATATAAAGCATCAACATTTGAAATGCACTAGAAAAATGTTATTTACTCTCTTCCTCATTGGTCCTTGTTTGTTTCTGGTCTTGCTTCCAAGTCTTGAAATGCTGAGTAAATTCTGCTGTAAGACCTTTTTGTCCTTCTTTCCTTTGAAAATGATTTCTTCTCCCTTTTCCTGTCCTCTTAATCTATGATTATGGAGGAAATCTGAAAATAAGAGAGAAGATATGTAAGTGCCTTTAACACTTGCTGCATAACAAACATGCTGAGACTTTAGTGGCACACAACAAAAAATATTTTATCTTCATGAATTCACAGGTCCGGAATTCAGAGAGAGCACAGTAGAGATGTTCATCTTTGGTTTAGTTACTTGAATATGGTTTCTTTTGTTTCTAGGAGAAAAGAGGTTGATAATCTTTCCCATACACATTGAACATACAATGGTAATCTGGGTATACAATAACTGTAATAGACACCCCAAAACTTGAAGCGGAAAAGCAAGCATTCAATCACCAGTCCTTCACATTCTAAAATAGTTGGGCATGTATTCCCAGTTTCTTCATTAGGGCCCCATTCCTAATGATAATTGTCCTTAGCTCTAAATTTCTTATCTGTTGGTTTATATTTCATTCCATTAGACAGAATCTATACCCACAATTATCTTGAAGATAAGTCTTCTTCTTTTAGACCCCTGTAAAGAAGTGGAGTAACAATGCTTTTAAGAATTTAGAAGCATTGTTGTCTAGCCAAGAGAGTCAATGGGGCACGCTCTTAGATTCTTAGAGAATTTTTTTTGCTGAACTTAAAAGGCATTTGAGAAACTGTTTCATATCTTTCTGAGGTCTTAACAAAGGCCTTTCTGCCATACTCTGGATTCCCAGAGGCCATGTTTTACTGGCAGTATTCCGGATTTCTTTGATCTTTGTCCTGAGACCATCTATTACCTTGAAAATGTTTCCTTAGCAGGAAAGACTGCCCTAGCCCCAGATAGTTTCTAAAAATTCTAACTAAAACTAAAAAGTTATTTCTTTAAATCATCTATCTCTTTCCAAACTTTATCTAGAACAAAGGTTGTCAAGAGACTGGGATTCCATATTTCTTTAATGGATATAGCAGCTTCCAAGGGAAGGGTTGAGGGGTACAGCTCACAAGAAACAGCATTATTACAGAAAGATGACTAGGGAAAAAGAGTGGAAAGAGGAGGACTTCCACAACAATGTACAGTAATAATAAAATATGCTCAGAAGGCACTGGACTCTAGTGTGACACATAATATTCCATTCTCCTCTGTCTCAGGTTAATTTTTATGTTGATATTTATGCAAAATGTTAAGCTGTCTAAAATAGTCTGCAATTAAGTCTCTTTTCATGCATGGCTCATCAAAACATAAGTGCATTTTTATTATAGTACCCAGTATTAGATCCCAGGAAAAAATAAAATAAAATCCCCCTAAGTTTTAAGTCTATCTGAGAGACAGTATTTCAGAAGCTGGCAGAATAAGAGAAACAGAAAAATATACAGAGCAGGAGTGTTTCCAGAATAAAAGAGTAATACAAAAAAGAAAAAAATCATAAAAAACAAGTGTTTTAAAAAATATATAGTTATTGGCATTACATTCTATAAAGAGATTGAATAAAATATACATTTGAAAGAAACAATTGAACTTTGAATTCAGAAATTATTAAAGATTTAAAGGACCAGATAAAATATAATACATGGTTGATTGTCAGAAATGATAATTCAACCGGTAAAGAACTGAATATTTTCAGAGGAAGAAGAGCAGTAGGTGTAGAAGAAAACCAAGGATGAAAAGTGATGGGTATCAGCATGCTGGAGAAACAAGATTAAGTGAAGCATTTTGCTTTTGTTTTTATTTCATTGGGGATCAACACTAAAAGAGTAAAGATCAAAACAGAGAAAGTCAGGGAGACCAAAAGAATGCAAATAAATTCAGCTGCTCCCTGCTTGATGATATTCAAGTCAGGATACTATAATATATATAAAACATGCCGTTTGTATTCTTTCAAATAAAAAACATTTAATGAAAACGTTTTAGGCCATTTGGAACATGAACTTACTTTATTCCATTTCTTTAAGTTATAAGAAGTCCTTCCCACCATTTTGGAGTTTGGTAAAGGATTCATAAATACATGTAGAGATTATGAACAAGGTTCTAAATCAATATAGCTACAGGACAATGCACATAACAAAGGTTACATGTTCTTGTTTGCTAATTGTAGTAATGTTCAATGAGCTTTAGCTAAACCTTGTTTGATCTTCATGCAATAAAATACTCCAAGTTGAAAAAAAATAAAAAATAAAAAAAAAAATAAAATAAAATAAAACAAAATAAAATAAAATACTCCAAGTTGCTAGTAGGACACCCAGCTGGTAGTACCCAACAGGAAATTGAAAATGCAGAATTAGTGAGGGAGTGGTTTAGACTAGAGATGTATATTTGAAAGATATTTTCATAAAATTGAAAGCTGACACATTGGGAGCAGATGTTATTGCCACAGAACATAAAAGAGAATAGCTTGGCAGAAAGAAATGGGAAATGCTTATATTTGTGGCATGATAATAGGAAGAGGGTTTCTACTGTGGATATTAACCAGAGAAAGTGATTAAAATAATATGATTTTTTTTTTAATTTAAAAGATTTAGAAATCCTAATGAAATATCAAAAAGATAACCAACATCAGTGGTCAAATCACTTGGCTTGTTATTATTCACGTATTTGTGTTTATATTTTATACTGTCAATATATATTAATATATTTCAAAAATAGGAATATTTACACACATTTAATTTTATACAATGGGTGTTTTGCTCTCTGTTTTTCTTTGTACATATGTATGTATGCATTTAGATATCCATTATGTTGTGAGAGTCATCCTGGCTGATAAACGTAGCTAACATTTACTTATTTTTGTATGTAAATGTGGCTAACATTTACTTATGCTGTCAGATTTATCCAGGTTGAAAAACGTAGTTAACATTTACTTATTTTTCAATGCTGGATAGTATTCTGTTGTCTAAAATAAATCATTATCCTCTCATCAACAGACTTTTGGAATTTTTTCCGACATTTTTGCTAATATAGACACAGTCCAATGAACGTTCTTTTGCAGGTGTTACTCAAGACTTATGAATAGAAACCTTTATGTGTACATGGTATGTGTATCTTCATTTTCAACTTCACCTCATATTGCCAAATAGCACTCCAGAGTGATTTTACCAGTATTCATCTCAGCCAGCAGTGTTTAAGAGTTGCTATTGTTCATCATTTTGTCCGATAGTGTGGCTAAAATATGTGGCCTTTTTTTTTAAATACATGTGGATTTTATTTTCTCAAATGATGGTTAAGGTTAAGTGCTCTAAAAAGTATGTATCAGTATTTGTTTTTATTCCTCTATGAATGTTGTGTTGGATTTGTTCATTTCTGTCTCTTTTTGTATAGATTTCTATAAATTTTATATAGTCTAAGTAATAGACTTTTCATTTATTATTCTGAGGCTGAAGACATTTTAATTTTAAGAGAAGATATCTTAATTTTAATTTTACCAGAAATATAAATCTTTTGATGCTTTCACGCTTGTACCTCTGTGGTTTATTTAAGAAATCTAATCCATAAACCAAGGGCATAAATATATTGGCTATATTTGTTTCTAAAATTGAAAATTTAGCTTTTCACATGTAATTTTTTACCTTATTTCAAAACACTTTTTGTACATGGCTATAAGTTAAATCTTACATTTTGTTTTATCATGTAATTGACCAATTTCTGCACCTGCATCTGCTGTTCATGTATTAAGCATTCATCAGTGATTTTCATGTCACCTCAGATGTATTTCTTCTACAGAGTACTTAATTGTCTTTTATTGACCATTTGTTTATCCCCTCCTAATCCTTCCTGGTATTATTTATTATAACTTTATAATAAGGCTTGTTACCTGGTACAGGAAGTCCCTCCATTTGGCTCTTATTTTAAGATATCCTAATTGTAGTCCTTTATTCTTTTTCTTTTTCTTTTTTTTTTTTTTTTTTTTTGATGCAGTCTTGCACTGTTGCCTGGACTGGAGTGCAATGGCATGATCTTGGCTCAACGAACCTCTGCCTCCTGGGTTCAAGCGATTCTCCTGCCTCAGCCTCCCTAGTAGCTGGGATTACAGGTGCCCGTCACCACGCCCAGCTAATTTTTTGTATTTTCAGTAGAGACAGGGTTTCACTATGCTGGCCAGGCTGGTCTCGAACTCCTGACCACGTGATCCGCCTGCCTCGGCCTCCCAAAGTGCTGGGATTACAGGCGTGAGCCACCACGCCTGGTCTATTCTTCTTTATAAAACTTAAGATCAAAATGTTGAAATTCTATAAAGGGCTCTATTGAAGTTTTCAATGGAATTGAATCAAATGTAAAGATTAATACGGAGGCAGCTGACATTAATCATATTTATTCTTCTTATTGATAAACACATTAGTTTTCTATTTCAGTCTTCTTAAAGTCATTCAATAAAGTATTAGAATTTATTTTGTTAGATCTTTATAGAGTCCTTCCTTCTTTCCCTCCTTCCTTCTTTCCTTCCTTCCTTCTTTCCTTCCTTCCTTCCTTCCTTCCTTCCTTCCTTCCTTCCTTCCTTCCTTCCTTCCTTCCTTCCTTCCTTCTTCCTTCCTTTCCTTCCTTTCCTTCCTTTCCTTCCTTCCTTCCTTCCTTCCTTCCTTCCTTCCTTCCTTCCTTCCTTCCTTCCTTCCTTCCTTCCTTTTCTTCCTCTTTTCTTCCTTTCTTCCTCCTTTCTTGCTTCTTTTTTCTTTATTTAGCTAGTATAAATCATATCACTTGCACCTTTTTCTCTCTTTCGTTTCAGAAAAGTTTTGAATTAGGACAACTCTTTCATGAGTCTAGGTAAGAGTCATTAACTTCACTGTGAGGAGGATAATGATGACTAGGTCAAAAGCTAAGGCAAGAAACTTGGAAAATCTGAAACCTCCCGAATAAAATCTTCACATTCAAGCTCAATTATAATTTTCCTTACTCCTTTACTCTTACCTTTTCTCCCTATTTCATCCTTCCCTCCATTCTTCTTTTCTTCTTTAGTTCAATTAATTTCCAGGTTATCAATTTCATAGGCAGATGGAAACATACACATTAATTCCAAATCAAAGGATCTTATAACTAAATTGTTATTTAATTTTTAAGTGTCATTCTGTCGGAATTTTTCCATTTGTACAAAAATCTGAACATATTTGAATGTTTTCATATTCACTTGAGATATTTATAAAATCAATTTCCAGGAATTTGAGTTGCCCAATGATCATAAGATTTTCATTGTTTTAAACATTTTACCATTTCAAAGGAAAAAAGTCTTTATCTTCAATGGTCCATATCTTTTTAAAGCATATTGAATTTGTTTTACAATCTTTGATGAACATGTGAAGACATAATTAGAATGGAGCTTTACTCTAAAACCGATATTGGCAAACTATAGTGCACAAGCTAAATCTTACCCCCTTGCAGGACAAATGTAATTCTGTCCATAAATTACATATTGTCTATGCCTATTTTCATCCTGCAATAGCAAATGTGACTACTAGCAACAGATACTGTATCTCCCACAAAGGTGTGGATATTTACTATCTGGCCCTTTACAGAAATAATTTTCCATGATCTTCCTTGGCATGCAATTTAGAAAAGAGCAGAGGTAGATTTACAAATTTTATTTAAACCAAATTTGAAAAATTGTAAACCTGAAATGGCTATGATTTCACACAGAAAAATATCTGTACCAATTTTTTAAACACTTAGATTCACAACAGCATACATTATGAATTAGACATAGAAACAATGATGATTAAAAATGTTCTAAACTTTTTCCTGCTTTTATATATGGATATGATGATTTTAGGTCCAACCTGAAAATTCTTACTTTCCTGGTTTGAACTTCGGTCAGTCAGGTACATTAAGTATCCAGCTTCCTGAGGAGTGGCTCAGAATACTGGCTTCAGGTAAACAGTCTCCTCAGTTGTATCCTTCTAGGGTTGTGTGGGGAGAAGGCAGAGGCTTCTTGTTCATGCCACAGTCTGGTTTGCCTCACCTTCCTGTGTGGATTCCAGTTTTGACATTATCTAAATAACTAACTCCTCATCTAGCATTTATTTATTTTAAGAGAAATCTCTGTCCTTTTTTGTTTAATTTTAGAAACTAGTTGTTTACTGATATACTTTGGGGGAAAATCTGAAAATGATTTTGAACCAGTATGTGTGTTGAGGAGGTGTTGGCTACCTGCCAGGCAAAAGATAATTGGAAATGGCAGTGAGTTATTATTGAAGTGGTCATGCCATTCTGGTGAGGAGTTATTTTCTCTCACCACCATGAAAATATCATTCCACTGGCTTTTTGCTAAGAAGTCTAATGTTAATCTCAGAGATTTTTTTTTTAATGCATTTTTCCATGACTTGCTTTTGAGATCTTTGTTTTTCTTTAGTGATCTACAGCTGTGTTACAATATTTGAAGGTAAGTTTCTTGCTATTAATCCTAATGAGAGAAGCTGTACTTTCTCAATATAAATCTTCACATCATTCATCAATTAAACAAAAATCTCAATTCAATTATATGCATTCATTCTTTTATTCACATTCCCCACTCTATGCATGGAGCAAAAGAACTGAAGAAATATTCATACATTTCAAAATGCATTATTCTTTTTGGTCAATATAAGGCACCTTTCTTGTTTTTTCTTGCTTTAATTATCCCTAATTATTCACAGTTTGCAATAACATTTTTATAAAATAAAAGTAAAGTCTAAATCATATTTTATATAAAAATATCTTTGTAATACATAAACTATTTTTTGTATATGCAGATAATTTCTCTGCAAGGAATCTTTACTTATATAAATGACATTAAATTATATAACTTGATTACTTTCTTTTAGTTTTCATTCAGCACTCTTTAAATTACCCTTACATGTGATCTAGATAGTTCATTTCTTTCTGATACATTATAGTTTTCCAGATATGCATATATCACATTGTACTTAGACAATCTCCTTGTGATTGTCTTCAACGAATAATTACTACAAAATATTTTTTACTCAATATCTATTTTATGTTCTCCTAATAGACCTCTGGGAAAATTTTTTTTAAATAATGTACACTCAGAGTGCCAGATTGCACTCTTGCAGTTTAGAGCAGGCGGCACTGCTACCAAAACTGCATGAAGCTTTCTCTTTCCCTGTATTTCCACAAAATTTTGGCATTATCAGGTTTTTGAATGTTTTCCAGGAAAAAATATGTCAAGTTGTTATTTTATTGTTGTTTTTGCAAATTTGCATTTTAAAATTAATAATGTCTGAGAACTTATTCTTACCTTTGTGAGTCTTTGGGGTTTCCTTTTTTGCTAATTTCTAACTAATACTATTTTTTGACTTTTGAGATTGTTGGCTTTCCTTGTGGCTATTCTGAAGTGTTTTATTTTTATATATTAAATATATTATTAGGAAAATGTAGGCCTAAGATAAAACTTATCTCTACAGTTTAGGCCTTGGCATGTAGGTAGTGGCCTAGACAGATTCAAATGCTATTTCAAAAACCAAGATGCTTTGACCTTAGAACACTTCGGTCAAAAGTAAGATTTAAATAGCTATTTGTTTTTTAAAGTAAATATTATTACAAATGTTTGGCTGATTACTGAAGTGTATAAATAGATTGATATAGTTTTGGTTCCATTTGGACTTTAGGACTTTACTTTCTCTTATTTATATGCAGTTATTATTAATCTCATAATGTGGTAAGGAGGAACCATAATTTAAAAGGAAGGATCATGATACTAAGTTTCCTTACTAATTATTATGATGGTAATTCTCAATTACAGGCTTATGAAAATGGAGCCAGAGGGAAATATTCAGAAATCACACACACAAATAAGCACACATGTAAACATAATGTTTAATCTTGTCTTATCTTCGTTTTTAATTTTGTAATTTTAAAGTTTGGATAGTTTCCTTAAATTAAAAAAAAAAAATTGAACCACTGTACTTGGTCTAATTTGGAGAAAAGCATATGATGACAAACTCAGCAACTATTTGTACTCAAGTATGTCAACAAACTGTTCAGAGAAATATAATATTTTATGTAATTTAGATATAGCATAAATATATTTCAAAATTAACGTATGGCTTTGGTTTTAAATAGAAACATTTTAACATATCTCACAATTATTTTTAAATTACATTTTGCCTCCTTGATTAAATTTTCAAATTCCATGCAATCCTGTGAAAAATACTCTACATTTGCCAGAAGCGGTGGCTCATACTTGTAATCCTAGCACTGTGGGAGGCCGAGGCGAGTGGATCACCTGACTTCAGGAGTTCGAGACCAGCCTGGCCAACACGGTGAAGCCTGGTCTCTACTAAAAATACAAAAATTAACCAGGCATGGTGGCAAGTGCCTGTAATCCCAGCTACTCAGGAGGCTGAGGCACAAGAATCGCTTGAACCTGGGGGTAGAGGTTGCAGTGAGCTAAGATCCTGCCACTTCACTGGAATTCCAGCCTGGGCAACAGAGTGAGACTCCGTCTCAAAAAAAAAAAAAATCAAAAATAAATAAATAGTGCAAAATAAAAAGAACAAATGAGCAAGTGGCCCTAGGAAAATTATATTACAAAACTACACATAAAAAGGATTTATTCATAAAGATAGTGATCCCATGATTACTAGTCCTAGGAGAGAGTGACATCTTGACATAGCTAGTATTGTTTAACATAATAAAATGGGCAAACTACATAAAGTTTGTATGCTACAATTGCCATTATTTTTCAAGATACCATTTATCTACTATGAGACTCAGTGCTCTACTTGCTCTTTATGATTTTCAATAATAATTGTGAAAACAATTATGAGATAATCATTCTATAGCATTTTCCACATGTCATGTCTCTGTAATCAAATCATAAAATATATTTATTTTTAGGTAGAAGATTTGGCATAAACTTGTTCTCTTCAGCTTGAACAAAGTTTTAGAGAATGTAACTGCATTATCTATTCATCAGTAAGTCTTTAATGCCAACATGGAAATAGTGACAGGAACATTTAGGCAAATGTTAAGACAGTAAACCTGGATAATATTGAATACTTCATAAGTCAAATTAAAATAAATGGATTCCATTATTCTTTTTTGGCATTCAGTTTTCCGAGTTCAATGTTTCTCATAGCCTAAAAGGTATTTCCAGATTGATCCAAAAGGCAAATACAAAATTTTAGAAATAATGCCATTAAATTTGTTTTATAGATTTACTCTTCTTATGCATGTGTGATATTTTTGAGAGCTGGTTATAATCATATTTGAATGAATTTTTAGAAATATCAAAACTATTTGCTATATGTATTAGAAAGGGAGAAGATATTATGCTTTTAAATGCTTCAAATATTTTATTGCTTCAAATACAACACAGGCATAGCCATTTAAAAATAACATTTGTCTTTTTCATGACAGGTGTGGTGACTCACACCTAATTCCAACATTTTGGGATGCCGAGGCAGGTGGATCATCTGAGCTCAGGAATTTGAGACCAGCCTGTGAAACATGGTGAAACCCCATCTTTATCAAAAATACAAAAAATTGGCCATGTGTGGTGGCGCGCACTTGTGGTCCCAGCTACTCAGGAGGCTGAGGTCAGAGGATCTCCTGAGCCTGTGAGGCAGAGGTTGCAGTGGGCCGAGATCACGCCACTGAACTCCAACCTGGGAGACAGTGTGTGACCTTGTCTCAAAATAATGATAATAATAATAACAATAACAGTTGACTTTTTTAAAAAGTAGTTTAAATTTAAACTATGAATGGACAATAACAAATGTCTTAGAATAGTAAAAAAAGTTATTCTTTAAAAATGTGAAGAGACATGGTGCATTTTTACATTTTATAACTTATAAACTTTCATCAAGTAAAACTCACTCATCTTTGTATCAACTAAAACATTCTGTTTATAGACATCTTCATGAGCCTATATAGCACAATAAAATTCATCTGTATAGTTACAAGCATAAAGACATAAAACATTTCTGATTTCACATCCTTCCAATTACTTATTGGAATAACTTGGGCAATTCAATAAACATTTGAGCTTCCATGGTTTTGAATGAAGCTCACCTAATCAGCAAGCACCTTACATCCTGCTAAAAACTCAAGGCTAATTCCAACTTAAATCTTATTCCTGAACCTGTGTGGACAGGCAAAGGAGAGAGAGAGAGAGAAGAATGAGAATGAAGAGAGAACTGAAAAATGTACAAATATGGGCAGTATATGTAAAGTCCAGTAACCCAAACAGCTGCCTAGACAAATAAAGCAAGCCTGCCTCTCCTTGTCCATTATAGGCAGAAGAGCCGAGAACAACTCAGTTGTATGCCCCATGCCTAGCTAAAAGTTGACCTAGGACATTCAGTTAATTGGTTAGTAATCGTAACCGAATCCTGACACAGGCTGCCACTCTGTGGTGCCCAGACATCCTTAAACCCTCAAAAAGCTTTGGCTCTCTTCCTGAATCAGGGAATAGAAGCCTGTGCATTTCTCTCTGAGTGCCAACAAACAGATCCCAGCACATAACAAACGCAACCTTGATGAATATCAAGCTTGCAAATATTTGATTGCCAAATCCGCTCCCCTTGGATAAAAGACAGCATGAAGGAGCAAAAACATTACATCCAAGGTTCTCTTGAAAACTAAAAAAAATAAAAAAAAATTGTTGAAGTTCTCTCCTTAGTTCTGTCTCCAAGAGTTCTCCCCCTTGTTGGTGGATATTTAGGTTGTTTCCCATGTTGGCTATTAAAAGAATGCTGTTAATGAACATTCATATATGAGGTTTTGTATGAGTATATGCTTTTATTTATCCTGTGTCAACACTTAGTGGTAGAAGAGTTGAATCACATGGTAAATATACTATTAACATTATAAGAAACGGACAATTTCCCAAAAGGTGATGCTATTCTGCATTCCCACTAGGAATGCACAAGACTTTCATTTGCTCCACTTTCTTGTCAAAGATCTGTCTTTTTAAAAACATTTTAATAAAATATACTGTGATTTTAATTTACATTGACATTCACCTAATAGGTAATGATATTAGCAACTTTTTATGCATGTATTTGTGATCTGCATATTTTCTTAGAAAAGTATCTGCTCAAATCTGCCCATTCTGTTCATGGTTTTTGTTTTCTTATTATTGTTTTGAGAATGTGTTATAAATTCTGGATAGAAGTTCTTTATTAGATATATTATAACTCTCCCAATCTGTGACTTGTATTTTGATTCTCTTAACAGAGTTTTTGGAAGAGCCAAAGCTTTTAATAGTGCTGATTTATTTAATTTTTGTAATGAATTATGTCACAAAGATTTTTTTCCTATGTTTTGTTATAAACTTTTTCGGTTTTAGGCTTTACATTTAGGCCTATAACCTATTTTCAGATAATTTTTGTTATGCTGTGACATATGGATTTAAGATTCTTAATTGTTTAGCATATAGATATATCTATTTCAGTACCATTTATTGAGAAACATTTTATTTTCCCACTGAATTCCTTTTGTACTTTTGTCAAAAATCGATTCAATATGCATGGGTATAAGAAATATACCTTCCAGACTATTCCATTGATTTATTTGTGCATGTTGAGGTCAATATCACATTGTATTAATTACTATAATTTTATAATAATGTTTTAAGTAGTATAAGTTTTTAACTTTGCTCTTTTTTTCAAAGCTGTTCTGGATATTCTGTTTTTTCATTTTCATAAAAATTTTTAAATCAGCTGATTATACAAAAAAAAAGGGCTTCTGAGATTTTTTCATTGGTATTTTGTTGAATTTATAGATCAGTTTTGGAAGAACTGACATTAACCATATTATGAACATAGTATATTTGTATATGAATTTAGGCCTGACAATCTCTTTCTGCGCAACAGCTATTTAAACCATTTAAATTTAGTGTGACTTTCTTATGAATGGATTTATTTACATCATGCATTTTGGTATTGGTTTTATATTTGTTTCTTCCATTTTCTGTCCTTTTCTTCCTCTTTTACTACCTACTTCTAAACTAATTTATTTTTATATTATTATTATTATTATTATTTTGTGAGACAGGGTCTCACTCTGTTGCCCAGGTTGGAGTGCTGTGGTGTGATCACAGCTCACTGTAGCTTCTACCTCCCAGGATCTGTTGATCCTCCCACTTCAGCCTACCAAGTAGCTGGGACTATAGGCATGCCACTACGCTTGGCTAATTTTTGTATTTTTGGTAGAGCTGGAATTTTGCCTGTTGCCCAGACTGGTCTGGAAGTCCTGGGCTCAAGTAATCCATCTGCCTTGGCCTCTCAAAATGTTGAGATCACAGATGTGAGCCACCACATCTGACCCAATTTAATATTTTTATTATCTCATATTATCTCTTTTTTGATTAATTAGCTGTGCAATAATTTATGCAATGTAAGCACTTGTTTTAGGATTTACCATATATACTTATAATTTGTCAGTCTGCTTGCAAATGATGTATCATTTCAACTAGGTCAAGTCTTACATTATTATATTTCATCTTTACCTTCCTGGTTTTAGGAGGTGGGTATCATGCATTTTATTACTAATGTGTTACAAACTCCACAAGATATTGTTTTTATTATTGCTTTAAAAATCAGTTATATTTTAAAGAGATTCAAAGAGTAAGACAAAATATCTTTATTGTTATCCCTGTGTTATAATTATAATTTCTTGTACTTAATACCATTTTCTTACTCTTGGAGAGCACAAAGTTTATTCTCCAAATTCCACAGCTATTGTTTGCCTTTGCCTCCATAACAAATACAACATCTTTAATATTGCATAATTCTCCTGATCTTGCTCAGGTTTCAGATAGTTTTTATTGTTCTCTGATCATAGATATATATTTTCCTTAAGTTTTCTAGCTCCAATCATATCTTTGAAGCAATGTGGATTTTTTTTAAATTGTTGTATTTTTGTGGGTTGCTCTATTGCAGTGGAATGGAATATTTGTTTTTATCTTGTTTTCATCGTTAGTTTATTCAAGATCTAGTTGAATTATACCAGAAAATCCCATAATGGTGAAAACAAACACAAAGCAGGATTTACAATCGCATAATTTATATATTTTTTCTTTGTACTTAAAATTTATAATATAATTGATCCTTTTTTTTGTATAAATGTAACTGGTTTGTCTGAGCATAGATTTGTGCTTTCAATAGTTCTCAGTCATGCTATTTCAGATGTTTGCCCATTATATAGCATTTCAGTTTTTCTTTGGATTCTCCCCTAGAATAACTTGGTTATTTTCTAATCTATTTATCTTAATTGGTGAGTTTATGATATATAATCATCTAACATAAATGTTCAATTTTAATTTTATTATTGTATTCTGGATTTTTATTAACTCTTTTCTCTTTGCTGTATGTATAGCCTGTGTTGAATTTTCATTTTGTTAACCCTTAAAAGACTAGAGATTAACTGAACATTACTGAATTAAGCTATAATAGAACATACCTTGTATCTTCAAATGGCTTTGAAAATGCCTAGCATATTAAAGTTTTTATAAATATTAATTTCCTAATATAATTATTAGTTTTGCTACTATTGTTAATTAGTTTCTGTATTAAGGCACTTTCTTACTTTGCCTGTCAAACTATTGGTTCTATCCTATAAGGTAAATACATGTTAAACTCTTTCAAAAAAAACTGAATAAGCCTAGGCAATAACAAACAATTGGCCATATAATGCTTTTTAATTTCACGGAGTCAACATACATGACTATAAAAATAAAATGATTTCTGAGAATATATTGAGTGTTTATTTTGCATAATATTTAAATGACATGGGGTCAATGTAGGGAATTTTTAAATACATGCTTTACCTCAATACTCTAGCATATTTCTCTAATAGAGGAGGAAGTGTTTGACACATTACAGAATTTTTTTTGTGGATGATTATTCTTTCTGTACTTTCAGAAACATTGTCTTTCAGTTTACAATGAATTAGGCAGTGGCAAAAATTTGAAATACAAAGATTTTTAAATTCATCTACATGCAATAAAAATTGACTAAAGAAGGGAAATAGAAATACATATTACTATTATATGCCATTGGTTCTACATGAGAAATCTAACTTTCTGTTTTTTAAGAAGGAGAAAAATACACTTCTACAGATATAAAAATAGTGTTATCATTGACAATATGAATTAAAACATAAATATATTAGTACATTTATTAGGCAAGACTATTTGATATTTTTCTCTAACAAATCTATATTCTTTTTTTACTAGCTTAATATCATTGGCATGCTATTTTGTTGTACAGTTTAAGAAGATAAAAGCCAATAAAAGCTATGTGTAAATAAAACCACTGTTATGGCATATGTCAAGTCACAAAAGGTGTATTTACTCCCAGCAGCTTGATATTTATGTGCTGTAATATAGAAATCTCTCAACATTAACTTTATATGTAGAACTCCAGGTACTTTGCATGTCTCACAACATTAAGAATAGATAACCGAATCTCCCAACTTAAAAGGCTTTGTGGAATTCATACTCTATAAGAACAAAGCATTAGCATTTGACATTTTAGACTAATGATTTTGGAAGAGAAGTGTACAATTATTTGATATTTCTTTACGTATTCTCCAATTCATCAATCACATGGCCTTCAGTCACAAGATTCTGGTTTTATGAGGATAGAAATATTGAAAGGAACAATTTTTTAAAATACTAGATGCCATAATCTGAAAGTAATAGTCATAACTCTTGTACTAATAATCATTAAGTATTTACAGTGAACTGCTTCTTCTACCATTCTTTGTTGGTGTTTTCTTTTTTTAAATTTTTTTAAATGACTCTGGAGGTTTGCCAAGCATAGCAAATGGACAAGCAACAGGAGATTGTTGTCAACACATGACCCGGCGGAGATACTAATACCTTTGAGCCAATGCCAACTGTCTTGCCATGAACACTGTTGGTTTTCTAATATATGAGAATAAATAAAAGTTACTAATAGATCTGTTTCAAAGGTCACTTTGGATCTTCGGATCTTCAGCATACATTTAGATCATCTAAACTATTATCTGAAAGCAAAAATGTTACCATTCAACTCTTCTTCTGTAACTAATATTTCAATCCTTTACAATGAATTCTGTTAATAAATCCTGTACTCTAAATGAGATATGCTAAGTTTGAGTTAAAAGCTTGCAATTTTTTTCAGTTCTTAGATGTTGATATTTATAGTGATGTTTTGTGTTTCAGTCTGTTTGGGCAGTTATAATTGAATAAATTAGGTGACTTATAAACAAAAAAACATTAATTTTACAGGTTGAGGTGTTGGGAAGTCCCGGACCAAAGTGCTGGCTGATTCGTTGTCTGTCGAGGATCAACTCCCTGATTCATAGATAGCTTTATTCTTCCTTTAACTTTGATGGGAGAGAGAATGAACTCTCTGGGCTTCTTTTATATGGGCACCAATGCAATTTATGAGGGTTATGCCATCATGACTTAATCACCTCTCAAATGCCCCACCTCCTAATACCATCACCTTGAGAGTTAGGATTTCCCTAGCCAGAACTTCCAACACTATGTTGAATAGGAGTGGTGAGAGAGGGCATCCCTGTCTTGTGCCAGTTTTCAAAGGGAATTTTTCCAGTTTTTGCCCATTCAGTATGATATTAGCTGTGGGTTTGTCATAATAGCTCTTATTATTTTGAGGTACGTTCCATCTATACCGAATTTATTGAGCGTTTTTAGCATGAAGGGCTATTGAATTTTGTCAAAAGCCTTTTCTGCATCTATTGAGATAATCATGTGGTTCTTGTCTTTGGTTCTGTTTATATGCTGGATTACGTTTATTGATTTGCGAATGTTGAACCAGCCTTGCATCCCAGGGATGAAGCCCACTTGATCATGGTGGATAAGTTTTTTGATGTGCTGCTGAATCCGGTTTGCCAGTATTTTATTGAGGATTTTTGGATCGATGTTCATCAGGGATATTGGTCTAAAATTCTCTTTTTTTGTTGTGTCTCTGCCAGGCTTTGGTATCAGCATGATGTTGGCCTCATAAAAAGAGTTAGGGAGGATTCCCTCTTTTTCTATTGATTGGAATAGTTTCAGAAGGAATGGTACCAGCTCCTCCTTGTACCTCTGGTAGAATTCAGCTGTAAATCCATCTGGTCCTGGACTTTTTTTGGTGGGTAGGCTATTAATTATTGCCTCAATTTCAGAGCCTGTTATTGGTCTATTCAGGGATTCAACTTCTTCCTGGTTTAGTCTTGGGAGGGTGTAAGTGTCCAGGAAATTATCCATTTCTTCTAGATTTTCTAGTTGATTTGCGTAGAGGTGTTTATGGTATTCGCTGATGGTAGTTTGTATTTCTGTCGGGTTGGTGGTGATATCCCCTTTATCATTTTTTATTGCGTCTATTTGATTCCTCTCTCTTTTCTTCTTTATTAGTCTTGCTAGCGGTCTGTCAATCTTAGCAAACTGTCACAAGAACTGAAAACCAAACACCACATGTTCTCACTCATAGGTGGGAATTGAACAATGAGATCACTTGGACTCGGGAAGGGGAACATCACACACTGGGGCCTATCATGGGGAGGGAGGAGGGGGGAGGGATTGCATTGGGAGTTATACATGATATAAATAATGAATTGATGGGTGCTGACGAGTTGATGGGTGCAGCACACCAACATGGCACACGTATACATATGTAACAAACCTGCACGTTATGCACATGTACCCTAGAACTTAAAGTATAATAAAAAAATAAAAATAAAAATAAAAAAAAGAGAGTTAGGAGTTCAACATTAATTTTGGTGGGACAAAAATATTCAGTACATAGCAGTTTATAAAACACTGATGATAGTAGATAAATGGTGATTTGTATTTTGTCCCTTTTTATTCACTAGCTAGCTAACTTTTTATAACTACAGTAACAAAAAAACTCATTAAATCAAGTTTTTACCTAGAAATGCCTTTTACAATTAAATGTAAATTTTAATTATCTGTTAGTATTTATTTTTAACTTATACTTAATATTATCTAGTGTTAGAAATTAGAAATCTAGCTGGTTCTCCCTTAACTGATGCCTAAATAATTTCTGTAATGTCAGGAATAGAGTATTATATAGAAAAACAAAACAGATTAGTGGTTGCTTAAAGGTTGTGAAGTAGAGTGAGAGGATAAGGAGGTGATAACTAATGTGTATGGGGTTTACTTTTGTAGCCATAAAAAGAGTTATAACATTGACTAGCATGATGACTGCACATGTCTATGATACACTAAAAATTATTAAATTCAATGCCATAAATAGGTGTTATATGACATTTGAATAATAGCTCAATAAAGCTGTAAAAACAAACAACTATTTCTTGGCCATATTTGAATCAAGAATGGTTACATATTCTTCAAAAGTTTCTTAGTCTATTTTGTGCTACTATAACAAAATTTGTGAGACTGGGTAATTTGTAAAGAATAGAAATTTACTTCTTACAGTTGTGAAGTCTGGAACATCCAAGATTGAGATGCCAGCATATGGTGCCCAGTGAAGGATTTTGGCAGATGACAGAAGATCAAAAGTGGTGATAACCCTTCTGCAAGCCCTCCGATTCATAAGGGTGGAGCCCTCATTACTCAGTCACCTTCCAAAGGCCACACTTCTCAATTCCGTTGCAATAGGAATTAAATTTCAACATGAATTATAGAGGGAACAAAAACATTCAAATGATAGCAACTATCAAGCTCAACTAGATCATTCAGTTGATCAGAAGGTGGGTGGTGTCCTCCTATTGGGACATTAGTTCAATGATGAAAGTTAAATGTTTTGAGAGAAAAGAGAGAAACAAGGAACTCCCAAATGGAAATGTGCCAGAAAATAAGACATTGTGTTAAATTTATTTATTTTTTATGATGCAAATAGATTTGTACAATATCTTAATGTATATTTGTTCAGAGTGTTTTGTAAAATTAATATTATTTGGAGGGTGAGATGGAGGGTGAGAAGAAGTTTTAAGAGAGGAAACAGAGAGGTCAATAATAAATTGGCGATACATATCATTTTTAGTTTAGAATAGAACAGAATATTTTATATACAGCATTTTCCTCTTGTAGTTTTTTCTAAGTGGTGAGATTATAGAAAACTTTGTTTTTTAGTTTGGTTTATCTGTGATTTTAATTTTTTTTCTAATGAATACATGCCAATTGGGAAATGAAAATAAACACACTTAATACTTATTTTGTATTAAACTCCCTAATAGTTTTTAAACATAATACTTTCTTTAGACTACAGAAGTAGAAAAACCCCTAGGGGAAATGATTTTTTGGAAAGAGGTGACATGGAATGCCATACTTAACTCAGAGTAAGGAACCATAATGTGGATTGTAATCTGACTTCAACATTTACTAGTGATAAGATGAAGGGTGATTAAGCCTTTCTGTGCCTCCTCTTTGTCTTCTAAAAGCATTGTCTACCTTATAAGGTAGAAATACTTGACGTGATTCAGATAAAGCCCTAGGAATCATGCCTGACATTTAGTAAGTACTCAGTATTACCTATTATTTTGAACAGCAATTTTCAAATATGTGATGGAGCTGTCATGTAAAAAAGAAAATACTTATTCTATTTGGATTGGAGAAAGAAAATTATCAAAAACATACCATGTTAGAACGGTACAAAAATATTAATATCTAACTATAACAGAACCAAATTAGAATTTGATGTCTCAGTATCTTAATGTGATGGTATTAAGACTTTCAAGAGATTATTGTGGTACATTTGTGTCAGATAAATTTTAGGCTTGATAAATTCTAAGATTCCTTGTAAATCTTGAATTTTTTGCAGATACTATTCTCCAGCATCTTGCCTTCTATTCTATAGATGTTTGGTTAAAGACATTGTCATTCTGGACTGATTTTATTTTAGGAAATTAGATCTCTAAGCTTGACAAGTGGAGTGAGAGCAAGAAACTTGACCTATTACACATATTCACAATATGTAAGATATTTCTGCTATATTGTAAAATATTTAATAATAATTCATCTGTTATACCTGTAAAAGCTTTCCTTGTGGGAGTGGGTGTTCAGTTTAAACCAGATTCTAATTAACTTTAAAAAATCCATTAAGTCTTTAGTTCAACTCTTTTAGAATAAGGGGGTCAATAAAGAGTCAAGATTTTAAATTCAAATTAAATTAACTGTGCTCTGTGAAAAGATTTCTATTCATAACCTCCCACAAGATGTGAAAAGGCTTCACCTTCCTTGAATTATTCCCCGACTGCTTGATACCTGTTTAGGGAAATTAATTTTTAAATTTCTGATTACTTTCTGATTACATGTAACACCTTAGACAGGAAACACATTTAGGAGACATTGTACGTATCAGCTTAACAGTAATTAGTGCACTATTTTGTATTTAAGGGAGAAGGACTCAAACTTACATTGGGGTCAAATAAAATGGTTTTGAAATAAATGCTAATATTTATTTTGTTAATTTAAGAAATTATATGTATTACACAACATACACACATACACACACAAACACACATTTTTTGTATGTACAATTGACCCTTGAACAATGGAGGGGTATGAAAACTGACTCCCATGCAGTCAAATATCTGCACTTAACTTTTGACTCCTCAGAAATATAACTATGAATAGTCTTTTATTTGGCCAGAATCCTTACTGATAACATAAATAATTGCTTAACATATATTTTGTATGTGTATTACATTCTGTGTTCACAAGACAACATATGCTAGAGAAAAATGTTTTAAGAAAAATCAGAAGTACTAGTACTAGTTAGCTTTAAGAAAAATGCTAGTTAGCTTTAATAAATGTATTTTAATTTTTAGTTTTATCTCACTAAAACCCAAGTAGATTAAAAATACATAAAGCGCTATTAAAAATATGGATAACTATTTATTTGATCCTACTGTTAGCAAAGCCTTTATCAACTTTAAAACAAAGAAAGTGTTCAGAATTAACATTGGTGAGGACCAGGGTTAGGAAGGTCCATAGACTGATGGAGTCATTACTCCAGGAATGTCACAGAACATTTGTATAAATAAAATGGCTATATGATTAGGGAGAGAAGAGAATTCAGTACTACAATAGATTTAAAGAGGGAAAAGTTGCGACATATTGTAGTGAATACAATAGTCTTATCTCAGAAAAAAATTTTCCAAGCAAATTAGTTTTCTTAGTTCATATTCTCTAGAAAAATATGTCCTGAGGCAAGAGTTACATGCTATAACTTTATTGGGAAGTGAGGTCACAAGGAAATAATATAAGGGGATTAGGGAAGTGAGGCCAGAAAGGAAATTGGGAAAATACAAGAATACAAGGAGATGCATTGCTGAAATAGCTTCAGTTCCTGACAAGCACAGTTGGTAGTTCACACAGTTCTCGGTAGGAAACCTTCGAGAACTGTATGAAATAGTGAGTCTCTGAACAAATCTGTTGTGCAAGGAAAGAGATGAGACTTCATCTACCTGAACCTCTCGCCTGTACTTTTATTTCCCATTGAGGCAAAGTTCATGCCATAGGCTATCAACTCTTCCCTAAATTTGAGTGTAGCTGCTGGGACTGTCTGGGATACTATCACATAGTTAGAAGCCAAGAGAGCAGTAGCAGCATCATGGTGCAGACCACACACAGTGCAGGAAGGTCACCAAATCCCTGCCTGTCCTCCTGTAGTCACACAGCCAATGAATCCATGTGCATGTTACAGCTATAAAATTTGAACAGCTTAAAAAAATAGCTACTATTGGCACATGTCAGTTGTAGACTCTATGGGATACATACTAAACATCAATCAACATCTTTTCTTAAAAGTAACTAGCAGTTTAGTTATAACTGCAAGAAACAGAAAGCCTTAATGTTGCCTCTTAGAAAATCAAGGTGCTTTTTTAAATAAATAATACAATCAGGCAAAACCAGTGGCTGCTACTGATTGAGTGACTCGACGATATTGTGGCTAACATTTCTGTGATTATTTTCCTCATATTTGCTATCTCCTTGTTTCCTGAAAGCTGCTTCAGTCAGGCATCAGGTTTACCTTAAGTTAGAAAGGGGAGAGGATAAGGGAAAATTCATGTCATTTCCCTTCTATCAGGAAAACACAGCTTAAGAAGAAACCTCAGGAGATTTCTAATGGTGTGATGGCAAATGTATACCATATATGTAAGGCAATTAGAAAGGTGCACATAGCTCCTCTCTCAAACTCAGGGTTGTCAAGGAAAAAAGCAAGAAGGAACATTAAGATACCCAGATGACAGTGTGTGCCATAAAAATAGATTGATTTACATCTTTTTATATATCTTTTTGAGATAAACAAATATCCATGCTTAATCATGTATTTTAGGACGAAGCTATATATTTTTAAATACTCATCATCCTTATAATTTAGAAAAAATAGAACAAAGCAAATTATAAAGAATATTATTAGTAGTCTTCAGGCTTAACATTCTCCAAGGACTCTAACACTATTTAAAGACGATAGGCATAAATCACTAGACCTTACAATACTAAGTTACTAGACTTATTTAATAAGCCTTAGATCAATAAAAGCAAGCAAATGTTAAGACTCCGATGGAAACAACAGGAACCCATTTGAACTCTATATTCCTCAGCTATTTTCCCTAAGAGCCTTGAGGGGCAGACTACTTTAACTGTAGTAGCCAGCATCAATTCTCCATTTTGACAGCAATTTCCCCTTTCAAAGAAACAAGAGCTTCAAGAGAGATTGAATCCAATATTTCAATTGGCTGGCATGGATCACTTGTTCAGAAATACCCCTCAACGTCGTGTTCTCCATCTCCCTCTTCCTTCCACTCACTCTAATCGGGTAGGCACATGCCTATAAATGATTTAAATGCCCTATAAAAGTTAAGCAAAAAAAGGCAGCTAAGTAAAATAAAGCTATTATGTCACTTTAGACAGAAATAAACTGGCATTCAATCTGTTTTCTTGAACTATAAAATATTTGTAAGTCATTGTTACTGTTTAATAGATTTTGGCCTCTTACGTTACTCAAAATGGATAATGAGTAGAATGGCTCTGAAACTAGAAAATACCTGGCTTAAGAAAATAATTTTAAGCACCTTTTGTTAAAATTCTATTACCATGTGTTCAGAGAGCAGTTATGGTTTTTAACCACGCACATTTCTGAAAAAGAAGAAAATAAACACCTTAATGTATCCCCAAACATAATGAAGATTGGTAGCTCATGTTTAGAAAACATGTGTGGTCCACATGCTTCTGTGGTTGTCCATATTGCCAATCTTGAAAATGTAGACCAAGGTTACTTTAAACAAAATAGCATTTACTATCTGATTATGCTGTTTTTCTAAAAAAAATTTTATATGTGCTTTCCTTTTAGTGGGTACCAACGTAGCGTTTCCTATTTTTCTACAAAACAATTCTAATCTGGATATATTGTTTGTTTTACTAAGTTATCGGTAAGGATTTCATTATGCTTCTTTATATATATTATATCCTGCATTATATTCAATTACTATTTAGCTGTCAAAGGAATTTGGTCTTAAATTAAGTATACTTCAGTAAGTTTCTATTGCAAATGATTTTCTAAGAGGGGATTTCTTTTTTAAAATAGACATTTAATAATTTCTTCTTTTTATTTCAATGAGAATCTGTTTCTTTATTTTAGCAATGCAAATTTGAGTTATGTGGATTTTTAAGTTGGTATTTTAATGTTCCTTGGATATTATGAAGTCCCAAAGAAAATAAGAAGACCAGAATTTGTATCTCACATTATTTAAAAATTGAATATAAAAGTGCTTTTGGTATACTCAGGACATATACACTTATGTATAGGTTCATGTATAGTGTTATTGATGTTATTATTATGAACTTTAAAGGTACAAAATGAAGTATTTATATTCATGACAAGAGTTTTAAAGGAATCATAATGTAAAATGAAAATGTGATGTTCAACAATCTAGTTAAAAAATAAAGTAAATCAAGATCCTATATTATCTTTAAGTTCAAAGAAAAAGATCCCCTTTGAAATTTGACTTTCATTTTTTCCAGGTTTTTTAATACAAAAAAGCAAATAGTCACTGGGTTGTTTAATACCTTTTGGTGAATGCTCATATATTCACAAAAGTTATGAATATAAAAGATATTTCTTTCTGCTCTCATTTGAGATCTTTCCATCTTACTCTGAAATAAAATGTTATAATTTCTGCTTTGAAAATTAGTGAGAAAAAATCTTAATTTTTACTCATAACTGATAAAATGTTCTTGTAAATTATCATTGAGTGTAAGTGATCATGACAATGTTTGCTATAAATATTGGATACAATTTAATATATATGTACATATATAACACAGTGATTAATATTATAAACACAAGCAGGACATTTTTCCTCTTTAAAATCTGGCTTCATCTTTTAGCTGTGTGTACTAAAATATGCTGCCTGACCTTTTTTGTGTCTTTGATTCCGTATGTGTGAAATAAGGATAATAAGTGGACCTGCCTCATAAGATTATTATAAAAATCCAAGGATCTAATATATGTTAAGCATTTAGAACTATTTGTGACACTAGTCACTCAACAAATATTTGCTATTAGTTTCCCCTGTGGCATAGAACATGCATATATGCTTTGACGAAATTACTGCTTAACGTTTGAATACTGGTATTAGTGCTTTTCATGTGTTCTGTTATATTCCACATGCCATCACCATTTCTGTGCAGATTGGAGGGCATCTTTAGAGCAGTGTCCTTTAGTTTCGTTCTGCTTTACTTGGCACAGCAGTAATCATTAACATATTAAATTCATCTCAACTGTTTTCTTACCCGCTTGTTTGTGCCAGCTTTATTGCAAATACAAACATAAATTCAAGGACCTCTTTATCTTGTAACAATAACATACTAAAGAAGTTTTGCTATCTCTATATTCTATGTTGATGTCCTGTAAGATTGTCCCAAAATAAAACATAGTAATAAAATAAAATATCAGAGAATATTCTCTGAGGCTTCCAAAATTGTTTCATAAAATTCACTTCTAAAAAATATTTCAATAGGAATTTCTGTTTTGAAATGTTTGTACAGATTGCCTAAGTCCGCATTATTTATTATTATTATTATTATTGCATGCCAAACTGTTTAGATCATGGTATAATCAATTAACTTGTGTATGCTACACTTGAGATAAAGCAAATTGTTGACACCAAACTGACATAATATCTCCACAACTGATAACTCAAACAAAATGTTTCATTTTTGATGCTAAGTTTATAATTCTGAGTATTTTGATAAAACATTGATTCTATATAAGAATTTCTATAATGCTAATTGTTTCTGTAGCGATGGAGTCTTCTTGTGCTGCCCAGGTTGGTCCCAAATTCCTGGGCTTAAGCAATCCTCCCTCCTCAGCCTCCCAAAGTGTTGGAATTACAGGCATGAGCCACCATACCTGGCCAAAAATTTCCATAACTTTTCTCATTACTGTAATGATTTAAACAATTCACTTATATCTCATATGTATGGCCCAGAATTTAAGTATTTTTAAAATTTTAACAGTAATACAAATATGAGAAAAAATAAGATCCAAAATGAAAATAATCACTCAAAATTTATTTAATAAATGTTACTTATAAGTACATAAGCTAAAATGTATTTACTTAATGTGATATAATAACCTAGACTGCTTTAAATGAGATACTGTTTGTCAATCATTATATAAATGGTTGTCACTCTTTTAAGGATATCAGGAAGGGAATTTTTTTTTTCTTTTTTTTTTTTTGAGATGGAGTTTTGCTCTTTTTGCCCAGGCTGGAGTGCAATGGCACAATCTTGGCTTACTGCAACCTTTGCCTACCATGTTCAAGTGATTCTCTTGTCTCAGCCTTCTGATTAGCTGGGATTACAGGCCTGCACCGCTCTGCTAATTTTGTATTTTTAGTAAAGATAGCATTTCACCATCTTGGCCAGTCTGGTCTCAAACTCCTGATCTTAGGTGATCCGCCCACCTCGGCATTCCAAAGTGCTGGGATTACAGGTGTGAGCCACCGCACCTGGTCAACATATTTTTATATAATAAAGCTTTAAGAGCTGGAGGAGAAATAGATTCACTACCTTTATTTGGCATAATGAAATAATCCTATATAAATGTATAATTATTTCTTCTTAATTATCTTGGCGTAGAAAAAACAGAAGGTTATGTGTGTAATAAACTCTTGCATATTAAGTTGGAATCCACTGCTTATCTTGCTTACTATCTCATCATCATTCTCTTACTCAGTTTCTGCCTTTCAGTCAACATTATCTACTAGGAGTAAACTCTTCATTCTCAAGTAGAGTACTCTCAAAATATTGTCTGTCTTTTTTACAAATAATATGCAATTTTTTAGAACTTAAAAGATAATCTAAATATCTGTGTTCTTTATCTGTTCTTAATCTCTCCCCCAAATAACCTACCATACAAAGTAACCTGTCAAAATTCTCAGTTCAAAAAGTAAAGTTCTCTAGGTTTTTAAGAAGTTGTTTTTGATGCATTCGAGGCTTTCAAAAGCTATTTTATTTCCCTCTTTCCCTCAGATGAGTGATTCCTTTGCATTTTCGCTCTCTCAGAATCTCCTACAGAGCTTATAAAAGCACAGATAACTGTTCCTCTATCTAGAAGTTCTGATTCAGTAGCTCTAGGACAGAGCCTGGTAACTTACCTATCTAACAAGTTCCCAGGTGATATGAATGGTCTGGGTGCACACTTTTGAGAGACACTTCTCTAAACAAATTGTGAGTTACCACCAGTTTCTCTGAATTGTCACACTTAACACTCCTTTGTCCTAAAGCTATTTCAACAGTTAAAAAATAATTTTATGTATGTGTTCCATATTTATACCTTTATAATCTTAGTGTTTAATTTTTAGGGCCAACTTTGTAAATATCTCTTATTGTTAGGACCAAAAAGTATCATACGCAAATTAGATACAAAGCAAATAATTGCTATTCCTGTTAACAGTGGTGATTATTGAGCTATTTAAAAATATTTGGCAGGCAAAATACAAATCCTTCAGCATTTTTACCTTATTAATATATTAAATTATTCTTCAAATGACTATAAAAATGTTTTCTAGAATATTTTATTTATTTCTAAAGCCAATGAGTTTTTCATAAAAAAATTAATCATGTTTTAATTTCTTTCTGCTTATACTGTAAAACTGATGTTTTTAATAGCTTTTTGCTGTGTGAATGCCCTAATGCCAATGAAGCTCTGTGAAACCTTTAACCTTTTGGACATCACAACTTCTAAGCAAAAGGAAAACAAAAGTAAGTAGAAAACATGGGTTTCAAAAAATTGTTGTTAGCTTACATTAACTTGTGAACGGAATGGCTAAAATAAAATGCAAATTTTGAAAATTGCTTTCTCTATTATAAAGGCCCATGCAGTATTTGGGAGCACAGTTGATAAATGCATGCAAGAACTTAAATCTCTGAAACGAAGTAATGTAGACTAACAGATGAAATAAAGAGAAGCGGGTACAAACATCATCTCCGTCTCTTCACTAACACATTGTATAAGCCTGGAAAAGTCAATTGATTTTTCAGGGGCCCAGATTTATTTTTATAAAATGAGCTAGAGGGTGGATTTCATAATAAGTTGATAGTACTAACTGAATCTTAAGATCTCTAGAATAAGATTAAGAAGTAGCTTCATATTTTATAAGATTAATCTCTGAAATCATGGCATTTTTCTTAGTGGTATATAGTCAGAATAGGAAAAATTTTACTTGTGAAATGTAAAATGAAAATATGAATTATACTGCAAATTGCTCCATTACTTTAAGGAAGTAAATGAAGCTTGATATCTGTAAAAAAATGCAATTAGTTAATTAATACCACAGGCTATAACTAAAAATTCAAAACGTGTTCGTTTGTAGTCATCACTATTTATTAAATTTGCTTCCATAAATCTTATGGCAACTAACATAGGCAACCGATCAGCTTCCTTTGTATTCACAATGAGAATGGTTTGCTGACTCTTTATTAATATATTAATGCAAATAAGAAAATTAAAAGATTGTATTTTTATTTTTGTGATAGGCAGAATTCCTAAGATGCCTTTACCACTTTCAAGTTTCTCAACTCTGAGTTCTTCAATCAAACACAAATCTGGACTGTGTTATGAAGGGCCTTTGCAGATGTAATTTTATTTACCAATCAACTGACCTTAAATTTAGAGAAATTATTCTGAATTATCAGGTATGCTCAATGTAATCACAGGAGCACTTAAAAGCAGAAAAGAAAGAAAATTTAAAGAGATGCAACAGAGGAGGAAGGCAGAAAATAGATGCGGTAGAAGAGGACAGCATAGATTTTTAATGCATAAGGAGGACTTGACTAATCATTGCTGTTATTAAAGCTGAAAGAATATCATAAACCTTGAAATGTAGGTTGCCTCTTAAAGCTTGGAATGACCCCAACCAGTAGCCAGTAACGAAGGGGCACTCTAGTCCCACAGCCAAAATGGGACTGAATCATGCAAACACCTCTAATGAGTCTGGAAGTAGATTCATGCCCAGATCTTCCAGAAAGAAACACAGGCTGCTGGCACCTTGAGGACGTTGTGACAAATTACCAACTGAGAAATGATATCCCTAGATTTTTTATGTACCAGACTGTGGGATAATAAATGGGTGTTTTAAGCTGCTAAGTTTGTAGTAATTTGTTGTGGCAGCAACAGGAAACTAATGCTCCATCCTATTTGCCTAGTGATTATTGTCAAGCTTTTCATTGATAAGTATTTATCAGTGATGTGCGTATATACACACACACACACACTCGCGCGCGCCCATACACATACACACACATACTTAAGTCCTCACTTAATGTCATTGATGGGTTCTTGGAAACTGTCATTTTAAGTGGAATGATGTATAATGAAACCAATCTTACCATAGGGCTAATTGATATAAATGATAGTTAAATTCCTACCATATACTTCTGCACACAAAAACACCATCAAACTTTAAAATAAAGAACAAAATGCTTCTAATTTTAAACGTTGAAATAAATGTGAGCTATGCATATGTTTTAAAACATTAATAAAAATAAGTAGGATAATTTACCCAATAATTCCAGTTCAGAGTCACAGGTGGATGAAGCCTATGCTGGCAGCTCAGGACATAAGGCAGGAACAAAGTCTCGACAGGATGCATCCCATCCAGGGCGCTCACACACACACTCACATGCAGACAATGTAGACAAGTCAATTCCCCTAATGTACACATCTTTGGGACGTGGGAGAAAGAGATGGAGAGAACATCCAAGCTCTACATAGACAGTGGCACTGATGGGAATTTGTTGTTGCTGTTGTTCTTTTTATTCCTCATCAATGTTGTAATGAAACTACATTGAACAAAATGATGTTATTGAGAGACTTGCTCTTTCTCTCTCTCTCTCTGTGAGTGTTTTTTAAAATTTTTTTATGTATTTATGTATTTTGTATGTGTTTATGTATTTCTACAGTTTTCTGATTATTTTTACTCAGATACTTAGAATAAGTAAGTGGAGACAATGAATATTAAATTATTGTGACAATATTTTTCTATTAATTTAACATGTACTTCAGGCATGTTATAAAGATAATTCAATAAAAATAACTCACAGGAACATGGGTTTCTATAAGAGGTGTTATTAAATGACAAAATATAATTTACTACGAAAGTTACAACCAAAAAAACTTGGAGATATATATATATACACACACACATACACACACACACACATATATATATTTGAAAGAATATTCAAGATCTCTGGGTAATTATGAAATTATGAAAGACAAATATAGATGATACATGGATGACAAAATGTTGATAGGCTGAGAGAGTACTAAAAAATTTTCAAATGAATCTTAAGCAACAACAAATATTTCAATGAATTATAGAGCACCTACTTTGGCCAAGAATATGTAAGTATCACAACAGTCCCATGTGATTGATACTACTCACCTAATTTTTAACTGGTCAAATTTTGAACTAATTTTAAACTATTATTTCCATTGTGCTTCAGAGACTAAATGTTGATCCCCACATGTCAAACACTACTAGTTATCCTCCAAAATTCACATATCCTCTTCCATTCTAAGAACATTATAGTTGTGTACATGGTGTTCAATTGGAGATGATGTAAAATACAATGTTGCATTGTATAAACCTAGATATTGTCTCCAGAATATATATATATATAAAATATCTATACTATATATATATATCTATACATATATATATAATATCATAGCAGTCTTAGCCTAAAATTATTATAATACAAGATAATCTTGTTTGAATTTCAGAGGACTTGAAAATTATTTATGTTTTATAAGGATTGTTACTATCTTGGACTATCAGGGAGTATCCAACAAATTTTAACCACTTTTTTTTTTTCCATGAAGCCATAAGAAAAAACTAAAAATCAGCAGGTTACTGTGGGCTCATTTGGGCTCCTTAAATTGAGCAGGAATTTTCTTTTAAGTCATTAAGACAGTTGACCATCTAGTTTAAAACAAAGAGACAAGCAAACCATAGTATGCACATCAGCAAATATGCATAGTTATAGTAATATGGACACTTCTATATAAGCACTATTTTTTTACCCTCAACATGCGATTTTATTGCTCAATGATAAATACTTGATTTGGAAAAATATCAATTATAAATAATCAGTAACACAGTAGCTTTTTTACTGAACCTCAACAACAAAGAAAACATACCAAATAGCAACCAAATTTTTATGTGATTTTAAGCATATGTTTTGCAATGTCAGTTTCTGAAACCATGCTATCTTTGCCCTAAGCTTATCTTCCAATTCTTGAACCCACTGATGGGAAAATAACTACCTCAAACATCTTTGTGTCTGACCCTGGATCATTGCTGTTGTGCACACATATACAAAATACACGTACTAACACATACTACATCTCTCACAGTTCTCAAGATGTCAGTTAAAGAAATTGTGCATTAAACAAATACCTAAATTTTTCCTGAAATCCCAAGACAGTATCACATTACTACACACAATAAAACAAGTAATGAGATATTTTCTATTTCTCCCTTTTTTTCAGCATATAATGCTTATTCATTTATGATGATTTTGGGATGATAACAATAAACTATAATACGAACAGCAAAATTTGTACAGAAAACTCTTAAAATATAGACATGGATCTTAATCTAGTTGAGGAAATATATCTCTTTCAATGTTTTCTCTCATCATCTATTTGAAAGTATTTTTATATAATGCTTGGGATTTCTCACTCCGGAATTATTTGGTCTCCTGTGAATCACGGAGAGATTTTATGCCAGAAGAACATAGACAGTAGGAAGACATTATTCCTGGGCCAAGTACCATTCTGAATCTTTCTCTTTGTTTCCTAGTAACGAAGCTGAGCCAAATGAGGCACAGAAGTCTTACACAAAATGCTGAAATATCTTTCTCTTCAGTAAACAAAGACTAAAATTGAAGAAACAACCTCCAAAAAATCTCAATATTCCCTACTGTTAGACTTTCTATATGGAATAACATCTGACCTTCTCAGTTTACACACGCATTTAGCAATCAAAAATAGAAGGGGATACTTGTTTTACTATGGCGGGCAAAAATGTATGCTCAACGGACTAGATATTGTTTTCTTCATCGTGAAGTTTAAGCATCCATTATGGAACTTCTAAAGGTGCTATGTCTTCTTTTCAGTCTTTTCTCCCAATATATTCTCTATTTAAGGCTCAAGATTATTCCCAGAAGCATTAATGAGACAGAATATGAGTGTTCATTTGTAAGAAATAGTCAGGCAAAAAAAGCAAAATTTTTAGTTTGGGAGGAAAAATACAATTTGATTATATGCTTATGTTTTCAGTATTCATTCTTCACTTTTTTTTTTTTTTTTAGTTTTTTATGTTTTATTTGGGATGGAGTATCACTCTGTCACCCAGGCTGGAGTGCAGAGGCATGATCTCAGATCACTGAAACCTCCACCTCCCAGGTTCAAGTAATTCTCCTGCCTCAGCCTCCTGAGGAGCTGAGATTATAGGTATGCACCATCACGCCTGGCTAATTTTTGTATTTTTAGTAAAGACTGGGTTTCACCATGCTGACTAGGCTGGTCTCGAACTCCTGACCTTGTGATCCACCTGCCTCGGCCTCCCAAAGTGCTGGGAGTATAGGCATGAGCCACCACACCCGACCTTTCACTTTTATAATCCGTATAGTTATTGAAATGGTAATTTAAAGAATAATTCTAGAGAGTCAATTTTTTCACTAACTAGTAATTCAAGCAAAACAAACACTGTTCATTAGATTAGCAAAATGAATTATTCAGTATATACATTGACACGAAAGGAAGAAAGGTAAGAAATACTGATCTTCAATGTGCTCTCACATTTCCTTCATGCTACAATATATAGTGTAATATAATGGCTTATTATTCTATAAAAAGTAATTCAGGTCAAAGCCTATTTGCTTTATCCAAAAGTTTGCCACCTTTTGGAACAAATATATACCATATATATATATATATATATTTTTTTTTTTTTTTTTTTTTTTTTTTTTTTTTTTTTTTTTGAGACGGAGTCTGGCTCGGTCGCCCAGGCTGGAGTGCGGTGGCCGGATCTCAGCTCACTGCAAGCTCCGCCTCCCAGGTTTAGGCCATTCTCCTGCCTCCGCCTCCCAAGTCGCTGGGACTACAGGCGCCCGCCTCGTCGCACACCTAGTTTTTTGTATTCTTTAGTAGAGACGGGGTTTCACCGTATTAGCCAGGGTGGTCTCGATCTCCTGACCTTGTGGTCCACCCGTCTCGGCCTCCCAAAGTGCTGGGATTACAGGCTTGAGCCACCGCGCCCAGCCTATACCTTATATTTTTATCTGCTTCAAATATACTCAATCTTATTTTAAAACGTCAATTAAGAATTATTTTAAAAATCACTTATTAATACATTTTCCTCACAAAGATCAATTGTGACTAAAACTTCTGACTAATTAATACTTGACACATAGGGAGTGGCAATAAGCTGACAGATTAGTAGCATAGATATTCCCAATAACTGTTCAATTTAAAGTATCTCAATTTATCTGCAGCAAATTCTCAATTTAAGAATACTGGACTTATTATTAAAAACATAAATCATATAATTGTTATACTCTGTACCACTGCGTGTATCCATACCTCATAAATCTTATTTGCCTTTTTAATGAAGAGTATTTGCTCTCAGTTCTTTAAAAAGTTATACTAAATACAAATTTGTGTGCAAAATGACCTTCTATAAAATAGCATGGAAAGTGAATGGCTTATTGATGTTCTTATCAAATATACCTGCATTTTTCTCTCTTTTCTAAATTACATGGGAATAACTTAATATTAAAATAGAATGAAAGTACATTAAAATTAAATACAAAGTAGTGCATAGTACAAGTAATAATATAAAGGTTATGTTGTTTAGTATAACCAGCAAAAGTGTTCTTGAAATATTATGGAAAAATAAAGACTTTCCAATACAAACAAAAACTGAGGCTACTACAAGAATTGCTAACCGTAGTTCTTTCATTTAAAATAAAAGAACACTAATGAGGAAATGAGCAATCATCTGAAGGTACAAAACTCAATGGTCATAGTAAGTCTACAGAAAAAGACAGAATATTAAAAACTACTCATATCTTGCAGAGAAAAACTAAAAGATGAAGTGATCAAAATAAAAGCTATACCAACTTTTCATGATACAAACAGTACAATAAGATAAATACAGAAACCACAAAACTTAAAATGTGGGAGGATAAAGTTAAAGTGCAGAGTTTTTATTAGTGTTCTCTTTGCTTGTTTGCTAGGTTGTATGTGGATGCAATCACTGTTAAGCTGTCATAAGTTTAAAAGGGTGGGTTTTAAGATATTCATAAGCCTCAGAGTAACATCAAATCAAAAAATATACAACAGATATCTAAAAAATAAGAAGCAACAAATTAAAACATGCCACCAGAGAAAATCACTTTAACTAAAAGAAAGACAGAAAGGAAAAAAAAAAAAAGGGGGGGGGGAAAGAAGACCACAAAACAACCAGAAAACAAATGAAATGATAGGAGTAAGTCCTTACTTATCAATTATACTTATAATACTGACTGTAAATGGATGAAAACCCTCCAACTGAAAGACATACAGTCATTTAATGCATTTTAAAAGCAAGACACAATGATCTATTGCCCAAAATTGCCACACTTCACCAATAAAGACTCACTGAGGCCGGGCGCGGTGGCTCAAGCCTGTAATCCCAGCACTTTGGGAGGCCGAGACGGGCGGATCACGAGGTCAGGAGATCGAGACCATCCTGGCTAACACGGTGAAACCCCGTCTCTACTAAAAGTACAAAAAACTAGCTGGGCGTGGTGGTGGGCGCCTGTAGTCCCAGCTACTCGGGAGGCTGAGGCAGGAGAATGGCGGGAACCCGGGAGGTGGAGCTTGCAGTGAGCCGAGATCACGCCACTGCACTCCAGCCTGGGCAACAGAGCGAGACTCCGTCTCAAAAAAAAAAAAAAAAAAAAAAAAAAAAGACTCACTGAAACTGAAAATAAAAGGATGAAAAAATATATTCCATGTAAATGGAAACCAAAAAGAGAGCAGGATTAGCTATACTTATATCACACAAAATAGATGCTAATACAGAAAGTATAAAAAGATCATCAAAACAGATAGACCACTAGCAAGACTAACAAAGAAGAAAAAAGAATCAAAGAGATGCAATAAAAAATGATAAAGGGGATATCACCACCAACCCCACAGAAATATAAACTACCATCAGAGAATATTATAAATACCTCTATGCAAATAAACTAGAAAACCTAGAAGAAATAGACAAATTCCTGGACACATACATTCTACCAAGACTTAACCAGGAAGAATTTGAATTCCTGAATAGACCAATAACAGGCTCTGAAATTGAGGCAATAATTAATAATCTACCAACCAAAAAAAGACCAGGATCAGATGGATTCACAGCTGAATTCTACCAGAAGTACAAAGAGGAGCTGGTACCATTCCTTCTGAAACTATTCCAATCAATAGAAAAAGAGGGAATCCTCCCAAACTCATCTTATGAGGCCAGCATCATCTTGATACCAAAGCCTGGCAGAGACACAACAAAAAAAAGAGAATTTTAGACCAATATCCCTGATGAACATTGATGCAAAAATGCTCAATAAAATACTGGCAAACCAAATCCAGCAGCACATCAAAAAGTTTACCCACCATGATCAAGTTGGCTTCATCCCTGGGATGCAAGGCTGGTTCAACACATGCAAATCAATAAATGTAATCTGTCACATAAACAGAACCAATGACAAAAACCACATGATTATCTCAATAGATGCAGAAAAGGCCTTCAACAAAATTCAACAGACCTTCATGCTAAAAACTCTCAATAAACTAGGTATTGATGGAATGTATCTCAAAATAATAAGAGCTATTTATGATTAACCCACAGCCAATATCATACTGAATGGGCAAAAACTGGAAGCATTCCCTTTGAAAAGTGACACAAGAAAGGGATGCCTTCTCTCACCACTCCTATTCAACATTGGAATTTCTGGCCAGGACAATCAGGCAAAAGACAGAAATAAAGGGTAATCAATCAGAAAAAGATGAAGTCAAGTTATCCCTGTTTGCAGATGACATGATTGTATATTTAGAAAACCCCATCGTCTCAGCCCAAAATCTCCTGAAGCTGATAAGCAACTTCAGCAAAGTCTCAGGATACATAAATCAATGTGCAAAAATCACAAGCATTCCTATACACCAATAACAGACAAACAGAGAGCGAAATCATGAGTGAACTCCCATTCACAACTGGTACAAAGAGAATAAAATGCCTAGGAATACAACTTAGAAAGGATGTGAAGGAGAACTACAAACCACTGCTCAACCAAATAAAAGAGGACACAAACAAATGGAAGAACATTCCAACCTCATGGATAGGAAGACTCAGTATCATGAAAATGGCCATACTGCCCAAGGTAATTTATAAATTCAATGCCATCCCTACCAAGCTACCAATAACTTTCTTCACAGAATTGGAAAAATCTATTTTAAAGTTCATATGGAACCAAAAAAGATCTTGCATTTCCAAGACAATCCTAAGAAAAATTAAAAAAACAAAGCTGGAGTCATCGTGTTACCTGACTTCAGACTGTACTACAAAGTTACATTAACAAAACAGCATGGCGCTGGTACCAAAACAGAGATAGACCCAATGGAACACAACAGAGGCCTCAGAAATAATTCCACACATCTACAACCACCTGATCTTTGACAAACCTGACAAAAACAGAAAAGGGGGAAAGGATTCTCTATTTAATAAATTGTGCTGGGAAAACTGGCTAGCCATATGTAGAAAGCTGAAACTGGATCCCTTCCTTATGCCTTATACAAAAATTAATTCAAGATGGATTAACGACTTAAATGTTAGACCAAAAACCTTAAAAACCCTAGAAGAAAACCTAGGCAATACCATTCAGGACATAGGCATGGGCAAGGACTTCATGACTAAAACACCAAAAGCAATGGCAACGAAAGTCAAAATAGACATATGGGATCTATTAAACTAAAGAGCTTCTGCATAGCAAAATAAACTATCATCACAATGAACAGGCAACCTACAAAATGGGAGAAAATTTTTGCAATCTACCCATCTGACAAAGAGCTAACATCCAGAATCTATGGAGAACTTAAATCTACAAGAAATAAAAACAAACAACCCCATCAAAAAGTGGGTAAAGGATATGAACAGACACTTCTCAAAAGAAGACATTTATATGTAGCCAATAGATACATTCCTAGACACATACAACCTACCAAGATTGAACTATGAGGAAATCTAAAACCTGAATAGACAATAACATTTAAAAAGTTCAAAACCATAGTAAAGTCTCTCAACAACAACAAAAAGCCCTGTACCAACAGCTTCACTGCTGAATTTTAACAAACATTTAAAGAAGAACTAATACCAATCTCACTCAAACTCTCTAAAAACTAGAAAAGGAGGGAATACATCCAAACTCATTCTATGATGCCTGCATTAGTCCATTTTCATGCTGCTGATAAAGACATACCCAAGAATGGCAATTTACATAAAAAGAGGTTTAATGGACTTACAGTTCCACATGGCTGGGGAGGCTTCACAATCATCACAGAAGGCAAGGAGGAGGAAGTCACATTTAATGTGGATGGCAGCAGGCAAAGAGAGAACTTGTGCAGGGAAATTCCCATTTTTAAAACCATCAGAAATGCTGAGACTCATTCACTATCATGAGAACAGTGCAGGAAAGATCTGCCCCCATAATTAAATCACCTCTCACCAGGTTTCTCCCACAACACATGGGCATTTTGAGAATTACAATTCAAGATGAGATTTGGATGGGAACACAACCAAACCAAAATCTTAACTCATTTCAGCATCAACTCAAAAGTTCACAGTCCAATGTCTCATCTGAGACAAGGCAAGTCGCTTCTGCCTAAGAGCCTGTAAAATCAAAAGCAAGCTAGTTACTTCCTAGATTCAATGGGGGTACAGGCATTGGGTAAATACAGCCATTGGGATAAATTAAAAACAAAGGGGCTACAGCCCCCACGCAAGTCTAAAATCCAGTGGGGCAGTTAAATCTTAAAGCTCCAAAATGATCTCCTTTAACACCATGTCTAACATTTGGGTGATGCTGATGTAAGTGGTGGGTTCCTATGCTCTTGGTCATCTTTGCCTCTGTGACTTTGCAGAGTACAGCCTCCCTCCTGGCTGCTTTCATGGGCTGGCATTGAGTGTCTGTGGCTTTTCCAGGTGCATGGTGCAAGCTGTTATGAATCTACCACGCTGGGGTGTGGAGGACAGTGGCCTTCCTCTCACAGCTCTGCTAGGTGGTGCCTGAGTAGGCACTCTATGTGGGGGCTCTCACCCCACATTTCCCTTCCACACTCCCCTAGCAAAGGTTCTCTATGAGAACCCTGCTCCTGCAGCAAACTTATGCCTGGACATCAAGGTGTTTCTATACATCCTCTGAAATCTTGTTATTTTTTATGTCCTCCTCAATTTCCTTCATTAATATTTTAAAACTTTTATGACAGAGATCTTTCTCTTCATTGGTTAACTTAAATCCTAGGTATTTTATTTTGTTTGCAGTATTGTATATGAGATTATTGTCTTGATTTTCTTCTCAGATTCTAGTCTGTTGGCATATAGAAATGCTACTGATTTTTGTTGCTGATTTTGTATCCTACAACTTTACTAAATTTATCATTTGTAATAATTTTTTCATAGAGACTTTAGGTTTTTCCAAAAATAAAATTATATAACCTACAAAAAAGGATAATTTAACAACTTCCTTTCCAATTTGGAAAACCTATATTTCTTTCTCTAGTGTGATTGGTCTAGCAATACTTCCAGTATTATGTTGAGCAACAGCAGTGAAAGTGGGCAACCTTGTTGTGTTGACTATCTTAGAGGGAAGGCTTTCAGTTTTTTGCATTTTGTATGATACTAGCTGTGGGTCGGTTACATATGGCTTTATTGTGTAGAGGTATGTTCCTTCTACCCACAATTTTTTGAGCACTTTATACATGAAGGGACATGGAATTTTACAAATTTTTTTTCAGCATCAATTGAAACGATTATATGGTTTTTGTCCTTCATTCTCATTTATTAATTTACATTTGTTGATTATCCTTGAATTCCAGGGATAAATCCCACATGATCATAATGAATGATCTTTCTAATGTGTTGCTGAATTCTGTTTGCTGGAACTTTGTTTAGAATTTTTGTGTCAAGGTACATCTGAGATATCGACTTGTAGTTTTTTGTTTTTTTTTTTGTTTTTATGTGTCTCTGTCTGGTTTTGATATCGGGGTAATACTGGCATTGATATGGTTTGGGTGTGTTCCCACTGAAAGCTTATATTGAATTTAACTCCCACAATTCTCTTGTGTCATGGGAGGAACCCAGTGGGAAGTGACTGAATTATGGGAGTGGGTCTTTCCTGCACTGTTCCCCTGATAGTGAATGAGTCTCAGGAGATATGATGGTTTTAAAAATGGGAGTTTCCCTCCACAAGCTCTCTCTTTGCCTGCTGCCATCCACATAAAATGTGACTTGCTCCTCCTTGCCTTCCACCGTAATTGTGAGACCTCCCCAGTCATGTAGAATTGTAAGTCCATTAAACCCCTTTCTTTTTTAAATTACCCAGTTGGGGGTATGTCTTTATCAGCAGCATGAAAATGGACTAATTGAATAAATTGGTACCAATAGAGTGGGACACTGCAGAATAAATAACTGAAAAATGTGGAAACGACTTCACAATCGGGTTGAAACAATTTGGAGGGCCCAGAAGAAGACAGAAAATCATGGGAAAGTTTGAAACTACCTAGAGACTTCTTGAATGTATTTGATCAAAATGCTGATAATGATTTGGACAATGAAATCCAGGATGAGGTGGTCTCAGATGAAGATGAGGAACTTGTGAACTGGAGCAAAGGTGACTATTGTTATATTTTAGCAAAGAGACTGGCAACGTTTTGCCTCTGCCCTGGAGGTTTGTGGAACTTTGAACTTGAGAAAGATGATTTAGGATATCTGGCAACTGCACATATTTGCACATGTAATGATGAGCCAAATGTTAATCTCCAAGACAATGGGAGAAATGTCTCCAGGGCATGTCAGAGGTCTTCATGGCAGCTCCTCCAAACACAGACCCAGAGGCCTAGGAGGAAAAAGTGGTTTTGTGGGCTGGGCCCAGGGTCCCCATGCTGTATGCTGCATAGGGACTTAGTTCCTTGCTTCCCACACCAGCCATGACTGAAAGAGGCCAACATAGAGCTTGGGCCGTGGCATCAGAGGGTGCAAACCTCAAGTGTTGGCAGCTTCCATGTGGTGATGAGCCTGCGAGTGCACAGAAGTCAACAGTTGAGTTTTGGAAACCACCACCAGGATTTCAGAGGATATATAGAAACACCTTGATGTTCAGGCATAAGTTTGCTGCAGGAGCAGGGCTCTCATAGAGAACCTTTGCTAGGGCAGTATGGAAGGGAAATGTGGGGTGAGAGCCCCCACACAGAGTGCCTACTCAGGCACCACCTAGTGGAGCTGTGAGAGGAAGGCCACTGTCTTCCACACCCCAATATGGTATTTATGGACTGGAGGAATATGTATGGTTAAAATGTCCATACTACCAAAAGTGGTCTGCACATTCAATGCAATCCTTATCAAAATACCCATTATATTATTCACAGAAATAGGAAAAAAAAAAATCTAAAATTTATGTGGAACCGCAAAAGACCCAGAAATAGTCAAAACTATTCTGAGCAAAAAGGAAGAAAAAAAATGAAAGAATCACATTACCTGACTTCAAATTGTACTATTGAGCTATAGTAACCAAAACAGCATGGTATTGGCCTAAAATCAGACACATAGACCAATGGAACAGAATAGAGAATCCACTGACAAATATAGATAGATAGATAGATAGATAGATAGATAGATAGATAGATAGATTTATATTATATATATTTGTATTTATATATTTATATTATATCATATATAAATATATATTTATATATTATATATTTATATTATACGATATATAAATATATATATTTATACAGTAAGCTTATTTTTGACAATGGTGTTAGTAACGTACATTGGGGAAGGAACACTTTATTCAATAAATGGTGCTGGGAAATCTGGATATCCATATGCAAAAGAATGAAGTTAGACCCCTGTCTTTCACCATATGCAAAAATAAAATCTAAATGAATTACAAAGACTTTAGTCTCAGACCTCAAACTAACTAAAGGAAAACATTGGGGGAACTCTAAAGGACACTGAACTGGGCAACAGTTTCTTGAGTAATACCCCACGAGAACAGGTAACCAAAGCCAAAATGGACAAATGGGATTATATCAAGTTAATAAGCCTCTGTATGACAAAGGAAACAAATTCACACAGTGAAGTGATAACCCACAGATTGGAAGAAAATTGCAAACTATTCATCTGATATGGGATTAATAATCAGAATATATAAGGAACTCAAAAAACTCAATTGGAAAAAATATAATAATCCCATTTAAAAATAGGCAAAATACCTGAATAGGCATTTCTCAAAAGAAGACATACAAATGACAAAAAGGTGTGTGAAAAGATGCTTAATATTATTCATCATCAGAGAAATGCAAATCAAAACCATGATTAGATATCATCCTACCCTAGTTGAAATGGCTTTTATCCAAAATAGTAGAGATCCCAAATGCTGTCAATGTCACTGAGAAAAGGGAATACTCATACACGTTGATGGGAGTATAAATTATTACAGCCACTAGGGAGAACACTTTGTAGGTTCCTCAAAAAGCTAAATATAGAGCTACCATATGATCCAGAAATTAAACTGTTAGGTATATACCCAAAGGAAAAGAAATCAGCATATAGAAGAGATATTTGCATTCCCATGTTTATTACAGTGCTGTTCACAATAGCCAAGATTTGGAAGCAACAGACAGACAAACAAATAAAGAAAATGTGTTACATATGCACAATGGAGTACAGTTCAGCCATATAAATGAATGAGATCCTGTCATTTGCAACAACATGAATGGAGTTGGAGATGATTATATTAAGTGAATTCAGCCTGGCATGGAAACACAGACTTTGCATGTTCTCACTTATTTGTGGGAGCTACAAATTAAAACAACTAAACTCCTGGAGATAAAGTGTAGAAGGGTGGTTACCAGAGGCTGGGAAGGGTTAGATGGGGTGGACATGGTGATGGTTAATGAGTACAAAAATAAAATTAGAGAGAATGAATAATCTCAAGCATTTGATAACACAGCAAGGTGACTATAGTGAACAATAATTTTTACACATTTAAAAATAATTAAAATAGTATAATTGAATTCTTTGTAACATAATGAAAGAATAAATGCTTGAGGTGACAGATACCTCATTTACCCTGATGTGGTTATTATATATTTTATTCCTGTACAAAATATTTAGGTACCCCATAAATATGTACACATAAACATACTATGTACCCACAAAAATTTAAAATAAAAATATAATTTCCAAACCCATGTTTATGAAGACAAGCTTCCTAATTTTTTCTAAATTTGAATTACTTTACATTTGCATGTAGTTTTGCCATTACTCTCAAATAGATATCTGCTCAATTTTTTAAATGAAGGGAATGACTATAGTACTATTTATTAAAATGATTATCTAAATCCACTAAATTCTGGCGGAAGTGTTCATTTAATTAAAGTAACTATCTTTGTTTGCACTGCTATAGCAAAATACATGAGACTAAACTTTAAAGAGCAGTATCTTGTTTTCTAACAGTTACGAAAGTTGGGAAGCCCAAGATCAAAGTGCCAGCAGGCTCAGTGTCTGGTGAAATCCTATTTCTCATAGATGGCACCTTCTAGCTGGATATTTCTTTATATTTATATATATATAATTTTATTTATAACAATTGGGGACTAGTCCAGGATTACATTCCCCTCTAGGGGTGGTCTCTGGTTCTCTCTTCTGAGGAGGTGAACCCCGCCCACTTGTGGCAGCCTCAGAGGTGAGAAATCAGGACTCACCCAGTGCAAGAAATAACTTGAGCTCTCAGCAATGCGGAAAGAAACTGGCCAGAAACCTAGCTGTGACAACAACTCTGTGCACAGACCAAGAAAGGAGAAACCATAGGAGCTGGTAAAGTATTTCCCTGGTAGTCAAATTCTGGAGGGCTAAATGTGTGTGTGCATGAATGTTCACAAACAACCCTACTTGTGGTGGTGTTTGTGTGGATGGTGACAAGTCCTACTGTTGGATGGAGGGAGTGGGTCCTCTCTGCAGTTCCATAGCTACCTCATACAGCTTATGGCATATCCTGCTGTGGGATTTATACTGGCATGCTAACACTAAGAGGTGCTTAATTCTCCTTTGGGGGAGCAACCAGAGAGGACAACATGAGTGGGAAGTGTGCAAGGGACCTTCAGAGGGGGAAAGGGAGGAAACAGGTCAACCTTCCAGAGCAGCATGGTGAGACATCACTGGTTTGAAGGCTGACCCTTCCAGGGCAGGCAAGGCAAGACATCCCTGGTTTCAATGATTGAGGCTTGAGGCTTCTGGGGCAAGCAAGACAAGACATCCCTGGATTGAGGGGTTGAGCCTTCCGCAAATTTCAGTTGGCTGAACCTCACACAAACCTCTGGTAGTAAGAAAAATATTCAGAACTCCCGTTTCCTTTCTTCTTGGGGGAAGAAAGAGTAGCTCCACTCCCACCCCTCCCTACCCTAGGGGAAGGGGAAGGAGAGGGGAGAACAGCAGCACAAGTGGCTGGCAGAGGCAGGGAAAGACCAGCAAAGAGGAAAGAGAAACTGGGAGAGGAAGTCAGAAAGAAAGAGACAGAGAGTCAAAGAGAGAGAGAGAAAGAGACAGAAAGACAAAGTGGGAATCAAAGAGACAGAGAGTCAAAGAGAGAGACAGAGCTAGAAGTAGTAAAGAGAAAAGAGTGTATCCTATTTCTTTAAAAGCCAGGATAAATTTAAAACCTATAATTAATAATTGAAGATCTTCTCTGTGACCCAATAACACTCCAATACGACCTTGTTGTCAGTATAAACAAGGGAGTAGCCCAAAAGCACTGAGGCCACTGACAACCTGTAGCCTTCCTAATCAAAAATCCTTAAACCGGTAACCCGTGGATGGCCCAAATGCATTCAATCTGTAGCGGCAACTGCTTTGTTAACAGAAGAAAGTAGAAAAGTAACGTTTAGAGGCAACCTCATTGTGAGCAGCCTTCATCTGGTCAAAACTATCCTAAGTCAAAAAAAAAAAAAAAAAAAAAAAAAAGCAAAAAAGTAGCTTACTGACTCAAGAACCTTCAAGTACTTAAAGTGTAAGACTATTCTTTTAGAAAAAGATCATTTAACATTTACCACTGAAAATTCCTTAACCCAGCAGGTTTCCTAACAGGGTATCTAAATCTTAATTACCATACAAAGGTCCAACCAGACCTAGGAGGAACTCCCTTCAGGACAGGACAGTACATGGTTCTTCCTGGGTGATTGGGGTGATTGAGGGAAAAAGACACAATGGGTATTCAGTAAGTGATAAGGAAACTCTTGTAGAAGCATTCTTAGGAAAATTTCCTAATAATTGGTCTGTTCAAATGTGTGAGCTGTTTGCACTTAGCCAAGACTTAAAATACTTACAGAATCAGGAACAAGCCATCTATACCGATTCTACGTTAATATGGACTGAACGAAGTCTTATTAATAGCAAAGAATAATTGAAATCCCCAACTTACAAGTTTTTCAACAAAAGTAAAGTTTGCTAAAAGTTAACAGTTTAACATGTATTATACTACCTTCTAATCTTGTGGCCTTAGACAGTCTAGTCCACAGACATGAAGGAAGTTCACTTTGGAAAAGAATGATTATCGTCTTAAAAAAAAAAAAAAAAAAAAGAAACAGGGGGAGAATTTATGTAAAAAGGAATGTTTTATGGTAAATGCTTGCTGTAAAACAAATTAACTGGTTGTTTAAAGAAAGGGATGTTTGCAACAAGTCAGAAAGTTGAGACATGTCAAAGAATTGTCTGTAAAAGTCATGAAAAAAAGTTATAAAAGGGAATTTATGGCCGGGCGCGGTGGCTCAAGCCTGTAATCCCAGCGCTTTGGGAGGCCGAGACGGGCGGATCATGAGGTCAGGAGATCGAGACCATCCTGGCTAATACGGTGAAACCCCGTCTCTACTAAAAAATAAAAAAAATAAAAAAAATAAAAAAATAAAAAAAAACTAGCCGGGCGAGTTGGTGGGCGCCTGTAGTCCCAGCTACTCGGGAGGCTGAGCCAGGAGAATGGCGTAAACCCAGGAGGCAGAGCTTGCAGTGAGCTGAGATCCGGCCACTGCACTCCAGCCTGGGCGACAGAGCGAGACTCCATCAAAAAAAGAAAAAAAAAAGGGAATTTATGCAAGAAATGTTGTATAATTTAAAAGTAATTAGGACTCCTGAATGCAAAACTGTTCAAAAACAGTTTATATGCAAGGTGTATAAAGGAAGTAAAATATAACTTTTGTAAAAGAATTATAAGGAGACATAAGAATGTGGATTTTTACCTACATTAAAAGGTTAAAAAATATTTTGTTTTAAAGGTTTAAGCAAGTTTTGAAACACTAACTGTAAAGGAAACTCTGTGTGTAAACATATTAGCTAAAGTTAAAGTGCTATCATCCAGTTTTTCTGTGAGCTGGATATTAAAATAAAAGCACAACAGTTTTTTCTCAAAGCATTAACCTGCTCTTTAACAAAAAATTATAAAAGGTTAAAAAGAGTCCATATAAAAATCGTAACTTACAGTCAGACATTAAAAATTGAATAAATGTCAACAAGTTTTTATTAAAATTAAGTTTAACATTAATAACACACTAACATAAAGGTGAAATTTAGCTTATCTGGTATAAAAATCATACGGAAAGAATCATTGTCAAATATAAAATGGTATTTGGCTTTCTTTGATCTAAAAACTAATAAAAATAGGTGCTAAAGGAAATTTGTCAGTAAGAAGACACCAAGGACTACAAAGTCCACTGCTGATGTCCCCACATTTAAAACAAAAGGTTAGTTTCTTAGAAATTATATACTGGGTTTATCTTCCGCTTTCCTTTCCCTCAAAACTAAAAGTCTTTTAGCACAGGTACCACCTATAGAATTTCTGGTAAACCATCACCAACCTGAGGATCATGTTCTCATCAAAGGGTGGAAAGAAGGAAAACTCAAACCAGCCTGGGAAAGACCCTACCTTGTGCTGCTAGCCACTCAGACTGCTGTTTGTACAGCAAAAAGGGGATGGACTTATCACACCTGAGCCAAGAAAGCGCCACCCCCTGGAGAATCCTGCGCCATAGTACCAGGGGAAAACCCTACCAAACTAAAGTTAGAAAAAATTAACTCTCTTTCATCTATTCTATTACTCTTTCTTCTTTCCTTGCTCTATTGCTGACCATCTAGTTATTAACATACCAAATCAATTTTGCCTCAAACTATTGCGCGTAATGCTTACCTTATTATACCTTGTGGGGATTTGCCAAGTCAAAGACAGCTCTCTACTTCAGAAAAGTACCTCTGTCCCTCCTGACTCTCCTCAGACTGGGCATTAGTGAATTGGGACTATTTAATCTTGGGAGATTTTGATAAAGACCACAGTGTCAACCAGGAGTCTTGCTCCCCCATGTAGAGCTTTTATGCCATAGTTGGTCCAATGTTCTGTGGACCACTAATAAACAAGGATGGACTGCCCCAACCAGTTTTTGTAATTTCCTAAAACCATACATTCATTTTACTAGAGGGACAGCCCCCTCACCAACTATCAACTAAACCAGTGCAATCCTATACACGTTATTACCTCAAGCCCTCAAAATTCTTCCCATTTTCTAAGTCGGTTCCCCTCTTTAAGCCGGTTTTATGGTATGGGGGCTGAGGTTTCAGGGACAGACCCTATTGGATTCTTTGAAATGCATTTCTTTGATCCCCTGCCACCTGCCCCTTCTTCTAAGTCTTCTTCCAAAACCTCTCACAATGGAACAATTGTTCCTCCTCTATCTAATGACAAGACCAAGATAGCTATTACAGAAGTTAAAGACTTAAAACAAACTTTGGCAATTAAGACAGGATACCAAGATGCAAATTCCTGGTTGGAATGGATCAAATATTCCATCTGTATGTTAAACAAAAGCAATTGTTATGCTTGTGTGCATGCAGGCCATAGGCCCAGATTGTCCCCTTTCCACTAGTGTGGTCCTCCAGTCGACCAGACCTGGGCTACATGGTAGCTCTTTTCCAGGATTCTACAGTCTGGAGTAACAAGTCGTGCCACACTCTCTCTCTCTGCTATATCCTGTAGTCCGGCACCCACAGGTCAGCCCCTGAGGGCCATCCAGCTTCTGTCTCCCAACACTAAATTCACATCGTGTCTCTCATGACAGGGAGGAAATTTGGTATTCCTTGGAGACCTGAAGGGATGCAGTGAGCTTAAGAATTTTCAAGAGCTTATCAGTCAGTCAGCCCTTGTTCATCCTGAGCAGACGTGTGGTGGTATTGTGGTGGATCATTAGTGGATACTCTGCTGAATAACTAGAATGGCACTAGTGCTTTAGTCCAGTTGGCTATCCCTTTCACCCTAGCATTTCATCAACCAGAGGAAGGAAAAATAAGACATCGTAAAGTGAGAGAAGTGTCTTACGGGTCTTTCGACTCCCACATCTATTTAAACACATTGGAGTTTGATGGGAAATGCCAAATCAATTTAAAGCCCAAAATCAAATACCTGCAGGATTTGAGTCAATATTATGGTGGGTGACAATTAATAAAAATGTAGATTGGATAAACTACATCTATTACAACCAACAGCGAATTATTAACTACACTAGAGATGCTGTTAAGGGAATAGCTGAGCAATTAGGGGCTACTAGCCAGATGACTTGGGAAAACAGAATAGCTTTAGACATGATATTAGCAGAAAGAGGAGGATTTTGTGTCATGATTAAAACTCAGTGTTGCACCTTCATCCCAAACAACACTGCCCCTAATGGACATATAACAGAGGCATTGAAAGGTCTGACTGTGCTATTCAATGAGTTAGCCAGCAACTCAGGGGTAAATGACCCCTTTACAGAATGTCTAGAAAAGTGGTTGGATAAGTGGAAAGATTATTAGCCTCAATTCTTACTTCACTCACAGCCGTAATGGGTGTACTTATTCTTATCTTAGCTGTGTCACACCATTTATCCGTGGGTTGGTGAAGAAGCTTATAAAAATGACATTTACTAAAACCTCCCTTGACTATCTTCCACCTTATCTGGAGAAGCTTCTTCTTTTGGAAAATGAAGCAGAACAACTAAGCCAAGATATGTTAAAAAGCTTGAAAAGAAAGAGCTGTAAGGAAATGCAAGAGGAGGGGTTGTTAGATATGAGTTCTAAATTTCTTTTCAAGGAATCAATATGTCAAGATGCTCAATTCTTTACCTTCTACTTTTAAACTTAACTTCCTCGTAAAGCAGCCTTTTCAATTATCTGCTCTACCCTGTCCCATTCTGATTACCTGCTCCACCCTGATTCATTCCGATTACCTACTCCACCCTGACTCATTCTGATTATCTGCTCCACTCTGACTCATTCCAATTACCTGCTTCACCCTGACTCATTCCAATTACCTGCTTCACCCTGACTCATTCCAGTTACCTGCTCTGTCCTAACCATATTTCCCGCCAAACCATTCACCCTGTCACTCTCTTTAAATTAGCCAATCAGAATTATTTTAGCCTGTGTGGTCTAACCCTAGCCAATAGCAGAATGACACAGCATCAGGGGCCTTGTGCATCAGGAATAAGAACCCCTTCCCCTCCCTTGTCCAAGTGTGTGCTCACCATTGCTCCATCTGTAAGGGTGCACCCTTCTGTAGAAGTAACTTGCCTTGCTGAGAATTAAAAAGAAAATTTTATATTCGAGTGCTATTTCTTTTGCTGCACCAAAACTTTATTTACAATATTATTGTATTTTTAATGTCTATCATCTCTGTAATAATATCTCCTTTTCACTGATGATATTGTAAATTGTGTTTTATTTTATTATTTTATTTTCAAAGAATCAACTTTTGACTTTATTGTTTTACTCTTATATCACCAAGAGCACTATTGGAACTGGCATTATCTGCACATCAGCTTTTGATGACATTGATTTCTGCTCTTAGCTTTAGGGATTCTTTCTTTCTACTTTATTTGGATTTAATTGCTGTTTTTTATGTGTGTTCTCAAGGCACCCCAGAACATTAATTTTAAAGGTTCTTATTTTATAACTTATATGACTTAATGCAATAAATTTGTCATCAAATACTACTTTTCCTGCATCACACAGGTTTTGATAAGTCATATTTCCACTATCATTCAGTTCAAAATACTTCATAATTTTTACTTACTTTTTTGACCAATTGGTTACACAGGAATGTGTCATTTAATTTCCAAACATCCAGGAATTTGTCATTTAACTTTGTTTTATTGATTTATGTTTAATTTCACTGTGATCAGAGATCTTTCATGGTTTCAGTCCCTTGGAATTTGTTAGGTTTTGTTTTCAGCTCAACATATAGTCATTTTGTTCCGTATCTATTTTTTTAAATGTGTATTTTGCAGTTGTTAGTCTTATATAGCATAAATCTGTTGATTACTTTGTAGGATATCTCTATATATTCTTATTGTTTAACTGCTTACCATAGCTGTTAATATTTCCGAATGTGCCTGTGGATTCATCTATTTTTCTTTCTTTTACTCCTGTAACTATTTGCTTTATATATATTCAGCACTCTTAGTAGTTGCAAAAAATTCTAAAATACCATGTTTTTCTATTGAATTCATCTTTTTATTAAATGAGATAACCTTCTTATCACTCTGAACAGCTCTTGGCTTACAGAAAACTTTGCTTTTACTAATATGTCACATCAACTTCTTAAATTAGTGTTAAGTGATACTTTTTTCAACTTTTTATTTTTAATATATTTTGCCCTTAAAGTGTAACTTTAACAGTCAGAAGTTACTGAGTCTTATTTTTGTTTGAAATCTTGGTTGACAATCTGTTTCTAATTCAGTGTACTTAATCTAACTTTATGTAATGGCTGGCATAGCTACATTAACATCTATTATCTTGTTACATGTTTTCTAATTGTTTCAGCTGTTGTTAGTTATTTTCATTTTTTATACTGTTTTGGGCATTAATTAAATCATTTTGAAATAATTTTTAACCTATTTTCCTCCTTAGACACACTGCAATCCTCTCCCTCCTGGAGAGAAGCCTCAGGTTCTGCAAATTCTCCCAACCTTGCAAAGTTGTTCTTGCTGTAGCAAGTCACCAGCCTCTTTCTTTTGTTTTTAGTCACTCCCAGGTGTCCAAACTATGCAAGTTCCAACAGTGCTCTTGGTGATACAGGACAGCAACCCACCTCTTTCGGTGTATTAAAATGTTGGGGATAATGGACACATGTCCCATTCTCTCTTGCCCCAAAGCAGAAATTGCCATCCAAGATGCCCTCTTATTATTTGAATGTGTCCTCCAACAAGTATCTTTTGGAAACTTAATATTCAATGCAACAGTGTTTGGAGGTGGTGCCTAATAAGAAATCATTAGGCCATGAGGGAAAGGTGAATGAATTGATGACATTATTACCAGAGGGGGTTCATTATAAAATACGGAGTTCAGCCCCCTTTTAATTCTCTCTCTGTTACTTTCTCTCTCCTTCTACTATGGATAATGCAACAGAAAGCCTCACCAGATACCACCCCCTTCTATCTTGAACTTCCCAGCTTCCCTAACTGTGAGAAATAAATTTCTGTTCACTATAAATTACTCAATCTGTGGCATTCTGTTACAGCAGCACAAAATGGATTAAGACATCTCTCCTGGTACTTATGCTTTCTTGGAGGAGGAGGTAATGTGGGTAAGTAAAAATTGATATTTGTACCTATTTCAATGCTATGTTCTTGGTTTTATATTTTTCTGCACTACTATAACGTTTTAACTAGATTCTGGAGTTTCCATAAAGGTTTTTCGGTCTGTATGCCATTCTAAAATCAATATTATTGTTCAGGGAATAAGAGCTTAAACTTCACATTTTCCCATCTTGCTGATGTCACTCACAATTGTAATTTTAATTTAAAATGTTGTGTGTATATATGCACATGTAGTATATGTATATATACACACATATATATGACATGTGCATATATATGTAGTATATGTGTCATATATGTGTGTGTGAAATATGCATCCCTCATTGTGTCAGGAAGCAGGGAAATGTTCTGTTTTAGTATGACTTAGTTTATTTTTTGTTCATCACTAGTTGTGCCCCCTCTCAGTCTATTAAAAATCTGGCCAGTCTTTCTCAGAAGACCTGAAAGATTTCGGAATATTAATTGTACCATCCAGTAATTTTCATGTTCATTCTTTATCCTACAAAGCCCATATGGCTTCAACATCTGAATAACTTGAGAGGGTGACCGATACTTTTTTTTTCAAAGCACCTTTTCTTAGCAGGATTTTGTTTTTCCAAAACAGGTACAGAACATTTCACTCTGACCTTTAAAAGCTTTAACCCAGGGTCTTCAGCCTTTCAAGCTGTAAACTTAGTAAATACCCCACAAAGAGAGCTGGCGGTGCGCGTGTGCTTTTCTGTACATTAATACCTCATGCCTTCCTGGACCAACATCAAAAGCACTGCTGGTTTCTCTTTTCCATCAGTGGAGTCCTTCTGAATATTCTAAACTCAGTTCTTAGCCTACATCTGAAACTGATTTAAAATTATACAAAGAAAGTGACTAAAGATCATCAGTTCACCTGGGAAAGGCTGCAAGTTGTGTACAATTCTTGCCCATACATTTTTTCTTCCCTCCATACTAGTATGATGTTTTTCAAAATGTGATTATTATAATTTATCTGTTTTATCCAGTTGTTTTAATAGAAGTGTTGGATTCTCTTGATAAGCTAATCCTCTCCAGAGACATAAATCTTCCACCAGTGAATTTTACGTATTTTTATACAGTCTCAAGCTTAAGTCTAGGGGTTGCATGTTATAGGGGCCAATAAATATTCCGTTAGAATGTTTAGGGATAATAAAATTGTAATCACTGATGATCTCACTGAAGTAATGTAACACTTAAATATTACCCTAAAAGACACATATGTAAAATATAATGAAATGTGAAATAAATTAAGAATAATTTCAAATATTTCTTCACAAATATGATCTAAAAATATTGAATTGGTGACATATAACAGTTCGCATGCATTGACTAAATACTATATGTTAGGCATTAAATATCTATTTTAGATAAATTATATCATTTTTGCTTCTGACAGTGATGTAACGACATTGGATCTATGATGTAGTTAACATACTTGACATCACAACAGTATATTCTGATATATAATTTAAAAAATATATATCTTTAAGAGATTGTTTGTAGAAATATGAATGTTACTACCAATTCTGTTGAAGGATCGGAAATAAGAGATGAGAGCAGTAGAGAAAACTCAAATTACCATAAATAATACATATACTGTGGTGAACAGAATGTTTGGCTGAAAACATTTCCAAGGGAAGTTTGTAAGGTACACTCTAATTTTTTTTCTTGTTGTGTATATTTCATACAAGAGAAATGAAAAAATGTTTAAAGTAATTTTTTAAGCAAAAAGGAATCAACACTTGATGATTTGGAAAACCATCAGCCCATCCAGATGGCATAGCCTCAAAACAAAGTCTAAGGTGTGGCTGGAAAATTAGTTATTAAAAATATAAGGTGCTTGACTCATGGATAGGATCAACAATCTCAGCTGAAGCTAGGAACAGAATTGCAGTCATCCAGGAAAGATTTGTGTAGGACCCTTTTGTCTGATGGCATGAACCCATGTAAATTGTATGAATGACCAAGAATTTTGCAAATCTTCCATCAGCAGAAAAACTGCCAGCTTAGACTGGAAATGTCAGAGATCAGATAAAATGGAAAAATAATTACTCCAGGGGCAGAACCATAGCCACAGAGGCCTAGGCTGATGGTAACTCCTTGGGGTCAGAGGGTGAGACCACTGCTCCAGTGGGTCCAGAAAACAGATTATGAAGCCACAGAGGATTATTCTCAGGCCTTAAAATTCTAATAAAATGTGTATTATGAGTTTTGGCCCTGCCTGGTACACATTATCCCTTTTTTCTTTCCAACATTTCTTTTTTTAAATAAAAATGTTCATTCTATGACTTTCCCATAATTGTAATTTAGAAGGCAATAACTTGTTTTATGGTGTCACAAATCCACAAATTGAGAGAAGTTTTTCTCTAGGATGATCTGTACCCTTCATGTCTCATTCATAATAAATGTTTTACATATAAAACATAATTCTGTAATATATAATATATAAATATTAATACAGTCAATATATTAATACATGATATAGCCAATATGTTGGTATATAATTCAAATAACATAAATTTAAATAATGCTATCATCAATATATAAGGCAAAGTTTGCTTTCATTTTATTATATGTGTTTTGGCTGTTGACATATTGACACAATATAGAGTAATGTAAATTACACTGTGATTAGAATTAGAAGACCTCAGCTTCCAACCTAGTCATGTCATATATTGATCTCTGTTTTTTAATAATAAAGCACATCTACAACTTGCATCACAATGATGTCATGAATGCATAGCACTCTGTCTGATACATGGGAAGTATCCCTTATTCAAAATACATGGGAACAGAAGTGCTTCAAATCTGTTTTTCTTTTAAATTTTGGAATATTTGCATGTATATAAGGCGACATATTGGAGATGGAACTGAAATCTAAGCACAAAATGTATTATGTAAAATATATACCTTATACACATAGGCAGGAATTGTAATTTTATACAGTATTTTAAATAATTTTCTGCTTGAAACAGTTTTGACTGCATTTTGACTGTGGCCCATCACATGAGGTCAGACAGGTGTGAAATTTTCTACTTGTGGCATTATGTCACAATCAGTTTCAATTTATATAACATAAATTGCTTCAAAAAGTTTCAAATTATGTAACATTTCAGATTTGAGATTTTTGGATTATAGGTGATTATAGGCGGTCAACATGTAAAAAAAAATACATCTGTAAATAAATGGTATATGACATTGAATGTTTGTAAAAGATCTTGTCCTAATGGAGACCACTGTAGTTGGAGAAACAGTGTGATAATGTGCTATGGTGGAAAAAAATCTGAAAATTAAAAGCAGAATAAAAAATATCTCCATCTTTAGAGAAGGTGACTTATATAAGCATTACAAAGAAGATAACATTATATTGAACTACTTGAAGGTTTCTGATAAATTATACTAAATTATCATAAAGTTTCTGGGTAACAGCAGGATAGGCAATGTGGTTAATGGAAGGCTAGTAAGAAATTGATTTAGAATTAAATTTTCAGGGCACAGGTCAAGAAGAAACAGAGTGTTAGAGTTGATCGTATTTAATTTCTCACTCTTCTATTTACTAGCTGTGTGACCTTGGGAAAGTTATTTAATCTCAGTGCTTCAACTTTTATATATGTATCACATATACACACACACACACACACACACCTTATGGATGTGTGTATATATATACACATATCCTGTATGGATATATATATACACACATATATACATATCCTCTATGGATATATACACACACACACACATACACATATCCTCCATGAATATATATGGAGATATATATATATGGATATATAGGGATATATATATATATGTGTATATATACACATAGAGTTGCTATGAGGATTAAATCATTAATATGCACAAAATAACCTTATGGTTTCTGGTTCATAGTAAATCCTCACTAAAAGTGATTTTTTGTTTGGTTTTCATTTTTAGTAGTGGCGTTATTGAGATATAATTCACATTCCGTATACTTCACACATTTTAAAGTATAAAATTCAATGTTTTTTGTTTATTTGTGATTAATTAGCTTGATTGTGGTGATTATTCTTCAATGTATATGTAGATGAGAAAATCAAAATATACACTTTAAATATATACAACTTTTAATTGTCAATTATTCCTCAATAATGATGAAAAAGGTGATTTATTGTTATCATCCCCATTTCTTACCTCTATGACACTTAAATATGATCAGGTATAATCTCTAACCTTCAGCTTACATTTCTAAAAAAAAATCTAGAAACAAATGAGCTGCATTATATATTCTAGTAATTGAGGTAAATTAAAGATGAAGTAAATAAAATATTGGCACTCCTCCCACCTGGATGTGGGGCTGGGTTATTTTGTCTTACATTTCAGCAGCCTGTGCAACTATTTGGATCAATTAAATATGGCTAAATTGAGGCTCTTCTTCTTTCCAGGTCTGGACCTTAAGAAAATAGGACCTTCCATTTTCTATCTCCTGGAACACTTCCACTTAGCACCCAGCCATTAGACTGTGTATGAGGAGAGGAACTGAGGCCTGCAGACCAACAACCTAAGCTGAACTCACAGCTGAAAGCTAACCCATTTCTAATGGACTCTCTATTCAAAATGCAGATTAGTGAACCAAGTAAATGATTGTTGTTTTTAAGCCATTATGTTTTAGCGTGGTATGTTACACACCAATAAATAACTCAAACTGTTATCTTACCATCTCAACATCCTCTTCATATTTTCTAAATAATAAAATATGCAATTTGATTTTACAAGAAACAAATGTTAGATGGCAGGCTGAAGTTAAATAGGATCATCATGCTCACGGATTTGTAAACTGGGCTTATATTTCTACATCAAAGTTCTCAATCTTTGTTTATGTTATAGTTTAAAGCATGACTATACTTTTCGGCATACTCTCTTGAAAAGTGAAGTATAATTAATTAATATATTGATACCTGGATATATTATATTTAATTCATGATTCCATTTAGTCGTGAAAAATAGAAGGCATTGTTGTTTTTCTTTTATAGGCATCTTCTTGGTAGATTTGTGTTAGAGTTAACTCAAATATTTTTTTAATGTAAGATTTAACTCTATGACACTAACAACCTGGCATCAGTCACTGAATATAGTTCAATATCATTTGAGTCACCAAGGCTAAGACATACCAGAAAACTGTTTCGGGACAGGTGATTTGCATTTATCATCTAAGTGCTTATAAGAATCTCCTCTAACTAAAGCATCAGAGGTCTAACTTTTACCCCTTTACTCACATCAAAAGCATAAAACTCGGAGTTATATAAAGAGGGGATTTCAGAGAGTTTGAGAACTTACTCAAATGATGTAACTCATGTGGGAAATGACTTGCTTCATGCATCTTTTAGATAGCGAAGTCCAATTAGCTAAAATTACTGTTGAATTGAATATGTAAATATCTATCAAGTTGGCCTAATTAGATCCATAGGGTGGTGTAGCATCTGTGTTTAAAGCCCAGCAATTGTGAAGAGGTTTTGGTTGCAAGCTTAGGGGAGGCTATGAAGACTGGCAAGTCTAGTCCTCTCGTGGAATCTGAGATTTCACAGGCAGTATCTGAGGATGGGTGTGACATTACTGCTCAAACCAGAAAGATAACAACTTCCTCAATGGGAACAAGAGTCACTAGGAAATGGGATTCTATTATTCCTGAATCCAAGGTGTCATTAACAAATTTATTATGCAAGAAAGTAGTCTCTGTTACTAATCTAAGCTGTATCTGTTTTTCTCCTTATGCCTACGAACCAGAACATAAGAAGTAGAAGAACAAATGACATGAATCTACAAATTATGCCACTTATTTTAATTCTTCACTATTTAAATAATTAAAAACTAAGTTTTCTTCTAAATGTGTCACATAGTATAGATTTTCTAGGGTGCACGTAATAAATTTTGTCTACTCAAGATGATCAACCTGTATCAAAATAAACTTTGATTTTTTGAAGATTCTTCTGTTAAATTGGCCTTTGACCATCATTGACACTTATTTTGACCTTATAATACCATAAATATGTACCCTTGATCAAGACTCCAGCTGATAGACCCTTAGTGTAGATGTATAAGAATAATAAACCTTATCTGAAAATCTGTTTTAGGTCAGCTTTTGCTGTGGAAGCTGTTACAATTACAAGTTATTTCCATTTGATTTTACTGAAATTCAATTAACTTTGAGCAAAAATTAGCAACACTAATTTTTAAATAAGGATGGGGTGAAGGTGATAGTTATTATGGAGCATTGATATTATAGAAGCAGTGAGGGTAGAAAATATGTGAATTAAATGCCTTTATTACTCATTTTACATTTCATCAGGCATCACATGGCATGAAAATATGCTGTCTTGGTCTATTTTCTTGCTACCACCCCTAAGATATCACATACTTGGCTGTTTCTTCTTCTAAAAGCCACAGTCCCTTGGGGGCTAGCTATTATTTTAATGATCAGAGTGATGATCAGTCTCTGAATACCTTAAGGTTTGTACACTAAGGATTATCTAAATTTAGTTAACATAAGCTCTATGAATGTGTTGCATATAAAATCATTTTATCTAAGGCCACATATTCTCTAAAGATGTATTATGTTGTATTTCACACCTGATAGTTACCACTAACAAGCAAGAAAAAAATCTCCTTTACAGATTTTGAAATATATATTTTTAAATTATTGTTGCTTCTAAAAATACAAATACAGATTTGGAGGTTGCTATTTTTGGCAGGGGCTCTGAGCATTTTCATGTGGAAGTCAACAACCTAATAAGCCTGACTTACTGAGAGGATCAGTGGGTTGTAATTCTGGTAACTTATTTTTCAACTAGCTTGAGGCTAGGTCTATCTCAGTTATGCTTCAGGTTGTATAACAGATTATATGGCATATTCAATCAAGTTGATATTGTATTAAACACCTTAGAGACAATTAATGAATATTTTTTCCTGTAGGTTGATATTAAAAAGAGTCAATTATGTAGAATTTTTTGAAAGGCTTTATTCAATAGGACTCATCACTAGTCTGATCATCATCCTACGATAATGGGATATGGGTCACAGCAGGGAGAAAGTCAGTAGTGTTGATGGGCTATTTTATTTAAATCTCTAGCAATTTTCTCTTCATAATAATAAGACATTTTCCAATTAAGTTGTAAATTTGAACTAATATATTGTTTTCTATAAGATACTTTATAGCTTAACCAAAGCATTAAAAAATGTATCTCATCAATGATAGAGAGAAAGTTATTACCACATTTAAGAAATTAGTTTATAAAATTAATAACTATACTGATTTAATAGAATGAATCTGAATTTTCTTAGGAGAAACAAATGATTATTTTTCAATATCTTGTGTGCACCTGCATCATGCATTGCCTGACAGCTGAAGGTTACTGACAGCCACTTCATTCTGCATTTTATCCCCCCGGGGTGATTTGGCACTCTAGGCTAAAGCATTGCAGGACATCCTGTTCTAGAAGGAGCAAGAACAGAGTCTCGACTGTTCTACACAGTTTCTTTTTGTCTCAGGGTGTTGCATTCCCAGCACATTCTACAATTATTTTTGAAAACTACAAGCAAGCAAGAAAGGAAGAGCTGGGTTGGCAAAGGCTATTCAGGGATTTGCCCTGCAGAGACAGTAACAAAACAAGTCTCTGAAAGCTTTTTAGATGGGTATCAAGAAAATTATTCTGCTACAGTTTTCACCTGTTATTGACATTAGATAGAAATAATATTTCACTTTCTACATTCATTAAGATATTATTTCATAAGAATGTCGGGAATAAATGCTACAATAAATTAGACTACATATAAATAAGCCATTTTATAAAACTTAAGTCATCAAATTTTAAATGTAGTCATTATCAGTCTAACCTTACAAACAATCAATTTTTATACACAATCTACCGAAAGTTCATGTAGGTGATGAGAGAAAATTCTGTCTTCCAAGTGCTTAATTTAAAATTAGAAGAAAAAGACAAACATATTAAAAAGCTTCATCATCAGTAAACAATGCAAATAATAGTTCAAAATCATCATATGAGAAATGATTTAGACCATATGTGTTGTAGGAATATAATACATTAATGAAAATGGAATAAAATAGTCTTTGAATAAAGCAGGACAGAATGACTTGACAATTACAAAATCAGCATTTGGATAGATAGGCAGAAAGTGAGCTTTATTGGCAAGCAGTTCACACAACTATACAATGAAAAAATATGTTTAAAATGTGGAACAGACTGCAGAAAGCATTTTTATTTTGACAATTCTGTATTTTTTTAAACTTTAGATTCATGTATACATGTGCAGATTTGTTATATAAAAAATTGTGTGTCATGTGGGTTTGGAGTACAGATTATTTTAATACCTCATCTGGGTAATAAGCATAGTACCTGTATTCGTCCATCTTCACACGGCTATAAAGAACTGCCTGAGACAGGATAATTTATAATGGAAAGAAGTTTAATTGACTCACAGTTCCACATGGCTGGGGAGGCCTCAGAGAACTTACAAACATGGCGGAAAGGGAAGCAAACACGTGCTTCTTCACAAGGAACCAGGAGAGAGGAGTGACATAGGGAAGAGGGAAGAATCCCTTTAAAACCATCAGATCTCGTGAGAATTCATTCACTATCATGAGAACAACATGGGGTAAACTGCGCCCCATGATCCAATTACCTCCCACTAGGACCCACCCTCAACATGTGGGGATTATGGATATTACAATTTGAGATGAGATTTGGATAGGGACACAGAGTCAAACTATATCAGTACTATATAGGCAGTGTTTCCATCATCTTCCACCTCGTACACTTCACCCTTAAGTAGGCCCCAGGGTCTGTTTAATCCTTCTTTGTGTCCATGTGTACTCAGTGTTTGGCTCCCATTTACAAGTGAGAACATGTGGTGTTTGGTTTTGAGTTCCTTAGTTCTTTTAGGAGTATGGCCTCCAGCTACATCCATGCTTCCGAAAAAAAAACATGATCCCCTTCTTTTTAATGGATGCATAGCATTCCATGAGTTATTTTCTTTATCCAGTCTACCACTGATGGACATTTAGGACGATTCTATGACTTAGCTATTGTGAATGTGCAATGAATATTATGTGTGCTTTATGGTGGAATGATTTATATTCTTCTGACAATTTTCTCATGAGTGTATTGATTCTTCACTTGTTTATTGGAAATAATACTACTAATAATTTAATGATATTTATTATAGCCCACATTACTCTGCGCTGAACACACACTCCATTAGTTTACAGATATCGATCCATCAATGTGAGTGTTTATAGTTTTATCTTACTGATATGGTTTAGCTCTGTGTCCCCAGACAAATCTCTTAAATTATACTCCCATATAATTTCCACATGTTGATGGAGGGACCTGGTGGGAGATAACTGAATCATGCGGGCACTTCCCCCATACTGTTCTCGTGGTAATGAATAAGTCTCACAAGATCTGATGGTTTTATAAGGGATTTTTGCTTTCGTGTCTCTCTCATTCTTTCTTGCTGCCACCATGTAATAAATGACTTTCACCTTCTGCCATGATTGTGAGGCCTCCTTAGCTATGTGGAACTGTGAGTGCATTTAACTTATTTTTCTTCCCAGTCTCAGGTATGTCTTTATCAGCAGCATGAAAATGGACTAATGCAGTAAATTGTTACCAGTAGAGTTGGGTGGTGCTGAAAAGATACCCAAAAATGAAGAAGTAACTTTGGAACTGGGTAACAAGCTGAAGTAGGAACAGTTTGGAAGGCTCAGAAGGAGACAGGAAAATGTAGAAAAGTTTGAAACTACCTACATACTTATTGAATGGCATTGAACAAAATGTCGATAATCATATGGACCGTGAAATCCAGGCTGAGGTGGTCTCAGATAGAGACGAGAAACCTGTTGGGAACTGGAGCAAAGGCGACTTTTGTTACGTTTTAGCAAAGAGACTGGTGACATTTTGCCCCTGTCCTAAAGATTTGTGGAACTTTGAGCTTGAGAGAGATGATTTAGGGTATCTGGTGGAAGAAATTCCTCAGCAGCAAAGCATTCAAGAGCTGATTTGGGTGCTGTTAAAAGTATTCAGTTTTAAAAAGGAAATAGAGCATAAAAGTTCAGAAAATTTTCTGCCTGACAATGCAATAGAAAAGAAAACCCCATTTTCTTATGAGAAATTCAAACCAGCTGCAGAAATTTGCATAAGTAACAATGAATCAAATGTTAATCCCCAAGACAATGGGAAAAATAACCCCAGGGCACATCATAGACCCTCGCAGCAGCCCCTCCCATCAGAGGTCTAGAGACCTAGGGGGAAAAAATGGTTTTGTGGGCTGTGCCCAGAGTCTGTGCTGTATGCAGTCTAGGGACTTGGTGCTCTGTGTTCCAGCTGCTTCAATCATTACTAAAAGGGGCTAAGGTTTAGTTCCGGCTGTGGCTTTAGAAGATGCAAGCCCCTAGCCTTGGCAACTTCTACATGGTGTTAAGCTTGCAGGTACACAGAAGTCAAGAATTGAAGTTTGGGAACCCCTGCCTAGATTTCAGAGGATGTAGGGAAACACCAGAAGTTTGCTGTAGAAGCGAGGCCCTCATGGGGAACCTCTGCTAGGGCAGTCAATAAGGGCAATGTGGGGTCAGATCCCCCACACAGAGTCCCTACTGAGGCACCACCTAGTAAAACTATGAGAAGAGGGCCACCACGATTCTCTGAACCCCAGAATTGTTAGTCCACCCACAGCTTGCCTTGTGTGCCTGGAAAAGCTGCAGACACTCAATACCAGCCAGTGAAAGCAGCAGCCTAAGGCAGTGGAAGCCCATCTTTTGCATCTCAAGGCAGTGGAGCTGCCAAAGGCAGTGGGAACATACCTTTTCAATCAGCATGACATAGATGTGAGAGAGAATCAAAAATTATTTTTCAGCTTTAAGATTTGACTGCCTCTCTGGATTTTGGACTTGTGTGGGACCTGTAGAACCTTTGTTTTGGCTAATTTCTCCTATTTGGAATGGCTGTATTTACCCAGTACTTGTACTCCCATTGCATCTAGGAAAAAACTAACTTGATTTTGAATTTACAGGCTCCTAGCTAGAAGGGAGTTGCCTTGTCTCAGATGAGACTTTGGACTGTGGACTTTTGAGTTAATTCTGGAGTGACTTAAGAATTTGGGGTACTTTGGGGAAGGCATAATTGGTTTTGAAATGTGAGAACATGAGATTTGGCAAGAAGAGCCAGGGGTGGAATAATATGGTTTGGCTCTGTGTCCCCATCCAAATCTCATCTTGAATTGTATTCCCATAATTCCCATGTGTTATGGGAGGGACTCGGTGGGAGATAATTGAATCATGGGGGCAGTTTTCCACGTACCGTTCTCATGGTAGTGAGTAAGTCTCACAAGATCTCATGGTTGTATAAGGGGTTTCCACGTTTACTTCTCTCTTATTCTTTCTTGCTACTGCCATGTAAGAAGTGCCTTTCACCTTCAGCCATAATTGTGAGACCTCCTCAGCCACGTGGAACTCTTGAGTCCATTAATCCAATTTTTCTTCCCAGTCTCTAATATGTCTTTATCAGCAGTGTCAAAAGGAACTAATACACTTATTTAATCCTCAAGCAAGACATCTGAGGCACAGAAGTAAATTGCCCTACCCCAGATCACCAAACTACTAACTAGTAGAGCATGTTTTCTAAGTCAGGATATCTGGTTCCAGGAACCACATATTGGCCATATATATTCCATCTCTCCTAAGTTCACTTTAAAACACTACAGATTCTTTAGAGGCAAACAAGAACACATCCTTTTTTATTTTCCCTGTCAAAATTCACATTTCAGTATATTTTAGCAGGTAATCTCATAGACCTGTTGTTGCTGAGATCCAGGTTAGAAATCTGGCTTTGCCATGTATAACATTAAATAAGTTCACATGTTCACAAGTTCTTTCTGTTCCTCAGTTTCCTAATATAGATAATAATGTACACCCTCCCTAGTTGCTGTAAAGATAATTGATCCATTACATGTAAAGCACTTAGCATAGTGGGACATATTATAAGTATTTAATAAATAATCTTAATAAAGAAATAGGAAATGAATAAACAAACAGCAGAAAAGAAACAGCAGAGTAAATGGGAAAAAGAATAACATTGAGGTAGCAACATAGAATTAGCATATAGCTATGCTCTTACTATATACTAAGGATTATTTTAAGCATTTGATATTTCTGAACTCATTTAATATTCAAAACACTCAAAGACTTTGGTGGTATTACTATCCCCATTTGTAGATCAGAAATCTAAAGGACAGAAAAAATTAAATAAAATTTCCTCACTTCTCACAATTCTAAAGTCTAGACACATAAATATTGCACTAAATTGTTTTTCATTAAATATGCACATGTTTCTGTGTAAATCAGTAATTCTCAGGTGGATGAGGCATATCCTTATAGGATTCAAGTCAGAGTGAACCATGCAGGCTATTTTCAAATCATACCCATTCCTCCTTGCTCATTGCTCTATGAGCTCTGGTGAATGACAGGTGTATTTTATCAGGGGAGTTAAAGAGTTGACACATACAACATTTGATTGTGTTGAACTTTTAGACATAATTGAAATTCATACAAGTTTAAAATGTACTTTTCTAGAAAAAAAGTGTATTGAAATGTACTTTTCAAACTTTTCTGTCTGGGACAGAGAAGTACACTTCAAAATGCTTCAGAAATCATATTTCTGTCAATTTTGTCTTCAGATTTAGGCTTATTTCTTGGATTAAAATATCTCTACATCTTGTAATTGCTCTAAATAATTTCCTGCTTACCATTGAGAAGCTTTAATACAAAATTCCACGATGAAACCTGCAAATGGTATTATGTATACAAATGTCATATGTATATATACACACGCATATATTTATCTACACATACACATACCAAATACAGATAATATATATGTTGTGAATATATTGATACATTATACAATTACAGATATAGTGTTTATATATATATAATGTGTTTATATATAAGTATTATATACATATAAGTATATATATTTTTTAATTTTAGATTTTAGAAAATTTGAGGGGCTAGTACAATGTTTCCACATACGCAAATCCTAGTTTCTACTCTTATTATGTCACTATTGTGGGGTCTGGCCAGCAGCCTGCAATGCAACAGGGCACTGTCTTTGTTCCCAGGCAGATCGGCAGGTCAAGAAATAATAGACACACACAAGTTAGTGAAAGCTGTGTCCAGGGGGGTCACCGCCTTCTGGTCTTGCGATGCTGTCAACGTACTGGATATACCAGCATTTATTATTAAGTTTAGTGAGGGCAGGAGTAGGTTAGTGAAGGATTTAGGGTTGTTTGATTATGAGGTGAGATGGTCACATGAGGATGAAGTAATGTTTAACATAACATCGGTATGCAGAAGTATAGTATACAGAGATAAAAATTTACAATGTAGTGTATGGATCAGCAATTTCTAACAGACCCTTAAAACAGAAACACAGTCTTTCAATAACCTATGATTAGCAAGATATTAATCAGTAGTAACAGTTGCAGCAAAAACTGGTTACAAACGATCCATAGAAACAGAACAAGAAACTAGACAACCAGTTAGACCAGAAATTCTCAGAAGGGAGTATGCCTTAACCCTAAAGAGGCCTAGAAGAGCCGTGGCAAGATGAGGGCGTTTATAGCCCTATCTTAATCATATGAACAGGTGCCCCTCATGCGTCCATTTATAGGCTCTCCACAAGGGTTGCATTCCATTCCCAGAGCTATGAACATCTGCTTTTCTGGGATAGGAATCTTGGCGATGTGAAACCTCCCTGACTGCACGTCCATTCATAGGCTCTCTGCAGGGGGAAGCACATCACGCACTGTTGGCTCATTCTGGCAGCCCAACCTGGCATTGTCTTTACGCAATCCTGCATGCAACTTTGTATTTACAATTATCAGGAGCATTTCATCTTTTATTCCCTAGCAATAGTTTCAGGAGTTCTCCCTACATGTCACATTACCATAATACATTTGCTACAATTAATGAACTGATATTGATATAGCACCAGTAACTGAAATATGTACTTTGTTAAAATTTACTTAGATTTCAGATTGACTTAGTATTTAGCTAATGTCTATTTTATGTTTCAGGATCCTATATCGGATACCATATTTCATTTAGTTGTTATGTGCCTTAGGGTTTTCTTGTCAGTGACAGTCTCTTGGACTGTTACTGATGATCTTTAGAGTTTTGAAGAGAATTGGTTAGGTATTTCAGAGAATGTACCTCTATTTTTTTTAAGTTTTTCTTAGACTGATACTAAGATTCTTAGAAGGGAGAGGACAAGGATAAGAGCCCATTCTTACCATATCATATTAAAAGCACATGCCAAGAACATGACTTCTTACCATTGATGTTAACCCTGATCACCTGGCAGAGGTAGTGTTTCAAAGTTGCTCCACTGTGGCAGGGCACAGTGGCTCACGTCTATAATCCCAGCACTTTGGGAGGCCCACGCAAGCAGATTGCTTGAGCTCAGGAGTTTGAGACCAGCCTGTGCAACAGGGTGAAAACCCATCTCTACTAAAATACAAAAAATTAGCCAGGCATGGTGGAGTGTGCCTGTGGTCCCAGCCACTCAGGAGGCTAAGGCAGGAGAATTGCTCGAACCTGGGAGGCAGAGGTTGCAGTGAACTGAGATCATGCACTATGCACTCTAGCCCGGGTGACAGAGTGAGACTCCATTTCAAAAAAAAAAAAAAAAAGTTGCTCCACTGTGAAATTACTCTTTTGTTCTTTTCTGTACTATACTGTTTGGAAAGAGGTCAACGTGCACAACTCACACTTGAAGAGTGGAAGGCTGTTGTGTTGTGCTTCCTTAAGGGGAGATGTATGCCTAAATTATTTGGGATTTTTCCACATGGAAGATTTGTCTCCTCTCTCTTTTAAAATTTGTTTATTTGTTCATTTTTAAAGTAACAATATAAACTAATGGACATTTTATTTTGTTGTCCAAATTGTTCCAGCTTTGGCCATTGATGTGGTTTGACTGTGTCCAGAATCAAATCTCATCATAAATTGTAGTTCTCATAATCCCCACATGTTGTGGAAGAGACCCAGTCAGGGGTAATTGAATCATTGGGTCAGTTACCCTCATGCAGCTCTCATTATAGTGAGTGAGTTCTCACAAGATCTCATGGTTTTATAAGGGGCATTCCCCCTTTAGCCCAGCAGTTCTCTCTCCTTCTGCCATGTGAGAAGGATGTGATTACTTCTGCCATGATTGTAGGTTTCCTGAGGCCTTGCAAGCCATGCTTAACTGTGAGTCAATTAAATCTCTTTCCTTTATAAATTACCTAGTCTTGGGTATTTCTTCATAGCAATGTGAGAACAGACTAACACAATGAATTGGTACCCCAGCGAATGAAGCACTGCCATAAGGATACACAAAAATGTGGAAGTGACTTTGGAACTTGGTAACAGGTAGAGGTTGGAACAGTTTAGAGGACTCAGAAGAAGGCAGAAAAATGTGAGAAATTTTGGAACTTCATAGAGACTTGGAGGGCTCAGAAGACAGGAAGATGAGAAAAAGTTTGGAACTTCCTAAGACCTGTTGAATAACTTTGACGGAAATGCTGATAGTGATAAGGACATTGAAGTCCAGGCTGAGGCAGTCTTAGATGGAGATGAGGAACTTGGGAACTGGAGCAAAGTTGATGATTGCTGTGTTTTAGCAAATAGACTGGTGTGTGGTAATTGAATCATGGGGGTGGTTACCTCCATGCTGTTCTTGTGACAGTGAGTGCATTCTCATGAGATCTGATGATTTTATAAGGAACTTTTCTCCCCTTCGCTCTGCACTTTTCTGTCCTGCGGCCATGTGAAGAAGTGTGTGTTTTCTTTCCCTTTCTGCTATGATTGTACGTTTTCTGAGGTCTCCCCAGCCATGCAAAACTGTGAGTCAATTAAAACTCTTTCCTTTATAAATTACCCAGTCTCAGATATTTCTCTATAGCAGCATGAGCACAGACTAATATAGCCATGTAGAGGTTTTATTCATTTGGCTCCCACCTGTGTATTTTTGATATACTCCCATTATTTTGTGTGTATTTGTGTGTAAGTGTATGTGTCTGTACTTCTGTTTTGCTTTCTGACACTGCAATATACTCTAATCATTTTTTATGTGTTTCCTGCCTTAATCTTACAATCAGCTATTCCTCCAAGGAGCCACAGTTTATTTTGTTGAAACATATATTGAAAACAGTCCTAGGTGCTAGGTGTGGTCATGATTAGTGGGGTGTTGTTGCTTCCAAGTGTTTTAGCTGACAGGGTATGGAAATAGATGTATATATACTAATTCATGTATCTATATATATAACTATAAATATTGCCATATGTAACTATGTATATAGTTATGTATATATTTCTAGAGGAAACAATATATATAGTTACAACTATAGATAAAATATACCCTACATTTATATATATTTTTAAGCAGGTTGAGCAAGTTCCTATGTATTTCTAGTTTGCTCTAAGTATAAAACAAATGTTGAATTTTGTCAAAGCTTTTCCATATCCTGAGCCAGCCTTTCATGCCTGAATTAAAGCCCACTGATTTTGACATATAATGTTTTATACATTGTTACATATGATTTGGTAACAGTTTGCTTGGAATTTCTAATATGTGCATTTAGTTAGCTACACTTTCCGTTTAGGCACTGATTAACATTTTATGTATTTGATGAGTTATATTTTGTTTTCATATAGTTCAAACTATTCTAAAAATTTATCTTGAGACTTCTTTGATCCATGGGTTATTTAGAAATGAATTGCTTAATTTTCAAATATTTAAGGGTCCTGTAGCCATATTTCTGTTGTTTATAGTTAATTTTTCTGTAGTTTGAGAGCATGCTTTCCATGATATCTATTTTTTAAATTAGTTAAGACCCAGAATGTGGTCTATCTTAATGAATGTTTTATGAGAGCTTGAAGAGAATGTAAATTTTGCCATTGTCGGGTGGAGTATTTTAAAAATTCCGGTTGATTAATAGTGCTGTTCAACTTATCTATATCTTTATTGATTTTATGCATGCTTGATCTGTCAATTCCCGACAGAGGGAGATTAAAGTCTAGATTAATAATAATTGAACAGTCTATTTCTACTTTAAACTCTATTGTTTTTGTCTCATATATTTTGACACACTGTTGTTAGGCATATCCATGTTTTAAATTTGTATGTTTCTTCACATTTAAATTTATTTACATTTAGATAATTTATTAAATTTAAATTATAATTGCATAATGGCTCTTTATTATTGCACAATGGCTTTCTTTATTACTGATAATCTTTCTTTCTCTGAAGCCTGCTTTATCTTAAATTTATATGCTTAGTCCAGATTTCTTTGGATTAGTGTTAGTACGGTTTATCGGTCTCTGTTCCTTACTATTAACCTATCTGAATCTTCAAGATCTTTTTTTCTTTTTTTTTTTTTTAGTCAATCTGTAATTGAGTCTTTTTAAAAAAATTCACAACGAGAGTGTCCTACTTTTAAGTGGCATTTTAAAATTAATATATTTAGTCCTTTCACATTTAAACTTATTGATGTAGTTTCATCAATATCAACCACATTTGTAACTGTTTTCTGCACATTGCTTTTGCTCTTTGTTTCTTTTTCTTTCCCTCTTTTGCCATCTCTGATTTTAATTACACATTTCATTACCATTTACCCTCACAACTACTGCACCAATTATACTTCTTCTTTGGTATTTTTTTGGTGGCTGTTTTACATTTGAATGTAAATTTTTACTTATCTAAGTCAATCTCCAAATAATACTCTTCTGCTTCACATATTGTTTAAGTATCTTAGAGCAGAATATTTCTAATTCCTGTTTCCTGTTTTCTTGTGACATTGCTGTCATTCATTTCATTTCTGTATACTAGAGTTAGCTACTACCTTGTTTTTAACATTATTTTAAATAAGCAGTTGTCTTCTAGTCAATTAAAAATTTTTAAAAGTTGCATATATATGTATATATATTTATGTGCATGTATATTTACTTTTATTTATTTATTTACTTTCTTTATGTATTTACCTTTTTTTATTATGATCTTTATTTTTACATAGATTAAAAATCAGGAGTTTCTCCTCTATATTATTTACTGTCTGTCTAAGGAAATTATTTTAACATTTGTTGTTGCTCAGGTCTGTTCTGCTGGTAATAAGTTGGGTCAATTTTTGTCTCAGAAGCCTTTTATTTTTGCTTTATGCTTTAAGGTTAATTTTGCTGGATACAGGATTCCAGATTACTACATTTTTTTCTTTCTTCTATGCATAAACAAAATATTGCATATTACAGTCATCTAGAATTTCTCCTATCAAACTTTTTTAATGTGTTTAGAGATGTATGTACATACGCTCAAATGTTATTTTAATTCTTAGTTCTTTCCTGTGTGGGTCCCCAAGGAACTCATTTATTTGATTATGTTAGTTATTTTCTCAGAATAAAATAAGAAATATAGAAACACATATAGGTACAAAAATTAGCATAACCCTGAAAAACAATTTTAAGCTTAATTATTAAATAAATAAGATTCATAAAAGATGTTAGAGTCATTATGGAATATTTCTCTGTATGTTTGGAGTAAGAAGTAGCACAAAGAATAAATAGGAAATGCTTAGATTCGATTATATACTTTTAACAGATGATAGAAAAATACAGTGGTGTAAATACTCAATTCTCTTTCATCTGTCTTTTCTAGGAAGAATAATTCTTCAGTCTTTCAATGGTCATTAAACTTTTTTTTTTTTTACATCTTTAGATACTACCCTTGTGCAGTAAACTTTAGTCTTTATTGGTTGCTTGTTAGATCATACATTCCTGAGAATATGAGAATAGAGGCTGTTTGTGAGAGTTCTTTAGATAAATAGAACCAATAGGATATATGATAGATAAATAGACTATAAGTATAAAGATGTTTATTACAAGGAAATCACTCTGATAATCATGGAACCTTAGCAGTTTGAAGATCTGTAGTTGCAGAAAGTATATTACACTCTGAGTCCAAGTCTAAGGGCAGAAAAAGACCAATGACACAGCTTGAAGACAGGCAGGAAAACTGAATTCTCCTTATGCAAACTTTTGATTGTATGCAAATCTTAAACTTATTGAATGAGGCCTACCCACACTAGGGAGTTGGAGGTTGCCTTCCTGGCTTTCAAGGGGTTCTGGGTGCTAAGTCTTCAGGCTCAAGGCTATAAATTGATTGAGGGGCCATGACTTTCTGTTTTATTGATTCAAGCTAGACTTTTGTTCATTTGACCTAGAAGTTTTTGCTTATGCAAATGAAGTAATATGTGATAGACTTTCTATCTATATCCATATGGCAACGCTGTACCTCTGAGTCAGACTATTCTGATTGCTGCTTTGACTATGCTGTCCCATTATAGTTACTACACACATGTTGCCTTTGGTTACTGAAAACTGTCCCTTTATCTGACTCCTACCACCCTAGAATCCAATTGCTCTCACTTCATTTAGGTTTATCAGTTCAGTGACTTATTTACTACTGTAAATTCCAATTTACAGAGAGTAGTGATTTTTCTCTAAATAACTTATAGCTTCTTCAAGGTCTTCCCATAATGAGATTTACAGGTTCCCATTGTTTCCCAATTAATGTCCTCATTTAACAGTAGACACCCTGCCAGGCTGGGAATTAAAGTTACTTTGTTATTCAGTCAGTCCTAAGATGAGATTTGACATTTGATTTTCAGTCATTTTAGCCCTCTGGCTATAAGGATCTCCTTTCAGGGTATGCAAATAAACTTTCCGGTTACTTATGGTACGTTTGAGCTGGGAATTCAAATCCGTTAGCTTGTTCTCTTATTTTACCATTTTGTCCAATGATAATATGATCAATTGACAAAATATATTCATTCATTTTCCAAAAATATTCAAAAGTATCATGTATGCGGACATCAAGCTCCAAGCTTATAAGGGTGGATTAAGAATGTTCCATGGAAATATTTTGCATATCTCTATTCCTCTATTGCCAAATTGTGCTGTGGACTATCACTGCTTTTTTTTTTTTTTTTTCACTGTTTGAAATAGAGTAATTGATATCTTTCATGTCTAGTCGCATTAAAGAACCAATTCCAGAAACCACAGAACCAATTAAGAAAATTTATTTTAACATTATATTCCTCTAGAACCACTCTCAGTACCAAAACATACATAGAGATATTTATTATAAGGAATTGCTGTATGAAATTATACAGGCTGAGAAGTCCTAAGACCTGCAGTCAGTAAGCTGGAGACCTAGGACAGCTGATGGTATAGTTCCAACAGAGTCTGAAGACACTGAGTAAAAAGAGAAGTGATTATATATGTTCCACTCCAAGTCCAAAGGCTTAAGAACCAGAGGAGCTGATAGGGTAAATAGAAAGCTGGGTCTGAGACTTAAGGCAGTAGAAGATTGATGTCTTGACTAAGAGACAAGCAGAGAGAGCAAATTCTTTCTTACTCAGCATTTTTTTTTTTTTTTTATTATACTTTAAGTTCTAGGGTACATGTGCATAACGTGCAGGTTTGTTACATATGTATACTTATGCCACGTTGGTGTGCTGCACCCATCAACTCGTCAGCACCCATCAATTCATCATTTATATCATGTATAACTCCCCAATGCAATCCCTCCCTCCTCCCCCCTCCCCCCTCCCCCCTCCCCATGATAGGCCCCAGTGCGTGATGTTCCCCTTCCCGAGTCCAAGTGATCTCATTGTTCAGTTCCCACCTATGAGTGAGAACATGCGGTGTTTCGTTTTCTGTTCTTGTGATAGTTTGCTAAGAATGATGGTTTCCAGCTGCATCCATGTCCCTACAAAGGACGCAAACTCATCCTTTTTTATGGCTGCATAGTATTCCATGGTGTATATGTGCCACATTTTCTTAATCCAGTCTGTCACTGATGGACATTTGGGTTGATTCCAAGTCTTTGCTATTGTGAATAGTGCCGCAATAAACATACGTGTACATGTGTCTTTGTAGTAGAATAATTTATAATCCTTTGGGTATATACCCAGTAATGGGATGGCTGGGTCATATGGTACATCTAGTTCTAGATCCTTGAGGAATTGCCATACTGTTTTCCATAGTGGTTGAACTAGTTTACAATCCCACCAACAGTGTAAAAGTGTTCCTACTTCTCCACATCCTCTCCAACACCTGTTGTTTCCTGACTTCTTAATGATTGCCATTCTAACTGGTGTGAGATGATATCTCATTGTGGTTTTGATTTGCATTTCTCTGATGGCGAGTGATGATGAGCATTTTTTCATGTGTCTGTTGGCTGTATGAATATCTTCTTTTGAGAAATGTCTGTTCATATCCTTTCCCCACTTTTTGATGGGGTTGTTTGTTTTTTTCTCGTATATTTGTTTGAGTTCTTTGTAGATTCTGGATATTAGCCCTTGGTCAGATGAGTAGGTTGCAAAAATTTTCTCCCATTCTGTCGGTTGCCTGTTCACTCTGATGGTAGTTTCTTTTGCTGTGCAAAAGCTCTTTAGTTTAATTAGATCCCATTTGTCAATTTTGGCTTTTGCTGCCGTTGCTTTTGGTGTTTTAGACATGAAGTCCTTGCCCATGCCTATGTCCTGAATGGTACTACCTAGATTTTCTTCTAGGGTTTTTATGGTATTAGGTCTAACATTTAAGTCTCTAATCCATCTTGAATTAATCTTCGTATAAGGGGTAAGGAAAGGATCCAGTTTCAGCTTTCTACTTATGGCTAGCCAATTTTCCCAGCACCATTTATTAAATAGGGAATCCTTTCCCCATTTCTTGTTTCTCTCAGGTTTGTCAAAGATCAGATTGCTGTAGATGTGCGGTATTATTTCTGAGGACTCTGTTCTGTTCCATTGGTCTATATCTCTGTTTTGGTACCAGTACCATGCTGTTTTGGTTACTGTAGCCTTGTAGTATAGTTTGAAGTCAGGTAGCGTGACGCCTCCAGCTTTGTCCTTTTGACTTAGGATTGTCTTGGCAATGTGGGCTCTTTTTTGGTTCCATATGAACTTTAAAGCAGTTTTTTCCAATTCTGTGAAGAAACTCATTGGTAGCTTGATGGGGATGGCATTGAATCTATAAATAACTTTGGGCAGTATGGCCATTTTCACGATATTGATTCTTCCTATCCATGAGCATGGTATGTTCTTCCATTTGTTAGTGTCCTCTTTGATTTCACTGAGCAGTGGTTTGTAGTTCTCCTTGAAGAGGTCCTTTACATCCCTTGTAAGCTGGATTCCTAGGTATTTTATTCTCTTTGAAGCAATTGTGAATGGAAGTTCATTCCTGATTTGGCTCTCTATTTGTCTGTTACTGGTGTATAAGAATGCTTGTGATTTTTGCACATTAATTTTGTATCCGGAGACTTTGCTGAAGTTGCTTATCCACTTAAGGAGATTTTGGGCTGAGACGATGGGGTTTTCTAAATATGCAATCATGTCATCTGCAAACAGGGACAATTTGACTTCTTCTTTTCCTAACTGGATACCCTTGATTTCTTTCTCTTGCCTGATTGCCCTAGCCAGAACTTCCAACACTATGTTGAATAGGAGTGGAGAGAGAGGGCATCCCTGTCTTGTGCCAGTTTTCAAAGGGAATTTTTCCAGTTTTTGCCCATTCAGTATGATATTAGCTGTGGGTTTGTCATAAATAGCTCTTATTATTTTGAGGTACGTTCCATCAATACCGAATTTATTGAGCGTTTTTAGCATGAAGGGCTGTTGAATTTTGTCAAAAGCCTTTTCTGCATCTATTGAGACAATCATGTGGTTCTTGTCTTTGGTTCTGTTTATATGCTGGATTATGTTTATTGATTTGCGAATGTTGAACCAGCCTTGCATCCCGGGGATGAAGCCCACTTGATCATGGTGGATAAGCTTTTTGATGTGCTGCTGAATCTGGTTTGCCAGTATTTTATTGAGGATTTTTGCATCGATGTTCATCAGGGATATTGGTCTAAAATTCTCTTTTTTTGTTGTGTCTCTGCCAGGCTTTGGTATCAGGATGATGTTGGCCTCATAAAATGAGTTAGGGAGGATTCCCTCTTTTTCTATTGATTGGCAAACACCTCTTTGCAAATCAACTAGAAAATCTAGAAGAAATGGATAATTTCCTGGACACTTACACTCTCCCAAGCCTAAACCAGGAAGAAGCTGAATCCCTAAATAGACCAATAACAGGCTCTGAAATTGAGGCAATAATTAATAGCCTACCAACCAAAAAAAGTCCAGGACCAGATGGATTCACAGCTGAATTCTATCAGAAGTACAAGGAGGAGCTGGTACCATTCCTTCTGAAACTATTCCAATCAATAGGAAAAGAGAGAATCCTCCCCAACTCATTTTATGAGGCCAACATCATCCTGATACCAAAGCCTGGCAGAGACACAACAAAAAAAGAGAATTTTAGACCAATATCATTGATGAACACTGATGCAAAAATCCTCAATAAAATACTGGCAAACCAGATCCAGCAGCACATCAAAAATCTTACCCACCATGATCAAGTGGGCTTCATCATTGGGATGCAAGGCTGGTTCAACATACACAAATTAATAAATGTAATCCAGCATATAAACAGAACCAAAGACAAAAAACACATGATTATCTCAATAGATGCAGAAAAGGCTTTGACAAAATTCAACAGCCCTTCATGCTAAAAACGCTCAATAAATTCGGTATAGATGGAATGTATCTCAAAATAATAAGAACTATTTATGACAAATCCACAGCCAATATCATACTGAATGGGCAAAAACTGGAAAAATTCCCTTTGAAAACTGGCACAAGACAGGGATGCCCTCTCTCACCACTCCTATTCAACATAGTGTTGTAAGTTCTGGCTAGGGCAGTCAGGCAAGAGAAAGAAATCAAGAGTATTCAGTTAGGAAAAGAAGAAGTGAAATTGTCCCTGTTTACAGATGACATGATTGTATATTTAGCAAACGCCATTGTCTCAGCCCCAAATCTCCTTAAGCTGATAGGAAACTTCAGCAAAGTCTCAGGATACAAAATTAATGTGCAAAAATCACAAGCATTCTTATACACCAATAACAGACAAACAGAGAGACAAATCATGAATGAACTTCCATTCACAATTGCTTCAAAGAGAATAAAATACCTAGGAATCCAACTTACAAGGGATGTAAATGACCTCTTCAAGGACAACTACAAACCACTGCTCAGTGAAATAAAAGAGGACACAAACAAATGGAAGAACATACCATGCTCATGGATAGAAGAGTCAATATCGTGAAAATGGCCATACTGCCCAAGGTCATTTATAGATTCAATGCCATCCCCATCAAGCTACCAATGAGTTTCTTCACAGAATTGGAAAAAACTGCTTCAAAGTTCATATGGAATCAAAAAAGAGCCCATATTGCTAAGACGATCCTAAGTCAAAAGAGCAAAGCTGGAAGCATCATGCTACCTGACTTCGAACTATACTACAAGGCTACAGTAATCAAAACAGCATGGTACTGGTACCAAAACAGAGATATAGACCAATGGAACAGAACAGAGTCCTCAGAAGTAATACCACACATCTACAGCCATCTGATCTTTGACAAACCTGACAAAAACAAGAAATGGGGAAAGGATTTCCTATTTAATAAATGGTGCTGGGAAAATTGGCTAGCCATAAGTAGAAAGCTGAAACTGGATCCTTTCCTTACTCCTTACACAAAAATTAATCCAAGATGGATTAGAGAGTTAAATGTTAGACCTAATATCATAAAAACCCTAGAAGAAACTTAGGTAATACCATTCAGGACATAGGCATGGGCAAGGACTTCATGTCTAAAACACCAAAAGCAACGACAACAAAAGCCAAAATTGACAAATGGGATCTAATTAAACTAAAGAGCTTCTGCACAGCAAAAGAAACTACCATCAGAGTGAACAGGCAACCTACAGAATGGGAGAAAATTTTTGCAATCTACTCATCTGACAAAAGGCTAATATCCAGAACCTACAAAGAACTCAAACAAATTTACAAGAAAAAAACAACCCCATCAAAAAGTGGGCAAAGGATATGAACAGACATTTCTCAAAAGAAGACATTCATACAGCCAACAGACACATGAAAAAATGCTCATCATCACTCGCCATCAGAGAAATGCAAATCAAAACCACAATGAGATACCAGTCTCACACCAGTTAGAATGGCAATCATTAAAAAGTCAGGAAGCAACAGGTGCTGGAGAGGATGTGGAGAAATAGGAACACTTCTACACTGTTGGTGGGATTGTAAACTAGTTCAACCATTATGGAAAACAGTATGGCGATTCCTCAAGGATCTAGAACTAGAAGTACCTTATAACCCAGCCATCCCATTACTGGGTATATACCCAAAGGATTATAAATCACGCTGCTCTAAAGACACATGCACATGTATTTTTATTGCAGCACTATTCACAATAGCAAAGACTTGGAACCAACCCAAATGTCCATCAGTGACAGACTGGATTAAGAAAATGTGGCACATATACACCATGGAATACTATGCAGCCATAAAAAAGGATGAGTTTGTGTCCTTTGTAGGGACATGGATGCAGCTGGAAACCATCATTCTCAGCAAACTATCGCAAGAACAGAAAACCAAACACTGCATGTTCTCACTCATAGGTAGGAACTGAACAATGAGATCACTTGGACTCGGGAAGGGGAACATCACACACCGGGATCTATCATGGTGGGGGGGGGGAGGGATTGCATTGGGAGTTATACCTGAAGTAAATGATGAGTTGATGGGTGCTGATGAGTTGATGGGTGCAGCACACCAACATGGCACAAGTATACATATGTAACAAACCTGCACGTTATGCACATGTACCCTAGAACTTAAAGTATAATAATAATTTTTAAAAAAAGTTTGAAAAAAGAAGGAAGGAAAAAATGAACAAACTAAGAGATAAATGAAGAGATGAGACTCTAATCCCATTTAACGGAGAAAATTAAATGACTGTCAGGAGTTCTGAAGAAGAAATTCTCAATAGTGAGGTTGTTAGAGGCTAAATGTCTTCTACATTCATTTAGGATTCAAAATTCTACCAACTTATAATCAGTTATATTCAGAAATACTTAAAATATCAAGATATCCTTCAAAGCTCCTTCAATTTACTAGTAAGCAATAAAATGATACATGGTATCTACAACATTTAAAATGAAATAACAGTTGATTCTAGTCTGATTAATTGCTTAGTTAGAATAATCATGCTCTCCACCTTCCCCAGGGAGTATTCAAATTAAGTGACATCCTTTGTAATACATTATGTGCTTCCTCTTTTGAATTAAGAATCTTTTTAAAATAGCCATAAAAGGAATGAATTAGTAAACATCAATTTGCCCTTATTTTATGTATAATTGTTAGGTAATTTAAAAGCTATTTTGAAGCACTTGAAATTTCTCTTTGGGGATAGTTCTAATAGTTTTTTGTTGTTGTTGTTAACCATTTTTTTTTTTGTCTTAGATAAACGTATTTTTAAAAATTGTTTGGCTGTGAAAAATTGAAGCAATATCCATATTATTTAGGGCCCAATTCGCACTCAGCTAAAACAAATCTCTTTCTCCAGTAACAACATATACACCGAGATACTTTAAATTGAAAGAGATCAAATGAAAAAAACTAAAAGGCAGAAATGAAGTCCACAGGCAAGCAGCCCGGGCAGCGCCCTGACAGCCTGGGCGGCGCCCTCAGCCTAGTTAAAGATCGACCCCGGATCCAACCGATTAGGTTAATTAGGTTATCTATAGACTCCGGACATTGTAAGGACAAACGTTGTGAAAGTCTCTGTCCTGCTCTAATTACTGGTATCTGCCACATATCTTAGTCCTGGGCCCAGTACAAACACAATCCTCTATTTTGTCCCAACTTCCTGAGCCCAACACAAACACATTCCCCCCCACACACATCTCAGAAACACCACCTAGAGAGCCCCTGATAAGATCACAACCGTTTGTAGTTTTACTAAAAGCGCGGGAACAAATGGAAAACTGTTAATTGTATTAACCAATTACCAGTTGTAATGCTGCAACCAAAAGAATTCCTTTGTACCTCTGTAACCTTGCATATCCTGTATGCATCGGGCTATAAAGAGCGGCCACATGCATCATTCGGGGCCCTCTTGTATGTTGTAAAACAGAGGGACCAAGTTCGAACTTGCATTAAAGATCCTTGCCGCTTGGCTTTGACTCTGGATTCTGGTGGAGTTCTTCGGGGAATAAAGGGTCTGGGCATAACAAAATGAACCGTTCAATTATTCGTTCTTTTGTAAAATTTACATTACTAATTTAGAACTGAGTTCTTTTGTGTAGGATTTACATACTTAACAGAAACTTTTTCCAAGAGATTTGTATATTCACATTCAGCCACAAAACCAAATAATTATAATAATGCAATGATAATCATAATAATAGTAAAACAAGTATGAGAAATTAAACGTTTTCTCCACATTTATAGCTCATATCTTCTTTTTTCTTATGGGAAGCTTTTTCATAGCATTCTCTTTAATAACTGAGAAAAGTTTTGTACTGAAATTAGAAATTTACATATATGCTACAAATTAGTATAATAATTATAATATTTTTTTTTTTTTTTTTTTTTTTTTTTTTGAGACGAAGTCTCGCTCTGTCGCCCAGGCTGGAGTGCAGTGGCCGGATCTCAGTTCACTGCAAGCTCCACCTCCCAGGTTTACGCCATTCTCCTGCCTCAGCCTCCTGAGTAGCTGGGACTACAGGCGCCCGCCACCTCGCCCGGCTAGTTTTTTGTATTTTTAGTAGAGACGGGGTTTCACCATGTTAGCCAGGATGGTCTCGAACTCCTGACCTCGTGATCCACCCGTCTCGGCCTCCCAAAGTGCTGGGATTACAGGCTTGAGCCACCGCGCCCGGCCTATAATATCTTATTTTTAATATCTGATGTGGTTTTTTATAGAGCTACAGTATTTTAGATAATTCAGTCTTTTTTTAGTTAAAATTCTCAATATTCAGTGACTAAAGAGAGTAGGACTAGAAAGTGACTTCGTAGTCCTTAGTGTTCTGCTTATTGGGTTGATAACTCTTGCGTGGGGTGCTTAGATTTCACTCATGGGTTTTCTTCTGGTGGCGGAAATCAAATTGCATAATTAGAAGATATTCATCTTGTCTTTCTCTCAGCTCGTCCATTATCTATTGGTGATCATCTGGGACAAGTTGGAACTTCTTCAGCTTTAACTGATCTTGACATGTAATGGGCTTTTATTTGTTTTTTAGCCTTGGGTGGTAAACTCAACTGGCCTAGGCTACAGGGTCACTTAGCTGCCACTGTGATAATCAGCTCTACTACAATGTTCTCAGCATAATTCCTTCAAGCACATAGAACACGTAAGCGTGTTTTGCTCCATTTGGAAAATGAAGGAAAAAAAACAAAAACAAAAGAAACACTCAGGCTTTCTTGTGTAATCTCTCTCTCTCTTCTCTCTCTCTTTTCCTTGGTTTCTTCCCCCACCCCTCTCTCTCTTTCTCTCTCTCTCTCTCTCTCTCTCTCTCTCTCTCTCTCACACACACACACACACACACACACACACAAACACACACAGCATACTGTAGGTGTTTGTCTACCACTGAAGAAGTGAAGGGGAAGCCTTCAATAAAGTTGCCTAAAGGATTCTTAAATGAGAATCCAGACAAAAACTTGTCCAGTTCCCTCCCTCTTTCTCACTTGTGTCTCTGGGATCTCCTCCTTTAGCATGTAGCCATATATGTAACCCTGGCTTATTGCCTCAATTTTTATTTCCATCCCCATTTCACTGTCCCTCAGAACTGGGTGGGGGATGTAATTTATTTAGTTAAATCATATTTTTTTCTTGTGTCATAAAATGTTATATCTAGCTAGGCAGAACTAGCTTACGACATGCTAAATTGAAACTGTATTAATACTATTCAGAAAATGCTGTTCTTTTAATAAGGCTTCACTTTCAAAGAGATTGCTGTTTTGTACACTAATACACTCTTTTAGTAAACAAAAGCTGAACATTAATTCTTATTTTGCTTAGTGTTTTAGTTACATCAGGACTAAGCACTCACACTCCCAATGTCATTTCTCTCACCAAAAACTCTACATCCTAAGGCACATAGGTATCTTGGCTGAGAAAGACAAATACATTATATGGTGAAATATGAAAGAGAAAAGCCAACTGAATAATTTTAGAAAGTGTTACCCTCACTTTATTTTAATTAATCAGAAAGTTTGAGAGTTCAGGTAAAGACCCAGCAATAATTTGAAATTAATTGGTATATTAGTTAGCTAGGACTTCCATAACAGAATATCACAGAATGGGTGGCTTAATTAACATAAATATATTATTTCCCAAATCTGGAGACTGGAAGACCAACATTAAGGTGCAAATGGGGTATGATTCCTAAGAGGCCTCTCACCTTGGCTTGCAGATTGCTGCCTTCTGTCTACTTTGGCCCCATTTAGCCATTCATCTGCGAATGAGCTCCTGGCATCTTTTCATCTTCCTATAAAAACACCAGTCCTATTAATTGATTGAGGTTCAACCCGTATGACCTCATTTAACCTTAATTATGATTTAAAGGCCCTATATGCAAACATAGTCCCATTGGGGGTTAGGTCTTCAACATACAAATTTGTGGGGATACAATTGAGACCATAACAAGTAATTGAAGAAAATATATTTTAAATTAATTTATGCTTGTTTTTTGTTCTCATCACATTTTTCTCATTGTCCTTTTATTTCATCCCCTCAACACTAGCAAATTGCCCTGATTTAATATTGTCCAATAGAACTTCAGATGCAGAAAGTTAAGTTAACTAGATCACTCAGTTAATGACCTAATTTTATCGCTGGTCTGTGTAATTTGTTCTGTTATTTTATTGATTGATTGGCTAACGGTTTGATCAATTCTATTTTCTCCCCATCCCACCTCTAATCCATAAATAATTGTTCTAATATCTTAATGGATATCTATTTGCATGTCTTTTTCTGTCTTTTATAAAATAGGTATTGTTTAATACGGATCAATCTCTAAATATTATTTTACTATTGTCTGTTTATCTTGTTTTTCTCTGTTCTTTTTTCAACGACTGTGTTTTTAAGATCTGCTCATCTTTCCATGCATTACCCCTAATCTTTGTTTCTATAACTGAAAACATTCTCTGGTGTGTATCCACCACATTGCATTTACATTCGATGCAATTATCAGTACTATTTTTAGTTACATAGTTGAAATACAGACCAAATCACATACCCACAGTTTTTACAACTCTTACTGAGAATTAACTCTATAATTTAAATAACCTACAATTAAAAATAACAAAATATATAAGTGCAAATAAAACACAATAACAATACCAATGGCAATAGAATGTATTGATAATGATGAACTGTCAGGTAAACCTCTTTAAGCAAGTCCTAAAACATAAGTAATAAAATCTGAGCCTTCAAAGTCTTCAGAAAGTTTGTAGTCTAGAGGCTTGATGAGATTAAGCTATTTGTTGTAAATAAGTGAAAGAGATAAATGAATGAATATAAAGTATAGTGACTAAGTTCAAATTGCTCAGAAGCAATGACTTATTAGACAAATTACCGTAAGAAAAGCTGTTGAAGAATGGAAAAAGTAGAGTAAAAGGAGGAAGACAAAAAGCAAAGGTTCGATTTCAGTTGAAATATCAACTGCAGGCTGTCTTTGTAGGAAAATCTTTCCTTAAGGTTTGTCCCTATAGAGATGTAGCAGAATGACTATCATATCAGTTATTGATTGGTCAATGACTGAATACATGTTTACTGGATTGCTGCAGGGAGAATAATAAACCTTCCAGGTTCTGGTCTTTGTTGGCTAAGTGGCTACAGGAGCATAGGAATAGTTCTCTGAAAAGAATCTCAGTTCAAGAACAGTAATGACAGCATACTTAAGCTGCGGAATGAGTCTGAGAAAATGGTAAATGGAATCAGATATGATCTGAGCAGGGCACTGATAATGTCTGCTACGTGTAAAAAATTGCAGAGACCTTTGTCTAGTCACTTTATTTCTAAAAAGCGGTACCATGCAGGAAGAACAGTAAACTGAAAGATTTATGATTAATCAAAGATTGATAGATAGCATTTAATTTACTTACTGATAATTTAATGCTATGTACAATTGTTATAAATGTGTCTTCTAAAGAATTGACAGTGTCTCTTCTATTCTAAACCAACACTTTCCTTTTACATTTGAGAGAATCTGAAACCTGGAGGAGTTAAATGACTTGTGTTGTCATGAGAAGTTCCAGCATAATATCTGGGGGTCAAGACCTCTGAACTGCATATTTAATTATGAATATTAAAAAATCATTTGCAAGATGCCATTAAGAGTCACAAAATACAGTAGTCAGTAACTGCTGTAAAATTAAATCCTTGAAAATTTAGATATTGTTGGAGTCAATAAAAGTTAGTGGTATAGAAATGCTCAGGATCAAAAGCAAAACTGACAGGGAAGTGAGTAACAAATTATTCAACAAATGAGGTGATACAAAGACAGACGTAGGTGCAACGCAGCTGAGCGTATAATTGATGTCTGGATTATTTTGTTTAAGGATAGGTATATTTTTAAAGAATGCTTGTTCAATATATTTAATTTTTGAAAGACTTCTTTGATTGCTCTGTGTGCCATGGTTTGAAATCTTCCAATGAAAGCACATTCTTAAAAAAGAATTGTTATCTTTATTTAATGTCCTATTCTTGACCTATTTTCATATTTTAAATTATCCCTTACAATTCCTCTGATATAACCTTCTTGAACTTAGTAGTACTTTTAAATGTAATGCTTCTGTCTGCCAGATAGGTGTATTTTTTTTTGTAGCTCTTTCTTCAAGCTGATGTCATAAGTAGATCAGCATAATGAAATATATATGGAGCAATAGAAATGAGCAATTTTTGATAAGTTGCAGATTCAGTTTTGAATTGTGAACCCTTCCAAGTCTTAGTTGCGAGAAAATTAGACCCCATTACTCATAGCTTAAGCCATTTTTACTATCAAGTGAGCTGCTTCTTCAGGTTTCATAGAAAATAAAAGAAATTAAACAATTAGACATTGCTTTTCACATTAAGAATAGAGAAAAATATTTTATTGGAAGCATGAAAATGATAACAAATTATACTTGATTATAAAATAAAAAGACTAGTAGAGTATGAAAAAATAATCTATTTAACCTTTTATAATTCAAGCATTTTAAATTTTTAATATTCTACCTGCTTAATATATATATATATATATATATATATAATATTTCTTTAACTTTTAAATTGAATATTTTTCTAAGGATCATTCAAAAGTAACCAATACTATGATTTACATAATTTTTCTGAATTAAGGTCAAGCTAAAGACCCATACATAATTCAGCTAAATTACACAAAAAGTTGTATGTCTTTCTCTTTTATTTTCATTCTATGATTGCTTTTCTCCCTAGCATTTCAGAAAAATAATGATCAGATCTCTCAAATGAATTAATAGCCATTTGATATGCAAATACTTTAACATCTCTTAACCATCTGGGGTTACCATAAGCTTTTTATTCACTATTTTAATAGAACCAACATGTCAGTCAAATTTACAAAAAACGATTTCATAAATACCAGATAGAAAACATATGTAATTGGCAGGGACAGATTAAGATTTTGTGGAACTACAGCTAATGTAATTTGTGAGAGTTATTTTAGAGTAAAATGGGTCAGGTGCAGTGGCTCATGCTTATAATTTTAACACTTCAGGAGGTCAAAGCAGGAGGGTCACTTGAGACCAGGAATTTGAGATCAGCCTCAGCAACATAGCGAGAATATATCTCTACAAAACATCAACAAATTACCTGGGCATGGTGGCACACACCTGTTTTCCCAACTATTTAGGAGGCTGAGTGGTGAGGATTGCTTAAGGGAAGTTGAGGCTGCAGTGAGCCATCATCATGCCACTGCATTGTAGCCTGGGTGACAGAGTAAGACCTTATCTCAAACAACGATAACACACACACACACACACACACACACACACACACACAATTAAAGAAAAGGAAAGGGAAATAGAATAAAATGCTTCAAAATTTAAAATATAAAAGTAGTCTATTTATGAATGTTTATTTTATGGTGTGAAAGGAATTCAAAAAAAATAAGAATCTTTCAAAGATGAAAAATACCATAAGATTTTTTTTACATTTAGATGTTTTTATTTGCCACTCATACACTTCATTTTGCTGACAATTGAATTCTGAAAATAATTCTAAAAAGGCATACAAAATTAATTATAAATTAATTAAAAAGAACAATGGTAATGAATCTTAAAACTGAATTGTATTAAGTTATTGAGAGTAAATTCTTCTTCTATTTTTTGAGACAGAGTCTGGCTCTGTCACCCAGGCTGGAGTGCAGTGGAATGATTTCTGCTCACTGCCACCTCTGCCTCCCAGGTTCAAGCAATTGTCCCTGCCTCAGCTTCCTGAGTAGCTAGGATTACAGGAAGTTACTTATTTATTTATTATATTTTGAGATGGAGTCTTGCTCTGTTGCCAGGTTGGAGTGCAGGGGCACAATCTTGGCTTACTGCAACCTCTGCTTCCCGGATTCAAGTGATCCTCCTGCCTCAGCCTCCAGAGTAGCTGGAACTACAGGCATGCACCACCACACCCAGCTATTTTTTGTATTTTTAGTAGAGATGGGGTTTCACCATGTTGACCAGGGTGGTCTCAATCTCTTGACCTCGTGATCTTCCCGCCTGAGCCACAATGCCCAGTCGTAAATAATTATTATAATGTGTTGAATTCCTGGTAATTATGCATAGAAGTTTTCTTGTGGGGGGAACACTTATTATTTGGATCATTTTGATGCCTCAATGACAGTTTGAGTGTGTCTTCTATAAACATCCTAGTTAATCAGGAAAAAAAAATTTCTCAGACACTCTGCAAAATAATCCTCAAACCTTGGGTTACATAAAATATGTAACTTTACACACCAACATAATCGCTATATGATATTTTGCTCCATATGTAACCTAACATGGGAAAAGTACCCATTTTATTTCAAGAAATTAGAATAAAAAGAAAAGAAGTATATGGTGTATTTACAGTACTATATACTGCATTTCTGAGTTTTGTTTGTTTGTTTTGTTTTTTTTTTTTAAGACAGAGTCTTACTCTGTCACCTAGACTGGAGTGCAGTGGCATGATTTCAGCTCACTGCAAGCTCTGCCTCCCGAGTTCACGCCATTCTCCTTCCTCAGCCTCCTCAGCAGCTGAGACTACAGGCGCCCGCCACCAGGCCCAGCTAATTTCTTTTGTATTTTTAGTAGAGATGGGTTTTCACCGTGTTAGCCAGGATGGTCTCGATCTCCTGACCTTGTGATCCACCCGCCTTGGCCTCCCAAAGTGCTGGGATTACAGGCGTGAGCCACTGCACACAGCCTTTGCATTGTATTTTTCTAACAGGAGAGAACTTCCAATTTGTCTAGGTCTTGATGGGAACCTAATATTGTTACAGCTTTATATGCCTGATGATTGGAAAAAAGTTTCCATAGGCTAGTTATTGACTCTGTACCTTTCAGATTTTGTTTATTCTACAATTCACAAATGCTTAAAATGAAATTTAGAACATACTGAGATTTAAAAAAAAAAAACATGTATTCTCTGCTAACTTTTTAGAAGATACTGAGTAAGCCGATTCGATGAGTGGCAAGGGTATTCTGGAAGCCATCTCACTAGCAGTAGCAGTAACTATTCATTGAAGTAACAGTGACAGTAACTACTCATTGAAGTGACCATGAACTACATAAGGATATCCCACTCAAATCATCAAAATGTACCCCCAACATAAATTATCTTTAGCCGTATCCCTAAAAAACGTGATCCTTTCCAATTCTAAGGAGAAATTAGATAATGAGGACATAGGGGTGGAAAGGCATAGCAATGTTGACAAACCGGGGCTTTTAAATATATATTCCTTTACACCCATTTCAAGGATTCTCATACATTGACAAGAGCCCCATTTAGATAAGAGTTGCTGAACTTTAACCTTCACAAATTTTCTATAAACCCAACTCTAATAAATAAAACACATTTAGCAGTTTTTAATGATTATTACTGAATTTTGTACTGAAACAAGGCAAACAAAACACTGCTTTCTCACATTAAAGCTTCTGAAGGGTAATGAAGACATACAAGGCTGGTCCTGATGTTATGAGTTCCAGGCTACAGGAAGAAACTCTGCTCATTCCCTTAAAGTACTTCTCAATTTCTCTCTCAAAGTTGTCTTTCTTAGGCTAACTGACCTCTGGAAGAGCAATGTAATCAATTTAGATTACCTTTGGGCTGAGTCCTATTATATAGATTACATTCCACACATGGCATAATTTACTTATAAAACAGAAATTGATATTTGAAAATAATATTGTGGCAAATTTTTCAAAGAAATGCAGTATTGTTTTAAATCATTTTGTGTTGCTACATGTAGAAAGTAAAAGTTCCTCTTCAAAGTTTCCCTTCTTGTTAAGGAATAAATGGTTAAGTGTTAGAAATAATCGTTTCTTTTAAAGACGAACTTTATGCTAGACATGCTCACAGGCACATAATACATTCTATGTCCTTCTACTTTAATCAAGATATCTGTGCTGGATGTGCTCACAGGCATGTCCCAGCTCTCAGCTTATGCCCCATCCTCATTTGGGAATGTTATTACTTTTCTAAGTCTTTTCATAGGCAACTTCCTCCTTTGTTCTTCTCAGCCATTATCTCTTTAAGAAAAGTTTTAAACCTTTAGCCAACCGGGTACAGCTTAGACTGTGAGGTCCAATTCCAGCCAATGGAATCAGGACACAGCAGTATGGTCCGGATGTGTCAGATATAAATATTTTTACCCCCTTTGTTTGGTGTGCTCTTGTGGCAAGAATGCTGGCAAGGAACAAGAGATTGCCTTGCTGGGAGACCTTTGTCTCCCTGCTGACTTTTCTTGGCGACACCAATTATCTGCTTCTAACACTGTAGCAGAATACCTGAAGATTGGGTAATTTATAAAGAGAAGAGGTTTATCTAGCTCACGGTTCTACAGGCTAAAATCTTTGAGGACATGTCCCTGGCTTCTGGTGCGGGCTTTCATGTTGAGACATAACATGGCAGAGAAAGTCAAAGGGGAAACAGATACATGCAAAGAGAGAAAACCCAAGGAGTACCCTGGGTTTAGAACAATTCATTCATGCAGGAGCTAATCCATTTCTGAGAAAGCTAATCCGTTCTCCCCTGAGCAATAACTCATTCACTACTGCAAGAACAGTGCCAAGTCATCCATGAGGAATCTGCTCTCATGTTTCAAACACCTACCACTAGGCCCAACTTCCAACACTGCCACCTTAAGATTCAAATTTCAGCATGAGTTTTGGTGAAGATAAGTAAATCATATCCAAATAATAGCCGTTATTAAATCTTTTTTGAGCCAGTAATAGATACAAGGAGCTTTGCTGTTTCCAAAATACAAGTAGGAGGATAGACAAGTGGTACCACATGTTAAAAGGTTATATAAACAACATAAACAGCAAACCACAAGAGATCAACATAGGCAGAATATTTATTGGATTGATAACATAGATAAAGCACCTGAGGTAAGTATTACTTGATGTATAAATTACAAGAAAAAGCATTCCCCACTAATCTGTCTGTCACCACTTTGCGTGCTTGCTGAACTAGAATTATCACTTACTCCTTAGCTTAAGTGTTAGCTAGTCTAATAAGCCTTCTTCACCCCTTCCTTCCCCTCTAGGAAAATAAGGGCATTTCTTTTTCTCTGTATTTTTTTCCCCACCATTTGTACTTATATGATGGCAATTATTCCTACAAATAATAACTGCTTTCACAAATATCTTGTAATTGGATAGTTATCTCATTTGTGGCAACATATCTGTCCCATTTATTTTGTATTCCCAGCAATATGTACCACTTTGTTTGCATTCAAACATTTCTTGGTTGTAAAAATAAACTTTGGAGCAATAGCAATAACAAAGATAATGACGAGAAAAACAAAACAAAAACATGAGTCATATCTCATGAACAGCATGATTATTTTGACTGGCAAGTGTGAAATATACACCTGAAGAGAAGTCCATGAACCTGTGTGGTGGCAATGTTGTAGAGAGTCCTAAACACCAGACAGAGTAATTTATACTGAACTTGATCAATAGCAGATAGTCTTTAGAGATATTTTAGCTAGAAGGTGGCATTCTTGAATTCTGACAAATGATAGTGTTATCATAAGAGATAGGCAATGAAAAAAATTAAAAATATATTTCCTAGTGCAAGTTATCCTAGGGCAACTATAGTATTCCCTATTGATATAATTTAGGACTGGTAGTGTTTAACTGAAGATCATAGACTCCAAAAAACAGAAGAATGAAATTTTTAGGAAAAAATCTCAAGAAATAAAATTTCAGCTGGAGAATAAAGGTACTTTCCTGAAAGATGTGATACAGTGATTTGCCAGACATTGATAATTTTGTAGGTGCTGGGGAGGAAAATTTGAGTTCATTTCTGATAACCATTTTTCATTTAGAAAGTAACAATCAAGGTCATTTTTTGTTGTTGTTGAATTGAAAGTAGGGTTGAGGAAAAAGTCCATACAATTTAATAATGTATAAAGGAAACAACAACTTCTGTGGGTTTGTGGAAGGACAAATGAGGCCAGTGATATAAAGGTGACGGGTACACAGTGAAGTTTAGACATCATACATGCCACACAAACTATGTCATCGGATGTTTCTTCCTGCAGGGCACAGTGCACAGCTATCACTGCATAAGGTAGTAAAACAGAAAATTGAGTATGTTAACGTTTGTATTGTATCAGTTTAGATAAGTAGAAACTACTCTTTCCCCACATTTCCTTCTGCCAATAATTTTGTGTTAACATGAACCACAGATACATTTTAGACAAGATTTTAAAGGTAGAATGTTAACGGTTATACATCAGAAGGTCAGTGTACTACTCACACATTGACATTTATATGTTGATTTCCTTTATTGGTGTGACGTAGCATCTACGCCTGTATCTTCCTCAGAACCTGCTAAATCTTTCTTAATCTTCTTTTACTTCTGGGGCAACTATGCCTTTATCTCCATGAAGAGTATCATGAGTTTCTTTTGAAGGATGCCCCCATCATCAAAGTTGGAGGTCCGGAGAAAAACAGAAACCCGTGTGGTTCCTATCTTTTCCTCTTTGTTTCCAGCTTATCTTTACAGTGCCAGTTGCGTTTTTTTTCTTTGTCTTGCTTCATGTCCATCTTTTCTTCCTGATCACTTGCTTTGCCAGTACTAATTTCCCACACCAGAAATAGAAGCAGTAGTGTATGCAGACTCACATAACCAGCTGGAACATCTGTGCAAAGTCCAGTTACTAAATAAGCCACAAATTATTCTGTTTCTCTTATTGAACCCTGACAAAGATAATACTCATGTCGTGTTCTATCATTTCTGTTTGCAAGCATGACAGCGAAGAGATTTGATGGTTCTGGTAGCAAAGTAATAGAAATGACACATCCAGGTGTCTGAGCTAGACAGAGAATGAATACAGCTTTTTACCTGTAATTATGATTCATGAAAGATCACCTTTGTGAAGAATTTTCATATTTGCTAAAAATAGTTGCTTTATTTTTTGACTGTAATAAACTCCAGTTGTATGTAATTCTAAATTATTTTTATCGCACATATACTATGTGTATTTGCTCACATTTAAAATTTTTTTTTTTTTTTTTGCTTCTACTGTTCCACTTCACTCTAGCCCTGCCGCACCAATGTGCATAGCGTAAACCTGTTTGGGGATTGGCTAATTAACAGATTCATGAATAATGAATTAGGTTTGTGCATGCTATTGTACTCTTTATATATTTGTGCACTGACAGTATGTGGTTCATATAGTGAAACAGTATCTAGAAGTTTGAAAAGGTAAAATGTTTATATTATATTAAAACTTCATAGAAATATTAGTAAAAGTAAATGAGATATAATCTACATGTTCTATTTACCTTTTTGTTAATTATTTACAAAAGATATAAAGGAAGAAAGATTTGCAATGATTCCATGGATGAGTGTGATAATGATTGTGTGTGTGTGTGTAGATATTGTAATAAATTATTTAGATTTACATTTCTGTTATCTGGTGGCACCGATCTTTTCAAATGTTTACATACACTTCAATATAGTGGAAATGTAAATCTAAATGTCCTGTTTAAAGAGGTAGAGGCAAGTTATAGTTACTGAGTAGAGGGGAGAAATTAACAATTCACAAGGACCTGTCATGTTATTTAAAATAATTGCATTCTATTAAGTAATGGCAAGAAATGTATCTAGAGGCAATTAAGGTGAACTAGTCAATCTTTTACTTTAAAATTCTAAATTAAGAATTATTTATGCTTTGAAATAGGAAACCTATTAAACACTGTTTATTTTGTTTTACAGAATATACCTGTTACAGGGAAATATTGAAAAACTATTTCAGGCCCAGCACAGTGGCTCACATCTATGATACCAGCACTTTTGGAGGCTGAGGTGGGTGGATCACTTGATGTCAGGAGTTCGATACCAGTCTAGCCAATATAGGTGAAACCCCATCTCTACTAAAAATACACAAAAATTAGCCAGGTGTGGTGGCGCGTGCCTGTAGTCCCAGCTACTCAGAAGGCTGACGCAGGAGAATTGCTTGAACCTGGGAGACAGAGGTTGCAGTGAAGTAGATTGTGCTACTGTGCTCCAGCCTGGGCAACAAAGCAAGACTCTTTCTCAAAACAAACAAACAAACAAACAACAAAAAAACAAAAACTGAATTTCAGTTACTGTGAGAGCACTCCAGTTTTGTTTCACAAATAATGAAAAGTTGCAAGCCAGATGGAAGTGGCTGCTGCAGTATTGTAAATTTCTGCTTCCAGTTTTTCTTTAATTTTGTCTCATTTCCTTTCATAGACGGAAGTCTTCCTGTATTTGTAGATACATTTTGCAACTCCAGCATAAAGTAATTTATATAAATTCAACTTAGTTTTGTGAATTTTAGAGGAACATGCATTTTTGTTATTTGTCTTTTGAGACAGGGTCTCACTCTGTTGATCAGGCTGGAGGGCAGTGGCGTTTTTATATCTCACTGCAGCCTGGAACTCCTGGGTTTAAGCAATTCTCCTGCCTCAGCCTCCCAAGTAACTAGGACTACAGAAGTATGCCACCATGCCCAGCTAGTTTTTAATCTTTTTGTAGAGATGAGGTCTCACTATGTTGCCTAGGGTGAACTCCTGGCTTCAGGTAATCCTGCCACTGAAGTATCCTAAAGTTCTGGGATTACTGGGATGTGAGTCACCATGACTGACCAGAGCATGCATTCTTTTTTTTTTTTAATGTTTTATTTCACTGATTTTCTTTAAGGCAATGTTTAGAAACAAGTTGGCTAGAAGAAGGTAGAATATAAGTGTGATTATGGGGAGAATTTAGAGATACTTAATTGAGTTTGAATGGCAGCTTTATCAATTATTATTTGTGTTACTTTGGACACATTATAGACTTCCCTTGAACTTCAGTTATTTATTGTCTTAGTCCTCTTATTATTATGGAAATTGTAGGAGTCCTGAGCTCATCTTCAGGTTGGATAGGAAACTGATAATCTAATGAGAATGTATTTATGTGTGATTTACTTCAGGAATGACAACTTTCACAAGCTGAGCTTGTCCACTACTATGATAGATACTAACATACAGTTTAAGATACACACTTTGTTAAGTCATTCAGAAACTGCCCTTGGCCATATTTTGCTATGGTTACAAAGGAGATTATTCTTAAATATCTGAAAAAAGCTTTTTTTTTTTTTTCTAATTGCATAAGAGGATAAGCCCAGATATTCTTCACATATGTCCAACAAAACAACACACAGAAACTCTTTTAATGCAGAAGCCGATATAAAAATTCCACTGCCTTCTATTAAGCTAGACATTAAATAGATCAGAAACATTAAAACTAGTTTGGATTTTTTGCTTGTTTGGGAAAACATTTCTCATAAGAATGCTGCTGATAATATTATAGATTTAATTTTGTTATTTAAAAATACATTTTAAATTTTATTTTGAAATTAACAACTAATTATTTCTATTTTTTCTAATTTAATTTAGACTGTAGTAAATGTAGAAGTAAAGAAAAAAAAAAAAAAGCCCCTTGACTTCCTCAATAATGTCCTAAAATTATAAATCAATCTTGGAATTAAAAAGTTTGAGGACTTTTTTCTATTTTATTTTATTGGTTACTTGGTCTCTTTTGACTTTTGAAAGGAAAACTTTCAACTACCAGAGCTTTAAAATCAATGTTGATGTGTAGTAAGACTAGTCCTTTTTCTTTCTTTTTGTTCTTTATAAGTTACTTGTGGAATTGGGAAATAAGGTAAGGGAGGGAAATTTTTACCATATATTTTGAATAATAACATATTATTTGAATCTGTATTTCTATATGCACATGTATTATTTATATAAGCAAGTAAAAATATATAAATGTTTAATAAATACAACTTAATGACATAAGACTGAATTAATATTAAAAATATTATAGCCTAAATCATTTAAAAGTTCAAATTTCAGACCCATTAAAACATCAACAGTAGAATTTGGTCATGATTCATGAAAAGAAAACGAAGCAGCCAGAAATCAGAAGAATCCCAAAAAAGGCATGTCTCGTAATTAGCAGTGTGTATTTTTTTCCCTTTTTTACTTTACCACTCTGTCTAGAAGTTTGTCAGTTTTATTAATCTTTTCAAAGAATTGTCTTTTTGTTTAATTAATTTTCTTTATTATTTTTCTGCTTTTTTTTTTTTTTTTTTTTGAGATTTAGTCTCACGCTGTCACTTAGGCTGGAGTGCGTGCAATGGAGTGATCTAGGCTCACTGCAACCTTCGCCTCCTGGGTTCAAGCTATTCTCCTGCCTTAACCTGCTTAGTAGCTGGGATTACAGGCACCAGCCACCATGCTTGGCTCATTTTCTTGTGTGTGTTTTTAGTAGAGAGCAGGTTTCACCATATTGGTTTGGCTGGTCTCGCATTCCTGACTTCAGGTCATCTACTGGCTGGCCTCCCAAAGTGACGGAATTGCAGACATGAGCCACTGTTCCCAGCCTGATTTCAATTTTATTATTTTCTACTTTGATCTTACTCCCTTTGTCTGCTTGCTTAAAGTTTATGTTCTTCCTTTTTTTAGATTATTGAGGTAAGAGCTTAAATTATTGATCTGAGCCTTCTCATTTTTTTCTAGTATATGAATTTTGTTCTATCTATCTTCTCAATCTTGCTTCAGTTGTGTCCAAATTCTTTTTTAACCTATAGATTACAGGCTGAGTATCGCTTATCCAAAATGCTTGGGACCAGAAATGTTTCAGATTTCAGAGTTTTTCATATTTTGGAATATTTTCGTATACATAATGAGATATCTTGGGAATAGTACCCATGTCTCAGCACAAAATTCATTTGTGTTTCATTTGCATCTTATAGACATAGACTTAAAGTAATTTTATACAACATTTTAAAATAATTTTGTGTATGAAACAATTTTAACTGTGACCAGTCACATGAGGTCAAGTGTGAAATTTTCAACTTGTCGTGTTATGTTGACTTTCAAAAGTTTCAACTTTTAGAGCATTTCAGATTTTGTATTTTCAGATTAGGGATTTTCAACCTTTATTTAGAATTTTGCTTTTCAGTTACCGAGGGTTTGGAGAGTTTCCTATTATCTTTCTGTTTTATTAGTTTGCTTAACTTGTGGTCAGCAAACATATGCTATATAATTTCAATTATTTAAAATGTTTTGAAATTTGTTTTATGGCCTCTGGTAGGTCTATTTTGGTAAATGTCTTACAGGCATATGAAATGAGCATATGTTCTGCTGCTGTTGGAGTGTCCCATACATTTTGATTAGATTCAATTGTTTGATGGTGCTATTGTGTTCTTCTATATTTCTGATGACTTTTGTCAAGTTGTTCTATCAATTGTTAAGAGAAGAAAGTTAGTTTATATGGAGTCAGTTCAGTATAATTGTGAACCTGCCTTTTCTCTCAGTTCTGTCAACTTTTGTCTCAAATATTTTGCAGTGCTGTATTCTAGTGCACACATTAAACCCTTGATAAATACTTTTTTTTTTTCTTTTGAGACAGAGTCTTGCTCTGTCACCCAGGCTGTAATAAAGTGGCATGATGTTGGTTCACTGTAACCTCCACCTCCCAGGTTCCAGCAATTCTCCTGCCTCAGCCTCCTGGGTAGCTGGGATTACCGGCGCACACCACCATGCCGGGGTAATTTTTGCATTTTTAGTAGAGTTGGGGTTTCACCATGTTGGCTAGGCTGATCTCAAACTTCTGACCTCAGGTGATAAGCCCGGCTTGGCCTCCCAAAGTGCTGAGATTATAGGTCTGAGCCACTGTGTCAGGCCAAGAAACACTCTGCTTTTATAAGCCCTTTTATCACAGGCAATATTCTTCTTTGCCTCTGGTAATTTTCTTTACTCTGAATTCTGCTTTACATATTATTACTATAGATTCTTTTCTTTTTGATTAATGTTTGCTTGATATATCTTTTCCCATCATTTTACTTTTAAGCTACCTATAGTGTTATATTTGAAGTAAATTTATTGTAGATAGCATAGCTTTGGGTGATATTTTAAAATACACTGATGATTCCCACATTTTCAGTAGTGCATTTATATGACTTACATATAATGTAATTATTCATACATTAAGCCTAAGTCTGCTATTTTATTTAACTTAATTTTAATTTTATATTTATTTATTTATAAGGTTTTTAGTGTATTTCTTTGTATAGCTTGTTTATTGGTGGACCTAGATGTTAAACATATACATTATTTATCACACTATACTGTTACTGGCATATTTTCAATTTAAGTGAAATGTAAAAATGTTATCTCTTTTTGTATCCCTTTATCCTCTCTGGGTTATAAAATAATTGTCAAATATTTTTGCTACATAAATTAGAACTATTTTAGCCAATTTTCAAAATTTTTCCTTTAACCTGTAATCCCAGCTACTTGGGAGGCTGAGGCAGGAGAATCGCTTGAACCTGAGAAGTGGAGGTTGCAGTGAGCCGAGATCATGCCACTGCACTCCAACCTGGGTGACAGTGAGACTCTGCTTCAAAAAAAAAACCCCAAAAAACAAAAAACACCTAATGTACTCTAGAGACCTCAAGAGGTTTACTTAAACACAGTTTTCTTATCATGTTCTGTTTTCCTTACTGATGTTCTAAGTTGTCTTATTTTTAACTTATTTTTTATTTAATTTCCTTTGGCAATTCTTTTGGGATAATTCTGTTAGTGATAAGTTATCTTAGGTTTTTATTTTTTTTCCTAAAAATATATTTTTATTTCCCCTTCGTTTCAGAAGACTGTTTTTGTTTTGTGTATGTTTTGGGGTTGATATTTCTTGTCATTAAGCACTTGAAATATATTCCACTTTTTTCTGGCATTCATAGCTTCTGATGTGAAGTCAGCCATGACTCAGATTGTTTTTTCTCTATTTTGTCTATCATTTTTATGTATCTTTATTTTCAGCTATTCAATTATGAGGCATCTTGGTTTGGATTATCTTTGGGTTTGGTATTCACTCATTTTATTGAATATGTTGCTTGATTTGCTTTGTCAAATATGGAAACTTTTCATTTACTATATCTCAAAGTACTTTTAAAGTTCCATTGTCTTTCTTTTCTGCTTCTGCGACTTCAATGACATACATTATCTATCTTTTGGTATACTCTTATACTCCTAGAATTCTTTGAGGCTCTGTTCATTTTGTTCTCCGTCTGTTTTCTCTCTGTTATTCTGATTGGGTAATGTCTATTGCTCTATTTTCTGTTTTTTGTTGTTGTTGTTGTTGTTTGTTTGTTTGTTTTTACATCACCTGTATTCTGCCCTTGAACCCATCCACCAAACATTTTGTTACATAGTTGTGGGTTCTAAAATGTTTATTTAATCTTTCTTTATATCTTTCCTTGCTTTATCTAGACTTTCCAATTCTTTGCTGAAGCTTCCCTCCCCACCCCAAATCTGTTCATAATTATATGCTAAATCATGTTTTACCATAACTACTTTAAAAACTTTGACAGATAATTCTAACATCTCTATCTTCTTGGTGTTTCATATGTTGATTGTCCTTTTACATTGATTTTGAGACTCTCTCATTCTTGATCCAACAAGTAATTTCTGATTGCAGCACAGAGATTTGTGTATTGTGTTCTGGAACTCTGGGTATTAATTAAACCTTCTTTTGTAACTGACCTTCACTGATGTCTCACTTCAACAGGAGACTGGAAATGTCACATAATTCCTGCTAGATAGAGGTAGAAGCCCAGTTTCCTCACTAGACTGCCCTGGATTCTCAGATATGGGGCTCCTCATTACTGTTGGGTAGAGATTGGAGACTATCTCTCATTTAGTATCCACTGACACTATGTTGAGTGTGCAGCCATTACAATTGGGCAATGGTTGAATGACTTAACTCTAGATTAGACCTTCTTTGATACCACCCCTCAGAGGAGGGATGAAAAGCCTCATTATGATGACTGATGGTGGGATTTCAAGATCCATGCATGATTTTTAGTGACACTACTGATGGTGGCCTTGTTATTGACTGAAGGAGATAAAAGTCCAGACTTTTTCTTTGACAGTGCCCCAGTGAGATGTTCAAGTACATCATTACAGTTTAGTAAGGGTAAATATGTAGGTTCCCTGTTTGATCTTTGCTGATGTGTTTGTGGGTGGAGCCATAGTTTTTCTTCAGTGGCTGGCTAACGTAAAGAGGTTATTGTCTAAACGTTTGTGTTTGCTAACCTAACTCTTTCCTGATCCTTTTGTCAGAGAGAATAGCCTTTGGTTGACACTTATTTTGTCTATGCTTATTAATGTTCTCAGGTTGCCAACTTCTTCAGATCCAAGTCTGGAACATATGAAGAAAAAAACATAAAAACACAGGGAATTCTCTACCTTGTTGTGCAAGTCCTGCTCTCTCTAGATCCCTAGGCATTTATTTATTTATTTATTTTGTCTCACATTTTCTGCTTTGCTTGCTCTACATGAAATGTCTGGGGAGTTTTGTTGTATGTAGCAAAAAAAAATAAAAAAAAGTGAAAATATTGTATCTATTCCACATTTCTCCAATAAATGTCTCAATCCCATTTTTAAACATTAGAAAATTATTTCTAAAAACCTAAATCACAGAGGTATAGCTTGTCTTCCTTTACCAGTTCCCTCTTTCAAAATTCATGCAGAGTCTCTGGAAAAGTTAGAAAATTTCATATTCAAAATATTCTATAATATAATGTGTCTAAATGAGATAAGTAATTTGATATAGTCAATTATAATACTATTTAAAAAATCATTTTCTAGAGGTAATATTCTTTTTTTTTTTTTTTACTATTTTCAGTAAAATCACCATCCTTTAAGGGAAACAAAGATTTCAACAATTCCATTATTCATCATTTGTTAGAATTATAATATTAATATCTCATTAACCTAATTGACATCATTACAGTAAAATTGAACTCTTTTATAATAACTATGCTAGTAAGAAAGGTAAAATTGTTTAACTGTCAAGAGATAATGTGTTTTAAAGATTACAAATATTGCATTTAAATAAAGAAAATAATCTCCTATATTAAACTATGTTTTTCACTAACTTACATTTTGAAGCCCTAGATTCCCTATTATATTTTTCTTTTTGTTGTTGTTGTGTGTTCATGGGCTGAAAGTTTGACTTTCAATACCATAATCTAAATACAATCGTTTCCCAGCAACCATCGCATTGGGTGACTTGCCTTCAGGAGCAGAGCTGCTCAAAAGGTGTTTTCCGTCCTTTAAATAAATAAAAAGAAACCACAAACACACACACACAAAACGAACAAATGAAAACACAGACAGGCAATTTAAGATGATTGTAAGTTCATGATTGTTTTCTCTGATCAATTTTTCATCTACTCTAAAAGGTTCTGTTGCTTATATAACTTAAACTAAGTCCATTGCTGAGATCAAAAAATGGGTCTATTATGAACTATAAGATAAAACACTGTCTGTAGTTGACTTTCATATGCATTCTTAAAAATTGCCTTATTTCTAAATTGAAAACCTCTGGCTATATTAAATAATTGTACAATTGGGTGTTGTATGCATCTAGTATTTTATTTAAAACAACAGATTTAAAAATGCTCCAGTTTCATTCATTGCAGCCATCACACATATATTCAACTATTTTTAAAAATTTGAATGAAATAAAACATATACTCTTTGAAAGCAAATAACATTTAAAAATTAGACTTTAACAACATAAGTGAATTGTGATGTAAATTAAATGACATTTTTATTATGTATCTATTAATAATGCATATAATTTCTGTATAATTTTATCAACGAAAAATACCTCTGTAATCTTTACTGAATTAGGTGATAGGTCAAAGAAGTGCAGTGTAGTGGAAAAGTAAGAATTTACTGTCACTGAGATGAGGAATTCAGAGTACTAAAGATATTGTCTGATACAGAATAAGAGCTAAATAAATGTCAGTTTTACATCTTCTTTTGAGTGATTTATAGGATTGATGGTGGGGAGAGATTAAGAGAGAATTTTAGTTTTACTGGCTGCAATAAACCATTAAAGAAAAAAAGAACACCAGTTATAATTACTTTGATCAGAAATTAAAACATTCTATAAAAATAAAATACTGTAGTTTTTTACTTGTTTCTTTAAAGAGAAGTAAGTATTATTTTAGTAGAATCAGCAATTTTTGCTGTTTCTGGTCTCTATAAATCTGCATGCCAGAATTATAAGCTTATTTTTGTATACAACATGCTTTTTCATATTAACTTCTATTGTTCAAAAAGCATACTATCCCCTTCATCAAACATATAAGAACAAAAATCAGGTAGGATGTGTATAGGAAATCTTATGTTTTATTATTAGTGAACTTTGAATTTTATCAGTGAAATAATAAACTTGCAATTATGTTCAGAAATGTCACTCTTTATCACTTTTTTTGGTTCATTTATTTCACTAAGATGCAAAATAACTTAATTACTAAAATAAAAAAGTCAAAGCAAAGAATAATGTTGCCTCCATATTAAATAATTGTGTTCCATATATTTCAACAGAATCCGGTAAATATAATATTAACTGAAACATATTAACATAGTATGTAAATACAAATAAAAAATCTAATTAACTACATTTTAAGTACTATCATTTTTCTTCAAATACCTGTTCAGATAGAACTAAATGTTCTACATTTTATTCCTTGTCCTAATATAGAACACAATTTTGTGTTTCTGAAAAACTAAAAGTAATTCTAGTCAGTTACTATGTATCCTTTTTATAATTGTAATCATGCCAAATTATGTAATTACAAAATATTACAAATATCAGAAATCATATGTTGACAGTTATAATTAGGTAATTACCATGTGGACTTATAGAATTATGATACCTAAAGATATCAAAAAGATTTTAATATATTAACTCTTTCCCAGTATTATAAATCTAATTGAATTATATAAAATATTGGAAAAGCCAGTGGCTCATCTTGGAATCTACAATTATGAATCCAATAAAAAATGTTTAAAAACTTTGGGACCAGTAATTTATATTTTAAATGCTCTGAAGTGTCCATTTTATATACACAGATATATTAAGAAAGCTAGTATTTTATATTATTTTTATTAGAAAATTAAATTGTATTTGTTAAACTACTACAGTTTTTACATCAGCAAATATAAAATAATTCAAAACATCTGTTGGTTCAAACATCCATATAAATTCTTTTATGGAAAACCTATTCCGTAAATGAAAAAAAAGATGTATAAGCAATTTTTGACTTAGAAAACATTTGATGTGTATTCATCTAATCTAGCAGCTAACAACATATATTTCAAATAATGTACTGAACTGAATGTGGAGCTGAATTATGTTTCTTGAGGACTTCTTAAACACAATGGGAACATAAAAGGCATAAATAACAGATACATTTGTTGACATAAAAATTAAGGGCCTGATGAGTAGATTGCAAAAAATTTCTCCCATTTTGTGGGTTGCCTGTTCACTCTGATGGTAGTTTCTTTTGCAGTGTAGAGGCTCTTTAGTTTAATTAGATCCCATTTGTCAATTTTGGCTTTTGTTGCTGTTGCTTTTGGTGTTTTAGACATGAAGTCCTTGCCCATGCCTATGTCCTGAATGGTATTACCTAGGTTTTCTTCTAGGGTTTTTATGGTATTAGGTCTAACATTTAAGTCTCTAATCCATCTTGAATTAATTTTCGTATAAGGAGTAAGGAAAGGATCCAGTTTCAGCTTTCTACTTGTGGCTAGCCAATTTTCCCAACACCATTTACTAAATAGGGAATTCTTTCCCCATTTCTTGTTTTTCTCAGGTTTGTCAAAGATCAGATGGCTGTAGATGTATGGTACTATTTCTGAGGGCTCTGTTCTGTTCCATTGGTCTATATCTCTGTACCAGTACCATGCTGTTTTGATTACTGTAGCCTTGTAGTATAGTTTGAAGTCAGGTAGCGTGATGCCTCCAGCTTTGTTCTTTTGACTTAGGATTGTCTTGGCAATGCAGGCTCTTTTTTGGTTCCATATGAACTTTAAAGCAGTTTTTTTCCAATTCTGTGAAGAAACTCATTGGTAGCTTGATGGGGATGGCATTGAATCTATAAACGACCTTGGGCAGTATGGCCATTTTCACGATATTGACTCTTCCTATCCATGAGCATGGTATGTTCTTCCATTTGTTTGTGTCCTCTTTTATTTCACTGAGCAGTGGTTTGTAGCTCTCCTTGAAGAGGTCCTTTACATCCCTTGTAAGTTGGATCCCTAGGTATTTTATTCTCTTTGAAGCAATTGTGAATGGAAGTTCATTCATGATTTGGCTCTCTGTTTGTCTGTTATTGGTGTATAAGAATGAGTGTGATTTTTGCACATTAATTTTGTATCCTGAGGCTCTGCTGCAGTTTCTTATCAGCTTAAGGAGATTTTGGGCTGAGACGATGGGGTTTTCTAAGTATAGAATCATGTCATCTGTAAACAGGGACAATTTGACTTCTTCTTTTCCTAACTGAATAGCCTTGATTTCTTTCTCTTGCCTGATTGCCCTAGCCAGAACTTCCAACAGTATGTTGAATAGGAGTGGTGGGAGAGGGCATCCCTGTCTTGTGCCAGTTTTCAAAGGGAATTTTTCCAGTTTTTGCCCATTCAGTATGATATTGGCTGTGGGTTTGTCATAAATAGTTCTTATTATTTTGAGATACATTCCATCAATACCGAATTTATTGAGCATTTTTAGCATGAAGGGCTGTTGAATTTTGTCAAAGGCCTTTTCTGCATCTATTGAGACAATCATGTGTTTTTTGTCTGTGGTTCTGTTTTTATGCTGGATTACGTTTATTGATTTGCGAATGTTGAACCAGCCTTGCATCCCAGGGATGAAGCCCACTTGATCATGGTGGATAAGCTTTTTGATGTGCTGCTGGATCTGGTTTGCCAGTATTTTATTGAGGATTTTTGCATCGATGTTCATCAATGATATTGGTCTAAAATTCTCTTTTTTTGTTGTGTCTCTGCCAGGCTTTGGTATCATGATGATATTGGCCTCATAAAATGAATTAGGGAGGATTCCCTCTTTTTCTATTGATTGGAATAGTTTTAGAAGAAATGGTACCAGCTCCTCCTTATACCTCTGGTAGAATTCAACTGTGAATACATGTGGTCCTGGACTTTTTTTGGTTGGTAGGCTATTAATTATTGCCTCAATTTCAGAGCCTACTATTTGTCTATTCAGGGATTCAGCTTCTTCCTGGTTTAGTCTTGGGAGAGTGTAAGTGTCCAGGAAATTATCTAATATCCAGAACCTACAAAGAACTCAAACAAATTTACAAGAAAAAAGCAAACAACCCCATCAAAAAGTGGGCAAAGGATATGAACAGACATTTCTCAAAAGAAGACATGCATACAGCCAACAGACTCATGAAAAAGTGCTCATCATCACTGGCCATCAGAGAAATGCAAATCAAAACCACAATGAGATACCATCTCACACCAGTTAGAATGGCAATCATTAAAAAGTCAGGCAACAACAGGTGCTGGAGAGGATGTGGAGAAATAGGAACACTTTTACACTGTTGGTGGGATTGTAAACTAGTTCAACCATTATGGAAAACAGTATGGCGATTCCTCAAGGATCTAGAACTAGAAGTACCATATGACCCAGTCATCTCATTACTGGGTATATACCCAAAGAATTATAAACCATGCTGCTAGAAAGACACATGCAAATGTATGTTTATTGCGGCACTATTCACAATAGCAAAGACTTGGAATCAACCCAAATGTCCATCAGTGACAGACTGGATTAAGAAAATGTGGCACATATACACCATGGAATACTATGCAGCCATAAAAAAGGATGAGTTTGTGTCCTTTGCAGGGACATGGATGCAGTTGGAAACCATCATTCTCAGCAAACTATCGCAAGAACAGAAAACCAAACACCGCATGTTCTCACTCATTGGCGGGAACTGAACAATGAGATCACTTGGACTCCGGAAGGGGAACATCACACACTGGGGCCTATCATGGGGAGTGGGGAGGGGGGAGGGATTGCATTGGGAGTTATACCTGATGTAAATGACGAGTTGATGGGTGCTGACGAGTTGATGGGTGCTGATGAGTTGATAGGTGCAGCACACCAACATGGCACAAGTATGTAACAAACCTGCATGTTATGCACATCTACCCTAGAACTTAAAGTATAATAATAATAAAATAAAATAAAATAAAATAAAATAAACCACAAGAAATCCAAAAAAAAAAAAAAAAATTAAAAGCCATGATTCTGTTTCTAAATGGTGAGGTAAGCTCACCACACCCTATGTATTTCACTGACGATTACAACCAAAACCGCTAAACAAATTATAAAAACAATTACTTAAGAACCCAATAAATGAAAAAGGGAATATAACTACAAACACCATAGAGAGTAAAAAGATCATAAAAAATATGAAATAATTTATGCTAACCAATTCTACAACTTACTATGGTTCAATTTCTTGAAAAGGAGTGTTCATTCAAAAAGTGAGAGAAAGAGAGAGCGAGTGAGAGCACTTCAATGGTCTTAACTCTGTTAAAGTCATTAATTCATAGCTAAAATAACTAAACTTTCTATAAAAGAAAATTCCTGGGCAAGATTGTTTCACCAATGAATTCTACAAAATAATTGAAAAAGATATTATAGTAATTCTTCAGAAACTGTTGTTGTGAAACCACTATTGATTTTAAAATAAAATAATTAGGCCGGGCACGGTGGCTCAAGCCTGTAATCCCAGCATTTTGGGAGGCCGAGGCGGGCGGATCACGAGGTCAGGAGATCGAGACCATCCTGGCTAACCCGGTGAAACCCTGTCTCTACTAAAAAAAAAAAAAAAAAAAAAAAAAAAAAACTAGCCGGGTGACGTGGCAGGCGCCTGTAGTCCCAGCTACTCCGGAGGGGAGGCTGAGGCAGAAGAATGGCGTAAAACCTGGGAGGCGGAGCTTGCAGTGAGCTGAGATCCGGCCACTGCACACCAGCCTGGGTGGCAGAGCGAGACTCCGTCTCAAAAAAAAAAAAAAAAAAAAAAATATATATATATATATATATATAGTAATTATAAAAATGTAAAATTATATGTTATTCATAAATATAGAAGCAAACATCATCAACAAAAGAATAGAATCTAACAAATACACTCTTATAGCAAGTAGAATCCAGCAATGTATAAAAACAAAATATATAAAGATCAAATGGGGATTATTCTGGTAATGTAAAGGTGATTTAACTTTTGAAAGCCTTCAAAATATCATATGAACAGACTAAAGAAAAAGTGGTATAAATACCTCAATTAATGTATACAAATATTTGACAAAACTCAACACTATTTCTGATTAATACTCTCAGCAAAATAGGGATAGAAATTCCTTAACATTATAAATAACATCAGAAATCTACAGCTAATATCAAAACTACTGATAAAAGATGAAATATTTTTTATAATTAAAACCTAAAACAAGGCAAGGGTATCTATTTCTACCATTTCTAATTAACATCCTACTGACACTCTTATGATGCCCAGTAAGCTAGAAATATGAACTTCCAGATTGTTACAGAAAAAAATAAATCTGTCTTTATTTGTAGGAGAGAGAGAGCTATGTGGATAATCATATGGAACCAATAAAGAAATCTCTATAAACTCATAATTTAGGTAGACATTGATACAGAGCAAATATAAAGAAAACATAATTTTTCTTTATGTTAACAATGAACAGTTGAAGTTAATTTTTAAAAATGCATTGTTTATATATTCACTCTTTCCCAATATTATAAATCTAATTTAATTATGTAGCATATTGGAATAACACGAGTTTGTTAAGTATAAGCTAACAAAATGTGCTCAGGAATTCTATACTGAACACTAAAAATTAATGACAGAAAAATTTTTAAAAGACCCATATGAATGTAGAGGTGTACCATGTTCATAGATTGAAAGCTTCAACAATGTTAAGATAGTAACTCAGAGCATAGTTATGTGTCATTGTGAGTCCTATTTAAAATATTGGACATTCCTATGCAGAAAATTGAATCTCTGTCCATACCTTGCACCTCATTAAAAACTGAAATAAAAAGTATAATAGTACAGTAAAACCTAAAAATATAGAATATGTAGAAGAAAACATATTTGAAATTTGTTATTCATCTTATTTCTTAAAGTTTTTTCTCTCTATATATGTCTGTATATATATATGTAAATAATAAATTTATAAATAATAAATAAACTATTGTGTATTTGTGTATGTGTGTAGGCATAGAAGCATTGAATACCACAAAGTACAGAAAAAGAGTTATGGAGATAATTAAACTTTGTGGCTGAGAGGGTGCAGGCAGTTATCAGAAAATGCTTTAAAGATGAAAGTGATGCTTCATTAGAATGTAGAAAAATGACATGATATTCAGTTGAAGGATATTGGTGAAGATTTCTAACAGAAGATGCATCACAAAACAGCTACGTGTGAAATACAATGGTGAGCTTCACAATTATGTGTGAGGACTGGTTAGGAGGAATAGTAATTTAAGTATTTTATTTCCAAGGATTGCTACATAATGCTTTCAGGACCAAAGAGCCTATATCTACTGCTTGTGGTTGGTATGTGATAGGTGTGTGTAGACATTCACTATTCATTAAAATGAATACTGCATAAATGTCTGTCATTTTATTTGAATTACTGCCAATTTTTAAGTATTTGCACCAACAAGGTTAGCTTCTAAATACTCTCCACATATGAAGGTAATAGATGCTTCATGAAGTTTCATGAAGATAAAGCATGTCATTTAAATGTTCTATTTGTTCAGTAAAAGCTTAATTAAAACCTGTTATTTCCCATGTAAGAAAAAGTTTATTTATATATAAATATGATGATGTCTTTGTCCACAAACTTTGTACAGTTTAAAACAGTTATTCTGATGAATATTTAAAAATGTTGTTAAAAAAAAGAATTAACACAAAGAAGAGCTTTATGATATAAATAAATATTTTAAAACATGTTTCCTCAGATTTTTTTTTTCTTTTTCTTTTTCTTTTTTTTTTTTTAGACAGATTCTCTCTCTCGTCACCCAGGCTGGAGTGCAGTAGCGCGATCTCGGCTCACTGCAAGCTCCACCTCTCGGGTTCACTCAATTCTCCTGCCTCAGCCTCCTGAGTAGCTGGGACTACAGGCGCCCGCCACCGCGCCTGGCTAATTTTTTGTAGTTTTAGTAGAGACGGGGTTTCACCGTGTTAGCCAGGATGGTCTCGATCTCCTGACCTCGTGATTCACATGCCTTGGCCTCCCAAAGTGCTGGGATTACAGGTGTGAGACACCACACCTCCTCAGATCTTTTAAAACGTAAATATTCACTTTGAATTTCCGAGAAATGTGTTTATTATGATGTTTTTAAGTTATATGACCACAGCCAATAATTTTTCCATAAGGCATCTGTTAGGACTATTGTTATTCAGAAAACTTGATGCAATATAACACAAGAAACGTGTAGCTCGTTATAACTATGGAAATGGAATGTAACATTTTCTTAACTCTAAAATAAATTAACGCAAATGTTATCAGAATATTGTAATCTTAACTATACAGAAGAATCAAACAGACTTGTAAAGTAAGTTATCAATATTTTAATGATGGGACCAGTGAGATAATAAATATATTGTCCAGCATAGCACCTTGTAGAACACAATGAATAATGCTTCTCTCTGAATTTTGCTCATTTTTTGCCACTTTCCATTTGAATATGGCACTGTATGTTCAAAATTAAGCATACCAAACCAGTCCCATTTGTTTGATAGATACATTGGAATTTATGATAAAGTGTTTGAGAGAAATGCACCCTCTATTTGCTAATTCTTCTATTGATGCATATGATTTTGTAAGGCAAGTGAATGTGTTTTGTGTGTGGCGTGTGTGTGTGTGTATGTGTAGGTTTGTGGTATTGGCATATGTGTACATATATCTGGAAAAAATGTTAAACTTTATATTTTTTAATAAATATGACATTTAAGTATTTCCCATAAAATTTGATATAAAATCAGTTTTTAGAATTACTGATTCAAACATTTTAAGTGTATTGAAATATGTATCAGTAAAACAAATTTGTGTTGCTCTTAAATATGTGTGCATGTCTGTGCATTTTTTGCTCTTTGTTGACAAATGCTGACAAATATTTTCATTCTGCATACTTGATAGGACAAGACATGTAGGCAGTTTCTTTCACAGTAATAGGAGCAGAGCACATCTTCAATTACATATAAAATATTATCGTATTAAAATTACTTCAGCTATTTTTAAATTTTATGCTACCACTCAATTCATCTAGTTAACTAATATTGTAGACTAATGAGTATTTTCCTCCCACATCCTGAATTTAGATGAAGAATCAAATTCTGAAGCTGTTCAAATTATTCAGTTCTAGGTTTGATAAATCTAATGTGTTCATGACTGTCTGAGAAATCCTAATTCAATTCTCTTCATATCTAGACCTTTCTGGGTTGCTAATTACTCCAAGAAACTTATTTTTCCTAGCTTAAAACTAAAAGGACTTCTCACGACACATTTTAACCAAAGGAATAGAGCTATGAAAAAGGTACATATCTGAAAACATAAAACAAAAATAATTTTAGTGATTCACTAAAATTCAAGACAACTGTGAATGTAGTTGATTCCACAGAAAGTATTTTCCATCCTATATGCAATCTCTCCTGCTACACAATAATGTAATAGTTTTAAATTTAAAGGAGGCATTCAGATTCATTTTTGACAATTATTTCAAGCATTTTGATCCTGGTTAGGTCCTTTTTATTTGCTTTCTTCCCATTCTATCATTTGCTTAAGTTTTGGCTCTTGCAGTTTGTTTATATTTGTTTTTACATTGGTAATAATAATGTTTAGAAGTCTACTTTTTCAAATTTAAACTTGTGTTGCGTAAATCACTTTCCATGGATAGATGCATATTTTAATCTACCAGAAACCTTAGGTCTGCTCGATGCTCTGTTTTTGGTATTATTCCTTATCTTGTAATTTATCCTTCTTGGAGATATCCTTATACTCTAGACTTAGAAAGTTATTGATTTTGAAGTTTCCCCCAAGACACCTACTCAAATCATATATGCTAAATCTGCCTTCCTTCCTTACTCCTTCTGATATGGTTTGGATATTTGTCCCTTCCAAATCTCATGTTGATATTTAATCCCCAGTGTTGGAGGTGAGGTCTGGTGAGATGTGTTAGGATCATGGCTGTGAATTCCTCATGAATGGTTTGGTGCATCTTTGTGATAATGAATGAATCCTTGCTCTCATAGTTCCCTGGAAGAAGAGACTGCTAAAAAGAGTCTGACACCTCTTCCCATCTCTTGCTTCCTTCCATTGCCAAATCACGCTTGCTTTCCTTGCTTTCCACCATGAATGGAAATTTCAGGAAACCTTCACCAGAAGCAGATGCTGGCACCATGCTTCTTGCCAGCATGGTGAGTCTGAAGAATTGTGAACCAAATAAACTTATTTTCTTTATAAATTACCCAGCCTCTGGTATTCCTTTAGAACATTGTGCAAATGGAATAAGACACCCTCACTCCCTCTCTTCTTTCTTTCCTTATATCCCCTCTTCTCTTGCTATCCATTTTCATTTTATAAGGATAAGAAAGCTGAATGAATGATGGCAGTAGAGTTCTTTAGGAAACAATTAAATCTAACAAAATTAATGCCTCTCTGAAAAGTCTTTTTTTTACAGTGCTAACTGACGTACTTTGGTTAAGCTTACATTTTAAATTTTGCTTGAAACAATGCACAAATAAAAACAGGACTGTCATGCTTTTGTGTGTCACTAACAATTTATTTTTAGCTTTATAAAACTGAAACTCCACAAAGAAGTTTCCAAGTCCATAAGGTGTTCCCACTTGTTACATTTTGCCCTTGTGTCAATGGTTTAGATGACAGATGAAAAAAACACATAGCAATTTCCCTAGTGCCCATATTCTACTGCTGAAGATAAAGAATGACAAGAATTTTTTCAGGTAAATCTGGCACCTAATACTACTCCCAATATCCTTATGGTAGCTTTTCTTTTATGTTATGACATGATTTTAATTGTATTTTAATGATTATACCTTGTTTTAAACATGCAAAATTTCATTGCAGAACATATGTTTTGAGTTACGTTTGAACGCATTTAAACATTTAATATGATTTAAATTCTTCTGTGTGTTTTCTTACACAACTTTTTTAATCTTGTAGGATTGTGCTTCATTTTCTTTAGAAAAAGAAATTACTTTGTTGAGTTTTCTTTCTACATCTAGTAATGAATCAGATTAAGAATTTCGATACATTAATATTCAGCATAATTATGTTTCTAGACAACACTGTTCTCAACTATATTTAACACCTAACAAGATTCAAACTAAGCTAAATTTGTACTATATCAATATTTAAAATTATTTGCCTCCAAAGAAATACAAGATAACTGCAAGAAATACATTTTAGTGAACGTCAGGTTAACAATTTTGAAAAATCAACACGTACACACACACACACACACACACACACACACACACAAATATTTGCCACAATATTATATAAATAGATGTAATATATTATAATATTTCTAGAGTCATTAGTTGTAATATTGGTAAAAAAAAAAAAAAACAATTTCAGCTATGAATTCATCTACAACCAGACCAAAAATATAATTTTATAATACGCAAAGCATGTTATAAGAAGTGAATGTACATTTGTTTTTGATTATGTGGATCTGTGAACACTGGAATTTTATTGAAAATACCTAGAGAAAAGGGGATGTGCTTGTCCTCACAATCTGCATATATGAAGGAATGTGGAATAGTAAAATCAATATTTTTTTTCTCTGACAAACGGTAACTGATATATTACAGGTCAGTCGTAAGAAGATTTTTGTTGTATATAAAGAGTTACTTTAATAGTTACCCTATCAAGTCTTCATTTACCTTTTCAAATGTTGCTTATTTCAGGCTTTTCATGCCTTCATTCCTTTTTTTTTTTTTTTTTTTTTTTTTTTTTTTTTTTTTTTTTTTTTGAGGCGGAGTCTCACTCTGTCGCAGGGGCTGGAGTGCAGTGGCCGGATCTCAGCTCACTGCAAGCTCCGCCTCCCGGGTTCACGCCATTCTCCTGCCTCAGCCTCCCGAGTAGCTGGGACTACAGGCGCCCGCCACCTCGCCCGGCTAGTTTTTTTTTTTGTATTTTTTAGTAGAGACGGGGTTTCACAGTGTTAGCCAGGATGGTCTCGATCTCCTGACCTCGTGATCCGCCCGTCTCGGCCTCCCAAAGTGCTGGGATTACAGGCTTGAGCCACCGCGCCCGGCCGCCTTCATTCCTTAACCACACTTAATGTTACCTCTTACATACAGTAGGCTTAATATGAATCCATTTTGAGTCTTATTTCTTTTGTCTTCACTTGTTTTTGTACATAACAGTGTATACTTTGGTAGAGAGTGTACTAGAATCTGTACTGGTTTTACTAGGCTCTACTTTAATTCCATCAATAATATCTATGTGATCTGGGCAAGGGGGGACGTATTCTAGATTCTTAATTTCTTGTTGTGTAAAATGTATAATGCTTTAAAATGGCCCTTTTTAGCCTTCCAACACTGTGTGTTAGCCCCAAACAGGAGAGTCTTTATGGGCAATCCTGCTGCCTTGAAGAAAGTGTCTCTTATTTTTTTTTTTTTTTGAGAAGAAGTCTCACCCTGTCATTCAGACTGGAGTGCAATGGTGCGATCTCGGCTCACTGCAACCTCTGTCTCCTGGGTTCAAGCAATTCTCCTACCTCAGCCTTCTCAGTAGCTGGGACTACAGGCGCATGTCACCACACCCAGCTAATTTTTTGTATTTTTAGTAGAGACAGGGTTTCACCATGTTGGCCAGGCTGGTCTCAAACTCCTGTCCTCGTGATCTGTCCTCCTTAGCTTTCCAAAGTTCTGTAATTACAGGGGTGAGCCACTGCGTCCTGTCGAAAGTTTCTGTTTTTAATTTGTCAGGACTGATCCTTTACAAGACCCTAGTATCAAGCTTTAAGCCTTTGCTTCCTTAGGTTTTAATTTTTGTCCCATGTCACATACTTCTGAAAGCTACTTTATTTTAATTGAATTAGTCTTTTTCTCAAGATGAATTCTGAAAGTACTAGAGTATATATGTACTTATGATTAGTCAACTTCTATAACAAAGTCAGTTTTTATTAATTGGAATAAAATAAGTCATCTCCAGTTTCACAATGATCAAATGGGTGTTAGCCTAATGTATTCTATAGGTACATAAAGCATATTAATCAACAATGGATTATCATTTGGCCCACAATGAAATTTCTCTGGGTGAATATTCATGTGCCCCAGGTTGAAGTTTCTCTACACACTAACTCTTAAAATAAATGAAAGATATAATGTGCAATTTTACAAAACAGGAAGCTATTGCAATACTCTGTATAACTACTAATTAATATTTTGACATTTTATTATTTACGTAAAAATAAATGCATTTATCTCAACATTATTGTTTGAGAAATCATACTTGGTAGAGATGTATTTCATACCAAAGGATTGTTTTTCTTCGAATATTCATGGCAATTTTAAGCAATCAAATTAAGAAGCACAATATGTAGACAAATTGATCTCCCCAAGTTCCCCAAGTCATTCTGCTCTGTTTGGCAACTTATGAGAAATGTGAGAGAAATAGACATACGTCAGGAGGCTGGTGATTCTATATCTAAGGAGTTTGACTAATGGACATGAGAGAAAGGAAAGATCTAACTCCTCATCTAAAATATTTCTCTCTAAGAACAAAATCACAGTCCACTACTATTAAAGCTCTTGACTACTGCATATAAAACTTTTTTTTTTTTTTTTTTTTTTTTTCTGCTTACAGTGATAGGGCAGCAGCAACTCCTTTTATCAACCAATATCTGATATTCAGGGATATAGACTCTTGAGAAACAACCAGTAAATTCAGCAGTGTTTTCTTTGACTGCTACAACATTTTAAGTTCAACATTTCAGTGAATTCTGTGGCCATCATTTGCAGTCTAAAGAAATGAAAGGTATAAAAAACATTCAGAAATTTTATATAACCAAAAGTCCTTCAAGTTGAATTTTATGTCCAAATGAAGAATGAATTTTAGAAGCAATAGTTTCAGCATTACATACTTTATCAAAAGTGCTGCATCACTGTTATTAATTAGGGAACCCTCTAAAGTTAGACATACCCTAGATATATTCCTGCTGATCAAAACACCCAGAGCCATAGATTACAATTATTGTTGGACAATTTGTCCTTGTCTTTAAAGCAGCTAGTTATCTTGCATTAAAAACAATGCAGGATTTTTTTTTTTTTTTTTTTTTTTCAGGGAACCTTCTCTGTGCATTACTGACACAAAGATTCAGACTAAGGAGTGGTAAGCATTGCAGAGATCTGGTTCTTAAAGTTGGCCAAAGGTATAAAACATTCCTCTGTAGTAATCACAAAAACAATAGTGAAAAGAAAAGAATGAGGACTTTGTAGAATCCAGATTCAAGACTTACTCTATATTTTGCTGTTATGACTATCCAGACTCACATGGATTTACAAGAGTGAACCAAAACATGAGAAACTATTTACCACATTGAATATCATTTTACATCCTCATTTAAGGCAGATCATAGTTAAATATGATAGCTAAATACATACAAAAATAAAATATTAAAGAAGGCTTTGCTATAATGTAATACTCTATATAATTTATACACTATGTAGGATATATACCTATAATTATGCATATTCTACCTTACTTATTTACTGTGCTTATTTTTCTGATGTTTCAGAGGTCAAAAGAAAATGTAAAAAATTCATGAACACGAAGATCATTATACTAAGGTTCTGTTAGGTGATAAAATGAAAGGAAATTCAAAGATGACAACCATGTAAAACATCTGGCATTTTGTCACCTGAACATTTTTATAACTAAACTGCTACATGTGCTTTTGTGGGACTGGGCCAGATGGACGCTGCAATTATACACTGCACTGAATTACAGCTCTCAGAGGAGGAGATTTGCATACTGCCACTTACATCATCTATGCACTCAGAATGAAAAAGGGCTTCGGAAGGGAAAACAAACTAAATGTTGAAAAAGCCTAACTGGCTCAATCTCAATTCTTCTTGATCATTGATTGCTTTACACTTTAATGGAAAATTACTAAACTGCCAATACATTCAGTTGTTGTTGTTGTTAATAATGTTGATTTCTACCTAAAAAGAACAACAGTTTGACTTCCCACATACCACCTTTTTCACAAATGGGATGACTTTTAATTCAAGCATGAAAGTATAATGTAAATGCAAAGCTCATTCATAAAATTCTAAATATACCGATTCTCTTGGATTTATTATTAACATAAGCCAGATAAGTCAATGTCTTCATTACAATGGAGACACTAGTCCTATACACACAGTAGCTCACTTCCTGACTGTCAGTGTCCCATTCCTCCGTACATTTTCTCAGCAGCTATTGAATATAAACAACTGTGTCCAGGGATAATGGGAACTTTTAAATGCACCTATTAAATATAAATTACACTGTTAAATATAAAGAAACTAATTGGAAACTTTAACCTCTAACAACATCTGGAAACAAACTAATGACTTGAAATTAATTATTAAATATACACATACATTTTAAAGAAACAACACAAAAAGACATTGTTATTTGCTTAAAGTCTATTTTGGATCTGGCATTTAAAATAACTTATCTAGGCCGGGCGCGATGGCTCAAGCCTGTAATCCCAGCACTTTGGGAGGCCGAGACGGGCGGATCACGAGGTCAGGAGATCGAGACCATCCTGGCTAACACGGTGAAACCCCGTCTCTACTGAAAAATACAAAAAACTAGCCGGGCGAGGTGGCGGGCGCTTGTAGTCCCAGCTACTCGGGAGGCTGAGGCAAGAAAATGGCGTGAACCTGGGAGGCAGAGCTTGCAGTGAGCTGAGATCCGGCCACTGCACTCCAGCCTGGGTGACAGAGCGAGACTCCGTCTCAAAAAAAAAAAAAAAAAAAAAAAAAAAAAATTATCTAATTTAATCTTTACAAAAATATTTGAGGATGGTAGTATGTCCATGTCACATTGGGGAAACTCAGTAATGAGGAAGAAAATTTGAACAAGAGAAGGAGGGAAGTCATTTTTAAAAAGGCAGAGCCAGAAGTGGAACTAAGCTCTGATTAGCAACAATGTTCATGAACTTTCCATAATACCAGACTGATACACATAATTAACAGCAGTAACAAGGTTCATTGAGATAAATTATTACTGTTAGAAATAATTTTTTTTTATCTTCAGCTGATATCTGCATCACCCAATCCTGCATTAAATCTGGAATTCAAAATTAAAATGGAACTACATGATCATGGTTTATAATCCAGAATGAACACACAGGAAATGAATTCCAGAAAATTTCTCCCTTAGTTATTTCAACTTTATTAAATATTTAAAGTGTTACTATGTTGGTTTTGTTAATGCTTTTTTTTTTTTTTTTTTTTTTTTTTTTTTTTTTTTTTTGAGTTGAAAATCCCAGGCTGTGATTTTTAAGAGTGGAATATAATAGTCAATATATCGATGTTCTTAGTAGAAAAAAACCTTAATGGCTATTTTTGCTTGCAAATTTATTTTGGAATGATTTGGTTTCCACTGTGTCATCTACTCCAGAGTATGAGAAAATTCAATGTTATTTAGTAAATCTAGATTTTAGTGATTGCTAGGTTGAAAAAAAAAAAGGAAAACAAAATGAGTCAGTGAACTGATAGCCATATTTTATTCCAGTTACCCATACTTTGCTTGTTTTATGTATTTAGTAAGGTGTATCTAATATCCTTTCCCATAAACATATTAAACATTTAATGACTTCCCTCCTTCTCTTGTTCAAATTTTCTTCCTCATTACTGAGTTTCCCCAATGTGACATGGACATACTACCATCCTCAAATATTTTTGTAAAGATTAAATTAGATAATTTTTTTTTTTTTTTTTTTTTTTTGAGACGGAGTCTCGCTCTGTCACCCAGGCTGGAGTGCAGTGGCCGGATCTCAGCTCACTGCAAGCTCTGCCTCCCAGGTTCACGCCATTTTCTTGCCTCAGCCTCCCGAGTAGCTGGGACTACAAACATTTAATTTGTACTCAAGTACAAATTAAAAAATGAATGACATTCTGTGAAATACATTTCCAAAGACTATGACCCATCTTAATGCAGAAATATCCATCTGGTCATTCCAATAAGCTTTGGATGTAAGTAAAGAAATCTGGGCAGGTTCTTCAACTTCATCAACTCTGGTGAGGTTCTTCAAGCATATGAACTCCCATGGAAAAGAAGTCTAGTAGAGACTGTAATTCAATAGTATGCAATTATAGCCTGGATGTTGCAGCCCTTCCATTCAGTACAATTTCTGTTCCTTACAAGGTGAATTATACTAGGAGAGCTGGCACCTTCACCCATTGGTTATCTTTTTGATTATCCACAGCTGGATGAGAGTAATTACAAACAAAAAAAATTTAAGTTTAAAATCTGCTCAAATAGCACTAAGAACACTCCATTATGTGATACCCAGAAGGATCAAGGTAAATCATGTCAAACAGACATTTGAGCTCTTTGTCCATTGAGCAAAATCTTACAGATTTTCTTGGTTGTCATATTTCAACATAAATTTTCCTTTCCAGCAAAAGTGCTGAAGAAAATAATCTGCTTGCATTTTTTTTTTTTTTTTTTTTTTTTTTTTTTTTTTTTTTGAGATAGGATCTGGCTCTGTCAGCTGGGCTGGAATGCAGTGGCATGATCACAGCTCACTACAGCCTTGACCTCCTGAGCTCAAGCAATCCTTCTACCTCAGCCTCCTGAGTAGCTGGAACTACAGGCACAGGTAATCCTGCTTGTCTAATTTTTATTTTTCTGTAGAGACAGAGGTCTCACTTTGTTGCCTAGGCTGGTCTCCAACTCCTGGCCTCAAGCGATTCTCCTGCCTCTGCCTCCCAAAGTGCTAGTATTGCAGTCATGAGTCACCGCACCCAGCCCATGCACCTATCCATTTGTAAGTTACAATTTTCCCAAAATAAAATATAATTTAAATAGTTATATTCATAATTCTGCTAAATATGCTTTACAATTATGACATATTTATAATTCTAACTTCACAGTGCAAACCTAGTAACAACAAAATGTCTCCATGGAATAAAACTTTTTCTTTTTTGAGACAGAGTCCTAGGCTGGAGTGCAGGGGTAGGATCACAGCTCAGTGCAACCTCAAGCTCCTGGGCTCAAATGATCCTTTCACCTCAGCCTCTCAAGTATCTAGGAGTACACTACCACATCCAAGTAATTTTTTAATTCTCTGTAGAGATGCTGTCTCATTGTTTTGCCCAGGCTGATCTTGAACTTCTGACCTCAAGTGGTCCTCCTGCCTAGGCCTCCCAAAGTGCTAAGATTACAGGCATGAACTACCATGCTTGGCCCGGACTTTTTATAAATTTAGTAATTGTAGCAAAGTAATAAAATGAAATAAAGGTTAAATATGTTAAAATATTTTTTACTAAACAAGAAAACACCCTTCTTCTATCCTACAATTAGACATGAAAATGATTATGAAAGCAGGTTTAGGCCAAATAAGCAATTTTTGTGCAAGTTTGCTGCCATAAATCATGCATGAACATCTGCATGATCAACCATGCATGAACATCTGATATAAACAGTGTTTGCCAAGTTAGTTGCTAACTATGACTGTAACAACTTAAAAATATTTTTTTTCCTTTTTGCTGCTTGCTTTACTTTTAGAAAAAAAAAAATTGACATTTCTGCATTAGTTGAAGAAACTGTGAGCATATTCATGTGTCTCTCCAATGCTTTCATACAGTTGTCCATGTATACTTTCAAATCAATTTCTCATCTGGGAAAAAGAATGAAAAGAAAAAAAAAATTTTTTGTACAAAAAACTAAAAAAAATTACCATGATTTAGATGTGCCGAATAAGTGAAAGCACAGCTATTTAAATACTTAACAGTTATCAATAAAACATAAATATGTCTTTAATTATTTATATGATTACAAAATTGATAGATCATTGGTTATACCAAGTAATCCACTATCCTTATATTACATCAAGTCGGATCTGAAAACAAGTATTTTATTTCATAAATCAGATGCAGAGAAAGATAAAATTAGTACAATTTCTGAGTGATTAAAGTAAAACTTGGAAAGTAAATGAGTTCGTGTTTATATTTCAAAAATTGGGCAAAGGTATTAATCCTCCTGTTTAATAAGTTAGCAAAAAGTCTAAAAACTAGAAATAATGGATTCTATTTTACTTGAAATTAATTTGTCATATATGAAACAGCAGTGAGCACAGCATGATATATAGGCAAAATGAGTAGTACATTTTAAGTGTCATATAATATGGTAAAAACTAGGCCGGGCGCGGTGGCTCAAGCCTGTAATCCCAGCACTTTGGGAGGCCGAGACGGGCGGATCACGAGGTCAGGAGATCGAGACCATCCTGGCTAACACGGTGAAACCCCGTCTCTACTAAAAAAATACAAAAAAACTAGCGGGGCGAGGTGGCAGGCTCCTGTAGTCCCAGCTACTCGGGAGACTGAGGCAGGAGAATGGCGTAAACCCGGGAGGCGGAGCTTGCAGTGAGCTGAGATCTGGCCACTGCACTCCAGCCTGGGCGACAGAGCGAGACTCTGTCTCAAACAAACAAACAAACAAACAAACAAAAGACTAGCTACTTGATCCCATGACAAAGTAGGGTGCTGTGGTATGAAATGGTCAGAGACAATTTTACAGGGGTGAAGAGATTTAAAGGGGTGGAATAATCACAGTGGAGAAACTGACTATACAAATTAAGTTAAGATCCATGAAGATTCACTTTTTATCTGGTACTCAAGAGCTAACTCTTACCAATTTTAACCTGGCAATAAAAAATTCAGAGCTTTCAGAGCACAGGATCTAATTTCATGGTATTGCGTTTTTGGAGTTCTAAATAAACCTCATCATCCAGATGTAACAGAAGAGGGATTTGAGGTCCAACTCCCTGAGTTTGTCTTTGAATAGCCTTGAGTAAATTAAATTCAGAAATTTTTGCCTTGCAGATATTCTGAGATTTGCTGGTAAAGCTAGAAGTTGTAAGATTTATATTTGTGTGGAAAGGTAGGGGGGTGGGGATGAAGGCTGATAAAGGTAAAATTAACTTTGTTAGTAACAAGCATAAAAATTAATTGTCATCTCTCATTAGCTTTGCTTCCTTAAACAACTGTCTCCTTGTTATTGTTTAAATCTAGATATATTATTTTTGACTCTGAGCAAAGGACATATTATTTACATCAAATTGTATCTTAAAATAGGCTTCTGTTTCTTTATGACTTCAGACAACCAGGGAGTACCATGGCAGATGTTGGCGGCTGCTGCTCTTAATGTTCATTCTGACTTCATGTAGAAGCCTGGGAAATCTTTATCACTGTATTCTTTTTTGCCAATAACTTTCATTGATTTTAATTCCTTCTGTGAATTCGTAATACAGCCAGGATATTTCTAAATGATTTTTTTTCTCCTTTCCTTCTTTCTGTAAACTGAAGGTCACAGCTCATAATAAGGAACTATGTAATAAACTGGGTTCATGCAGAAGTAGCACTAGCTTGAAAAATGATTCTAATTTCATTATTCTCATCCCTAAATCTGAATGGCATTCTAAACATGCTCTGTGAAGGTTAAAAACTGAAAGTAAATGGAAAGGGAAGTTTAACATTCTATATTCATATATTTTGCTTTGCTTTTTGGTTTAATTACTATTTTTTCAAGAGATGTAAAGTTTTAAAAAGGCAGATATCATGCCTGCTTCATTCAACACTCTATACCAGGCATTTAGCATCATACTAATCTTTTTTGTAGGCAATCAATCTGTATTGAATGACTGAAATCTGTCTAATTCCCAGCGATGATAATTAAAGATTAATTTTCAGGAAGTATGAGCCTTCAGTTGCTTTCCAGCTTAAGGGAGGGGAAAAAAAAAAAAAAAAAAAAAACCTTGAATGTAACATAGTGGTTTTTACTAGCATATTAGTGTGCATCTTAAGGAAGCTGATTGAATATGGTAATTATATTTATAGAAGTGAGTACCTGCACTTGCCGTTCTTTGCCTTGCCTCTGTCTGACTACCCATGCCTCATTAGGTAAGCAGATTCTCCCATTGTCTGATGCTCACTGCCCATTTTCTCTTATTTATTATTTTTCCAATGTTCCATCTCAGCCTGAGTCATCATCTACCATACACTGGTCAGGGAAGTACACAATTCCAGCTTACTGTGATGAGAAGATATTCTTTATAAGAATTATTTACAGTGATAATTTGAGTCTCTCGGTTCAATTTACTCAGGTTTATTTATTTAACAGCCTCAAAAGTCTTGAAAAAGAACAAATAAGAAACCCTATAAGTCATTTCTTTTCTCATTCTTCATTCTTGAACTTGGTCCTGAGCCTCATGATTTTAAAAATATTATTTGGGGCTGTGCGCGGTGGCTCACACCTGTAATCCCAGCACTAGGGAGGCCGAGGCGGGTGGATGGCCTGAGGTGAGGAGTTTGAGACAAATCTGGCCAACATGGTGAAACCCCGCCCCTACTAAAAATACAAAAATTAGCCAGGGATGATGTGGTGGCCCTGTAACCCCAGCTACTCAGGAGACTGAGGCATGAGAATTGCTTGAACCTGACAGGTGGAGGTTGCAGTGAGCTGAGATCGTGCCACTGCACTTCAGCCTGGGCAACAAGAGTGAAAGTCCATCTCAAGAAAAAGAAAACAAAAAGAGGTAAATATATTATTTGGTGTATATAAACTATTTTTTTATTGTATTTGGTAGTCTAAGTTACAACTCTGATAATGTATACTTTTATTGTCCAAAATTAGACACCTTAGAGAATGAAATGAAGTACCTAATTAAACAGGGAAATATGCATAAACCAGCAATATTCCAGGCAAAATTATAGTACAAATTATATTAATACATTAATGGAAACTTTGCCATAATCCAGTTTATAACTGTCTCTATCTTCAAGAAATCCCAAAGTTACTGTTTTTTTTTTTATTATTTTTTCAGCTATGATATAGCACATCCTGTATATCTATTTTACTTCACTGCAACAAACATTTGTCAGTTATATAATACGTGTGAGAATGCACAGGGGGAGAGATGTTACATCCTCGACATTTTTGCATATTGGGAGATACGAAGATAAATGAGACATAGTTCTCTACAAATAGCTATTTAAAATAAAGAAGCTTGTATGAAACTACCATCAATATGAGACTGTTGAGTATAAATAGAAGAACAAAGTATTAAAAAGAGAGAGTTGATTTTTTTTATAAAAAACAAGAAAAGCATTTAAGGTGGACATTGAAGAATGGTGAAGATTCTGATAGAATAAAATAGATGCAAGTCACAATCTAATGAGGAAAATAGGACATTTAATTCTTTGAAATTACTATATTGACAAAAGAACTATTATATTAAACCAAATGGGACTGTGAAGTGATCTGGAGATTAACAGCTATGGTGAGGTTGGCAGCAAAGCTGTCTACCATTTTAGAATGGAGAAACTAGTAAGTCAGGCAGTGTTACTAGCACCCAGGTGCCAAGATCATCCAACAGAAGTTAGAAATTTGATAAGCCTTGCTCATGGAAGCCAAAGCCTCAGAGATGATGAAGTGACTTTAGGAGAGGCAAAAACAGAAGGAGAGACATTCAGTCTTCCCCCTCAGTGTCTTCCACTGGCCAAATTTATCAGGAATCCAGTGATACGGAGCTCTGAAGGGGAGAGTTTTCTCCAAACCTAAGTAGAACAAAGCTAAAAGGCAAGGGAGGGGCCAGAGTACGTAAGAACAAGGATTTTAATAAAAATCAGAGGACACAGAAAAATAGCAGATGCTTCCTCTAGAAAACATCCTTAATAGTGTACATCCATTGTTAATCTGCTCATCGATCCTTCTTTCTTGATTCCTGTATTTTTGATTCCTTTATCACTCTTCTTTGTGATGCTTTTGCTTTCAGAACTACTGCTTCGGAAAGCTATGTGTGTTCAGCAAGAACATGAATCATAGTAATACCCCCTTGACCTTTGAGAATGGTAGATCATATGGCCTAGTACAGTCATCATTTATTCCTGACATGTTCATACGGGATTTCAAAATTGTTCTTTGTTTCACTTTAGACCAAAAGTTGTAAAGACCACAGCTGCAAGCAGTTGGGTTCCCTGCCAGGAAAACATAGGAACCCTGGAGACAAATGCTGCCCTCCTCACAAATCTCCATATTCCACCCTCTTCAACACACATACATAGTCATCCTATGCTATGTGCCATAAAATTACACACTGATTTAAGAGAAAATGTTCATAGAGAAACATCAAGTCCTTAGAACCTATCATTGTGACCAAGTGTTCTACACTAAGACAATCAAAAGAAAAATTAGTAAACTGCCATTGTCAAAAATGCCTGAAAATATAACACTGAAATTTTTAAGAAATCACTGAAGATAGATAAATATTATATTATTCATATATTACGTTACTCTATTTAAATCCTCGAGTACTTAACAATAAATAAATTTAGCTTATAACATATGCCATTTATTCTGATCAGGTAACAGAGGAAACAGAAATTGATATACTATCGCTATCATCAATAAGAGTATAGTTGAGGATGTGAGGGGAAAGAAACAAGCCAAAGAAATATAAACACGAAACATTAGAAGAAGGATTCAATCAACGAATCTGGTAATCAAAGTTTGCAATTATGGGCCAGGCGTGGTTGCTCATGCCTGTAATACCAGCTCTCTGGGAGGCTGAGGCCGGCATATCACAAAGTCAGGAGATCAAGACCATCCTGGCCAACATAGTGAAACCTCGTCTCTACTAAAAATACAAAAATTAGCCAGTTGTGTTGGCGCAAGCCTGTAGTCCCAGCCACTCGGGAGGTTGAGTCAGGAGAATAGCCTGAACCTGGGAGGTGGAGGTTGCAGTGAACTGAGATTGTGCCACTGTACACTGCATTCCAACCTGGTGACAGAGCGAGACTCTGTCTCAAAAAAAAAAAAAAAAAAAAGAAGAAGAAAAATATGTAGTATTTAAATCAGATTTAAGAAACCGTTTAATCCTAATGGTTACAACTAAAAACTGTGCTAATTATCCTTTCTGATCCTTCCCCTCCCCCACCAGCCAAGGAATTGTGTAAAGAATTGATTACAGGGAGTTAATTTTGAAAATACAACTTTAAGCTCAATTTTAAATGTCTTAATGATTTGATCATTCCACAATGCATACATGTATAGAAACATCACATTGTACCCCATAAATATGTGTAATTATTATCTCTCAATTAGAAATAAAATAAAACTAGAAAACATAAATCAGACTTTACAAAGATGGTCTGTTGAAGATAATGATCTGTCATATATGCAGAAACACTCTACAAATAAGATTTAAAGATAATAATCTTACTGATGGAGACACATTTCCAAAATTGAAGTACAACAGCAAAACAAAAGGCTAATAAGAGCACAATTATTGTTTTGTTTTTGTTTTTTGCAAATATGTTTTATTTCATTAACATTTAAAATATTTTTGTAACCACGACTCAAAACAAGAGATAGGGCATTTCCATATTCCCAGAGTTACATCTTGTTTCTTTCAGTCTATTTCTTCTGTACTCTACAAGATGAAAATAATTTCATATTCCTAAAATTATAGATTAATTTTGCCTGTTCTTAGATTTAACGTCCTTGAAATAACAATCTGGCTTTTTGTGTCTGGCTTCTTTTGCTTAACATACTATATTTGAAACTATTCATCTTGTAATATTAATTCATACCTTTTAATATTTGAGTAATATTTCAGTTATGACTGAAACAGGATGTGTTCATCATCCTGATGATGGAAATTAAAGTTGTTTTTAGTCTAATGCTATTAAAAAAAAGTCTGTTGTATCTACTATTTCCCAAGTTGTTTTATTGACTTTTAAAAAATTCCTGGTGTAAATACTGATAAATTATTGGCTATATTCATGTTTGTTTTTATTAGAAACTGCCAGACAGTTACCCAAATAGCTACATGATGAAATATACCCATTGGCAAATTATGAGTGTTATGGTGGATCCATATTCTAGAAAATATTTCAAAATTCAGATCATTTAAAAATTGTCTATCCTATTTATTTTTGCCATTGTAGTAGGAGATTAGTGATATCTCATTGTGATTTTAATTTGTATTTTCTTGATGAACTAAATAACAAAATACCTTTTCATGTATTTTTTGTCATTCATATAAGTTCTTTGGTTAAAGTGCTTATTTAAATCTACCAGCTTCAACTGAAATTTTTGTTCTCACTACATTTTAAGAATTTTTTGAATTTTTTTTTTTTTTTTAAACATCAATTTTAGGTTCAGGGATACAAGTGCAGGTTTGTTACATAGGTAAAGTCGTGTCACAGGGGTTTGTTGTACAGAGTATTTTGTCACCCAGGTACAAAGCCTAATATCCAATAGTTGTTTCTTCTGATCCTCTCCCTCCTCCTCCAGTAGGCCCCATGTCCATTTTCCTCTCTGTGTCCATGTGTTCTCATCATTTAGTTCACATTTATAACTGAGAACATGTGGAATTTGTTTTTCTTGTTGTTGTTCCTGCATTCGTTTGCTCGGGATAATGGCCTCCAGCTCCATTCATGTTCCATCAAAGGACATTATCACATTTTTCAAGACTGCATAGCATTCCATGGAGTATATATGCCATATTTTCTTTATCCAATCTGTCACTGATTGGCATTTAGTTTGATTCTTCGTATCTTATGGATTAAAGTGTTTTAAAAGATGCATTTATGAAAACAAATTCAATTTTTCTATTCAATTTCTTTAAGATATCATTTAGTAAGCAGAAAAATTTTAGCTCTAATAAAATCTAATCAATTTTTAGTGCTTTTTATGTTTTTTCTAAGAAATGTTTGCCTAGCCAAGGGCTTCAAATATATTATCTTGCTTATTCTAAAAATATTTTCTAGTATTTACATTTAGCCTTATAATCTATCTCAAATTACTTTTTGTGTATAGAGCAGGACAGAGCATTTACTTTATGCTTATTTATTATGTTACTAGAGACAGGCAATTTTTTCAGTACTAAATTTAAAAAGTACTTTATCTTCCTCATTAAGTTGACCTGACATTTTAGTCAAAAATTAGCTAACTATAAATATTCAGATTTATTTTTGGAATCTATTCTGTTCATAGATCTTTGGTCTATTCTTTCATGAATAATAAGTTTCCTTGATTATTACAACTTTATAGTTAATTTTCAACTAAGATTAAGTAAGACTTACATCTTTTTGTTCCTTTTAAGGATTATTTGGGCTCCTTTAAATATTTATATTTTTACATAAATTTTAATACTAGCATATAAATTTCTTCAAAAGTCTGCTACTATTTTTATTGAGATTGCATTGAAACCATAAATATTCCTGGGAAGAATGGATGACTCAAACTTACTGCATCTTTCAAACCAAGTACATCCCATATGCCATGTGTAAGTCAGCATTATTTAGGTCTTCTTTAACATCTCTAAGCAATATGTTGTATTAATGCATCGATCTTGAACATATTTTATTATATTTTTCATAGCAATTTGATATGCTTTTAAAATGATTGCAAATGGCATTTGTGTTCACTTTCCATTTTATTTCTAAAATATAGTAATGCAAAAGATTGTGGATTACGACTTCATTTTCTGCCACCTGGCAATAATAATTGACTAATTCTCATAATTGTTTGAAGATCTGAAATAATAACATCTGTACACAAGCATGTCCTCTTTAAATGAAGAATCAAACTCCTTCCTTTCCAATTATTATGCTGCAGGTCTGTTCTTTCCTGGGAGAAGGATGTTATTTCCTGGAACTTAGTTCATTTAAGTTTCTGTGTTTTTCTTTAATGGATTTTTTTTAACTTTGATTTTGTAGTTTATTTGGCTTGCTCTCAGGGTTTGGATCCAAACAATATTTTATCTGGTGACTTTCTACTTCTTTATCAGAGTAAAATGCTCATGTATACTTTTGCAATAGCTGGGGAATTTTTTTTTTTAATGAACAATTATAACATAAGATTAAGTATATCACAAATATCCTCACATCAGAAATAATGACAAAACATAACCTTCTGTCTATTGATGATATTATCAGTTTAAATGTTTATCAACATTAATTTAAAGGTCTAATCATGTTTTAAATGCTGAATTTCTCTTTAGATAAACTTTATTGTCATGCTTTGCATTAAGAAAACAGTTAAAAGCAACATTGGAAGAATTCTGGCATGTATCAGAACACAGAGAACTAGAAAAGTATCAATCTCACACTCACAATAACACTAAACAATATAATTTTTAGAAAAATAAAAAAATACAAATAGCAATAAAATGCTAATACACAATTATTAAAATGACTAAAGCCAAAATAAAACTGACTATGCCAAGGACTTGCAAGGATGCAAAATACCTGAAACTCTTCTACTTTGCTGACGGGAGTGCAAAACTATACAGCCACTTTGGAAAGTAGTTTTTCAGTTTGTTGCAAAATTAATATACACTGAACACGTAACTCAGAATACACTCCAGGATATTTGCTGGGGATAAAATGAAAATGTATATTTACACACACACAAATCTGTATTTAAATGTTTACAGAAGCTTTATTTATTTATTTTTATTTTTTATTTATTTATTTATTTATTTATTTATTTATTTATTTATTTATTTATTTTTGAGATGGAGTCTCACTCTGTCGCCGGGGCTGGAGTGCAGTGGCCGGATCTCAGGTCACTGCAAGCTCCGCCTCCTGGGTTCACGCCATTCTCCTGCCTCAGCCTCCCGAGTAGCTGGGACTACAGGCACCCGCCACCTCGCCCGGCTAGTTTTTTGTATTTTTTAGTAGAGACGGGGTTTCACCGTGTTAGCCAGGATGGTCTCGATCTCCTGACCTCGTGATCCGCCCGTCTCGGCCTCCCAAAGTGCTGGGATTACCGGCTTGAGCCACCGCGCCCGGCCAGAAGCTTTATTTATAATCAATCCGGAAACACAAAAACTATATGTCATTCAACCACTGATTATATAAACTGATACATGCATACACTAGAATGATTTATAGCAATAAAAAGTGGTAGATTATTGATACAAGCACCAGCATGCATTTTGCTAAGTGCAAGGAACAAAACCCAAAAGGCAATATACTATCTGATTATATTTGTCTGGCATTCTAAAAACGGCAAAACTATAGGGACTGAAAGTGGTGGTTGCCAGCGGTAAAAAGAAGGGGCAGCATTTGACCGCAAATGGAATGCACAGAAAAATTTTTAATGTAATGAAACTCTTTTTTATCGTGCCTATATTGATCGGCACATACTGTACATTTGCCAAGCCCATAGAACTATACACCACAGAGTGAATTTTAATGAATATATTTTAATAATCAATAATAAAAACAATGTAAAAGAGAAAAATAAGTAAAGCACTAGTGTAGGAGATTACAAACTCTCCACTCAGTTCCAGCAGCAAGCAGATGCATAAAACATTGCTAGGAAGTGCCTCACATGGTTTCCTAACCCAGAGTTCCCTAATTTACTGGTACACTTTCTTATCAAGAATAAAGCAACTTGCAGTCATTTAATATTATGTGGCAAATTTGAAAATGTCAGTGCACTCAAATAAAACACAGCAAAAACCCCTTGCAAAGAAATTAGGTGGTTATGGGAAGAGATTTGAGCGTGGCCGCTTCATGGCGGCTACTATCATTCCTTAGCAATATGTAATTCCCTGATACTTTTGGTGATATCCTGTCATGATTCCTTAACGTTCCTGTAGAATTAGCTAATTAAATCAAACTGTAATAAATAAATTAAAAGTCTAAATGAAAATAGTTCTTTATTTCAAAGTTAAGCTGATATAAAAAAACAAAGCCCAGCCACTTTCCTATCTTTTCTTTTCTTAATTACATCAGGCACAGAGGATATTAGGTAAGTGTTTTCATCCAAGACAGTGCTTTTCATGAGGTCTTTTTCCAGTATTGTTTTGGTAAAATTCAGTTGTTTTTGAAAACCATTAGAGAGTAGAAAACTAAGTGCAAAACTAAGCACTTACAAATTGCAAGTTGTTTAAACTATTTATGTCTCTCTTATGTATGAAATAAAGTGATTTAAAATTTGAATTTTAAAATTTTATTCAGTAGTGCATACTTCCACAAGTCGTTTTCCTCTTTTCTTCTAATTTCTCTTTAAAACATACACAAATACGTAAGGACCACACACATATACCAATACTTGCCCTCAAACCCACTGCCAATTAAACAATATTTATATAATTTTTATAATTTTACTCAGATGTTTTTCTAATGTTTTTGATTTGCCGAAGTAGTTGATAAAGAAAATTTTATTAAGCATTGCCAGAAAACCTCATTAGTCTAAAAAATAATTATTTTATTTCTTATAATAAAAGATATAGCATGAATATGGCCTCATCAACTGGAGAAAAAAATGTTTTTCTGCCACGATTTAATCAAGTCTGTAATCTGGGGAAGAGGTAGCTTAATTGCCAAAATATCGAAAATTTTTACAAACTTCTTGATCTACCTGGCTCTTGAATTATTCAAGTAAATAATGACAGTGAAGTGTTGAACTAAAATAAAATGAACACTGCAGAGTAAGTGCAAAATATTGATAATTAGCTTTGGGTGTCTTTGGGCCAAACAAAACAAAACAAAACAAAACAAAACAAAACAAAACAAAACCAAAAACTAGACTCCTCGTATTTGTGCATTACTAGTTACCAGTTAAAACTTGCCTCCAGTTAGAAAGGAGGAACAAATCAATGTAAAAATAAATTTACATAAATAAATGCTAATAATTTTCTCTCTCTTTATTCCCTTTTTATAATTTAGTTCAAGAGGTCATTTCCCACGTAGCTTGTTCCAACATTGTTTTCAGATTCATCAAGTTTAGAATTTAACTTCAACATGTTCACGAGTGTAGAATTTATTTGTTATACACACCCCACCCCACTACCCTTTTCTCCTTTTGCAGCCTCGCTTACTTTAGGAATGAGCAACTTTTCAACAAGCACAATTTGTTCTAATTCAATTTATTTTGATTCATGAACAAAATACTTGTTTCATTTTGATACTATCCAGTCAATACACTTTCATAAGACATGATGCATAAAGGTGAAAAGCTATAATACACATGATTACAACAAATGAAAGATGCTGTATAAAAAAGACCAAAAGGAATCATATTTTCTTTGGATTGTCACGTGAAAAAGAAACCCATTAAATATGGGAGAAACATTATCAATTATTTCAACCCATGCACTTAATTTGTCTCTCCAAATAGAGTATATTTCCAACCTCCCTAGAGTTGTTTCTTTTAACAGAATACATGATTTATAGCTCCTATACTTATTTGTATCACTTTTCCAACTGGAGATGACTTATTTCTTCTGCAAGAAATAATGCTGACTGCATGGTTGTGCATATTTTAGATTCTTTCAAATCCTGGGCAAAATATCAGAAGTTGTAATCAGGATATAGCATTTTTAGAGCCTAATTTATTATCTTGTGCTTTACCTTCAGATATTTTTCATAAGATTTCCACCATAAGCGGCTCTTTGTCTTTAGAAAAAGTAGAATAATTTAGATGTCATTATATGCAATTTTTACCCCCAAAGGCAACTTTACTTCTGAAAACAGTTTTATAATAATTAAAACAACATTTCCTTACAGTGTATGAGGCTTTAAATTTTATGTATACTTTAGCAAACATCTGTTTTGTTTCAGAGGTAAAACTAAACATCAAATGTTAACCTACTAATATTGAAGAAATAAATGGAAATAGTACCTTATGTCATTTATAAGAAATATTTCAGTAATACAAATTAAATTATAATTTAAAGGCATTAAAACTTGATCAAAGGTTTGCACTTTGAGATAAGAGCAAAAACATTGATAATTCAAATATATTCTTATTCTAATACTTTTCTGCAGAACATTCAAGAACTTAACACATGTTAATATAAACTAATTTTCAGTTTGTTTTTTAGTTTGATGTTAAAGATACAGTATCATTGCTCCATGATTTTCTGCAGTTCCTTTCTAATTGAAAGTGTGTCTCTCCTAATGTCCAGTGAGATACTTTTTCTCCCCGTTCCATTCAGTTAATATTTTTTTCTTACAGCGTCTGCAGTAGTTTTGTCTATGGGTGTTATCTAGTTTTGGTTCAATGATTTTATCTTAAAGAGCATATGGCACAGTTGAAACAGGGGCTCATCCTGGTATGTCCTGAGTTGCATATACCTATATTACTATTTCTAGGCTGTCATAATAAGCTTTCACTGACTGGATAGTTTATACAATAGAAGTTTATTTTCTCACAGTTCTGGAGGCTGGAAGTCCGGGGTCAAGGTGCCAGCATTGTCATATTTTGATGAGGTCCCTATTCCTGGTTTGCAGACCCTCTTCTTGCTGTGTCCTCACATGGCAGAGAGAGAGAAAAAAATATATAGGGAGAAATAGAGAAGTAGAGAAGGACAGGAAGAGAGAGTGAAAGCTGGAATTCATGTTCTCTGCCGTTTCTTCTCAAAAAGACACTGATTCCATCATGAGGATCCCACCCTCATGACCAGGTCTAATTCCAAATATCTCATAACAGCCTTTTCCCAAAATAAAATCACATTGGAGGTTAGGGCTCCGAAATAGGAATTCGGGAGGACACAGTTAAATCCATAGCAGCACCCTTAGGCTTTTCACTATTTTTGCTCTTCCAGATTACTTGAAATTTTGCCTCATTATCCTCAAATAGAGTGCTTCTTTTAACTTTTCTCCTGCCTTGTGTTTAATACATTTCTGTTTATGTTAGAAGGTTCTATTTGAAGGTTCTATGATGAAGGTTCTATGTTGTACTCTCTTGCTCTGCTGTGTGTAAAGCAACTGGCTCTTGGAATCTAGGGCCAATTAAGAATGTAGATTACCATTTAATATTCACTATCAAGCATAAGAACTTTACTTGTTGTAGAACCAAGTGATTGCTATTCAGTCCTATCATTCCCATCTATATAAGACATTCAGCATCATCTTTCACCTTTATCTTTTGCTGGAATTTACACACTGATTTTTAAAACCATTTACCAATACAGACATTGGATTTTTTTTTATTAACATAGACAACATATTGTCATGCCTCGTGGTATATGAAAGTCTAAAATGTGCAAAGGTCTAGTTTAGCCTTAATTATGTAAGGAAAATTATGATGAACAGATTTTACCTGAGCTAGCTTTTGAAGACTAGGTAATAATATTAAAAAGGAAAGGTTGGGGTCTGTGATGGTTGGATTGAATGAAGTGTGCATACAAGTATTTCACCCCTTGATAGTGATTTGAAGAGATGAATTAAAAAAGCACTATAAGTGAATTATATGTATTAATTTAGATGAAACAGTAAATGAAGTAGAACCAATAGGCAACTTTCTTCAACAGGCTTTTAGGAAGATACTCAATGAACTTGTTAAAAATACACATTTCCAGGGTATTCTGATTTAGTATGGAATACATTTTGGAAAATATTGCACTAGGCAAAAAAAAAAAAAAGAAAAAAAAGAAAAAAGAAAAAGCCATTTTGGTTTTTTGCTTAGGACAATTGGCATAGTTCAAATTGCATAACAAATGGTCCACAAGGGTCATAATTCTCCCAGTACTTAACAAAGAAGCTGCCACACAGTAGGTGATTAATAATTAGTTGTTCTATAAATAAAATCTCCATAAATTATTTTCAAAATAATTAATCAGGAAGTTGCATAAAATATGTATTAGAATGGAGAAATACTGGAGTCAAATAGTAAAGCTATAATATACTGGAATTATATAAGTAGATGCCAACAAAAAAGGAAAAAATATTTAAACTAAATAAAAAAGAATCTATGTCACTGTTCCCAAGGAGTTTTGACAATCATTAGGTTTTGTATTATACATTGTACTGGACTTCAAAATGTCAACTGTGTATTTTTTTATATTTTCCCAAAACACAGTGTAAATAAAGAAGAGAAACCTTTAGAACAATCAGCATTTTATTTGTAGACTGTCAAAATTTCATTGTTTGAATGGCATGTTAAGATGTTGGCCTGAACACGTGGTTCACTACCACTAATGTAAACCGATCACCCATGTTCTTGTTATTTTCTCTGCGTGGAGCAACCTTCATTTATCCCTATTTCTAAGTAATCTTATGTATTCTTCAAGAATGAATTGAACTTTTGCACCATCAGTTTAATTGTGTATTTCTCTACAGAACTAAAACTGATCTTTACTATAATGATAATAGTGCTTAGCAGTGCTAAAGAAAAAATAATCATGATACTTGTTAATGCCTGCTAAGGTAAACTTTATTTAATGAGGATTATTGTGATAGGTACACAGGGAGACAACTACTGTGAAGTTTTGTATTAGGAAAGAAAAATCTGGCTCAACTTTGAACAGCAAGGAAAATGGTAAATTATAGCCAAGGAACTGGGTGAGGGACCGTGGATGGAAAATCCACAAGATAAAACATGAGGGGTAAGTGGGGATTCTGGCTAAACAGACAACAGAATTCTTACTAAAATCATATCAGCATGGTCATATATCACCTGGGGAACGGTGGCGGATGAGAAACCTAATCAGATATGGAGGGTGATTGGATATGGGAGATGAGAAATTCCTGTTAAACTGATTTAAATTGGACAATGCAGAGGTGAACATGAAAGTGCAAAAGTCACAGCTGACTTGAGAAGATAGTTCAGATGAACCTAAGAAGAATTTAGTCAAGGAGAGAATCTTTGTCACTAATTCTTTCAAGTTATTACATTATAGATTGTAATTTAATTGTGTACATTGGGGTCATCTATATTATAGATAAAATTGTCTTTTATCTTTTCTAACTATGATCTTTAAATTCAGTATTTTGTATAAAATTGTTCTCAATTTTCATTCAATAAATGAATGATTAAAAAATATAAATGTGATATTCTAGTAACTCCTTAATTTTCTTTTATAGTTAAAAGAGGTGAAACCTTTGTGTTATAGATTGTTAACGTGACATTGAGATTGATTTAAAGTTTATTTTTCTATGTGTTTTTCTTTACCACTTTTATTTTCAATTTTTGTTTTCAATACTATTATGTGAACTAAATATTAGGTTAACTTTTTTATTATTACTTATCCTAGGGTATATATACATAGCAATTGAGGATGTGTTTTTCAAACAAACACTGCAACATTCTGAAATTCAGTGATAGTTTTGAATGAAGGGTTTAAAGCACTGCTAGTTTTTTTATGTAATTGGTAGCATATGTGGTAGCAATTACTAATTAGATAATTGAATGCAGATGGCAACAATTACAGTCAATCAAATTATGAAATATCTCTATAGGTAAAGTAATACCTTCAGTGCAGAAATGTCTGATATATATATGTTTTCAATTTGATCAAAGGATTAATGAGAACATTTTATGCTATTGTTTGAGTCACTACCAATGAGCAATGCTTAGAAGCAATCTACAACTTTAATTGAGGTCATGGGTACAGTAGGTGAAAACAACTACGAATTGGCTCATCCAATTTGCTGTGGCTCATTAAGACATCCATTGCTAGAGAATCATGTAGACATGTTACAACAAATCATACCAAGTGAATTGTTCAGCCAGGTAGAATTCTACTGTTGAGACATGGCCTGGGGCCAAGTTTATGTATCGACATGAAAAATGCTCATGATATAGTATATACAGTGTAACCTCGTCATAGGTGGATTGTCAGAGGCTTCGTGTTCTCTCCAGCAATAGTTCATTAAGATCTACATGCAGAAAATGATGGAGTCCATACTTACAATATGTCATGGTTTCTATGGAAACTCATAGATACACCATTGTTTTCTGGTATGTGAAGAAAGCCTTGTTTTAGATCAGAAGCTGAAACAATCTGCTTGCCCCTCAGAAAATTATCTTTACAGACCATATGGATATAAAAGCTTTATTGCTGACCCCGCATGATAAAATTCTATCTTCAGCAATGCACGCTCACTATTCTCAGAAATATTTCAAGTTTGGCTGCAGAGATGATTAATACATGTATATGAAGCCATGTGACCTCAAAGAGTACCTAGTGGCTCCTCTATTTTCATTAGCTGTATGCAGCCCTATTATTTCAATCTTTATTACGGCCAAAATTAGAAGGCTAAAGACATCGTGAAGGCAATTTTCCCCAGGGCCTTGAAAGTCATTTTTAGAACTTTGGATTTTACTCTGAGTGACATGGGAAGCAACCAGAACCTTCTGAGGAGAGTGAGATAACTATAAAGTAATCACTGTGGTCACCATGTCTCCAACACACTGAAGGAGAAGGCTGGAGTAAAAGATCAGTTAGTATGATATTGTAAGCGTCCAGGCAAAACAGACATTATGAAGCGTGATTGAATTCTGGATTTGTTTTGAAGATAAAGCTAATAGACTATGTTTCCCCACTGAATATGAGTTATGAGAAAACCAGAAAACCAAAGAGGTTTTGAGTTTTTGAGTTTTTAAGTTGCAAAGCTGAAAGCATGGGCTTTCCGTGAATGCAGTATGCAAGACTGTGGAAGCAGCAGTCTTTGGGTTGGTATGTCTTGTTTGGCTTAGCTGTTTGTTAGTTTGTTTACTTTCTGGTGGGGGAAAAATGTTAACTTTGGAAATGTTAAGTTTAAGCTGACTTTGAGATCCACCTCCAGAGAGAAATGTAAAGCAGGCAGTCTGATATTGTAGAAACGGGTTAGCTAATGTTTTCCTGTTTGGAAAAAGAATTTGACTTTTGTTTTGCTCTCTACTTCTGTTTCCCTGAGAACCTGGTGAGAATAATGTGCTGATGGTGTTACAAATGGCTGAGCCAGGTGGAGAGATCAAGACCATCCTGGCTAACACAGTGAAACCCCGTCTCTGCTAAAAATACAGAAACAAAATTAGCTGGGCATGGTGGCGGGCATCTGTAGTCCCAGCTACTCGGGAGGCTGAGGCAGGAGAATGGCGTGAACCTGGGAGGTGGAGCTTGCAGTGAGCCGGGATGGGGCCACTGCACTCCAGTCTGGGTGACAGAGCAAGACTCTATCTCAAAAAAAAAAAAAAAAAAGAAAAAAAAAAAAAAAAGGATGATACACTGAAAATTAAAACCAAAAGTATAACACTTCAAAATGTACTACAGTAGGGCACACAAAACAGATAAATATACCAAACCAAAATCATGGGTTACATCACAGATTCTCTGATTTCAAACTCTCTTAACACCAACGAGTTTCAGCCCCATATGTTGCAAGATAGGACTAGAACAAACCGAACTAACAAAAACTCTGTGTGAACTCGTATGTCCTAAAGACAAGACCATGTTACAGCAACATCTTAGTTTGCAAAAACTGACAAATCCCTACTATTTCAGACATAAAAATTCTATCTGCATCCTTTTTTAAACTCTTCCTTTTCAAGACATTCCACTGATTATTAGGTGTATCCTTTGTTGCAACAAATTCAATAAACTTAAACTTTTTTTTTTTTTTTTTTTTTTTTTACTGTAGGTATTTCAATGGTGGATTTTGGAAATGTGTGTTAACACAAATTAACACTGCTTATGGCCAAAAAATCTATGATTGATAAACTGCCTTTTTACTGGGGAAACAATAACTACTTTAAAAGAAGCCACAGCGTTATGCTTCTCCAGTGGCAATGAGTATGGTAATTAGGCATGCCCCTTATAAAGACCCTGGAAGCTATGCTTTTTGAATTGTTAGAAAAAATATTTTTCTTGTGGTATGTGAGGTTTTTAGTACTGGGTGGATCTTGCATCCCGCTGAAAATGATTCTGTTTCCTTGCCTCTGAGCTATATGAACTGCTACAAAAAAATGCTACTGGATTGTGAGCAGTGGCTCATGCCTGTAATCCCCGCACTTTGGGAGGCTGAGGCAGGTGGATCATGAGGTCAGGAGTTCAAGACCAGCCTGATGAATATGGTGAAACCCCTTGTCTACTAAAAAATACAAAAATTAGCCGGGCGCAGTGGCAGGTGCCTGTAATCTCAGCTACTCGGGAGGCCTAGGCAGGAGAATCGCTTGAACCTGGGCAGCAGAGGTTGCAGTGAGCCGAGATCATGCTACTGCACTCCAGCCTGGGTGACAGAGTGAGACTCTGTCTCAAAAAAAAAAAAGCAAAAAATGCTACTAGGACATCTGCAGATAAGGAAGAAGTAAGGCTCCTGATAGCAAGCTATGGTAATTTTGTTACATTGTTTTGTGTAGGCTGATTTCGACTGAAGGCTAAGACGGTCTTATGAGTCCAAAAGTTTAGCTGAACTTAGGCAGGCTCTTGATGGGCATTCCAGCTAGGCAGCGTGGAATTCATAAGGAAGCTCTTTGTTGTTTATAAAAATGTAGACAATATCAGTTGTATTCAAAGCCAGGAAAATAGATGAGATTTAAGAGTGAAAGCAAATAAATAAGTAAAGAAATCCATGAACTGAGACTTAGGGCATTCCAAATCTAACAGTTAAAATAGATGAGAAGAACCAAGAAAAGAAGATAGAGAAGAAATCACCAAAGGTAAGGAACAGTAATTCTGCATATGAGAAGTCAAAGAAATAGTGTTTTTAGATAAACAGTAATCAATTTTGTCAAATGTTTCTGATGAATCAAGCCAGGTGAGAATTGAGAACTGCATATTCAGTCAAAGTCCTTAACTTAATTGACCTTAACATGACCTTATTGACCTAAACATGAGCACTTTCAGTGAACTCACAGGGCAAATATTTTATTGGAAAAGGTTCAAGAGGAAATAGGCAGGGAGGAATTAAAATTTAAAATGCAGACACTGCTTTTTGTAAAGAGAAAGAGAAATTGAGGTTTATTGGAGAATAAAGCAAGAATGAAAGAGAGTTTTTATAATAAGCAGTTTTCTTTTTCAAGTAGGACATAAAAGAGCTTATATGTGTGCCAGCTTGATGTTCTACTAGAGAGGAAAAGCAATGCTGAAGCATGAGGGAGAGGGGAAATTAAATGTTTTGAGTAGATGAGAAGGGGATGGGCACAAATTCAGGGACTGGCCTTAGGTAAAAACAAGATGTATTTATCTATAGTTATATCTATTCAGAAATGCTTGAGGAAAAGTTTGAATTGTTCACTCATTTTAATTTCAATACACTGAGTTTTTGTTTATTTGTGCATTTAATAAATATTTATTCACCATGTTTCAGGCATTAGGAACTGCTTTATTTGCTGGGGCATAGCAGCAAACAAAACAGATCAAAAGCAGCCCTGCCTTCATGGGGTTTGCCTTTTAACAAAACTATTAAATTTGAAATAACACATTGAAGAATGAAAACACTTCCTACAATTTTTATCCAATATCTTACAAAAAATCCACTTCAGTGTTGCCTTGGTTATCTTTGTTGAAATTTCAGTCTAAGTATTTGCTTGAAAAAGAAGCATGAAAGGAATAATTTGGGTAATGTTTCTTTTAAAAGAACTCCTTATTCAGCTGACAGAAATGGCTGTGTCTGGCAATCACTGTTTGCAAAGAGCTGATGAGATTGTGTCAGCAGAGGTTTGAGAAGGAACAGTGAACACTTCCCGATCTAGTGTTAAGTTTTCCTGAGAATGGCAAGGCAAAATCAATATAAAGCCTCTATAGGTTTCACGTCCTATGGAAAAAAAATAACTTGGCCAATGCTATACTCAGTCACATATTCTTAACATCAAAATCCACTGCAATGACTAGATATAGCTTCTAACTAATCCTTTGTATCAAAGCCAATTCAGCGTCTGTTATTTTCAATGTGGTCAAGAGAACCTTATTTAAAACTACCACTTGAGGTAACAGCCACAATTTTCCACACAAAGATTTTGTTCATTATTTGTGTATGGCTTGTACTTCTAAATTACCTCATGGATCTAAGTAAGCATTTAATTCCACAGAAATACAGGGTAAAGCTATTTGTTGAGATATTTTTGTGTATAGAAAAAAAAAAAAAAAAAAAGACTTCTTTCTTCCCACAAAAGTAGAGCATTTTTTTTTTTTTCTGAACCTTCCATTCCATCTTGGATCATCTTCATTATTCTTTATTTTGAGTCTTTCTAACCTTTATCTAATTTCTTAATGTGTCTATTCATTAACTCATTTTGCCTGTGATTCTGTAGTTCCCATGGTTGGGTAACAAATAACTTTTTAGACAGGCTCCATTAAAAAACTATTTAGTCAGAGTTTCTTAGAAATGGGGTTAAAAGAATTTTGATAATTAGAATGCTCATTAAAGTTTAAAAACCAGGACCCTTGTTTCTGTAGTTTGTTCCATCGCTTGAGGAATGCTGTTAGCTAAGGGATAGCAATGGCACTTCTTTTAAGCGATTTTTGCCCTTATTTGGGGGGATCTCGTTATTATGAAATGTTTTTGTCATGATGGTTATTGTTGAATGTTTTGTTTTAATCCCTAAAACTGCCATTCTCAACTGGAGGGGAATGAATTTTGCCATTCATGGAACATTTGGCAATCAGTGTCTAGCATCATTTCTGGTTGTCGTAAGAGGGTGAGTGCTAGTGCTTCTAGTCTGTAGAGGTCAGAGATGCTTCTAAATGTCCTGCAATGCATAGGACAAGATGCCACAAAAAAGAATCACCTGGACAAAAAAGCCAATATGACTAAGAATGAGAAACCCTCCCAAGGCAACTGACTAGAATTGATAAAAACTTCACTATGTTTCATTGTCTTCACAACTCAGAGCTCATAAAACGATGGAAATTCTGGAGAGAATGAGGCAGATCACTTTTAGTATGTTGATCTTTCCCCCACTTCATGCAACTTAACATACAGGACAATTACAGTTCCTATAGAAGGTAGAGGAGAGTGAAACAGGGTTCTAAAGGAGGTAACAGATCAAAACTTGAATGCTGAAATGGCAGATGGACATATAAACTTGAGACATTCTTTTCTTTGCTCTGGACATCGGAGACACACTTAAGGGTAGAATTTTGTGTTCATGATAACTAAAAAATAATCTTGTGATTAAAAAGAAATGATTATAGCAAAGTAGCAAATGAATCTGAACATTTTTCCACTTGACCAGAGAGTTAAAGCAAGAATGCTTGTCAATTTGTGTGAAATTTCATCCTTTATGTGACAGTGTTTTTGATAATTAACAATGGGACTTAGTGCCATCTGAGATTTTTTCAGTGAAACTACCATAGAGTAAAGCACAGTAAAAAAGAACAGTGCTTTAGGTCGTAAAAATGCTCTAGCACAATTTTATCAATCAATAATAAATTCACATTCTAGAAAGCATACTGAGAAGAGCAATTCTAGAGCTATAGAGAATCTTGTCTTCATGCCACAGGGATTGTCTGCTATAAAAAAATAAACAAAAGCAATAATGAAAACAGTAGAAATTGAGTAAACATCAAAATACTTTAATTGCCTGTTTTGAATATGAAATCACTGTATTATCAAATAGCCCTTACATTAAGTGCTAGAATAATTTTTAATTTGACAGTAAGTCAAAAAGTAAAACAGAAGAAAATAAAACCTTAGATACTGAATGTCTTTTCCAGATTATTCTTCCTCAAACATGTAATTTTGTGATTACAATAGGAAACATTGTCTTGAAGAATAATTTGCCAAAAAAACCCTCAGAAAATGATAGCACAAGAAAAGTTTATCCCTCCCTTATATCCTGTTAATTTTCAGTTATTCATAAATATGACAATTACCTGTTGAATGACCCCAATATGCCAGGTACTGTATGTCTGCTTAGTACACAGGGTGAAAAATACATAACATATTTTTTCATGGAAACTAAATTTAATTGAGTGAGGAAAATATTTTGATATTTCACCTCATTTTCATTGGGTGAGAAACACATTTTGACTAGAAGAAACATAAAATAGGTGACAAGGCTGGTTATGGATGACTGTTACGTATATCAGAGAATTTCTCTGAGGAAGTGATATTTGATAAGGTGCTTTATTTTCCACACATACGTGCAAATACAATGAACAATTTACCTACTGAAAAAATAATGTTTCCAAAGACTATAATATTCTCTCATGTTAATATTGAACAAATATAACAGTGTCAAATTTTTAATATTTTGACTTATTCAAATAATCAATGGATCAAATTGAATAAAGAGTTTTACACAAATTTTGAACTTGCTTTGGAACTTTTTTTTTGTTTTTAAATTCCTCAAAAGTCTCACATTTTCTCAAAATTCACACCAATATGTGAATCTTCCATATTCATGTTGTGTGTGTACGTGTGTGTGTGTAGACAGACATTTACATGTATTGTTTAGTTATTTGTGAATTCAACTACATTACGTGTTTATGCAGAATTTGTATGTTATAGATCTAAATGTATTTATATCAACTGCTTATATTTCTTGATTTTTAAAAATATATTATGCAATAAGAGTATTAAAATATAGTTGCCTATATTGCAACTCTTTCTTATAACTTGTTTGACTATGTACAAAATATTATAATTACTTTGCAGTCATTTGAACTATCTAATATTATCATATGACATTTTTCAGACCTGAAAAAATAATTAGCATTACTTATTAACAATCATAACAATTGACAGTTCAAGTGAAAATTAAGAGTTTTGTGAAATTTGTATCTCAAACTGTGAACTTGATAGCTTCCTAATAGTCCAAAAAATTTCCAATGAGATCAATCATGATATGAATTAATGTGAGTTTTTATATTGTATAATGGGATATCTCAACAATTGAAATATCTCATTAAATAATTCATTGTATTATTATTTTTCTAAGTGCTCATTTCATAACATTATAGAACCATGTATGGAATGTCATTAACATTGTGCCATGCTCCATGTTGCAACTTAGCTTTGAAAAACTGCAACTTGAATTTTGGTGTAGGATCAAAGCAGAATATCCAAAATTATATGAAAAGACCACTAAAATATTCTTCCTTTTTGAACTAAATATTGTGAGAGTAGATATTTCTTATATACTTTAATGAAGACATTATATAACAGCAGAGTCATGTAGTAGCTGATACAAGAATCCAACTATCATCTAATAAGCCAGATAAAAAATGTTCACAAAAATGTGAAACAAGGCCCCTCATATCATTAAATTTTTTTGGAAAGTATAGGTACTTTTCATGAACCCATTATTTGTGGTAACATGTAATAAGTTTGCTATCATTATTTTAAATTAATTATCAAATAGATGTGTTTTAATTTCTTAATTTTAATTTCTAATGCAAAGAACATACCTACATCTACATCTATATGTATATGCCTATAACTACATCATCCACATAAACAAAAACTCTTTTGTGTTCTTGAGGATTTTTAAGATGGTAAAGAGTTTCTAGGTAAAAGTTTGAAAATTACTGTATTAAAAGTATCTGTGGGGAAATATATAATATTCATAAAAGAGTTCCTGGATAGCTACTGGATCCTGGTAAGATGGAGCATCTCACCACAGGATATATTATAACCACATAGGCAGAACTGCCTAATATTCATGAATTTAGGAATTTGGGTAGGCTCACATAAATCCATTGGAAGATGCATATATGTATGAGATCAAACATAATTAAGGCCAGATGACACATATAAGCTGTGTAGGTTAAAACCCTAACCACCGACTGTGCCCGGTGGCTCACGCCTGTAATCCCAGCACTCTGGGAGGCCGAGGTGGGCGGATCATGAGGTCAGGAGATCAAGACTATCCTGGCTAACACAGTGAAACCCTGTCTCTATTAAAAATAAACAAAATTAGCTGGATGTGGTTGCATACACTGGTAGTTCCAGCTGCTTGGGAGGCTGAGGCAGGAGAATCACTTGAACCCTGGAGGTGGAGGTTGCAGTGAGCTGTGATCGTCCAACTGCATTCCAGTGTGGGCAACAGAGAGAGACTCCAGCTAAAAATAAATAAATAAATAACAAAAGAAAAAACCCTAACCACCACATCACTACTTGATGCCTCTCTTTCAGCTCAGATGGATGGGTATGTTATGTCCAGTTGACAGGAGAAGTAGGCTAGATTCTCAAATGAGTCATATAGGTACGTGTATAACAGCTAAAAACAGATGGCGATTAAACTGTAGCCCTACTGTAGGTTTGCTCTGCAGTTAAAGAAAACCCTCTTCTTGGGCCAGGCTTCAACAGTTGCACATGATCATCTACTGTGTGTGGAAAGGGAAGTGGCCTAGTTAAAAATACAGATAGATTCATGAGGGATGGCAAACAATTTGATTAGTTGGTTAGAGGCCATAAAAAAGAAAGATCTGAGGTCTGGGGAAGAAGCTTGTAAATGTGTCTATGGGAGTGAGCATAAGGTTTGAAGATCCTATACTGCATGCTAATATTTCTCAAAGATCATCCATCTTGCATAAGGCATCAGACAATCAAGTAGTAATACTTATTTTATATTATTTTATTTTATTTTTGAGATGAAGTCTCATTGTGTTGCCCAGGCTGGAGTGCAGTGACGCGATCTCAGCTCACTGAAACCTCCGCCTCTCAGGTTCGAGTGATTCTCCTGCCTCAGCCTCCTGGGTAGCTGGCATTACAGGCATGTGCCACCATACCCAGCTACTTTTTGTATTCTTAACAGAGATGGGGTTTCACCAAGTTGGTCACACTGGTCTTGAACCCTTGACCTCAGGTGATCTGCCTGACTCAGCCTCCCAAATTGTTGAGATTACAGGCACAAGCCACCACATGTACTTGTTTTTTAAATTTTTATTTTTTATTTTTTGACATTAGCCTTTTTCATCAGCCATATCCATTCTGGTATGGTGAGCATGAACAGAGGAGTCATATAGGCAGGGATGAAGACTGGGCAGGAGCAGGCCATTAAGTAGTCTATTCACCATGGTCTAAATACCATAGCTGCTGAATGTACCAGTATCAATAATAGAGACCAACACTGAGTCCTTGATCGGGTATCATTTTTCTGGAAGACATCCAGAAGTTGGTGGAAAGTTTATTATATTAAAGCACTTCTACCTTGGAAGATGTGGATATTCGTCTTGACTGGAATTTGCATACATTGTGGTTATGGGTGTGTCTTCTCAGGCAGCACTACTAATCCAAGTAATATCATATTTGATCTCCTGACAAATATACTAAATCACAATATTTCAGGATAAGGGATTATATCTATCAAAGAAGATGGAGCAATGGGCTCATAACCATTACATTCAGAACCTGGAAGTTGCCAGCCTAATATAGCAATTGAATAGTCTTTGAAGGCATAGCTAAGGTGGCAACTTGAAAAGATTCCATGCCAAGATGGACTACTGTATTAGTTTGTTCTCCTGATGCTATGAAAACATACCCAAGGCTGGGTAATTTATAAAGAAAAAAGGTTTAATTGACTCAATTCCACATGGCTGGTAAGGCCTCAGGAAACTTACAATCACGGTGGAAGGCAAAGGGAAAAAAGGCACCTTCTTCACAGGGCGGCAGGCAGGGTAAGTGCCAACCAAAGGGGGAAAAACCCCTTATAAAACCATCAGATCTTGTGAGAACAATATTAAATAAACCTATGATACTCCGAGAACACTAATATACAAACTATTTGACAAGTAGACCTTTCTTTAGATGCCAATATATGCCCGCTTCTACTGGTGGAGTTTTAATCTGAAAATAAATTTACTTTCCAAACATTGTGATTCTTATAGTAATTGGATATTTTAGATAATGATAGGGTTGAATGTCATGGAAAAATGAAGGTAGGAAGTAATGCTCAGTGGACATATAATCAAAGGAATGGCCTTGACCATATGTCAAAAGAATGAAAGAATGTACACATATGTTTCAAATTTCAGTAAAGTTTCTGGTATCTATTAATCACTTATTATTTTCTTCTTTAAAAAAAACTATATTTAACTAACTAAATTTTTAGATTAGCTAAAGACGTAATGAGGGTAGAGATAAAAAGGCTTTTAAAAGTGTTTTAATTTTATACTAATGTAATAGGACAGTGAATGTGATCTTATTTTTGTGACTTTTGTAGAAGCTCCAAATTGGAGAAAATTGATAAGAAACACCACTTTATTAAAAGCTGCTGGAACAATGCATGCTAAATTTTTTACATGATAGTTGTACTACCCTGCATCACCCACTTCCAACTCACAAAAGACCAGGACTTCAAAAAAAGAATTAGAGTCATCAAAATACAGAGGTTTCCACTAAGTGGGATATGCTTTCATGAAGTAGGGACTGGGGATGAGAAGCACCCATAGAGAATGAGGACAAAAAAAGGGTCATTGTCATCTCACCTCTAGGTTTGATGCTTTCTACTCTGCGGAGTTCTATCAGCCCACTGTAGTATATTCAAAGGGTTCACAGGAGGACCTGACATTTGCCTCTTAGAGCAGTGCTACCCAAAGGGTGGTCCCTGAACTGCTTAAATAGCAGAGACATTGAATGTAAACATTGGAAATTTAAGAATGTCTGTTGTGTCTAATTATAATAAAGAATAAGGATTATATTGATACTTTTTTTATGTTTCCTTTCATTTTTCTGGTAATTTATTTTCATTGCATTTTACATAAATATGGTTTGTGATCCTTGAAATTTAATAAAAGAGAACAAATTTAGTTATTTCCTCCATGTAGAATTTGAGAAACACTGACCTAGTGTGTGTGGGGCAGCTGATGCCTGCCTTTCCTCTGTAATGCAGGAGACTGGCTGGAGACAAAAGCGAAGGAAAGAAATAAGGCAGCAGATCCATAGATAGCCTTTGAGTTTTTCCTGGGGCAAGAAGAAGTGGTAGGGGTTAAGCCATAAAGGTGTCCTGACAAACAGGATGATGGCCTGTCAGGTGAGAGGACCCCAGTACCAAACCCTGTGGAGGCCACTGCAATAAAAGCTTTGGAGGGGGTTTGTCACAAAGGGATATCTGCAGAGGGTATCACTGTTTTCAGAGGACTGTGCAGTGCACAGATAATGATTTCAAACAAAAGGTGCCTAAATTTGAATCTCTTCATAAAGAGTGCTTGGTTGACCACATTTTCCAGATGATTGTTTCTTTGATTTCCATGCCCCACCCCCGCAAAAAAATTGTTTAGCGAGAAAAATGCTAAAAAAAAAAAAAAAGCACTGAGTACTTAAAGTATTTGTAGCATATTTCCTAGTAAATGTTTAATTATTATCCAAATATGTGTAGAATTCACTTGTGCAAGGCAAAATGTTATTAGGGAAATTCACAGACAAAGTATTTCCTACGTAGTTGATATACGAGAGGGATAAATAGATGTCATATACTAAATTACAAGACAAAACATTTATTATCTTTGGAATTCTGTTTTGTATTCTCTCTTCACTCATATTCTCTCTTGTAACTTTAAAGATTTTTAAAGTCAGCATAGAAGTAATATAGGAATCAGATTTATTGCAGTAGACATAAGTTTGAGAATGTGGCTTGGACATGTATTCCACTACTTTACACAAAGTCTAGATCGCACAAACTATCTGAAAAGAGAGAAGGGTTTGAAATGAAGGAGAGGAGATAATGTGATTGACTCCCAGGTTGTTGGCTTGTTAGCTCTCCAGAGACCTAGCAAATTGTTGTGATTTTGTTTTAATACAAGCAGAATATTAATATAGTAAACTATCTATATTTAAGAGTTTAGAGGGTAGCCTCTTTGATTAGAAGCCAAGTCAATATCTTTTTCTTTTAACTTCTTTAGAGTTATATTACAATTCTGTCTTCCAAGTTAATTTATACAATGCCCAGATTGAGTTTAAATGATACCCATGTTCTCTTTTAAACTGCTCATGTCTGAGGGAATTAATTGGAAAATATATTGATATCTTTTTCTAATCTAATTGATCTCAAGATTCCAAGGCTTGGACAATATTTTCCAGCGCTGTAAACCAATTATTTCTCAAAAAGCTTTGGTGACACACTTCTGCAATGATTAACTATACTTTACTATGAAATAGCATTCATAACACATATTTCCAAACCATCAACTCATCACTGCCAAGTTAAAAAAAATAATAAAAATAAGCAGGTAGTGTACTCAAACACTGTGAAAAATAGCAACATGAGAATAAAGTATGCAAATCGTAACTGGCTGCATGGTCTTTCAAGAGTATTTTTATATCTTGGCATTCTGATACGTAAATTTACAGATAACAGAAAAAACTTGAATGGCTGTGAGATACATACTTTTGAGACATTTAGTGAATAAATTATAAGGGTTATGTGTGTGTGTGTGTATATATACACACATACACACACACACACACACACACACATATATATATATATATATTTTTTTTTTTTTTTCTGAGGTGGAGTTTTGCTCTGTGGCCCAGGCTGGAGTGCAGTGGCACCATCTCAGCTCAGTGCAACCTCCGCCTCCCGGGTTCAAGAGATTCTCCTGTCTCAGCCTCCTGAGTAGCTGGGATTATAGGCGCCCACTACCACACCCGGCTAATTTTTCCTATTTTTAGTAGAGACAGGGTTTTGCCATGTGGGCCAGGCTAGTCTGGAACTCCTGACCACAGCTGATCCACCCACCTCGGTCTCCCAAAGTGCTGGGATTATAGGTGTGAGCCACCACGCCCAGCCAGCTTATATTTTATTTATTAGTCATCCATTGATGTGTTTTATAAATCTGGTCTAGTCAGTTTTAGACCAGATTTAGACCAGACCAGATTCCAAGTGAGTCCTTTGGAATCTCACTTTTAATTTGTAAAATGAGTTTAAAGTACTAGAGAAATTATTTCAAGTTACCTTCCCCCAATCATTTCTGTGATTACTAAGTAGAGAGAGAGAAGGAAATTCCAGCAATTAGGATTCTAGGGTTTGTCTTTGTGAGAACTGCAGCACCCCTGTTGCATATATTTATTGGTCTTGGAGGTAAGATTCCTTTGAAAGATAGTTCTTACTATAAAACATGCATAAAAATTCCTGGATTAGTACTTAATGAAAACATCTTACTATGCTAAATAGGATTCCAGACTGAAAAGCATAAGACTGATATTATCACATCATTTTATTCTATGTTGGTTTAATTGTATGAAATTACAGTTTATATAGGTCAAAGGTGGTAGACTCACATGATTCTAGTGTACAATAGCAATACTTTTACAATAGTTAGGTTTTACCCTCCCAACTTCAAAAGATGTCAGTCCTTATTCTGCTTTAATATACATAAATTGATAAAAATAAATATTTGAAATGTTTTAACAACTAAGACTTATTTTTATCACGCATGTGTTGACCTTAGTAAACAATAAGAAATAAATGTGAAGGGGAGTAATGTAAATATTTTCTAGAATATTTTATTGAAGTCAGAAATGGTATGTAATATTGTTTTGTAAAAAATAATATCATGATAATTTTGAACTTTATTTATCCACAGAGGTAGCTGATAGGCCTTGATGACATTAGAAAATGTTTTAGCAGAAAATGCGCAGGATTTTGAATGAACCATTTATAGAAGACATTTGTCATGATATTAGCCCCAAAGTCTCTTCCATGCTTCTTTCTTAAATTCAACTTACTGAATTGGACCTAGATGTAGAAGAGAAAATTAATCTATAAACATTCTTAATTCAGTTTTGAAAACTACCAAATTGCCATTATTGAAATCTTTAATGAGATTTCCTGGATAAAATCTGGCACATTCCTGGAAGGAATAGGCAGCCTATGCCAAAACATCTAGCAGCAGGAATCACACTAAAATGAAATTACAACAAAATCATAAATAGAAACTAAATAGGTGGACACCAAAATGGTAATGTAAAAAGGGATATGGGAAAGGCCAGTATCACAGAAACTGAGAAGCTATTTCTCAGTGAATAGACCGGGTAGGAAGGAGCCTGTTAACAGTCAAAGAACATTGTGCCTTCTGACATTGCTGCTGTCTATATTAGCAGATGTTTCCTGTGTGATGCGGCATTATTTCTAGCAAAAACATTTTTGCCTTCTTCTCAAGCCATGGCTATAATTCATTTTCATATTAAGGTGAGCTATTAATGAAAAATTACCACTTGGAGTTAAATATTTTTCAGTCCAGGACAAAGCTAATAGAAAAGTAAAATTGAATGATATTTGCAATAGTGATGAAATAAATGAGATTCTGTTGTCCTTTATCATGCTACTTGTGAAGGTACAGCCCAAGCCTTAAGAACACGGTCTTTGTCTCTAGATCCTAGTTCAATAAGTCTCTGAGATTCTTTATTCTTCCTTACTCTGGCAGAGACACCTATCTTTTACCTGCTGCCCCCCATCAGGTCCTCTGTAATGCTTGCTGCTAAGTACTCACACTGCTACTGCTGTAGCACACAGCAGGCCTGTGTTAATACTGGCCTTTCCACATCCACCAAAATAAGAAGGCTGTTCTCACATCAAGGATTATAAGAATTCAATAATATTCCCCTAAAGTGAGCCTGAATCTTTGCTTATGATGACTGTTTTTGTTGTTGTCATTTTGGACTTGGAGTAAATTCCACTCTAGGAAGTCTAATGGCATACAGTATCATTTCTGTCACCATAGACCTATGGCCTTACAACAGAGCACAAGACCCAATATTGTCTGGACCCTGGCTATTTCTCTGACCTCATTTTCTACCTCTCTCATCTCTGTTCTTTTTCTTCAAGCTACAGCTGACCTCCTGGCTCTTTCTTAGAGGTATTCTTTTGCCTAGTAGGTGCTCCCTCCAGTTATCATAAGGCTCACTCTTAATTCATTATCTCTCTTTAATTTCCATCTTTATCAGTATCATCTCCCATATCACCCTATATAAATTAGAAATCTGAGATGACACCTCACGTCTTGTTAACTCATTTTAATCAATAGCACTTAAAATTATGTCACAAAATATGTATTTATTTTATTTTTAAATTATCTACTCCTCATCTCCAATAGAATGCAAACTCTAGCAGGGCAGAAACATCATTTGTTTGCAACTTCATAGCCATATCAACCGGTGCAGTGCAGTGACTGGCATACTGCAGGGCTTGATACCCAGGGGTGCATGAATAATAGCCATCCTGAGACATGTCTCAATGTTGGAGTAAGACTCATCCAGAGATATATCCCCAAAAAGATTACTTGTAATCTTTTTAAAATAAAAGTGTCAACCTGTTATCTCAACCATCAACTTATCAAATGAAAATTATAAATTATAAAATTATTTAGAATCCCTAAATACTTACAAACCAATGCCAAATGAACTGAAATTTGTATTTCTGAATATTCTGATACAGAATATGTACATTAAACTCATAATTGTATTGATAGCAACATCATTTGTAACCCCCCCAACATTTCTACATTCAAGTTTTAAAAAGAAATAAAAGCTTACACAAAGTTTTGATTTAAGTTGTTTGTTTGGAAAATAATTTGTTTTCTTCTTCAAAAAAATTTCATCAAAGACAGTTTTTTTCTGTCATATTCTAGAAAATTATGATGCTCAAAATATTTGCTTTTGTGGTGAAAAACAACATGGGCTGTCACTAAGGTTACTTATGACATCATTTTTTAAGTGATCTAAAAACATAAACAGGAGTAAAATAAATCTAGAATGTAAATTCTTGGTCAAAAGACAAGGTTTTGATTTCTCACATCCAAATATATTTTTCAAGATGCCTGTGTCTTGGAAACAATTCTATCTGCTGCTACAACTTTCCTAGTAGAAACACTTTTATCTGATTTAAGAAGTCTGATATCTGAACTTTCATGCAAATTTGGATTTGTGTCAAGAGATTCAGGGTATTTCAGATTTAAAATTTTACTCCAATATGCGTGAGAATGAAATTTGAACTATTTAGAAGAATCTCTATCATTTAACTGTGTTATTTAAGTGTATTGTGTTGTATTGTTATCAAAATAAACATAAAAACAGAATAGAGGCAAAGGCCCCATTGGGGCCATAGGATGAAGCTCAAATAAATATTTATATACCAAGTGGAAATGTTCTGAATGCAATCTTCCCTTTCCCTCATTCAGCTATGACGACTTATCATCTATATCAGGTGACAGCGTTCCAATGTAATCACTTGAAGATTGATTAATCATTTAAGGTTCTACAGTTAAAAGGAAAACATTTACTAAAGGTAATATAAGCCAGATGATATTTTGGGACCTTGACCTGGCTTTTGAGTTTAAGAAATGATGCTGTCATATTTCTGTGAGAGACAGCATCTGGTATGCAAGATAAAATGTTGTTTCCCTAATATGTCCCAACCCCAAAGAACCAGCTGATGAGAAGCCTGACTGTTTGTATGACAAGCTTAGGTATGTGCTTGCCTCTGTGAAAATTAAATTGTCATTGTGCCAAGGATATGCAGAGAATATCCATTAGCAATCGATGTCAGTATGTATATGTAGAAATTGAATGGGGTCTTTGTACAAATCAAAATTGGCTATGTGAAAAGAAGTAGAGATCAATTTTACCTGTGAAGCCTGATTTCTTAAAATAAATATCAAGGCAAAACAGTGAAAGAAAAGATACTTTAGTTCTTATGATCTTAGCTATTTACACCCCTGAATCTCTGACGCACCATTTTTTTTCCTTATAAGAAAAACGATTATATTATTCAAAGGAGGTTGTAATAAATAACAGAGATTCTAATATGTGAAAATGTTTTGAATTGTTGAGCTGCTGACAATGATAATCTAAGTCTATATTACAGCAATAGTTTTGAAGAACTGATTGTAACATGAGGTTGAATTCAATGCATTCTATACAAGATTTCTTGTTAGCACATGTCTTTAGAAATATATATGTATATTTGGACCACAATATTTGTTAATTATCACTTCTAGATTCCTATGTTCACAATAATGACAGGCTGCTTTCACCTGTTCCCTCTTTTGAGTTTGTTTATAGGAAGTAATATCTTTCATGTCTATACATGATGGAGATAGTGGAGATTGAAAACAGTGAGGATTACTGCTAATATAACCAAATGTTTAGTGGTGAAAGAGATAAAGTGTCATAGGCTGGAAAATGTGTGTGTAAGTTTCTCTAAAACTTTTTCAAAAAGGTGATTTTTTAAAAATTGCAATTTTATGTTATTGAAGGGTGATGTATTAGTTCCTTCTCACAGTGCTGTAAAGAAATACCTGAAACTGGCTGGGTGCGGTGGCTCACGCCTGTAATCCTAGCACTTTGGGAGGCCAAGGCAATTGGATCACGAGATCAGGAAATTGAGACCATCCTGGCTAACACGGTGAAACCCTGTCTCTACTAAAAAATACAAATAATTAGCCAGGCATGGTGGTGGGCACCTGTAGTCCCGGTTACTTGGGAGGCTGAGGCAGGAGAATGGCGTGAACCTGGGAGGCGGAGCTTGCAGTGAGCCGAGATTGTGCCACTGCACTCCAGCCTGGGTGACAGAGCAAGACTCCGTCTCAAAAAAAAAAAAAAAAAAAAAAAAAGAAAGAAAGAAATACCTGAAACGGGGTAATCTATAAAGCAAAGAAGTTTAAAAAACTTACAATAATGACTTAAGGTGAAGGGGAAGCAGGCACATCTTACATGGCTGGGGAAGGAGGAAGAGAGAGAAGGAGGAGGTGCTACACACTTTTAAACAATCAGATCTCCTGAGAACTTACCCATTATTATGTGAACAGCAAGAGGGAAGTTCACCGTCATGATCAAATCACCTCCCACCAGGTCCTCCTCCCACATTGAGGATTAAAATTTGACATGAGATTTAGGCGGGGACACACATCCAAACTATATCAAGTGATATACCATATTGTTGATTGTTAACAAATGGAGAAAATAACAAAAATGATTTGGAAATGATCATGTGCCAGATGGTATTAAGGCACATACGACATTTGAATATATTCTCTCATTTGTCCTTCACAACCACCCTATTAAGCCTATAATTGTATTTCTCTTTCACAAAAGAGAAAATAGAATTATCTCCAACATTTATGTTAGTAAGTGATAGAGTAGTGACTTAAACTCAATTTATTTTGATCACTAAATCTCAGCTTTTTCTAGTGTATTGTCATGCACACCAGATTAGGCTATGTGTGTGTGTGTGTGTGTGCACATATGTAAGAATGTAGATCTGTGTAAGTTTAAATGTTAAACTTCTTGGACTGTGGAAAGAATAGTATAAACACTGGAATGAAAGGAACTGTGGTTTGTGAGATAGTCAGCAAAGCAATGTGACAAAAACAAAGAAGAGGCTGCAGAATTGTAAGAAATCTTATATTTTTTCCCAAGTCACAAAGAATAAAGAAATTACAATACATACCAAAATCCTAAATTATCTTCACCTTTAGATGTGAATGTGGTAGGATCAGTTTATCAAGCGCTATAAGCAATGATGTGACAGTAAATATTTAGCAGTTAGTTCACCAGAGAGTGGGCAAAAAATCTCAGTTTTGTACTATTTGCTGATGTCTGTGGTGTTAATTTCCTCAGCATGACCAATTTCAAGTTCCCACTTTCATGCCACCAAATAGGAAAATGGGGGAAAAAAATGTCAAAGTCATCCCTTATGACTCAGTTAGGGCTAGCTCCAGCACATCACTGGCTAAGTAAAATGCAAATTATAGCTGCTAGATTCAGTAAGTGTTGGCTCATAATTAAAAGAGCTACATTAATAGTGTTTAAAAGATGATTCATGAATAGTCTAAAGACAGAAAGTTTGATCTTAAGGTTATCAAAATTTCAGAAGTTGGTCAGGACTAAGGTGGAAGGACTGGGACTGGAGAGTAGATAGCAATGAATCTTTTCTCCAGTGTTATGTAAATCAAAATCTAAAATTTGATCTCCAAGTGTTGGGAATAGGCCTCCAAAATCTGGCCATAAACTGGTCCAAAAACTCGCCATAAGCAAAATCTCTGCAGCACTGTGACATGTTCGTGATGGCCATGACACCCACACTAGAAGGCTGTGGGTTTACAGAAATGAGGGCAAGGCACACCAGGCCCACCCAGGGCGGAAAACCGCTTAAAGGCGTTCTTAAATCACAAACAATAGCTTGATGATCTGTACCTTAAGAATATGCTTCTGCTGCAGATGACTAGCCAGAGTCCATCCCTTTATTTAGGCCCAACCCTTTGTTTCCAGTAAGGAATACTTTTAGTTAATCTGTAATCTACAGAAACAGTGCTTATCACTGGCTTGCTGTCAATAAATACGTGGGTAAATCTCTGTTCGAGGCTCTCAGCTCTGAAGGTTGTGAGACCCCTGATTTCCAACTCCACACCGCTATATTTCTGTGTATGTTTCTTTAATTCCTCTAGCGCCGCTGTGTTAGGGTCTCCCCGACGGAGCTGGTCTCGGCATCCAAGTAAGGAACTTGGATAAATTAAATAGATATTTCTAATTGTGTTACCAAATTTGTAGTTGTCATTAAATGAAGTATTTGACTAGTTAGAATTTTTAATGGAATTACAATGTTTAATCAATATTGAACTCATTTTAAATTAGATAGACCTGGCATTTATTTAATTTTCTTCGGTTACTTGAGGCTTTGAAGATAGGGACTATATAAATACAAAAAATATTTCAATGAAACAAAAATATTGCATGTTTTAATTTTCTAATTGTTTTACAACCTGTGGCTGACGGCACCCCTGCTTGCGTTTTGCTTGCGCTCACTGGTCTTGTTCCACACACTGGGCCCAACAAGCTGTGTTTGACTTGTGCTACTGGCCTGGATCCTACGCCAGTAAAAGGCGAGCCAGGTGCAGAGTGGTGAGCGGTGTGTGAGCAAGCAAGCATGGGGTGCGGCCAATGCACACAGCCAGGGAGTCCAGCTTTGGTGGGACAGGCAGCACCAGGGGCGCCAGCACAGGCACTAGCTTCATGCGAAGCTGCAATGGACCAGACATACTACAAGCAGCTTTCGCTGCAGGCACTAGCATCTGAACAAGGGAAACAAAATGACGCCCAAAAGCTCAAAGACTCCAGGAACTGCAAGTCCCAAAGACTGTGTTACAGCATGTCACAGCCCTGCCACGGGGAGCCCCAATGTCTGGGTGCCCAGTAGAGCTGTAGCTCTTCTCTCCTTCTTGTTGTCCAAGCTCTTTCAGTCTTGCCATTTGGCAGGTCTTGAGTTTTGGTCACGTGTCCAGGAAGGATGAGGTATGTGGACAACTGGAGGGTAAGCAAGGCAGAGAGGAGCTTCACTGAGTGTCAGGACAGCTCTCAAGAGACCCATAGTGGGTAGCTCCTTTCCACAGGCACATCATCCTGACAAGTATCCAGCTCTCAGCAGAGAGGAGACCTGTGGTGGGTAGCTCCTTCATACAGCTGGTAGTCCTGACATTTATCCAATTTTGGCTGAGTCCACAGTTATGGGCTCAGAAGGGAGGAAGCACATGCTGATTGGTCCATGGGCGGAAGGGGGACGTGAAGCACCATAAGTTCTAGCTCCAGGCCATGGACTCCACCCAGAACTGGTAGCCCAGCCTGCCCCTAGGCTTCAAGCCGTCCCTGGATTAAAGGTGAGGTTTCACCTGGAACCTGCCCCTTTCTGCTCAGAAACCTGTCTGCCTCCTGCCGCAATCAATATGCCATCCAGGCACCCAGGCTGTTTGTTCCAAGGGGCGCCTGCAGGCCCATGCCAAGACACCCTCACCCCCCCACCTCGGTTTCCCTCCCATATTTGTTAACACCCAAAGTCTGGAGGAGGCCGAGGCGGCAGGGGGCTGGCATGTCGGGGCTGCCCTGAACACATGCATAACCAGCCAGGGCCGCATGCTCCTGGGCTCAGCCACAACTTTGCTTTGAAATCAGAGTGGGCGCTTGGGGCAGGAAGAGGCCAGGGAGTAGCAGCAGGCACTTTCCAGCCTGTGGCAAGGGCAAGGGGCTTCCTGGGCCACTGAGAGTGTGGGGATGCTGGGGTCTGGAGCTGAAGCTGGGTGGCTGTGGCTGTGCCCAGGAGCATGGGAATCTTGCCCTGCCAATTTGGTAGGGGGCAGGATTCTTGCCTGTTCCCAGCTCCCTATGACTCTGAGGAACATGCAAGCCTGACTGTGCCTCCCCCACTGCAGCTCGCATATTCGCAGTGGCTGCTCCAGATTGGTCACTGCTGCTATCAGTATTTGTGTATCTAAACCTATGTAAACATAAAACGAGTAGAGTAAAATATGGTATCAGTGATTTTTAAAAATGGTACACCTGTATGGAGCACTTACCATGAATGAAATTTGCAAAGCTGAAAATTGCTCTTGGTGGCTAAGTGGTGAATGAATGCAAAGGCCTAAGACACTACTGTATACTTTTGTAGACTTTGTAAGCATTGTACACTCAGACTACACTTAAATGTATACAAAAATTAAGTAATTGCTCTATGATGTTACAATGGCTATGATGTCACTAGGCCAAACAAGTTTTTGGGCTCCATTATATCATATGGGACTGTTGTTACTTATGTAATCCATCATCAACTGAAACATCACTCTGTGGCACATGGCTGCAATTTTTATATACTATTATTTATATAATATAAAATTATACATAGTAATAATCACACTATTCTTAACAAATATTCTATTTATAGCTAATATTAATATTTAATTGCAGTACAAATTACTACATTGATCCCCATCCATCTTTTATTGAGATATCTGATTAAACAGTTAATAAACCATTTATAAAGTGTCAATATAAAAACAAATTCCATGTTTATGTAAAAAAAAGTTTAATAGTTTTGGATTCAATTAATTAACAAATACTTCTGGAAAGACAACTGTAGCTATGTTTGAAAAAAACATTTATACACACATTTTTACAGCCCTTACTTTCAAGCATTTATACTTTTCTTGAAATATTACCCTTTAAGCCAAAATTTTTCATTCCTCCTCTCAGCTTTGAGGTACAATATTTGGAAAGGTTAGTAAAAATTCATTAAGTCATTTTGAGTTATCTAAAGCTGAACTTTTAGAATTTGTTCAGACATTTTTAATACACTTGAAAACTTGAAAATGTTTTGCTTTTAAAGTTCACACTTGTCACATATTTAGTCTTCACTGAAGAATGGGTGCCAGAACTTCTTGGAGCAAGTAAAAGTACTTTAAAAACAAGATTGATAACTCTGTACCTTTCATCTGATCCCTAAGTTATAGCAGACTGACTGTAGCCCACGTGAGGCTGAAGAAGAAGATATATTTTATGTCTGGCCTATTAATATCTTTATGCCTTTTTGTCTCTTCTCATATATTTTCTCATATATTCACTTACTGTCTCTGGGCCATCCTGTTGACAGCAATCTGAAAATGGAAACAGACTTGTAAAATAAAATATATATATATTTTGTAAAAGCAAGCACATTTTTCTCTTGATATGTTTTAAATTGCTATGGCCTTGTTTTACTTCCTACTTACTCTTGATATGATCTCACATGTGCTCTGAGCCTTACATGCTATAATTTTACATATGCTTCAATTATCAAATGTAATTTGAATGATAGAAATAACTTAAGTCATAAGGCAAGGAGGGCATGCGGAAAGAGAAAAGGGAAGGAAGTGGAGAAAGGAACAATCAAAAGGCAGTGGATCAAAAAAAATATTTAATTACTTAATTTCAGACATGAGGTAAAACAATGTTTTATATTTCAAAATAAAAAGTGCCATAGAAATATAAACCAGAACTTCAGTCTAAAATGTGGCTTACAGATATAAAAAAACACATTCAAATTATAAAACTCAGGACATTAATGCATTTTTAATTGAATGAAAAATATTCAGACAAAACACAATCATATGTTTTATAAACCTTTGGAACTAGAACAAAACTTGAATAAAAAAATGACATTTAAAAAATAGCAAACTAATTTTCATAATATATAAAAAGAATTGTACTTTATGACCAAGAATAATTTATTTCAAGTATGCATGTCAAGTTCAGCATTCAAAGATCAATCATTGTAATTTACATCAGGCTAAAGAAGAAAAATCTTATGACCATATTAATTAATTCAGAAAAAGCATTTCATAAAATCTAACACTCATGATAAAAACTTTTAGTAAGTTAGGAACATAGGCGATGATCTCAACTTGGTAAAAAGTGTTTTGTAAAAATCTACAACTAAAATCATACTTAAAAGTAAAAAGCTAAATGCTTACTCCCTAAGATCAAGAATAAGGTAAGAATGTCTGTTCTCACCACTCTTATCAAAATAATACTAGGATTTCTAGTTAGTACAATAAGCCAAGAAAAATAAATAAAAAACATATATATTATAAAGAAACACATAGCAATGATCTCTATTTCCAGATGTCACTTATTGTCTACATAGAAAATCTTATGGAATCTACAAAAACAAAAGCAAGTATCTCAGTACTAATAAGTAAGTTTAACTCGGTCACAATAACAAGATCAATACACTTAACAATCAAACTTTTATTACAAGCAAATAAAAACCAAAATTAAAAACAATACAATTAACAGTTTCTCTAAAGAAAATTACTTTGGCACAATTCTAAAAAAAATATGGACAGGATCTGTATCCTGAAAATTACAAAATTCTGATGAAAGAGATCAAAGAAATCCTAAATAATTCAAGTAACACACCATATGCATGGATTAGAAGGCACAATATTACAAAGTTGTCAATTCTTACCAAATTGATTTATAGGTTTAGTGCACTTTTTGTCAAAATTTCATCTTTTTTTTTTTTTAGGAATTGAAATGCATTCTAAAATATATATCCTGAAGCATAAGTCCTAGGACAGCTAAAGCTATCTTGTAAAAAAAAGAAGAAAGTAAAATAAATCACCCTACCCAACACTGAAGATTAAAACATAGTAATTAATACAGTGTAGTAATAGCAAAAGGATACATATATGAGTCAGTGGAACAGAATATTGAACCGAGATACAGACCCATAGAAATATGTCCAACTGACTTTTGACAAAAATACAAAAATAATTTGATGAAGCAAAGGTAATCTTAGCAAAGATTGTTAGAAAAATTACATATCCACCATCAAAAGACTGCATTGAATCTCACAACTTTTACAAAAATTGACTAAAAATGAATCATAGATTTAAATATAAAAGGTAAAATGGTATAATTTTTAGAAAACAAACCTAAGAGAAGATCTTCAGAGTTTAAGAGTAGGGAAACAGTTCCTAGATTAACACCAAAATCACCATTCATAAGAGAAAGATTGATAAATTTATCATATCAGAGTATATCAGAGAAAAAAATAATTATAATAAAATTAATTATTTAATTATAATAAAATTAGAGAGAGAGCTGCTTCTCCAAGCAGAAAGGATAAGCTGACAGTGGATGCACTGTATTTTATAGTCTGGTTTGAGGAGGCAGTGTCTGATTTACGTAGGGCTCACAGATTGGTCACATCAGGTATGACGTTTACATAGCACGCAGGAAAGGTTGGCCACTCCACCCTAATCTTATTATGCAAATGGGCTTTCCAGTTGATCTGTGCCATCTTGTCTGCTTCTTACTTTTCACATGGCTGGCAGAGAAGGGAAGATGGAGCCACCAACTTCAACATCTCTAGTCTCTAGTTCCTGCCGGCATTCACCTATGCAAGTTCCCAGCTTGCTTGTCTATGTCCGTAGCTTGACTTTACAGGCTGCTCTTTGTTAGAAAATGATTTTGGCCTGCTTTTTATTAAAAAGAAAAGCCTTACCGAGGACTCTCATACCCTTACTATCTGCCTAAATGATTTCCTCTTAACTCCTGTATCAGTAGTCCTTCTTGTAGAGATCTTTTACTTCCCTCGTTAGTCTTATTCTTAGATATTTTATTTTGTGTGTGTGGCAGTTATAAATGGGAGTTAATTCAAGATTTGGCTCTTCGTTTGACTGTCGTCAATGCATACAAATGCTAGCAACTTTTGGACATTTATTTTGTATCCTGAGACTTTGATGATGTTGTTTATGAGTTTAAGAAGATTTTGCGCTGAGACAATGGAGTTTTCTAGATATAAGATGACGTCATCTGCAAACAAATAGATTGACTTCCTCTCTTCCCATTTGAATGCCCTTCATTTCTTTCTCTTGCCTGATTGGTCTGGCCAGAACTTCCAATACTATGTTAAATATAAATGATGAGAGAGGGGATCCTTGATTTTTGCTGTTTTTCAGCAGGGATGCTTCTAGTTTTTGTTCATTCAGCAAAAATGGCTGTGGGTTTGTTGGCTGTGGGTTTGTCGCAGATAACTTTTATTATTTTGATTTATGTTATTTCGATGCCAGTTTATTGAGAGTTTTAAAAAGGCTGTTGAATTTTTTCAACAGTCTTTCCTGCATCTATTGAGATAATCATGTGTTTTTTATCTTTAGTTTGTGTGTGTGTGTGTGTGCGTGATGAGTTACATTTATTGATTCGTGTATGTTGAACCAACTTTACATCCCAAGAATGAAACCTACTTGATCATGGTGGATAAAATTTTTGATGTGCTGCTGGATTCAGTTTGCCAGTGTTTTATTGAGGATTTTTGCATCAATGTTCATCAAGGATATTGTCCTGAAGTATCCTTTTTTTGTGTTTTTTGTATCTCAGCCAAGTTTTGGTATCAGGATGATGTGGGCCACATAGACTGAGTTAAGGAGGAGTCCTTCCTATTCAGTTTTTTTGAAATAGTTTTAGTAGGAGTGGTACTAACTTTTCATTGTGCATGTGATAGAATTCAGCTGTGAATCCATCTGGTCCTGGGCTTTTATTGGTTGGTAGGCTATTTACTACTGCCTCAATTTCAGAACTCATTAGTGGTCTCTTCAGGAATTCAGTTTCTTTCTGGTTCAGTCTTGGGCGGTTGTTATGTGTCCAGGAATCTATCCATATGTTCCAGATTTTCTAGTTTATATGCATAGAGGTGTTTATAACATTCTCTGATGGTTGTTTGTGTTTCTGCAGTGTCAGTGGTAATACTCCCCTTATCATTTCTGATTGTGTTTATTTGAATCTTCTCTTTTCTTCCTTATTAGTGTAGTTAGTGGTCTATTTTATTATTTTTTTCAAAAACTAGCCCTCAGTTTCATTGATCTTTTTAATGGTTTTGTGTGTTTCTGTCTCTTTCAGTTTAGATCTGATTTTGGTGATTTCTTGTCTTCTGCTAGCTTTGGGATTTGTTTGCTCTTGGTTCTCTAGTTCTTTTAGTTGTTACATTTAGGTTGTTAACTTGAGATCTTCCCAGCTTTTTAATGTGGGCATTTAGTACTATAAATTTCACTCTTATCACTGCCTTAGCTATGTTCCAGAGATTGTGGTACACTGTATCTTTGTTCTCATTAGATTCAAATAACTTTTCAAATTCTGCCTTAATTTCATTACTTACCTAAAAGTCATACAGGATGGGTTATTGAATTTCCACGTGATTGTATGGTTTTGAGTGAATTTCTTAGTGTTAATTTCTAATTAGATTGTACTGTGGTCTGAGAAACTGTATGTTAAAATTTTAGTTATTTTTCATTTGCTTAACTGATGATGTAATCAATTTTAGAGTATGGGTCATGTGGTGATGAGAAGAATGTATATTCTGTTGGTTTTGGGTGGAGAGTTCTGTAGATATCTATCAGGTCCATTTGATCCAGAGACGAGTTCCAGTACTGAATACCTTTGTTAATTATGTCTTGATGATTTGTCTAATATTGTCAGTGGGTTGTTAAAATCTCCCTATTATTGTGTGGGAGTCTAAGTTTCTTTGAAGGTCTCTAATAACTTGTTTTATGAATGTGGGGCTCCTGTATTAGGTACATATATATTTAGGATAGTTAATTCTTTTTGTTTAGTTGAACCCCCTACTATTATGTAATGACTTTCTTTATCTTTTTAAATATTTGTTGGGTTAAAGTCTGTTTTTGCCAGAAACTAAGTTGGCAACCCCTGCTTTTTTGTTTTTCGTTTACTTGGTAAATTTTTCTCTGTCCCTTTATTTTGAGCCTATGTGTGTCATTGCATGTGAGATAGGTGTCTTGAAGATAGCATAGCATTGGATCTTTTATCTAGCTTGCCATTCTGTGTCTTTTAATTAGGGCAAGTAGCCCATTTACATTCACAATTAGTATTGTTATGTGTGGATTTTATCCTGTCATCATGATGCTAGCTGGTTATTTTGCAGACTTGTTTATGTGGTTGTTTCATAGTGTCATTGGCCTATGTACTTCAGTGTGTTTTTATATTGGCTGGTAATGGTTATTTCTTTCCATATTTAGTGCTTCTTTCAGAAGCTCTTATAAGGCAGGCTGATGGTTACAAACTCCTCAACATTTCCTTGTCTGGAAAGGATCTTATTTCTTCTTTTATGAAGCTTATTTTGGCTGGATATGAAATTCTGGGTTGAAAATTATTTTCTTTAAGAATGTTAAATATTGTGCTCCAATCTCTTCTGGCTTGCTTGCGGGTTTCTGCTGAGAATTCTATTGTTAGTCCAATGAGCTTCCCTTTGTAGGTGACCTGGCCTTTCTCTCTGGCTGCCCTTATTTATTTATTTATTTATTTATTTTTAATTTCAACCTCAGATAATCTGACGATAATGTGTCCTGGGGATGATCTTCTTGTGGAGTATCTTACTGGAGTTCTCTGCATTTCCTGAATGTGAATGTTGACCTGTCTAGCTAGGTTGGGGAAGTTCTCATAGATGGTATTCTGAAATATGTTTTCCAGATTGGTTCCATTCTTTCCATCTCTTTCAGGTACAACAATCAGTCACATATTCAGTCTCTTTACATAATCACATATTTCTCAGAGGCTTTATTCATTCTTTTAAATTCTTTTTTCTCTATTCTTTTCTGGCTGTCTTATTTCAGAAAGAGAGTCTTCAAGCTCCAAGATTCTTTTCTCCACTTGATCTATTCTGCTATTAATACTTCTTATTACATTATGACCTTCTTGTGTTGTGTTTTTCAGCTCTATCAAGTTGGTTATGCTCTTTTCTATACTGGCTATTTGTCTGTCAGCTCCTGCAATATTTTATCATGAGTTTTAGCTTGCTTGCATTGAGTTAGAACATGCTCCTTTATCTCAGTGAAGATCAATTTTATCCTCATTCTGAAGTCCACTCCTGTCATTTTAACTATGTCAGTCTCCGCCCAGTTCTGAATACTTGCTGGAGAGGTAATGCAGTCATTTGGAGGAAAGAGGGCACTCTGGCTTTTTGAGTTTTTAGCATTCTTGCAGTCTTTCTTTTTCATTTTGGTGGGTTTATCTACCTTCAGTCTTTGAAGTTGCTAACCTTTGGATTTGTTTTTTGTTTTTGTTTTTTTTTTTCTTGTAAGAGTCTAGCCACTTGTCTATAGGGCTGCTGTTATTTGCTTGGAGTCTACTTCAGTCCCTAGTCACCTTAGGTTTTCTAGTACCTGGAGTTATCACTAGTGAAGCCTGCAAAAGAACATAGATGGTAGCCTGTCCCTTCCTCTGGGAGCTCTGTCCCAGGGTGGTAGGAACCTGTTGTTTTCCCAAACACACCTATAGGAGGTGACTGGAGACTCCAGCTGGGAGATCTGACCCAATCAGTAGAAACAGGACTGGAGACCTGTTTAAAGAATCAGTCTAGTCACACATTCATAGAGCAGCTGTGCTGTGCTTGGGTACTGCTTCCCCTGTTGGTACCCCAGGACAGCACAGGTCAGCTTGGGATCTCCAAAGACTGCAGGTTAGAATGGTTAAGTTGCCAAAACAGTAAAGATGGTGGCCCAACACTCCTTCTATAGACTCTGCCCCAGGAAGATTTCAAACCTCTGTTGGCCAGAGAATATCCACAGGAGTGACTGGAGACCCTAGTTGGAAAGTGCTCTGTGAAGAGAAACAGTTTGGGGACCCATAAGGAAGTAGCCTGGCCATGTATTTTAGAGCATGTGCCATGCTGGGGTGCTGTTACTGCCCTGGGTCAGCTTAGGCTGGAATGGCTGTGTCACCCAAACAGCAATGATGGTAGTCTGCCCCTCCCGCTGAGTGCTCTGTCTAGTCTCAGGTAGGTGCAGCCCTGTTGCTGGGAACTAGCTGGAATTCTAAGACAGTGGGTTTTATCCTGTTAGGAACTGTGAAAGTGGGGCTTGCAGATTGATGCTGCTTGTCCCCCTGAATTCAACTCCTTTCCAAGGGGTATGTACGGAGGTCCAACCCCTTGCCCTACCTGAGTTGCAGTTACCTTTTTCCGGGATCCTAGAGCCAGAGTATATAAAGCTCCTGGATCTCTGTGCATGCCTGAGCAGCTGCTCTGCTCAGAGTACATACAGCTCTACGTGACAGACCAAAGGCCCTGGTAAAGTGGGTTCATGAGGGAATCTCCTGACCTGAGGGTTGCAAAGATCCATGGGAGAAGTGTGGTTTCCTGGGGTTGCCCATTCACTCACCACTTCTTTGGGCAGGTGGAGGTTTTCTTGGCTCCCTGTCACTCCTAGATGGGCAATCACCCTGCTCTGCTTTTCTCTGTTTTCTGTGGGTCAAGGTGTTTTCCTGATAAGTTGAATACAAATACCTGGATGTTTCAGTTGAAGGTGTTATATTTACTTGTCCCTTTCATTTTTCTCCATGAGAGCCATGCACTATAGCTGCTTCTAGCCTGCCACCTTGGCCCCACTTCCTGTATTCTTTTTGTGTCTCTTCATGGGCATATCATAGCTAGCATCATATGAGAGGCTAGTAGGGGAGTCAGAGTTTATATTTCCGCTGCTAGGGGTCATAATGATCAAAAGGCTCATGTAGTTCTCAGTATCCAAGGAAGTTAGGAATCTAGATTTAGAGATGAGGACACGCAAATTATTTGAAATCTTGTCACACAGGAAAAACAGACTGACATAAATCTGAGTTCTGTACTCTTACACATGGCTTATCTGCTTTGCCTAGAGTATATGGTGTATACATTCCAATGTGTATACATTCCAAAATGTGTATAATCCTTAATCTGTAGAATAGCTAATTAGTTTCATATCATGGATAAAGCCACAAAGAGTTTCTACTAAGCTTTGCTTCCATTTATATTCATGACATTCGATGAAAAAAAAAATTTGAGTAGAGTCACCATCAAAGGTTTGAAAGATATTCTCTTGTTCTTTACTTTTATAACTTAAAATATACTACAAAAAGATTACCCAGTGATTGTAACCACATAAATCAGTCTCTAATGAGATTTATTAATTTAATTATAATATTCCATAATACATTTCGAAAAATAAGCACTGATTTAATTGTAAGGCAATTCCTATAGTGTGAATTTGAAGTCTGAGTGTTTTCAAACTCTTTCAGTCACACAATTTATTTCTAGAGCAAACATGAATTGAGTTCATCTTAAGTTAGCCACAAGAAATGCCTGATATTTTTTCATTTTTGACATATAGAAATGGCAATTTTCTATTATTCAAACTAATGGAATGTGCTAGGTATTTTGCTAAATAATGAAGACAACAAGCCAGAAAATTATGACCCTTTACTCCTGGAACTCAAAAGTTAGAGGGGAAATAGACATGTAAATAAATCTTAACAACTACTTTCCAACTGCTTCATTGCTCTTAAGGTTAGGAGGAGCAAGCAGGATCTGAAGATAATAAACTCTTTTTCTTTATTCTCATGCCAGATTTCAAAATATACTCTCGCATTATGCTTTCTCAATACTATAAAAAGAGAAACATCTCAATTAATGTTGCTTCATTCAGGAGATCATGTAGAATTGACAATGTTCAAAAAGATGTGGGTCTCTCACCACTTTTTCTCATCTCAGTAAAAGAACCACCTTTCTGCTTTGCTCATGTCAATATATGGGGCTATCAATGATTCTTTCTTTTTGGGTTATACCCAAGATAATACAATCCTATGAAAAACACTAGCAGAATATTTTCTGGGTACAATATCTCACCTCCTCCATCAGCACCACATTAGCACAATCTGCCAAATTTTTACTTAGGTAATTGTAATAACCTTCCAATTTGTCTCCATTATTCATATAAAAACCAAGGTAATAGTATAACTTTTCTGTTGCAACAATCTAAGAGATACCAATAAAACCTAGAATAAAAAGCAAAGGAGATGGTCAGGGCCTATTTAAGGACACCCCTCCCACTTATTCCCTACACTCTAGCTATGCTGGCTATTTTTTTTTTTTTTTTTCTCAAATACAACCATGACTTTCCATTTGAGGAACTTTACATATATTGTTTACTCTGTTTAGATTACTCTCCCAAAAAGGTTTGTACATTGTCTCTCACTTCACTAGGTTTCTGCTCAGTTGTCACATCTTCAGACTTGTCTTCCTAAACAGAACCTTCTATTGCTCTATAATTGCACTACAGATCAAAGATAGAGGACACCTAGTTTAATTTGAAGTTCATATAACCAATAAATATTTTATATTAAATGTTTGGTATAATTTCCAAGTGTTTTATGGTAGGTTTATATGGCATGGGACCTTCTTATACTAAAAATTTAGCATTTTTCTGAAATTCAAATTTAATTGTGAATCTTGTGGCTTGATTGGCTAATACTGGCATCTCAACAAATTATACTCTTCGTAGAATTTCACCTACATGATATATTATAAATGTATTTGCTTAGGGAATTGTTTTGTTGCATTCTGAGCAAATTCTCAGAACCTAGAGCAGAAACTCTCACATAAGAAATGCTTAGCAAATATTTGTTGAGGCAAGGAAGAAATAATTGTGTCTGTGTGTGTATGTGCATGTGTATGTGTGGTTGATTACATATGTATGTTTCACATTTGCAAAAATGTCTAGAAGACAAAGCTAGAAAAAATATTTTCTTCCAGTGCAGACTAGGCAGTTTTTACAAGTGACTCATTGAGCTCTGTGGAAATTGAAACATGAGAAAGAGTAATTGCAAAAGATATTAGAAATTAAGCAAGTTAGGGCAGGTTAGAAAACTTTATAAGGCTGCATAAAATAATCAGCTTCAGTAGGTGAAGACTTTGAAGCAACATTGCCTATGATTGAAGATGATTCAGAATGCAAATCTGGTTCCTTTAAGAAGTAACCGCTCTACAACTTGACAAAGAAATTATAATTTTTATTTTTTCCCAAATCTTTCCTATTTTTGATGATAGCATAATTTTAACTATCTGGACTTTAGCAACCAATATATTTTCAATAGTGTAACCCCTGCTGGGTCGATTCTGTGTGATGAGTACAAATGAAATTCTGGCAACTAATAAAAGGCCTCAAAGGTGCTGGCTACATTCGGGTAATCAGTAGAGATGAGATTTACTGGGTCCTACATAATGGAAGAAGGTAAAGAATATAAGATGCATATTCAGATTAAACTTAATGATTTTCATGATTCAAACCACAAGTCTGCAATATAATTATATATATAAAGCATTAAAATATATTTATTATATGTATGAATATTATGCATAAATATATATTACTATATATTATATGTAATTATATTATATATTCTACATATCATATATAACATATTATAATATAATATGTTAAATAACAAAATATTATAATAATTGTAATATATTATGTTAATATAATTATAATATAACATTATAATTATAATATGTTATATAGTTATAGATAATATGATTATATATTATCATTGTGTGGATTATTTAAAAATAATATATTAAATATGTAATAGTATATATGTGTTATATATAATATATATTTTAACTACTAACATTATATATATTATCTGTATAATATTATAATCATTGTGCAGATTATTTTTAAATAATAAATAACCATGAAAAAAGTGCCCTCTATTGTATCTGTCATCCCTGGTGCAATAATAGTGCCACAGAAGATGCTATTAGAAAACACGGTCTGGGGAAAAAAAAAATTGACGAATAAGAGGCAGGACTAACTTGCAGGTCTCACTGTGATGGACAGAACATTGTGTGAAGACTCACTTTGTTAACTTTTGCTCCAAGAACTACTGCAGGAACATACCAGGACATCTGAAGGAATACATGGACCCTTTGAAAGAAGTGGCTTGCCACTGCAAACTCCACGTGACAGCTGAAAAACTGGAAGTGCCCAAAGTGTGAGAGGGAAAAAGTCTACCTCCAAACACATTGCCTTTGGAGAACTTGAAAATCTAGATGATGGAAGAAGAATTTACCTAGAACTGGAATGAATTCAGAGAGCTGAGTACAATATAAAAGAAGCAGCAGCAATGGGAAGAGTAGGCACTTCCAGTTAGCAGGAAAGTTCAAGAAGCCATTTCTGACTTTATCTCACAGGGGTCCTTGGGGAGGGCTACTAGTGGAATCGGGGAAGGCCCACAGGGAGATAGAAACTTTCACTTGAATGTAGTAACAAATTCGACCAAGCATGAATTTTTCTGGGCAGGGTCTGGGAGGAGGCAAATAGGAAGTGCAGATATGAGCACAGAACCTGTGGCAGGTGGGGAGAGTGGGGCCTGAAAGTCCTGCTTGCTTTCTCAGTGGGGAGACATGTGGCCTGGGGCAAGGTCTCAGCCCTTCTCACCAGCTGTCTGTAAATAAATTTGATGCTGTTGGTGGAACATTGTGAGAGTGAGACTGACCTTGTTGCCTGGATGGGAGCTGGGTGAGACCTGTCACTGCTGGTTTTTCCCAAATTCCCTGGTGATGTGGATGATGCAGTAGAGGGAGCCATAATCCCCCGCTGCAAACATAATTCCATTGGCCTGAGAACCAACCCTGAGCCCCCACAGTGGCACTCCTAACCCTGGTTAAACCTGATGGCTTTCTCCACCTACCCTGGTAACTGAAGGCAAAAACATAATCTCATGGAAGATCTACGACCCTGCTCACCACCTGAGAAAACCAAATACTTATCCAGGTGATCTTAGAACAAACTTGTATCTCCCCATACTACTGCAGCTGATGCTCTCTTCAAAGTGCCACCTCTGCACTGGAGGCCAACCAAATCAAGCCATTACAGCAACTGAAAGAAGAATAGTGGTGCTCCAAGAAAAAAAGAAAGCAACAGTGAATTCCACCATCTGTAATATGCTATTTAACTAGAGATTCTGAGTCTATCCATGTGATAACTTCATTGCCAGCACAACCAGCATTCCATAAAACTAGTGCACTAAGCAAAACTGCAATCAAGGACCCTCACAAAGTTCACTTCATTCCCCTGCTACCTCCATCAGAGCATGTTCTGGTACCCCTAGCTGAGAGACATGAAGATGGATCACATGACAGGACTCTGCAAACACTCCCCAGGACCAGCACAGAACCCGGTAGCTCCGCTGGGTGAGTGGATCGAAAAGACCAATAAAAATCATTGCAGTCTGTCTCTTAGAAAGCCTCATCCCTAGGAGAAAGAAGAGAACACATTAATGGAGCACCCCATTGGACTGAAAAATCTGAACAAGAGTGCTTGAGCCCCAGATCTTTCCTCTGACATAGTCTACTCAAATAAAATAAAACCAGAAAAACTATTCTGGCAATATGACAAAACAAGGTTCTTAAACACCCTCAAAAGATCACACTAGTTCACCAGCAATGGATCCAAAGCACAAAAAAGTCTATAATTTGCCTGGAAAAGAACTCAGAAGGTCAATTATTAAAATCCAACATAAAGAAATGTAAAAAGTAACGCAGGATATAAATGGAAAAATACACAGAGAAATAGATAATATAAATAAAAAAAACAACTTCTGCAAATGAAAGGCACACTTAGAGAAGTAGAAAATACACTAGGAAGTGTCAGTAATATAATCAAACAAGTAGAAAGAACTTCAGAGATAAATGACAAGGCCTTTGTATTAACACAATCCAACAAAGAAAAAGAAAAAAGAATCAAAAAAATGAACAAAGCTTCCAAGAAGTTTGGGGATATGTTGAATGACCAAACCTAAGAAGAATTGGTGTTCCCAAGAAAGAAGAGTAATCTAAAAGTTTGAAAAACGTGTTTCAGAGAATAAGAGAGGAAAGCTTTCCGGGTCTTGCTAGAGATCTAAACATTCAAATATAAGAAGCTGAAAGAACACTTGGGAAATTCATCACAAAAAGATTATCACCTAGGCACATGGTCATCAGGATATCTAAAATCAAGATAAAGGGAAGAATCTTAAGAGCTGTGAGGCAAGAGTATTAGGTAACCTATAAAGGAAAACCTATCAAATTAACAGCAGATTTCTCAGCAGAAATCCTACAAGATATAACAAATTAAGCTCCTATCTTAAGCCTCCTTAAACAAAACAATTATCAGCTAAGAATTTGCTAACCAGGAAAACTAAGCTTCAAAAATCAAGGAAAGATATAGTCTTTTTTAAGCAAATGCTGAATTTGTCACTACCAAGTAAGCAATAAAAGAACTGTTAAAAAGAGTTCTAAATCTTGAAAAAAAAAAACCCTCAAAATACATCAGAATAGAACCTCCTTAAAACATAAATCTTACACAGCCTATAAAACAATAACACAATGGAAGAAAAAGAAACACAAGATATTCGGGCAACAAATAGTTAAATGAATATAATAGTACCTCACATGTGAATAGTAACAATGAGTGTGAATGGCCTAAATGCTCCACATAAAAGATACAGAATGGCAGAATGGATAAGCATTCACCAACCAAGTATCTGGTTTCTTTAAGAGATTCACCTAACACATAAGGACTCATATAAACTTAAGGTATAGGTGTGGAAAAAAATTCCATGCAAAGGACACTAAAATGGAGCAGAAGTAGCTATTCGTATATCAGACGAAAAGGACTTTAAAACAACAGCAGTTAAAAAAGACAAAGAAGGGGCCGGGCGCGGTGGCTCAAGCCTGTAATCCCAGCACTTTGGGAGGCCGAGACGGGCAGATCATGAGGTCAGGAGATCGAGACCATCCTGGCTAACAGGGTGAAACCCCGTCTCTACTAAAAAATACAAAACACTAGCTGGGCCACGTGGCGGGCGCCTGTAGTCCCAGCTACTTGGGAGGCTGAGGCAGGAGAATGGCGTAAACCCGGGAGGCGGAGCCTGCAGTCTGCGGTGAGCTGAGATCCGGCCACTGCACTCCAGCCTGGGCGGCAGAGCGAGACTCCGTCTCAAAAAAAAAAAAAAAAAAAAAAAAGAAAAGACAAAGAAGGACATTGTATAATGATAAAAGACTAGTCCTTTAGGAGAATATGACAATCCTAAATAGCTTCAGTAGGGTTAATACCGATTCTTCTTTGAATGTCTAATAGAATTCAGCTGTTAATTCATCTGGTCCTGGACTTTTTTTGTTGTCTATTTTTTTTTTTTTTTTTCTGATTCAATCTTGCCGCTTGTTATTAGTCTGGTAAGGGTTTGTATTTCTCCCCAGTTTCATCTATGAGAGCTGTATATTTTCAGAAATTTATCTATGTCCTCCAGATTGTTCAGTTTGGCACATAAAGGTGTTCATAGTAGCTTTGAATGATCTTTTGTATTTCTGTGGTATTGGATGTAATATCTCAGTTTCATTTCTTATTTTCCTTATTTGGATTTTTTGTTGTTGCTAATTGTTGGTCTATCAATTCTGTTTGTCTTATCAAAGAACCAGCTTTTTGTTTCAATTATCTTTTGCTTTTTTTGGTTTCAGTTTCATTCAGTTCTGCTCCTTGTTATTTTTCTTCTGCTGGGTTTGGTTTTACTTTGTTCTTGTTTCTGTAGTTCCCTTAAGTGTCACATTAGCTTGTCTCTTTGAGCTCTCTCAGACATTTTGATGTAGGCATTTAATACTATGAATTATTTCATCTTAGCACTGCTTTACTGTATGGCAGAGGTCTCGTTAAATTTTGTTACTATTATCATTCATTTCAAAAGATTTTTTAGTTTTCATCTTGATTACATTGTTCACTCAAAAATAATTCAAGAGCAGATTACTTAATTTCGATGTACACGGACTGTCAGTTTTTTGTTGCTCTATTAGTTATGGTGAGAATAGGTTCAAAACTCCCACTATAATTATAAATTAAAAAATAATTTCATATTTTTTCAAATTTTGCTTGATGTATTCTGAGACTATTTCATGATGTATATACAAATTTATAATTGTTATGAATTATTGGTAAATCATTCTTTCAATCATAATTCACAAATGCTTCTTTAAACACAAAAATGATTTTTACTTTGCATGGTAAAATATAGGCACACCAGACTTTTGATATTAGTATTAATATCCCATTGATGTTCTTTCATCTCACTTTTATATTTAGTATTTTAGCATTTTTGTGTGCATTAATTAGTTATTTGTACTGCCAATCTAAAAAGAATGACTCTGTCACAAATGATTGCTTGTCAGCCTAAATCTGTTAAGATATGTATTTTTTTTTATAGTATGATATTGGACATCAGTTTTCCTTGTAATTGTGCTCACTTTTGATTTATATATATTTGAGCACATATTATCAGATGTAGAGAACTTAGAAGAATTATCCCTTTTCAGTAACCAAAGCATGTTACATTGTGATATAATCCCATATGTCTCAGGTAGCGTTTTTCTTCTATTGCCCATTTTGGTGCTATAAATATAGTGATGTTACCTCTCATCTTGTTAATATTTGCTGGTAAAAATTTGTAACACTTATTATCCATCTATCTGTGTCCCTCTATTATAAATATTATAACATTATAAATGCTGCATTTTATAATTTTATTTTATTATCTGGTGTGGAAACTTCATTTATAAAATGAGACAGTTTAGTCCATTTATATTTATCGTGATTTATGAAACAAAACTACCATTTTACTGAGTACAATTCACTTACTTTCTGTTTCTTCATTTAACTTCACGCTTTTCTTCTTTGGGTTGACTGAATTTTTTTCTAATGTATTTTTCTTCCAATAAATTAGAATATATATACATATAGAGAGAATATATGTAAATATGTATGTGATTATATGTATTCATATATATATAATCTTTAACTTAGTATTTACTCTAGGTCTTTTAGAACCATAATTAAGTTTTGGGTAAATCTGTATCTTTAGCCCTTTTTACCAAAAATAATAATCCAAAAGCTATTGCCCTAGAAATTTGCTGGTAATCCATCTATAAAAACTCACATTTTTATGTTATTGCAATAAATACATACATAAACAAATTAAAGCCCTGATAAGTATGTGGTGTAAACATTTCCACTGTTACATATTTTAAGCCACCAATGTTATTTCTCTGAATGCTGAGAAGAGATGTGAAAAACTGGCTCTCATGAGCAGGTATATTCTAGCTCCTGCCCATCACTACTTAGAATGCTTAAATTCTCTTTGGTCTTATATGTTACTTTTCTTCTGATATTTTAGTTCTATTTATTTTTTTCCTACAGGTACTTTTTTATACTTTTAACACGTGAAAATGAAATACTCTTGAATGTACATTTTAATATGATTTTACGATTACAGAAGCACTGGATTGTGTAAAATTAGAACATACAAAAGTATACAAAGAAATACATCTATAAAAACATATAGTCCATTATCTAGAGATAACTTCTGTTAATGCATTAGTGCTTATTTTTGTATAGCTTCACACACACACACACACACACACACACACACACACACACACTTCTGGAAGTTTATTTTGTGTTTATTAGTAACTTTTCAATTTTTTTCTATTTATTTTGCAATAATGTTTTGTCTTTATTGTGGACCTAACTTTTTAAATGTCTTTGCTTATTTACACCTACTTATTTCATAGATTCTAACAGTTTGCTTTATCATCTAAAACTCTATAACCTGCAAATCTTACGCAAAAGTAAATGTTTTCCTACTGTATTTTTTATATTTATTTGTAATCCAACTCACAGCAGTGTTTTCATTGGGAATTCTGTGTAGCTTGGTTTGACTGTGTTTTTCTCTGTAATAATTTTTCTTTCTTTCTTCTTCACATTCATAATTTTCACTCCCCGAAATATAATTTTTAAATTTTAGTTTATTTTTCTCTTAGTTCCTATGCTACAGGGGTATTATGAATTCAAACACCAAACCTATATTAGAAACATCACACATTGTCAGAGGATTTATTTTGCCATCCAAATCTCAGACACAGATATAAAACGTTCCTCTTTTTCTACCTTGTATCATTAAACAGAATACTTTCTCCAGACTTCAGCTAATGAGACAATATTTCAAGACATTTAGCAATTACAAAAGTCTCACTTCCAACTTTCAAACTATTACATTATTTCCTATCCCTGTTTGTATATTAAAATGAAAGATATATGACAAATGAAATAATTAGCAAATCATAAGCACATTAGAAGTGGTTAGTATTCATACACTCTCCCCAATACACACAGCAGCCACTTCATTAGCTCATATAGTTAAAGCTATGATTTTTACACTTTCTTCTTTATTTACATTGAAGAAAAATGGGGCTATAACTAGGGTAATGGAGGAGGGGGAAGGAGGGCATAACAGGAAATAATAACTTCTCTAGCTTGTCAACCTATTCTCTATTGCAAGAACATCAAAATTTTAGAATCATTTTTGAGATTCCATAGAATTTTTTTCATAAACAAGTATTCTCAGCTACTATATGTTATGGTTTATTTCCTTCCTATTTTTCTCTTGTTATTTTAATTAATAGGGTCTCCTTGGGCATTTTTTGATCCATGAAGGCCAAGAGCCACTTGCCACCACAAGCTAATTTGCAATCACAATAGTTATACATAGGCCTGACTTCTCACTACCAACAAAAGAATGGAATCATCACTTATGTTGCAAGCCAGCTTGCTTTGGATTATTTAAGCCAAAATTTAATGATATTATGCATGTGTGTGTTTACAAACATATATACGTATATATGAACATGTACGTATGTGTATATATCTATACACACGTGCATATGTATATACATATACCCATACATGCATACATATACACAGACACACATGTATGCATGTGTATGGGTTCCATTTAAGGCAAAATACAAATTGTTCATTCCTGTCTAAATTTCACTTTACAAGTACTCAAACAATGCTAAGTTTCTTGTGTTCCAGAGCTTCCCAATTATTTTAGTCACATGGACATGCTTAGTATTATATTTGTAGCTCCACTACTTCCCTTAAACATGAATTCTAAATTTGTAAAGAATCTTTGCTTGCTTCAATTGCTAGGCTTTATTGAGCTTATTCCTGTGTGTGTTCACTTTCTTGTTTTTAGGGACAAGGTCTCACCATGTTGCCCAGTCTGGTTTCAAACTCCCAGTTTCAAGGGATCTTCCCACCTAAACCTCTCAAAGTTCTGGGATTACTGGCATGACCCACTGTGCCTGGTGTATTGAGGTTATTCTTACCCCTAAAAAACTCAGATATTTTAATCTTAAGTTTGATGTTTTCTATAAAATAGGAACTGTACCTAAATTTCCAGCTATACTTAGCCCAAGCAGTCCACCAGACAAGGCCAGATACACCAGAGTCTCAGTACTGAGCACATCTTAGCATAGATTTGGGATTTATAAACTTCTGCTTCAAAATATATAAATTAATTATTTATATATTGTTGATAAGTAATGTTTATTTGACATTTTAAAAAAATCAACAAATATATATATATATTTTTTTTTTTTTTTTTTTTTTTTTTTTTTTTTTTTACTTTTTCCACCTGGTCCTGCTAACATTTTTTAGAACTGAGTCACTTAGTAGAAGAAAAATAAATTTTTCCAAAAACTTGATTTCAAAAAACAATTAATTCTGACTGTGTAGAAAGAATCTTTGTTTTCCTATTGATATTTCTCTGTTAAAAAAGTGACATACCATTAAATTACATATTAGTTATAAGCTCTTTGTATTAATTTAATGAAAGATATAAAAACTTATAGAATATACTAAATGTAATTTTACATAATATTTAATCAACTGTTAAATTACCTTTAACTTTTTAAAATGCTATTTATAAAAAATAGTATTATGATGCAACTGTTAATGTATATTTGACAGTGTTTAGATAGTATTAAGAAAAAATATAAATGAATTTAATGCAAAAATATCAAGATCAAATTGGAAATATATTGGATATGACTTGGAGATTTTCAAATAACTTCTTGATATAAAAATATATGTATTTTGAATACATATTAATATAGTTCAAATAGAAATGGTAAATTATATATTAAGAATATAGCCAGTGGTTCCTACTCTGTGGCATAACTAATTATACAGGACATAACAATATTCAAACTGCAATAACATCTGAACTAGAAGGCCTATAATTTAATAGTAAAATAAAATAAGTCAGGAAAATTAATAGTGTGATTATATTAAAAATACAAAATTCATTTCTTTAATATAATTGACATTTAATACAACCAAGTTCGTGATTCAGCATTTTTAATATTGCCATTATTACATCACTTAAGGGAAATTAAAAATGAAAAGCACTAAACTGCTAGATATTAAAGCAAAATGTAAATGGAGAGGCAGAAAACAAATTAATAATATTTATGATTAAGAATATGTGCTTATGATATTAAAAGAGAAATTGAATTCAATTATTTTAATTCATAAAATTTTAATTCATAAAGTCTTCATAGGATAATATATTGGATTCTTTTCTTATTATTCTACCTAAAAATGGTAATTATTTTCTTTAAAGTTAAATTCTAGAATGTGAGCCAGAGTTCACACTAAGATAGTATGTTAAATTTTGTTAAATATGATGCTGCCCTCTAAAATGCCATGATAAATTGGTTGTTCTCCAGTGTTTTCAATATGTTGCTTTACATATCTTCTGCATCTTGGAATATGAGGATGTTGGCCTCTCCTGAGGAGTGGTGGAGTCCTAAGAGAATCTGTGATCCAGACCCCAGGCTGCTTATGCCTGGATAGTTATGTGAAAAAAATAAACACTCTTATTAAGTCAATGATATGTTTTGTGTCTGGTAAGCAGTAGGACCTATATATTCATCAATGCTATATCTTTCAACTTTATTAGATATTGCCATTCAGTTTTCCAAAATGGTTGTGTAAACCACATTTGCAAAACAAGTTATAAGGTTCTTATCATTGCACCTCTCCCCAGATTTCAATTTTATTGTCAGATTTGAAATTGTGTCAAAATAATCAGTGTGAAATGCTATTCCTTTTTAAATGTAATTTGTATTTCGTGATTACTGGTGGTGAGATACTTTCTAAGCAGCCAATTTCACAAAATTCTCATGAATATTTTTTCCACTTTTCAGTGACATGAGATTGTTTACCATATATATGTGTAGATACACACAAAATATATATTCAAAGTATAATATATTCTATACATATTCTATATAATAAATTGTATTCAAAATATATATTAAATATGTACATTTACAATATATTAAGAAAATATAAACTAATATATGTTGAATACTACATATTAGATATATATGTATTATATATACCATACATAGTAAATAGATATAATATATATTCAATAATATATTTTATCATGTAATTTATTAATACACATTATTATATATTTATAAATTCAGTATTATATTTATAAAGTCAATTTTAAATTCAATATTATATATTCAACATAATAATACATATTCAGTAAATACATAATAAAAAATATTGAATAGATATAGGAGCTTCTTATATATCACATTCTAGGATTTTCATAAAAAATGCTGAATAATGTGAGTGATTAAGGACATTCTTAATTTTTAATATTTTACTGGCAATCATGCTGGGGAATTACCTGTAGATATTAGCATAGTCTATTACATTGAAGTGTATTTTGTTTATTATGTTAGGTAAGTACAAATGCATTCCACAAGCTTTTCTCATGTTTGAAGAAAAAAAAAATTATGTGGCCCATTGCTGTGCGGAAATAAATTAACTGATTTTACAATACCCAACATGGTTTACCTTTTTAAAATAAAGAATATTTAATCTTGTTATATTTTAATTTAAAAATACTGCATGTTAAATATGCTAGAATATTACTTTGAATCTGTTTTCATTTATTAATAAAGGAAAATATTTATTCTATGCTTTCCTAATTTATATATGTGTTTTCTGGCATTATTGTTATGCTGGTGTCATAAAATTAATTCCTAATCTTATCAGTTTCTCAGTTCAAAATCTACTTTATAACATATGACTAAACCGTTCTTAAGAGAAAGACTTTTTGTGATAAATAATTTACTTTCTGTTGTGGACTGAATATTTGTGTTCCCCCCAAATTCTCATGTTGAAAGCCCAACTCCCAAGGTGCTGGGAGAGTATATTAGAAAGTGGGGCCTTTGGAAGGTAGTTAGGTTTAGATAAAGTCATAAGGCTGGAGACTCCATGATGATTGTCCTTGTAAAAAGAAAATGAGACTAGTGTTCTCTCTATCTATGACAAGCAGGCTTCATTCTGCAAACTGGAAAAGAGCCTCCATAAAAAATTAAATAAACTGGTGCACTGATGTTGGACTTCCCAGCCTTTAAAAACATGAGAAGTGTGTTTTAAGCAAATCAGCCCATGGTATTTTTGTCATAGCAGCCCAAACTGGCTAAGATACCTGGTAGTTGCTTCAGTAGCACTCATTGACATTCTTTTTTAAGTTTCTTTTAAAGCAGTCTTTTTGTGGTTATATTTCTGTTTAGGTTTCTTACTTATTATATCAAAAGTTTTAAGAAAATACTTCACAAAAATGTATTGGAATACATTTCCATATTACAATGTTATTTTTATCTCTCTTTTTATAAAATTAGATTTCTATTTTGTTAGCATCTAATTTTGAGTCTTTTATGGTTGATTTTTATTAACTTCTTCACTACACTTACAATTTAGACCTTATTTCTGTTTATAACTCATTAATTCCTTCTCTTAGCTTAATTAATTCCCACATTCTAATTTTCACAGATTAGTTTTAGTTCCTTCTTGTAATATTTGGTGCAGTTTAAATCAATAATATCTTGTTTAATAATTAAAACATGGATTTGCTTTTGTTAACTTTTTTGGTTAATCTAGGTTTCACAGGTGATGTTTCATTATTGTCTTTCTGTCTCATATATCATAGAATTTTTGTTTATCTCATCTTCAGTGTTATTTAATGAGTTTCCTTATTCTTCAATAGTTTATGTTCTAAAAGTTAATTTATATTTAATGTTTATGTAATGCCAAAGAAAGAACAGCCCCTTGCACATGGTGTAAGCTGTAGGTGGATCTACCATTCCACCTGTATGTGGAAGATAGTGGCCCTCTTCTCACAGCTCCACTAGGTGGTGCTGTAGTAGAAACTCTTTGTGGGGTCTCCAACCCCATATTTCTTTTCTGCACTGCCAAACTTCTGCCTGGACATCTGGGAACGTCTATACATCTTCTGAAATCTAAATGGAAGTTCCAAAATGCCAGTTCTTTAATTCTGTGCACCCGCAGGCTCAACACCACATGGAAGCTTCCAAGGCATGGGGCTTACACCCTCTGAAGCCACAGCCTGAGATCTGCATTGGCCCCTTTCAGCCACAGCTGGAGCATCTGTAATGCAGGGCACCAAGTCCCTGGACTGCACACAGCATAAGGACCCCGAGCTGTGTCCACAAAACCATTTTTTTTTCCTCCTAGACTTCCAGGTCTGTGATGAGAGAGGCTGTTGCAAAAGTTTCTGACATGACCTGGAGACATTTTCTACATTGTCCTGGTGATTCACATTTGGCTCATTGTTAGTTATGCAAATATCTCCAGGCAGCTTGAATTTCTCATCAGAAAATGGGGTTTTCTTTTCTATCACATTGTCAGGTTACAATATTTTTGCTTTTATGCTCTGCTTTCCTTTTAAAACTAAATGCCTTTAACTGCACCCAAGTCACCTCTTGAATGCTTTGTATTGCTTAGGAATTTATTCCACCAGATACCCTAAATCATCTCTTTCAGGTTCAAAATTCCTTATTCAGGTTCAAATTTCAAAGCTCCAGATCTCTAGGGAAGCGGCAATGTGTCACCAGTCTCTTTAGTAAAACGTAACAAGAGTCACCTTTGTTCCAATTTCTAACATGTTCCTCATCCCCCTCTGAAACCACCTCAGCCTGGATTTCATTGTCCATATCATTATCAGTATTTTTTGTCAAACCCATTCAACAAATCTCTAGAAAGTTCTAAACTTTCCCACATTTTCTTGTCTTTTTCTGAGCCCTCCAAGCTGTTCCAACTTCTGCCAGTTATCCAGTTCCAAAGTTGCTTCCACATTTTGGGGTATCGTTTTAGCAATGCCCCCACTCTACTGGTACCAATTTACTACATTAGTTGGTTTTCATGCTGCTGATAAAGACATACTAGAGCCTGGGAAGAAAAAGAGGTTTAATTGGACTTACAGTTCCACATGGCTGGAGAGGACTCAGAATCATGGTGGGAGGTGAAAGGAACTTCTTACATGGTGGTGGCAAGAGAAAATGAGGAAGGTGAAAAAGCAGAAACCCCTGATAAAACCCTCAGATCTTATGAGACTTATTCACTACCATGAGAACAGTATGGGGGAAAACTCACCTATGATGCAAATTATCTCCCAGCAGGTCTTTCGCACAACATGGGGGAATTATGGAAGTACAATTCAAGATGAGATTTGGGTGAGATCACAGAGCCAAACCATATCACCAGGGGACTTAGTACTGGTAAAGGCACTTTCCCTCCCTTTTTCCCTCTCTAGGCTCAGAGTGGGAGAGACTTTAGATTGTATTTCTTTCTACTCCTACCACAGTAAAGATCACTGAAATACACTTTTTGATTCATTGTACTTGAATAAAGCCCTGGGAAACTGAAATAATTACCTCTGTTGACCCAGAAGAGCACCTAAAGTACACATGAGAAGAAATCAGAGACCTCAAGCTAAAAATTACAAAAGCTAAGTGCCAATAATTAACGTTCCATAGATATCCTCTTTATAGTCTCACGTATGCTTGCTATTCTCACCTTTGTTCTGTTCCTCACCATAAGGCATCTTTGTCAAGGACACCTTAGTCATGAACTCCCAAGGTATTATCTACTCCCCTATGCAGTTATTTCTTTTTTACAGTTTAACTGCCCCATACAAGATTTAACTTATTTCACCAGGGTGAAACAGCTCTAGCCACAACATTGTTTTCAGAATGTTTAGTCTATTTTACTTTTTATTTCTGTTATCTTTGGCAGATTTTTCATGTTAGCTCCTCTATGTATAATACTCATATTTAGTCTATGCATACTTAAACTTCTTGTAAAATTTGTTTCTTCTCGCCTAGAGGTCATCAAACTCCAAATGATTATGCAAGTGGAGCCTCAGACAATGGCTCTTTTTACCAGGGACCCTTAGATAGGCCTCTGAGAGAGCTCTGACTGCTATTTTCTCAAAACAACACACCCTGTCAGCATGAAGGGGTTAAGAGTGGTCATCATCCCTATCCTAAGGGCAGTTAGATATACCTCTTCCTAGGGGGGATTGATGATGGCTGTAGGAGGCAGACAGGTCCCTAAGTAGAAAGGGGTGGGTCCCTGGTGAGGCTTGACTTTCAAGCCAGTAATGTCCTGAAGCCTGGGTGCAGGGCTGCCAGTTCTGGGTGGAGTTCACAACCCAGAGTGGGGACTTCCTTGATGACTTTTGGCCAGTCAGATGGTGCTTTTTCCGGACCCATTCCAGGACCAATCAGCATGAACTTCCTTTATTCTGAGCCTATAAAAACCCTGGACTTAGCCACACATCAGCTCTACCTGGCTGTGGATAGGAGATACCCACTTTGGGTCTCCTCTCTACCAAGAGCTGTTTTGTCACTCAGTAAAGCTCTTCTCTGCCTTGCTTACCCTCCAGTTGTCCATGCAACCTTATTCTTAATGGACATGGGACGGACTTGGAACCTGCCAAATGGTGGATGTGAAAAGGGGTGTAACACTTTCCTTGCTAGCTTGCTGAGCTGTGGGTGGTAGCAAAAAGGGCTGTAACACATTCCTGATTGGTTCACTGAGCTGCAGGTGGTGCCACGCTCTCATTTGTCAGGCTGTTAGAGTGAAGACAAGCAACACTTCTGGGGTCCCAGGCCTTGGAATTCCCCAAGCCAGAGGCGTAACACTATAGCCGTCCTGCCCTCCGCTGGCATCAGGCAGTCACCTCACATGACAGCAAGTAGCAGCAGGACTGGGCTAGCCCAGGAGCCATGGGCCTGAGCGGGGCAGGGGGACTGAACGAGCTGTAACACAAATAACTGAAACATGCCCACTCTTCAATTTACTGTGCTATGGGCAGCAGGAATAAGAGAGTTGTAACACTTCCTCCCTCACCCCTTGGGGCTCCACAGTTGCTGGCCTCTCTGAGTTTTCTGGCACAACCACATTTTCCTTGTACAAATGTCAGTGCCCATGGCAGAAGCTGCCTGTGCTACATCTGGCCCAGCCATAGCTTTTCATGGAGCTGGCACCTTTGCCTGTGCCTGGAGCTGCCTGCCCCTGCCATAGCAGTTGGCACCCCTGGCTGTGCATAATGGCTGGACCTCATGCTTGCTGACTCACAGACCCCTTACCACTCTGTACCTGGCTCACCCTTGGTGCGTGTGGGATTTGGGCGGGTATTGTGAGCTGAGCATAGCTTGCTGAGCCAAGTGGGTGGAACAAACTCAGTGAGTGTGAGTGAAACTCAAGCAGAGGTGGCACCAGACACAGAGGTTTCCAGCTGGCAAAGCAACACCTGAAAGATCCTGTGACAGTGGAATCACTGGTTTATGCATATGTTCAGACTCATTAAAATGTACATATTAAATATTTGCAGTTTCTTAGATACCGATCATGCCTGAATAAAGGTTTAAAAACAAACAACAATGAGTAATCTTTCCATATACTGACATTAAATGATTAAACTAGGACACATTAATAGAAAAAAAACAAGTGAACAAAAAGTGAATATGATATGCAACTGTCTATCTAAAAGAGAGGAAAGGATATAAATAAATATATGTGTGTATATGTGTGAGAATGCTTATTTTTAATTGAGAAATAAACAAAATTTTAATTAAAAATGTAGTTATCTACAGGGAGAGGAAAGAACTAGACCTGAAGGAATAGAGATAGAAAGTAATCTACTCTAAATAGATCTTGTTTCATAGATTTGACTTCAACATCTCATAAATGTTTTACATATTTACACAAAAATTAAATGAAAAGGCAGTTTCTAAATATTGAAGGTTAAAAAATAAAAGAAAACTTAAAAATATATAAATAATTTAGCAAAATGTTTCAATTTGATTATATGTTGTATTGATATTTATAAATTCAATGACAATAATTTCAATATCTCATAAACTTTGAACTATTTAATGTAAATATTGCTTTTAGGGTTAAACTGGAAAGTAATGTAGATAATGAAAGGAAAAATAAAAACAGGTTTATCACTCAAAGCACATTACAATGATTAACAAAAATCTAAGTTATTTACTCTTTTGATATAAACTGTTAATATTGTTAGATAAAACATTGTTAAATTTGAATTTCAGACTAATAAGAATCATTTTTGTAGTATATCTATTCACCAAATATTATATAGTCCATGCTTATACTTTAATTTGCTAAATCTTGCACCCCTATATGCACCTCTTCTTTAACATAGAGGAAAGAGCATTTTTATATCTTCTAAAAAATTGTATTTCATTTCATATAAAAGTAAAATAAGAAAACCTTTTCTTTCCTTTTTTTTACTTTTCTTTTTTTGTCGTTGGCAAACTAGAGCAAAGTAGTATTTTATAAGTTCTAATATATGTTTTATTAATGAATACACAATAGCATGATATATGTTTCCAATACTTATTGCTATTTTGAAAGATATATAATAATATCCGATATTTTGCTGAATGTGTAAACTATAGAATATAACAACACATTTCTTTTGTACTGCTCCATCAACATGAAATAATTAGATGACCAGGCTATACTCTAAATATTTTCTCATGATTAATTTGACCTATGGTAAGTTATTAATATGAATCATCTCAGAGATAAAGCGTATTCTATAAAGAATGTGATGATGATTATTACCTGTCTGTATAAGTATTCCTTCCAAATAAAGTATTTGTTTAATCTGCCAAGCCTGAACTAGGGAATTACCTGCATATAATATTTCCACATGCTGAAAGTTGTTCTATTGACTGCTAAAGAGACTATGGGCTCCTCCTTGGACAATAATGGTTTCTTCTACTATGCTTATAGAAATATATAACACTTTCCTAGAAGTTCATATAAAGAGCTATAAGAGATTTATTTTTGCATAGTAGGAAAGACTTATGAGCTGGCTATCTTCTCATTTAAAACCTCAAAAGAGCTACACAAGCATCCAAACAAACACATGTATTGTGAATACACACAAATCTCTTTGCTACCAGCTTTGTGCATGCTTAATGGAATATCCTTAACCAGCTTGAATTATCTGCCAAACTCTTTCTTATTAAAAACTCAGCTAACTCATCTTTTTTTTTTTCTCAAAGCCTAAAATGTCAAGGCTGAGTTTGAGATGTGTTCTCCAGTTTTACGTTTCTAATTATACTTTTCTGATAGGATATACTTAACTATATTCAATTAATTCATTATTTTGCTGGCTTTCCTCTAGATAGCAATAACATCACCACTGTTTAAAATAGTACCTGTCATAGTAGGTTTTCAAAAAAACGTTGATGATGGATGGCATATACTTTCATGCTTACGATAGAAAGATACATCCCAGAGAAAATTTAATATTATCAGTATATTTTACTGGTTTAACTGCCACTTAGAAATTTGTAAACTTATGCTTCATGAAACCATGTAATGATTTAGAGAACATAAACACTAACATTTGGAACTTACCATAGACTTATTCTCTGAAACACCTTTTATTATTATTATTATTATTATTATTATTATTATTATTATTATTTTGACAGAGTCTTGCTCTGTCACCCCGTCTGGAGTGCAGTTGCACAATCTCAGCTCACTGCAATTTCCACCTCCCAGGTTCAAACGATTTTTCTGCATCAGTCTCCTGAGTAGCTGGGATTACACGTGTGCACCACCACACCTAGCTAATTTTTATATATTTAGTGAAGATGAGGTTTCATTATGTTGGCCAGACTGGTCTTGAACTACCAACCTCAGGTGATCCATTGTCCTTGGCCTCCCAAAGTGCTGGGATTACAAGCGTGAGCCATTGCACCCATCCTGAAGCACATTTTTTAATTTTAAATAATCCGTTTAACTCCACTCATCCCATATGGTAGAATATTTTCTTACTCTAAAATATCAAAATTTCAAAAGCTGTTGTTCCTTTAAATTTTTAAACTAATAATTTCATGAAAATGTAAATAGTTATAACTATAATTTGGTTCAATAAGAAAAGCGATGAATATGGTAACCTGAAATATCCAGGCAGGTACAGTAACCCAAAATATAACAAAGGTTTATGCTATCTAAGTGTTTATTAACAAGCTATTCATAGTTATGATATTACAGAGGGAAATTAAAGTCACCATAAGACAAAAATACTCACTAATAACTGAGAATTTATAAATGTATTTCCACTAAAATATGTCCCTTCTTCTAACTCTGGAATTAGTCATTGGTTTATTGAGCACTCTCAAATCAGTGGGAACATAATTTAAATATGATATTGTTTTCCAACAATTACTGCTTTTAGCTGTGGTCTATCAAATTACCCTTTTCAATCACTGCAAAGGAAACTAGACAATTCATATAACTTCGTATTGATTTTATTTGTGAAAAGTCTAGTCCCATATAATTCAGGTGAAATATCTAATGATATATTCTTATGCCTTTCTCTGGCACAAGCCCTTTTTCGTGCTTCTCTGTGACTGGAAATAAGGATGAGGAGGGGGAGACAGGAATTTTCTTAAAGTCTCTTGCTAACTGTGGTGGTGAAGGGTGTGCTTCTTGATTTCACTATATTTTTCTTGAATCCACTTGAAGCTAATGTTCTCTTCCAAAATGACTAGCCAATTTAAAGGTTGGCATGATTTTTTTAGGATATTTGTGTTAAGGTTATTATTATTATTATTATTTTATCTGCAACCCCTAATGTGGACATTCTCAGAAAAAGCCAGCCAAATGAAGTCTTTCATGAATCCCAGGCATGTCACATAACCTCAGCCCTTTCTCTGGAAGGAACAGTTTCTAATGGGTACACTAAAATCTAAGAATTCACCACTATATAATTTATCCATGTAATCAAAAACCACTTGTACCCCAAAAGCTATTGAAATAACAAAAAATATATGGGCATTTATACTTATTCTGTCTTATTACCAAGCCATGTGATTTTATGTATTCCCTTGTATGAAATCACAGGGAAATATTGAAGTCATCTTCTGAAATTTCTAAGGGCTTTAGAGCATAGAGTTGCCAAGTCTTCTTTCCAGACACACTATTTTTTCTCTGCTGTAAGCTGCTACAAAAGCCTTTTCATGTCCAAAAATTCAACTCTAGAAGAAAGTACCTTTCTCTACACTTAGGTTCTAAACTCCTATACAATTTGTCAATTGCTCCAACAACTCTCTCACAAGGATTAGCCTCATTTTGATGGTAGCACAAATTCAGACCCCCAGAATCTGCCACCAAATAACCATCTAAAAGGATAATTAAATGTCAGTTTTTCTTTCAAATAGGCATTCTTAGTGTCCATATATGTGGATCCCTTGAACCACTCCATCCCAACTTTGAAGATGGAAAGATACTTGCTGTCATCTCAAACACTGCACATTCAGACATGACGCTTCACCATTCTCGTGGGCTCTAGAATTTTCTTAAAACTCAAGTAGGAGAGATGAGAAATGAACTGCTGGCTGAAGGTAAGGCAACAGACATTTTTGCTGAGTGATAAGCTTGAAGAATGTGTCTGACCTTGTGTTTTCTACTACTGGTAAAAGTGGAGTAACTACCATGTCTTTGTTTCTTGTGGGTGTAGTCTTCTTTGCAGATCAATAGAATCCCCACTCAAAAATCAGACCCATGTCTATCTCCATCCATTCTGCCAAATGGTTAATTTTTAGTTTATTTAAAGATGTTGTAAATATATAATATTCAATATACATCAGTATGAAAGTCAAGAAATATGAAGTTTTGGAAGTGGCACTGAAAATTTGATCAAAATTGCATATAAGGCTGTTGATATATTTTAAAAGGAAAAATCTGTAAAAATGACATACATCTCATAAATTATATATAGTATACAAAAACTCATAATAGCTCAACCATTAATGTTTTCTGTATTCTAAAAGTTAGTACATAAATGACATATTTACCCTCATTTTTAACTCATTTGCCAAGATAATACAAACTAATCATTTTTTAAGATACACTAACCCTGCAATGACTACTTGAGGTTTTACTTGTCAAGTGTCAGTTATATAGGTCTTCAAGTTTATTGATGTCATCCATTTCAATAAGGTGAATAACATCAGTATCAATACATCAATATCAAAGTATGGGTTAGACAACTATGAATGATTAGAAAAAACACAAGAAAATTTAGAAAAATACTGTACTAAGTTGCTTCTTAAGTGCCTTTAAATTATGATTTCACTTTTAAAAATGAGAATGACAATTGTAAATGATAAATTTGGGTATACTTTATGCAAGACATAAAGCTTACAGGTTCATTTTTACTCTAGCAGAAAGATTTGGTACTACATAAAAGAATAGCAAATGAATATGACTGTATGCTTTTAAAAAATACAATGTCTAAAATATATACCAATTTTTAACGTTTTGCTACCTTAATTAATTATCTCAAATGACTTAAATACCTGTTAAATTTTAATAGTTCTTTCCTTTAACTACTTGAATCAGTTAATCGCTATATATAGGATATATAGGAATATAGTATACTATATACTATACTATAGTATAGTATACTATATATCCTATATATAGTATAATAGGGCTTCGAGTGTACTGTCACATACTGTATTTCAACCAATTTTAATTGGATCAATTTCAAATGAGTTTTGCATATATGGTTTTTTCAACAAATAGCAATCCTCTGTACACCAATTTTGATCCTTTGATAATGTATTATCTGAAAGGAAAATAGTTTAGCTTTTGAAATAAAGATAAGTGTAGATAAGGGTGTTTATCAGTGTCCACTAAGTCTCTACTCTTCCATTTCCTAACCCAGCTTACTAGAGTTCCTTTGCACTTATTTAGAAAAATTATTCCTCATTACACAAGGGCATTTGTAGATGACCATCTAAGCAATCATAAAATGACAATAAATTTGCACTTCTTTCTCTCTCTCTCTCTCTGTGTGGAGTACTTGCCGTTATATGGCAATTCTGGAAGCCTGGTCCGTTAAATACTTGATAAAAATAATGGAATGACAGCTTTTAGAACAGGACTGCAAGGATAATAGTTTCTTTGTAGGCATGTTTCTGACAGTGTCCCTCCAATCATAGTATATAATATACTATTTATTATTTTTACGTAGAAGACAGTTATAGTCAAATTCATCTTGAAAGTCAAAGAGCTACATATCTCTTACACTCTATTATGAACGGTTTGCTATTTGCAATATTATTATAAAATAGTTAATAGCATAAAAATATTCAACTGTACTATAGAAAGAAGAGAAATGTATTGTTAAGTAAAGCTCAAAGTTTAAAATAATATGATAAGAAAATATTTCTTTGAATGATTCTCTAGTATATCATTCAGTTTCCCCAAAAGTAACGGCTACTGGGTTAATCTCTAAGCATTTTCTAATAATCTTTTTAAATTATCGTATTCACTTAGAAATGAATGGAACTGAACTATATTATTGAATCAAACTACTTACTGGTTTTAAATTTCCACAAGGAACTTCTGACAAGACAAGAATTGTTAGTACAGTATATTATCTAATGCAAGCTTCTCAGACTTGGCACTCATGATATCTTGGGACAGGTAATGGATTTGTTGAAAGTGGGGGTGATGTCCTGTGCATCACAGGAGGTTTAGCAGCATCCTTGACTTCTACATATTGGATACACTAGCAGCTGCCTTCCCCGCCCCCACAAAAAAATGCCTTCGTTTATAACAAACGTCCCCTGGAGGAAAAAAATAATCACCACCAACTGAGATCCACTGATGTTCTTAGGCCTTTGAGAACAAGAGTTCTGAGTCAATAAAATTGCTTTTACAAAGAGGCAGGGTCTGAATAATGAACAGAAACTAATTGTCAGAAATGCTGTATTTTGATAATGATAGAAAATTCAGATTAATAATGACGCTTCAGTTTTTAGGCATATAAACCTTATAAATAATTTAATTAATCATTGTATATGTTAGAAAAGAGAAATCATGGCTTTACTGCACCTCCTTTACATCTTATATTCAAAAGACATGTTATCTCTCATGTTGGAATATATATACAAAAATATCGGCCCTAATAGACAGCAAAGACTCGTGGACTTAACATGTATTTTCTTCCCTCTTTCTGCTGTGAGTGAAAATGCTAGCACACAATTGTCTTTATCAGCTACTTGTCATTTTTTTTCTGCCATGGAAACATCTTTATAATTTAAATCACGAGAAAGAACTGTACTTTCGTCTGACTCATTTTTTCTGGCCATCCTGAACAAACTTTAGATTTTTTATTTGCCTGGCAAATCATTCATTTCTATATCTGTAAAAAGAGTTCAATGTACTTTTTTCTTATTTATTCACTGAGAACAATTGTGTCATTGGAACAATCTTTCACCAGTATGTTTGTAGTAGTATCTAATTTTATGTTAAATAAAATGTATATTTTATATATCTATAATCTCACAAAATAAAATCCTAAAGAGGAAATAGATGATTATCTAAATTTATAAAGACGCAAAAATATTAAGATGAAGACATGTCTCATTACACAATTTATCAGTCTTAATCCTAATTGCATATGAGAAACTCCCTGGAGATTTCACAACTACTTATGTCCGGATCTGTCTGCAAACCAATTAAATCAATCATTCTGAGGAATTGTCTAGAACATCTATATCTTTTCAAGGCTTACTCCTAATTGTCATGGCAATCAGTGTTGAAAACCAATTATCTAAGTTCTCAGTGTGTTCCAGGGACCCCTAGGGGTTCCTTTTATATGCTTTCTTTGGTACATAGATAAAAACTATTTTTATTCTAATATTGATACGTTATTTTTGCCTTTTACAGTCATTTTTGACAAATATAAGATAGAGCTTCCCAGAGTCTATATCATGTCACATAGCACAGAAAACTGAAAAAGCAGGTAAAATAGTAGTTATTTTCTACTAATACAGACATTAAACAGATTTGGAAAACTACAAAACACCACTCCTCCATTTCAAAACTATTTTTTAATTTTGAAAAATGTATGTGTGTGTATATATATATACACACCACCTCCTGGGTTCAAGGCATTCTTCTGCCTTGCCTCCCCAATAGCTGGGATTATAAGTGTGCACCACCACACCCAGATAATTTTTGTAATTTTAGTAGAGATGAGGTTTCACCATGTTGGTCAGGCTGGTCTCAAACTCCTGAACTCATGATCATCCCGCCTCGGCCTCCCAAAGTTCTGGGATTACAGGCATGAGTCACTGCACCAGACCAAAAAAATTATTTTTTATAAAAATATAACAGTATTTAAGCATGTAATGGACTTACTGCTTTTATTTTTAAATAAATCAGTATATAAATATGCTAAATTTTATTTATTTGTGTTTAATTTATATTTATGTTGCATTTATATTATTATATATTCATATAATATAATAAGTTATATTTATTTAATTTTATAGAAAGTTAAGTATTTCTTCAATTTCTAGTCGATAAAAATATAACCACATTAAGAAGTAATTTTTCTGGTCCTCTAAAATTTTTAAGAGTAGAAAGGAATTCTCATAATAAAATGTTAAGAAGCACTGTTCGCATTTTATATGTGTAAGCCTAACAGGGTAGCAGAAACAATATCCTCTCATCCCATATTTCCTCTTGATCTTCATGATTTCTGGAAAGTCACTTACTTTACACAGAGATCTGTTGCCTCCTTTTGCTCTGATTGCTGATTAAATTCCATGAGAGTAAGTTTTTTCTTTTACCTCACTTTTGTCTACAAATTATAATTTGTCTTATAGTTTTATATACAGTTTTCTCCTATATAAAGGAGACCAACATTCTGAATAATTGACCTGCTCTAGCATATGAAGGATTTTAGTCTGTTGTTGTGGCTCTTTTTAGCATTAGTTGAGTAAGATATGAATAAATATAATTAAACCGGATTTGTGTGTGAAAGTTTTATGAATATAAGATGCTCCTAAAATTGACTTTAATAAGTAGAAATCTTTATACAGTTTGAAGGCCATAGATATGAAACCCAAATATAAATAAAAATGAAGACAGGATCTTAATCTTTTATTTACTAGTCTATAATTTTAGATCAATAAATGATACCACAGCATTTTGGACAACTCTAATTATCTGAAATTTATAGAGTCAGTCTGTTTTTTTCTTGTACTCTTCAATGTTAATTGGAAGAATTTCATAGAACATAGAAAATATTTTTATAAAAGCAAAGTCAGTGTGAAATTAGTTTAATTGTCTATTTGAATTATACTTTTTTTATAATTCTAGCATGTCAGTTCTGAGTTGATAGTTAATATAAAAATATCCAGTAAGAAGTATAGTTTTTTGGTTTGAATTTTCTTTAAATTTATTTATTCCATTAAGTTTTTCTTAGGCCATTCATTTAATTTATTTTGTTTCATTTTAGAAATAACAGTGTTTTAAGTATAAAAGATACTGGGACAAATTATTTTCTATCATTTGCAATTTGATTAAAGATGCTTTCTACTCATTTTGAGAATTTTGTATCTTCTTGGCGCCTTAAGATGCTTTTTAATTTGTAAATGAAATTGTTCTATGCTGTTTTATAATGTTGTATAGTAGAAATTACATTCAAAGATAACTGGATTGAAATGTAAAATTATAATGTAATGAAAGCACAGCTGGGAGGAAACCAAACTTTGAGTCACCAATTTAATGGAAAACTGAATTGGGCATCATTGTTAATAAACACAGACCTACTAAAATAACTAGTGCAGAAATTCTATTCATATTATGAAGTCTTAGAACAATACAAATAATGTATAATGAGACTCTTGTCTAGAATTTATGTGAAGGTAATCCAATACATTTATGTTGAACAATAGATGTTGTCTATGCATAACACCAGGCACCAGGAATTTGGAAATACATAAAATGTTATATTTACCCTCAGTTTACCATCTTTCTTTGTAATGATTTGTTATCGAACCCCAGAAATATATTCACAACTTCTCCTAGCTTTCTATGGAATTTTTAAAGATGAAATAGAATAATAATCTCAATTCCTCATCATATATAGTTCAAATATTTTAGCTTATAAAAGGAGAAAACATGTAGCCACCTTCTCTCTTGATTCTTTCCTCACTGGAAAAAATAATCATTGACTGAAGGTTGCCAAGAAATAGTATGTCTAATCCTTTCTGCTCCTTTTAATAACTTTTTTAAAAAGGAGATTTAAAAAGTCAAGGAATTAATCACTCAACCAAATAAAATAATGTGTAAACTTCCTTATTAGCTATTTTAAGTAAATAAATTGTGGAATAGTGGGTGAAGAGAAAATTTCTAAAGGCTATTCAAGATTTAGAGAGGAAAAATAGGATCTAGTAAAGAGGGTAAACAGTGAAAATTGACATTATGGGCCACTTTATGATTTGATTTCAAAATTCTCTTCAATTATTTTTTAGGCATTGTTTTCCATAATTTACTAAATGTGTAATGGGGAAATAGACTATTTTTAAATGTCTCTAGACTTCTAAAATTTGGGTAGGAAGTTTTTTTAAGGAAAACCTTCAAATCTAAAATATAATTTTATAAATCGGGTATTGTTTTAAGAAGAGTGGGATTCTTGGAGTCTGACAGCTTGAGGGGCAAAAGTTGTACGTGGGAAAAGGTATCACTTGTATTTTTTAGGCTAAGGCAGCATCAGAAAAATAGAATTCATGTTTTTTGTTTTAATTTCAAAGACAATCCTGGGTCACTAGAACACCCAATGTATAATCTTCAATAGTGAAGCCATCTTCCACATCAGATGGTCTTGGGGATCTGGTTTACAATTTTACTCTCTAATCCATTGTTTTGGTTCATTAAGGCTGCTTTGACAAAATGCCATAGACTGGGTGGCTTATAAACACAAAACATATATATTTCTTACCTCCCTGGAGGCTGAGAAATCCAAGAATAAGGCACTGGCAGTCTCTGCCTTGTGAGGGCTCACTTTCTGATTCATAGATGACTATCTTGCTGTGCCCTCATGCCAGAAGAAACAGGGAACTCTTTGAGGCCTCTTTTTTGTTTGTTTGTTTTTGAGACGGAGTCTCGCTCTGTCACCCAGGCTGGAGTGCAGTGGTGCGATCTCGGCTCACTGCAAGCTCCGCCTCCCGAGTTCAAGCCATTCTCCTGCCTCAGCCTCCTGAGCAGCTGGGACCACAGGCGCAAGCCGCCACGCCTGGCTAATTTTTTGTATTTTTAGTAGAGATGGGATTTCACCGTTTTAGCCAGGATGGTCTCGATCTCCTGACCTTGTGATCCGCCAGCCTAGGCCTCCCAAAGTGCTGGGATTGCAGGCGTAAGCCTCAGCGTCCGGCCGGGGTCTCTTTTTAAAAAGACAGTAATTCTATTTGTGATGGCTCACTCCTTTACGTAAACACCTCCTATGAGCCCCATCTCTCTCTTTTTTTTTTTTTTTTTTTTTTCATTTTTTTATTATACTTTAAGTTCTAGGGTACATGTGCATAACGTGCAGGTTTGTTACATATGTATATTTGTGCCATGTTGGTGTGCTGCACCCATCAACTCGTCAGCACCCATCAATTCATCATTTATATAATGTATAACTCCCCAGTGCAATCCCTCCCCCTTCCCCCCTCCCCATGATAGGCCCCAGTGTGTGATGTTCCCCTTCCCGAGTCCAAGTGATCTCATTGTTCAGTTCCCACCTATGAGTGAGAACATGCGGTGTTTGGTTCTCTTAATACTATGACCTTGTGTGGTGAGTTTTTCTGGATACCATTAATTCCAAGTTGCATAAACCTAATACAAATTCAATTTAGTGCCAGTAATAATACTAATTGATTTTATTGTTATATTTTATTATAATAATGATGATGATAGAAAGGAAAAAATGTGTTAACAATATTTTTGTTACCATTCTTCCAGGCTTTTACTGTGTACCAGAGATCATTGCTATACTTAGTGCTGATATAATGTCTTTATATTTCAAAATTATTGAGGGAAAATAATATATGTTTTGCTTTATAACTGAGAAGGAGATAGTTTGTCATGATTTAAGTTTTCTGGGTAGAAGGGTCTTCCATAATTAGTAGATGTAACAAAGGGGAGGAGAAATTTTCTAAAAGATAGGTGGGTGATGTTATCACACACACAAAAAGAACAGATACAAGAAAGACAGAAATCTCAGAGGTCCATTTTATAACACAACAAGATTACTTATTATCCCTTGCTTTCTATTACTCCTATATTTATGTTGAAATATCATATATTTCCACGTTCCACTTATTTACATTACAGTAAAATCTCCTTCCTTCTCTTGACCTTTTTCTTTATCTCTTTCTCTCATCTATACTTTTCTATTCTCTTTCCTCCACCCATATTCCTCAAACCTATAACTTGGCATTTTAATTTATATGTCAGTTTCAGTTTGAGTCATTACCTCATCTGCAAAGCCTTCACTGAATCTCTGTTTTAACTGGCTTTGTTTTACATTCTTGTCTTTTAATGGATCTATTTTTCCACTATACCTCCTTTATTTTGTATAGAATAAACATTACGTTTTTAACTTTTTAAGCTCACAAGTATTTCAAAGTATCTGGGATAGTGGTAAGTAATAAATAAATAAATGCTCACCAATCACATAAAGCATAGAAAGAATTAAATAAAAGTAAATTGAGAATCTCAGGGCTCTCCATGGGTAGGAGGAGTTACAGGTAAAAGAAGAAGACAGGAGTCAAATGGATATAAATAACACTAATAAAATTATTATGGAGTTACCATGTTGATCTAATCACAAGGGAGGAGGCTGGATGGACTACAACACCAGGTACTATCAGGAACTAGATAGACTTGTCTCTTGCAGAAGTAGACTTGGCTAACATATTTGTTAAGGAACGGCAAGACTAAAGAAAAATGTTTTTTTCCCCGGAGGGAAGCTTCCAAACTATTTTTCACAAATGTGACTAAATATTCTGTAAAGCTAAAACAAAATTAAAACTTTTTACTGTGGAATGTTTTACAGCTCTGCTATAGGCATTGGGAATTTCTAAAACAACAAAAGAATCATCCCAAAAGATTAATTAACATCCCACAAAATATTGTTCCACTGAATGCACTTTTAAAAGTTTCTAGATCTAATAACTTAAACAAAGTTTCAAGATATGAAGTGAGTGTTCAAAATTAGTAGCATTTCTTTACATCATAACCTTCAAACTGAGAGTCAAATCAAGAACACAATCCCATTCACAATAGTCACAAAAAGAATAAAACTTCTAAAAATATATCTAACCAGGGAGGTGAAAGGCCTCTACAACAGGAATTACAAAATACTTCTGAAGGAAATCAAAGATAACCCAAACAAATGGGAAAACGTTCAATGCCCATAGATAGGAAGAATCAATATTGTTAAAATGGTAATACTGCCCAAAGCAACGTACAGATATAGTGCTATTCTTATCAAATTACCAATGACTTTTTTTTTTACTGAGTTATATGAAACTATCCTAAAATTTATTTGGAACCAAAAAAGATTCCAGATAGCCAAGGCAATCCTAAGCAAAAAGAACAAAGCTGTAGGCATCATATTCCTGACTTCAACTATAATACAAGGCTACAATAACTAAAAAGTGTGGTATAAAAACAGGCACATAGACCAATGGAATAGGTTAGAGAACCCAGAAAAATTGACAATAACAAGAACCCAGACAAAACTGGCAATAACAAGCAATGCAGAAAGGACTCCCTATTAAATAAATGGTGCTGGGATAACAGGCTGGTCATATGCAGAAGATTGAAACTAGACTCCTATATTTCACCATATAGACAAATCAACTCAAGATGGATTAAAGACTTAAAAATAAAGCCTGCAATTGTAAAAATTCTAGAAGAAAATCTAGGAACTACCATTTTGGACATAGGCTCTGGCAAAGACTTCATAAGGAAGGCTCCAAAAGCAATTGCAAAAAAAAAAATTTGACAAGTGAAACTTAAGAGCTTCTACATAGCAAAAGAAACTTTTAACAGAGTAAACAGAAAACCTACTGAATAGGAGAAAACATTTGCGAACTCTGCATCTGACAAAGTTGTAACATCCAGAATCTGTAAGGAATTTAAGCAAATTAACAGACAAAAAAACAAATAGCCCCATTACAACATCAGCAAAGGACAAGAAAAGACATTTCCCAAAGCACATACATGTAGTCAATAAGCATATGAAAAAATGCTTAATATCACTAGTCATTAAGGAAATGCAAATTAAAACCACAGTGAAATACCATCTCACACTAGTCAGAATAGTTATTACTAGAAAGTGAAAAAATAACAGATGCCAGTAAGGTTGCAGAGGAAAGGAAACACTTATACCTTGCTAGCAGGAATGTAAATTACTCCAGCCACTGTGAAAAGCAGTCTGGAGATTTTTAGAAGAACATAATATAGAACTATTATTCAACTGAGCAGTCTCATTATTGAGTATATACCCAAAGGAAAATAATCATTCTACCCTAAAGATGGATGCTCGTATATGTTCATCGCAGTACCATTCACAACAGGAAAGACATGCCATCAATCTAGATCTAGATGCCCATCAGTGGTAGACCACATAAAGAAAATCTCATATATATACAGGACAGAATACTATGCAGTTATAAAAAAGAACAAAATCATGTCCTTTACAGCAACATGGATGGAGCTGAAGGCCATCATCCTAATTAAATTAACACAGGAACAGAAAACCAAATACCACATATTCTCACTTATAAGTGGGAGCTAAAAATTGATTAGACATGGATGCAGAGAAGGGAAGAGTAGACACAAGGACCTACTTGGGGGTTCAGGTTAGGAAGAGAATGGATACTGAAAAACTACCTCTCAGGTACTATGCTTATTACCTGGGTGGCAAAATAATCTGTACACCAAACCTCCACAACACACAATTTATTCATGTAACAAATCTGGAAATGTATGCTTTGAACCTAAAATAAAAGTTTGAAAATAAGAAGAAGCTTTCTACTATTGTAGAATAACAAATTAATTATTAAAAATATAGGTAAAATTTAAACAACTTTATAATGTTAATATGTTTGAATGATAGTGAACTTCAGAGTCAATGAATCCACAATCAAATTGGCATAACCTTTTAAAGCTATTTTATCTCTCTAAGCAAGTTAGATTACTTATCCAAAAAATGGCCACAAAATATGTATGCTTCAGAACTTCAGTAATATTTAATAAGATAGTACATTTTATATTTTGAATCAATAGTGAAAGGACTAGATATTATAAAAAGTAAATTTACTGTATGAGGAAGAAAAGGAAATCAACTAATATTGTTACAGGAAAGGGGTCCCAATCTAGATCCCTAGAGAGGGTTCTTCAATCTCACGCAAGAAATAATTCAGGGCAAGTCCGCAATGCAAAGCAAAATCAGGTTTATTAAGAAAGTAGGCCAGGCACGGTGGCTCAAGCCTGTAATCCCAGCACTTTGGGAGGCTGAGACGGGCGGATCACGAGGTCAGAAGATCGAGACCAACCTGGCTAACACGGTGAAACCCCGTCTCTACTAAAAAATACAAAGAACTAGCTGGGAGAGGTGGCGGGCGCCTGTAGTCCCAACTACACCAGAGGCCTAGGCAGGAGGAGAATGGCGTAAACCCGGGAGACGGAGCTTGCAGTGAGCTAAGATCCCGCCACTGCCTTCCAGCCTGGGCGAAAGAGCGAGACTCCGTCTCAAAAAAAAAAAAAAAAAGAAAGAAAGTAAAGTGGTGAAAAGACAGTTACTCCATAGACAGAGTAGAATGTTTCTGAAAGTAAGAGGAGGAACACATCCACCCTGGGTATAATGCTTGTATATGTGGGGAGATGAGTTCTGCTACATGAGTTTGTGATAAAGGCTTAATTTTTTTTAATTACTATATTTTGCAAGAATCAATATTATTATCTTTAAAGCAAAATTAGGAATGCCTTTCTTCTCCAAATGTTGGGATACCTGCACACTCCCAAGACTGGGTTTGTTTAGTAAACTTTATTAATTTGCTTCCTTAACTGTAAACATATAGAGGCTAGGAATGCCTAACTTTCTGAAAATGCAGCCTGGCAAGTCTCAGCCTCATTTTCCTAGCCCTCACTCAAAATGGAGTCGCTCTGGTTCGAAGGCCTCTGACGTTATAGCTGTGGACAAGAGATAGGGTAGTCTCTCCAGGGAAGGCTGAGCAATGTCTAGACAAATATTCTGCAATCCTTACCGTAATATCTCATTAGCCTCCAATGTTACTAAATTTTCCAAACAATGAGACTTGTAAGTAAGTCCTTCAGATATCTCACTTAAATCTTTCAGTCTCCTTTGGCTTAGGCCGCAACATTTCCTTCCTCATAACTTAATATCTAGATCTTCCTAATTCCCCTAGAAATATGTTTTTTTCATCATTTTATTTCTCTTCACATACATAAACTACAAAATCTACAGCCCAAGGTATTAGCAAGCACAAGAATAAGAATAAACCAAAACAGAAATGTATCTCCCTTGGAATCAAAGAAGGAATTGCTCTTTAAACACTTCCAAAACAATGAGAAATAATGTAAGTACTTAATCATGCAAATAAGTCCCCATAATAAATAATATGTAATTTATTACTTTTTCACACATGGAAATGAAGTGTGTATTGAGGTAGGACTAGTTACGTGAGTGGAGCTATTATTGCGTATAGATAGAAAGAGTCAACAAATAAAGAAATAAACTTGATACTAACTTCTGGCTCCTAAACCATAGTTCTCATCTCTCTCTACTCCTTGAAGTTAACAAACCTGCAGAGCTTTAAAAATGCCAGCAATCAAGACAACACAACTAAATTAAATCAGAGTTTCTAGAGATGGGATATCAGAATTGGTATTAAAAAATGTATATATTCTCAGGTATTTTCAACTTGCACTACTATAAACTAGGGTATGCTCTAACTACATTCCAAGTAGTTATTTTACTGACAAAAAGTTTGTTTAGAAGAGGGATGGTACGCAAATTAAGTGTTCTAAGTAGCACAATGAACAAAAGGTGATATTACCTTTTGTAAAATCTCTTTGGGGAAACAAGAATTAGGATCAGAAAAATGAGAGTAGTCTTGAATTTTCAACGTACAAGTTGTATGAAAGTGATACTCATTTTATGTTCTGTATCTCGGTTTTCTCTTCTATAAAACCAGGATAATAATAAAATCACCTTCCTTACAAAATGATCTCAAACTTAGGACATATGCATTATAAAAATGTTATTTGAAAGCAATAGTCATTTATTAGTTATTTTAGTGATACTCACACACCTATAGTTTGAGTGTGTTACTAGGAGATTAGGCCTTTTTCAATTTCTTGTAATCTCTCATCAGTAGTCTGATCCTTTAGTTAATGACAGAAATGTGAAAATGTGATGATATATTTTCTAAACAGAGTTATGAACAAAATAGTATTTTATAATTCATATGCACTCTTTCTAAAGTACAACAAACAGCTAGAGCACAAATTCAAATAATAATAAATCTATTTACTCAAAAAAAAAATAATTATGTATTTTAGGCATGCCTCCCAAACATTCAAATGACTCAAAATTCTCAAATTCAGAGTAGTAGTATTGACAGGTTTTTGTTGTTGTTATTGTTGTTCTGTTTAATTATTCCTCTTGTCTTCTGGGGTGGGGTTCAATTAGTAGGCAGAGATGAAATAGCTCTCATTGTTAAAGTCAATAGATATATAAGAAAAGGAAGTCATATTTTTTTTCCATTTATCTTTTCCTAACACATTAGATAATTACTTACATCTCTTCTATTAAAGCCATCAGACAAGTTTACTGATTGAGAGCCAAATGTAAATCAATAACAGAAATACTTTCACTTGTTTTAATAAAAGAAGTCCTTTAAAACACACAAACCGTGTTTAGAGTTATTAAACATTGCAGATTCCCTTCATTTATCCTTCACTTGGCTGTCTCAGAAGAGTTAATTAGGACTATTTAAATTCCTGTTATTATACCTCCTTCTGCTAGCTATGACCTTGAGAAAGTACTGTAACCTGACCAGGCCATACTTTCTCCTCAGTGAAATTAAAACAATCATATGTGCCCTTTGTTGTCTCTAACTAGAAAATAAAATACTCTTTTTGAAAGAGCATGGCAAACTCTACACTAATGTGACACTAATGTTATGTTTTCTTTGCTGCTTGTCTTTTCCTTTTGTAAAACAAAATAAATGTTGTTATAGACAGGTTTTCGGAAGGTATTAGCAGGGCAACTGACAGGTACACAGTGTCTTTGACTGCAATGTAATGCCATATAATATGCATAATTTCACCTTGAAAATTGTTCTTGTTCTTAAGAAAACAGAAAATTTGAAGATTTGTTCTTATGGAAATAATGATGCATTACTCTGGCATTTATACACATCTGCTATAGATTACAGGTAACAGGTTTTCTTCAGTCAACTACATGAATGTATATATTTGTTAATTGTGAAACAAATTATTCTTATTCCTTAACGTTCACTACAGAGTTATTTATTGGTTTTTAATATACAGGTATGAAAGAAAACAGGCTTTGGCTTGTGGTTAGGACGTAGAAAGTTTTAACAGACCATCATTTCTACTAACAATTAGAACAAAGTGAGTAAATCTCAACATCATCGTCATTATTTCTAAATCATGTTTAAAATCAAATAGCTGACAATGCAAGGAAACAAATAAATGAAATTTAAGAAAGTGACAACCTCTTTCTAAGAGAGAAGAACCCAGTGTACCTCTCCTCTTTTGATAGAGAGGTGAACAGAAAAGAAAAGTACCATAGAGGGGTTTAAGGAGGGAGCAATCTAATTTTAACAAACATTTTACATTCATGTGTTGGGGCGCTGGTGAATTAGGACACTAACGACCTCTCCTCACAGTGTGAGTCTGAACCCAATCTGCCCACTTTTTCCTTCTGGTGTTAACAGAGATCCTGAGGATAGTGGGCTAAAAGTCAAGGCAGGCTAGGAATGTTGACAGACATCATTGAAAGGGACCCTTGGCTTTACCCAAGTACCCAGCGACATTCTTCCAACAGCCTGGTACAAAAGAGCACGACAAAAAAATCTGGGCTGAACTGGAGAACAGGGAGAACATTCTGGTGACCATCAAAACTGGCTGTCTAGCTAGAAAGCCTAGTTCTCTCCTGATATAGGATGCTGCGGGTGAACTATACAGCATACAGAGATTTCCGTAATCCAGCTTGTACTCAGATCCCAAGCCCTATCGAAGAGAAGCTCTTAATAGTGTCCTTGAAGCATTTACTGTCACTGGTAATCATTTCTAAATAGTTGTCTAAAAGCCAAGATCCAGCTCAACGATAGATTAGATTAATAGTTCTCCTCTACCATGGGAGTATGGTAAAAAACAAAAACAAAAACAAAAACAGGCATCAATGTTTAGCATTCACTAAAAAGTAACTCAATGGAACTAGAGAATATAACCTAGAAAGATAAATGAAAAACCTTAAATCAAGCTCATTCAACCCACAGTCTGCAGGCCACATGTGCCCCAGGACAGCTTTGAATGCAGTTCAACACAAATTCGTAAACTTTCTTAAAACATTATGGAATTTCTTTTGCAATTCTATTTTTTTAATAGCTCATCAACTATAGTTAGTGTATTTTACATGTAGCCCAAGACAATTCTTCCAATGCAGCTCAGGGAAGCCAGAAGATTGGACACCCTTGCCTTAAACTATAAAAAATACATGAAGGGATCTAGTGGAAAAAATGAACAATATTTGTGAAAGCCAAAATACTCTCAGCGAAGAAATGAAAATTCTAAAAAGAAACTAAATAGATATGTCTGAAATAAAACAATATAATGTCAGAAATGAAGAATATGTTTAATTTATTTAAAAAGAGTCTAGATAAAATAGGAGAAAGAATAAACTCCTTTTAAATGTTTAATAGAATACAAATTCTAGCTAGTAGGTAGCAACATTTTTAGATTACAAAAGCATAAGTTATTAAGAAAAAGCATACATTAAATTTCAGCAAAAATATATATGGTTGTTTTCTAAAAAAACATCATAAAGAATATTAACAGGCAAGACACAGATGAGAACAAATATTTGCAATTCATATATCTATTTAGAAATTGTATGCTAAATATAAAAGTCAAATAATTCAATTAAAATATGCAACATATAAGAATTACCAATAAAAAGGTTCTCATTATTAGTTTTCAGGGAAGTAAAAACTACAATGTGCTACTATTTTATACCCATTAAAATGTCTAAAAAGAAAATAAAAAAGACTGACAATACAAATGATGGAAAGAATATAAAAAATTGGAATTCTCATATATTTTTGATGGTAGTGTACAATGCTTCAATCACTTTGGGGAACTCTCTGGCATTTAGACATACATTCATCTTTTATTCCTGCAATTTCAATGTAAGGAATTTATTCAAGAGAAATAAAATGAAAATATGTTTATATCATCTTTGTACAGCAATGTCCCAAAGTGCTTCATTTATAACATCTTAGAGCTTAATTCAAGTGGCCATTATCAGAAAAAAGGATAAGCACATTGTGATATAATTATACAATGGAATACCACTGAACAAGAAAAGATAGTGAATTACTGGTGCATGCAAAAATATGGATGAATTTCCAAAACATTTTTGAATGCAAGAAGTCAAATACAAAAGAATATACACATCTGATTCAGTTTATAGATGGTCTAACTGTAGGCAAAAATAATCTAGATTAGAAAAATCAGAATGTAATTGCCTTTTCAGAGGATTGACTGAAAAGAGGTACAAAAGAATTATTTAGAGTTGTGGAAACAGACTATATCTTCTTTTGTGGGGGTTAGTGCATGAATGAACACAATTGTCAAATCTCTTTATGCTCAGTTTTTTAAAAAGACCAAATATTAATTCAGTTTAAGATGTATTTTTCCTTGTTTTCTTGTTTATATAAATATGTTGAAGAAAATCCTATGTTATTAAAAATAAAGGCAGAATACAGGGGCATAGAGGGGATTAATAATGAAAGGACAGAGGAAATCTATGGCTGGGAAAATCAAAATACAATATCAACAGAAGTTACATTGAAGTGGCCCTCAGCTCGTGTAGCTTGGCTCTTCCCTTATTTAATCTGCATGTATTTAGATGCCAATGAATTGAATTAACCAAAAATAGTAATTCATATTAATTCAAAGGTTCAAATCAAGTTTGAATTGGTAAATAGGAAGCTACAAAGCCTGCTTTAGGTCAAGCCATATCATCTTTTCGCTGAATTGTAAAAATATGACCCTGACCTCAGATTTCCTTAAATTAGGCCCTCCAAATTAACCTTTAAACATTGACAGCATGATGATGACATGTCTATACCTAACACTTGTCATTGAATCTGCAAGGTGTAAGGGGTAAAATGAGATTCTCAGGTAATATATGGATCTCTCCTTCATACGCCTCTGCTTACTTCCACCTTCATCTTTCGAATCCTTCTGGGAATCTTCTGTTCTAAGGAAAACCAATTATTTGTTGTTCAGCGAACACATCCTCTCTCACACCTGTTTCTTTGCTCTTTGTCTGCTCCAAAAAAAAAAATCATCTCCTATTTTATATTTAGCATACTTATAAGCTCTTCTAAGCTGTGGCCTCTGCTAGAGTCTCCAAGTAGAATGACTAACTCTCTTAGTTTTGTCCCATTCTTTCTTGTAACTATTAAAATATGTACGTGTATCTTCCCTTACAGTAAGGCCCTAAGATCCCTGATGATGGCAACCACATGATATTTATATTTATGTCCTCAGTACTAAGCACGCTTCACAGAGAAAATAAATATTTCCTGAAGGAAAGGTGAAAGAAAACAATGGAGAGAAAAAGAAATAACTGTTGAGTCATACAGGGAATATTTGATATTGCCTGTCTAGAGAAGGAAGAGGATAGTATCGAGTGTAGACTATTGCCTCAGATGACATGTAAAACACTTATTTTTTTTTTTTAAATGAGAGTTCATTTAATTCATGTATTTATCTATAAAATGATAAGATTTTGAAATAATCACTACACTAGCTAGAATAATGATGGAGGAAAAGCTGCAGATTCAAGTTCTCATCGATTTATTTTTATGCCCCAGTACCAAATCCTAAAGTCTTGGAAAAATTTTGACATCCAACAATCTCTAATTATTTTTCTCTGTATTTATATCCTTAATCTCTATCATAGAGATTAACACCTTGACTTTAAAAGATAATCAAATAAATAAAAAATTGATAAGTTTCAACTAGCTGTAAATTTTGAAGGTCGTAATTATAAAAAGCTAGATTACTTTAGATTAAAGAATACTCCAATTTAAAGATTAAGCATATAACAATAGCTCACAATGCTCATTTTTTGACAGATATGTCATTGAGTTTTTGCTTTTCTTTATCTTTTCATCTCTAATCTTGAGATGATTTTAATTTCTAGCTCTTGGTCAAACTAATTCTTTTTTCTATTTGTAACTCACACAAGTAGGAAAAACACTGAGTTTGCACTTTATCTCTTCCCTCTTAAACTACATTGAGGTTTGGAGATACTCATCCCAGTACAGTCAATGGATGAGTGGTTTCTACAGGGAAAATATGGCAATACATGAATAATATATGTGGATGCTATCATCCCTCACTTTTTAGACAAATATTATCCTTAACCCCAATACTTACACGCCATCTTTCTAAGAAACTCTTACACTGAAAACTACCCACTCTAACTCCTCTTCCAGTCATATTTTTGCTGAATTTAGTGTGGTGACTATCACTCTTGATTCAGATCTAACTTTCTAACTCAATATAAGCATTCTCCTTTCTTACTGTCAAGGATGGAGTCTTTTAGACTTACAGCCCATAACTTTTTCCCTAACCTCTGATATTTTATCTACTTTTCACTCACTTTCTTTTTCCCTGTTATCAATATCTATATATTTCCCTGATTTCTAATTGTTCTTAACTCCTTTTATCAATTATTTATTTGAACCCTGTGATCTGGCTATTCCCTGGCCCAAATTCCTTCTGATATTAATCTATATATTTGTGTCGAGCCAAGACTCTTAGATAGTACTGACATAACAAATCACTGACCTTTTATTTCCATACCTGCCTTATGTTAAAATTAGAGAGAAATTCATGAAGATCTTAAAAAAGAAACCAGCTGGCCACTCAGACACTGATCAGGATGTGGTAATTTTAGTTTGAGTCATTCAAAGCAGACATAGAAATTTATAAATTCAATGGGCTCAGGGTTTAATAAGTTTAAAGGAACTGACTCATGTACCAGACATACAATATGCGAATGCACAAACTGGAAGGTGTATTATTAAGTTAGGGTGAGAAATATAACTGAAAGGTAAACTAGGCAATTTGTGTCTCTATTCAGCTCGTTCTGTCTTGAAGGATAAGTAAAAATTCACTAAGACCTGTTTGATAACCATAGAATCAGAACAAGGGAAATAAACTAGAAAATATTTTTCCCCAAATTTCAAACAATTTCACACATTTAATGTACACATCTCGATGAGCTTGAACATATGCAAATACTCATGATACCATCACCACAACCAAGGCTGTGTGTAATCTTAATACCAATTACCCTCTAGTCACCATAGTCTGATGTATGTGGATCTGTTTAATAGAGATATACAAAACAAAATATTTTGTCAACTGAGTGGTCTCTCCCTCTAATAGTAACAGAGATACATTGTTTGAGGCTCTCTAAATTATACAAGCATTCCAGCCATCAACAAAATTTCCTCAGGTAAAATAAACGATATTAATTAAATTGTAATTCTTTAATAAATGATTTTTCTTTTTAATTTTTCTTGTTTTTTCCTTCTTGAGACTACACTTAAGTCATTATGATTGCATGAAGGTCATTCTCAATTCTACTCAACCATCTATTTTTGGACAAATTAAATAATTAAATATTCACCTCAATTGTGTAAAAAAATAAGATCACTATTTTACCTTTGAAAATAACATGTGTATGGGATAGGATGCACAGCAATTTTACAAACATTTAAAATACTTGTGGCTTTCTAAATACCATAACAGCTGTAAATATTTAGGTCTGATCTGTCTGTGGTTTTAGAACAGAACTGAATGAAAATAAATTTGAATCAGGTGACCTTATTTTTGGTGAGCTATTTAAATGAAAATTAGAAATCACTACTCTACTCCCCACTCTCAGAAAATTATCAAAAATCAAAAATTCTAATTCACAAATACACCACAATTTTCAATCTCTCATATTCTTCGAAAACTAATATATTTCAGTATAGGAGTATATGTCACTCTTTCCTCTGCCTACATAACTTTACACACGAATCTAACAAAGGCAAACCTAGATTTTGATGATTAGCATACAGTATTAATAAAACATCCTTCAGAGAATGTACATTTTCTATAGAAATTTTATGTCAGATGTAACTCAACTTTAGTATTTCACTTTATTGAAAGCAACCTGTTTACTAGGAAAAACAATATTAACACTTAGTATAGGCTACATGCTTTGCAACAGATAATTTTATCCCAAGACAATCTCTAGCTATGAGGTGTAAAAGACTCTGAATAATGAGAATACCTTTGTTGTTAATGTTACTAAAAATCCTGAAGAGAAGGCTGAAGGTGAAGGGGAGAGGTGGCTGGAGGTATCTTCTTCAGGTATACATTTAACTTTATCTGAATTTTTAAAGATTTTGTTACAGAAGTATTTGGTAGGTAAAGATTTTGTTAGTAAAATGCATAATATATATGCATATATATATAACTTTTAAAGCAAAAGGAAGAGAGAGAAAAAAAGAGACAGACAGAGAGAGAGAGAGAGAGAGACTGTTATTTCTTATCATATTTATTTCTGGATGGTAAGCAGGAAATTGGAAATTATGGAAGCTCCATTGAGATTAATTGTGCTTAACTGATCCACTCTGTTTAACTGACACTCTTGCAAGACCCAAATGATGTATGATCATGAATGGAGAAGGGTCATTAACCCAAAGAATGTTGATGTTACAAGGGACTTACAGAGGTCTAACTCCTTTCCAAAATAGAAAAACATGCTATGACATCCAGGAACAAATTGAGCTCTTCTTCATTATGTTAACTGGAAAAAGCAAACATGATAGAATAGATAGATAGATAGATAGATAGATAGATAGATAGATAGATAGATAGATGCATACCTACCTACCTACCTACATACATACATAGAGTTGCTCAAATTAAGTTAGAGATATTTAGGCTTACCTAATTCTTCATCGTGATCATGAGTAAGAGGAAAAGGAGAATCGAAGAGCCTTTTTGGTTACAATTCAATGTCTCTAATTCTAAATTTTTATATTTATTACAGACAGAAAATTTGTTTTTCCAAATTCATATACATGAGTTATGTTTCTTTTATCTGGAACTATTCTGAATCAAATAAGACCTACCTACCAAAAGTAATTTCTGAAAATAGTAAAATCTAGTAAATGTACTTCTCCTACTTTTCTTTCATTTATATTAAATTGCTTTTGTTAATTTCCAGCAAACTTGAACGATATTTCTCACAAATAGACAATGTGATGGCAATTTGGCAACCTCTTTAGAAAGTTCACAATGGAGATTTATCTATTTTAGACTCAGTGGATCTCAGATTTTTATTGATTCCTTCCTCTCTGGAACAAAAGGTTAAATTTTTCTTCTTTTGGGCCTATCAAATACAAATAAATATAATATTGGCAACAACAGCTACAATTGCAATAATCAAAAACACATGTCATTTAGAAGATTAATTACTTTTACTTACAAGAGACATTTGTTACAGTCAGAATATCATGCTGCTACTGGGTTTGCAGGTGGAAAAGCTGGGTTTTCATCAATGCTACCAGAAATGGCCACCAAAGTGCACACCAGAAAGAGAAGTCAAAAATCAGTTATTTTGCAGTAAGGGGACATAAAGACTTGTGATCCCTGAATTGATCATTACGATAACTTGGTAGTTGTTTGGCTCATAGTTTTGCCACTTTGTCCTTGTCAGACTAAGCACATACTATAATGTTCCACTAAATTCCATCAAGAGTGAGGGAATGGTAAAATCAGTTATAGGCTTAATTTCAAGCATCAAGGAATATCTAACACTTACTGTGGTCTGTACAATATATATGGGCATCATTAAAATCAGGAACTAGGGAGTTACATATACTGAGAGATATGAGTCAGGTAAAGTGTTCTTGAGACATAGTTCCTGGACAACTTGTATCAGAATTACCTGGTATCCTTGTAAGATATCCTTGAAGATTTATGGTCCTATGATTTCGAATGTCTATAGTAAAGCTCAGTAATTTGCATTATCAAAAGACAATTTATATTCATCAAATTGTTTTAACTGAATTATAAGAAACATTAGTTTCCAACAATGTATGTTTTTGCTCATTGTATTTTATTTTCAGCTCAAACCACTCTGAAATAATTTCATATTCAGAAACATAGTCTTTACACTATTGAGAGATTCTCTCTTGGTTGTGAAAACTCAAGATAGAAATGCCATCAGAAGAGACTTTAATAACCCATGCCTTCTTTTATCATATGTGCCTATACACAGATGCAGATAATGGCTAAAAGATACTATAGAAAAATCACTGTGCGCAAGCATTGACAATGAAATATTTTTCACTTGTGAATGATGGAGCAAAGAAAAACTTAATTCACAGACCAACATAAAGACTATAGAAATTGATTAATTATAATTTGAAGCTTCTTTTGATACTTCTAATGCATGAGACTGCTCATCATAAATGTGAAAACTAACATTGTTTTAATTAAGCCAAATTAAGCACAACTCTATACTGTATGTAATCACTCTATAAAGTTATTGTTTGAATCATCAAAAGAGATGTTTTGATAGACTTCATGAATAAATACTTACATATTCTAGAAATATTTAGAAAGATAAGTTTATGCATGCAGTTTTTTAAAAAAATCAGGATTTGACCAAATAATTGGAAGATAACTTGTAACAAAATATTGAGTTTTAATATTTACTATTGAATGATATAATTTTAAAGATAGATACATACACACACATATTTATCAGTGTCAATAAAATGGTAATTCATTTTATTTTATATAAAATATGAATTTCATTTGATTACTTATTAACATTCTATTAATTTCAAGCAAATGCATGGTAGTCAAAAACATAGACTTGCCTGCTGTTGCTCTCGGTTATTAGCTTACTTAGTCTCTGCATGCCTCAGGTTCCACGTAGTTACAAGAGAGGAAATGACTACCTATTTCAGGTGTTGATTAAATGAATTATTATATTTGAAATGTTTGGAGCAGTGCTTGGCCCATAGCAGATGTTATATCACTTTTCATCTTTATATTTTGTAATTTTTTTCTGGACATAAAGAGTCTATATTTTTGCAAATAATAAATACAAAAGTGTTGAAAATGATAGCCTATTCATATTAACACCAAGAAAATAAATGGATGTAGAAATAACTTGTTTTATTACACTTTGCTTTATTGCACTTTATGGATATGGTGTTTTTCAGAAATTGAAGGTTTGTGGCAACCCTGCATTGGATCAAGTCTATCAGTGCCATTTTCAACAGCATGTGCTCACTTTATGTCTCTGTGTCACATTGGATGATTATTGTAATATTCAGACCTATTTATTAATATTATATCTATTTTAGTCATCTGTGATCAGTGATCTCTGATGTTACTATTGGAATTGTTTTGGGGTGCCACAAACTATGCACTTTAAAGATGACAAACTTAATTGGTAAATGTTGAACGTGTCCGACTGCTCCACTAACAAGTCATTCCTCTGTCTCTCTCCCTCTCCTCAGGCCTCTCTATTACCTGAGACATCACAATATTGATATTAGGTCAATTAATAACCCTACAATGGCCTGTAAGTGTTCCAGTGACAGAAAGAGTTACGTCTCGCACGTTACATCAAAAGCTAGAAATGCGCTGGGTGTGGTGGCTTATGATGAATCCCAGCACTTTGAAAGGCCAAGGCAGCAGGATTGCTTGAGCCCAGGAGGTCAAGACCAGGCTGAGAAATATGCCTGAGGCCCTGTCTCTACAATAAATAAATAAATAGATAAATAAATTAATAAATAAATAATAAACCAAATTAAATGGGTATGGTAACACACACCTGTGGTCTCAGCTACTCAGGAAACTGAGTTGGGAGGACCACGTGAACTCAGGAGGTCAGGACTGCAGTGAGCCCTGTTCATGCCATTGTGCTCCAGCTTTATCAACCGAGCAAAATCCTGTCTAAAAATTAAAGTCAAAACTGTGAAAGCTAGAAATGGTTAAACTTATTAAAGAGGGCATGTGAAGGCCAGGACAGGGTTTTGACATGCCTTCCTCAGTCTTCTTTGAGTTTTCAGGCTGAAAGCTAGGCCTCTTGTTTCAAGCAACAAAGCTGTGAATGCAAAGGAAAAAAAAAAAAAAAAAAAAAAAACATTGAAGGAAATTAGAAGTTAACTCCAGTGAACATACAAGTAATAAATAAGTTAAACAGCCTTACTGCTGAAGTGGGGAAAGGTTCAGTAGTCTGGATAGAAGATCAAATTAGCCACAACATTCTGTAAACCAAAGCCTAATCTTGAACTCTCTTCAATTCAAGGAGGCTGAAAGAGGCTAGCAAACTGAAGAAGAAAAGTTTAAAGCTAGCGGAGGTTGGTTCATGAGAGTTAAAGAGAGATAGACCAAAAAACCCTTCAAAAAATCAATGAATCCAGGAACTGTTTTTTTTTGAAAAGATCAATAAAATTGATAGACTCCTAGCAAGACTAATAAGGAAAAAAAGAGAGAAGAATAAAATAGATGTAATAAAAAACGATAGAGGTGATATCACCACCAATCCCACAGAAATGCAAACTACCACCAGAGAATACTCTAAATACCTCTATGTAAATAAACTAGAAAATCTAGAAGAAATGGATAAATTCCTGGACACATACACCCTCCCAAGACTAAACCAGGAAGAAGTTGAATCCCTGAATAGACCAATAACAGGCTCTGAAATTGAGCCAATAATTAACAGCCTGCCAACCAAAAAAAGTCCAGGAACACATGGAGTCACAGCTGAATTATACCAGAGGTACAAAGAAGAGCTGGTACCATTCCTTCTGAAACTATTCAAATCAATAGAAAAAGAGGGAATCCTACCTAACTCATTTTATGAAGCCAGCATCATTCTGATACCAAAGCCTTGCAGAGACACAACAAGAAAAGAGAATTTTAGACCAATATCTCTGATGAACATCGATGCAAAAATCCTCGATAAAATACTGGCAAACTGAATACAGTAGCACATCAAGAAGCTTATCCTCCATGATCAAGTTGGCTTCATCTCTGGGATGCCAGATTGGTTGAACATACACAAATCAATAAACATAATCCATCACATAGACAGAACCAATGACAAAAACCACATGATTATCTCAATAGACACAGAAAAGGCCTTCAACAAAATTCAACATTGCTTCATGCTAAAAACTTTCATTAAACTAGGTATTGATGGGACATATCTCAAAATAATAAGAGCTATTTATGACAAACCCACAGCCAATATCATACTGAATGGGCAAAAACTGGAAGCATTCCTTTTGAAAACTAGCACAAGACAGGGATGCCCTCTATCACCACTCCTATTCAACATAGTGTTGGAAGTTCTGGCAAGGGCAATCAGGCAGGAGAAAGAAATAAAGAGTACTCAGTTAGGAAAAGAGGAAGTCAAATTGTCCCTATTTGCAGATGACATGATTGTATATTTAGAAAATCCCATTGTCTCCACCCAAAATCTCCTTAAGCTGATAAGCAATTTCAGCAGTCTCAGGATACAAAATCAATGTGCAAATATCACATGCATTCCTATACACCAATAACAGACAAACAGAGAGCCAAATCATGAGTGGACTCCCATTCACAATTGCTACAAAGAGAATAAAATACCTAAGAATCCAATTTACAAGGAATGGGAAGGACCTCTTCAAGGAGAACAACAAACAACTGCTCAATCAGATAAAAGAGGACACAAACAAATGGAAGAACATTCCATGCTCATGGATAGGAAGAGTCAATATCATGAAAATGGCCATACTGCCCAAGATAATTTATAGATTCAATGCCATCCCCATCAAGGTACCAATGACTTTCTTCACAGAATTGGAAAAAACTACTTTAAAGTTCATATGGAACCAAAAAAGAGCCCACATTGCCAAGACAATCCTAAGCAAAACGAACAAAGCTAGAAGCATCATGCTACCTGACTTCAAACTATACTACAAGGCTACAGTAACCAAAACACCATGGTACTGGTACCAAAACAGAGATATAGATCAATGGAACAGAACACAGCCCTCAGAAATAATACCACACATCTACAACCATCTTATCTTTGACAAACCTGACAAAAGCAAAAAATGGTAAACAGATTCCCTTTCTTTCTTTCTCTTTCTCTTTCTCTTTCTCTCTCTCTCTCTCTCTCTCTTTCTCTCTTTCTCTCTTTCTCTCTTTCTCTCTTCTTTCTTTCTTTCTTTCTTTCTTTTTGAGATGGAGTCTCACTCTGTCTCCCAGGCTGAAGTGCAGTGGCGCGATCTCGGCTCACTGCAAGCTCCAGCTCCCGGGTTCACGCCATTCTCCTGCCTCAGCCTCCTGGGTAGCTGGGACTACAGGCGCCAGCCACCATGCCTGGCTAATTTTTTGTATTTTCAGTAGAGAAGGTGTTTCACCAAGTTAGCCAGAATGGTCTCAATCTCCTGACCTCATGATCTGCCCGCCTCAGCCTTGCAAAGTGCTGGGATTACGAGCATGAGCCACCACGCCCAGCCGGATTCCCTACTTAATAAATGGTGCTGGGAAAACTGACTAGCCATATGTAGAAAGCTGAAACTGGATCCCTTCCTCACACCTTATACAAAAATTAATTACAGATGGATTAAAGACCTAAATGTTAGACGTAAAACCATAAAATCCATAGAAGAAAGCCTAGGCAATACCATTCAGAACATAGGCATGGGCAAGGACTTCATGACTAAAACACCAAAAGCAATGGCAACGAAAGCCAAAATAGACAAATGGGATCTAATTAAACTGGAAGAGTTTCCGCACAGCAAAACAAACTACCATCAGAGTGAACAGGCAACCTACAGAATGGGAAAAAAATGTTTCAATCTACCCATCTGACAAAGGGCTAATATCTAGAATTTACAAAGAATTTAAACAAATTTACAAGAAAAAACCCAACAACACCATCAAAAAGTGGGCAAAGGTTATGAACAGACACTGCTCAAAAGAAGACATTTATGCAGCCAACAGACACATGAAAAAATGCTCATCATCACTGGTCATCAGAGAAATGCAAATCAAAACCGCAGTGAGATACCATCTCACATCAGTTAGAATGGCAATCATTAAAAAGTCAGGAAGCTACAGATGCTGGAGAGGATGTGGAGAAATAGGAACACTTTTACACTGTTGGTGTGTAAACTAGTTCAATCGTTGTGAAAGACAGTGTGGGGATTCCTCAAGGATCTGGAACTAGAAATACCATTTGACCCAGCCATCCCATTGCTGGATATATACCAAAGGAGTGTAAATCATGCTGCTATAAAGACACATGCACACATATATTTATTGTGGCACTATTCACAATAGCAAAGACTTGGAACCAACTCAAATGTCCATCAATGGTAGACTAAATTAAGAAAATGTGGCACATATACACCACGGAAAACTATGCAGCCATAAAAAAGGACGAGTTCATGTCCTTTGTAGGGACATGCATGAAGCTGGAAACTATCATTCTGAGCAAACTATCGCAAAGATAGAATGCCAAACACTGTGTTTTCTCACTCAGAAGTGGAAATTGAACAATGAGAATACTTAGCCGGGCGCGGTGGCTCAAGCCTGTAATCCCAGCACTTTGGGAGGCCGAGACAGGCGGATCACGAGGTCAGGAGATCGAGACCATCCTGGCTAACACGGTGAAACCTCGTCTCTACTAAAAAGAATACAAAAAACTAGCCGGGCGAGGTAGCGGGCGCCTGTAGTCCCAGCTACGCGGGAGGCTGAGGCAGGAGAATGGCGTAAACCCGGGAGGCGGAGCTTGCAGTGAGCTGAGATCCAGCCACTGCACTCCAGCCTGGGCGGCAGAGCGAGACTCCGTCTCACAAAAAAAAAAAAAAAAAAAAAGAGAATACTTGGACACAGGGTGGGGAACATCACACACAGGGCCTGTTGTGAGGTAGGCGGAGGGAGGAGAGATAGCATTAGGAAATAAACCTAATGTAAACGATGAGTTAATGGGTGCAGCACACCAACATGGCACATGTATACATGTGTAACAAACCTGCATGTTGTGCACATGTACCCTAGAACTTAAAGTATAATTTAAAAAAAAAAAAAGAAGGAAGGTATTTTCATAACATAAAAGTGCAATTAAAACTTCAAGTTACCCAAAGGAGCTAATTAAGATAGCTAATGAATGTGGCTGCACTATACAAAAGATTCACAATATAGAAAAAACAGCCTTATAGTGGAAGAATATTCCATCTAAGACTTTCATAGCTAGAAAGAAATCAATGCCTGACCTTAGAGCTTCAAAGGACAGACTGACTCTCTTGTTAGGGGCTAATGCATGTGGTGACGTTAAGTTGAAGCCAATACTCATTTATTGGTTTGAGAATCCTAGGGCCCTTAAGAATTACTCTAAATCGACTCTGCTTGCCCTTTATAAATGGAACAACAAACCCTGAATGATAACACATCTGTTTATAGCATTGTTTACTGATTATTTTAAATCCACTGTTGAGACCTACTGCTCATAAGATTTCTTTGAAAATATTACTGCTCATTGACAATGTATTTGGCTACCCAAGAGCTCTGTAGCTAAATAGATGATTGATAGAGAGATAGATAACATTGTCTATATATACAAGAAGATTAATGTTTTCATGCCTGCCAATACAACATCTATTCTGCAGTCCATGCATCAAGAAGTAATTTTGACTTTGAAGTTTTATTATTTAAGAAATAGGTTTTTCAAGGCTATTCCTGCCATAGATAGTGATTTATCTGATGTATTCGAGAAAAGTAAATTGAAAACATTCTGGAAAGGATACACCATTCTAGAGGTCACTAAGAACATCTGTAACTCAAGAGAAGATGTCAAAATGTCCATATTAACAGGTGTTTAGAAGAAGTTGATTTCAACCCTCGTAGATGACTTTGAGGCATTCAAGATTTCCATGGAGGAAGTCACTGCAGATGTGGTGGAAATAACAAGAAAACCAGAATTAGAAATGGAGCCTGAAGATGTGACTGAATTGCTGAATCCCATGATAAAACTTGAATGGAAAGAAATTGCTTTGTATAGATGAGAAACAAAAGTGGTTTCTTGAGATGAAATCTACTCCTGAGGAAGATGCTGTGAATGATTTTAAAATATCAGCAAATGGTTTAGAATATTCCATAAACTTAGTTGATAAGGCAGTGACAGAATTTGAAATAATCAACTCCAATTTTGGAAGAAGTTCTGGTGTGGGTAAAATGCTATAAAACATTGCCAGCTACATAGAAATCTTCTGTAAAAGGAAAAGTAAACAGATGTGGAAAACTCCATTTTTGTCTTATTTTAGGAAATTGCCACAGCCACTCCACCTTTCAGTAACCACCACTATGATCAGTCAGTAGCCATAAACATTGAGGCAAGACCCTCTGCTGGCAAAAAGATTAAAACTCTTTAAAGGCTTAGATGATTGTTAGCATTTCCTAACAATAAAAGTATTTTCAAATTAAGGAATATACTTTACTTTTTAGATATAATGTCAATGCAAACTTAACAGACTATAATATAATGTAAAAATAACTTTCATATTCACTGGGAAGACAATACATCTTTGTGACTCATTTTATTGAAATAAATGCTTAATTGCAGTGGTCTGGAACTGACCCTACAATATCTCTGAATGATGCCTGTAAACATGTTACAAGTAGATTTGTTTCATCCTATATTCCTTCTTAGTAATTGTACAAATTTTTTAATGTAATGTCTAATGAATGAAAGAAATGTGAAAACATTTTCTCCATATGGTATTGCTACAGAGCAACTTCTAGGAAGAGATTTGTTCAGTAATAACACAGATGTTCCAATCTCTGTTTTCATGAGATGCCAAGATATGTCTGCTGGGAATGAAACCGGGGGTAATTTGTGTAAATCATTGTGTGTTAAGTGCATTATGTATTAAGTGTTTGTCTATTAGTGCTAAAAAAATAATATCTTTTAAACTTCTACATCCTGTTGTCTGCCCTATAGCAAGAAACCTGGATTACCCTAATAAAAGACTAATGAGCAACTTAAATTCTGTGCCACACTTCAACAAGAAGTTTTGCAAGATAAATGTTATCTGGCGTTTAGTTTTCCCTTAGAAGCAGAGAATTCGATTGTTTCTTTTTCTATTAAAGAATGCATAATACATACTGCTATTGCAGCTTAAAGCAACCACATTATCTGCTATGCTTGCCACGTGGGCATTTACATTGTGATGTTAGACTATCAACTTACATTAAATATTAAAATATCCACAGTGATGGTACAATCAAACATAAGATCCTCCATGAATTACCATATCTTTAAGTCCTTAGCAACACCTATATTGTGATAGAGCACCGTGAATGCTAGACATACTTGACCTTTAGGGTAAACTAGCACGTTCACCATCTATTTTCTTAACACTTTTGTGCTTGCTCAATTATTGAACTTGCATCACTAATTGCAACAAAATAATCCCTTGGTGTTTTGAGATATTACTTATGTGATTCTAATTTAACTAATCACCTGGTCATTCCACTAGCTATATGAAAATATACATTTTATATAACATGTCCTGTAGCTACTACTCCAGAGATGTCCCACGCTGCTATAAAATTATTCATTTGTTGCCTTATTTGTTTTCTGTTTGGGTCCATTTCTAGTTTCTAGACTAAATTGATTTGCCATTTATTACTAAAGTGGCTAGCTTAAAGAAATTACATATTTTTATCTGTGATTTTTTAAAAAATTTAAACAATGTAAGATGCCTTTTTGGAAAAGTCTTCCCTTTTTCATGTTTTGTTTGTTAAACCTAATTGTGACTTCATACATCAGATATATTTTTAATTCATTTGACTTATTGTGATTAAAATACTACTTAACAAAATACATTTATACCCAGAGTGACTCAGGAAGATGTCATTTCCTCAGAAAATGTGAAAACTATATTGTTTCTCCTAATTTTTTTTCACTTTAAAGAAGATGAAAACTTCCAATATTTTGAATAGAAAAAATATATTTAACAACAAGATTGCTATTAATATATTTTTTTCTTTGATTTTATCCCTCAACTTTCCTCTGAGAGTGGGACCTAGATTTGGAATTGATGGATTCCTAGAAACTTGAGAGACCACATTGACTCCTCTCTGGGTATCTCCTCAGTCTTTCTCGTCTAAATCAGAAGGTCAGTATTATCTTCACTTGTTCTTCAAATACAAATGGAGAAGAGAAGTTAACTCTACTTTAGCATCAAAGGGAAGCTGCTAAGTTATCACATGATAAAGATGCTCTGTTATTTTATTTTCACCTTACAAATAGTTATGATAATCCACACTCTTCCTTGCATTTATTGAATTATGTATATTTAAATGATAATTTTATTAATTCACTATTTATTACTAATCCTGGAAAGCTAATATTTACTCTGTTTTATTTTTATGAAACCATATTTGGAAATACATTTAGGAAGCTTGCTACTGGTTACCTTAGATTATTCATTTTATTTATGTCTTTTTTTCTTATTATCATATGTTATATAACTACTCAAATTCCAGACAAAAAATACTTTACACAATAAGTTTTTTAGGTATTCCTTCATAATTTGAATTTTCACATTTAAGTAATATTGTCCAATGTTAAAGTAATTTTTTTGCCCTGTGTATGTCTACTTTCCTGCTTCTAAGTATGCACAAATAAATTATGATGAACAAAATTAGAGCTCATTCATCTATTCATTGAGTAACACTGTTCTTAGATTAAATATTTCCCTGAGCAATGATGAGTAACATTCATTGAATTGTGAATGAAAAAAAATGAAATACTTCTAATCATGACCTGTTACAAAAATGTTAGTGAAATACTATGTGATGAATATATGATAATGACTAGTGATTAAAGTTACCACCTGTCTCAATTTAATCAAAAAGAATGCTCAAGTCAGAAAATGAATATGGATTGTATTATGCTGAAAATGCATCTATTTTTGTTATAGTGGAGGCTCTTTGTGAAGTATGTCTAATTCAGAGACAAGGTTTTTGGGAAACTTAGTTTTCCAATATGGTATCAGCCTCAAAATTTAAAATGAACAATCAAACCAGTCCAGTCACTGTGGCTCACGCTTGTAAGCCCAGCACTTTGGCAGGCTGAAGAGGGTGGATCATGAGGTCAAGAGATCGAGACCATCCTGGCCAACATGGTGAAACCCCGTCTCTACTAAAAAAAAAATACAAAAATTCACTGCGTGTGGTGGTGTATGCCTGTAGTGCCAGCTACTCTGGAGAATGAGACAGCAAAATTGCTTAAACCCGGGAGTCTAAGGTTGCAGTGAGCTGAGATTGAGCCTCTGTACTCCAGTCTGGTGACAGACTCTGTCTCAAACAAACAAACAAACAAAAAAAACTAAAAGCACAAAGATCTTTTGTAATTAAAAATGCTATTTGTGAGCAATGAATTAAACAATCAAAAAGAACCAATAAGCTAAAAGCCCAAATATCACGTATAAGAGATGAAGTATGACATTTTTCATAGGTAAAAATAAATATTGGGATTTAATATGTATGAAAGTTAGCCCTTTTTGGTGGAAAGTAAAATATGCAGGAAAAGCAGCTGGAGATGGAAAAGAGCTAATTAAAAAATATATTGGAATGAAGCCAATTGAATAAAGGGAAAAAAATTAGCAACAAAATTATACCAGCAAAGCTAGTCACTACTAACCATGGCAATACTGGCGATTCAGGCATATAACAAAACAGAAAAAAAAAAAAAAAAAAAAAAAAAGAGAGAGAGAGAGAGAGAATTATTTCTGAAAAACAAGAGAGAAAATTTTCTATCCATGCAGTCTGCGGATGCAAGTCATCACATTTGAAATCATGGAACATGGCTAATGTGCTTGAGTGTGGGAGGATGGAAGGAGGATTAAAAAAACAAAATCTTGATGAGGAAATACGTAATGTTTCCTCTGTTCATCTGGAAAAGGAAAGAGGCAATAGTCACTTGTACTTTAGCCTTTTCATTAAAACCTTAAATATAGTCATGTGATTTATTAAAGAAAAGTTTAGCTTAGATTATAAGACAAGAGCTTTATAGTGCCAGTCATTTACAACTGGAAACAACATGACAAGAATGGGATTATTACAAAGACCACTGAATACCAATTTGGTGAAAGAAATTGAGTGAAGCTGAAAACCGACAGGATCATAAGAACAAAACCAAGTATATGCCTTTTGGTTTATGTAAAAAGCTCCATTTGAACCATAACAGACTTTTTTAAAAAAAATGTGTTTATTCAGGAACCACTTAATCTTTCCCTTCAGGTATACACTCATATTTAGAGGCTACATGAAATGATGTCTTTAGGTATAACTCCAGTTTATCTTATCTATTGTGGTCTGTTTTGGACATTAGACTTAAAGTATCACTATTAATAGCAGGACAGAAAACATATGATGTAGATAGAATGTTTCCCCCGAATATTTGTATATTGAAATTCTGACCCCTGATGTTACTGTATTAGGAGATAGAGCCTTTGGGAAATAATTAGGTCATGAAGAAGGAGTCCTCATGAATGGAATTAGTGTCCCTTATAAAAGAGCCACAAGGGAGCTTCCTTGCCCCTTCTGCCATGTGAGGACGCAGAAAACAGAAAACAGTTTTTCATAAACAAGGAAGCAGGCCCTCACCAGGCACTGAATCTGTCTGCACTTTGATCTAATACCTCTCAGCCTTCAGAAAAGTGAGAAATAAATTCCGGTGGCTTATAAACTAAGCATTCTATGGTATTTTTGTTACTGCAACCCAAAAGGACTAACACAATGTGTCAGTTTGTATCATTAGTTTTAAAATAACACAAGGAAAGCTTTTCTGATACAGATGGTGTTGACATGATAGTCTATCTGCACAGTTTAAAAATTGAGGGAACACACAAGAAAGAAAGTTTTAAGAGTATTTCTTGAGTTTATTGAAGCATTTTGGGTTCCAGAATTTAGTGTATAATCTAGACTATTTCAGATGACACAGAATTAAAGATCCCAAAGCAGAGGAAATGCCATGATGGCAGTGGTACCACAAAACAGCTTTGTCTAAGGAAAACAATCACATCCATGGTATTCTCTGCTTAGAGTCTTCTTGCCAAAGTATTCTAAATTCTGAAGATAACACTTTCAGAAATACATTATTCAGACCTATGATTGAAGCCTTATATAGAATCAAATCACCAATGATCAGCAGAATTCTCATAACCCGAGTTGGCCTCTCTGAAATCAATAAAAAAAGGCAAAGGGGCTGAGCATAATTAAAGAATATAAATCACCGAGTAATAAACTGAGCTACCATTAGGTTTTGAATTGTTCTAGGACTAGCTGGTATGTGTTAAGCATGCAAGTGATGTGAAATATTTCTGAACTAAACATCTTGGCACTTTGGATGACTTGCAGAATATGGATTCAGAATAACGACGTTGAAGAAATTGTCATAAAAATGACACATGGGACCGCATATTCAGTTTAATTCTGAAATAGCTCAGTTGAATATAACTCTGGGAAAAATGACATCTTCCAGATTAAAAATTTTAAAAAAAGTTTAGAAATAGTGATGGTAGTAAACCTTGACCAAAGCAATTCCCATTTTGTTCGTTTCCTTTTTTGTTTAGCTCACCATAACACAGTGATTATTGTGGTGCAATAGAACCTTCCATCAAACTGCTGAGTGAGCTAATTTTGACTGGTTTTTCAGAAAATGAGCTGTTTGGTCACAAAACTAGAGTCTTCTGTTGACTTCTTCTGTAGACAAAAATAATAAGGGCTAGCTTTTGTAATTAATAAAGATCTCTGCCCTTTGCCAATCTAGGCAGAGGAAAATTTAGATTCATTTTGATTGATATGTGTATTCTAAATGACAAAGTGAGACAAGTCAGTTATACTTATAATGGCACTGTCATATTTAAATAATTATTTTTATTTAAATAATTATTTGAATGATTTCTAAACAGCATTATGTTTCATGTTGTTAAAAGGTGTTTATAATATTGAAAACACAAGTATAAATTCTAACAAATAGATAACACTGTATTTCTTTTCCTAATGTTATCTAGTGACCCTCTTTAATAAGTGATATAACTATCTAGGGCCTTCAAGAAGAGCTATTATTTTTATCTTGTTTCTATTACTCTTGTTTTCTTAACATGCATACTGTTACTCATTTCAAGCAAATTTAAGTCCTTTCTTTAGTCTAGGTGGCATAAATACTATTTTCTACACTAAAGTTGTTTTAGACTATAGGAGATACTTATAAATATTGATCCAACAACTTGGGAAAATAAAAATAAAAATTTTAAAAAGCATACTGAAATATTTTAACTATGCATGCTCAAAATTATATCTTTATTTTCTGCTTACTAGTGCCTACAAGTTTCATAAAATTCTAGGCCAAGTTGCTTGACCTACAGCCATATTTTTATTTCTGAATTTTCTTGTGGTTCTTTTTGTATTCATCGAGAAACATATATTTTTGTTTACAATTTGACATTTCCAAAATTTGAATGTATTTCATAATTAATGGTGCCTTAGTTGATAAAATTAATTAAGAATAATATTAAATGTAAGTACCATTTTTGTGTGTGCTTTTTTTTGTATGTCATATACCTTTAAAAGTATTTTGTTTAATAAGAACAACTCTTAGGGATAAGAACTATTATTATCTCTCTATGCAGTTGAAGAAACTGAGGGTGGGAGTAGTTGAGAAATTAAATCAAGGCTATCCAGTAGATAAGTGATAGATCAGGTGATGTTTCAAGATACATTGACTACAGAGTCTAAACTCTTTCTCTAGAATGATGATTCACGCTTAACTACAACTCTAGCAGTGACACTTTATATTCAAAAACCGGCTGAAACCTAGAGACACTATATATTCAGAAACATCTTTTTAAAGTTACATAATTTCAACAGAAGAAAACAGAAGGTGATATCTTCATAATCTCATAGAATAATCTTATAATAAAATATTATAATGTTGCTCCAAAATTTTATAGTAAAAATTTTGAAAACCTTAAGTTTTTACTTTTTTATTATTTATTATCTCTCCCACCATCCAAGAGCCAGTGTAGTGCTAAATGTGTCCCTCCCCTTCCTTCTCACTTTCATTCTTTTCCTCCTCTTTCTGCTTCTTCTTCCTAGTTAATGTGCATAAAATAAGCTTCATTTTTCTTCTCAGATATGTTCTGCCTTCCCAGCCTATTTCTCTACTAGCTCTAGCAACTAAATGAAAACTATTTTATGGGACTTAAGCCTTCCTCAGAAGTAAGTGGTTAATATGATAGAGTGAAGCATTTATGAGCCAATCAATTCCCATAACAATTATTAACAATTTATTCATAGCACTCTGGCTTAATCTTTTATTTTTTCAAGGGATTTCTTCATTTTCTCAGGGCAATTGAGCAAAACTGCTATTTTCATGGTTGAGTCTATATCTACAAGATTCAAAACAATTCCTCATTTTAAATTGGACACTAGGCATGCACAAATGATCAGTGCTTCTCACATTTGGTTTAGGATTGTTTGAAATCCTTTGGTTTTTATTCCATTGCTTATTAGGGATTTTAGGTCCAATTTGTATTGAACTTTTCTCCAGAGTGCTGGAAGGATTCTTGTTTTAAATAAACAAATGCTGTTCAAAGTTTGCTAGAAAAAGTTATAGATATGTGTGTTTACATGTATTTGTGTTTGAATCAGAATTCAAGAAGTCAGTGCTGTGTGTTTCACTTTTAGGTTTGTTACTAGGATCAGTCTCAGTTCCCAATTTTGATATGTATAGTCAAATAATGATAATCTTAGTTCTATAAATATAGCTTACATTGTTGTAAACAAAGTGTTATCAGCATGACTACAGATCATTATCTTCTTTGTGGGGGGATCATCAAGAAGGAAAGCAAATAATGTCAAATCTTTTTAAATAAGCCATTGGCAAACTTTCTGGTAAACACAAAAATGCAAAAGCCTTATGCAATTTTTCAGTAGAGGGTCCGCTCTATTGGGTATGCTTTTAGCAGGATTTATTGCTCAACTACCTGGAAAATATCACAAAAGCTAAACTTTGAAGTATAAAACGCAGATGCTTTCTGACCAAAATAGCTTCCTTCTGTGTAATGTCTATATACATCACTTACAGATTGCATATGCTAATTTGGGCTAAAGTATATTCTAATGTGGAAAAAAGAGCACAGGGAGCTACTTTGACATCCCAGGCCGCTTCCTGTGCCTTGTGATTAAATGTATTCTTGAAATTATTAGCATAGATTGATACTCAGTAAGACTCTAATTCTTGCGAGTCTGATTTGACCTTCCTATTCATTGAGGTATCTCAACTTCTAATTCTAATACTCAGACACAAATAAGGAGTGCATAGATGTGATACAAATATAAGGGAGAGTAAGAAGAAAACAAACATTACTAATGTAGTTTAAAGGCATGTGCATGATATATGGAATTTCACTGTGGACATTTATAAAATTCTGAATAGTCAATTGGAAAAGGATAATTGTCCTTACTATGTCCCTGTAGTCTGGTTCTCTGTAAACCAATATACACTGGTTCTGTGTAAAACAAAAAAAGTTATGCTTTTCTTATAAGTAGACAAGTGAGCTTGTATATATCTGTATACATGTCAATCAACGTCCATTTAAAAAATGATATTATTTGAAGCAGAAGGCAATATTTCCTTAAAGAGGCAAATAGTAAATATTTTCAGCTTTGCAGGCCATCGGGTCTCTGTCACAAATCTTCTACTCTACTGCTATAATCAGAAACAGCCGTTCACAAGATGTAAACACACGGAAATGGCTGTATCCCAATGCAACTTTATTAACAAAGGCAGCTTGACTATGGGCAATAGATTGCTGATTCCTGCATACAGTTTAACATGCTCTTGAAATTTCATTTGTCCAATATTTTAACATCAAATTGTGCCTAATTTTGTGGTATCTACTATTTCACTCAATTTAACACTTGGATTTGAGAACTTCTTTCATATGCTTTCTTTTGGAAAATAAACATGATAATAAATTGGCTCAAAGTATGGGGTTTTAAATTACATTGTGATCCTTCTTTATCTTCCAGACAAATATATGATTTCTTCAAAATCATATTTGTCATTTCTTCTTTTAAGTTTTTATTGTCACATCTTAGCTTCACTGGCTAATGCTTTGCTGTAGCTGCAAACATGAAACAAGGAACATTTCCTGACTGCTCCTTCATTGTTATGGTTTGGAAAAGTGTTAGGAATTGCTATTGTTTTTCAATGTTGAACTAGATTGTGTGATGACCAGAATATTTTTTCTCCCTGCTCTACTGTTCTGCATTCTTTTCATGTTTATAGCGAAATTGATTGCTAGCTGAAAAGATTGCAATTCCCACCTTGATTTTGTAATAGCCATGTTAATTTTCATGATGCAGGTTTTTATTCTGACCTTTGATGTGAAGTCAGTGTAGATGTATTGGGGAACTTTTTCCTATTTTACCTTCTTCAGACTATCTTTGAGCTGCTAAAACTGGCAAATTTAAGTTGATGTTTTCACAATAGCCTTACACACACAATGTTCAAACGTATCTTCAGATTTATGAGAATGTTATTAGGTATTGCTGCAGTAAAGTTTAAGAAATTAATTCTAGCACTGAAATAAGTCATTTTAGCAAATTAGAACAACACTAATTATAAGTGTAAGTAAATGTGAGATATTACAGGGACATAATCATAAAGATACAACTTTCAATGAGATTTAAAAAAAATGAGTTGTTTGTAATTTGCCTGTCTTAAGCAGGCAATTAATAGGGAGATTAGTATTGATTATAGTTTTAATTACTTTTCAGCATGTTTCTCTTTCAATGTAATGTTTTTAGTTTTTCATTACATACTGGACAATTTCAGTAGTCCATACTGGACATATTAGACAATTCCAGGAATCCATACTGGATATTCTGAACAACTACGTTAGTGCCATCATTTAAAATTGTACTTAATCTAACAACTGAGACAGGTTGCTTAAGGAAAACAGGTTTAGTCCATGTTACTGCTACTCTCTTGGTGAAGGCTGAATATTGCTTCGATTGCCATTTTGTTTTACCAAGTCTTCTCTGAATGAAATTGAAACTCCAAATTCTATGTTTTCTAGGAGAAAATATACATTTTTCTTTTCTTCGGTAGTAAAAAGGCTTAATTCTTTTCTCATAGTTATTGATATTGTGTATATATAGTAGTTTCCTCTTATGTGTACTTTTTGCTTTCCCTGATTTCAATGACCTGTGGTCAACTGTGGTCCAAAAATATTATAGGAAAAATTCCAGAAATTAACATTGTAGTTTGAAATTTCAGGCTATTCTGAGTAGCATGATGAAATCTCACAGTGACCGGCTCCATCTTGCACAGGAGGTGAATCATCCCTTGGTTCTGAGCACCCATACTGTATATGTCACTCACTCATTAGTCACTTGGTATCTGACTTCATTATCAAATCGGCTTTTTCAGTATTGCACTGCTTGTGTTCAAGGAACCCTTATTTTATTTAGTAATGGCCCCAAAGTGCAGTAATAGTGATGCTGGCAATTTGGGTATGCAAAAGAGAAGCCAGAAAATGCTTTCGTTCTGTGAAGAGGTGAAGGTTCTTGACTTAATGAGGAAAGAAAAAAAAAATCATATTCTGAGGTTGCTAAGACCTGTGGTAGGAACAAATCTTCTACCCATGAAATTGTGAAAAAGGAAAAAGAAATTCATGCTAGTTTTGTTGTTGCTACCTTAAACTGAAAAAGTTATAGCCACAGTGCATGGTAAGTACTTAGAGGAAAAGTACATTAAATGTATGGATGGAAAACATAAACAGAAACACAAAGGCCATTGAATTTACTACCATCTTTGATTTCAGACAATCACTAGCAGTCTTGGAACATATCTTTTATGGATAGCAGGGGACAATTTTAAATGAAACTTCTACACCAATAGGTATAACTGGCCACATTATTAACTTCTAACTACCCTGTTTACCTTTATATATGCACATATGTATGTGCGTATATATGCATGTGTGTGTATACATGTATGCATGTTTAAGAGTGGAGCAGGGCAAAATGAAATCCTATATTCAGCAGATATTATTGCATTCAGCTTAAACACATTTTTCAAATCCATTAAAAGGGATTTTGCATAAATTATTTTTCTTTTATTATACATGAAATTTTGAAACTAATAATTTTAAACAATAAAATGCATTTGCCTTTTTTCCAGAGGAAAGAAGCTTAAATCATCAGCTGTTGAAAGTTCACAGATCTATTGAATCTCCAGATATGAAAGTCTATTTAAGAATCTTCAGGCCTACTTTTTATGTTATGCATGTATTGTGTCTTTAACACATTTTTGCTTAATATATTCCTTGCATTTTCTTTGGTGATGAGGAAATCATTGTTTCTTAAGGAAGCTCACCTCATTTTCTGAGATTTAAAATTATCCTCTCATAACTTTGACCTATTGATTTTAGTTTTGTCCTGCACAGTTTCCTTTGTCAAGTTTAATTATTCCTCCACATGACAGCACTTTTCTATTTAAAGACAATTCATCGTATCCACACTAAGGCAGGGTAATCAAATGGGGGTACTGCAGTTGTTTCTCCCTGCCATGGTTTGCACTTTTCTCATTATTATAGTGTCTCTCTTTTGGACAGACTTCAGGTACTTACTTTATTTCTTAAATTATTAAGTGGACACCAACAATATAACCAGATCAAACTCTTACCACATTCAAACCCTTGTATTAAAAACCATGTACTTGAATTTTTCTTTTGAAAACAGTTAGTAATATGTATAGATTTTCAGTGACATGCACAGTGACAGGAATTTCTTCAGTAGCATACATACTTTAAATAAATTGGCTTTATTACAATTAAAAATAACAATAAATATATAGGCTTATTTTTATTGTGTTAAAATATGCATAACATAAAATTTACCATTGTAACAATGCCGAAGTGCTCAGTTCAGTGACATTAAGTATATATACATCATTGTGCGATCATCAACAGTATACATTTCCAGAAGTTTTTCATCATTCCTTTCTGTTTCTTCTTTTGTTTCTGTGATTTATCTTAGCCTTTCATATGAAAAAAGATATTAACATTTAAAATATTATAAAGATTAAACTGAAAAGAGAGAAATTTAAGAGCTACTAGAGAGAGGGAGTTCTTTTATAATTTTGTTTTTCGTACTTATTCATGGTTACAAAGTGATGTTTCAGTACATATACTATATATTGATCAGATCAGGGTAATTAGCATATCCATACTCTCAAACATTTATCCTTTCTTTGTGTGAAAGTATGTTCTTCATGGAAAAATTTCTCGAGGAGCAGTGATGAATGGGATTCAAAGCACATAGGGAGAAGGTAATGTTGTACAGGAAGAAATATTGTTTTTTTAGGGATCAATGATAAACTAATCAGGTGGTATTGATAGATTAATCTTTTCACAACATTATAGTATAAATTCATGTATTTTTTTTTTCACCAGCACAAACTCATTTCAGCTACATGTCAGGCACTATGCTAGACACATAGGAATATAAATATGATAACTCACAAATCCTAGTAACAAAGAATATGTGGTTTTCCAAGGGATGTACAAAAATAAAAGAAATGTACAATGAATGAAGTTTAAAGAATATTTATAGGATATTTAGGCAGAAGTTGAAAAATATTTTAACTGTGGTTATTTTTGTGGGAATCCAAGGAAGAGATGAATCCAAGCAACGGAGATGGCTGCTCTACATATTACTGTATTTCACATGTATACTGCTTTACATATTGTTGTGAGAGATAAAATAGATATTAGCGTGCTTCTAAAAGAAAAGAGCACATTTAAAATTATTAATTCCCCATACTCCTGGATGATGTTGAGTCATATAATTAACAAATAAATAATTGCTATTTTTCCATCTTTTGGGTGCATACCCAAATTTAGCAGAATATGAATGAATTCCAGGAAATAATTTTAAGAACTTACTTGTTTTCATCCTTCTCAGGTTTTGTTCTGGTATATTAGGAGGAATGTATTACAGACATGAACTTTCACATGCTGGATCTCGGTATACAAGAACACAGAGAGTTTTCCCTGAAAATATGACGGTGACCAGAAACACAAATTTGTTCTGTCAATAATAGGAACATTTGCTTCCTGGTGAGATGGTGGAGGGAGAGTTAAAATAATCACTAATTCTTAAATTCAGAATATCCATATGATATTAAAAAAAAAATGCTGTGTTTCTCAGTATCTAATTTTAATCACTATTTGGTGCCAAAAGGAATTTAGGATAAAGTTTCAGCAGATTTTTGTCTATGATGGCAAAGTAGCTAATTCAATTTAGAGGGCATATACAATATGGAGACTTAGGGATTTTGATGTAGAGGTTTTCTATTTTTCTTTGTTTTGAGTGTGCGGAGGAAGGATAATTCAAGATCGCTAAGCAAAATTATTTTCTTCTCCCAAATTTTCATTTTGTTCAAGGTCATTTACATTGCATTGCTGAAATTCTTTCACATGAAAGAGGTGACAAAATATATGTGTTTCTTAATGATCAGGTCCCCACTGCATGAGTGCTGTTTGAGTGTGAGAGAGGCAAAGCCAGCAGATACTTTTATTGATGCCTATTCAAAGTCAGAGAAATCTATAACCAAGGGGTGAAGTGGGTAACCTCGAAGGTCCATTCCTGCCATAAAAGTTTATAAATCTATAAATTGGTTCTTGAATGATACTTCTGAAGTTCCCTGTAACAAGAGAAAAACAGACAGAAAGGTGCATCTGAGTGGTTTGCAGAGGAGTATATGCAATGACATGCACCAATAATTCCATTACTGCTTATCTATACAGACCGTAGTACAATTTTCTGATGGTACATATATTTACTTTGAATTGTGCTTCTAAAAAAATGTAAATATACATATAGCATTTAATTCTATATTAATGGCATTTAATTCTATAAATTTCAGTTCCTTAATCACAATAAGAGCTCAATCATTTTTTATTTTGTTTTCCAAATGAATAAAGGAATTTGAATACTAGTAACTTAATAAACATCAAAGTCCATTATTCTTAAGCTTCTACTATTCCTGCAATTAGTGTTTGTTACTGCTTCATTTCTACATATAAACAAAGGTTTTTCTCTTTCTTTACATACATCTCCTTTGGTCATTCATCAACAGTTTTGCAGTAGATTCACTACATTTTCCACAGAGGATTGAGCCAGTTTCCCTCAATTTTTATCAAATTGCCTAAACATTCAGGTCTCTCTAAAGTATTCCTATGGCTTGACATTCATTCTATCTCATACCTGAGGAACTGGATTTATTCACAGGAAACTGAAATCAACCTCTCATCCTCATCTAATACTGCTTCCAATATAATTTTCCTCATGCATTTATAAACACATCAAAGCCTTCTAAAAGATGTCAATGGCTTCAACTTATTTCTAATTCCAAATTAAGTTTATGAACAATAATAAAGTTCCTCTTTAAAGTTATGTTCTTGGCAGCAACATGGATGGAAATGGAGGCCATTATCCTAAGTGAATTAATGCAAAACGGAAAACCAAATACCACATATTCTCACTTATAATTGAGAACTTAACATTGGGTACACATGAACATAAAGATAGGAACAAAACTACTAGACTTGGAGACTACTAGAGATAGTAGAAAGGGATGGGTCAAGGGTTGAAAAGCTACCTATTGGCTACTCTGCTTACTACTCTGCTAAGGTTTGTACCCCAAACCTTAGCACCACACTATACCCCTGTAACTAACCTGCACATGTGTTCCCTGAATACAAAATAAAATTTGAAATTACATTTTTAAAAAGTTAGGTCGGAAGCACAACGTAGCTGAACAGTTTTAGAATCATTCTAAAAGTCACTGCAATGAAGTCAATCTACTGCACATACACATTGTATGACCTTACTTTTAAAACTAAAGATTCCAATCACAAAGACTGTTAATTAATTTAGTTAATTATTTAATTAACAAATATTTATTTAGGGTTTCCTATGTACCAGCACTCTGTTAGAGCTAGGGACATTGCTACAAATAAGATGTTTATGTTTTCTATAAATATTTCACTAGCAGTTCGTTAAATGACACATCTTTTAAAGAATTGTTAAAGTAAAATGAGTGATTTCAAAAGAAGGGCAAAGTGCCAGTGAATCTTAAAAGAGGAAGATCTATCATGGCAAGAGATTTACTTCTACAGGTAATGGCAATGCAGTTTATCCAAATGATAGTAACATAAAGATTGCATTTAGTGGTTAAATCTCAGCTTCTCTAAGAAATATGACTGCTTTAATATATACCTGTTCCTTATTCTCTATATGTGTCCTGCATGATTATTGTTAAAATATGAAACAATAACTTCTGATTAAATTACAGAGGAAGTATGTATACTACAGCATTTCAATGAATTTTACATTAGTTATTAACTGACAGATATAGCACATTCTTTTTATAAGTAATCCAGTTAATTTAGTGTCACTTGGGTCTTGGTTCTATTCTCCCTATTTAGGGTCACTTGAGTCCTGATTCTATTCTCCCCAGTGTATGATATTGTAAATTGGCAACTTCATTTTTCGTATCAGTAATTGTTCAGTTTAGCGTATAGACAAAAGTGTGTTGATATTATTATATTGAGTTTTCCACATGTAGACAATCTTATTTGTACATGTATCTTAGTATTTTTCCCCTCTTTTTCTTTCTCCTTCCACCTCTCTTTTCATTAAAATATTTAAAGAAAAATTTTGAGTGTTTGTTCTGTGCCAAGAATTATAGTAGGAGTTGGAGAAAACATGATAAAAAACAAACAACATGGCCCTTAACTATTAGAAGTACAGTGTTTTATCAAGGATGGTAGCAGACTACATTATAATCAACTATGTATGTTTTATTTTAAAAATTAATGGGCTCTATCCTAGACATATTAACTCAGTGGCACTGAAAGTGGGGCCTTGAAAACTGTTTATAAAAAAATATTGCCAAGTAGTCATGGTAATAGTAGAACCATTGTTTTAGTGAAAAATCTGTATAAATTTAAGGATTTATGGCTTTTATAACATGGTCTTCATACTTTGGTTTAATTTCACATTTTATTCTCTGTAATAAAATAATACTAAAGTATTAATATAAACTATAATTTCTTGAGTTTACTGAGCATAAAGTGGTGCTTTCACGATATTTATATTTGTTAACTCATTTTATTCTGGCAATAGTCCTGTGAGGTAGATACCATTCTCATTTCCATGTGAAGGACAAGGAAACTGAAATGGGGAAGGTTCCATAAATTGTCCAAGATTTACTCAGTTAGAAAGTGAAGAGACAAACTTACACCCAGGGCAGTCATGTAGTTTACGTTTACATGCTGTGAATCCCAAAACATATTGCTGCTTTTTTCTTTAGATTATCAGTTATCTGTTAGAGCAATTAAAATAAGCATAATGTTTGCCTTCACTTTTTACAGCTTTTAGCGTTCTTCAATTATTTGAGTAGATTCGAGTTTCGTTGGGTGCAATGCCATTTTTGCTTGTAGAACTTACTTGGATATTTCTTATAGTTCAGGTCTTCTGGCAACAAATATTTGTAGCATCTGCTTGTCTGGAAAATCAAATAGACATTATTTTTAAGATACTTTTTGAATACAGAATTTTAGGTTAGTTCTTTATTTTTCCTTCAGTATATTATTGATGCCTCTTCTCTGCTTCTAGCTTGATCACTTTCTGTTAGTAAGTTTGATGTGATTGTTTTCTTTTTAAATACACTATATGTAATATCCCCCCCATTTTTCCTGGCCCCTACCACTGCTTCAAGATATATTTTTATGGAAACTTCTATAATATTACAATGTTTTCCATTTCAATTACATACACACACACACACACACCCACACACACCTCCTATACAGACTAAATAGCAAACCTTAAACTTTCTGTACCACACTCCTTTCCGTATCAATGGAGTTTATCCCATGCATTTACTTATTCTAATCTACTCTCCTCTGTTTTTTCAAGCCCTCATGCCTTACTGCCTAGATTTTGCTTCTGATTCTTATTTCACATATCCTCTTACGTGATACACTCATTTAGTCTTTCTCTTTCAATCTGACCTAATATTCCACCTCAGAAAGAGTCTAATTTTGATATTAACCCTCCATCGATACTAAATAGAACCACAGGTAAATGACAGAGGAGTTCTTCTGGCTCTCCGTTTTGACCCACAGAACTAAGCAAATAATTTTACTTTTGGGGTTCTATTCTTGAAAATAGGATGGGCCAATAAATTCCTATGATGATTCAGTTGAAAGAATTATCAGTTCAATAGATGTATGACATTAAATATTTTAAATCTAGTGAGACTGGAAATATTTACCACTCTCAAATATAAAAAGAAAATATAGCTTAACTCACAGTTCTAAGACGTTGGAACACTTTCAAAGTCTCATTCAAAATCTTATAAAAATGCATACTTTATAGCATTTCTATCAGTTTGAGGTCAGACAACCTCCAATATATTCTCCTCAAGGCCTGTTGTGATGTAGATCCCTGGATACTTTGCTGACTTCTAATCTTAAATAGCTACAGATAGATTGTTACCATATTCATGATAACAACTTTCTTACATAATTACTAGGCGCATGAAAATTTGAAACTCAACATTATATAGTCATTAAGAATCTTAAAAATATTGAATATTATTCAAAACATAAATTTTGATGGTGCTTGGGATTATCTGTTGATGGTTTAGAATTATCATACATTATGAAAAATGATGCATAAAAATTATTTTGACAAAAACACATATCTTCTTACCTAAACATGTTATTAAAGTTAGTGTGTTGGTGGTAACAATGACCAGATATATCAGCAGAATAATATTGTTGTCAATAATAGGTGCTTGAATCCATAAATATATGTCATAGAAAAAACTAAATAATAATTGAAAATAACAAATAGCCACCCTAGTTGATACAGTTAGGCTTTGTTTCCCCACCTAAATCTCATTTTGAATTGTAATCCCCATAATCCCCACATGTCAAGGGGGAGATCAGGTAGAGGTAACTGAATCATGGAGGTGATTTCCCCCATGCTGTTCTTGTGATAGTGAGTGAGTTCTCAGGAGATAGGATTTTTTTTTTTTTTTTGTGATTTATAAGGGGCTCTTCCCCCTTTGCTTGGCATTCTTCCTTCCTACTGGCATTCTTTCTTCCTACCTTGTGAAGAAGCTGCCTTGCTTCCTCTTTACCTTCCACTATGATTGCATTTTTCCTGAGGCCTTCCCAGCCATGTTAAACTGTGAGTCAATTAAACATCTTTATAAATTACCCAGCCTTGGGAAGTTCTTTATAGCAGTATGGAAACCAACTAATATAGTAGTATTTGCTTCAGCAATGCAAAGGGGTTCAAATATGATTTCTGTTGCTTTAGGAGGTATGATATTTAAAAAGACACCTTTAGAATGTTTCCACTTCAGTAGGTGGCACAAAGATGATAAAATATTTTTACATGTAACATAAGAGAAAAATATCTTTGGAAGATGTTAAAGATTTTCAAATACATGTTACCTTGTCTTAAAGAAATTGAAGTAGAGACTTGGGAAGTACTGCTACTTGTCTGCAAAATGTCACACTGTTTCATATGATGCAGGATTATTTACCAAAAAATCTACAAAAATTAATTCAGGGTGCATTAAAGATCTACCTAATTTAATAAGCAGTAATCAGTAACAATAGTGGACTCTGCTATGATGCAAAGTATTATAGCCTAATAAGAAAGCCTTACCTGAAGCAAATAACTCTACATTATGAAGAATAAAATAAGGGCCAGCAATATAAAGATAATGTCATATCCCAAGGAATGGAAAAGTAAAATGTTAAGAAAGAATCATGTCTATGAAAATTTTTATGATACTATGTTTTATACATTTTGTATGTGCCTTAGCAACTGCCTTCAAAACCAATTATAATGAAATTAGGACAGAGATATGATTAGATAACAGAGTAGAAACCAGAAACCAGAAGATTGAATTTGATTGAATCTTGATTGAGATTCAAGATTGATTGAATTTTTTACTTCAGTGGCATTAAGAAAAATTATCCCAAACTTGGAAATCAAAAAGAGTACATTACGTTCTTTCAATGATCTACTGAGGCAATGGTTAATAAGAATACCCAAGGACCAGATAATAATTCAGGAGTAGATAGGGGTATTTGAAATGCAATTTACTATTTGATTAAAGCTCATGTGGTATGAAGTTAAATGTTAGCTTGTAGACTGCAGTCCAGTAGACAAGATGAGTGAATAGGTTATGTTTTGTTATTCCAAAAGACATGTGGAGTTTTGTATGCCACTGAAGCCTCATATTCTTTGCTCTTTCATCTTTTAACTGATTCTCAGAAGTACTATATAAGGGTCAGCAAACTTTCTGTATAGGTTCAGAAAAGATATATTTTCTTTTATGCAAAATTATTAGCTACAGTCACCATGTTGTATATTATATCACCAGAATTTATTCATCTTCTAAATAAAGTGTGTACTTTTTCACCAAGACTTCCCTTTTCCCCCACCTCCCAGCCCTTGGAAACCACCATTCTCCTCTCTGTTTTCATGAATTAGACTTCTTTAGATTCCACATATTAATGTGATTATATAGCAATTGTCTTCCTGTACTCTGACAAATTTCTCTTAGTATAATGCCCTCCAGGTTGACTCATGCTGTCACAAATGTCAGGATTTATTTCATTTTTTGGTTAAATAATATTCATATATATATGTATATGTATGTATGTATGTATTTGCCAGTTTATTTAAAATTTAAATAATATTCCATTATATGTATCTGCCAATTTATTTAAAATTATTTCATATAATATTTAAATCTAATACATTTTGAGTAATATAAAATGCGTCCATATTTTTTTTAACAATGTGATACAAAGTCATTGTGAGTCTCCTAGAAAAAAAGAAAAAATGATTTTATCCAAACAAGTGAATGGTGAGGTATTTTGTCACTTGTAACAAGTACTACTCCTGAAGGAAGCACTGAATAGGAAAAGGAAAAATTGGTACCAGCCACTGCAAAAACACACCAAAATAGAAAGATGAATGACACTATGAAGACACTACATCAACTATTGAGAGAAATAAGCAGCTAGCATCATGATGACAGGATCATGTTCACACATAACAATATTAACCTTAAATGTAATGAGATAAATGTCCCAATTAAAATATATAGACTGACAAATTGGATAAAGAGTCAAGACCCATTGGTGTGCTGTATTCAGGAGACCAATCTCACATGCAAACACACAGATAGGCCCAAAATAAATTGTGGAGGAATATTTACCAAGCAATGGAAAGAAAAAAAAAAAAAAAAAGCAGGGGGTGTAATTTTAGTCTCTGATAAAACAGACTTTAAACTAACAAAGATCAAAAAAGACAGAATAAGTCATTACATAACAGTAAAGGGATCAATGCAACAAGAAGAGCTAACTATCCTAAATATGCATTCACTCAATACAGGAGCATCCAGATTCTTAGACACCTACGAAGAGACTTAGACTCCCACACAATAATAGTGGGAGATTTTAATTCCCCACTGTCAATGTTAGACAGATCAGTGAGGCAGAAAAGTAACAAGGATATTCAGAACTTAAACTCAGCTATGGACATATAGACCTAATAGGCCTCTATAGAAGTCTCCACCCCAAATCAACAGAATACAACAGTTATTCTAAAATTGACCATGCAATTGGAAGTAAAACACTCCTCAGCAAATACAAAAGAATGGAAATAATAAAAAACAGTCTCTCAGACCACAGTCTAACAAATTAGAACTCAGGATTAAGAAACTCACTCAAAACCACACAACTAGATGGAAATTGAATATCTTGCTCCTGAATGACTACTGGGCAAATAACAAAATTAACACAGAAATAAAGAAGTTATTTGAAACCAATGAGAACAAAGATAACACATACAAGAATCTCTGGTACACAGCTAAAGCAGTGTTAAGAGGGAAATTTATAGCACTAAATACCAATGTCAGAAAGCTGGAATGATCTGAAATCACCACACAAACATCACAATTAAAAGAACTAGAGAAGCAAGTGCAAACAAATTCAAAAGCTAGCAGAAGACAATAAATAACTAAGATCAGAGCAGAACTGAAGGAGATAGAGAAATGAAAAAAAAAAAAACCTTGAAAAAATCAATGAATCCAGGAACTGTTTTTTTTGTTGTTGTTCAAAAAATGAAAAAAATAAATAGACCACTAGCTAGATTAAGACAGAAGAAAAGAAAGTAATCAAATAGACACAGTAAAAAATGAAAAAGGGGATATCACCACTGATCCCACAGACATAGAAACTACCATCAAAGAATACTATAAATACCTCTCTGCAAATAAACTAGAAAATCTAGAAGATATGGATAAATTCCTGGACACATACAACCTCCCAAGGATAAACCAGGAAGAAGTCAAATCCCTGACTAGACCAATAACAAGATCTGAAATTGGGGCAGTAATTAATAGCCTACCAACCAAAAAAAAAAAAAAAAAAAACCCAGGACAAGACAGATTCACAGTCAAATTCCACCTGAGGTACGAAGAGGAGCTGGTGCCATTCCTTCCTGAAACTACTCCAAACGATAGAAAAAGTGACTCCTCCCTAACTCATTTTATGAGGCCAGCCTCATCCTGATACCAAAACCTAGCAGAGACACAACAATAACAACAACAACAAACAATGAAAATTTCAGGCCAATATCCTTGATGAACATCAGTGCAAAAATCCTCAATAAAATACTGGCACACCAAATCCAACAGCACATTAAAAAGCTTATCCAACATGATCAAGTCGACTTCATCCCTGGGAGGCAAGGCTGCTTCAACATATGCAAATCAATAAATGTAATCTGTCACATAAACAGAATCAATGACAAAAAAATACATGATTACCTCAATAGACACAGAAAAGGCCTTTAATAAAAGGCCGCAACATTCCTTCATACTAAAAACTCTCAATACACTAGGTATCGATAAAACCTATCTCAAAATAACAAGAGCTTTTTATGACAAACCCATATCCAATATCATACTGAATGGGGAAAACCTGGAAGCATTCCCTTTGAAAACTGGCACAAGAAAAGGATTCCCTCTCTCACCACTCCTATTCAACACAGTATGGGAATATCCGGCCAGGGCAATCAGGCAAGAAAAAGAAATAAAAGGTATTCAAATAGAAAGAGAAGAAATCAAATTGTCTCTGTTTGCAGATGACATGATTGTATATTTAGAAAACCCCATTGTCTCAGCCCCAAAACTTCTTAAGCTGATAAGCAACTTCAGCAAAGTCTCAGGATATAAAATTAATGTGCAAAAATCACAAGCATTCCTATACTGTCCAAAGTAATTTATAGATTCAATGCTATTCACATCAAGGTACCACTGACTTCACAGAATTAGAAAAAAAAAAATTTACACTTCATATGGAACCAAAAAAGAACCCATATAGCCAAGACAATCCTAAGCAAAAAGAACAAAGCTGGAGGCATAATACTACCTGACTTCAGACTATATTATGAGGCTACAGTAACCAAAACAGCATGGTACTGGTATCAAAACAGACATATAGACCAATGGAATAGAACAGAGGACTCAAAATAACACCACACATTTACAACCATCTGATTTCGACAAACCTGACAAAAACAAGCAATGGGGAAAGGATTCCCTATTTAATAAATGGTGCTGGGAAAACTGGCTAGCCATATGCAGAAAACTGAAACTCTACTCCTTACTCACAACTTATACACAAATAACTCAAGATGCATTAAAGACTTAAATGTAAACCCTAAAGCCATAAAAACCCTAGAAGAAAACCTACGCAATACCATTCTGGACATAGGCTTGGACAAAGACTTCAGGACTAAAACACCAAAAGCAATTGCAACGAAAGCCAAAATTGACAAATGGGTTCTAATTAAACTAAACTGCTTCTGCATGGCAAAATAAACTATAATCTGAGTGAAGAGGCAACCTATGAATACGGGGAAAATTTTGCAACCTATCCATCTGACAAAGGTCTAATATCCAGAATCTACAAGAAATTTAAACAAGTTTACAAGAAAAAGCAAAACCCCATCAAAAAGTAGGCGAAGGATATGAACAGACACTTCTCAAAAGAAGACATTTATGTGGCAAACATATGAGAAAAAGCTCATCATCACTGGTCATTAGAGAAATGTAAATCAAAACCACAATGAGATACCATCGCATGCCAGTTGGAATGGCAATCATTAAAAAACAAGAGACAACAGACGTTGGTAAGGCTGTGGAGAATAAGAACACTTTTACAGGTATTGGTGGAAGTGTAAATTAGTTCAACAATTGTGGAAGACAGCGTGGTAATTCCTCAAGGATCTAGAACCAGAAGTACCATTTGACCCAGCAATCCCATTACTGGGTATATACCCAAAAGATATTAAATCATTCTACTATAAGGACACATGCACACATATGTTTATTGCTGCACTATTTACAATAGCAAAGACTTGGAACCAACCCAAATGTACATCAAGGACAGGTTGGATAAAGAAAAGATGGTACATATACACCACGGAATGCTATGCAGCCATAAAAAGAATGAGTTCATGTCTTTTGCAGAAACATTGTTGAAACTGGAAACCTTCATCCTCAGCAAACTAACACAGGGACAGAAAACCAAATACCCTTTGTTCTCATTTATAAGTGGGAGTAGAACAATGAGAACACATGGACACAGGGAGGGGAACATCACACATGGGTGCATTTCAGGGGTTGGGAGCAAGGGGAAAGAGAGCATTAAGACAAATACCTAAAGCATGGAGGGCATAAAACCTGGATGATGGGTTGATGGGTGCAGCAAACTTTAAAAATTAAGTTACCTTGAAAAAATTAAGTTACCTTGATTAATAGCAAGCTTCTCATTTATTGAACTCTCAGTAGCATATTATAAATCCACTGGGAAGGGAATTTTTAGTTAAATATGTGCATTAAAATAGTTTTAAGAAGATAAAAAAAAATTATCTACACAAAGTGTATTTTGTTAGATGACTCAGGACCCAGAGGTATCCAATGAGTAATTTGGAGATAAAGACAGACATAGCATAAGAGGAGTAACATACTATAAACAGAAAGCAAATACATCTTCCTTTCATCTAGTGGATGAGAGAAGAATGCCAGAAAGGAAGCAGAGCCTCTGCAGGAGCTACAGACTGACAACTTATAACAGATTCTCCTTAGAAAAATTGAAATGGTTGGTGTGGTAAGAAAGTCACCAGGCTTAAAGTCATTAGAATTCTGGGTCTGAACAGGTTTACTAAACTCTAGAGTCTCATAGTAATCATTTGTACAATGTTGCATTTAATACCTATCTCAGGGCATTATTGGAAAAAATAAAAGAGATAATTTATATTTGGAAAAACATAACAGGCCTCAAATGCATCGTTTCAGATTTTTGTGAATTGTTAGTTTAAATCATATGTCTTAAAGTACTTAAAGTGAAATTTTCCATGAATAGTTGATTGATCCAATATTTTTTGAGACTGTAAAACTCTGGAATGCTATTAAAGAATATTGGAAGCTGTTTGCATGTCATTTACCTAAAATTTTAAATTAAAATCACATTTATTTTACATTTCTTCACTATGAAATTCAATTAAGACTCTTTCTGTTGACTAAAGAGGGATATATATACATTTGTTTTAAAAGTTATCATCCAAGAACTGTTGAGTTCAAAATTATATAAGACTTGACAATTTACTTGGTAGATGAACGTGTTTATCCCCTTAAAGTGGCAAATGTAGGTTAGAGCAGATTATAAAAATAACTGCTCATTATGAATGTAACGTTCTTATTATAACTAATGCCCCAGAATTTACAAATATATGCACAATATTAATTCTCTTGAATTAAGAACAGATAAAAAGCTTTTCATTAACTAGGTTCCTACAAGTATAAATAATTGAAATATACAAAAATAATAAGTTAATACTAACTACTTTTCCTTGACTTACATAAAACAGGGTTTTATATGGAAATATGTGCAATATTTTTAAACATTTAATTCCTTCACTTTCCTGATTTTATAATCTCATTCAAGACTTGAAGCACATTTACACTATACACTTAAAGCAATAATGAAAACAACATAAAAAATAAATATCTCCCCATTTAGGGAAAAAAAAAAACCTGAAAACAAAACAAAACAACTATTGCTAATTTTTAACTTAATTTTCAAGTCTAAGGTCCTACTTATATTAGATTTCAAAGCAGAGTATATCCAAAGCATAAGTCTTCTATAACAGATAAGAATTCTAGCGTTTCTCTAAGATTTTTTTCATCATAAATGGTTTATATGAATCCTTTGAACACTGTGATAGGCAGAATAATTCCTCCTTACCCCAAAGGTGTCTACATCCTACTCTTCAAAACCTGAAGAAATGCTACTTTACATGGCAAAGGGTCTCTGTAGGTGTGAACAAGGTTAAAGATCTCGAGATGGGAAGATTATCTGAGTTTATGCAGGTTGGCCAATCTAATCACATGGATCCTCCAAAGGGAAAAACTTTTTCTGGTTTAAGTCAGAGGAAGATCCAACATATCTGGCTTTGAAGATGACTGAAGAGGGGCATATGGAAAGTGATATGGTTTGGATATTGTCTCCTACAAATTTCATGTCGAACTGTGATCCCAATATTGGAGGCAGAGCCTAGTGGGAGGGCGATTGGATCATAGGAGGGAGCCCTAATGAATGGTTTAGCATCATCTCTTTGATAATAAATGTGTTTTTGCTCAGTTAGTTCATGCAAGGTCTGGTTGTTTGAAGGAGTTTTGGAACTCTCTCTTCTCTCTCTTGCTCCCTCTCTCGCCACATAACATGTGCATTCCCCTTTACCTTCGTGCATGATTGTAAGCTTCCTGAGGCCCTCACCCGAAGCAGATGCTGGCACTATGCTTCATGCACAGCCTGCAGAACTGTGAGACCAAATAAACCTTTTTTCTTTATAAATTACTCGGCCTCAGGTATTTCCTTACAGTAATGCAAGAACAGTCTAATATACTAAAGACGTGGATGCTTATAGAAATTGAAAAGGAAGGAAACTGATTTCCTCCTATAGCCTTCCGAAAGAGCATGGCCTGGCTGATACCTTGATGTGTCGCTATACAGTGAAACCTGTGTAGGACGTCTGTATCTGTAATATAATAAATTTTTGCTTCTTATGCCATTAAATATGTAGTGATTTCTTATAGCATCAATAGAAAACTAATAAAAGCACCTATAGGTATTACAAATCTATGTTCATATTTTCTTATTGCCTCTCCTTTCATAAACTCTCCATGTTGCTAACTGAAGCTATCCAACCACTTAGCAGAACTTCTTAACCTTTAACTCCAAGCAATTGGAACTGTCTGTACTTTTCACTTCACATATGAATCAAGCTGCTTCCCTTAACTTCCTAGAAGTTTTGTTAAGGACATGTTGTATATTTAAAACATTGTATAAATTTCTGAAACAATAAAAAATAGAAAGCTGAGCATAGCTGCCTGTCCTACTATCCCACAAACATATGCCAGTCAGGATTTCATTAGGAAAGCAGAACTACCATTGATGATAATGAAGAAAGCATGTTTTATAGAGATTAAGCTTTGTATGAAAGAAAAGATAGACAAAGAAAAGCATGGCAGATTGTTGCTGCTGAAGTTGCAATAAGCCTTCGTGGCTGACAGTTGGAAAGAAAAGCTCGACATGAAGTGGAGAGAGCAAAAACAACCTGAAACCCACATTGGTTTCTAGCTGCCTTTAGTGTCGATGGAATGAGTGAACTGTTCCTGACTTCTATCACATAGCTGAGCATACATGTCACTTTGAAACTGGTATATCAGAGATGTCTGTGAGCTTCAGTGGCATTGTATGCCCACACCAACCCTGATGGCATAATGGTTTCTAATTCCTTCTACTTTCCAAGACCTGCACGTATTTTTTTTTTGTTGTTGTTGCCAACTCTAAACCAGAACTATTCAGTCAAGGGAATTTTGGGGAAAGTAGTTTTGCTAAGATGACAGAGTACAAGCCATCAAATGGCCCTAAAATCTTAGGCTTATATCTTTATTAGTTTGAACAAGTTTTTATATGTGAGGGCTAGCTCATGCCCCCTAATTAGAAATGTCCAGGGGCTAGCCCTCATGCCCCTTGGACATATTTTGCCTTATGTGCAGCACTCACTTTCCAAAGGTAAAATGTCCTTTCTTTCTTCAATCTGAGAGCCAGCAGGAGTAGGAGTAAAAAATGACAGTGCTAACAGTTACGATGCCAGGAGAAATACATTATAAATATATCAGTGAGCATTCTTATATTCAGCTATAGGATGTGGTTAAACTCCATGCCCCAAAATACAGAAACCCTAAAATTTTAGAATAAATTGTTAGACGTTTGAGTTTTTCAAAATTAAGGTAAATTTATGTGAATGAAAGCAGTAGTCTCGTCCAAATCTATTTTGGAGAGAAATATACTTCTAATGTTTAATATCAGAAATCACATATAAATACAATTTACTATATTAAAAACGATTAGTTCAGTTTTCAGGTTCCAGATCGTCTTTGCACCGTTTTTCAAATAATAAAACACTTTGGCTTCTAAAGTGTAATTTTACTGAAACAAAGTCACTTCCAAAGCCAGTAAAGCTCCTTTCCCCCATAAAAATCCACATTGACAACAATAATATATAAAACAAAATAGAACAAAACAACTTCTCCTTACTGGGCACCTTGTTAGAGAAAAGAAATATATTGCAGGGTTTTTCATAAATTTATAAGATCCCTTCAAATTAGGCCTAAAAATCGAAGGAAATAAAAGGTGTATAGCGCAATCTATTTATTCGGCATGCATTCTGCGACTTAGAAAAAGTAAATAAAAAGTTAGCACTTTTATAGTTTTACACACTGAGAGCTTTCTGAGAATTTTTTTTTTTATTTTTATTTGCCTACCGGTTATCAAAACTTTTTAAGTACATTTATTTTATTTTAATTGGTAGAACAAAATTAGAAAGAAATACTAGATTGATTTACATTTTAGAAAACACAGGATTCTTCTAGAGCACACAAAATGGATAATGAATAAGGAAGAGACTAAGTTATATAGAGAAAAATATAGCATAAGTTAGAGTTTAACCCAGAGAGAAATGATCAGTATCAACATGTATGCTTTGTGGGAATTTGGAACAAGATAGAAAATATTATTTTTGGAAAGCTTTGCTGTATGTTGTATGGAATTTCTGCTTCATTCTTGTCTTTAAGAGACTTCACCAAAGACATAAATTTCAAAACTTGTTGTATTTAGTTTTATATTTGGTTGAGGTTATATCATATTGAAATTAGGCATGAAGCAGTCCAATGTTAGGCACATTAACATCTAATATTATTATTTTACTTCATATGTATGTATTGAGCATCTTTTTGCTGTCATCGCTTGTGGGTATTTCGCCCTCTTACCCCTCTTCAAAAAAAAAAAAAAAAAAAAAGTAGACAAAATAATTATTACAATTCAAATCTACAAATATCTTAAGAAAGATATACCAAAGTTGCTGTGGTAGCAAACACAATAAAAAAAGTCAATGTTTAAGAACATACTCTATTAGTTAAGTGACAATTCTTTAAAGTAGGTTTTGGGTTGGCGCGGTGGCTCAAGCCTGTAATCCCAGCACTTTGGGAGGCCGAGACGGGCGGATCACGAGGTCAGGAGATCGAGACCATCCTGGCTAATACGGTGAAACCCCGTCTCTACTAAAAAATACAAAAAACTAGCCGGGTGACGAGGCGGGCACCTGTAGTCCCAGCTACTCAGGAGGCTGAGACAGGAGAATGGCGTGAACCCGGGAGGTGGAGCTTGCAGTGAGCTGAGATCCGGCCACTGCACTCCAGCCTCTGCTGCAGAGCAAGACTCCTTCTCAAAAATAAAAATAAAAAATAAAAATAAAAAAAAATAAAGTAGGTTTTGCTTTTAAAAATAGCATTATTGCAATACTAAGATACTTATAAGTAGAAATATGGAAGTATGAGCATGTGCAATTTGCAATGAATAAAATAAATAAGAATCACACAATATTTTTAAAAAACATGTGTGATCAGCAGCCTCTAGCATACTTTTCTCAACTTGCCTTCAAAATAATTATTAAAATATGCACAAAAGTATATTTAATGTGTGAGTGTCTGCATGTGTTTGTGTGTGCACATGTGTGTGCTGAGAGGCAAGTGCCTTGGACCTACAGATAAAAGGTTACAGATACAAATATCACTCATATTGGCAGGTCCTGTATGTCTTCTTGATAAAATAGTCTATGGAATCTATTACACAGATTTATTTATTTCACATTTCTTCTTGGCAGATAAATAGAGGGCTTTGAAATTAGATATGACTGGATTCACATATCATTTCAGCCACATAACTGACTATGAAATCTTGCATAAAATAGTAAATCATTCTGAGGCTCACTTATTTTACCAAAAATAATGAATAAACCACAGGCAATATTTCTCTTAATCCAAATTCCCATCAATTGAAAATTAACCAGAATTGTATATCCCATTAAGGAAGAAAAAAACAAGCTGTTGTCAGTTATAATTTTAATTTGCATCCTGAGCTGAGCATCAATAAAATGTTATTATATAAATATAGCACTTGTTAAAATACAGCCACTCAGTAGATTTTGTCTCTGATGATATTTGCAATGTATATTACAGGGAGAAAAAGAAAGCAAGAACCTACCAAATAAGTGCAGAGTTTTACCTTCCTGTCCTATTCTTATCCTAGGTTATGCATATTTCCATAGCTGTTATGATAATAGCAGTGTCATTTTAGTTTAAAAATTATACTTAATATATCATAAGAATTTTCCTCATTCTGCAGCCTTCAGAATTGCTTTTTTAATGACATATATATTGAATTTATTTAAAAGTATATTTTTGCACTTATCTTTGGGTTCCATATTTTAGCTACTATCAATTATATTGGCATGAATGTATTCACTGATTTTGTTTCTCTGCTTATTATATTTCCCAATGGTAAATGTTAATACAGTGAAATTAGTGGATCAAGGCATAGAGATACTTGATAGCTCTTAAAATATATTGCACAAGTTGTTATAAAAAACTTATTGTAAGTCTATAACTAGTGTGAAATTAAAGACAAATTTAAAATTGCTTTTCAAAATTATTGTATTGGCTTAGCAGTTTCACTAATAAAATACGTATCTTTTAACCACAATATTATAAAAGTATGCAATGCTTTAAATTTAATATCCTACTATTGATACAGTTTTACTTTTTATTTTTTATTTTATTTATTTATTTATTTATTTATTTATTTATTTATTTATTTATTTTTTGAGACGGAGTCTCGCTCTGTCGCTCAGGCTGGAGTACCGTGGCCTGATCTCAGCTCACTGCAAGCTCCGCCTCCCGGGTTCACGCCATTCTCCTGCCTCAGCCTCCCATGTAGCTGGGACTACAGGCGCCCGCCACCTCGCCCGGCTAGTTTTTTTGTATTTTTTAGTAGAGACGGGGTTTCACAGTGTTACCCAGGATGGTCTCGATCTCCTGACCTCGTGATCCGCCCGTCTCGGCCTCCCAAAATGCTGGGATTACAGGCTTGAGCCACCGCGCCCGGCCTACTTTTTATTTTTTGATAACTAGTCAATTTAATCTTTTTTTCCATGTTCACTAAAAAGGCATAAATCCTTATTTTGTAATTGTTTAAATAACAGAATTTTTGCCTTGCTATTTGAAAGTCTAATCTTATTATGCCAAATATTGAAACTCTATTGTTTATATTGAGACATGAAAAATTGTGATTTATTTATATATGTTAAAAATTTTCCTGCGAGAATGAGTTCTGTTGTATTTTGCTTACCAATTAAATTTCTCAGAGAACTTTCTCATTATGTCATTTATAGGAAGAAAGATAAATATTCAAAAGACAATATTTGTTAGGCATAGTGGCTCACACCTGAAGCTGAGGTGGTAGTATCTATCACATTAGGACAGGAGTCAAAATAATAATAATAATAATAATAATAATAATAATAATAATAATTGGTAGCTCTGTTTTCTGAAACATCTTAATATCACAAGAAAGCAATTTATCTTTCCTTCTAGTTTTATTTGGACACTTGAAGCTCAGTGACTTATCTCAAGTCATGGAGCTTGCTAAATCCTAATGATGTAGTGTAAACTAGAAAATAAATGAAGATTTAAAATGTATTGAGGTAAAAGTACACATATAATAATTTTAACATCGGCAAACCTTATAAAGTACAGAGTGTAGTCAGCTGAGTATTCTGACTCCTGATTACATGAAGCCAATTTGAGAACTTACACTTTGAAGCCACAAAACAGGTAGAAATAGACTAACACGTAACAGGCAAATAGATAAAAATTCTACATAATAAGATACATGGATAAGATTTATTGATAATTTTTTAAAAAATTTACACATTCGATGTATATTTAGTATTACTGAGAGGATTTGTAAACACATTGGGAAATGATGTTACTAAATATAATATCACTGTAGAATATGTCTCACATAGTTTTCTTTAAATTTTATAGTGAAATGTAATATACATACAGAAAAATATGCATGTAAAGATATAGAACTTGAATATTTCTACTTCTCAAAGTGATTTTTAGCTTTTATTAAAATTAGAGGTAACTGTGCTTAAAGGTAGGCAGAAATTTTTGATACCAGGAGACTGAAAGAGGATTCAAATGTGTTTATTTTGCTTTGAATTGTTTTGTATTTGTTTGTTACTCTGCACAATTATTTTTTACTCAAATAGCAATAAGTAATGTTAGATTTTACCTCACTGATGTAAGACCTCTGTTTCTCAGATTTTTCCTTCTCCTTCTCCTCCACTTCCTTTTCCTTTAGTCTACATGTTTAATCTTCCACCTTTAAAAGAGAGAACGTAGACTGAGGTTAAGGTACAAATTAAATACGGAGAGTCAGTAGGTAAAACATTACAAGGAGGACAAATTTGGGTTTGAAAATTTGAATTTCTTAGTCCAGCCTATGTTTTCAATGACAATCACATTGATCATGGAGTGTGCATATGTATTTGCATGTGTGTGTTTGTGGGTATGTGCACGTGTGTGCACACGTGCATGCGTGTCTTTCCATTATGAAAGGAAATACTGATTCTGCCCTCTCTACTCACATCAGTGTAGAACACGAGTTTGTAAAACCAAATCCTCTGTGTAAGGAGTAGGAAGAGGTATGTTTAAGACCACAGATAATATTCATTAGTATATATGTGCATCCATAAACATAATTAATACCATTTGTCAGAGAACGCTCAAAAGCAGACTAAAAGAGCAATGCATTGTGACATGAACTCATAGGACTCACGTCATTTTTTACATCCTTTACATGGAGTCTGTATATTATTAGAAGAGTTTTTCCCACTGTAAATTTTAAATCAATTCAAATTAGGGTAAAGATTTTGGAAACTTCTGCAGTATATGTTTATCTAATTCAAAAGATATTATTTGCAGTTCAGTTTTCTTGGTTTTCAAAAACTGTGAGGGAAATGACTACTATTTAAGATGCTTGTGTTTTTTTCTACATATGATTTTATGATAGTGATTTGTTTTCTGAAATGCAGATGAAAATATACAAAATATGCATGGCTTAAATGGCTAAATTGTTGTGGAGATAAGCCTAATATTTGTTATATTTAATAATGTTTTCTCCATGATTATTATTAAAACAGATAAATTAAAAACTACTAAAATTTCATCCAGGCAAGAGAGTAAAAAACAGAAGGCTGAACTATTCTAAAAAACAAAGGCAAAATGAAAGGTACTAGTCAATATCTGGGAAATATGAGCAAATTATTTTCCTAAATTTTCCAAGGGATTGAGAAAAATAAAGATCCATTTCCTTCAATAATGGAAATAAAGACCTGATTCCTTCAATAATGCTTATCTGGATTTTAAAAATATAAACTTGATAAGAGGTATATTAAGGTTAGATAAATGTGCTCAGACAAACTTCATGTGCAACATAGAATACAGGAAGTGTTTACTACTACCTGCTTGATCAAGTTTTATAAATGTGAACATCAGCAAATAGTGGAGGAGGCTTCTATTCCAATAGATAATTGGATCAATATTACCTTCCAAAATTATGATGAAATTTAATGTTCATGATCTCAAATATTCTCAAATATAAACATATTCTACTGTACTTATTTCAAGTATTTTATTTAAAATTCATGAATATGTTTTATTTTTGAAATTCCTATGTATTGGCTTTGATCTGAATTATAGTAATGCCCCTAAAGTCAGGATTATCATTGTGTTATAAATAATGTATATTTCCAATTTATCTTTCATCAGAAAATTAAACCAAATAGGGACAAAATAGACTAAGATGAAAGACACATTGTGTTTTGGCTCCTTCTATCTGAATTATTCTGAGTCACTGCCATAGGTTGAATGTGTGCCCCCAAGTGCATGTGTTGGAAATGTAATCCCCAAAGCAACAATATTGAGAAGTGAGGCCTATGAGAGATGACTGTGTCATAAGGGATCTGCTTTCATGAATGGATTAATGTATCTCAGTAGAGAGTTCATTATTGTGAGAGTGGGTTTGCCTAAAAGCAATTCTGCATTCTCCTCCTCTCAAGTGCTCTCTCAGCATGTGATGCCTTCCATCATGTGATGACACAGCAGAAAGCCCTCACCACAGGTAGCCCCTAGATCTTGGACTTCTTAGACTCAGAGCTACAAGAAATAAATCTATGTTCTATAAATGACCCAGTTTTAGGTATTCTGTTACAGCAGCACAAAGCAAAGTAAGACAACCCTTAGTATGTGTTAGCTGAATACATACATTGTCTGTCTTATGGGGAGCAAAAATGACCCTAACCACTAAGTTTCTGATATATGTGTGTTCTGCCTTCAAAATGTTTTGTTAATTTTTTTTAATTTTCTTATTTAAAATGACAAACTCTTTTAAAACATGTTTGTAATTACTACCGTTTGTTTATTGACTTCCTTTATATAATAGCAGTAATGTTTCTCTTGGTTTACCTGGTATCACATGTGGCTGACAAGAAGTTTACCAAATATATGTTGAATCTATGGATAGACAAATAAAACTGATCTGAAAACATGCAATAGTAAGTTCTAATGATGAGAGATACAACTGTTAGAACTAAGGATTGATATCAAAATAATAATTAGAATAGGATTGCTGGCTAAATTTAGTGTCCTTTAAATCTTTTCTAACACATGAATGACTTTCAAAGTTAGGAACACATACATACAATACACACGCACATACAAAATTGTCAATGTAGCACTTTTATTCCTATTTTGATGAATGATAAATCTAGGGAATCAGCTAATTGAAAGAATATGGAAGATAAAAAAGGATAAATTGGGAAGCTATGAATAATGTAAATACAAAGCCTGGCCCAAAACATCTAGAGAATGAATAATGTCTTTAAGATCAAAAGACTCAAAAGTAACATTTAAAGAAAACAAAACGGTTGAACACAGACTCAAATGTAAGATTTCAGAGTTTCAATGTTTATAAATGTAGAAGCTGCTTCATCGTCAAAGGAAACAAAAATCCTAAGAATGTTACTTGATGTGAAATGGGGTTTGACACCCTATCTTAATCATTGTTTGGTTTCCCTCTTTGCCAACACCAACAAAGCAAAGGAAGAAACTTGTGTCCCATCAAAGAATTCTAGATCTCCTTCAGGCCTGAAGAAACTCAGTGCAGTGTAAATCATACTTTTATCTCATATCTCATTTAAATCTTCACATTTCTTCCTCTGCTCTAGACTGGCCCAGGCTCCTGAATTTGTGGTGAGAATAAATATCAAATGACCTGTCCTTTTGTCCTGTTCATTCATTCCTTTCCCCCTACTGTTCTAGTTTCTTCTGGGTCCTCCAAGAACAGGATAGAACAGACAGGGAAAAGGAAAAAATGAGGTCTCATTTGACATGTGATTCTATACTCTAGAATGGTGTTCTCCACATGACACTCCCACCCAAAATGCTGTCTCTTTCTCTCATAGGTTGTTTGTTGGTTCCTCAGACTCTTGGCAAGAGATAGTATGTGAATAATCGCACCATTTCCTAAAGTGGGAAAAATATTTTCTGGATATCCTCTTGTGATACCTCTTCAGTTCTGCCTCTAATAGCACAAATCACAGAAGCATTTTCTTCATGGTTTCTTCACCGCATTAGGCAGCCCTTTTGTTGGTTCCTGTCAAGATGCCTTAGCCTGGCTTCCTTCTCTGGTGTCCGCTAAGTCCATTGCAAAATTGATGAAATTCTGAAAGAGAGGTAAGGCTCTTTTCCTGATTTCTCTTTTAACCTAGTATCCTCAGCAGCTCTAGACAGCTTCTCATCTTTAGGATTTTTCTTACTGAGAGTCACTCATAGTAGCTTCCAAAGCCTAGGGTGCATGAATAACAGTCTTAAAACACTCTCAGCTACTCAGCAAGGGTAGTAAATTATTATGGTATACAGGTTTCTACAGCTCAACATCCATGCAGAGACAAGAATCCAGTCCCATTTGCTAGACAAATCCAGTCTTTTTTAGTTAAGCAAACTCTTGGACTCATCTTCTTTTTGAGTTAAACTCTTGAAGCGAACCATCACTATATTTCTACCATGGAGAGAAGACATTTTATGCTAGAACTCTGTAAAAAAGAATTGACCTGCTGGTGATTCTTTAAAATATTCCCATACTTAAAAAAATGTTTTTAATTGACACATGATAATTGTATATATTTATGGGGTAGAGAGTGATGTTTTGATACATGTATACATTGTATAAAAATCAGATCAAATTATTTAGCATATCCATTACATCATATAATTACCATATTTTTGTAATGAGAACATTAAAAAAATATTTTCTAGCTATTTAAAAATATACAACATTGCTAACCATAGTCAACCTAACTATAAAATAAAACACCAGAATTACTATCTAACAATTACTTTGTATACATTGACCAATCTCCCTATCCTTCCTATTACCCTCCCAAGACTCTAGTAATTATTATACAATTGTCCACTTCTATGGGATACACATCTTCAGATTCCACATATGAATGAGATCATGCAGTATTTTTCTGTGCCTGGCTTATTTCACTTAATATAATGATCTCAGGTTTCATCCATGTTGCTGCAAATGACAACATTTTCTCCTTTTTTATGGCTAAAAGTATTTTGTTTATATGTGGAAATGTGGTATATATAACCACCTTTTCTATAACATTCATATATTGATGGACACTTAGGTTGATTCCATATCTTGCTTATTGTAAATAGTGCTGCAATAGAAATGGGAGTGCAGATATCTCTTTGACATACTGATTCTCTTTCCTTGGGTGACAACCCAAAAGATTGTGAATAGCAAAAGCAATCTTGAGCAAAATAAACAAAGCTGGAGGCATCACACTACCTGACTTCAAAGAATACTACAAAGCTACAGTAATCAAAATAGGATGGTACTGGCATAAAAATAGACACATAGACCAATGCAATAGGATAGAGAACACAGAAATACATCTGAGGTAGGAGGCAGGACTCCACTCAAAGGTAGGGTTCTGACATTGGATCAAACTGAGGACTAGCTGAAACAGGTCCAGAGCAGAACCACCTCCCCATAAGGCATGCCCAACAGTATGCCATATCAATTTGCCATTGTCATGCCAATATCCAGAAGTCCCCATTCCTTTCCATGGCAATGACCCAACAACCTGAAAATTACTACCTTTTTTCCTAGACATTTCTGCACAAACCACCCTTTAATTTTTATGTAATTAAAAGTGGGTATAAACATCACCGCAGAACTGCCTCTGAAGTGCTACTGTGGGCACACAGCCTATGGGGTAGCCATGCTCCACAAGGAGCAGTACCTCTGCTTACAGTGACGCTTCAGTGAAAGTTGCTGTTTAACACCGCCACCAGCTCGCCCTTGAATTCTTTCCTGGGAGAAGGCAAGAAATCTGAACTAAGTCCCAGTTTGGGGGCTTGCTTGCCCTGAATCATATCCACAACTAACTGACTTTCAACAGAGGTGCCAACAATGTACTATAGAGAAAAGATGGTCTCTTCAATAAATGGTATTGGGAAAATTTAATATCCACATGTGGAATAATGAAGTTAGACTCCTATTTCTCACCATATACAAAAATCAACTCAAAATAAATTCAATATTTAAATGTAAGACCTGAAATGAGAAAAAAAAAAAAAAAAACTACTAGAAGAAAACATAGGGGAAATAATACGTAACATGGAGAAGGATGTTTTGAATTAGACCTCAAAAGCATGAGGAACAAAAGCAAAATACAGAAAAAATTAAATTATATCCAACTAGAAAGCTTCTGCACAGGAAAGGAAATAATAAACACAGTGAAAAGACAGCTTACAGAATGGGAGAAAATATTTGCAAAGTATGCATCTGTCCAACAAGAACGTTAATAGTCTCCTTACTTTTGAATTGCTTTTTATTTTCATCTTCTTTTTCTCCTAACCAGAAAGTGGGTGATGGGCTAAGAATCAGATAACTATCCAATAGATCCTATGCATCACTAAACAATCTCATGAAAATTTGAATATGAATGGGTACTTACCACTCACTGTCTTCAGCTTTAGGGCCTCAGAAAAAAAATGTGTGACAACAGAGGTCCTCTATGCCATTCTGTTTCTATTAAATGATACAAAAATATTTATAATAGATATGGATAGTCTTCAAACCCACCCTTCTGTTCTTTAGATTTACTTGATATACTATTTTTTAAAAATTCCATTTTTACTTATTTCTATTTCCATTGTAACTTAAAATTTAAAAATATCTATTGCTTCTCACTATAAAAAAGCCAGATTTTTAAGATGTAGCATGCCTTCTTTATTTCTACTTCATTAGCTAGGTACATTTTCATTGTGAAATGACTATTATTTAACTCATATATTGATGTTTTCAGTAAATGTTTTTAATTTTAAGAGCTTTTTCTTGCCCTCTGATTAAATTATTCTTTTTCTTGTTAATCTCCCGATTTTTTGAAAGCAATATCTTGTAAAATTTAATTTGGTTTTCTACAGGTTATTTTTAATAAATGATCTTTATTTTCTCTTAGATGTTATTTTCTTTGCTAATCTATTAAATAATGACAGACTATGCTGAGTATTGTGGCTAAATCTTATAGATTTCCTTTTCTTTTGTGTATTTTTGTCTTTCCCCACCATACATCTCTTACTGAAGAGAAGGCTAGCTAGGGCTGTCTTGCATATTGGTAAGATCATTTAATCTCAGCTCTTTTTCAAGTGTTTTGATGGGAAGATAGTCTTCTTTTGCTGGAGTACCTACTTTTTATCAGAAACACCGGTTCTCTTTTGGCAGTGCTTTCAAATTATTAATACCTTTGGGGTTTTGACTGGGTTAAATGCAAATGCCAGGCTGCCTTTCACTCTGCATTGAAGTGTTGAGGAGGGGAGTGGGCAAAGAAGAGAACAAACATGTAACTACTGAGTTTACATGAGCTCTTAGTCAGATTGGCTCCCACCTCAACCACAGCACCTTCGTGTGAATGAAATCATCTTTCATGTCTTTTTCCATTAAGCAAAAATCCTTCATATGTGTCTTTCGTAAATTTTGGGAATCACTAATCTATCGTTATGCCTCTTACTCATTTTTCTGTTACAGTAAGTTTATTATCATTTTTAATTCCATGCTGTCAAATCAGTTGATTCTTGGGATGAAGAATAATAAAGCATGGGTGCTCAGGTCACTCTCATGGTGCTCATTCTTCCTTGCCTCGATGTCCTAGAGATATAAGAAAGGGGTCAGCTTTCTTTCTGCTCAAACCACTTTCAGATCCATAAACTTACACCCTTCGGTAACATTAAAGAAATGTTGTTCATCTGAAATCAGCCAAGCTTATTTTCTGATCACAATCTTTTATCCTTCCATTTAGCTTCTATATTGTATCAAATACACTGTTTACTTTTTACAGAATTATGACTGCTTTGAATCTTGCTTACTTATACATTTACTCATATCTTCCCTTCCATCCGTATCTAATTTCAACTTCAGGGTTATTTCACTTGATCCACTTTTAAGTCAGCATTGGAATCTCCCCTGCTCTCTTGTCTCTGGCCTCACATTTTTTGCTCATATTTGCCTGGGAAAGCACCAATTCAAAACAAGCCAGTGATTTCCTTTTCTGTGCTGACAGAGAGGCTGTTGATTCTCAACACACACCATTAATATAAAGGTATCTCCACAAATCCGTAGCCTCACATCAGAGCCAGTCACTCCATGATAAGGAACTAAAGTTTTTATTATTTCAATTTAACTGTCTCCTTTTCTACATAGTAGTCATGTCTATATTTTCTACTCTTCTCAGATATACTAAGCCACTCTGTTTTCCTTCACCCAGCAGATAACTTCATCTCCTAAATAATCACAAAATGGAATTCTTCACTTTATTACAACCAAACATCATAAACTATATGTTGGCATCCTTTTTACCAGTAATTAAAATAAAGATGCATGTAAAGAGTAATTGCTGAAATTGTGGTAATTAACATCTCTTGATTCTTAGTCACTGAAAACAATAAAGTGGGTTAAGTTTCTATATCCTTCATGTCTTCTTTTTTTCTTTTCCTAGACACAATTCTGAAGCATGATTATTTATTTGCTACTTTAGGCCTGTAGCTTAGTAGCAGATACCTTGTAAGCATCTGAAACAATAAACTTTGGGAAAAAAAAAGTGGAATTTATTTAACATTTCGTCCAACCGAAAAAAATTAACAGGATGTGTTTTTTTTTTTTTTTTTTTTTTTTTAATTCAACACCTTTTATCACCTCATGATTTGCCAGTTAGGTTTTAGAGTGCATTTTTTAAAACAGAATTTCTGGTCCGTCTACTTAATTTCATTTCTGTTAACAAATAGTTTGCCTTAGCTTGTCTTTCTGTAATTCATGGGAAGTAATTAATGTGTACTAACATTATAGCTTTCAGTTATTTCTTCTAGAGCTACTCACATAGCAGACACTTCATCTTTTACATTTTTTTTTTTATCTTTTTCAGGTACTACCACCTGACTTCCAAGCCAATGCTACATACACTAATGTTTTGTTATGAATGGGCTCACTGCCCAGTAGTAAATTGTCAAATAGTTATTTTAATATGTGCTGTAGTAACAAATAAACTTTTAAATTTCAGGTGTTTTAAAATATAAAAGTATATTGTTGAGTGATCCAGTAGTCCAATATGAATATTCCTGCTCTTTGGCAGGGAGGCTCTGCCCAGTCATTTGGACTCTGGAGGTGCTGCAGTCTCCAAGTATATTTTCTTGGGTTACCTTGGAATGTGTTACCTAGACTTTTCAAAATAAATATATGAGGAAATTTTTATGTGTCAGCCTTGTAAGTTGCCCACATAGATTGAATTCACAATCTGTTGATTTAAAAAGCAATCATATGTCCACATGGAGCTTGGCAAAGAAAAATAATCTACGACTAGAAATCTTCTTTCCAGGAACCTTTCTCCACTATATAAGAGGGAGCACATATTTCATAGAACAGCTAACTTTTTGCTGGAATATACAATGAATTAGTTTTAGTAATTATTCCTTTGGAAAATTGAAGCACAATACTAAGCATACCTAAACAAGATAGTTTGGTGGGTGAATAGTTGCTAATCAAATAATCAATAATTTTGAGAGTAAAAGGATAGTATTTGCTGGTAGTGTTTTATAGTGAAGTTGAAATATAACATCAGATGGAGCTGGCTGAACTGCTTTCACATTACAATGACAGAGTCGAGTAATTGTGACCGACTCTGTGTCCTACAAAGCTGAAAATACTTAATATGTTTTTTTTATTTTTATTTTTTTTTTACAGAGACAGTTTTTGAAATTTGTTCCAGAAGATTTGAGGATAGCAATTAAATAAGAATAAACAATACTTGTTGAATACTTTCTCTTCAGTGTTAGATGAAGTAAGTGAAGTTTTCCATGACTAATTAAATAGAATTAAGATGTAAACCTAGGCAACTGACATTAGAGCCTACATGATTAACTACATTCTAACTCACAGCTATTGACTGATTTCAAAGAACCTTTATTTTGTTAATTTCCCCATCAGAACTGTTTATTTGAAGGAAACAAAAGTTACTTTTGTTTGTTTGTTTTTTTGTTTCTTAGTTTCATCCTGTTTTAATTCCTAAGATATGTTGGTATTGTAGATGTAGCCATTATTATCATTATTATTTATTTAGAATAGCTTAAATGTTCACTTTAATAATCAATGACTTTTTCCAAGTCCACAGTGAAAATGCTTCACCAGTTTTATAAGTGAAGTTAATGATCTTTCTTTCAGCTGCTTTTCTTTAATATATACATTTTGACTGGCTTTTTATAGTTTATAGACTATGAGGTATTTATTTCCACCCTATTGATGAAGAACTTAATGATGATGTTACTGCCATTATACAAGAGCAAACTATCCAGTAACTTTATTGCTGATATCATTTCATAGTAATTTATCCATACTGGTACGATTATTTCAGCCATAGAAACATGCTATCCATAGATATTTTCTGATAATATGTTTTTAAATAATAAAACTGCTAATAAAATTAAGCTCCATGAGCTCTTATATTCTGTTTATGTCATTTATCTCTGAAATATTTAGTGCAGCTTAAAACAGAGATTTTGCAAATGTTTCAGATCTTACATAAAAGCTCAATAAAGTCAAAATGCTATCTATGCTAATTAGCAAGCAATTCGTTCAGTGAGTTAGAATGCAAGTTCAAGGAGAGAAAGTTGCTCAAAGTAACTCTTCTTTGTTTTATAAATTTCAGCCCCAGTTTTTGATCTATTGTTATCCCAAATACTTGTGCTAAAGACTGGCACAATTGTAGGTTGTTTATACTCATTGTACAACTTCAGAATTCATCTGTGTTACATTAGATTATTGTATCCCCCTCTCTAGTCATGATTATAACACTAGTATAGACACACAGCCTTTGCCTTGTGAATTTGCAATGTCTCCTACTAGAACAAGTAGGGTAAACATACTTCATTAAATTTCGGGCTGTGATTTGTTTTCTGTAATGGAGAGTGAGCAGAAACAAAGCACACAGAAGCTTGCTTTCAGTGTGCGTGAATAATTTGACTTGGCTTTTCAGTGCTTCTGGTCTCTGCCTGAAGGAAAAGCATGCTGTGGGTAGACATTGCACCTTCACTTTGGATCATAGAATGAGGCTACTTGGGAAAACCTAAGCCAGTGTTTCTCTACCTTGTTTTACAGTATTTCCTCCCCTCAACGAAGACATTTTGGATATCTTTTTTTTTTTTTTTTTTTTTTTAAATTCTGAATTGCCTTCCCACTGCCCCCACACCATAAAATTTTGTTTTAATAGATATACCATGTCTTTGTTTCTATATCATGGTTTTTTGGAAGACCAAAAATTATTATAATATCTAATACTACACACAAACCAAGAACCAATTTTTATCCTCTTGGGATCAATATTGTCTGCATTGACAGGGCATAACTTAAACCCAACCTTAAACCCGCTGTGTCTACCCAAGACTGATACGATCAACTGACCACAGCTGGTGTTTAGCCCCAGAATTGTGAAATAATGCTTTATTATAGGTCACTGAGATTTTAAAATTGTTTATTCATCTGCAGTTGGCCAGAAAAGAAAAAAAAAAACTCCAACTAATATCTCAGCATTTATTATACTAATATTCACTTATTCTCAAGTATTTATTGAGAACCACAGTGGATACTGTAATTTTTATCCCTAAAGGGTACAAAAGACAACCAATGCCAGGATAGTCATCTAATGAGTAAAGAAGGTGTTGGAGAATCACACTGACTTTGGCATCAAGTGGAACATTTCACCTAACTAACTAAACTGTACACCTTCTCATGTTAAATGAGCACTTGCATCCTTGTGCACCTCACATCTACTAACCTACAGGAAGCTACAGGATGGTCTATCACACACCTATCCCTCCCATCTTGTTTCTCAAAGCCACATGACATACAATCTCTGCTCCATTAACATCAGATTTCTTACATTGTTGACTATATCATGTTAAACTGACTGTGTCTTTAGTTTCCTCTGCCTCATATTTGAACTAATTTATTTAACTTGTCTAACTCCTATTAATCCTCTGAAAATCTAATTAGACAACTTGAAGCTTGGTTATGATCTTCACCTCTATCCACTAGTAATAGTTTGCATGTAATTTTATGATTGAAATGAAAATGTCAGACTGCTTAGTTTTGATTTGTCTGCCATTTTCTCTCAACTATGATTACCTTAAGTGTAAATATCTTTTCTAATTTGTTTTTGCATCTCTAGTGTACACTCTACTCCCTTGGAATAGGCATTTCCTACTTACCTTGTTAAATGAATGAGTGGATGAGACATTGTTAAAATAACTTAATATATCTTTCCCATGATATTATACTTTTAAAATCCTACCCCATCTACTTTAAAGTCCACCTACTTTAAGTGGCTTTGCAGTTTCTCCCTGTTGGAATCAACCTCTCCTTAACTGTAATCTGAGAGCAAATTTGGGCTCTATATTAGTACTTTTTACAGGCTGACCCTATGCTAAACTTACTATAGTATAATTTGTAAAAATATACATATATCTATATGACTACATTATAATTTTATAATATATATTTTCTTTTCTATATAAATATATATATAATATATATTTTTCTTATTCACAATGGAAATTAAAAACATTACTGTCCACTGCTCCGCAGTGCTTGACATAGAGCTTTTTTAATTGTACGTAATCAACAAAGTTCGACTACATAAATACATGATTTCCATGTGGAAATGAATTATGTGTTGTTTGTATTTTACATTTTTTATAAAATTATTTTTGACTAACTCTATTAAAGTGTAAAAGACTGTATTATGACTTTGGAAAAAGTTCTGATTTATTTACCATTTGTAATTTGAATCCTGCCATGTCATTGAAAATACCATTCCTTTTATACATTAAGTTGAAGTTTTGTCATTGCCTATTTTCATGGTGGAAACTAGAGAACCAAACAGATCCTTTTATTATTTCAAATGTGCTGGTTACGCAAATTACTCTCAATATTTTTAATCATAATAAATTTGTCAAGTTGTATTCCACATACGGATAATAAGAAATTCCTCCTGGTGAGCTAGAATCATCCCAAACTTGCTTAGATAGCCTGATGCATTAAAGGCTTTTTCTGTTGTGTAGAGTTTTTTCTTTTGTCTTTGGTCTGTAAGTCAATTTGTTCATACATTACTTACATTTGGTATTTTGAAAACAAGTGAATTTCTCACAGTAGGAAGCTGAGTTTTCCTGCAGTAAAGGATCTATTCTATAACATTAGCTTTGTGAATTTTTTTTTTCTATAAGCTCAAACCATGAAATGAATAAAACATGAAGCTCATAAAGAATGGTGCATTGTCTTTTAGATAGGGTCTTCAAAACTGTTGTTTAGAAGACATTGCCATTTTTTCTAACCTTTTTGGAAAACTTACTTCTGTAAATCTGTCTTCTCTATATCCCCTTTCACTTCATTTCATTTCATTTCATTTCATTTCATTTCATTTCATTTCGACCATTGGTTCATTTAATTATATTTTATTGTTATTCCATGAATCATAAATATAGTTATTGCTTTATATTAAAACTATAGAGGAAAGAAGAATCTTATTTATATTTATTAGTGTTCCATTTACCCTAGTAGTCACAGAAAAAGATGCTTTCTTAGGGATTAACTGAGAACGGTTTTTTGACCTATATGATACACTCAGTGACAAATCTCTGTCTCTTTGTTAGTAACTATTCACACTTACCTTTTAAAAGTATTTTAAAAACCATATTTTTGACATATTATTACAATGAGAACCCATCATTCTAGATACCGATTACACTCTAGAAGGAGATAAAAGACCCTCATTTTAATGTGTGTTTCTGCACAAAGTCTCTCTGGGCTCATCAACTCTGGCAGTTTTACTAGGCTCTAATAACCATTAGTTAAATTAGCCATAACTTTTTAACATTATTGGCTAATTACTTTGTGATCCCAAAGTAACTCTAGAGTATACTAAAACTTCTTACAGATACAATATGTTTTTACCCCCCAGTGTGATGTCATACTATTTAAATCCCGATCAATGACTGGCTTTCAGGATGACATAGAACTTCCCTTTGGGATCATATAATAATAACTAGAGAAGCTGGTAACAAATTGTTTGGTTTATTATAACTGCAAACATTATTCTTAAGAGTGACATCCTAAAAAACATTATTTTAAAAACATCTTATGTTTACCTGCAGTAAAACAGCTGTTAATGAGAGATAATTTTCGTGAATTACTGCTGCTATTGACTTTATTTCCTACATTTTGAAATTTGCCTATCCATTGGAACTCTACATAAGATAAATAAATGGACCAGAAATTATACTCTTGAGAGTTCAAGAAGAAAAATTGCACCAATATTTGAAAGAAAGTTTATTTGTTAATTCACTCATTTTTTTCCTATAAATAATTATTAAAGGCACATTATACTATAGACACTAGTTTGAACCCTTTAGTTATATTAATTGTTCCTTTAGGCATATGACATAAATATAACTTTATATTTTAAACTCTTTGGGAAAAATGAATGTTTCCAACTATGTATCTACTAGATAAATTAGAATGCTTAATGTTGAAGTGAAAAAAAACTATTTATAATTTTAAATGTATTCTTCTTCTCAATAATTTACCAGCCAAACTAGTTTATTTGTTATTTTACTTATATATTTAACAAATATTTATTATTTATTACATACCAGAGAAAATTCTAAAAGGTGAAAATAAATAGTAGTGACTAAACGAAGTTATTGGTCTCACAGAACAGTGGGAAAAAAACAATAAATACACACATAAATCCATTTCTATTTAGATATCGACTGGTGCTATAAAGAAAAATAAAGGAGGGTAAGTAAAACTGTGACTGCTAGTGGAGTGAGTGGGAGAGGTACTTTTTGAGAGATAGTCAGGGAAAGATTTACTCTTAGGTTACTTTTCAGCAGAGATCTGCTCAGACATCTGAGAAAGAAAACCTTGTGGAAAAAAGAGGAAATAGATTTCAAAACAAGTGCAAATGCCCTGAGGCCTGAATTTCTTAATTAAAAAAAAATCAAGGATGTTGGTTGAGCACAGTGATCAAACGAGTCAGGAGAAATGAATTAAAAGGTTGGTAAGAGATGCTGGGGAGAGGCAAGTGGAGTGAGGCAGCAACTGCAGGTGCAATGAGACTCCATTTTCTTTTTATAAGTGAAAAGTAAAGACACAAAATTATTTTTAATATTATTATTTTGAAATAAATTTAGATTTACAAAATAATTGTAAAGATAGAACGTTTCCACATACCTTTTTTTAATGTTAAATAGCCATAGTACATTTGTCAAAATTAAGAAATTATTATTAGCATAATACTATTAACTAAGGTACAGATTTTATTCCAATTTGTCCATCTTTAAATGAATATGTATTTTCTGTTTCAGGAAGCAATCCATTATATCATCTTGCATTCAGTTGTTGTGTGTCTTTAGTCATCTCCAAGCTGTAATAATTTGTCTGGTTTTCATTTTCTTTTATGACTGTGGTACATTTGGTAAGTACTGGTAAGATAATTTGTAGAATGTCACTCAATTTTGGTTTGACTGGTGTTTTCTCATTATTAGATCAAGGTTATGAATTTTGGGGAAAAATAGGAGAGCTGATGTGCCCTTCTCATAGCATCATATCCAGGGACACAAATGTCAACATGAGTTATTACTGGTATAATGTTCACTTTGATGTTTCAAAGAGGAATGATATTACTTGACCTATGCTTAAAAATAATCTGATGGCTGCTGATTCGAGAGCAGATTTTAAAAGAATAAGAGTAGATCAGAGAGACTAATTTAAGGGCTCTTTAGTAACTCAGATGATAAATTATTATAGTTTGTACAAGCATATTAGTAATGAAAGTGACAAGAAGTGGTTATATAGATTCCAGAATTAATTCTTTAGGAATTCTTAAAGGTATATCATTTTTATTTGGGTTAGAAATATGTTTGTAGGAGTCACATACACATAAATGCTACTTAAAGGAATAGACCTACATAAAGTCACTTACAGAGTAAATAAACGGGTCCAAGGACCAAGATTCAAAAACACTCCACAGATCTGTTTATTGTTTCTTTGTTAGTAAACAAAATGTCATGAAATGTTTTCATGATACTAATATTAATGTTTACTTATGTAGCAACTATTTGTGGACTGCCTACTGCATGCCTACTGATGGTGAAGAAGTCCGAAAATGTCTCTGTTCTCATGGGACCCACATTCTGGTGGTAGAAAACACAAAAGACAATGAGTAACACATTAACAGAGAACCAAAAATTCCCATGTTGTCCATAAAGGTCTGAGAGGGTGATGTTAAGCTGAGAACTCAATGCCCAGGACCATTTGTGAGAAAATCTGAGTGGTGTAAACTATCATAAAGACCTTTACAATAGACATAATTTTTGGTCCCAGCAAATAAGCTTCTAGGAATTTATTCTGTGGATATGCTCAGGGCAAGGATCTTCTATACAGCATTTATTTTATTGAAGAGAAAAAAACTAGAAACAACTTATTGATATGTAACTGGCTAAATAATTATGAACCACATTATAATGGAATACATGTTACCCATTAAATAGAATACAGTATATGTGTATATATAGTAATATAAAAATACCCTTGGGGTATAAAAAAATTAGTTTGACATTATATATGTTATAATTTCATCAACATTCCTGTTGAAAGAATAAAGACTTCTATATCCATACGTTTCTCAAAGCAGCAAGGAAAATTATGAATAATGATTATTTATGGAGAACAGAGGCCTACCTTTTACTTTTTTTTTTTTTTTTTTTTTTTTTTTCTGGAGACTACGTCTGTCACCCAGACTGGAGTGCAGTAGTGTCATTATAGCTCACAGCAGCCTTAATCTCTAGGGCTCAAGCAATCCTCCCACATCTGCCTCCCAAGTAGCTGGGGCCACAGGGGCATACTACCATGCAAGGCTAACTTTTTAAAAAATCTTCTTGAATATAATTCAAAACTTATTATTTTTAAAATTTTATACATTACATAATAATTGTACATAATTCTAGGGTACAACATGATGCTTTAATACATGTATAGATTGTGCAATGATCAAATCAGAGTATTAGCATGTCCAGCATCTTAAACATTTGGCATTTCTTTGTGTTGAGAACATTCAAAACCTTCTAGCCATTTTGAAATATACAATATTGTTAACTTCAGTCATTCTACTATGCAGTAGAACACCAGAACTTATTCTTTCTACCTAACTGTAGCTTTTTGCCCATTGATCAACCCTTTAAATAAGAAGTATTATTAAAACACACAATGTGGGCTCCTTCAGCTAAGCACTGATTTCTTCTTTATATATTCTGTTCCTTTCTAAGCACTTATTTTTCTTTTTAGCTCAAATTCACAGGCCCAGTCTCCAAAGTAGCCTGTGGAAAGCCTCCTATCTTCACATCCTTCTGTCCAACCTGATCAAAATCCTTTTATGTTTCTATCTAGATCTAGTTTACATCATATCAATAATGCTAGGGAGAAGCAGTTTGTAACTTGTTAATGAGTGATGGGATGGGCTGAGAAGAGTAGTCCAGGGTGTGGGAGGGAGCAACTTTGGCTAGCCATACATATTGAAAATAAAAGCCAGAAGGGTGAGCAGTAATTAGTAACTCGGAAAAACTGGGAGGATTTGACAGTAAGTGTTAAGAAGAGATTCAGACCAAATGGGGACATGGGTTACAGAAGAAAAAAAAAAAAAAAGAGTATGTTATTGAAAAAAAAAAAGTCTAAATTTCAAAGTGTTGAAGGTAGAAGGCTATCAGGGAACACTGCAATTCAATATTCCATGTGTAATCAAAGTTCAAATGTGTGATTGACAAAGTGGAATGGAGGTGGTTTTCTCTGTAATTCCTCATGAAGGAATTTACTGTGTATATTTGTATGTTATAGGTAAAATCCTCATTTCTCAGTGAAACAAAGTGGATCCTGTCATTAGAAACTTAGTGAGGGCAGTGGGGCCAGAGAAAATTTCTCTCCTGTGGTAATAAGCTGTACAGGTCAGTTCTGCCAGCTGTAACAGCTAAATGCAGTCTGCAGTTTCCTCAAGATACCCTGCTGATTGATGCATATTGTAATCTCTCAATCCATATGTCGGTCCAGGGTCTGACAGTATACCTAAAGAACGTGAGCTGATGCTTTTAGCTGGGAATGTGTTTTAGGTCACTGAGATTCCTTGGATTACCTCTAGTGCAGTAGACCTGGATCCTCAAAAACCTTACGTTTTTATGTTTTACTAGCTTCTTTTAAAATGCTAAAGAGTACACAAGTATTGATATATAAATAATGGAAAATTTAAACTGACTTTTAGATAGTGATTATGATTTTTATGTTAATTCTATTTTTCTAATATTCTTTGTGGTACGTGGTACTTCACTAAAATTGTGTTTCTTTCTGCCTATGAACAACATTGAAGGATGATCAGTGCCTCCTCAGAATAAATGACTATCTGTTTGATAATATGGAGAATTAAGAGTAGCCACTTAAAGTTGCGGTTAAATATTGGGAATTGTGGCGAAAAATGCAATCATATAGCAATTCTAAGATATTCTAATAATATATACCAGAACTAATAATATATTTTATTAATGTTTTATAAGCATTAATAAAAATTCGTAAGGAATTAAATAAATGTCAGTATTAAGTTACTTCTGGAGAATAAAAAAAGAATTAAAGCCTGCCACTGAAGTAAGTGTAGACCACATAATCAGAACTACTGCTGAAGAGTAAAATGCTACAATGAGTCAGACCAATAAAAGAACAATATTACCTTATGAAATATACATAATTCCCATAGTTAACCTAAAATAACTTAATACTCAAATAACCAACGTAGTTCATGGAAAGCTCCCTATAAGATATAGCTCTGCGGCAGCTTTGTTATACAAATATGTATTGATGAGTTCACCATATTCAATTTTTTTTTTTTTTTTTTTTTTTTTTTTGAGACAGAGTCTTGCTTTATCGCCTAGGCTGGAGTGCAGTGGTGTGATCTAGGCTCAATACAAGCTCTGCCTCCTAGATTCACACCATTATCCTGCCTCAGCCTCCCCAGTAGCTGGGACTACAGGTGCCCGCCACCACACCCGGCTAATTTTTTTGGATGTTTAGTAGAGACGGAGTTTCACTATGTTACCCAGAGTGGTCTCAATCTCCTAACCTCGTGATCCGTCCGCCTCGGCCTCCCAAAGTGCTGGGATTACAGGAGTGAGCCACTGCTCCTCTCCCGGCCTCACCACAGTCATTTTCATTTAAAAGTAAGTAGAATTGTTTAAGTAATTTTTTGTAAGAAATACTGTATCTCACCTCTGAAGCCTAGGATATTTTAAAGTGGACAATTATATTTGGGAATTTTGATTCATGAATTTTTTTTTATAGACAGATTACAGTTTACTGTGTTATTTTTGATCTAAAACAGAACTTTACTCAATATTTCAAGAGCAAATGAAATGCTGCATGAATTCACTGATTCTCCTAATCTAAGAATTTATCGAAAATGTATTACCTAATAGAGCAATACAAAAATTCATATATATCAAGATGCTGTAATTTCACAGAGGAATTAAAAATTAAATTGTTTAATCTTTCATTTTCTTGTGGTGTATATTCTTATTGGTTTATATTTTGTTATGTGTATACTAGAGCAAACAAATATAATCCAAGTGTCTGTCATTTTTTCAATAGGACAAATGTATTTATTTAGCTCTTATATTTACTTATGTTTCTTAAATAATGGCAAGATATTTGTAAAAATAAAACAAAAAGATAAGCAATCATTTATTAAGAGTATATTAAAAATATAAAATATATTCCAATGATTAAAATCAAATGAGTATTGAATATGGTGGAACATTTTAAGACTTCATAATTCACAAAGACCAATTATCTTCTATATACAAGATGATTATATTCATATATGAAAAATACTCATGAAACATATGTTGAGAATATTTATATATTCCCAAATATAAAGAGGAATGGTGATGTCTCAGATCAGCAGCATAAGCATGACCTGAGAAACTGTTGTAAATACAAATTCTAGGCCTTAACCTAAGTCTACTAAATTAGAAACTCAAGAAACAGAGTACAGCAAGCTGATGCACTCTAAAATATAACAACTGTTAACACAGAAAAATAAATATTTATTACCACAGTTGTACAACTAAGGTAATTCAGAGGACAAAACCAACTGGACCAAAACAAGTAGATACTACTAGGAACCTTACTCCTAAAATAACATACGTTGTCCAGAACTGAACCAGGATTAAAGTAATTGATACAGAGATTTGACTCTAGCAATCAAATCAGTGTCAGTGTTCCATAAAGGTCTGTTTAGACTCCTTTACTATCTCCAACTTTCAGAATGCTTCTACTTCCAACAACCAGCCCCCATGTCTTTCTCTGAAGGAGCACTCAGGCTGCAAGGACTTGCCTGCCTCACCCTAGTTGAAGATTTTTGGAAATTTAGAGCACCTGATCTTACCTAGGTCTGGCTAAAGCAGTAACTGAGTGCTGTGCCATGTAAATACTTCAGCTGCTGCCTTTCCTATGAATCTTCTAAAAGGTGGCCCACATTATTTCCACATCTTCTCTGCATGATCCAGTCAAACTTACCTTCCAGGAGACTTTGCTTGATGCACCACCCTTCTATGTCCTTTCCTTCCCAGTCCTGCTTCTCTATTCTACTATTAGTTATCCTAGAAATAATTCCTACTCTCTCCCTATCACATGAACCTTCATCTCAGTATCCACTCCTGAGGAGTCCAGCTGTAAACAGCCTATATTCTTACCTGCATAAACCAATAACATGAGATGTTTGTATCAAAGTGGTTGGAGATATCCTCACATCATTTTATCTTTTGCTGTGAAACTGTGTTTCCACCACCCTATCAGGTTCTAACTGAGGTCCAAGAGGCGTTGTTGGGCAAGTCTCGGGTAGCTGGAAAAACACTCAAGGAATCACAGATGGTTTCGACATGACTTTACTTTCTCTATGGACGTGAGCGAGAGCCATATGTACAGCTTAGGCAGGGTAATTATACCTTCTACAAACAATAGTGGCTCTGAACCAAGCATTAGCTCATATGGGTGATCACCTAATTTACCTCATGTGGTGTGGTTACATAATGTGCCCACATGTTGTGGTTACGTAATGTGCAGAGTTGTGTGTCTGTACTCCAAACCCACTGAGTCATGCTGGACCACATGCCTGCCGTGGCCTATTCCTGCCCACAGTAATTCCATTTTTCTTACACTCTAACCACTAGGCCAAGGGAGACACAGGCCTTGGACACGCAAGTCTGACATAGAGGACTGATACATAGGTTTTGGGCACACAAGCCCAACACAAGGCTTGACACAAGCCTGACACATAAGCTCTGGGAACACAGGCCTGATACACAAACTTCACACACGGTCCCCAGACACACAGGTCAGACATATGTTGGCAACCACCCCATGGTGACTTTACCCCAATGTCACTTTATATATTAAGCCAGGTTTCTTGTTTCCCTACCTTTAGGGGTGTTGGGGCAGGCAACAAAAGCTTACTGTTTGTCCCCATACCTGGTCGAAGGAGGTCATCCTTCCTCCCATAGGTCTTGCCACATGTCCTGGCCCCATATAGGCCAGTGACTAACCACTTTTGTAACTTCTAAGTAGTTAAGCACAAGGTTAAGCCTCGATAAACTGCCCAGTTATTGGTGCAGATTAACATACGTGTCACCTCCTTCGTGATCACAATTCATATGGCTCTGAATTCAGCCCATTGGCTACTTCATCCACACCCGGCTTCAAACCATTTGGTAATTAGTACTGAGTTGGACTGCAGCAGTGGTCCAGGCAGCAGTAGCACCATGGCTGGACCCATCTGTGTACCATGCCCCATGGAGAACGGGAGGACACCCTTCCTTAAATGGTGAAGGTTCAGGGTCTAGGGGTGCCTCAGGTCCCATGGCCTTAGGCCCCATGGCCTTAAATTGCATTAGGACTACAGGTCCCAAGACCTCTTGCAGCTCTGTTGCTAAAGGATTTGCATTCAGAGTACTTCACTGCTCTAAGTAGGTGACCTATGTTGCCCAAGTGGATGTCTATGGTGCCCTAGTCTACAGGGTCATTATCTATGAATGCCCCCATCCTGCTAATGGGTAAGTCATATAAATGACCACTGTAGCCCATTCTGCTGTGCTTTCATGAGTCTGAAGGGAAGCATATGCAGTTACTAACTGCTTTCCCAGTCCAAGGGGTCATTATCCATGAATGCACCCATCCAGTATCGGGTAAATCATCCGCATGATGACTGTAGCCCATCATGCCATGCTCTCATGAGCCTGAAAGGCAGCATATGCAGTACTAACTTCTTTCCCAGTCCAGGAGGTCATTATCCATGAATGCACCCATCCCAGTATTGGGTATGTCATCCACATGGTGACTGTAACCCATCATGCCATGCTCTCATGAGCCTGAAAGGCAGCATATGCAGTTACCAACTGCTTATCTTTTAATGAATACCAGAGCTCAGCTCCCTTCCATAGCTGGGACCAAAAGCCTACTTGTGTTCTTAAGCCCTCTGTGTGCTGCCACACACCCCAGCTGAAACTGTCTGTGGTCACATGCACATCCAGCTCAAATGAGTGCCCCTGGTCAACTACCTGTAGGGCTGGTGCCTGCTGAATAGACCATCTGGCTTCCAGGAAGGCAGTCTCAGCCACATTATCTTAATTCTAGGCCAGGGGAACATTGCCACTTCTAGATCTGCAAGAGAATCAGAGGTTAGGATAATATGATTAACAAGACCATAAAATGGTGGAGCTATGCACATAGCCTTGCGACGACACTGTAAAAGTCCACTGTTGCCCTCCCATGAAGACAAACTGTTCCTAGCTCTGTAGGAAAAAAAAAAAAATTGTGTTAGCCAAGTCCACTACATAGTGGTACCATCCCAATTCTGTCATCAAGATGTCCCTCGAGTCCGTGATAGACGGCACAGCTGCCAAGTCGTGTAAAATGTCCACTCCCAGAATGCATCCGTGCTACATTGGTGATGAACCAGTGGATTGCTAACTCCACATGTGCCCTCTGGTTGTCCAGTGTTCCCCCAAGCTGGGCACCTTGACCAGTTCCCTTATCAAACAGAAAAGGCTTTACAACCCCGCCTGGCTGCAGCATTTAGTCTTTGAGCTGGAGTACCCAGGCGGGACTGGGTCATGCAGTAATGTTCTTCTCCCCCTTGGGCTTTTTCTGGAATTGTTGCTCCAGAGGCAACAGTTTTCACAAAGTTAAGAACACTTCATTGGCCTGGTTATTGATTTTCTGTTAGTCAGTCCCAGCCAAAATCAAATCTATTCACGTCTGTGAGCATGTCACTTATTAGGGCACCATTTTCTCCCATGGGGCCCCCCCTGTGGCTGGGGTATCTTCTCCCTTTTTATGGCACGGATCTCTTGTTCCCGCCAATGGCTTCCTTAGTGTCAGACTGAGTGGAGGTCTCCAGCAGAGACAATGGACCCAGGCCTGCATTCACAGCAACCTCTATTTTTTTTTTTTTCCCCAAGATCTGTAGCCTAGCCTCCAGGTGCCCCATCTGCACTTGGAGGTCTCCATTCATGGCAGCTTCTAACTATTTTTCTGAATTGTGTAGCTGGGGTTCCAGGAACCCCTCCTGTGCCTGGAAGACCCTTACCTCTGCTGCATCCCTTAGGGACTGGGCGTGTATTTCTCATAGGGCAGTCAAAAATCCCCACCATACTCCACTGGCAAAAACTCGCTTCTACTCAGTGCTCTGTGCTTCCAGCTCCTTCAGCGCCTTCTCCATGCTCATGCGGGATCCATCTACTGCCGCCCAGGTTTCCACCAGAACCCATCCTTGCAACACAGCTGCCACTGGGGTGCCACAACCCATGTTGTGGCCACATGGTTAATCCAGAATCAGTGGGGACTGAAGGCTCACCCAGCTTGGGATCCTGCCAACTACGCCAAATCCCACGCCAAGTGTCAGGTTCCAGCTCAAGCTGAGGACTGAGGGGAGTGGGTGGATGAGTGGTGGGCAGCTGAAAGAATACTCGAGGAATCGTAAGGAGTTTTGACACGGGTCTTCACGCTTTTCCTGGACTTACATGCAGAGAAAAAAGTGAGTTAAAAAAAGAGTGGGGTGGGGGGAAGAGTAAAGCCATGTCAAAACTCCCTAGGATTCCCTGAGTGTTTTTCAGTTGCACCTGCTCATCCACCTACTCCCCTCGGTCCTCAGCTTGGGCTGGATCCTGACGGTGACACATCATTTTTGCATTTTTATGTGACACTGTCCTGTAAGTAGGTGTTACTTTTTAGAACAGTTGTACATATACAATAAACTCAGAGTATCTGTATGTCCCATACCCAGTTTCACCTTGTCATTAACATTATACATCAGTATAATGCATTTGTAACATTTAATAAAATAATATTGATCCATTATTATTATTTACTAAGGGGGAATCTATTTTTGGTTAGATTCTACTCACCCTTCAAGACTCAACCCATGCCCAATCTGGTTTATAATTTTTTCCTCACTCATTCATTTAAAATTCAACAATTTTTAAAGCAGTTAATATATACACCAAGAATTATTCTCATTGTTGAAAATAAGGCAGTAAGACATAGATACCAAAATCATAAAAATTAAATTTTAATAGAGAGGGTCAAGTCACAAAGAAGTAAATAAATGTATATAAATATAATTTTACAGAGTAACAAAAACTACAAAGATCTAAAAATAGTAAAATATAAAGGTCATTAGAAAACTGATAAACTTTGGAGAGGATGGTCTATACAATAGTTCTGTGCAGCATCATTAGAACTGACATCTTAATGTTTAGAGTTAAAGGACCAATTGACCATACAAAGATTTGAGACAGCCCAGGCAGAGGAAACAGCAATTCCTAAGAGCATAAGGTATATTTGATGTATGTGAAAACAGAAAGAAACTCAAAGTATTTGGAGGGTAAGAGGGAGAATAGTGTTAGATAAGGAGGGAACTTAGGCAGAAGCAATCTCGTAAGGCTGTCAGGAGAGAGAAAGCAGTGTTGAAACTGTTTTAAGCCCAAAGAGAAACAATTAGGTACTAATTATTAGGGGATGTAATTCAGGGCATGAAATAAAGTGATTAACTTTTAAAAATAACATTCTGAAGAATAACGTGGGTTATGCAGGAATGGCAGGAAGGTAGAGAGAAGAGATACTGCCTGATGCTTTTCAACTACCTTTAGCCCCTGTTTCTATTTTATAGACTTATTATTTTATTTCTTAGAATGAGAGCTGTTTATGACAGGGGCCAAGTCTAATAATTTTTGTTCTCCAACTGATAAGCATAGTGTTTGATACATAGCAAATACTAATTGCTGAAAGAAGAAATTAATGATTTCTAAAACCTAAAAGCTAGTTAACACTAAGTTCAACTGTTTTTATTTTTAAATGCAGAATACTCAGCAAATCAAATTTCTCATGATTTCCATTTAAATCATCAACTACTTTATAAACAATCATGTTCATCAAATCTGTTATGTAATTTAATATTATGTTAAATTTTCTCTCAAGCCAATTTTTCCCCAATGAGTTGAAACAAAATTTAATTATTTAAGCATTTTCGGATTGGTTTTATTTCTAAACTGTTACATTATTGGCAGATTTTCTTGTATTTCTGCTAATTCATCACATTCTTTTTAATATGTACATCTCAGAAGGAAACTAACAAATTTACAGAATGGAAAAGTGTGCATATTTTAATATGGTATAGTTTTTGTGTATTGACAGATTGCAATAATTTAAATTTTAAAATGCTACAAAATGGTATATGGTACTAATGTTTAATAAGTGATATAACTACATCAAGAAGGTGCCAGTGCTTGTCATGCATATAAAATAATAGAATAATGTTATATTTTGGCAGTTTACAGATAATTGCCAGCTGAATTTTATTTTATGTAATGAACTATCTCAGGGCCTGTATAATCTAAAGGGAAGTAGGGATCGAAGGGGAAACATTTTGAAATAAATAATATTAAACTTCATTCTGGTAATGACTGTTGCTAGAATAATCACTATCACAGAACAAAATGGCAGTAGCTTAGTAACAAGAAAAGTCTACTTCATAGTTAACAATACAATATCAGTGTCTTGTTGGCAGGCTGCCTTTATCCACACGATGATCCAGGATCCCAGCTCCTTTCATTGTGTAGTCCAGCTTCCCTTAAGGCCTTGTCAATCTCTTCATGTATCCAGAAGAGAAGAGAAAATTTGGAGAAAGTGCAACGTATACTTAAAATCTGGTTCCACAAATACAATATTTCACTTTTCCTCAAAGGAAAGTTACTTTCACAGCTAACCTCGATACCAGGAGACTGGAGAATTTGATCCTGAAACTGGGTATTTTACTTTTGAGTGACAGTTCTATACTATAGAATATCAACCACAGTGCTCACATGGAAATTTTCACTGTTTCTAACCATAATCAAAGCTTTCTTTTTATGATATTTAGAATCAACAAACTATCATTTGTCTGAATATGTGGATGTATTTTTTTTTTATTCATCTCTTATTATGGATTATCCTTTTCCTGCCAGACCTTTCTTGAAAGGAGACATACTATTTTGGTTTAAACATTCATTTTATTAAAGAGAAGACTGAAATCTAGAGAAATTAAGTGGTTGCCCAAGGCGACATACTTAGTTAGTAACAAACTCATAATTAAAATCCTCTTCTGGGCCGGGAGCGGTCGCTCACACCTGTCAATCCCAGCACTTTGGGAGGCCATGGCTGGCAGATCACTTAAGGCCAGGAATTCAAGACCAGCCTGGGCAACGTGACAAATACCCATCTCTAGTTTGTAATCCTAGCTACTCTGGTGGCTGAAGCATAACTATCACCAGAGAGGCAGAGGTTGCAGTGAGCTGGGATCACTACCACTGCACTCCAGACTGGACGACAGTCTCAAAGAAACAGAAACTCTGTCTCAAAGAAACAGAAACAAAACCGATTTTTGTTGTTTTCTCAGTACTTCACGAATCCTAGTAATTAATTTCAGCAGAGTATTAAATAGCTAATACATTGATTTTCAAGTACTTAGCAACAGATGTCCCATATTAGAGAAAAATACTTATTATAATAATAAAACTATTGCTTTATTGGTCAGTTTCCATACATTTTGGAAAAAACTACTTCATTCGTTTAGTATTTCTGGGGCAACTGCATGTTACTGCAGGCCCTACAGAGCTTGGACTCTAAAGGACTAGCTTACTCTAAAATATATATTCTTTGAATTATGCTTACTAAGACTATGTGAAGGAATGTACAAAAAGTGGTGAGTTTTTTGTTTGACTTCTTGGGAAACAACCTAGGACATGGATGTTAGTATGCAGGCAGTTTATTAGAGAGTGTTCTAGGTATAAATACTTGTGGAAGGGATCGGAGGAAGCAGGACTCAGTATGGGCTGCAGCCCACTCATACAAGGGCCTCAGCTGTGCTTATTGGTAGCTCTGATGCTGGGATGATACTTCAAAGCTGTCTCAAGTTGAAGTAAGAAGGTTGGGCTTTTATATCTCAATATTAATCACTCATTGGAAGAAAGCCATCTCATGAAGAAATTATCACCTTGGGCAAGGTGTCTTTCTTCATCTATATTTGAAGGAGAGGCTAGCAGCTGAGAGCTGTCCTTGTAGAACCTGGGTGTACCACTCCTGAATTTCAATCTGGGTGTTACCTCATGTTGTCCACTACAGAAGTTTACGTAGCAGAGCATCCTGGAGAAAAAAAAAGAGTAGGAGAAGAGCCCAGATGGCTTTGTCTAAATCTTAAAATTGTTGACACATTTTTATTCCAGAGACTAAACTAAAAACAATATTTATTTTGGATAGATTTCAGAAGAAATATTCATCTTTCACAAAGTCAATCTTACATTTATAACTATTCATTTGCTTATGTATGTATTTGCAATTTCATTCTATCAAGGGTAAGAGGAATGAATAGTTTATCTTATTCTTAATTTTTACCTAGTTTACATTTTGGGCCTACTGTGTTGTTTCAGAAATTAAAAATTATAGTAGAATATTTGCCCCTAACAGACAGATGCTACAGAAGTTTATTATTCATCTATACAACTTAGACATGAGTCTCTAAAGGAAAATAATGCAAAATGCCTTGCACTGTATAATTCCACAAAAAATGTATTTTCTTTCTTTAGTGGTTGGAACTACTTTACTGGTCATTATAGTCTGTTCTAGGTTTTCTAAAATATTCAAATATTATTTTGTGTATAGTAAATTCAATTGCTTTAGAAATTTACCAATGTATCATTGCTATTGCAACTGTATGCGCAAGAAAAGACATTGCACAATAAATCTGATATTCATTATTGCCTTTTAAATTCTTTTAAATTCTTGTTTATATTTGGCATAACACAGGAGGTATAAATGTATTTTATCTAAATCTGAATAATGTAACATAACAAGTAATTACAATTACACCAATAACTATGTGGTGTTTTTATTCAATGCTGATTTATCTAATACTTAATATAAAATTTTAGTTTTCTGTTTTTACTAAACTATTTTTTCTAAGTCATACAAAATAAACAGTTTGAATTAACTTTAGGTATATGGCTTGTCCATTAAAACGTGTTGGAAGAAAAGAAGCATTTCATGAAAAGAATCATAGCACTACTGATATTAGAGGAGGCAGTATATATATATTATATATCTTGTGTGTGTGTGTTTGTATAGATATATTCTGCTTGACATTCAAGCTGTTTTAAAGGGCACAACAGACGTATTTTCAGATTTGGGGGGAATGGTTGGATTTTATTATACCAAATATGAACATCTACTGAATTGAAATGTGAGAAAAAATTATTGTTTCTGAAATGTGAAGAATGGACTAAAGAAGGAGAGAGGAAAACACTATCAGTACAGTTAGCAAGATATTACAGCAATGTAAATATGATGATGGAACAAGATAAGTGGAATTGGGGATGAAATATGCAGCCCTAACAGCCATTTGGGAGGCAAGATTAAAAAGGGAAGTGGAGAAAGAAAAAGTCAACGTACTTTACTTATTTGTACCTGAAATCATGCAAGAGATGCATTATGCTAGTGGTTTATATTCTTGACTCTCCATTACAATGCTAAAAAACGAAAAGATCACTCAACACTTATGCCAAAAAATAAAATAATAATAATTCTAGGTCCTGCTTTATTTACCTTTAGCTTGTGTTCACAGGTCAGTATACAAGTTAATTTCAATATACCACTTAAACATAGCCAAAAATGTTAAGCTTCCTGACTCACAACATCGTGAAGAGCCTCAAAGAAATGACGTCTGTGGGCCAGGGGTGGTGGCTCACGCCTGTAATCCCAGCACTTTGGGAGGCCGAGGCGGACGGATCACAAGATGAGGAGATCGAGACCATCCTGGCTAACAGGGTGAAACCCCATCTCTACTAAAAATACAAAAAAGCCAGGCGTGGTGGCGGGGGCCTGTAATCCCAGCTACTTGGGAGGCTGAGGCAGGAGAATGGCGTGAACCCGGAAGGCGGAGCTTGTAGTGAGCCGAGATCGCACCATTGCACTCCAGCCTGGGTGACACAGCGAGACTCCTCTCAAAAAATAAAATGAAAAATAAAAAAACAAAAAAAAAAGAAATGACGTCTGCGAAATATGTATTAGTCGATTATAAAAATATAAATGGTTGTCTTTCTCAGGAGAGTAGAAAAAGTGTTAAAATAAATGAAAAATTGAATTGTATTCCGAAAGCTACCATGGAATAGAGGCTCTGACAGTTTTGAAGAATTAAATTATAATCTTCCTCACAAACAAAATGTTCCTCATTGTATTCTCTCTGTTTTTCTTCTTCTAACATATGCTAATTTCTCGTGAAGCTTTCTTCTGTGAAAAAGGATCCAGTTGATCAGCGTTTTTGTTACAAGCATATGGTATAAAAATTAGTGATGACCAAGGGAATATAAATTTGGATAAAATGCTTGAAATATACCCATGGAATACATATTACTAATTATATAAAATATTTACTGTAGCAGAAATGTGCCCACACTATTGATGTATAAAATTGACACATTTGTATTTACCTTGAAAACTACGTATATGTCTACTTATGTAAATGAAACTTAAAGTGAACTCAAAATTGATTTAAAAAGTAAAATTAATTCATGTTTGAGTCATCTATATCATATATCATTTATTCTTTTAAAACCTAGTTAGAGTCTGTGTATTTAACATATATATCAGCATAATGTAGAAAATAATTTATAAAAAAAGAAAATAGTGTATACCAAAGTTGGATAGTTGCGATTAGGCATTTATTTGTTTTATTTATAATATAAAGTATAATGTAGAAAAATATCTAAAATAAATTCCTTTCACACTGACAGATACTATACCAGAAGGCTTGGTTTCGTAGTTAGACATAAGTTCACCACAGTCTTAAAGTTAGCAGAGCTGATCAATACTTCCTAGTATGATTTTCTATGTATGTTTCATTTCAAAAGCCATAGATTTGTAGCTGAAAGAAATTCTAAGTGAGATTTTAAATTATTTTTAAACTCTGCCTTTGGAAAATTGTAAGACAAATAAAAGGCCTTTGTTTGATTGAAAGCCTCATAAGATAATGCATTCAGAATGTGATAATTAGGAAAAAGTAGGCAACTAGCTACCTTGTGTGTGGGACAGGGAAACAAATAGTAGGTACATTTGGGTCTCTTCATCCACAGGATCCATATCTGTAGAGTAAAACAATTACGGATAACTGAATGACTACTTGGTAAATAGTGAAATGAAAGCAGAAATAAAGATGTTCTTTGAAACCAGTGAGAACAAAGATACAACATACCAGATTCTCTGGGACACATTTAAAGCAGTCTCTAGAGGGAAATTTATAGCACTAAATGCCCACAAGAGAAAGCAGGAAAGATCTAAAATCGACACCCTAACCTCAAAATTAAAAGAACTAGAGAAGCAAGAGCAAACAAATTCAAAAGCTCTCAGAAGACAACAAATAACTAAGATCAGAGCAGAACAGAAGGAGATAGAGACATGAAAAATAGTTCAAAAAAATCAATGAATCCAGGAGCTGGTTTTCTGGGGGGAAAAAAAAATCAACAAAATAAGTAAACTGATAACCAGAAGAATAAAGAAGAAAAGAGAAAAGAATCAAATAGGTGTAATAAAAAATGATATGGAGGGTATCACCACTGATCCCACAGAAATAAAAGCTACCATCAGAGAATGCTATAAACACCTCTATGCAAATAAACTAGAAAATCTAGAAGAAAAGGATAAATTCCTGGACACACACACCCTCCCAAATCTAAACCAGGAAGAAATCAAATCCTTAAATAGACAAATAACAAGATCTGAAATTGAGGCAGTAATTAATAGCCTACCAACCAAAAAATCTCCAGGACCAGAAAAGTTCACAGCTGAATTCTATGAAAGGTACAAAGAGGAGTTGGTACCATTCCTTCTGAAATGATTCCAAACAATAGAAAAAGAGGGAATCCTCCCTAACTCAGTTTATGAGGCCAGCATCATCCTGACACCAAAACCTTGCAGAGAGAGAACAAAGAAAATTTCAGGCCAACATCACTGATGAACATCTATGCGAAAATCCTCAAAAAATTTCTGGCAAACCAAATCCAGCAGCACACCAAAAAGCTTATCCAACACGAACAAGTTGGCTTTATCCCAGGGATGCAAGTCTGGATCAACACATGCAAATCAATAAACATAATCCATCAAATAAACAGAACCAATGACAAAAACCACATGAATATCTCAATAGATGTAGAAAAGGCCTTTGACAAAATTCAATACCCCTTCATGGTAAAAACTCTCAATAATCTAGGTATCGATGGAACGTAGCTCAAAATAATAAGAGATATTTCTGACAAACCTACAGCCAATATCATACTGAATGGGCAAAAACTGGAAGCACTCACTTTGAAAACCAGCACAAGAAAAGGATGCCCTCCCTCACCACTCCTATTCAACATAGTATTGGAAGTTTTGGCCAGGGCAATCAGGCAAGGGAAAGAAATAAAGAGTATTCAAATAGGAAAAGAGGAAGTCAAATTGTCCCTGTTTGCAGATGACATGATTGTATATTTAGAAAACCCCATAGTCTCAGCCCCAAATCTCCTTAAGCTGATAAGCAACTTCAACAAAGTCTCAGGATACAAAATCAATGTACAAAAATCATATAAACCAATAACAAACAAACAGAGAGCCAAATCATGAGTAAATTCCCATGCAGAATTGCTACGAAGAGAATAAAATACCTAGGAATACAACTTACTCAGGATGTGAAGAATTCTTCAAGGAGAACTACAAACCACTGCTCAAGGAAATAAGCGAGAACACAAACAAATGGAAAAACATTCCATGTTCATGGATAGGAAGAATCAATACCCTGGAAATGGCTATACTTCCCAAAGTAGTTTATAGATTAAATGCTATCCCCATCAAGTTACCATTGACTTTCTTCAAAGAATAGGAAAATCTACTTTAAACTTCATATGGAGCCAGAAAATAGTCTGCATAACCAAGAGAATCCTAAGCAAAAAGAACAAAGCTGGAGGCATCACGCTACCTTACTTCAAACTATACTACAAAGCTACAGTAACCAGAACAGCATGATATTCATACCAAAACAGATATATAGACTAAATGGAACAGAACAGAGACCTCAGGAATAACACCACACATCTACAACCATCTTATCTTTGACAAAGCTGACACAAATAAGCAATGGGTAAAGGATTCCCTGTTTAATAAACGGGTGGGAAAACTGGCTAGCCATATGCAGAAAACTGAAACTGGATCTATTCCTTACATCTTATACAAAAATTAATTCAAGATGAATTAAAGACTTAAATGTAAGACCTAAAACCATAAAAAAAATCCCAGAAGAAAACCTAAGCAATACCATTCAGGATATATGCATGGGCAACGGCTTCATGTCTAAAACACCAAAAGCAATGGCAACAAAAGCCAAAATTGATATATGGGATCTAATTAAACTAAAGAGCATCTGCACAACAAAAGAAACTGTCATCAGAGTAAACAGGCAACCTACAAAATGGGAGAAAATTTTTGCTATCTATATATCTGACAAAGGGCTAATATCCAGAACCCACAAAGAATTTACAAATGTACAAGAGAAAAAAAATCAAAAAGTGGGCAAAAGATATGAGCAGACATTTCTCAAAAGAGGACAATTATGTGGCCAACAAATGTATGAAAAAATGCTCATCATCACTGGTCATTAGAGAAATGCAAATCCAAACCACAATGAGATACCATTAGTTAGAATGGCAATTGTTAACAAGTCAGGAAACAACAAATGCTGGAGAAGATGTGGAGAAATAGGAATGCTTTTACACTGGGAGTGTAAATTAGTTCAACCATTGTGGAACACAGTGTGGAGATTCCTCAAGGATCTAGAACTAGAAATACCATTTGACCCAGCAATCCCATTACTGGGTATATACCCAAAGGACTATAAATCATTCTACTATAAGACACATGCACATGTTATGTTTATTGCAGCACTGTTCACAATAGCAAAGACTTGGAACCAACCCAAATGTCCATCAATGATAGAATGGATAAAGAAAATGTGACACATATACATCATGGAATACTATGCAGTCATAAAAAAGGATGAGTTTGTGTCCTTTGCAGAGACATGGATGATGCTGGAAGCCATCATTCTCAGCAAACTAACACAGAAACAGAAAACCAAACACCTCATGTTCTCACTCATTAAGTGGGACTTGAACAATGAGAACACATGGACACAGGGAGAGGAACATCTCACACTAGGGCCTGTTTGAGTTTGAGGGGCTTGGGAGGGATAGTTGATGTCAGGTTGAAGGGTGCAGCAAACCATGATGGCATGTGTATAACTATGTATCAAAACTGCACATTCTGCAAATGTACCCCAGAAATTAAAGTATAATATATATGTATATACATAAAAGAAAACAATTAAAAATAACTCAAATTTAAAAACCAACACAGTATATATACTAACATAGCATTTGTATTGTATTAGGTATGATAAGTAATAATAGTGTTGATTTAAAGTATATGAGAGAATGTGCATGAGTTATATGCATATATCATACTATTTTATGTATGTAACGGCATGAGCATCCATGGATTTTGGTATGCATGAGGATTCCTGGAACCAATCCCCTGTGGATGTCAAAGGACACTATTCTGAAGCAAGGTTAAAATATATGTGTGTGTGTGTGTGTGTGTGTGTGTGTGTGTGTGTGTGTGTGTAATGTCAACCTAAAATAATCAAAAGAAGCAGAATCTAATTCAAAGAGAGTTTATTCAAGTGAAGTGTGAGAATGGATCAGCTGGAAACACTACTCCAAGAATCAGTGTTTCAAAGTAGAAAAGTTGAAATTTCATTTATGTAGTCAGAAACAAGAGTTTTCAGCAGGGCTACATTATTCATACAAGGTTGGAACATACGTATAGCAATTTGATTTGTTACAGGCAGTGTTTCTTTTTGGGAAGGGTACATTTAACCTATTTAACAGAAGGTGTAGTAGTCATATGTTTTCTGTTATCTGGTCTAAGCTAAGTAAAATAACAAAGGGAAAGCTAATCTATAACAAGGGTTACTAACTAAGAAGATGGGAGGTTTTTGCCCTTGACTTCCTTTAATTCCCTCTAGTCATTGTACAGAACAAAACAAATTAGAAAACAACTTAATCTATAATCTGAGAATAGAAATTTTAACTACATGTGACACAGATTGCAGTAACATTTTTCTCAAAGCTTAAAGTGATTATTGTGATTCCAACAGTTTTTAAATTTTATTATTTTCTCATCATATATATACATGTTTAACCAATGCTTATTACTATGATGAAGCAGAAAAAATATTTAAAAGTATATAATTTATACAACATATTAAATATTTTTATTTTTCTTGAAAAATTGGTAGATTAAATAAAAGAGAAGTATTTACTTTTTTGAAATGAAAACAATATTACACTTATTAACTTGAATTTTATTTTTATTTTATTTCAGTTGAACCATGTTTTCATTTAGGGTATACAGCTTTCATTTTCAGAGTGGAATTACATCAATGGAGAAATGCAGATGCAGGAAAATTTGGATCATGGGGGTATGTGCAAGGATAACTAGAAGAAGCTGATTGCATAGTTATACATTTAATTCAATTTGGTAATCTAATTTTGGAAAAAAGGCATATAAACACAGAGCATAAAAAATGTTAACCAAACACACACTTTTGTCCTCCAACTTGTTTTAACAAAATCCCAAAGGTGGATGGGGGAGAAATAAAAAGTACCTCTTTTGACATCTAAGTTAGAATAAATGATCCAATATATTTGAGGATTTTAGCCATACATAAGCTAAAATCCAGAGGCAGGTTCTGGATTAAAAGCCAAAAGCATCTTGAAAAATTCATATTCATTGGTTATAACATATGTATATCAATGTTAATATGTGTGCCAGAAACTAAAAGGAAAATATTATGAGCAGTTCCTTTCTTGGACAAAAAATACTGTCTTTTATCTAACCAACTCACACTTTACTTACCCTGAAGTATCACTAACTTACAACTCACAGACATGGTCAGGAGAGCAGTTGGCTAAATGTGATGCTCCATTTGTTCACTGCTGTCCCCTGTCTATTATTCCAGTCATTTACCCAAGTCTTATCTTGCTTGACATTTAAATAGCCTGTTTCAGTGGCTGCTGCTTAATCTCTCATACCCTAGGCTGAAGAACTTGATTCAGCCTTTCATTCACCATATGGTTAAAGCTCCTTATAATAAAGAACCATGTGTTCCCATGGAATCTGTAAAACCATTGTGAATGACAGGTTTTTAATAAATATGTACATATATGTGGAATTATATTTCCACCCTCTTTTTCTAGCATTTTAACTTCAGTGGCGAATCTCACAGCTTTTCCTCCTTTTTTAAAATGTGCTTGTTTCAAGAATTTCAACCTGACCCCACCGTGATCTCTAACCTTGGTTTTAAATGACTGATTTGTTAAAATAGACCAGGCTTTAATTTTGGTGTACTTTAAGAATACTTCTCAAGCTAATCAAGGTTCTGATCTTGACATTAATTGTCTTTCTCCATCTTGTCTCTTGAATACTGGGGAGAGGCTGTCTAATCTCAAGTGGTCAATTTCCTATATCCATGGGTTCTATATCCATTGATTCAATGAACAGCAGATAGAAAATGTTTCTACAAAACACATCTATATTGAACATGTGCAGACGTTTTCCCCTTGTCATTATTCCCTAAAAAATACAGTGTAACAACTATTTACATACCACTTAGAGTGTATGAGATATTATAAGTGATCTAAAAATGATTTAAAGTGTGCAAGAGGATGTCCATAGGGTATATGTAAATATGGCACCATTTTATATCAGGGACTTTAGCATTCCTGGATTTGGGTATCTGCAGAAACTTCTAGAACCCATCCCAGATGGATACTGAGAGATCACTGTATATATGTACCAAGCCCTTGAAAATTATGTAGCTATCAATGATTTTGCAACTTTGAACATGTGTGGGAAAGGGAGAATATGAGTTGCAGAACATAAAAGTAGCTGATACAAGATCACTAATAAGAGGCACATTCTGGATTAAAAGAGAAAAGAGTCTTGAAAAACCCATACTCATTGGTTCTCTTTTATTACTATATCTTAAGAAATTCAGAACTTGAGTTAAAAGGTAAAAAGACACAATTTAAAACAGGTTAATATAATTGCCTAAATAAAGTTACCAAATTTAGTGTCATGAATAAACTATTACAAACAACAATCACTAATTTTATTAAGAGTACAATAATACATTTGGTACTTTATAAAACAAAACCTTGAGTAATGAATTAGAAACTTATTAGAATAAAGTACATTAAAATGTTAAGGTGATATGCAAAAATCCTTTTATTTTTACTTTGTGCTATAAGTAAAATCATGAGATTTGGAACTTTACTTTTTATTGGAAATAATTAAAATTGATCCAATGAAATACCATTTTCATTCAATGTAAAAACATACAGGTAAAATATAATCAATATAACATCACATTTGTATACCCTTAATGATAAAAGGTATTATCTGGATGTAATTTCAGTGCTTTAGAATGAAAATTTTAATTTTTGTGTGTAGAAAAATAACACATTGCTTCATTTATTTTTTAACATATGGAAAAATGACATAATTAAAATATATAAGAAGTAGGAGGAGAAAGAGGAGGAGAAGGAAGAGGAAGTGGAGGAGAGAAATAAAATAAAATAAAGGTAATTGCTTTTAAATAATAGAGTTCATATTTTCTATTTGCTGTAGGCACATACACACATTGCCATGAATGCTAGAATTCAAGTCTCATATATTAACACTTTTTAAATATGATATACTATTATTAACTATAGTCACCATACTCTAAAATAGATCTTCAGACTATATTCATCCTGTCTCACTGAAACCCTGTGTTCTTTGATCAGTCATTCCCAGCTGTCGTTCAGCTCATATCCCCACTTCAACACTTGGAAATTACCTTTCTATTCTCTTATTCTACAAGTTCAACACTACTGAATTCCACATGTAAGTGAGGTCATGCAGTATTTGTCTTTCAGTGGTTGGCATATTTCACTTAGTATAATATCTCCTAGGTTTACCTATGTTGTCACAAATGACAGAATTTCATTCTTCAGTAAGGTTTAATAACATCTCATTGTGTGAGTTTGTGTGAGAGAGAGATATATATATATTATATGATATTTTTTTTATATATGTACACACACACACACACACTAGTTTTTGGTGTATATATCCTGGAAAAGCCTGGATCTCCAGGCAGAACCCTATTACAGAGGTGGAGCCCTCACAGAGAACTTCTACTAAGGCAGTGAGAAGGCGAAATGTGGGGTGGGAACCCCCACACAGAATCCCTGCTGGGTCACTGCATAGTGAGAAAAGGGCTACTGTCCTTCAGACTCTGGAGTGGTAGATCCATTGTATATGTATATGTATATTTCACAATTTCTTTATCCATTCATCCATCAATGGACACTAATATAGTTTGGATCTCTATTCCCACTCATGTTCAGTTGTAATCTCCAATGTTGGAGGTAGGACTGGGTAGAAGGTAATTGGATCAAGGGGCAGAGTTCTCATGGAAGGATTAGAGCTATCCCCTTGTGGCTATTCTCATGATAGTGAGTGAGTAAATTATCATGAGATCTGATTTTTTAAAAGTGTGTAGCACTGCCTGCTCTCTTTCTTCCTCCTGCTCTGGCCATGTGAGATGTCTTGACTCTCATTTGCCTTCACCATGATTGTAAGCTGCTATGATTCCTGTACAGCCTGCAGAACCATGAGCCAACTAAATCCTTTTATACATAAATTACCAGATCTAAGGCATTTATTTATATCAATGAGAGACATGGAGTAATACAAATAATTGGTACTGAGGAGTGAGGTATAGTTCTAAAGATATTGAAAATGTGGAAGCAGCTTTGGAACTGGGTAACAGGCAGAGGTTGGAATAGTTTGGGGGGCTCAAAAAAAACAGGTAAATGAGGGAAAGTTTGTAACTTCTTAGAAATTTCTTAATTTGTTATGACCAAAATTCTGATAGTGATGTGGACAATAAAGTCCAGGTTGAGGAGGTCTCAGATGCAACTGATGAACTTACTGATAACTGAAACAAAGGTCAATTTTGTTATGCATTAGCAAAGAACCTGGTGCCATTCTGTCCCTGCCCTAGGGATCTGGAAAACTTTGAACTTGAGAGAGATGATTTAAAATATATGACAGAAGAAATTTCTAAGCAGCAAAAAGTTCAAGATGTGGCCAGGCTACTTCTAACAACCTATGTTCATATACATGAGCAAAAAAATGAAATGAAACTGGAACATATTTAAAAGGGAAGCAGAGTGTAAGAGTTTGGAAAATTTGCTTCCTGGCCATATTGTAGGGGAAAAAACAAACAAACAAAAAAACAACAACAAAAAAAAAAACCAGACCATTTCCAGGGGAGTAATTCAAGCAGACTGGAGATATTTGCATAAGTAAAGAGGAGCCAAATGTTAATAGCCAAAGTAATGGGAAAAAAAGTCCTTGAAGATACTTTCATGGCAGCCTGTCACACAACAGGTTCAGAGACCTAGGAGGGAAGAATGGTTTCCTGAGTCAGGCCAAGGGCTCTGCTATCCCATGTATGCTTGGGACCCTACTTCTTACATCCCAGCTGCTCCAGCTTCAGATGTGGCTAAAAGGGGCCTAGGTATAGCTCAGATGGTAAAAACTGTGAGCCTTGACAGCTTTCACGTGGTTTTAAGCCTGTAAGTGCACAGAGTACAAAGGCTGAGGCTTAGGAGCCTCTGTCTAGTTTTCAGTGGATGCATGGAAAAGCCTGGATCTCCAGGCAGAACCATACTGCAGGGGTGGAGAGAAATTCTACTAAGGCAGTGATGGGGGGAAATATAGGGTGGGAACCCCCACACAGAATCCCTGGTGGGGTACTGCCTAGTGAGAAAAGGGCCACTGTCCTTCAGTCTCTGGACTGGTAGATCCATTAGCAGCTTGCACCCTGTGCCTGGAAAAGCCAAAGACACTCAACACCAGCCCTTAAGAACAGCTCTGGGGGGTTGAACCCTGGAAAGCCAGAGGAGCAGAGGTGATCAAGGTTTCGGGAGCCCACCACTTGTATAGGTGTGCCCTGGATATGGGACGTGGACTCAAAGATTATTTTGGAGCTTTAAGATTTAATGACTGCCCTGCTGGGTTTTGGACTTACATGAGGCTTGTAACCCTTTTCTTTTGGCTCATTTCTCCCTTTTGCAATAGAAGTACCTACCAAATGCCTATACCCGTATTGTATATTGGAAGTAACTAATTTGTTTCTAATTTTACAGGTTGATAGGCAAAAGGAAGTTGCCTTGTCTCAGATGAAATTTTGGGCTTTGAAATTTGAGTTAATGCTGAAATAAGTTAAGACTTCGGGGGATTGTCAGGAAAGTATGATTGGCTTTTGCAATGTGAGAAGGACATGAGTTTTGGGAAGGTCCAGGGTCAGAATTATATCACTTGAATCTGTATATCCACCCAAATTTCATGTTCAGTTTTAATCCCCAGTGTGGAAGTGGGGCATGATAGAAGGTGATTGAGTCAAGGGGGAATAATTCTTATGAATGGTTTAGCCCCATCCTCTTGATGCTGTTCTCATGGTAGTGAGTGAGTGAATGAGTGAGTGAGTGAGTGAGTGAGTGTGTGAGTGATCATGAGATCTGGTTGTTTGAAAGTATATAGCACCTCCTTCCTCTCTCTCTTCCATCTGCTCTGACCATGTGAGACATTTTGCTTATCTTTTGCCTTCCACCGTGATTGTAAGCTTCCTGAGGACTCCTCAGAACCAAAAGCCACTATACTTCCTGTACATCCTGAGGAACCATGAGCCAATTAATCCTTTTCTTATAAATATCGATTTTCATACATTTTAGCAATGCAAAAACAGACTAATGAAGACACTTAAATTGATTCCGTATGTTGGCTATTGTGAATTATGCAATGAACATGGAGGTATAGGTATTTCTTTGACATAATGATTTCATTTCTTTGGATACACACACACACACACACACACACACACAGACACAGAAGTGGGAATACTGGATCAAATGTTAGTTCTATTGTTAATTTTTTGAGGAATGTCCATGCTGCCTTTTTATAATGGCTGTACTAATGTACATTCCAAGCAAAAATGTAAAAGAGTTATCTTTTGTCCACATCCTTACCAACACTGATCTTTTGTTTTTGATTATCACCATTATAGCAGATGCAAAGCAATATCTCATTGTAGTTTTGACTTGCATTACTGATGTTAAACATTTTGTCATACACCTATTAGCTATTTGTATGTGTTATTTGAAAAAAAAATGTCTATTTAGGTTTCTTCCCTATGTTTAAATCAGTTTGTTTCTTGATATTGAGTTGTGTGAACTTCTTATATGTTTTGAATATTAACCCCTTATATGATGTGTAGTTTGAAAATATTTTCTCCCATTTCTTAGGCTGCTCTTTTTTCTGCTGGTTATTTCCTTCACTGTATAGAAGCATTTTTAGTTTCATATACTCTCATTTACCTATCTTTGCTTTTGTTCCCCGTGCTTCTTGAATCATATTCAAAAATAGCAGTTGCCTACACCAAGTCGATTTTTTTTTTTTCTCAATGTTTCTTCTAGTAGTTCTATACTTTGGGGTCTTAGCTTTAAGTCTTTATACATTTTGAGTTGATTTTTGTATGAGGTTAGATAGGGGTTCAATTCCATTCTTCTGTATGCAATTATCCAGTTTTCCCAACACAATTTACTGAAGATACTGTCCTGTATTTATTGTGAGTTTTGGGTACTTTTGTCAAGGATCAATTGACTGTAAATGTGTAGGCCTATATCTGGGCTGTCTATGTTACATTTTTGATCTGTTTTTCAGTTATTTTATTAAAAATTATAAGCTAAGCAGCCAATTTAATTATTTTGTATGTGGATACCCAGTTTTCTCAAGAAAATGTATTGTAGAAACTATTTCTTACAGAATAATAATCTTGGTATCCTTGTGGAAAACATTAGACAATATATATGAGGTTTTATATCCAGTCTTTAAATTCTTGGTACCATCTTGGCTCATTACAGACTCCAACTCATGAATTCAAGTGATTCTCGTGCTTCAGCCTCCCACGTAGCTGGGATTACAGGTGTGTGCCACCACACTCAACTAATTTTTGTATTTTTAGTAGAGAGAGGGTTTCGCCATATTTGGCAGGCTGGTCTCAAATTCCTGACCTCAGGTGATTGGCCCACCTCAGCTTCCTTAAGTATTTGAATTACAGGCATGAGCCACCCTACCTAGCCTATTGGTCTCTCAATCTATTCTATTGATCTGTGTGTCTGTCTTTATACCAGTACCACATAGCTTTGATTACTGTACTTTTATAGTAAGTTTTGAAGTAAGAAAATATGAGATTTTCAACTTTCTTCTTCGTTTTCAGAGTTGTTTTGGATATTCAGGATCCTTGATTTAAAATTGGAAATGTCACAAGGACATAGCTATACAAATCTGAGAAATACGTAAATATATCTAAAATATACATTAACTTATGTACATTGCATTGTTCCTAGAAGTTGAATTTCATTGTTTATTATTGTTTTCTTTCAAAATTATTGTTTTATAATGTAATATATTACATTTAATAGGGCTAAAATATGAATATACTTTTTACAGTTTATTTGTAATTTATAAAGTAATTCATCAGTAGATGACCAGAATAACACACTTCTCTGATAAAATAGATCCCACACCTACCTGCACATGCAATGCTCTTAAGAGCTTTAGAACTAATAACCTGGGTCCTATCTCTAGGGCTTCTACTATAGTAAGTAGAGTAGACTCAGTGATGAGTGTTGGAAATATGAGCTCTCTATCTATTCCTTAATGAATTTGAATCAGAGGTATTTGCAAATCACTAATTGGAATAAATATAATGAAAGACTGATAATTTAAACTTGTTTCTGGTTGCAACAAAGAGAAGTGTGGAGAATGAAGTAAGAAAGAGATAATTTGTGAACTGAATGGTGATCAGATGAGCAAAACACCTAGTGATTAATTGTTAGAGTGTTTACTGAAGGCCAACATGATGCCTAAACCTTTAAGCCATACAAAAATGTATTGATGTTTACTGTCATCACAACTTTTAACTAAATTGTGTGAAATATTAGTTATATAATTTTCTCAGTGTTTTAATGATCAACACTGAATTCTCTCAATGATTAAATAAAATATTTTGCTGCATTATTTTGTCTACATTTTTGGTATATAATTTTGTGTTTGGCCTGGAACATACTGGTGAATGAAAGAATGAAAGGAGAAAATATGAAAGGAAAAAGAAGAAAAAAGAAGGGGAAATAAAATAAGAAAATGAAAGAAAAGCAAAGGAAAATAAAACAATTAACAGTCAGCATTTATAATCTAGAAATGCTGTAGAACATTTTAAATTTCTGTCTTTTCTTGAAAATATTGAAACAGATGACCACATCAAGAACAAGTAGAAGAAAGCAGCTAGTTGGGCCTTCAGTCTGACAAGCACTATTCATGATTCTGTAGATGCTAGCTATTTCTTCCTCACATGTACTTGTTCAATTTGCTCAATATAGTGCATACTTGGCCTCAGTAGATATTTGTGTTTATAAATTATGATCTCAATAAAAACACAGAGAATCTTGCTATTTGTACTATTTTATAAAACACAAAGGCACAGAAGAAAGAATCCTTTCTTCTGCTTTGACCCAAAGGATCATTTGTTCTTAGTTTTTTTTCTCTGCATCCAGTAAAGAAGTCAAGTCATGCTTCCTTGATTTTTCCTGCTTTTTTTCAGTGTTGATAAAATTTTAAATCTGCCTGTGATATGCTTAAAACAAATTCAGTTAAAAATGCAGTGACAAGACTACAGTAAAAAAACTACATAAACAAAACAAGACTCACTATTATCAGTTGAAAACAAGATTCTGGATAAAGCAATGAAATATAAAAATTGTATGAATTCTTCCAAGCCAGAAGTGATATGATAAATTGTTTTCTGAGCTCTTTTTTCTTTAATTGAGATATATATATATATATATATATATATATATATATTTTTTTTTTTTTTTTTTTTTTTTTCTGTCACCTAGGCCAGAGTGCAGTGGCATAATCAGGGTTTGATATAACCTCAAACCCCCAGGCTCAAGCAATCCTTTTGCCTCAACTTTTCCAGTAGCTGGGACCACAGTAACACACCACCAAGCCTCGCTAACTTTTACTTTTTTCTTTTTTAGAGATGGGGGTCTCACTGTGTTGACCAGGCTGGTTTTGAACTCTAGGCCTCAAGAGATCCTCCTGCCTCAGCCTCCCATAATGCTAGGGTTACAGTCATGAGCCACCACACTCAGCATACTTCACTCTTCTAGAATATAAGGGTCAATTTGACTTTGCAGAGTATGACTTTGACTGCAGAAAGCCAATTATGTCAAATCTGTATTTTAAAGAAATAGAGCAAAGTTTGATATAATCTAAACAAAACAGCTAATTCAAATAGTGAAACATTTCAATACTTTTGATGTGCATGGTGAAACTGAAACTTTCAACAACTTAGTACTTCTTTAACTAGGATGTCTGAAAATGTATTTATGGCAGGTGATTATAAAATTGTGTTATCAACATGCACAAAGCACTTAGTTTTATGAAAGTTGAAAAATTTCTAGTGTCAGCACTATTTATGAATTATTGATCTATGCATGGGCATAAAATAATACAAATAAAAGTGATGAGGGAAAAAGATTGCCAAAGATCCAGCTTGCAAAACTACTACTCAGAATTTGCACTAATTCATGTCTCTTGAAAACTCCTGACATATATCTTTAGTTTTTCTCTTATAAAATAATAACTCCAAAGTACATCCCATATTAATATTTTTAGGATTAAAAAATATACTATTATACAATTCTGGTATTATTGGCTGCATACATAATAAATTTTATTTTTATTTGTAGGTTTGATTACATTTTTGAACATAAGTAGAATCGGACACAATTGTCTAAATGTCCTAAATCAAGTTTTAAAAATATTTGCATAAAATAAAAGTAAGAGTTCACATCTCACAATCAGTCTTCACTTATTTGAGAAGAAAAACATGTTAATATCTAATGTAATAGATAAAATATTTTGTGCTTAAGTAAAATGATATTCTATTTCTGACATCCTGGGCTATTAGAGGCTTATTCTTGAATGCTTTCCTAGAAAAGGATGACTTTTTCCCCCCTGAGAAATGTGTTGTTCCTATCTCCATACCCACACCTTCCAAAATGGGAAGCCTCAGAAGTCCTGTTATACTACAGAACCTAGTCTACAGTTGACTGTATCAGGTAAGAACAACTGACTGAAGCTAAATATAAGAGTCCTTATCGTTGCAGAGAAGAATTGAGTGTCAGAGATGCTATGCAATTGATTTCTATTATCTATTCTGAGGGTGCATGTGAGTGCATGTGCAGTCGTATATAAAAATTCCATGTAGCTGGTTTGTGCCTCCATGAAAGTCATCACTTCATTCCTAATAAGGATAAAAGAGAAGTGTGGCCATGATGATATGAAATGATACAAAACAGGGGTCTGATAGACAACATTTAAAATATATATTATTAACTACACTTGCTACTGATTTCTACGAACTGGATCAACTTGGGAAATACAGGGCATTATATAGGGAAGATGTCATATGAATTTACTGGTTCTGTGGCATTACATTCATATACAATATATAGAAATGACATTAGGGAAGGGAGAGTGTGTTTTTCATTGCACAATATATAATTCAATTATCTTAAGTTCAAATTATCTATAGATATAAAAAAAAGTTTATTGGGCAGGCAATGGAGAATATTATAGTGGATAGTTTTGTGAAACCCACTCAACCCAGAATCTTTCCTTTTTAGACCTACATTTCCATCAATGGGAGTGAACTGCAGCAATTATGTGTTGTCTATATGACCCAGCCATTCTAACCACAGTTGATTAGGTGAGGAGTAAATAAGTTATTCATAATTAGCTAATCAAATTGTCTTTCTTAAAAATTTGAGTTTGAAGTTTACAGATACTAAAATTTTTGTCGTATTAACAATTTAAACTATAGACATAAAAACTTAAGAGACGTGGGGACAGCAATAAAAAGTTTAAGTAGAAGCAAAATTAAATGCTCTTATAAATTTCTGGATATTTGAATTAAGTAAGTATATGAAGATGGGTAAATTTCTGCCTCTTGAAATCAAAAGAGCTATAACTTAATTAAGTTGAATTATTCAGATCAGGACTATTCCAAGTGGCCTGCACAAAATTTTATTTTGTTCTATTTCCATCTGTCCAGGTTTTCAAGAGAAGGACATGAGCAGGCCAACTTACCTTGAAGCCGGTATTCAAGTTTCCTGGAATTCTTGGTTTAGGAAACACCAGCACCAGCTGTCCAGCTGCTCATGTGAAAAACATGGAAGTTATTCTTTCTCCCTTAGCCCCTGATCCAATCACTCTACACCTTCTTAAATATCTTTTCAATTGGACTATTTTCCTCCACCTCCACTAGTACTAATTTTGATTTATCTATTTTTAGTTATTACATGCATTAGTACAACACGCTATAATATTTCTGTGTCCATATCTTCCTCTGCTGTAATCCATTCCCCATACTAGTCAAATTGTTTCAAAATGTGATTATCACTATGTTACTTCTTTACACACAATTCTTCAATATTTTCCCATTGCACTGACTATAAATTCTAAAATTATGTGTGTATTAGTCTATTCTCACACTGCTATAAATAACTGTCTGAGACTGGGTAATTAATAATGGAAAGATGTTTAATTGACTCACAACTCTGCAGGACTGGGGAGGTCCCAGAAAACTTACAATCATGGTTGAAGGGGAAGAAAACATATCTTTCTTCACATGGTGGCAGGAAGGAGAAGTGCATACTGAAATGGAGAAAAATTCCTTATAAAACCGTCAGGTCTCATGAGACCTCACTCACTATCATGAGAACAGCATGGGGAAACTACTTCTGTGATCTAATCACCTTCCATAAGCTCCCTCCACCAACACATGGGGATTACAATTGAGATTACCATTTAAAATAAGATTTGGGTGGGGACAGAGAGGCAGACCATATCAATGTAATTGTTACTTAACTCTCCAGCCACATTTCCTATTCATATTTCTCTAGTTCTCAACTTTCTAGATCATGGTTTCACCACCTCAGAAATACTGATATTTTGAACCAGATAATTTTTTGTTGTCGGGGCTTATCTTGTGCATCATAGAATATTTAAGAGCATCTCTGCCTCTCCTTACCTGTAGCATTCCCTGTAGGTGTGATAAATATTCCCAGTCATTGACTAATGTCCCCTGAGGAACATATCATTTTGATTGGGAGTCACCGTTCTAGGTACATAGTTATTCTTTCATGTATTCAGTGTTTTTAGACCTCAAATCTTTTGAAAATTGTTTCTTCTTTCTGGATTGTTATTTTTATGTTTCTATTAATTTTCTCACTGATTTAAAGCTATTCCCTCCCAATGTCATCCACCAAGTTAGTTTCACACTCTGATATCTTTTACATTTACTTTTAAAATTATTTACCTCCACATCCAATGCCATTTTACAAGTTTCTTCAATGTGCTATGTTCCTGCTCATCAGGGGGACTTTGCTTATAGTCTTGCAATTTTTCTGCTAATGGCCCTACCTTTGTCTCATTAAAATCTGATCATACAGCCTGTGTCACTTACTTCAGGCAAACTTCCTGAGCACCACAGACTATCATTCTGCTTTTGTTGCTGTTAATATACTTTCATAAATTATGTTTCATTAAGTCATAGCAACTCAGTTTGCATTTTTGTACTTATTTGTGTAATGAGCTGGTTAATACAGTTCAAATTCACTAGTCTTTGTCTTCAATGAAAATGAGAACTATGTTTGCTTTGGCTTTACATTTTGTCTCTAGCACTGACCAAGATTCTGACACAAAATAGACACTTAATATATACACACTGAATGAGAATGAATGAGGAACATTTCCCATAATTATAATTGGATAATGAGCTATGTAATTATGCTTGCGATTGGGAATGTGAGCTTCCTGAAATCTAGGACATTGTCTTTGCCTGGAACGACTATATCCACATTGCCTGAATCCTCAATAATTATTTTTCTCAAGAGAATGAGGACTTCCTAGAAATAACTCATTTTTCTTAGAAGTTAAGCACGAACATTTTTAATGCAAAATTTTAGATTTTCATAGACCTTAGACATTTGCAGGACCTTTTAAAAAATTTTTTAGATGACTATGCATATAATACTCCTGATCATATACTCATATAATACTGCACACAATCTCAGTGCAGTGAAATACTAGAATCTGCTCTCCTGACACTTAGTTAAACGTTACTTTTCTTATTTGATTAATATCACTGGCCAGGTATTTTTGAAAACTATAAAATACTCTATGATGTAAGTGTTCAAAATTCTTGCACACCTACAAATATCCTGAACTGTTAATGTTCATTATTCTATTTATCTTATCTCCAATTATATTTCTCTCCTATTCAGTCTTTGTGTAGCTTCAAATATAATTTCTTTAATAACTCCTGTTGCAATAGTTGATGCCACATTAATACATTAGTAGTCACAAACCTTTAATTCTAGTACAACTTTTGTTGTCATTATCATGTTCATGAAACTTATTTAGACAACATAAACATAGACTCAGATCTATAAACTCCACAAAAAAGTTACGCATTTTATTCTACTGATATCCAGAGTCCTTTATTACCTTGTAACAGTTTGAACTATGTGGAATAAGAAATAGTGTTTGTAGTTAATAAAATTGTATTGTATTAATGAAAATTGTTGAGAGAGTAGATTTTAATTGTTCTCACTACAAAAAATGAGCTTATGAGGTAACAGATATGTTAGTTAGCTCAATTTAGCCACTCCACAGTATATACCTACTTCAAAACATAATGTTGGCACATAATATATGTAATTTTTATTGTCAACCAAAATAAATAAATATGAAAGAAACAAAGTGCTATCAAACTGTGTATTTTGGACCACACAATAATAATTAATTTCCTAAAAAAGTGGAGAGCCCTGTATAAACTGCAACCCAGTCAATCTCGAGTATTGTGGACGATGAGTCACATTTATTAAATAAAGGCTGTAACTCATTAATAAAACATGTTAACATAATACTGACGTGCTAAGGGAAGTATTATTCCAGGAATGGTTAATTACTCTATCTCTGCTGTACTGAATATTTAAAAGTAGAATTTACAAAACGTGCTCATAATTTCCCTTGTACACAAAAGACTGCATGGATAAACAGTTTCAGTACTTAGATAAGCTGTGCTTGACAAGCTGATGTAGGCATGCCTTTCTAGAAAATAACTCAATAGGTTTGACAGGATGAATCACTTCCTACATTCCTAACCATGAAAATTATGTGCAGGTTTTGTGGGGTGAAGTAAGCCTGAGAAAATTCTGCCTTCTAGGTTTCATAGAGTTAGGATAAAAATTTTTCTTACATCAACATTGTGTTCTTAGGAAGTTGCTGTTTGCTTCAGCAAAACGTTTGTATGAATCCCATCCTTGGGGCCTTAGATACATAAATCATTTCACAAAGTATTGATGAATATCAAATATTGATATTGATGAATATCAAATAAAGAATAGCAGTTTTCAAAAAAGAGGTTTTCAAATAAAAATCAAAAGTGCCCTTTTGTAATTAATTTATTTTAGTACCCACCCACAAAAAAAAGATGTCTTGGAAGATATATGCTTCACTTAAAAATACCAGCACAATAAAAAATGTTATAAAAATAAAACTATATTAAATAGATTGTTAGTAAATTATGGCACTATTAAGCCACTCATTTTATCAAAGTAACATTTTTTAAAAGTTAAATATTAACCTTTAATAAAAGAAAATTTTTTATTTTATATGACTTATTGCTTCATATAAATGGATTTTTATTGTAATAAAAAATAAGATAAATCATGTATAAACCAATATTAATGAGTGATTCACATAAATACATTTTTATAAAGGGCATAAGCAAATTTCTTTTCTTTCTAATTTTTCCTGTATTTAAAAGGTCCTAGTACAAAGAGTCACAATATGGTGAATTGGGAGTTTTAAAATAAAATTTTCCGCTAAATAGCTATGTGACTTTAATACAGCTATTGCCTTGCACTTGATCTATTTAAGAAAATGAAGGTATTTCAGTGAATTACCTCACACATCCCAAACTTCTTTATTTATAACTGAGAAGCAAAATCAGGTTCATGTAAATAAGTGGCCATGAGAAAGAAACAATGTTGTCTTAAATGTTAATTTAAGGAATGAAAGGTACTGATTTAAGCTTGATAAAAGTAACAGAGTTTTTAGTGTAGGTATCCTTTTTACAAATGTGAACTAATTCTTCCATAAATGGCTCACATGGTTCTTTCTGTGAGGATCCAGGGTGACTTCCTCTGTCTCCTTACTCATTTTAAGAGGCAAAGTAGTCATCTTTAGTAGGAAGCTGTGTCTGTCTAAAACACTAGCTTTATGTCTAACTTTGTAAATCATTTTTATTTAGTCTCTTTTTGAATGTTTCTTTTATTTGTTGGAGTTTATTATATATCACTCTAATTTAAACTTGAACATATTTATTCCGGCTTAGTAACAGTTCCTTTACCTCTTCATGTTCAGTCTTTAAGTTATTTTAGGTCTTCTAGTTCTGAGTTCTATCTTATTTTCCCAGATATCTAAGTTGTGTTCATGCATAATTACCACGTCTGCCCTATACTTCAGTTCTCTGCAATGGAGCTCTTGCAATATAAATTTTTTCCTCATGTTTATTTCAAATGTTTTTACAGTGGCGATCTTTACATTTTGATCACAATCCTTTATCCTTTGTTTTTCATTGATGTTCTTCCCCTAGGCAACCTCACCTTGTAAAATAGCTGCCAATGTTTTTACGGATTTCACAGCTCTCATTTTTCTTTTGATGTCTAAAGAAATCACAAACCGAAAAGAGCTCAAACAGAAGTTTATTTCCTCCCGAATTTACTTCTCTTCCTTGTCATCATATCTCATTTAATGGCACAACAATCTGCCAAACTGCTCAAGACAACAACTTAGAAGTTATTTATCACTTCTCCTTTCCTCATCACTCAAATTCAAAATCACTGTGTCTTCTAATTCTAAAATTCATATCGGCACCATTCACATTTTGCTGTCCCTTTTTATACTCCCCAATTCACTCTACTGTCTTCTCTTGCCCAGACTATAAAAGCTTAGATTTTTTTTGTCTGTTCCAATAGATCCCCATTGTACCTAGATTTAAAATCAAATTTATATTATGGACAATAGGTTATATATGAACTGGTTCTTGGTTATTTATTTTGACTCATTCTCTGCCATTTCTCTCTTTTTTAGCCAGATTAATTTTGCTGTTCATTTGTTTGTTTGTTTTGTTTTTGTTGTTTTACAAAAAATATTAAAATTTTTCCAAGGTGGAGCTTTTAGTCCTGATGATCTTTCTGTCAGGTATGATGTATTTCTAACTGCCTTGCTGGCTTTTTCTTGTCATGTAAGCTTCAGTCTACATTTTTTCTCCATTGTAATAGCTTCTTTGACTGCCCAGATTATCATATAAATGATGTGATATCAATGAACATCTGTACCCTTGTCCCAATTAGGCATTATTGTATCACACTGAATTTACTATATTTAAAAACATGACATTTTAATGTATTTGGAGAAATAACACTTTTACTTATTTCTTTCCTCCGAGATCCAGAAGAAGACGTGGATATTTACTCTTACAACTTCCCTTCAAGCTAATATTGGAAGTCACGATCAGAGCAGTTGTCAAGATAAGGAAATAAAGACATGCAAATAGAAAAGAAAGTGAAATTGTTGTTGTTTGCAGAAGACATGATTCTGTATATAGCAAACCTTAAATATTCCACACAAAAAACTGTCAGAACTAATAAATAGATACAGTAAATGTAAGGGATACCAAATCAACATGTGAAAATCACTAGTGTTTCTGACAAAAAAATTCTGAAAAAGAAATCAAGAAAACAATCTAATCTATAATAGCTATAGACATACTGCATTCTATGTATGTGTGTATATATATGAATACATTGTATGCATGTGTATACAACGTATGTGTGCATATATATGTCTCGAAAAAGTATTTTAAAACTCTTAAAAAAGAAGATATATTGTTCTTTGTAACAAACAACATGGATGGAATTGGAGAATATTATACTAAGTGACATAAGATATATACTACACGTTCTCATTTTAATCATGAAGGTAAAGTATCTGTAGACAGAAAATTATAAAACAGTAATGAAAATAATTGAAGAAGGCTGGGCACGGTGGCTGACTCCTGTAATCCCAGCACTTTGGGAGGCTGAAGTGGGTGGATCACATGAGGTCAAGAGTTCAAGACCAGTCTGGCCAACATGGTGAAACCCCATCTCTACTAAAAATACAGAAAATTAGCCAGATATGGTGGTGGGCACCTGTAATCCCACCTGCTCCAGAGGCTGAGGCAGGAGAATCTCTTGAGCCCAGGAGCCAAAGGTTGCAGTGAGCTGAGATGGCACTATTGCATTCCAGCCTCAGCAACAAGAGCGAAACTCCTTCAAAAAATAATTAAATAAATACATAATTACAAAATAAAATAAAAAGAAAATAATTGAAGAAGACACAAATAAATGGAAAGATATTCCATGTTCATAGATTGAAAAAATTAGTATCATTAAAATATCCATACTACCAAAGCAATAAACAGATTAAATACAGTCCTTATCAAAATTCCAATGTCATTTTTTAGAGATATAGAATAAATAATTATAAAATATACATGGAATTACACAAAACCCCAAATATCCCAGAAAATTAAAAGAGAAAGAAAAAAAAAACAAAGCTGAAGGAATCACATTGCTTGATTTCAAACTGTAATACAAAGCTATAGAAAATAAAACAGTATGGTGCTGCCATAAACATCAATTCATTGACCAAAGGAAAAACAGCTATCACAGAAATGAACATATATTTGTATGGTTTGAGCTTCGCTGAAGATACCCAGGATACAAAATGGGAAAAGAACACTCGTATGAATGATGTTGAAGAAACTGGATATCTATATGCAGAAGAGTTAAGGACCCTTCTCTAACATCATCAAAGAAACAAACTTGAAATAGATTAAATATGTGAATGTAAGACCTGAAATTGTATAACTATTAGAAGAAAACACAGCAGAAAAATGACACGACGTTGGTTTGGGAAATAATTTGTTTAGATTTTATACTAAAAGTGCAGGCAAATAAAAGCAAAAATAAACAAATGGAATTTCATAAAACTAAAAAGCTTTGCACAGCAAGTAAACAACAGAGTGGAGAAACAAATGACAGATCAGGAGAAACTATTTGCAAACCATAGATTTGATAAAGGGTTAATATAAAAAATAAGGAAGGAACACAAACAACTCTATATAATAGAAACTATCCAGTTAAAAAATAGGTAAGGGACCTGAATAAATACTTTACAAAAGAAGACATACATATGGCCAACAGACATATGAAAAAATGCTCAATATCACTAATCATTAAAAAAAATCAAATTAAAATAACAATGAGATAATACACCACACCTGTCAGAATGGCTATTACCAAGAAGGTAAAAAAAAAAAAAAAAAATCACAACTTTTGGTGAGAATGTATAGAAGAGGGAGACTTGTACACTGTTGGTGGGATTGTAAATTAGTACAGCCATTAATGAAAACAATATGAAGATATCTCAAAAAACTAAAAATAAAATTACCATATGATACAGCAACCCCACTTCTGGGTATTTAGGCAAAGATTTGAAGTTAGTATGTAAAAGACATATCTGAACTCCCACATTATTTGCAATATTATTTACAATAGCCAAGATATGAAATCAACCTAAGTGTCCATCAACAGATAAATGGATAAAGATAATATGGTGTGTGTGTGTGTGTATGTATATATACATAAAATGTGGTGTTATGTATATATTCACATACAATAGTACCGCATTGTATGTATGTGTGTATATATATGAATACATTGTATGCATGTGTATACAATGTGTGTGCATATATATGTCTCGAAAAAGTATTTTAAAACTCTTAAAAAAGAAGATGTATTGTTCTTTGTAACAAACAACATGGATGGAATTGGAGAATATTATACTAAGTGACATAAGATATATACTACATGTTCTCATTTTTTTGTAAAATCTAAAATCATCAAACTCAAAAGAACAGAGAGTACAATGGTGACTATGAGAGGCAAGAGGTAAAGGGAATAGGGAGATGATGGTCAAAGGATACAGAGCCTCAAATAGAAAAAATACATTTCTTTTTCTTGGAGATATATTGTATAGCATGATGAATATGGTAAATCATATTGTATTGTGCATTTCAAAATCTCCAAGAGAGTAAATTTCAAATATTTTCCCCACAAAAAAAGATAAGCATTTGATATAATGGGTATGTTAATTCACTTGATTTCATTACTTCACATTAAATTCATAAGTATTAACAACATTTCGTAGCCCATGAATATATACAAACTAACACGTCAATTTACAATTAAAAATAAAAATTAGGCCTGGTGCGGTGGCTCATGCCTGTAATCCCAGCACTTTGGGAGGCCGAGGTGGGCAGTTCACAAGGTCAGAATTTCAAGACCAGTCTGACCAACATAGTGAAACCCCGTCTTTACTAAAAATACAAAAATTAACTGGGTGTGGTGATGGGTGCCTGTAATCCCAGCTACTAGGGATACTGAGGCATGAGAATTGCTTGAGTCCAGGAAGTGGAGGTTGCAGTGAGCCGAGATCACGCGATTGCACTCCAGCCTGGGTGACAGAGTGAGATTCCGACTCAAATAATAAATAAATAAATAAATAAATAAATAAATAAATAAATAAATATTAAAAGTGTTTTTAAAGTAAATTAAAAATTTCTTAAATTCCCTCTCAATTTTTTTTTACTTCTTTATGTGCTATCTCTTTGCAATATAATATGCATTCTAAGTAAACAATGTGCTTCACGATGATGTTTAACTTCGCTCAGAATTAAAAATCAATTAATACACATTAAATACGTGAATGAATAAATAAATAAATATTGTCAGTGATGGCTCTTTTATATATCAAATAAGCTTAAAATTTATAGCTAGAAAACATTTTAGAATTATCTCATCTAAGTGACTCATTTTATAAATGAGAAAACAGAGACCAGGATACATTTTGTAACTTGCTGAAATTCACACCGATAATCAGTAGAAAAACTAACACTAGAATACACATTTCCCATAACATGAAGGATAAATTGAAGCAAAAAATAAATTATCAATATTTTTCATATGCCTTTATCTCTCCAAACACGTTACATCATCTGTTTATCCTGTAGTTACACTTATCCTCTTTCAAATGTATTCTTACAAATAAAATTATAACAGATTAGGTAGTCTAAAAGTATAAAAAGTTATTTTAAGACCTGAGGTTTCTGCTGTTTGAAGAGCTTGAGAGTTATTAATACCATGCATACAATAATAAAAACGGAACAATGACTTTTGTATCCACCAGAAAACTGAAATCTCAAGTTAAAATCACCCCGCCAAAATTTGGAAGAGAGTCAGAGTCAACATCTGTGAGCCTGCACAACGGGGGCCATAAAGTGGTAGAAACACTTGAATGGTAATTTTGACAAATTGCTGGAGACTAAGGTCTTATGAGAGAATAAGAATCTGATGGAAGCTGTAATCATAGGGATCCCCATACATTCATGGATTTATATCCAGCAGCCTCACAGTTTCTTATGTTGAAGAGCCAAGTAAGATACCTCATGTGGTACTAGGAAAGGAAAGGAAAGGAAAGGAAAGGAAAGGAAAGGAAAGGAAAGGAAAAGGAAAGGAAAGGAAAGGAAAAGGAAAGGAAAGGAAAGGAAAGGAAAGGAAAGGAAAGGAAGGAAGGAAAGGAAAGGAACAGAAAGGAGGAAAAGTAGAAGTAAGGAAGTAAGGAAGGAAGGAACAGTAGGAAGGAAGGATAATGAATACGCCTTCCATTACGAAGGATGCACGTAAAAGAAAGACGAGAAACAAACAAAAAAAAAAGAAAGAAATAAAGAAAGACAAGAAGAAACAAGAAATACATAAAAGAAAATAAGAATAATCAGAAAGAAAGAAAAGAAAGAAAGAAAGAAAGAAGAAAGAAAGGTTGTGAAATACACCCAGAGAGCTATTAAACAAAAAAGGCTTACCCTCCAGAGAAAGGTCTCTACCGAAACTTTATCCTCTCTAGAAGGAAGTTACAAGACTTTAGCCCCTGTAACCTCCTGTGTCGCCAGAGAAGGAAAAAAAGCTAAAACAAACAAACAAACAAACAAACAAACAAACAAACAAAAAATCACTTATGAAGGACTCTGCCCAGGTAGACAAGTCTTCTATAAAACTGAGATTTTACCTAAAATAATAAATCACTTTTTTTCCCCCCAACACCATACTCCCACATCAATAGGGTTCTATAGCAGTGGATTACAGGCCGGGTGTGGTGACTCATGCCTGTAATCCCAGTACTTTGGGAGGCCCAGGTAGGTGGATCACTTGAGGTCAGGAGTTCAAGAACAGCATGACCAACATGGTGAAACCCCGTATTTACTAAAAATACAAAAATTAGCCTAGTGAAGTGATGTGCACCTGTAGTTTCAACTACTTGGGAGGCTGAGGCAGGAGAATTGCTTGAACCTGGGAGGTGGAGGTTGCAGTGAGCCGAGATTGTGCCACTGCACCCCAGCCTAGGCAACAGAGTGCTACTCTGTCTCAAAACAAAACAAAACAAAACAAAACAAAACAAAACAAACAAAACACACCAGTAGATTACAACTTAAAAACCTGTGAGACAGACCCTAAGTAAGGAGGAGTTCTTAGGAAATCCCAAAGAAGGTACTGAAGACAAAAATAAGGGTACTAGAAGAATTTAAAGGATTGAACTGTCTGGCATCTATTACTATGGCAAATATTAAATGCAGCTTGAATTGTGGCGAAGTAAACATAAAACCTAACACTAAAGGCCTAATTACTTAAGCTCTTATTTTCTGATATATCATGTCTGGAAGTCAACAAAAAAATTAGAAGGCATATCAAAAGGGACACAAAAGCATATGGAACACTCACCAACATAGACCAATTTTAGGCCATATAACAAATCTCAACAAATTTAAAAGAACAGAAATCATAAAAATATATTGTTAGACTACAATATAATTAAACTAGAAATAAAAAATTAAAAAAAAAAAAACAGTTGAAAAACTACCCAAATGGAAATTAAATATCACATTTCTAAATAATACATGGGTCAAACAAAAAGTTGTAGGAAAAAATGTTCAATTATTTTGAATGAAATATGATCCAAGTTTTTAGAACCTGTGAGACTCATTAAAAAGTGCTTAGAGGAAGATTGGCAGTATTAAATGTATATATCAGAGAATAAAAGAAAATAATTCAAAATCAATAATCTAAGTTTTCACTTTAGGAAATCATAGAAAGAAGAACAATTTAAGCCAAAAGTGAGCAAAATAAAATAAATAATAAAATTAGAACAGAAGCCAATGGAGCTGTAAACAAAAAATAAAAATAAGAAAATCAACAGACCAAAACTTGTTGTTTGAAAAAAACTCAATAAAATCGATCAATTTTCATTAGCCAGTGTAAGAACAAAAGGAGAGAATGAAAGCAACAAATATCAGAAAAAAAGTGATCATCACTCTGATTTTATACACATTAAAATGGTAATCAAGGAATGCTACCAACAATTCTATGCTCACAATTTTGATGACATAGATGACATGGATCAATTCCTTCAAAAACACAAACTACTGCAATTCACATGAGAATAAATAGTTAATATAAATAGGCTTATTTCTATGAAGAAAATTTAATTTATAACAAATAGCTTTTCAAAAAAGAAATCACTAGGCCTACATAATTTCAATGGTGAATTTTACCAAAAAGTAAGGATACCAATTCTATGTGATTTTTTTTTCCAGGAAATGAAAACTAGAGAAAAACTTCCTGACTCAATTAATAAATCCAGATTATTCTTATCATAAAACTTGATAAAAACATCACCGGAAAGGAGAAGATCAATATCTCTCATGAATAGAGATGAAGAAATCTTCAAAAAATAGCAAATTAAACATAAATATGTAATTTAAAAGTATGTATTATCAGCAACTAGGATTTATTACATGCATATTACAGCTAGACTGGTTCAAAGTTTGAAAATTGATCATTGTAATTCACCACATAAACAGACAAATTAAGAAAAGTTATCTATTCATATCAATTGATGGAAAAATACACCTACAAAATCCAGCACACATTCAAAATAAAAACCCTCATTAAACTAGGAGTTAAGATAGTTTCTTTAACTAAAAGAGAGTCTATGAAAAATCCACAATTAACATCATACTTAATAGTGAAAAATTAGATGTTTTCTCTCTAACAAGGCAAGGAAGGATATCCTCTCTCATCACTCTATTCAACATTGTACTAGAAGTCATACCTAGTGCAATTAGAAAAGGAAATAGGAAGTATGCAATTTAATAAGGAGAAGTAAAGCTGTGTTTGTTCACAGATGACATGATTATCTATTTGGATTTCAAAGAAAGAATAAAAAAAAAATCCTGTGAGTATAACAAAGTTGCAGAATGTAGGTTTCTATACACAAATCAATTACTTTTCTGTACACCAGCAATAAAAATTGAAATTAAAATTTGAAATTTTTAAAACAAACATACAGTGACATTTACAAAATGCACCAAGAAATGAAACAGACATAAATCTTACAAAACACATGCAAAACTTATATATGGAAAACTATAAAACTCTGATAACATACATAAAATAAGATTTAAATAAATCAAGAAACAGTACATATTCATAGATTAGAAGAAACAATATTGTCAGTATATCTTTCTAACTTAATACATAGATTTAATGCATTCTAAGCAAAAACCCTAGGAAGCTATTTTATAAATACCAACACAATTATTCTATTGTTTATATGGAAAGATAAACAACCTTGATTAACCAATACAATACTACAAAAAAAAAAAAAAAAAAAGTAGAAGGTCTTGTGCTTGTTGATGTCAAGATTTTTATACAGCTGCAGTAATAAAGACAGTGTGATATTGGTGAAAGAATGTATACAAGTCAATGAAAAGTTAATCATACTTTCCTCACTCATTATCGCTATCCAACTCTTAAATATTTATGATTTTATTAAGTCATTATCCCCAAGGGTCTAGATAATATGATTATGCTTCTCTTTCTTGATTTTTCAAGTTTAGGTGTTTGTTTGTTTTTTAACTTTCCACACAAAGAGCTCAAAATTGTAAATATATATACATTTACATATATATATATATATATAAACTATGGAAATATAAAAATCTTCTATCTATCTCTTCCCTTTAAAGGAAGCAATTGCCATTCTGCTTCTTAAGTGATATATGTATCTACTTCATGTTTGTATTTCTGTTTATACTGTATTTTATAGCACTAACTTTTTTTTCTCTCTCTACTCATGTGAATGAATGCATAGGCCTCACAGCTGTATTTTGAATAAAATCAATAATATGAATCCATCAGATCAAGGAGGCTTAGATCAAACCAGTAACTTAAAAGCCACATAATCAAGCTAAAACAAATACCCAGGAAAGTATAGGTTACTTTTTGTGTGGAAGACTAACCAACCAGAAGTGAAATTTCCTTCCTTCTCCCTCATGTTTCCAGGAGGGTAATCTTTACAACATAACAGAACAAGGAGAATTTTCTGGAAGCCACAGAGAGCTAAATTAAACAATGCCTGTCACAGCAAAACCCAGCTTTCTCTTGTCTGGTTTGTTTCTTGCCACTGAAAACAATCTTTCAATCACATGAAAGCTCTGCCAGCCTAGCAGTCTTTGGTAATTAGTGATCTAAAAGAGAGAAGAAATTTTAGTAAATACATCAGAAATTGAAGACCTTAAATAAGCCAAGAAGGAAGTGTGATCTGAATTTCAATTCCTATTGTCCATGATATTCACTTTCTCAGAGAAAGATGAGATGTCATGACATTGTTTTGGATTAAGGACTGGAAGAATAAAAGCCTAATAAAAATACTGTTTTCTACAAGGTAACAGATGGATAACTTGGTACAAATTCATAACCCTTCCATCTCTGACAGTCACCTAAATAAATTACAAGTACAGAATCTATAAAGTAATTATTTATTCAAAATTTTTAACATCAGGAAGTTTTTGACAGCATTAGCAAAAGGGCTCAGAAAAGAGAAGGTGTTTTAACAAAGAGAATTGCTGATTTAGTGTAGCTGTGTGCTTAATCTATAGCATCTGGCTTTGCCAGTTAATAGACTTTTCAGTTAAAAATAAAAAAGCTTCTCTTTTTCCCTGTCTTGATTATTACTTCAGATCTTAATTGACAACACTTTTTCACTTTCGGTTATTACTAAAAGTTCTCAGAAGATCAAGAGAATGCATCAGGAACCCTTGTCTATCATATCAACAGCCTTCCAATTTCCCTGTAAGTTGTGTTTGCATATCCTAATGGGCTGATATGATCACACTCACATCAAAATCAACATTTTCTGCCTGGCACGATAGCTCATGCCTGTAATCCCAGCACTTTGGGGAGCCGAGGTGGGTGGATCACCTGAGGTCAGGAATTCAAGACCACCCTGGCCACCATGGTGAAATCCCGTCTCTACTAAAAATACAAATATTAGCCAGGCATGATGGTGGGTGCCTGTAATCCCATCTACTCGGGAGGCTGAAATGGAAGAATCGCTTGAACCAGGGAGGAGGAGGTTGCAGTCAGCCGGGATAGCGCCATTGCCCACCAGCCTGGGCAACAGAAAGAGACTCCACCTCAAAAAAAAAAAAAAAAAAAAAAAAAAAAATCAACATTTCGACATTTTCATCTAATATTCATAGTGGGCCCTTTCCACGCCAACCTCTCATGTATTCAGAACATTCGCAGATAAAACAGCTAAAATCCATTGAAATATTTTGTCTATATTGATGTGTTTAAATAAAACTAGTAAAAAGTGTTACATTCATCCTGTCAGCAAAGAAGAAATGCATTTAATATTCTTCTTTCCATGATGAATCAGCATTGCTGTGTCTAAAGCACACAGAGTAAAACAGTGACTTGATAGATACGTGGCTAATACTATCAGTCCAACAAATGGTTTATTTAAAGCATGAATTTCTTATTTGCCAGTTCAATTTGTTGAGGTACATTTACAGATAATTTACTTAAGCTTACTGATTTAAACATTGTCATAAAATAGACAAAAAAATTACTTTAAAAATCAAGTCACCATATGTTTAAAAAAATAAGTTTTGAATTAAATGAACTCGAGCTATGAGCTATGAACATACAGCTCACAATGAGTCTGAATGATTTATTTCATTTTATATAGTCGTGAGACCTAAATCCAGTTACATAATATTCAAAGCATAAATTAAAGCAAATGAATTTATAAAGAAGGAAAATCATAAATGGAGTATTGATATAGCACTAAATAAATATCAGAAAAAAATTTTAAAACTTTGAAAGAAAAATAATATAAAAGGATAAATTATAGGTATTATTCTCATATCTTACCACTGGTTTGTTTTAGAATTTAAAGTTTTATTGCTAAAGCTTAAAACATTAGAAACTATAATGTCTATCCAACAATCTAAATATAGCAACAGATAAACTTATTGCATTAATCAAAATAGAAATCAAGTTAAACAATTCTAAATGTAAACCTCTATGTTTGGGGTCCAGTTTGAAAATGGTGTGAAACTCATTACATTTGTTTCATGTTTAATATCTTTGTATATTTATATATACTCTATATAAACAGTTTGACAAACAAATTTTGACAAGATTAAAAATTGCATACCATATAAATATACTTTTTAGCCTCCAGAAAAATATGGTTATTTCACATGTAAACACAAGTATAATAATTTTAGAATGGTATTATTTCACACATGTTATACTCTCATAACCTAGAAAAGCAAGCAAAAGTTACTAAAAAGAAATACTAGTCTACACATTTCTCTCACCAGTCTATGATCCTAAATAAACAAGTTAAATGAACTTGACTGCAGCTGACTGAAAATATATTTCTCAGAAATGAGGTATTATTTAGCCAAATTCTGTCTTTGGATTGGGAATAGCATTCTCTCTGGTGGTGAGGGAAAAATAGCCATGCTTTTTTCCTTTTCTTGTTTTAATCAGGAGGAGCTTTCTCCTCTGTAGTCAACACAATTATTGTATTCTGAAAAAAAAATAATAATAGGAAAAATGTCCATGTAAATCAGCGGCAGTGCTTTCAGAATACTGGGGGGGTGGGGGGGGAATGTCTCTTCTCTAAGTGGAATAAAGGAATAGTAAGCTGCTGATGACAAATTCTCGTATTTTATTGGATATCATTGATTCAGAATCTTGTTTTGACATCTACTCCAAAGCATTTCATAGAGATGTTTTCAAGCTCCCATTATTTCTGATGGAAAAACAGTAATCATTATTATTCCCGATTTCTTGTGTACAATGTGCTCTTCTCCCAGTCTTGCTACTTTGAAGATTGTCTTCTTATCTTTAATTTTCAGAAGTTTGTTTTTAATTTGTCTGGGCTTAATGCATTTTATTTTTATTCTGTTTGGAGTTTGCTGAGTTTCTTGGGTCTTTGGGTTACTGTTTTTCATCACATTTGGGGACCCTGAATATTATTTATTCAAACCTTCATGTTTTCTTAAATATACTTTTCTTTCTAGCATACTATTTTGTCTATGTTAGAAAGTTTGATATTGTAAACACATGCCTGTGGCTTCACATCTTCTTGTTCAATCTGTTGTTCAAATTGGATAATTTATGTTGCTCTTCCTTCAAATGCTTTATATGTCATCTTCAATAAGTTTTTAAGCCTATCACATACTGTCATTATCGTTTTCTAGACATTTTGCATTTCTAGAATTTGTTTACTTTTCGTAGTTGAAGTTTACAATTCTATGCTAAAATGTCCCATCTGCACTCATTAAAAACATATATTTTTAAATTTTGTTGTTGTTGTTGTTGTTTTGAGATGGAGTCTCGCTCTGTCACCCAGGCTGGAGTGCAGTGGCGCGATCTCGGCTCACTGCAAGCTCTGCCTCCCGGGTTCATGCCATTCTCCTGCCTCAGCCTCCCAAGAAGCTGGGACTACAGGTGCCGGCCACTGCGCCTGGCTAATTTTTCGTATTTTTAGTAGATACGAGGTTTCCCCGTGTTAGCCAGGATGGTCTCGATGTCCTGACCTTGAGCCTACCTCGGCCTCCCAGAGTGCTGGGATTACAGGCATGAGCCACTGTGCCTGGCCTAAAAACATATTTTTTAACAATTAAACAATTTTTATTACTTTGAATACACTTTTACTATATATGCATATATACATATGTTTAGTATATACAAAGTACATATTAAGTATATACAATATATTTAGTAATAATAGAATGTGTGTGTTTCTATGTGTTTATATATAGATATGCATATATATGTATATATTCTAATTTGTCTAGGCTTGATTCATTATGATCTTGTTTGGGATTTTATTCTGTTTATTCTGTTTGGAGTGTACATATGCATGTGCATACTTGGAGTGTGTGTGTGTGCGTGTGTGTGTATATATATGCATACATACTCTCTCTCTCTCTCTTTCTGTTTGTCTTGCCACAAAATTTTCCTAGAGTTCTCATCTGCTAAATTCAACATTAGGCCTTTTGTCATGAGTCGTATTGTCCTACATTTTTTTCTTGCCTGTAAATCTCATAGTTTCCAGTTGTCTTCTACGTATAGTGATTTTTGATTGAACATTGGAAATTATAGTTAATATACCATAGAGATTAGATTATGTTATTGTCTTCTGAAGATTCTTAAACTCAGTAAATAGTTAAATTGTTGGATGATTACCTTGGAAGTTTGTAGTCTTAGTTTTATGCCTAGTGCTCCTTAGTGAAGATCTAAGGAAATCATTGTGTTCTTAAATCCTCCCAATTTGGCAGGACTAATATCTAATCTTTTGTTTATGTATCTTGTCAAGGCTTGGTTTTAGCTTATGTTGGGGCCAGTATAGTTCAAGTTCTATTCTAGGGTGTGGTTATTATCCCTAAGACCAGATTTGCTGTTATCTCAGATGGATACCAGAGTTATTTTGTGATATTGAGAATATTTCTCCACCTCAAAATACCCTGAACTAATAAGTGCCCTCGCTCTGTTCTTCCTCGAAGACCGTGTGCAACTGTTGCACATTTTTCTGTTCCATTTTCAACCCCATAGCCTCACACATCTGATAAGCTTTGGGAGGTCCCATACTGGGCATGCACACCTCAGTTCATTGCTAAAGATTTGTAGAGACACCTTCCATAGCTATCTGGGGTGCTCTTATCACTAGGTCTTCCCATTTCAATTATCTGCTCTACAGAGACTGGTCATTTCATTTGCTTCTTCTTCTGAACACTTCTGCTTCACATCAGTGTGGCCAATGTGCTCTACTCAGTCACCAGTTCTCTATACCTTGAATGGCACAGGGCTTGTCACATGAAATTTATTTCTCTAGGGAATCTTAGTGTAGTCCACAGCCTGAAAAGATTAGCATCATATGTTTTCTCTGATTTCATAGTTGTTTACAGTGGAAAGGCATTTGGGTATTGAAAAGAAAATGTTGAAAACCATAAACAAAGTTTATTTTAATAAGTAATTAAATTTTAATCTTATTAGGCAAAGATAGCAAATGATAACGTCTTAGTGAAATTTCTATTTATTCATTTTTATATATTTCAAAATTATAAGCAATATGCATGGTACTCTTAAGTATATGTCAGGCTCCTTGATTTGTACTCTTCACATTTACTACGTCACTACATATAAAATATAAAACCAATGGTTCTGAAATTTATTGCTTTCAAGATCTCTTTATATTGTTTTAAAAACATAGATCAACTAAGAGCTTTTGTATATAAGTATCATATATTAATATTTAGAAAACAAAAATGACAAAGTTTTAAATGCCATAATTAATTCATTTAAATATAGCAGGACAGGCACAGTGGCTCACGACTGTAATCCCAGCACTTTGGGAAGCCAGGGCCAGCATGTTACTTGATCACAGGAGCTCAAGATCAGCCTGGGTAACATGATGAAACCCTGTCTCTACAAAAAAATACAAAAAATTAGCCAGGGGTAGTGGCACGCTCCTGTAGTCCCATCTATTTGTGTGGCTGAGGTGGGAGAATTACCTGAGCCTGGTAAGTTGAGGCTGCAGTGAGCTGTGATCCTGACACTGCACTCCAGCCTAGACATCGAAGTGAGAGTCTGTCACTAAATAAATAAATAAATAAAGCAATAATAATTTCACTTCATGTTAATATAACTATTATAGGCTTTATATTTTATGTTTTATGGCATTGCTTTAGGTTTTACAAATCTCTTTAATTTGTGGCTTAATAATAACAGCTAGATTCTCATATTTCTTATGCATTCAGTGTTGCAATATGATATTTGGTTGGATAGTATAAAAAAAGTTCAGTATTACACAGGTATAAAAAAGAGAAGTATTTAAACAATATGTTTATATAACTGTGGATATTCTTATTTTATCTTATGCTGGCTTTGACAAGTGATATTTTCCTAAAGATTGGTTGCAATGTGGAATCTGAAATCACATTCATAATTCTTTCATAATCTTATTGTATCTTTTTACCTGTATTGCATTTTGAATATATCTTTTACCTATGCATGCTATGACATCATGTGATTGTCTTCTGAAAATATATTATGTTTACTTAGTTATATAGGTATTTTAAATATTGCATTTTATGAATCAAATTAAAATTATTGAATATTAATTAAATTCTCAGAAGTTATTAATATGCTAAAACTTAGATACTACGTTCTATATTAGGCTTATTTTAATGAAAATATAATTATTGCATTAGTGATTTGACATTAGGTATTTCCTACTAGTGCTTAAGTATTATGTGTAGTACTTTTTAGCCTTTACCTTTTTAAGTCAGAAAAGGAAAATTGCTTCTATAAATAATGCAGAACATAATAAATTATTTCTGAGTTTCTATCACTATAGCAGCATCAGAGAATAAAGAAACTTAGAATCCATATGACTGAAACAAAATAAATATTACACATAATCAAAACCTCCTGCACTTTAACTGGTTATACCGTGGATTTGGATGGGATGCCAGTAAACAACACTTGTATTCTTCGCAGTGCCCTTCATGTATTGATGGTACTATTATATCCAGGACATTTAAGTCAATGTATTCATAGGATAGTAGACCTGAAGAAGACCAGAGTGATTTTCCATGTAACTTTCTGATTTTGTTCATAAAAAAACAGAGTTCTCTAGAGATCATTTGACTTAAGGTAATAGCTGGTTAGTCATTCAGCTGAGAACAGAATATGGATCCTGGATCTCTGTAAAAGCCACTATTCTACATGTCTCCAAAATAGTAGTTATGGTTGGTTTCAATGTTCTTTAAAAATAGGATGATAAATTTTTTACCTAATTCTATAAATAAATCAAATTGAAAATAAATCCATATAAAACTGGATCAACAAATATTTACTTAAATTTACTCTACTTAAAATAACACTAGTCTGAGAATATTGTTTTCTTTTATTTATAAATAATGCATGACTGATAATTATAAATAATTATCTGGTGATTCAGTAAGATCATCCAAAGACTAGTATGAGCAAATTAATGTAAAATTAAAATTGCATTTTCTGTAACTTAAAGGGCAAATCTCTGACTTCTGAGTTTGTATTTTGGTAAGCTAAATATGTCTGCTTTCATTCACTATTGCATTGAAATATGCAGTAACGAAGAGAAAAAAGTATAAATTTGGAACAACAATTAAATGTGCTTCCTTACCTTGCAGAAAGTAACTCTAAATATAATTAATTAAAGCCAGATTCGAGAAAAAAAAGTTGGATCACCTAACAACAGACTATTCTAGCTGAATGTTTCTCTTGACTACATAAGAGGATCAAGGCCTGAGACATTGGCTATCATCTGGAGAGGCTCAATGGGGTGGCTGAGTCAAATCTACTCCTTCTTCTTGCTTCATCTCCAAAATTATAATTCTTTTGTAACCATTTACAAGAAATAAGATGGGTAATGCAAATGGAATTCTAAACTGTGTATTCAACTTTATGTAAGAGAAGAGAAAGATTACTGTTAGCAGTATATTGTGTATACTTCATTTCCATATTTCAATTCTAACACTGAACTGCAAGCTATTTCACATCATCCATAGAAATATGATTTCAATTTCCTCACAGATTACCTTTAAAGTAGAGTAGCAGATGCCCACTGAGCAGAAGATGGTTAGCAGTGGGCCTGAAAAATTGATATTTGTCTGTGCATACAAAGATGGACATTAAAGGATAACATTATTATTCCTAATTTTCTCCATATTCTAGAAAGCACAGTTGTCTGCTGTGAATGATAGAGTGGAGATAAGATATGGCACTTAGGAAGATTTAGTAAGGTTTAGGATGATTATCATAGGGAAAGCATATCATGGATGACCAAGGAAAAGTAAACAGGTTGATAATTGGCATTGAAGCCTTTGCTGATGTTTGAAACTGTATCTCTATGAAAAATCAATCTATTTATCTATTTGACTGTATTTCTACATCATACAGGAACAGAGGAGACAAAGAACAGGGTTTAGCATAGGTACAGGGCCCTTGAAGTAGAGACTAGTAAAGAAAATGGCTCCAGGATGCTGGTGTAGCACAGAATCATGTCAGAAAATAGAGCAAAATTTAGGCTGAATGTAAGGGAAAATGTGATAGAAGCAGATAACAGAAAAGAATATAGAAAAGAAAATTTCAATGACTTTGAAAAATAAGTGCAGAAAGAACACCATTGTATTAGTCTGTTCTCACACTACTGTAAAGATACTACCTGAGACTGGGTAATTTATAAAGAAAGGAGTTTTAATTGACTCACAGTTCCACATGGCTGGGGAAGCCTCAGGAAACTTACAATCATGGCAGAACGTGAAGGGGAAGCAAAGCACCTCTTACATGACAACAGGAGAGACAGAGCAAGAGGGGAACTGACAAACACTTTTAAACAACCACATCTTGTGAGAACTCACTCACTATCATTAGGACAGAATGGGGGAACTCACTCCCATGATCCAATCACTTCTCACCAGGTTCCTTCCCTGACACATGAGAATTAAATATCAGTACGAGATTTAGGTGGAGACACAGAGTCAAACCGTATCATTCATCAATAGAGAACTGTATGGAGAAGTTGCAGACATAATTCTGTGGATCCAGACTTATATTGGATCTATATTTTTTAAATGTTCATAATGTGGCCATAAAGAGTCATTGGAGTTCAAGAAATAACATGAGAATAGGCTTTTAAATAGGTTACCTAGGTAAGCAGTAAAATCACTCAAGCCCTTGAAGGTGAGCTGAATATGATGGAGAATAAATGCAGAGCCCAGATTCTATAGTGAATGTCACACTGTAAATGAGCTGCTATTAAATTACTGATTAAAGCAACAAGAAACCATATATTTCAGAGGATTGAGAAAACTGCAAATAAGTAGAAGACCGATATTAAGAAAGTGACCATGGAGGGTAACAAGAATGCTGATGCGAATTCTTGAATCAGATAAATCAGGGTTTACAAAGTGATTATCCTCCAGTGTACAGACCCTCAAGAGTTGAGAGTTCAGACATTTTTTTCTTGTATTATTTTCACATCCCAACTCCTTTCTCCAGATTTCATAGTTGATTTGAATATTCATAACGACCACTGGTTATTTTTTTCCATCCATCCTTAAGCTTAAGCCTAAAATAGAGTCAGCAGTCTCACCAATTTTGAAATTGATATCTGACACTATGCACTGTAGTCAGGAAGCAGTTGAAAATGGTGAAAAATATATAATATAGTTGGTAAAGTATATAGTTAATTGTATGAAAAGTCCAAGAGTGACTTGAGTCTGCTTTAGTTTAATATTAACAAGGAATTACAAATAAATAAAATATGTGATACTTGACTAAGAGTTATTGGAAAAAATCAAAATTACCTTATGCATTGTAAAGAAAAAAGAGGCTTTTTAGTAAGTAAATGGCAATTTTAAAAGGTTAGTTACTAGATTAATAAATACAGTAGATATATTTATGCTTTATTTGATACCTAATACTAAAACTAAGTTCAGAGTGGTCTTATGAGCAAAATGTCTTATCAATATTAAAAAATACAAACAAACAAATAAACAAAAAGAATTAATTATGAACTACATTTATAGGAATGTACATTCAGACAATAGAAACAAGAGGAAAACTCATAAAGGAATAATATATATTATTACATAATATATGTATACTTCTGAGCCAAAAATAAAATGAGTAGTCAAATGAAGCTAAAAACAATAAATTATTTATAGCAAATGTACACTCTGAATATTTTCAACAAATTAATGAGACACATTTTTGGAGTGGAAAAATGTGCCAAAATATCAAAGAGAAAAAATGTCCTGGAAAACATAAATTTATTTATTATCTATCTATCTATCTATCTATCTATCTATCTATCTATCTATCTATCAATCAATCAATCAATGGCCAACATAAACAATAGAAACAATTGTAAACAATTAGATAATTTTATGTCCCAAAATGCTGAAGGTATTGTTTTTCTTCTTTGTATTTTAATAAATATAAATCTTGGGCAATTTAGAAAGTTCAAAGTTTTGAGTAGTAACTTAGCATTAAAGAATTTATCCTAATAAATAAGTAGACATGAAAGTTATAAATTACATGAAAAACTGTTGTTTTGTAGCATTATTTATGTTAATAAAACTTGGACATAATTTTAAAAATTATGTAGTAGTACGAAGGTGAATATATTTTTTCTGTATATACTTGTAATCAAGGAGTAAAATGATTGCACCAAAGCTATAAATGTATTTCTCACTAGATGGTGGAATTTTAGATGCCATTAATGTTTCTATGTGTCTCCTCTTTTTCCAAAACTCATATGGGTCAAAGCAAAAAGAGGAAGATGGTAAATTTAACCTAACTTCACTAATAATTACAACAAATGCAAATGCTCTAAACATTCTATTAGGAGATCTATATTTTCAGTTTGGTTACAAAAGATGAATCAACTATACATTGCCTACCTGTGGTTTAAATATAAAAAATGCAAATAAGTTAAAAGTGGAGGATGGAGAAAGATATTACCATACTAACATTAAGCAGTGGAAAACTAGAATACCTGTATTAATATCAATCAAAGTAGACTTCACAGGTAAGACTATTACCAGTAATAAAGAAAATAATGGTATGACAATATAAGGATTATTGATTAAAAAGATACAACAATTCTAAATATCTACAGTCCTAATAACAGAACATCAAGGAAATTATAAAGGAACAATGAAGAGAGCTGCAAAAGGAAATAGACGAATCAAATAATTTTATGAAATTTTAACCAATGTATTTTCTTCAATAATTAATAGGACAAATAATCAGAATAGCAATAAATACAATATAGATGACTTTGAAAACACTATCAATTTGATTCAGTTGTCATATATAGAACACGTCGCTCAAATATAGCAGGATATATATTTGTTTTTAATGCACATGGAACATTTACCTTGATAAAATATTTTTGGGGTCATAATGCAAGTCTCAGTAAATTTTGAAAGACTCAAATTATACAAATTTGTTCTCCGATTGAGATAAAATTCAGTTAAATATATTTAAAATATTCATGAAAAATTACTAAATATTTGGAAACCAAATGACACTCTTTTAAATGATCTATGGGGGAAAAAACCCAGAAATTTGAAAGATAATTAGTGAGTATGTTAAAGTGAATGAAAATTAAACTTCAATATATCACAATTTGTGGAGTGCTATTAAAGCCGTACCTTAGGGGAATGTTTATATCACTTAATATCTTTACTAGAAAATAAGAAAGCTATCAAATCAATAACATCAAGATTCACCTAAGAAACTAGAAAAATAAGTGCATATAAAGTCAACATAAGCAGCAACAGAAGAAGAATTAAGATCATAACATAAATATTTGAAATAGAAAATGAAAAGTAATTAGGAAAATTCAATGAATTCCAAAAGTCATACTTTGAAACGATAAATAAAATCGATGTATGTCAATTTCTAATGAGTCTGAGAGAAAGGGAATGAAAAAGAGAATATTTTCCAAATATTCCTTATTTCAGAAATAAGAGAGGTAAAATCATTACAGTTTTCAGATATTAAAATAATGATAGAAGAATATTTTGTATTACTTTATGACATTTAACAACTTTGAATAAATGAAGAGATACTTTGAAAGACACAAAAGCAAGTAAAGCTCACTAAAAAAGGTAAACATAATCTTTAGTAAAATACGTACTAAAAAAAATAGCCAAGTATGTGCTAAAAAAATTTGCAGTTTAAAGCTTCCTGATACAAAATCTCAATACACAAAAAATTTTACTGGTGAATTCTTCCAAATATGTGTAAAACTAATACCACAAATTATACATAAACTTTTCCATTAGTGTAAAGATGATTAAATACTTCCCAACAAATTTTAAGGGGCCAGTTTTATCTTGATATAAAAGCAGATAAAGTTTTTTTTTTTTCATTTTTTTATTATACTTTAAGTTCTAGGGTACACGTGCATAAGGTGCAGGTTTGTTACATATGTATATTTGTGCCATGTTGGTGTGCTGCACCCATCAACTCGTCAGCACCCATCAATTCATCATTTATATCATGTATAACTCCCCAATGCAATCCCTCCCCCCTCCCCCCTCCCCATGATAGGCCCCAGTGTGTGATGTTCCCCTTCCCGAGTCCAAGTGATCTCATTGTTCAGTTCCCACCTATGAGTGAGAACATGCGGTGTTTGGTTTTCTGTTCTTGTGATAGTTTGCTAAGAATGATGGTTTACAGCTGCATCTATGTCCCTACAAAGGACGCAAACTCATCCTTTTTTATGGCTGCATAGTATTCCATGGTGTATATGTGCCACATTTTCTTTATCCAGTCTGTCACAGATGGACATTTGGGTTGATTCCAAGTCTTTGCTATTGTGAATAGTGCTGCAATAAACATACGTGTGCATGTGTCTTTGTAGTAGAATAATTTATAATCCTTTGGGTATATACCCAGTATTGGGATGGCTGGGTCATATGGTACATCTAGTTCTAGATCCTTGAGGAATTGCCATACTGTTTTCCATAATGGTTGAACTAGTTTACAATCACACCAACAGTGTAAAAGTGTTCCTATTTCTACACATCCTCTCCAACACCTGTTGTTTCCTGATTTTTTAATGATTGTCATTCTAACTGGTGTGAGATGGTATCTCATTGTGGTTTTGATTTGCATTTCTCTGATGGCGAGTGATGATGAGCATTTTTTCATGTGTCTGTTGGCTGTATGAATGTCTTCTTTTGAGAAATGTCTGTTCATATCCTTTGCCCACTTTTTGATGGGGTTGTTTGTTTTTTTCTTGTATATTTGTTTGAGTTCTTTGTAGATTCGGGATATTAGCCCTTGTCAGATGAGTAGATTGCAAAAATTTTCTCCCATTCTGTAGGCTGCCTGTTCACTCTGATGGTAGTTTCTTTTGCTGTGCAGAAGCTCTTTAGTTTAATGAGATCCCATTTGTCACTTTTTGCTTTTGCTGCCGTTGCTTTTGGTGTTTTAGACATGAAGTCCTTGCCCATGCCTATGTCCTGAATGGTACTACCTAGATTTTCTTCTAGGGTTTTTATGGTATTAGGTCTAACATTTAAGTCTCTAATCCATCTTGAATTAATCTTCGTATAAGGAGTAAGGAAAGGATCCAGTTTCAGCTTTCTACTTATGGCTAGCCAATTTTCCCAGCACCATTTATTAAATAGGGAATCCTTTCCCCATTTCTTGTTTCTCTCAGGTTTGTCAAAGATCAGATGGCTGTAGATGTGTGGTATTATTTCTGAGGACTCTGTTCTGTTCCATTGGTCTATAGCTCTGTTTTGGTACCAGTACCATGCTGTTTTGGTTACTGTAGCCTTGTAGTATAGTTTGAAGTCAGGTAGCATGACGCCTCCAGCTTTGTCCTTTTGACTTAGGATTGTCTTGGCAATGCGGGCTCTTTTTTGGTTCCATATGAACTTTAAAGCAGTTTTTTCCAATTCTGTGAAGAAAGTCATTGGTAGCTTGATGGGGATGGCATTGAATCTATCAATAACCTTGGGCAGTATGGCCATTTTCACGATATTGATTCTTCCTATCCATGAGCATGGTATGTTCTTCCATTTGTTTGTGTCCTCTTTGATTTCACTGAGCAGTGGTTTGTAGTTCTCCTTGAAGAGGTCCTTTACATCCCTTGTAAGTTGGATTCCTAGGTATTTTATTCTCTTTGAAGCAATTGTGAATGGAAGTTCATTCCTGAATTGGCTCTCTGCTTGTCTGTTACTGGTGTATAAGAATGCTTGTGATTTTTGCACATTAATTTTGTATCCTGAGACTTTGCTGAAGTTGCTTATCAGCTTAAAGAGATTTTGGGCTGAGACAATGGGGTTTTCTAAATATACAATCATGTCATCTGCAAACAGGGACAATTTCACTTCTTCTTTTCCTAACTGAATACCCTTGATTTCTTTCTCTTGCCTGATTGCCCTAGCCAGAACTTCCAACACTATGTTGAATAGGAGTGGCGAGAGAGGGCATCCCTGTCTTGTACCAGTTTTCAAAGGGAATTTTTCCAGTTTTTGCCCATTCAGTGTGATATTAGCTGTGGGTTTGTCATAAATAGCTCTTATTATTTTGAGGTACGTTCCATCAATACCAAATTTATTGAGCGTTTTTAGCATGAAGGGCTGTTGAATTTTGTCAAAAGCCTTTTCTGCATCTATTGAGATAATCATGTGGTTCTTGACTTTGGTTCTGTTTATATGCTGGATTATGTTTATTGATTTGTGAATGTTGAACCAGCCTTGCATCCCAGGGATGAAGCCCACTTGATCATGGTGGATAAGCTTTTTGATGTGCTGCTGAATCTGGTTTGCCAGTATTTTATTGAGGATTTTTGCATCGATGTTCATCAGGGATATTGGTCTAAAATTCTCTTTTTTTGTTGTGTCTCTGCCAGGCTTTGGTATCAGGATGATGTTGGCCTCATAAAATGAGTTAGGGAGGATTCCCTCTTTTTCTATTGATTGGAAGAGTTTCAGAAGGAATGGTACCAGCTCCTCCTTGTACCTCTGGTAGAATTCAGCTGTGAATCCATCTGGTCCTGGACTTTTTTTGGTGGGTAGGCTATTAATTGTTGCCTCAATTTCAGAGCCTGCTATTGGTCTATTCAGGGATTCAACTTCTTCCTGGTTTAGTCTTGGGAGAATGTAAGTGTCCAGGAAATTATCCATTTCTTCTAGATTCTCTACTTGATTTGCGTAGAGGTGTTTATAGTATTTTCTGATGATAGTTTGTATTTCTGTGGTGTTGGTGGTGATATCCCCTTTATCATTTTTTATTGCATCTATTTGCTTCCTCTCTCTTTTGTTCTTTATTAGTCTTGCTAGCGGTCTGTCAATTTTGTTGATCTTTTCAAAAAACCAACTCCTGGATTCATTGATTTTTTGGAGGGTTTTTTGTGTCTCTGTCTCCTTCAGTTCGGCTCTGATCTTAGTTATTTCTTGCCTTCTGCTAGCTTTTGAATGTGTTTGCTCTTGCTTCTCCAGTTCTTTTAATTGTGATGTTAGAGTGTCAATTTTAGATCTTTTCTGCTTTCTCTTGTGGGCATTTAGTGCTATAAATTTCCCTCTACACACTGCTTTAAATGTGTCCCAGAGATTCTGGAATGTTGTATCTTTGTTCTCATTCGTTTCAAAGAACATCTTTTTTTCTGCCTTCATTTCGTTATGTACCCAGTAGTCATTCAGGAGCAGGTTGTTCAGTTTCCATGTAGTTGAGCGGTTTTGAGTGAGTTTCTTAGTCCTGAGTTCTAGTTTGATTGCACTGTGGTCTGAGAGACAGTTTGTTATAATGTCTGTTCTTTTACATTTGCTGAGGAGTGCTTTACTTCCAATTATGTGGTCAATTTTGGAATAAGTGCAATGTGGTGCTGAGAAGAATGTACATTCTGTTGATTTGGGGTGGAGAGTTCTATAGATGTCTATTAGGTCTGCTTGGTGCAGAGATGAGTTCAATTCCTGGATATCCTTGTTAACTTTGTCTCGTTGATCTGTCTAATGTTGACAGTGGAGTGTTGAAGTCTCCCATTATTATTGTATGGGAGTCTAAGTCTCTTTGTAATTCTCTAAGGACTTGCTTTATGAATCTGGGTGCTCCTGTATTGGGTGCATATATATTTAGGATAGTTAGCTCTTCCTGTTGAATTGACCCCTTCACCATTATGTAATGGCCTTCTTTGTCTCTTTTGATCTTTGATGGTTTAAAGTCTGTTTTATCAGAGACTAGGATTGCAACCCCTGCTTTTTTTTGTTCTCCATTTGCTTGGTAGATCTTCCTCCATCCCTTTATTTTGAGCCTATGTATGTCTCTGCATGTGAGATGGGTCTCATGAATACAGCAGACTGATGGGTCTTGACGCTTTATACAGTTTGCCAGTCTGTGTCTTTTAATTGGAGCATTTAGTCCATTTAAATTTAAGGTTAATATTGTTATGTGTGAACTTGATCCTGCCATTATGATATTAACTGGTTATTTTGCTCGTTAGTTGATGCAGTTTCTTCCTAGCCTCGATGGTCTTTACATTTTGGCATGTTTTTGCAATGGTTGGTACTGGTTGTTCCTTTCCATGTTTAGTGCTTCCTTCAGGGTCTCTTGTAAGGCAGGCCTGGTGGTGACAAAATCTCTAAGCATTTGCTTATCTGTAAAGGATTTTATTTCTCCCTCACTTATGAAACTTAGTTTGGCTGGATATGAAATTCTGGGTTTAAAATTCTTTTCTTTAAGAACGTTGAATATTGGCCCCCACTCTCTTCTGGCTTGTAGAGTTTCTGCCGAGAGATCTGCTGTTAGTGTGATGGGCTTCCCTTTGTGGGTAACCCGACCTCTCTCTGGCTGCCCTTAAGATTTTTTCCTTCATTTCAACTTTGGTGAATCTGGCAATTATGTGTCTTGGAGTTGCTCTTCTCGAGGAGTATCTTTGTGGTGTTCTCTGTATTTCCTGAATTTGAATGTTGGCCTGCCCTACTAGGTTGGGGAAGTTCTCCTGGATGATATCCTGAAGAGTGTTTTCCAACTTGGTCCCATTTTCCCCCTCACTTTCAGGCACCCCAATCAGACATAGATTTGGTCTTTTTACATAATCCCATACTTCTTGCAGGCTTTGTTCATTTCTTTTTCTTCTTTTTTCTTTTGGTTTCTCTTCTCGCTTCATTTCATTCATTTGATCCTCAATCGCTGATACTCTTTCTTCCAGTTGATTGAGTCAGTTACTGAAGCTTGTGCATTTGTCACGTATTTCTCGTGTCATGGTTTTCATCTCTGTCATTTCGTTTATGACCTTCTCTGCATTAATTAGTCTAGCTGTTAATTCTTCCACTCTTTTTTCAAGATTTTTAGTTTCTTTGCACTGGGTACGTAATTCCTCCTTTAGCTCTGAGAAGTTTGATGGACTGAAGCCTTCTTCTCTCATCTCGTCAGAGTCATTCTCTGACCAGCTTCGATCCGTTGCTGGTGATGGGCTGCGCTCCTTTGCAGGGGGAGATGTGTTCTTATTTTTTGAATTTCCAGCTTTTCTGCCCTGCTTTTTCCCCATCTTTGTGGTTTTATCTGTCTCTGGTCTTTGATGATGGTGACGTACTGATGGGGTTTTGGTATAGGTGTCCTTCCTGTTTGATAGTTTTCCTTCCGACAGTCAGGACCCTCAGCTATAGGTCTGTTGGGGATTGCTTGAGGTCCACTCCAGACCCTGTTTGCCTGGCTATCAGCAGCAGAGGTTGCAGAAGATAGAATATTGCTGAACAGCGAGTGTACCTGTCTGATTCTTACTTTGGAAGCTTCCTCTCAGGGGTGTACTCCACCCTGTGAGGTGTGGGGTGTCTGACTGCCCCTAGTGGGGGATGTCTCCCAGTTAGGCTACTCAGTGGTCAGTGACCCACTTGAGCAGGCAGTCTGTCCGTTCTCAGATCTCACCCTCCGTGTTGGGAGATCCACTGCTCTCTTCAAAGCTGTCAGACAGAGTCGTTCACATCTGCTCAGGCCTCTGCTGTTTCCCCTGTTGTTTTTTAGCTGAGCCCTGCCCCCAGAGGTAGAGTCTATAGAGACAGGCAGGTTTCCTTGAGCTGCTGTGAGCTCCACCCCGTTCGAGCTTCCCAGCGGCTTTGTTTACCTACTTAAGCCTCAGCAATGGCGGCCGCCCCTCCCCCAGCCTCGCTGCTGCCTCGCGGTTAGATGGCGGCAGACTGCTGTGTTAACAATGAGGGAGGCTCCGTGGGCGTGGGACCCTCCTGGCCAGGTAAGGGATATGTTCTTCTGGTGTGCCCGTTGCTTAAAGCACGGTATTGGGGTGGGAGTTACCCGATTTTCCAGGTGTTGTGTGTCTCAGTTCCCCTGGCTAGGAAAAAGGATTCCCTTCCCCCTTGCACTTCCCAGGTGAGGCGATGCCTCGCCCTGCTTCAGCTCTCGCTGCTCAGGCTGCAGCAGCTGACCAGCACCGATTGTCCGGCACTCCCTAGTGAGATGTCCCCAGTACCTCAGTTGAAAATGCAGAAATCACTGGTCTTCTGTGTCACTCGCGCTGGGAGTTGGGGACTAGAGCTGTTCCTATTCGGCCATCTTGCTCCGCCCTCCAGATAAAGTTTTTAGAAGAGACTAAACTACAGATCAACATCTCTCCTAAATATAGATGCAAAAATTCTTAACAGAATTTTAGATACTTTAATCCAAAAATAAATGAAATATAATATATTGTGATCAAGATGGCTTTATTATAAGAATGCAAAGTTGTTATAAATTTAAAAATTAATGTAAGTCACCATATTACAAAACTAAAAATGACATTATTATAGCTGAAGACATTTTAGAGAATCCAACATTTATCACAGATTAAAACTTGCAGCTATTAGGAATAAAAAAATTATTTTAACCCTATAAATCACATTAATAAATATTCTATAGTTAGTATCATATATCATATTTAACTGTAAAAGACTGAGTGTATACTAAGGTTAAAAAAGCACAGAGATGTCTACTCATGCTGCTTCCATTCAACATTATACTAGGACAGTTATATCATACAGTGAAGCAAGAAGAAATAAAAAGCATTCAGATTCTAAAAGAAGACTGAGAAGATCAAGTCTTTATTTGCCAACAATATAATCTTCTATGTAAAAAAACTGTAAAAATCCACAAAATAATTTATTAATTAAATCCACAAAATAGAATTAATAATTGAGTTTAACAATGTTGGAGGATACAAGATAAATATTTAAAAAAAGAAACAAGAAAATAACATTGTAAAAGTCGTACTATTTACAATAGCCAGAAACAATAGGAATATGCAAAAAATCTGACAGAAGACATAAAAGATCTCTACAGTGCAAAATAGTTCTGAGTAAAATGAAAGACAACAAGTAAACCCATAGATAGACCATGTTCGTAAGTCAGAAGATGTAATATTTCTATATGTCAGTCCTCCAAAAATAGATCAATACATTCAAACCTCATCTCTACTAAATAAGAAGGAGATATATATTTTTGGTGAAATAATGAGGAATGGATTGTAAGAGTGGAATGAGCCCAGTTTAGTTATCTGCAGGGTTCGAATAAGATAATAGGGACAGTAGAATAAAATGTTATTGCTTTTGTTGAGAATTAACTTAGTCATTCATAAATTTGAGTTTCCATAACTTACATGACTTCCTTTTCATTACTCAATAAAATATTAATATCATTGATAAATAGTGAAAAAATAAAAATAATTCTAATAAATCATGTAGACAAATATAAAATCTAATAAAAATTACTGAAACAATTACAAGTTTTTAAATATATAATTAAAACTATTAGGATATTTTCATATTAAATGCTTTCATGCAACAAAAATTTCTTGAGCTTATGTTCTGAACTGAGTACATTCTAAGCACCCAGAATATATTCAGATATATACATATATAGATAGATATAAAAATATTCAATTATAAGATGATATAATGAGGTTGGGGTATGCCAAGGTTCACACAGATACTAAAGAATCATACTAATTTTTATTTTAGAAATGTTTTCTGTTAAATTCTAATTATAGAAAATTTACTCAGAAATAGAAGTGCTCAGATGAATAACTTGAAAAACACAATAAAAAATTATAAATTGGGCCCTGTATGGCAGCTCACACCTGTAACCCCAGCAATTTGGGAGGCGGAGGCATGTGGATCACTTCAGATCAGGAATTCAAGAGCAGCCTTGACAACAGGGCGAAACCCCTTCTCTACTAAAAATACACAAAATTAACCACCGGTGGTGATGTGTACCTGTAATCGCTGTTACTAGGGAGGCTGAGGTAGGAGAATAGCTTGAACCCAGGAGATCGAAGTTACAGTGAGCCAAGATCATGCCACTGCATTCCAGCCTGGGTGACAGAGTGAGACTCCATCTCAAAATAAAAAGGAAAGAAAACTTATAATTTCCACACACCTTATAAAAAAAAAAAAAGTGTGGTGGGGTAGACTTTGGAGAACAAACATAAATAACTCAGTTCTGATCCAGTTGAGTCTCAGGTACTGTGGACCTTTCAGATAAATGTGTACATTAGGCCACATGGTATGATGGCATAAAATGCAAGGGTGAGACTTCAACTGTATCATAAATTCAGGAGTTATCAATATTAAGATATCAAGAGAAATTAATAAAAGGTAGCAATCCTCTAGCTTACTCAAGAGGATCAGTTAGACAAAAAATAGAAGAGAGCCTAGGACAGCTCTAAGAATAGAGATGTAAAGAAGGGACACAACAGGTAAAGACAGCAACAGAGACTGAAAAAGCATGGTTCAACTCGTAGAAGGGAATGTATGTATTTCAAAACCTTATTGTATTAGTCCATTCTCACACTGCTATGAGGAAATAGCCAAGACTGGGTGATTTATAAAGGAAAGAGGTGTCTGATTCACATTTCCACATAGCTGGGGAGGCCTCAGGAAACTTACAATTATGAATGAAGACAAAGGAGAAGCAGACACCTTCTTCACAGGGCAGCAGGACAGTGTGAGTGCAAGCAGGGGAAATGGCAGATGCTTATAAACCATCAGATCTCATAAGACTCACTCACTATCAAGAGAACAACATGGGGAAAACCATCCCCATGATCCAATTACCTCTACTTGGTCCACACTTGTGGATTATAATTCAAGGTGAGATTGTAGGTGGGGGACACAGCGTAACCTTATCAACTATATAATCTCAAATTATTTACATGTAAAAATATGCTACACACAGTTCTCAAAGTCAACATAAATATCTAATTAAGTATTTTAACTAAGATATGTTTATTCATATAAAAAGTAAGTTCCATGGATACACTTATGGCATTTGATTTGTGCAAAATATTGAGCTTCAATAGAAAGTAAAAAATATTTTATTTTATAAATTGTTATTTGTATTCATATTTGTTTCTACATGATCCTAAATGTGAAACATAATTTTCCTGAGAAAAAAATAAGAAAACATTTCAAAGTAAACTAAACAATACTGGAGTCAACCCATAGTTTTTCAAAAGAACTGTAATACTTTGAATTTTTGAGCAAGTCACAGTTTTTAGAGAGAGATAATTAATATTACATTTTATTTTTGTAGTTCTAGATGTCTTAAATTATAATTGTTGTAGCAGTGCTGCAAATTTCATTCTGAAATATGCTCCATTGACTGAAATCAGAAGCTGGTTTTTAACTAAATTGCCCTAGAACACTCCACAAACTCATTTTGTCCAGCAGGGATTTTTAAAAGGATTCTTATATGACAGTCATTATCTGCTTCCTGTTGGCAGCTGCTCTTTTACAGAAACATAGAATTTGTGATATCCCCATGTGACTCTTTGTGTGTGTGTTTCTCTGGCTGATAGAAAAAAAAAAAAAAGAAAAAAAAGAAAGAAAGAAAAGCTAACCTTATGTAAATTAAACTTGAGGAAATAATGATTCAGAGTTTAAGAACCTATATGCCAAGTTTCAGGGAAAAGCAAAAGTGTTATAAATCATTCAAAAAGGGGGATTTACAGTGGAAACAACAAGCTAACTTTAACCACAGTTTCTCTGTTGGGTGCTTCTCTATAGAACGGTTATAATAAATCATGCAATGAATAAATAGAAAATAGAATTCTTTTTTTTTTTTTTCAATTTTTCAAACAATTTTATTGAGATATGACTCACATGCCATGCAGTTCACCTATCAAAGTGTACAATTCAATACACTTTAGTATATTCACAGATATGTGCAACCACCATCGACAATCAATTTTGGAACATTTTATTTATTTATTTTTTTTTTATTTTTTTTTTTATTATACTTTAAGTTCTAGGGTACATGTGCATAACGTGCAGGTTTGTTACATATGTATACTTATGCCATGTTGGTGTGCTGCACCCATCAACTCGTCAGCACCCATCAATTCATCATTTATATCATGTATAACTCCCCAATGCAATCCCTCCCTCCTCCCCCCTCCCCCCTCCCCATGATAGGCCCCAGTGCGTGATGTTCCCCTTCCCGAGTCCAAGTGATCTCATTGTTCAGTTCCCACCTATGAGTGAGAACATGCGGTGTTTGGTTTTCTCTTCTTGTGATAGTTTGCTAAGAATGATGGTTTCCAGCTGCATCCATGTCCCTACAAAGGATGCAAACTCATCCTTTTTTATGGCTGCATAGTATTCCATGGTGTATATGTGCCACAAGAAAATAGAATTCTTTTAACTTCCTCAGGATAAGCTCCTGAGACTCCTTTCTGACTTTGTGTACTTATGCATGCACATCTCTTTTTTTTTTATCACAGATAGATATTTTACACTGTATTGACTGCATCATACTTAACATATTCCAGCAAACAAATTTTTCGTCTGTGTATGATCAGATGGATATTCAAATCCTATTTTTCATTTTAATTTGTTATATTATACATTTCTGCACGCAGTGCCTGGGTTTCAGCGCACCTTGCTGTAAGAAAACTTACTGTTACCAAGTTATCTTTAAAGAAGCTACTGAGAGCAGGTTTCAAATAGCTTCAAATGCCATTTTATTTTATTTTTTAAACTGAAATACTATTTAAAATACATATTTTTCCAAAGTTTTGGCATTCATTTCTTGGCTTATTAGAAATATTCTACGTCTTTAATTATTGTTGCTAAATTCTCTTATAAAATAACTTTGCTTAAGAGATGATCTAAAATGGACTTGTGCATTTTTTCAGTACCATGGCAGGTTTTTCCACTCCTATTTGTATTAATCAAAAGTTTGTAGGTTTTTAGGAAAAAAGTAACCAAGCAAATAAAGCAAGTGATTACAGGGACTGGACAAATAAAATAATGAAATAAGGTGAAAACAGCGAGGAGATAAGAAGAAGGATATATGGTGGCAAAGATAAATACAATAAATTGGAAGAACTATGAAGAAAAAAAAAACACGATAAATTGTCTTTCCAGTAAAGGAATCTTTCTATTTAATCTTCTGGATATTTTGTATACAATTACCACCTGAGAAACTAGAACAGCTATAAGAAGCATTAGAAAAGGAAGACAAAAGAGTAACTAAAAGGAAAGACAAAATTTAAATTCATATATCTCAGATTTCCCAAGAGACTTGAAAATCACTTAGTGGCATGAGCTACCTTACTATAATTAAAATTACTTTGGAAGGTAACTTCTTGCTTATGCAGCACCTTAGATGCAGAAAAGTATGATAACCTCGCCACCTACTTTTCAATTTAGAGACCCTTTTATTAGGTACCTAGATGTAATTGTTTTCCAGGGAAAAGTAATTGTATCATAATTTGTTTCAAATTTTCAGCCAAAGAATAATTTTGCACTAGCTAAAGTGGAACACAAATGAGCCTTTAAGCAGGAGATGTGCTCATCTTTAAAATGGGGAATGAAGGGCATAGTGTGTAAAAGAGCCTTGTATTTTCTGGGAGTACAGCTTCCTCAACTTAAGAGGTCAGGAAAGGACATCTACTCTGGCTGCATGCATCTATCAAGTTTGCAGTAGGTAAACAAGAAGAGCCTTGGGACATTCACCAGTTTGTAATTCTCTTCCATTGTTTACTCCAGAATAGGAGGATAAGAAGTAGAGAGAAATGCTAGGGAGGCACCAAGATCAAAGAAAATAATTCAGTGAAACAAAGGGAAAAGGCCACATTATTCTCTACTTCAACATGCTGTGAAATTTAGCAAAGAGTGGAGTATAGCAGGAGGGAGAGAGAGGAGCATCCCGCATTAGACTGTTGTATTAAGTTCATTGACACATTTGACTAGATTCGCGGGCAATTATGTATTCTTGAAGTGACAAGATTTGAATTTATGTACAACTTAACAGCCTACATAATAAGAAAAGACTGTCCCCAATCTTTCTATGTGATTTAGTTTGTAAACAACATCCAAAACTTTATTTTGCTTTAATAATGTTTATACCTAAAAAATAAAGAAAACCAGAAGGAAATACTCCTGGTTAATTGTAAGGTGTTACTTCACACAGTAAGATTTAAGTTCCTCTTATCCATAACATGCAGCAAGTGAAGTGGAAAAAGCAACTGACTGAGAATCAGGAGACCACGGATTTCATCTTGCTGTTGCCACTAATTAGTTGTCTGACCAAGAGTATCTCAGTGTCTCCAAATTTGAATTTTCTCATCTGTAAAATGAGGAAGTTGTTGATATATAAAGCTCTTTCTGGTGCTAAACATTTATATGCATTTCATTATCTGCTGGCAGCATAGATAGATTTACATTGACCTATCCATGTGTACTTTCTGTTCCTTTCGTGAGTACTACTATTTATATATCCCAGTAATGTTAACTGGCAATGGTTATGTATATAGTCTGTACGACAGAAGGAATCAAAATGATCAGTTCAAGAATCAGAATCCTCACCATAGCCAATGAGCAAAAGTCCCAATCAACCAAGTTCCCTGGTGATATTGTGATGCCAATGATTCCTTAGGGATGTGTTTCCATGTATGTCTATTTCACTGAGTATGAACTGCACCCACACTGAAGTAATCAATTAGACTTTCCATTGCAATTAGACAAAATATATTCTCTTAAAAGCAGAATGATTGATAGCTTACATTGCTTTCTCAATGGTGTCTTTATGATACAAATAGGAAGGATGGAAAAAGATCAGTGAATTAAGGAGATAAATCAGTACCCATGGCATTAAGAGTACTCGTGTGAGCTAAATTAACATGGATAAACGTACTTAGATATTAATGCCCTATGTAAAACAAACAAAAGAAAACAGAACCCCCTACCAAAAAAACCCAAAAAGATAACAGAAATGTTTATGATACATATGAACAATGAATATGCTATGGAATTCTGGGATCATTATAATTGTTATTGATATTACATTGACTGTGTAATTCCAAGACATTGTTTAGATCTTATCTCTTAAAATCACTAGTATGTCTGTGTTATAATGTCTTGTGTAAATGTTGATATATTGCAGATAGATTTTATAATGTGTATTTAATTTGTGTTGCATTTAACAAACTGAAAAGAAAATTCTGAATGACAAATATACTTGTTAATAAAACCTCTAAAATATGTTGCACACAATGGAGTTTGGCCATCTGTCTATTGACTTATTTATTTAAGACACGTTGTATAGGAGAACAAAGTTATGAATTTGAAACCAGTGTGAATTTTATATTCCGTTATATGATTATGAACTTGATTATCGGTGATTTCTAAAGGTCTTTTTCAAGTGGCTTTCTTTTGTTTAAAAAAAGAATATGAGAGAATGTGGATAAGTCAATAGACGTTCACATAATTTATTATGCATGAAAGGATAATAATGGATCATTAGTGACATAAAATTCTAGTTTACATTTGTAAAATGCTGAATAGACTATGTAGTTTAGTCCTTCTTTGCCCATTGTCTGTGGATCAGAGAAAACAAATGTTTCTTCTTTTTTAATCTCCATTTTTTTCTATTAATACTTCTCTCCTAGGATTTCTGGTATGTAATTTAAATCATTTACCACACTAAAATAAAATTTGACTTGAAAAATACTGCTTGAACCCAACCTCATTACAGATGAGATCAGTGAGCTCTAGAGAGTTAAAGTGACTTTCTAGCATCAAACAGTTCATTAATAACAGAGCCACTGTTGTAACCTAGGTCTTGTGACTTCAAATGCAGCAATTTATCTTTTAGCCTTCAGACATTTATCTTTTGGTCTTTGTAGAGTCCAAAATCAAGACCAATTATTTATAATGTAATTCTCTTTTGGTATTCAAAATCTTCATTTTATTCTGGAAGCTAGAATTCATTTTTTTTTAATAAATTAGGAGAGATAAATTAGCACCCATGGTTAATTTAGCTAAGCTATTTCTATCTATCTGGCTATTTCTGAGATGAAATCACTCAAGTGAGAAAGAAGAAGCTAGGGATTTCAACAATAAGAAAAGGAGATCCAATATTCTAAAACTTTTGCTGGTTAGCCATGGAGAAAGGAATAAATGGCAGGCTCATGTGTTAGTATTCATCTGATCCTAAGTGTAAATTGTGGTACCTTTACATAGGGTAACCTGAGAGAAGGATCTCTATATAATTACTCACCTGAATCTCAAAAAACAAAAAGTGCTGTCAAGATTTTTCAAGTAGAGAGAGACAGAATCACTAGTAAATTTTACAAAAGCAAACGTCAACTAACAGAGCCATTTCCATCCCTGAATCCAATGTACAATGGAGACATAAGGAATGGACCTATTAAGAAAGCAGGTAAAAGGGCAATGGATTTCCAAATTTTGAGTAGGGCAGGTTATATAAAATTCACAATGTGAAGGAATAATGAGAGACCTGGTATCAGAAAATTTTAAATGAAATAGACAAATTAATAAACTCAGTATATTAGATCTGACAAAGAAACACTGGCTAATTCTCAAGAAGCCTCTCGTCTAGTTACGCACAGTCTAGAATCTGGCCGAGTGCTTCTCAGAATTTGTACCCAGAAACTTTAGCATGTGCAGACTGAACTCATATAAACTATATTCAATAAAACCACTTAAACTAAAATCTCTGCCTCCTGTAGTAGATCAACGTGAAAGCAAACACAATTAAAAACTTGATTTATGAGTGTATAATCAGTACTAAGTACGTGATAATGTGTACTTTCCAATTTGTGCTTTATTTTAATATCATCTTACACAAAAGGCACAAAAGAGATAAAATGAACTTTTAATGGCATCAGGATAAAGGAATGTGATCTATCATCACATTGGGTACATTATTATCAATGTGAGTGGACTATCCAGCATCTGATGGCTTAAAAGATACAGGCCAATTTTCAACTCTGATTCTCATTTTCCTCTTAAGGCCAGTCCATTCATAAAGTGCCAGTTGTCAGAATGACTTGTTGCATGTCATTTGGATTGTCTCCATTGTCAGCCTCTGAGTTGATTCATGCTTTAATCCCATGGATACATAAGGTTATATGTAAAAATGGAATAATATGCTTCCCTAAATCCTCTTTGTAAGATGCTGGAACAAAAGAGGCACTGTTTGGTACTGAAATAAGAGAATATAGAAATAGGAATAATTTTTTCTTGTCCCTCATTTCAAAACTGGTGGAAAGTGCCAGCATTCGGAATTGTAGGGTTCATATAATGGAATATTTGGTATCAAGCAGGTGGCTGGAGTGCACCAGTCATGCCCTGTTGGAAGTCATAATAGCCAGGAGGACGTTACAGTTGATCCTGACTTATTTTCTGCCATGATAGACCAGAATTCTTCATTAGCAGGTGTACAATATGTCTAGGCATCCCTGGAAGCATGTTGAGAGTGTTGTGTTGAGGATAACCAGTTGGAACAACAGCCTATAAAATTAGATTATCATTAGATGATCATTGGTAATACCATTGTCCCTACCATCAAAAATAAGGGGAACTAATTTCAAGGTATTTAAGTTCCAAAGAACACTCTGTATCTTCTTGTATCAAACAGAAACTCACATGATATCCTGCTATTCCCATTTGTATGTGACAACACGTTCTGCAGCTAACTCCTTACCCCAAGCCCTGGAGAAATCATCAGTGTTGAGCAGTTCATGAGAGCATGGCAGTGTAAAGGCTTATATGGGATTTGGGGCAACAGTCTGAAATGTAACACCCTGCTTACTCTGGGCTTTTAGGTTAGGGAACTAATCCCCCAGAGTCTTTTGGCCCTAGCAGAATTGAATATGCTTCCTGCAACTGTTCACCAAGTATTTCAGTCAATATCAACTGCTAGGAATAAAACAAGGTCACATTCCTGCAACTACAGGCATAGTGGAAAATATTTACTAAATTTGGTTAGCCTTGATGAAATTTTTAAACAGTTTCAAACAAAAATGCTAATTCCATTAAATACTGATGACTGGGACAAAACTGCCATTCATGAATCTAGAAATACATTTTTTAAAAAAAATTGAGTACTATACTAAAAAAATAATTATTAAGTTTTTTAATACTCTTCTGATTATCATATAGTTTAAGTCCCTAAGAAAAAAACTGACAGTGCTCAAGGACAATGCACTGTTGTAGTTAGTGGAATACTACAGTTCTTTTATGAATTCATATAGTTACAAGAACCAGATTTAAGATTACCAAAAATCAGTTATATTTATACCCAAATGTGTTTATGCCACTTGACATTATTACAGTACTTAAATATAATTGTTATGGTATTTAATATAAAAATGATAAAGTATATGAAGGGAAATCATACATTTTATAAAATGTTTTATGTTTAATAAAAGTGAACAGTTCAAAAATCTACTGAAGGAGAATAAGATAGTTTTAAAACATTTTTAAAAAATAAGGGATTCTGCACACAATTTGTTTCATAAATTAAGTTTTCATTTATTTTTTAGACATTGTGACCAGAAGTCATAAGTCTCATTTATTGCAATTATGGGCTTTGGAAGAAAAATGATAGAATCCTATTCATGCAAAATATATTCTAAGTGAAGACTAAACTTCACACCAATAGGCTGATTAATTAATTACTATTTATGCATCTTTTAATTCTAAATGAAAATGTCAGGTATTCTTATATTATTTGTCATGTTTTCTTGCTTAGAAGAGCTTTTAAGTTTACTGATAAACAACTACTTAGACCACTCAGTTCAGGTAGAAAAGCCTCTGAATAATTGTTCTACTATGGCTTGTGAAATCTTATCTGAAATATTTTACTTACTGTTTTTGTTTATTTTTTCATACATTAATATAGATATAAAGTAGGAAGATATGCTAGTCTATATTCAACAGTTCATGCTCTAGGGAGCAACAATTCTTTATATTGAAAACATTAATTTTCACCAAGATGGCCAAACAGGAACAGCTCCGGTCTGCAGCTCCCAGCATGATCGATGCAGAAGATGGGTGATTTCTGCATTTGCCACTGAGGTACCTGGTTCATTTCATTGGGACTGGTTGGACAGTGGGTGCAGCCCACGGAGGGGCAAGCCAAAGCAGGGCAGGGTATTGCCTCACCCGGGAAGCACAAGGGGTCAGGGGATTTCTCTTTCCTAGCCAAAGGAAGCCGTGACAGACTCTACTGGGAAAATCAGGACACCCCCCACCTTAATACTATGCTTTTCCAATGGTCTTAGCAAATGGCACACTGGGAGATTATATCCCGCACCTGGCTCAGCAGGTCCCACACCCACGGAGCCTTGCTCACTGCTAGTGCAGCAGTCTGAGATTGACCTGTGAGGCACAGCCTGACAGAGGGAGGGGAGTCCACCATTGCTGAGGCTTGAGGAGGTAAACAAAGCAGCCAGGGAAGGTCAAACTGGGCAGAACCCACTACAGCTCAGCAAGGCCTGTTGCCTCTGTAGAGTCCACCTCTGGGGGCAGGACATAGCTTAACAAAAGGCAGCAGAAACTTCTACAGTCTTACACATGCCTGTCTGACAGCTCTGAAGAGAGCAGTGGTTCTCCCAGCACAGTGTTTGAGCTCAGAGAACGGAGAGACTGCTTCCTCAAGTGGGTCCCTGACCGCCCCCACCACCCTGTGTAGCCTAACTGGGAGACACCTTCCAGTAGCGGCAGACTGAACCTCATACAGGTGGGTGCCCCTCTGGGACAAAGTTTCCAGAGGAAGGATCAGGCAACAATACTCTTCTGCAATATTTGCTGTTCTGCAGCTTCCTATGGTGATACCCAGGCAAACAGAGTCTGGAGTGGACCTCCAGCAAACTCCAATAAACCCACAGCTGAGGGACTTGATTGTTAGAAGGAAAACTAACTAACAGGAAAGAATAGCATCAACATCAACAAAAAGGACATCCACATTAAAGGACATCTGTAGGTCACCAACATCAAAGACCAAAGGTAGATAAAAACCACAAACATGGGGAGAAACCAGAGCAGAAAAGTGAAAATACTAAAAATCAGAGTGCTTCTTCTCCTCCAAAGGATTGCAGCTTCTTGCCAGCAATGGAACAAAGCTGGATGGAGAATGACTTTGATGAGCTGACAGAAGTAGGTTTCAGAAGGTTGGTAATAACAAACTTCTTGGAGCTAAAGGAGGATGTTTGAACCCATTGCAAGGAACCTAAAAACTTGAAAAAAGATTTGAAGAATGGCTAACTAGAATAAACAGCATAGAGAAGACCTTAAATGACCTGGTGGAGTTGAAAACCATGGCATGAGAACTAAGTGATACATTCACAAGCTTCAATAGCCAATTCAATCAAGTGGAAGAAAGAGTATAGGTGATTGAAGATTAAATGAATGAAATAAAGCTAGAAGAGAAGGTTAGAGAAAAGTGAGTAAAAAGAAATGAACAAAGCCTCCAAGAAATATGAGACTATGTGAAAAGACCAAATCTATGTTTGATTGGCGTACCTGAAAGTGACAGGGAGGATGGAACCAAGTTGGAAAACACTCTTCAGAATATTATCCAGGAGAACTTCCCCAACCTAGCAAAGCAGGTAAACATTCAAATTCAGGAAATACAGAGGCCACTACAAAGATACTCCTTGAAAGGAGTAATCCCAAGACACATAATTATCAGATTCATCAAGGTTGAAATGAAGGAAAAAATGTTAAGGGCAGCCAGAGAGAAACGTCGGGTTACACATGAAGGGAAGCCCATCAGACCAACAGTGAACATCTCAGCAGAAAATCTAGAAGCCAGAAGAGAGTGAGGGCCAATATTGACCATTCTTAAAGAAAAAGAGTTTTCAACCCAGAACTTCATATCCCGTCAAACTAAGCTTCATATGTGAAGGAGAAATAAAATCCTTTACAGACAAGCAAATGCTGAGAGATTTTGTCAGCACCAGGCCTGCCTTACAAGAGCTACTGAAGGAAGCACTAAACATGGAAAGGAACAACTAGTACCAGTCACTGCAAAAACATGATAAATTGTAAAGTCCATCGAGGCTAGGAAGAAACTGCATCAACTAACGGGCAAAATAACCAGCTAACATCATAATGACAGGATCAAATTCACACATAACAATATTAACCTTAAATGTAAATGGGCTAAATGCCCCAATTAAAGACACAGACTGGCAAATTGGATAAAGAGTCAAGACCCATCAGTGTGCTGTATTCAGGAGACCCATTTCACATACAGAGACACACATAGGCTCAAAATAAACAGATGGAGGAAGATCTACCAAGCAAATGGAAAGCAAAAACAAAACAAAACAAAAAAAAAAAAAAAAAAAAAACAACAACAACAAAAACAAGGATTGCACTTTTAGTCTCTGATAAACAGCTGCTAAACCAACAAAGATCAAAAGAGACAAAGAAGGCCATTGCATAATAGTAAAGGGATCAATTCAACAAGAAGAGTTAACTATCCTAAATATATATGCACCCAATACAAGAGCACCCAGATTCATAAAGCAAGTCCTTAGAGACCTATGAAGAGACTTAGACTCCCACACAATAATGGGAGATATTAACACCCCATTATCAGTATTAGACAGATCAATGAGACAGAAGGTTAACAAGGATATCCAGGACTTGAACTCAGCTCTTCAACCAGCAGACATAATAGACGTCTACAGAACTCTACACCCCAAATTAACAGAACATAGATTCTTCTCAGCACCACTTCACACTTATTCCAAAACTGATCACATAGTTGGAAGTAAAGCACTCCTCAACAAATGTAAAAGAACAGAAATCACAACGATCTGTCTCTCAGACCACAGTACAATCAAATTAGACCTCAGGATTAAGAAACTCACTGAAAATCACATGACTGCATGGAAACTGAACAACCTGCTCCTGAGTGACTACTGGGTACATAATGAAATGAAGCAGACATAAAGATATTCTTTGAAACCAATGAGAACAAAGAAACAATGTACCAGAATCTCTGGGACACATTTAAAGTAATACGCAGAGAGAAATGTATAGCACTAAATGACCACAAGAAAAAGCAGGAAAGATCTAACATTGACACCCTAACATCACAATTAAAAGAACTAGAGAAGTAAGAGCAAACAAATTCAAAAGCTAGCAGAAGGCAAGAAATAACTAAGATGACAGCAGAACTGAGGGAGATAGACACAAAAATCCCTTCAAAAAATCAATGAATCCAGGAGTTGATTTTTTGAAAAGAGCAACAAAAGTGATACACCACTACACGACTAATGAAGAAGGAAAGAGAGAAGAATGAAATAAACACAATAAAAAATGATAAAGAGGATATCACCACCGATCCCACAGAAATAAAAACTACCATTAGAGAATACTATATACAACTCTTTGCAAATAAACTAGAAAACCTAGAGGAAATGGATAAATTCCTGGGCACGTACACCCTCCAAGGACTAAACCAAGAAAAAGTTGAGTCTATGAATAGATCAATAACAGGCTCTAAAATTCAGGCAATAATTAATAGCCTACCAACCAAAAAAAGTCCAGGACCAGATGGATTCACAGCCCAACTCTATCACAGGTACAAAGAGGAGCTGGTTCCATTCCTTCTGAAACTATTCCAATCAGTAGAAAAAGAGGGAATCCTCCCTCACTCATCTTATGAGGCCAGCATCATCCTGATACTGATGCCTAGCAAAGACACAACAAAAAAAAGAAAATTTTAAACCAATAACTCTGATGAACGTCGATGCAAAAATCCTCAATAAAATACTGGCAAACCGAATCCAGCAGCATATCAAAAAGCGTATCCACCACGATCAAGTCAGCTTCATCCCTTGCATGCAAGGCTGGTTCAACATATACAAATCAATAAACATAATCCATCACATAAACAGAACCAATGACAAAAACGATATGATTATCTCAAGAGATGCAGAAAAGGCCTTTGACAAAATTCAACACCCCTTCATGCTAAAAACTCTCAATAAACTAGGTATCGATGGAATGTATCTCAAAATAATAAGAGCTATTTATGACAAACCCACAGCCAATATCATACTGAATGGGCAAACCTGGAAGTGCTCCCTTTGAAACTGGCACAAGACAGGGATGCCCTCTCTTGCCACTCCTATACAACATAGTGTTGGAAGTTCTGGTCAGGGCAATCAGGCAAGAGGAAGAAACAAACGGTATTCAGTTAGGAAAAGAGGGAGTCAAATTGTCCCTGTTTGCAGATGATATGATTGTTTGTTTAGAAAACCCCATCGTCTCAGCCACAACTCTCCCTAAGCTGATAAGCAATTTCAGCAGAATCTCAGGATACAAAATCAATGTGCAAATATCACAAGCATTCCTATAAACCAAAAACAACAAACAGAGAGCAAAATCATGAGTGAACTCCTATTCACAGCTGTTACAAAGAGCAGAAAAGACCTAGGAATCCAACTTACAGGGTATGTGAAGGACTTCTTCAAGGAGAACTACAAACCACCGCTCAATGAAATGAAAGAGGACACAAATAAATGGAAAATATTCCATGCTCATGGATAGGAATAATCAATATTGTGAAAATAGCCATACTGCCCAAGGAAATTTATAGACTCAATGTCATCCAATCAAGTTACCAATTACTTTCTTCACATAATTGGAAAAAAACTACTTTAAAGTTCATATGGAACAAAAAAGAGCCCGCATTGCCAAGACCATCCTAAGCCAAAAGAACAAAGTTGGAGGCATCATGCTACCTGACTTCAAACTATAATACAAGGTTACAGTAAACAAAACAGCATGGTACTGCTACAAAAACAGATATACAGACCAATAGAACAGAACAGAGGCCTCAGAAATAACACCACACATCTACAACCGTGTGATCTTTGATAAATCTGACAAAAACAAGCGATGGGGAAAGAATTCTCTATTTTATAAGTGGTGCTGGGAAAACTGGCTAGCCATATGTAGAAAGTTGAAACTGGTTCCCTTCCTTACACCTTGTATAAAAGTTAATTCAAGATGGATTAAATACTTAAATGTTAGACCTAAAACCATAAAAAACCCTAGAAGAAAACCTAGGTAATACCATTCAGGACATAGGCATGGGCAAGGACTTCATGATTTAAACACCAAAAGCAATGGCAACAAAAGCAAAAATAGACAAACAAAATATAATTAAACTAAAGAGGTTCTGCACAGCAAAAGAAACTACCATCAGAGTGAACAGGCAACCTACAGAACGAGAGAAAATTTTTGCAATCTATCCATCTGACAAAGTGTTAATATCCAGAATCTACAAAGAACTTAAACAAATTTACAAGAAAAAACAAACAACCCCATCAAAAAGTGGGCAAAGGATATGAACACACACTTCTCAAAAGAAGACATTTATGCAGCCAAGAGAAACATGAAAATATACTCATCATCACTGGTCATCAGAGAAATGCAAAACAAAACCACAATGTGATACCATCACACACCAGTTAGAATGGTGATCATTAAAAAGTCAAGAAACAACAGATGCTGGAGGGGATGTGGAGAAATAGGAATGCTTTTACACTGTTGATGAAAGTGTAAACTAGTTGAACCATTGTGGAAGACAGTGTGGCGATTCCTCAAGGATCTAGAACTAGAAATACCATTTGACCCAGCGATCCCAATACTGGGTAGATATCCAAAGGATGATAAATCATGTTACTATAAAGACATATGCACACGTATATTTATTGTTGCACTATGCACAATAGCAAAGACTTGGAACCAAACCAAATGCTCATCAGTGATAGACTGGATTAATAAAATGTGGCACATATACACCATGGAATATTATGCAGCCACAAAAAAGGGTGAGTTCATGTCCTTTGCAGGGACATGGATGCAGCTGGAAACCATCAATCTGCGCAAACTATCACAAGGACAGAAAATCAAACACCACATGTTCTCACTCATAGGTGGGAATTGAACAATGAGAACACTTGGACACAGGGCAGGGAACATCACACCTCGGGGCCTGTCATGGTTTGGGGGTAGAGGGAGGGATAGCATTAGGAGAAATACCTAATGTAAATGACGAGTTGGTGGATGCAGCCAACCAACGTGACACATGTATGCATATGTAACAAACCTTTACATTGTGCACATGTACCCTAGAATTTAAAGTATAATAATAAAAAAAAAATTCTTATTTTTAAACTAAAATTGCCGAACCAAAGAACATGGAAATGTTCAGACTCATTGTTTAAAATATGGAAAATATTAAACAAGCAAATAATAAATTCCCACTATGATATTGTTTGTTTGTCTTTTTCAGTATGTATCAGATTATTTTGAAGAACTTTAATGGATGTATCATCATGTAAATAGAAGCATACAGAAATTATGCTTACTAAAAAAACCCAGAAAACACAGTAGTGCAACAGTAGAAAAAGACACAGCAAAAGAACAGAACAACTTCCTATTATAAGATTCAGTAGTTTGTTTTAAAATTCAAGAATATGTGAATAATTATAATAACAATGAATTGGAAACACTTAAATTTGTATAATAAAGTTGAAACCAAATTTGAATATATCTAGTTTATAATACATACTTGTAGCAATGACCAGCTGAAACGTCCTCTTTGACCTCCTCCTATGAAAAGTTGCATAGATAACCGTCCTACAATAATGAAGAAATAGCATATACTCTTTGCATTCAACTATTTTGTGTTCCAAAACATGGTGGTAAAAGTCATCTGGAAAGTTCTGGAAGGAGTGTCCTATAACCACATGACAACTCTATAGAGAGTGAAATGACAAAGTAGTTTGAGATGGTTACACAAGGACTTGGAGGAGAAATCTCATCAATATTTTAGTCATGGATTTTTAACATCCTCGAATATTTGGCCTTAACTTGACAGCACAAAACACACTGCAGTATATCTAATGAATTTTGTCTGAAACCACTGAGACCAAATTGTCATGTTTTGGTAGACTGAGTCTCAAGTTGTAATTCAGTTTGATCTTGACTTTTGTGGGAAACCTGGGACATGGAAGAAGATGGCAATAATGAGGTTCTGAAAGGATGAAAGTCTAGCATACCTCAGAGGATTAAAGTGTCTTTACAATAAACTTTTCAAGCAAAACCTTTACACAAGAAACAAAACTGTAATCTCCACAATCAGAGCATATTACTTTTTCCTCTCACAGCCAGATAAAATATTTCTCTTTAGTCAATGTTCTAGAATACTTTATTATTACTTTTTTCAAATCATTACGTATGTGTTAGAGAAGAACAGATAAATTGAGGAATTGTACTTACATTTGACCTATTTCCTTTCATTTATTTTACAAAAAATTGTATTTGCCAAGCAGTATAATATTTTAAATATTAGGACAATTTCACAAAAATCACTTTTACACATTTATAAGTGACTGAAGTTTCAGTACCTAAAATGAATCATATTTTTAATTTGTTTATATTCTGTGAAGCTTTGTGTACCAATGTGGCAAATAGGTTATAATTCTCCATTAAAAGAATTGTAGTGTCTTTTTCCATAAAACTCAAGCACTCAGAAAGGTATTTAAAACATTTAGGAACTCACTGAAGAAAATGTTTATATAGTCCACACATAGGGGACATGAAAAAGTTAAGTAGAAAAGCTCCAGGTTACATCTGAGTTGTTGGTAGGGTGCGTGCCCTACAGCTTCATAAAACAACTAATACAGAATCAATTACTTCTGCTCAGTAGGGAAGGCTTGTATCTAGGTAACCTCTAAAGTACTTTCTTCCCACAACTGTTAATGCAGAGCCCTCCCACTACCACTACATACTTGATTATAGACAGGATGTGGAGCAGAGTTAGTACACAATGAATTCATTCCTGTGCATCCAGGAGCTATTGTTGAAATTTTGGTGAAAGTGCCCTGAAAACAAGCAAAACTAATAATTCTACTTTTTATGGATCTTTTCAATAACAGGAAAAGCAGTAAATAGACATTTGGGGTCTGTTAAATAAAGGTTGCACTTTAATCTTTGTTAAAAGATAACAGCTGATTTTTAGTGTAGGTTTCTCATAAAATGAAGATAATTAATATCCACAGTGTATAAAGAATTCCAATAAATCCCTAAAAATAAATCATTCAATAGACAAATATAAAATAATATGACCGAAATACATACAGAAAAATAATTAGGATCAGAAAATAACCATATTAAAGGTACTAAATCTTCTCAGTAATTAGAAAAGTGGTGTGGGAAAAACATGTTGACACAGATACAGTTCTACTCCCATTAAGTATAGCAATAGTAAGACACCAAACAAAATAGTAAGTATTGGAAAGGTTTTGTCTTTGTTTTGTTTTCTTAAATTTTATTTAAAAATTTCAAGAGAGGGTCTTGCTCTGCCTCCCTACCTGAAAGAGTGGTGGCATCATCACAGCTCACTGCAGCTTTGAACTCCTGAGATCAAGCGATCCTCCTGCCTCAGCCTCTGGAGTAGATGGGACTACAGGTGCACACCACAGTGAACACCCTGGAAAGCTTTTGGGAAAATGGAAACTTTAATTCCGTGTTGGTGAGAGAGTAAATTGGAACAACCACTGTGCAGTATATTAGAGATATCTAAAATCATTTAAAATGTTTTAATGTCTGAATCTATTTATAGTCCTAAATATATAACCTAGATAAACTTTTATAAATATGCAGCAGAAAATTTTTATAGGGATGTTGATTGGAACACTCTTTGTAATGAGAAAAAATAAAACAAAAAAATTTAGAAGTTCATTAGATGGAATATGGAAATATGAAGAGAGACCCAGTAAAATAAATTGTAATACAAAAGATGAAATAAAATTCATCTGTGTTAATATAGATGCAAAAACATAAATATAGATAAAGTAATATAAATTATTACTATGTAATATAGATATAAGCTTAAAGAAGAATCTTACAAAATAATAATATATCATTAGATAAATTAATAATACAGTTAGAAAGGAAGGAATGAAAATGAATCAAGGTAAGTTATAAAAAATGTCTTTTATTTTTTCTGTGTACTACAAAATCTGAAAGTAATAGGATAAATAAATAAATAAATAAATATATATATATTCACTAATTTTGACCATTTATGTGATTGTTGGATTATATTCTTTATACTTGTTTCAAAGTTAAAATAGATAATATTTAAAATAATTATAATTAGGATAAATATTGTAACTTGTTGAAGAATGATGAAAATGTGAAGAAAATAAAGTAAATGTGAAGATATTTTTAGTTACGCACATTCACGAATAAAGGGTTCTGGAGAAAGAGAGAGTCAGTGCATGAATAGATAGCTACAATGTTGTAGAAAATAACATCAAAACATCCTCCAAACTATTAAACATTCAATATACACTGTGCATTAGGAAACTAATGTCCTCTATCATTTTACAACTCATCTCTTTGGTCCACCGATGAACAGAACAGATTTTGCATAGTATCAACTGTTAATTAATTAAAATGCTATTTGTTTAACCATAATTACAGCTTTTAAGTCTCTAATATAAAAATGCAATTATGGAGTTACCAAAGAAATATCTTAATCAAATTTTTCTTTGATTTTAGACATTAACACTAAAAATGATTACAATAAGTATATATATTAGAGTAAGGAATACATATGTGTATATTTACTCAATCAAATTATTTGTTCTATTCCATTTCTTTTCTAGGACTTCTGTTAATTATCTTAAGTAAAGGAAGTATTTTAAACTGTCTGAAACATAGCATGCATACTATTTGGTTATTTAATAACATAAATTGTAATCTGAAATGTATAATCCCAGTTTCATGGTAAATTTCAGTTTACCCACAATTTTTGAGACTCAATACTGTGGAGTAAGACAAAGTTTGCTAAATTACATGATATTTGTCTTAATAGAAAAAGAAAATATGCCCTACAATTCCCTTCTTGCTACTAGACACTGTCATTAATTTATGACATGTAAATCTTTGAAGAACAACTGAGCAAGAACACTGTCAACTCTTTTTCTAAATTTGCTGGCTTTTTAAAGCCATCTATTATCTTGATAAAATGACAAAATAAAACATATATAAAGTAGTAAAATGCTTTATTTTACTACCCTGCTGGTCAGCTCACAATAGAGCAATTAAGCAACTAAGGAAATGTGAAAAGACTGGAATTATAGAAAATCAAAGCTGCAGTTAAGAATAGATCTAGAATATATCTCAGCAAATGTAGTAGACAAGGCAAGGTTCCAAAATGTTGTGAGCAGATGCTGGAGAGGATGTGGAGAAATGGGAACACTTTTACACTGTTGGTGGGAGTGTAAATTTGTTCATCCATTGTGGAAGGAGGTGTGACAATTCCTTAAGGATTTAGAACCAGAAGTACCGTTTGATCTGGCAATCCCATTACTGGGTATATACCCAAAGGATTATAAATCATTTTACTATAAAGACAAATGCACACATATGTTTATTGCAGCACTATTTACAATAACAAAGACTTGGAACCAACCCAAATGCCCATCATTGATGAACTGGACAATGAGAACACTTGGACACAGGAAGGAGAACATCACACCCTGGGGCCTATTGTGGGATGGGGGGAAGGGTGAGGGATAGCATTAGGAGATATACCTAATGTAAGTGACAAGTTAATGGGTACAGCACACCAACATGGTACAGGTATACATATGTAACAAACCTGCAGGTTGTGCACATGTGCCCTAGAACATAAAGTATAATTAAAAAAAAAAAAAAAAAAATGAAAATGTGGCGCAAACCAACCATGGAATACTAGGCAGACATAAAAAAGAATGAGTTAATGTCCTTTGCAGGGACAGGGATGAGCTAGAAACCATCATTCTGAGAAAACTATCACAAGGACAAAAAACCAAACATTGGATGTCCTCACTCATAAGTGGGAGTTGAACAAGGAGAACACATGGACACAGGGAGGGAAACATACACTGGGGCCTGTTGGAGGTGTTAGGGCAAGGAGAGGGAGACTATTACAACAAACACCTAATGCATGAGGGTCTTAAAACCTAGATGACGGGTTGATGGGTGCAGCAAACCACTAGGGCACATGTATAACTATGTAACAAACCTGCATGTTCTGCACACATATCCCAGAACTTAAAGTAAAACAACACTAAAAAAAAAAAAAAAAAAAAAAAAAAAAAGTATACTTAAAAAAAAAAAAATGTGAGGCCGGGCATGGTGGCTCACGCCTGTAATCCCAGCACTTTGGGAGGCCAAGGCGGGTGGATCATGAGGTCAGGAGATGGAGACCATCTGGCTAGCATTGTGAAACTCCGTCTCTACTAAAAATACAAAAAAAAAGTAGCTGGGTGTGGGTGCCTGGCGCCTGTAGTCTCAGCTACCTGGGAGGCTGAGGAAGGTGAATGGTGTGAACCTGGGAGGCGGAGATTGCAGTGAGTGGAGATCTCGCCGCTGCACTCCAGCCTGGGCGATAGAGAGTAACTCCGTCTCAGACAAAAAAAAAAAAAAAAAAAAAAAAAAAAAAAGGAGATGTTGGCAACCTCAGGGATGATTTATCAAACACATGGGAAGTCACATTTTAAACCCTTTTTATTTGCATCAGTTCATCTTTTTCCACCTAAAGTTCCTTTGAAAATATGTATTTTCTATACTAGCTTTATTATTTTATCATTTGCTGAGGATCAACTACATCATTCTAGACAACTGAAAAATTATTTTTATAGTACAAAAGACATGTGACAATGTATTTAGTTCAGATATTTTGTCTGGAAAGCAAATAATGAAAATTTACTTTCACATATTTTGATGTTGAGAAGTTTATATCAAAGTGAAATGAAAAACCTCCATATAACTGCATTTTATTAACTATAACCTCAGTTGCCTAGATGCTAAGGATGGAATAGCTGTATCCATCTTTGTAACTTGGTCTAATTTTCTTTTTCATTTGACCATTTTGATACTTAACATCATGTAGGCATTACCAAGGTAGAAAATATTATGATACATGCAGTTTTTACTTATTTTTTTCTGGGAAGTTATTTGCATAGGATAAGGATAGAATAACTTTTATTATTACTATTAAATTAAGCATTAAACCAAGCACACATGGACCGGAAGAAAGGAATTATAGATACAAGGTCTCTATGAGGATGGAGAGTGGGAGGAAGGTGAGAATCACCTGTCAGGAACTATGCTTGTTACCTGTGTGACAAAAATCAATGGTACACCAAAACCCTGTGACACAAAAATTACAAAAAAAAACAAACCTGCACACGTACCCCCGAAAACAAACAAAAAAAAACAAACCTGCACATGTACCCTCGAATCTAAAATAAAAGTTAGAAAAAAATCTTTTAATAAATTATTCTCAATGTGGGCTTAAGAAACATGAGTTGAGAAATATCTTTATATACTGGGAGAGGTTGCGTTTGAAGTCTGTGAAGTTCCGGAAGACCATGTCTGTCTCACACATACTGATCTTTGGAAAAAAATCAAACAAACATTAAACATTGTCTTAAAGTGATTCACTCCTCACTAGAAGTGATAGCTCATGCCATGATTTTTATTTTTTGGATTTTTTATTATTATTTTAATTTTAATAGATTTAAGATTACAAGTGTAGTTTTTTTATATTTTTGTCAACTTTCTCAAAGATGAGTTGGCTGCAGGTATGTGGCTTTATTTCTGGGTTCTCTATTGTCTTACATTGGTCTAGGTATCTAATTTTATATCAGTACCATGCTGTTTTGGTTACTATAGCTTTGTAGTATAATTGAAATTCGGGTATTCAGTTTTATTTCTCTTGCTTTGGATTGTTTTGGCTATTCAGGCTCTTTTTTGGTTTCATATACATTTTAGAATTGTTTTTCTCATTCTGTGAAAAAATGACATCAGTAATTTGATAGCAATTACATTGAATTTGTAGATTACTTTGAGCATTATGTTTATTTTAATGATATTGATTCTTCCTATTCATGAATATGAGATGATTTTCCATTTGTTTATGTCATCTATAATTTCTTTCATCAGTGTTTCGTAGTTCTCCTTGTAGAACTCTTTTACCTACTTGGCTGATTGTATTTATATATACTGGGATATACTAAATATCTTTTTTTTTTAATTTATTGTGATTATGATTTAGTTCTTTATTTGGTTCCCAGCTTTACCATTATTGGGTGTATAGAGATGTTACTAGTTTTTTTTTGTACATTGATTTTGTATCCTAACCCTACTTAAGTAATTTATCAAATGCAAGAGTCTTTGGGAGGGTTCTTCAGTGTTTTCCAGGTGTAAGATCATATCATCAGTGGACAGAAATAATTTAGCTTCCTCTTTTTCCAATTTGGTTGTCTTTAATGTTATTCTCTTGTCTGATTGCCCTGGCTAGGACTTCCATTACTATACTGAATAGGAGTGGTGAAAGTGGGCATAATTTCCTTGTTCTAGTTCTTAGGGAGAACGTTTTCAACTTTCCTGATACTGGTTTTACATCTGTCATACATGGCTTTTATTATTTTGAGGTGTATTCCTTTTTTGTCGAGTTTGGTAAGATTTTCTTTTTTATCATGAAGGATGTGGAATACTATCAAATGCTTTTTCTGCCTCTATTGAGGTGATCATATGGATTTTTAAAAATATATATGTGGTGAATCATGTTTATTAATTTGTATATGGTGAGCCAACCTTGCATTCCTGAATGAAAACCAACTTGATTGTGGTATATTATTGAATTAATGTGGTGTTGGATTTGGTTTGCTAGTATTTTGTTGAGGATTTGTGCAACTGTATTCTTGAGGGATATTGATCTGGAGTTTAATTTTTTGTTGTGTCCTTGCCTGACTTTGGTATCAAAGTGATGGTGGATTCATATAATTAGGGAGAATTCCTTACTCTTCAATTTTTTAGAAGAATTTCAGTAGGATTGACATCACTTCTCCCTTGTACATGTGGTAGAATTGGACTGTGAATCTGCCTGGTGTTGGGCTTTTTTTCTGTTGTTGAAAAACATTTTATTACTGATTCATTTTTACCACTTTTTTTTTTAGTCTGTATGGGATTTCTATTTCCTCCTAGTCTAATCCTGGGAGGTTATATGTCTCCAGAAATTAATCTATTTTCTTTAAATTTTTTAGTTTGTGTGCATATAATTGTTCCTCTTAGTCAATGATGATATTTTGTATTTTTGTTGAATCAGTTGTAATGAAATCTTTATTATTTCTTATTGTGCTTCTTTGAATCTTCTCTCGTTTGAGAGATAGATGCTAGCCATCTATCATTTTTTAATCTTTTCAAAGAACAAACATTTTATTTCATTGAGCTTTGTTTCATTGTTTTGTTCTCCATTTAGTTCTGCTTTGATCTATTTTTTTCTCTTCTGCCAGTTTTGTGTATTGTATTCTTACTTTTCTAGTTTCTTAAAGTTCAATGTTTGATTGTTAATTTGAGATTTTTCTGTCTTTTTGATATGGGGATTTACTACTATAAACTTCCTTTATAGCACTGTTTTTGCTGTATCCCAGAGATTTGAGTATGTTGTTCCTCTATTTTCATTTGTTTCATTTTTTTTTTTTTATTTCCAGCTTAATTTCATCATTGGCCCAACAATCATTTGGGAGCAGGTTACTTAATTTTCAAGTATTTGTATAATTTTGATGGTTTTATTTGTTATAGATGTATAATTTTATTTCACTGTGTCACAAGAAGATATTTGATATGATTCCAGTTTTCTTAAAATTTGTAAAGACTTGCCTTGTGGTATAGCATATGATCAATTTTATAAAATGTTGCACATATAGGTGAGAAAAATATACATTTTATTATTGTAAAGAAGAACCTTCTGTAAATGTCTGTTATGTCCATTTGGTCTAGAGTGCAATTTAAGTCCAGAGTTTCTTCATTGACTTTCTACTTCAGTGATCTGTCTAGTGCTTTCAGTGACATATTGCAGGCCCCCACTATTATTGTATTGCTGTCTATCTCTTTTGTCACTTATAGCATTTTTTTAATCTCACTGCTACAGTGTCAAGGGCACATATATTTGTAATTGTTATATCTTCTTAATGAATGGATCTCTTTATCATTACATAAGGATCATCTTTGTGATTTTACTGTTGTCAATTTAAAGTCTGTTTTATTTGATATAAATATAGCTACTCCTACTCACTTTTGGTTTGGGTTTGCATAGAATATTTTGTCTACTTCTTTGAGTCTGTAAAATTCTTTACCAGCTGGGTGATTTTCTTGTATGTAGCATATTCTTGGATTTTGCTTTCTTATTCATTCTTCAACCCTATAACTTTTAGGGAAGTATTTAGTCCATTTATGTTACGTATGTTTAAAATTAGTATCGGTAAGATAGTTTTTGTTCCCGTCATAATGTTATTATCTAGATGCTTTGTAGTCTTGATTGTGCAATTGTTTTATAAGATTTGTGAGTTTTATACTTTCACATGTTTTATGATGATAAATGTTGCCTTTTGTTTTCATGTTTAGAACTCCTTTGAGGATTTCCTGCACGTCTAGCTTAGTGGTGACAAATTCCCTTGGTATGTAGTTGTCTAGGAAACACTTTATTTCTCAATCATTTTTGCAACTTAGTTTATCAGGATACAAAGTTCTTGGCTGGCATTTATTTATTTATTTTTTTCCATAAAAAGACTAGCAATAAAACCCTAATATTTTCTGCCTTAAAAAGTTTCTTCTGGGAAGTCCACTGTTAGGCTGATGAGATTTCCATTATAAGTGATTAGACACTTCTCTCTTGCTGCTTTTAGGAATTTTTCTTCATGTAAACTTTGAATAGCCTGATATCCATGTGCCTTGGTGAAGCTCATCTTGAAGTATGTCTCCAGGAGTTATCTGAGCTTTTTGTATCTGGATGTCTAGACCTCTATCAAGACCAAGGAAGTTTTCCTGAACTAGTCTCTCAAACAGGATTTTCATACTTTGTATTCTTTCTTATTTCTCTGGAATATGTATTCCTCATAGCTTTAGACAGTTTACGTAATCCCATATTTTTTTGAAAACTTTGTGAATTAAAAAAAATTGTTTCTATTTGATTGGGTTAATTCAAAAGACATGTCCTCTAGCTTTAAAATTATTTCTTCTTTTTTGTCTAGGTTACTGTGAAGGCTTTCAACTGTATTGTGTAATTCCATCAGTAATTTTTTTTATTTTCAGAAATTTTATATTTTTAAAACATAACTACCTCTTTTTTATATTCTTAACTATTTTCCTAATTTATTTGTTAGTTTTCAGCATTCTGTTGGATCCCATTAAGCTTCTTTAAAATCAGTATGTTTCATGCTTTATCTGGTATTTCAAATATTTTATTTTGTTTAGAATCTTTTGCTGGAGAGTTACAGTGATCCCTTGAGGGTGTCATACCACTGTTTTTCATACTTCTAAAGTTGTTTCTCTGACTTATTTGCATCTGGATGAACTTTCTTTCCTTAATTCTAAACTCACTTTCATTTGGATGGAATGATTTCCCCCTAGAGTGTGATTATAATATGTGTTGTGTAGAGTCTTCAGCTTTGTTTCTGGATGCTTTCAATGGCATGTTTCTTGGGTATAAACTGCCTTTGTATGGTGGTTTTCTCAAATGCTGGTTTTAGTGTTGATGTACCGGTATGTGAGCAGACTCACTGCCTCCTGTGGGGCTGGGGTGGCAGCAGTCTCAGAAAGTTTAGCTTGTTCCCTATTAACTTGTGTCAGTGAATTTTTGATTGGATTATGTAGTTCAACCTTCAGGCCAGTAGGTGGTGCTTACAGATAAGAGCTAGCTATTGCTGACACAGATAGGTACATACTTGATCTTTGTTTACCCTGAAAAGCTCTCTGTTGCCTCAGGCAATACGCTGTCCTGTGGAGTGCACTGTGGTTTGAGATTCCTTCACAGTTCCAGTTGGGGGTTGGAGGATGAAGCTGGGCAGGATGGGATTGGGCAGGATTAGCTACATGTCTCAATGGCAGGCATGAGCATGAGCTCAAAGGAAGGCTCTGGGGAGGAATTGCCAAGCATCTGGAGATGTTCCAAAGTGTGGAGTGGCTAAACCTCTGCTGTTCCAAGTTCTCTGTCCAGGGAGTGGGGGTAACCTAAACTCCCAATCTAGAAGAGTGGGAGCTCCAAATGCCTACAGATGTCACAAGGCATAAAGCAGAGAGGTGCCACTGCACCAAGATCTCTGCATCTGAAGGGAGGAGTGACTCAGGCTCCCAATCTAGGCAAGTGGGTGCACTGAGTACTTGGAATTATGCCTGGGCATGGAGTGGAGAGGGTCCCACTTTACCAAGATTTCTGCACAGAGAGGGAAGGGCAACACAGGCTTCTACTCCAGGCATAGCATAATTTTTGAATGTAATCAATTTTATTACTCCACTATTAATTGATTGCTTAACTAGGAATAAATTTGCTATGGTCAATGGTTGTGTAAAAGAATAGAGGCCATCGCTATAACTTTACCTGGTAAGGGCCCTGCAGTCAAGAGGTAAGCCTTCACAATAACATTTTCTTAGCTATACAGTGTAAATGATATATGAAGAAAGAAAAGTTGAGTGTCTTCTGCTCACTTTGCTGCCTTATGTGATATTAACCAACCCATCAGATTCCTGTAAGGCCTAGCATGCTTGCCTGTTTCACTATAGAATCCAAAGTGCCAGTGATTTTTTTTAAAAATGTGTTATCTTATGTTCTTTTATATCTTTCTATAGAACACATTTACCACAGGGAATGTACGCATGTATTTTCATTGTAAATTTTAGGAGCCTGACTAATGACTATCCAGTTCAAAGATACAAGTATTCATGGTCATTTATGGAAATATGTACCTGTCATTTAGTGTGGCTTTAGAATAGACGTATCATTCCTCTATATTGAGTTGGGCATATATTTATTAGTTGAGGCAGGAAAAAACTGTCATGGTCAGGTTTTCCTTTGTAAGTCCCTTCTGTTTTTAAGAGTCACCCTGTATTATTATTATTAAAGTAGTACTGTGAATAAAATTTGGGCTTTGGAGTCAAATGAATTGTAGATTGAATTCTGGTTCTTTTGTTTGCTAGTAGTGAAAACCAGTGCAATTTATGCAATACCCCCACACATTTTCTTAGGGAAAAAATGGAAATAATAATACCAACTCACACAGATAATGCACATAAAGCTTTAGCAGTGCCCTAAATACATAAAAAGAAAAGCCTTACCAAGGACTATCATACCCTTCCTACCTGCCCAAGTAATTTCTTCTTAACTTATATATTATTTCCCTTTCTGGAGTGATAATCTTAACTGCTTTTAGGGGTGTTGGATGATGACTCTTTCTGAGTACTTCCTGCTGAAAAAGGGTGTTGTGTAGGGAATAGCAGCTAGGGTGTCTACTGGGTTGATCTAAGGTCCTTAGAAGAAAGGTGTGTCCATATGTGATTCAGTCTGTAGCACCATTTGGGGTTTGATTGCTTTCAATCATTCAAATGGGTTGTGACACTGGTTTGCCTCCACCAGATGCTGCTGAAACGTTAATATAAAAGTAACATTCTTTTAGAATATGTGGCATTGGATTTTGGTGGCTAGAGTAACTTTAGTGTTAACCTCGGCTAAATCTTTCCTCCACTTATCTATCCCTTCATGACTTCCACAGACCATCTAAGATATGCTTAAACCTTCTGACTTGCCCTAAACATCCCTCTTTTAAACAACCAACTATTCTCTTCAGGAAAATTATTTGCCATATAAGATTCTTTCTTACATAAAACCTCTTTCCTTTATAATCTCCTTAGCATAGCCAGGGTGTGACATATTAGCAAACCCAGTAAGCTATTCTAGCAGACTCAGTGATAGGAGAACTTTTATGCTTCCTTTGTGTTGGTGACTATTATCCTTGCTATAAGGATAATAATTAAGCAAAATATTACAGCAATGGAAACACTCTATCCAACATATCAGTTAGAAGGTGCAACTGTCTAAAGCTCCACTGGAAATAGTAGAGTAACTGTAGCAATTCCTGCATGGGTGATGTAGTAGGTTATTTCTGTCTAAAATTTCACTTGCCAAGACATACAATTTCCCTTTTGGGGTCTATGGAGTTCCCTGGTTTTAATTTGTCAAAGAAACCTCCAGTTTATGGGCATCCTATTCACTTTCATTACCTGGCAGAATTTGCAGGATAATTGCCCAGAACTAGCATATTGATCCAGATATTCGCATTACCCATCCCTTTTTGTTTCTTGCAGGTTTCAGGAGATCAGCACTTAATTCACAGGAATAAGTCTAAAAGGTAGGCAAAAAGTTTAAAAGCAGTTAATGAGTCTAGGATTTAATGACAAATGTATGATAAACTTTAGAACATAATTTCTCTCTCCAGTACTCATTCTTGGTAAAAACACATTATGATAGGACTTGGTTGTTTGTATAATAAAATTAAGTCTTATACTTGGCCTTATTATTAGCTTAAAGTGCAACAAGAATGGTTATTTCTACATAGGCCTTTTGGATTGCCTTTGATGGAACGCTGTTTTACGAGGAATCTCAGATAAGACTTCTTACAGTTGAGCCCATCATGGATTTTTATACTCAAATAAATGTGATTTGGGAGATCTTTTTCTCTTAAGATTCCAAGATAAACTTTGAGATCCTAGACCTGTTAGAAAGTGACATTCTTTTCTGACCACAGGTTAGGAACCCTGTATGGGAACTGTGTAGACTAGGTAAGAGGCCAGGTGACACCATGGGTCATTTGTCAGCTCTGCAAGTCAAAATTAACTCCTTAAATGGAAGCATACCCTTCCAGTCAAAGCCTTGATGAAATGACCATTTTTTTCTAATTGTGTCCTGTTGAAAAAAAAAGGATTCTTATTATACTGATGGAAACAGCTATATTGCCATAAGTTAAAAGTGCTTACTGATAGTTTCCAAATTCTAGAGGAACTAAGTAGAGAGAAATAAATATGCTCTAGGCAGTATAACTTAACTTACTTAGTTACTTACTTAGTTATTAATGGTCATAGATAATTCAAAATAAATTTCCTTGACTCTGAAAAACAAAACAAAGGTCAGTAACATTCCAAGAAAAAGTTTAAAAAGATTGTCTTAATTTTTTGAGTGCAGTCTATTTAGTTAACTCTTGTTTTTCTTGACATTTGTGAATATTTCAGTTCTTCATGAGTCCCATACAATATTTTTCTATTCCAGTGTTACAATCTTCAAAGCGATTAAAAACCTGCATTTGAGAACACCTATAAAAGTCTTTAATATAGCTTGATTATAACCCATCTTTTGAGAAGGAACAGAGCAAGACAAAAATTGTCTGTGAGTGACAAAATTTCCAGGGTATTTACAGTTAAGAACATGACTGATAGAAAAAATTAGTTATCTTCATGACTTACAATAACTTTACTCTTAACTATGATTGATCGCATATAATAGTCATTAGAATTTTAGAAATTCCATACAATTTAGAAACATATATTAGTATTTTTCACCAAAATATAACTTAAAGAAGATTGGGCATCATTTTGATAATCTTATGTGACTAAACATGTCAAATAATCCTGATCACCTCTTTTCTGAATGTTTTAGGGGCCTTCTGAACTATTCAGAAAGCCAGGCATCAAGAAAGACAATTTTGAAACTTGACATTTGATTTTGGGATGCCTGCTAAATGTTAGAGGTTTAAAACACATGATGTTATAAAATGTAATTCCAAATTGCCATCTGTTATTTATTTTTTTCAAAATGATGACTCAAAAGGCAAAAACGTTTCATTAGCCTTTACTATTAGATAAAAATCCTATTTAAAGTCAAGTTTTACCCTGGTATTGGTTTATTAATGTGAACTCTAATTTGTTTAAATGGAATCTTATAGACTATTCCATGTAATCTTAACTAATTTGACTATAAAGTGAAATCCTTTTTTTTTTTTTTTTTTTTTTTGAGACGGAGTCTCGCTCTGTCGCCCAGGCTGGAGTGCAGTGGCCCGATCTCAGCTCACTGCAAGCTCCGCCTCCCGGGTTCCCGCCATTCTCCTGCCTCAGCCTCCGAAGTAGCTGGGACTACAGGCGCTCGCCACCTCGCCCGGCTAGTTTTTTGCATTTTCTTTTAGTAGAGACGGGGTTTCACTGTGTTAGCCAGGATGGTCTCGATCTCCTGACCTCGTGATCTGCCCGTCTAGGCCTCCCAAAGTGCTGGGATTACAGGCTTGAGCCACCGCGCCCGGCCATGAAGTGAAATCTTTACAAACCTTGTATAACCCTTTTGCTAAAGGGCAGATTACCATCTCAAGACAACCTTGCTGTGCTTTTATTTCAATGCTCAACTTATGACAAGACCATATAATACCCTTTTGATTTTAGTTAATGCTCACGCATTTTTGCAAGGTTAATTGGTAAAATCTTTCTGTAACTTGCTTAAACCTCTAGCTCTATCTTATAAAATTTAACCTAATCCCTCATCCCTGGGCAAAATGTATATTTCTATGCTTTCTTATAATCTTTTACTAAGGACTCATTTCACTCTTTTCATATGTCTTGTATATATATACTGTTCAGTGATCTCAAATACATGTTGCACTGTTAACTCTTAGCAACTTTTAGTTTTGGTGAAAAATCTGGTTAATAAGGAATTTTCATTATATACCTGGTGTGGAGCCTGGGACCCAGACAGAAGTACAGATAAATTATGACTCTTTCCAGTATCTAACCCCACATGCCCCAAGTCTTAGGTATCTGTAAAGCAGGCAGTATACAACCTTGGAACATTTAGCAAGCCTAGTATCTAAGTTGTATAATTTAGACCACCTATTTGCATTTTGATTATACTTGCATTTTACCAATAATCCTTAAGACTAATTTTATTTCTTAAAGACTAAAGTCATGTGAATTAAAAACATTTGATTTAAGTGCTTATTTTTCTGTAAGCCAATCAATTCGAGTTCCTTTTAGAGACATTATACATAACACATATATAGCAACACAAACAGACAGAAGATTCAACACTTGCAAGATTTTCATTTGCCAGTTTCTTAATTGAATTACTGGCTTCAAGATAGAGCCTTTGGAGGAATAGGGCCAGGTAGCATGCATTTTTAGGGCTTAGTTATATAGATCCCTAAAATTAAAGATTCCTTTTTATACTGGCTTTTGGATCCCCAAAAGTAGGGAGATACTATGGGAGAACACAGTGCAGTGCTTCTACCACGTATGTCATTGAAAGGCAACCTGAAGCCAATCGGCTAATTTTGTAATCAGCCCATCCCTCATGGGACTCTCATCTCTCAGAGGGGGGTGGGGCTGTTTTAATATCTTTTAGATGGCCAACCAGCATGCTTCCCTGATTTATAACTACTCTTAGTTATCCCTTAAAGTGTATTTTCTACCTAGTTATGACACACCAGAGCTCTTTCATACTATGAAGTAACTTGATAACTCCAAAACTCAAAATGGTCCTATAACACAACGCAAAACAGAACAGAGCCTTTGATTCTGAGAAGCAAATATCTATTTTTAATTCCTGGGATTTTATGGGAGAAACAGATTTTTTTTTTTTTCTTCCCAAAACAGGATCTGTGGCACCTCCTCTGTTTTTCCCAAGGAGTTCCATGCTAACAGAAGTTACCTTAAGACCTCTCATGCATGCATTAACGGTGGCAAGACAAAAAAAAAAAAAAAAAAAAAAAAAAAAAAAAAAAAAAAAATTGAGAAAAATAATTCAGTCAACTGAGAAGAAAAAAAGATCCAAGAAGAGAAAAACATAAAAGCCTTTTCAATATACCTAAAACTTGAGTATTCACTTTTAATTAAGCTGAGCACTCTTTAAGAAAATCCTTTTAAATCCCTTTTTACTAGACTTTAGCCATGCTAGCAGTTAAGATTTTCAGCTTTTGAACTTTACAAAAACTAACCTCACAAGAGAAACCAATAAGCCTTAATTAGGTTATGATTTAACCACCACTGTCTGAGGTATTTTAAAAGGGTTGATAGGCAGCTTTTGAAACCATCATTGCAATATTGTGACTGAGATAATGAAACAGATCCAACCCAACCAAATTCATTTTATTTCCAGCTCCAATCTGTCCTTGCTTATCCCTTTTGCCAGTTTACGTAGGAATCAAAAGATTGAGTGATAAACAAACAAACAATAACAACAACAACAAAAAACTTTTACCCTTTTGCCAGCATGTCAGGCTTCTGGGTTCCCTTCTCCCTAGCTCTACTCTAAGCCAAGCATTTTAAGGTTTGGGGAAATTAACTTTTCCCAGGTTGGAAGATCATTACAAAAGAGCCATTTTAAACTGTTAAAGAAGAAAAAACATCATAGAAAAGTCTGTGGGTTCCAGTTAGGGTTTTCAAGAGGTATTGCCTCTGGTCCTATTGCTAATGGTGTTTTCCCTATTTCTTTGCTCTCCCTATTTCTTCTTTTCCTTTCAGGCCTACTATAAGAGACAGATTGCTCATCTCTGAATTTCTCTGCTGCCTGCAGATCTGCCTGCTTCTCAGCTGAAGTTAGGATGTGACTTAGGAGAAGTATAACATGCCTCCATAAGAGGTGAAATACCTGAATTAAATTTTGGAAAGCTTCTATGTACCTATCAGGGTCATTAGAAAATCGGACTAAGTCTCCCTTTATTTACCTAAGGTTCTTTAATGAGAAGGGAGCTTGAATGGGCCCCAAACAAGCGGGACCCTCATCTAGTTTCCTTGGAAGTTGCTTCTCTAATTTTGGGGAATTATTCTCTTTGGTCCTGCCCTATATGATTGCTAAAAGGACTGGGTTGATTTTGTAACACTTGAAAAGGTCTAGTAAAAATGTCATGTCCTAGTGCAAAAAAAAAAAAAAAAAAAAAAAAAAAAGCTGACTTTTCTTCAATGTCCCAGGGTCAAAGGAGTCCTTATGCTTCATAATGCACTCCCAGAAAGTACAGACTGAAGATGGCATCATCTAGAAAGATAAGTGAGAAAAAGGCATCCCTTTAGTCTCCTTACTTGTGGTGTGACCCAGGGTAGATAGGAAGACAGAAGAGGCATCCCCCCTGCTGTTTTCCCTCCATGGTTCCTGGGTCCTGGCCTCTTGTTGAATGTGCCACTCATGCTTGCAGGCATGGCCCCCAGCCATGGAACTAGAGACACTAAGCGACTGGGGCTATTCACGCTCATCCACGTGGCTCTGGTCCTCTGCCTGTGATTTCCCTTTGACTTCCTAGACTTGTGTGACCTTCCTGGCTCCCTAAAAAATGGATCTCAAGAAAAACTATGTAATAGTTGGGAAAGGGCTCTTTAGCAAATGATTCATACTAGATTGAACTCTCTATCCTCCTTCTATGCCCTGTGCTGAAGTGTTTACCCTTAGAGATGTTTCCAGTTAGCCTCCAAATTGAGTACCACTCTAGTTAAAGGCAGAATGGGTGCCTTAAAAGAACTTAGAAACCAAATGGACATTTTCTTGCTGATGGGACAGTATCAAGACTAAAATTTGGCTTTGGAGGATATTTTACTCCTAATTGTTGAAGACAGAATTTTCTCGTTTACAGAAGCAGCATGAAGCCTGGTTTCCAGTAGAAATGTGCCAAAAGGGGAGAGAAATTTGAAGCTGGGGTATTTTGTTAAAGGACCGACAATGTTCCTCATGGAGAGGATCCCTATTCCACTAGGTGGCACGGTTAGCCTTAAGACACCATGTGCTCTCCAGACGGTGGGCAGAGTTACCTTGACATGCCATGTGCTCTCCAGGTCAAGGGCTGAGAAGGAGAGATGCTCACTGTGGCAGGGGGAATCCTCTGTTTCTAGAAATTCACAAAGAATTTCCCTTGAGCTATATATCCAGTTACAACATTCCCTGAACTTGCCAGACAAGATTACTTCCCTGAACTGTAAAACTTCCCACACATTTCATACACAGAGAGGATAAGAGATATGATGGTCACAATCAGGAAAGGAAGAAATTACTATAGGAAAGTTGGAGATCCTGTTGCTGACACCCCATTGGGATAGTCGGAGGCTCAGGTCAGTCTAGAAGTCTTTGGATAACACTGGGGGTAGTCTCAGCCTGTAAACCTCAGTTGCCCCAGGACTTCTTCCAGCCTCACACAATGGGTAAGTCCTCCATGAAAGGCCTGAAATGGAGGTCGAGAGCCTTGAAATGAAGAGACAAAGTTGGTGTCCACTCCTCTACTCACTGTTTCGATGAATGTTGTACCTTGGTATATTGAATGTGCCCCCCATCATAAAGCAGCTATACTATCTGGGATATATACCCTGCGTTATGCTGTCACATGCTGAGAAAGAATTCAGGACATGGACACATGTGGGTGGATTAGGGAGTGGAAAGTTTAATAGACAGAAGAAAGGAGAGAGGAGAGCTGCTCCTTGCAAGAAAGATCGAGAGACAGACGTCCAAAAAAAAAAAAAAAAAAAAAAAAAAAAAAGGGAGGCAGTGGGCTGTAGAAGATTTTGTAAGCCTGGACAAGGTGATGTCTGATTTACACGGGGCTCACAGATTGGTTTGATCAGGTATGATGTCTACATAGTGTGTGGAGAAGGCTGGTCATCTTATTATGCAAATGGACTTTCCAGTTGATCAGTGCCATCTGTCTGCTTCTTACTGTATATGTGGCCAACAAAGAGAAGGGAGGATGGAGTGACCATCTTGAACATGATTGGCACAACTGCTGGTATCTATGTGTACAGCTCGATTTTATAGGCTGCTCTTTAATGGTTAGAAAGAAATATAATTTGGGACTACTTTTTATTAAAAAGAAAAGCCTTACTGAGGACTCCTACACCCTTACTATCTGTCTAAGTAATTTCTTCTCAATTCCTATATCAATATCACAACCTACCACTGTTACAGTAGGTAGCTGAGTAGGGTTACCTACTATAGTCCTACTCATGCCCTGCATGAGCAGGGCAGGAGATGGCTACCCCCACCCCACTGGGAATGTCAGGCCACCATCAGATGATGGTCAGGCAGTTATCACACTGCTTCTCTAAAATAATAACTGTTCACAGCCAGTGACAGGAAAAGGTAGTTTCCCAATAGATAAAAACGCCTGAAACTGGTGATTGGCAGCTTCCCAATAAAACCTCAGAAACTGGGCGACTGGGCTCAATCATGCTCATTAAGAGGCAAAATGGCAGGGTTTAACTGGTATATGACCTTCTGGGGACATTCCACTGGAAAAGGAGGCAAGATGCTGGAAGTAGGTCACTATATGAAACTCTAGGTCCAGGGTCAAACAGGGCAGTTGACCTCCAACATGCCCTCTTGGCCCTCTTCCAAGTGTATTATATTTTACTTTCTTTTCATTCATGCCCTAAAACTTTTTAATAAACTTTTACTCTTGCCCTAAAATTTGCCTCCGTCTCCTCTACTGCCTTATGCTTCTCAGTCAAATCCTTTCTTCTGAGGAAGCAAGAATTGAGGTTGCTGCAGACCCATATGGATTCACTACCAGTAACTCAGATACCTGTCAGAGATAACACTACCAGGATTTCCCAATCTTTTGGTTTCCCTTGGCCACATTGGAAGAAGAATTCTCTTGAGCCACATATAAAATTCACTAACACTAATAATAACTAATGAACTAAAAAGAACAAGACAAAATGCAAAAAAAAAAATATGTTTTAAGAAAGTTTACAAATACGTGTTAAGCTGCATTTAAAGCCACTGTCCTGGGTCACATGCAGCCTTTGAGCCTCAAGTTGGACAAGCTTGGCCTGTCACTATGCAATGTTAATAATTCAACCAATATTTATTAAATACCTATTTACCAAGTCAAATGCTAGCTTTGTGAATCAGGAGACACAGATGCCACACTGACAAAACATAAAGCCTGAAGCAATACTTATAGTGTACCATTAAAATAATTTCTAACCCTAATGTGAATACTGATTGCTTTCAGGAATAAAAAATAATAATACTGTGCTACAAATTACCATTATTCTGAACACTCAATAGAGCAGTGATTCTGAAAGTGTGGGCTATGGGTTAACATACAACCATAAACTGTCATCGCAACTAACCTGCATAAATTTTGAGTATGGAATTAGAAATTTTAATGGTAATTTGACAGAGTATGTTATCTCTGTTGCATCCAATAACATGGACTTATACTTCTATATCTTTGCTTTGAATTTTTTTTTTTTAATAAAATCTGACCTTTCTCTCAGGTTGTGAAATACTGTAATATAGTCTTGCTACTTAAAGTGCAGTGTTAGGAGAAACAGTTTTGGTATAACCTGAGAGATTATTAGAAATTTAGAAATTCAGGTCCCAATGCAGACCAACTGAGTTAAAATCTATACTTTCAGAATATCCCCATGTAATTAGTATTGTGAACCTCAAAAATCTAAGACAGGTCTCATTCAATTTAGAATGTTTATTTTTTCAAGATTAAGGATACATCTGTGACACTGTCTCAGGAGGTCCAGATGACATATGCCCAAGGTGGTTGGGGCACAGCTTGGCTTTATACATTTTTGGAAGACATGAGACATCAATTGACATATGTAAGATGTTCACTGGTTTTGTCTGGAAAGGCGAGACAATTCAAAGCAGGGAGGGGCTTCCAGGTCGTAGGTAGATAAGAGACAAACGATTGCATTCCTTTGAGTTTCTGATTAGCCTTTCCAAAGGAAGCAATTAGATTAGGAATTTCCTTGTGGACAAATTGTAAGGATAGTATGTAGCATTTTTATTTGTACCTATCTTTTTTAGGAACAGAATGAGAGGCAGGTTTGCCCTCCACAGTTTTCAGCTTGACTTTTCTGTTTATTTGGCTTAGAGATTCTGGGGTCTTGAGATATATTTTCCTTTCACAGTAGGTACATTAAATTTTAACAGTCTATGAATATGATGTATGTATCTTTCATCCCTGAAAATATCTTTGTGCTCCTTTGTAATCACTCCACCCTGCTGCAGAACTCCACTGCCACATCTCTAGGCAAGAGTAGGGATAACAGCAGTAACCCCTTTGGTTACTTCAGTTTGCATTTACCAGCATTTATAAAATAAAATTGTACATGTTGCATGATCTTTATTCTGGTTTATTTCACTAGACATAATTTCTTTGTAATTTATGCTTGTCATTCTATATATAGATAATAAATTTGTTTTTATTGCTGAGTAGTATTCTATTATATGAATATACCACAATTTAGCCATTTCCATTAAAGGTCATTTGGTTTGTTTTCAGATTATTAGTTACTATTAGTGTGCATATAATTAGTATGCATTAGTTGTTATTAGTCTGCAATAGTATACAAGTATGCATTTTAATTGCATATTTATTTTTAAATCAAATATTATATAATTATCTTTAATATTCAATTATCTTATTTTGGTAAATATACATAATATAGAACTTAGTAGTGTATGTTTTTAAGTGTACAATTCAACGGCATCAAATACATTCATATTGTTTTGCCACCATTGCCACTATTGCTCTCCAATACTTTTTAGTCATCCTAAGCTAAAACTCCATTCCCATCAAATAATAATTCTAATTATTATTTGTCCCCAGGTTCTGGGGACAAACCATTCTTCTATTTTCTATTTTAATTTGTCTATCATATTTTAGGCACCTCTTACGACTAGAAGTATACAGTAGTTATCCTTTTGTATCTGTCTTGATTAGCATGATATAGTCAAAGTTCATTGATGCAACATGTATCAGAATTTTATTTTTTGTTAAAGCTAAATAGAGATTGTGTGTGTATATATATATATATATATGTTTTAGATATGTTTAGATGTCACCTTTTAGTGCACAAATTATGAATTTTTATAAAGTTCATTTTTTGTTGCATGTGCTTTTGATGTCATATCCTAAAAATCTGTGCCAAATTAAACATCTCAAAGCTGTTTCCCTATGTGTTTCCTTCAAAGAGTATTAGAAATTCAACATTTACATTTAAGTCTTCAACACATTTAATTTTTGTATAAAGAAAAAGTTCAATTCAATTCCTTTGCATGTGGATATTCACTTTTTACAGTATCATTTGTTAGGAAAAAAAATTTCCTTGTCCTATTGAATGTTCATGGCACCCTTGTCAGAAATCAATTGACCATATGTATGAGGGTTTACTTTTGTCCTATTTTATATCATAGACCTATGTCTATCCTTGTGCAAATATCACATGGCTTTGATTACTGTAAGTTTGTATTAAGTTTTAAAATTAGAAAATGTGAGTACTCCACATTTGCTCTTCTATTTCAAGATAATTTTGGATATTGGGGTCCCTTATTCCATACAAATTTTAGAATTAACTCTTTATTATTTTTTCAAAATTATCATGAATTGGTCAAGAGTAACAATAAACAAATAAAATTTTCTGTCTGGGCACAGTGGCTCACGCCTGTAATCCCAGTACTTTGGGAGGCCGAGGAGGGTAGATCATGAGGTCAGGAATTCAACACCAGCATGGCCAGCATGGTGAAACCCCGTCTCTACTAAAAATACAAAATTTAGCCGGGCATGGTGGTGGGCGATAGTTATCCCAGAACTCAGGAGGCTGAGGTAGATAATTGCTTGAACCCGGGAGGCAGAGGTTGCAGTGAGCTGAGATCGTGCCACTGCCCTCCAGCCTCGGCAGCAGAGCGAGGCCCTGTCTAAAAAAATAAAAAATATTAATAATGAATTTTCTTGGATATTGAAACTGCAGTTACATTTCAAAAAAATCAATGAAGTAAAGAAGAAAGATGTCTAAACTGGCTGAGTGCAGTGGCTCCCGTCTGTAATCCCAGCACTCTGGGAGGCTAAGGCGGGCGAATTGCTTGAGGTCAGGAGTTGGAGACAAGCCTGGCCAACATGGTGAAATCCCATCTCTACCAAAAAACAAAAACATAACAAAAATTAGCCAGCTGTGGTGACGCACGCCTGTAGTCCCCACTACTTAGGAGGGTGAGGTGGGAGAATCTCTTGAACCCAAGAGGTGGAGGTTGCAGTGAACTGAGATCATGCCACTGCACTCCAGCTTGGGTGACAGAGCAACACTCTGTCTCAAAAACAAATAAGCAAACAAACACACACAAAAAATGTCTAAACTGGTTAGAATTGTAGTACAACAGATGGGAGGTAAGAGTAATAAAAAAATCACTTTACTTGGTAAATTCTAGTAAAATAGCTTTTCCTCTTTTCTGCATATGCTCTGTGGTCTGCCACTTTGAAACTTTGCTACAAAGAGAGGAAAAATAAGTAAGGACTGAATTCATAAAATTTGTTATGTTGATTGTAAAGTACTTTAAAATGTAGACCCTTCCTTATGATAGCTAGGTCATATTTGCATTTGAGCAAATAAATATACAGAATGCAGCACACTCTAGAAATTACCAACTTTTCTAGCATCATACATTATCCACTGCTCATGTATTTCTGTGTCATTGAGTAATATAATTACTATACTGGATGTTCTTTATTTTCTGCGAAGTTGTTCTTCATGTCCTGCCTTGCAATGCAGTTGAAAATATGTTGAGACATTGAAAAACGCTCAGTGAAAAATCAACACCTCTCAGCTTGCTTATTTTTAAGGACAAATAAAAATATGTCTTTGATAATATGATTTCAACCTGTATGAATTAGGCCATGCTGATTATACAAATGGGCTATATTTTTATTATAAAATACAGAGAATGATTAAGCAAATTAAAAATTAGAAACAAAAATATAAAGGTTAATATGTCAGTGAAATATATTTTTGTTCTTTCAGTCAACAGTTTTCTGTGTAATCTTATATCTTATAGTAACTATTCTACCTATTTTATTTAGAAAATGTACTTTCTATAATATTAAGTTGAATCATTTAAATTTGCTTTCATAATGAAAACTCATAATGTTGAGGTTGTATTAAACAGTAAGTTTGTGAAGTTTAGAATTCAGTCAGATATGTCCATAAACTATTTAAAACAGATACATTGTCAGTAAACATCTAACAATTATTTTCTCAATTTTTGAAAAATTTAGTATCTGTCAACAAAGAAGAAAAATAAATGTTTGGACCCTTAAACCTAATTTCCTCTTTCAGTTTTCTTTCTATTCTTCTGAAACATTGACATTATAGCCTCATATCACCTTCCTCCTTGTGAAATAAACACGAAGAAATCATGTTTCATCAAAAAATTAAACTGTGGGTAAGTTTCAAGAATAGAAACATGTTAAATACAGCATAGCCAGTATTTTCAGTGCAATAACATTTCTTAAATTAAACTTTGATACGTTTTATATCCTATTGCTGCAGACAGCTTAATTTAGCTATAATTTCTATTGCTTTAGAGAAAATAGATAAAATATTCTGTTTTAGAATTTATGAATAAACATTGATATATAAAATTACAAAAAGCACTCTACTCACCTACCTATCTATCACCAGGGTACCTCCTGTTTTATACCTTGCTAAAGACAACATTAACATGGAGAATTCAACTCTAGTAATCCTCTGCTGTACCTTGATTTCAGAAGTAATTATTTCATTGCTCGATGCTACCTTGTCTCTGGTTCTGGCGTAAATTTCTTTCTAATTACAAAATGTGCTCCATAGTTTTTTTAGGATGTGTTGCCAAAATTTGGGCTGAATGCATTGTTAATGAATCCTGTACTGTTTTCACATCAGTGGGCCTGCAACTCTTCAGCCTTGGATAAGAAGTGTATATGTATACCTTCTTTGCTGGCAGATGAACAGCTGCTTCAGATGTTCAATGGCTGCAGTTATAGCAGTAAGAAATAATGCTAGGTTTTTCTTCCTCCTAGAGTCATTATTGACTCAGATATTGTTACTTAGAATGTCAGCTGTTAGGATCTCAGGTTTATAGAGGAAATGGCAAGAAACCAAAACAACAAACAAAGGACAGTCTATTGAAAGAATTAAAGTATGTTGAGTTAAAATTTATTTACATTTCACTGAATTTTTCCCAGTGTAGAAGGCATCTTAATAGTCAATGAGATCATAGACCAAGAATTACTAAAACATCCTAATAAGGAAGAATTTAAATCTAACAAAATTATCAAAGAAACGTTTTTAAGTGACATATGCTGATTCTAATAAAAGAGTAACAAAAATGAATAGATGCACAGAAAATACTATTTTTAGTGTAGGTATATGAAGACATCATAGAGATTCATTTGAACAAATCTTTGTCTGGTTAAGAGCAGGGGAAATGAATCCCGGGTGTTAGGAAGACCATGTACTGATATACAGTCCATTCTGCTATAGCACATTCTTGCAATATTAATTAGCTCATGAGTGATAGACGAGGGAAATTTGTCAGCATAACACAGAAGTTATGTTTCTCACATCAAGAAACAACAAGTGATAATGAGTCTCTAACCCAGTAAAATTCTCCAGGGCCAGGACATTCATACTTATCCTATTTTTCCTCTTGGCCAGGATTGGTCATATACCAGCTGTAGGGAGTCTTACCAAAATCTTACATATTTTTTTCTGAATGTTGCTATTGTCTCCACAACTCAAAGAAATGAATTCTTTTTTAATACTCTTTTCATCAAGCTACTGTCACCTTTTTAAATGAAATTATTATATTTACTTCTGCTTTATTTATTGATAATTGTACCTTACCTTTTTTTCTATCAATATTTTATTAGAATTAAGTTGCTTGGGCTAGTATTCTGATTATTAATGGCACACATTTTGAATGGGCTATTCCAACTTTTCATCTTATTGTTTTTAGATATAATTCTGGGAGATTTTGAGGAATAAATATGTTGTATTACTACAGATACCACAATATGGTATGTTGGGTAAGTGTGAATAGCCCATTACAGCCAGGATATTTGTTTGCACATGTATATTACCTAATTAATATAGTCCTTGACCATGCAGAAGATGGGTTAAGAATCAAATAAATTATATGTAAAAAGACTAATCAAGAGGCCTTTGTAGTGTAAATAAAATTGTAGAGGAGGAAAAGCAGCAGTGCCAAAGACCAACTATGTTTAAGAGGTTTTATTATTTTGTATTATTTAGAATCAGCAAATATTTGATAATTAATTGAATTTAGATGGGTGTGATGGTGGAAGGAAGAGCAGAGACTGGACACTTGCAAGGATCAAATTTGCATGTTTAAGTGTTTGAAATATATATATAGATAGAGACTATAAAAGAGAGGGAAGTTGAAGAATGACAAGATTTCAGGTCAATGTATCCAAGCATATATAGACTTCCTCTATTTAGCAGTCCTAAAGAAATTTAAAAAGGAACCTGAAATGTGCATTGTTTTCAGTTTCCAGGTAAGACAGTCAGAATTGGAAATGTAAACTTCTTTATTTTAGCTTACATATAATTCCATAACCACAGCTTTGTGCTAACACTGAATAAATGTTGTAAGGATTAAATTCAGGCTTACTGAAATTGATTATCCATGTTTTTAAACATAAGTTAATAGACTTAAAACTCTTGAACATAACATGAACTAATGAACATGAACTAATCAGTACTAAACTAGAACATAAATGTAATCTGGTTAAACATACTGTATGGCATAGTGGCCATTCTCTCATTATCCATACATACAATAGATTTGCAAGTAAGCTTCAAAATGGATAAATTTGAGAGATTTTTGCTAGTATTAACAAGAATATATTTTATCTTAATACAAAATGGGCTACTCAGTTGTCTTAAAATTGTGCATAAATAATTTAAAATAATATGTAAATTGCCAGGTCAATTTATGTGATACAGTCATTTCAATATATGTCTCTAAGGATACTAGTTTCATAGGGAACCAGAAGTGTAGATCATTAATGGGCTAATGTAATTCTGGAAGAATTAGCTCTTAAGGGGATATGGGATTTATATCAACTCTAGCTAGAAAGAGCATAATAAAAATAAAGAAATTTATCATTTCAGAATAACTTCAAGGCAGAAAGAGATGTTCAAACTGGAAACCAAATAAAACCTAAACCAATTACCTGCCTTTACAAACACAGCTATACAGGATTACAGATGCAGAATTTCATATTACTCACACAATCTGTGTTTCCCTAACTGTCTCTTTTACATTTTTGTCATCAACCCAGTGAAACATAAAGATAGATTGATATGCTAAGTTCATGTGCAAATATCTATATATATATATACACACACATAAGTATATACACACACAAACATACATTCATATATATACAGATATTAGCATTATTTGATTAATATAAACATCAAGGCACCTGTAAAGAGAGTATAAAGTTTCAATATATTCATTTTACTTTGTCTGATTTACTTGGGTTGTTGTTAGGCATGGGTCAACTAGTGCTGAAGTAGCTGAGTACAAATTAAATGTGCATGTGTGTGATTATTTGGGCCATTCTCTAGACTGGCTTGAAGGTGAACTAAAAGAAACCCTTTAGCCTATTTCCTGTTGCTTTTCTGAGAAAACATCCAAATCCTGCTATCACTCATAGTAAGAAGCCACGCATCCTCTCTGACTTATTTTATCCTAGAAAACTTTAACATTTTGAAACAGACAAAAATTTAACCTACCCTAACACACAGACTTCTTGTTTGTGTGCTCTGTGTACCACTGCCCCAGAATGCAATCCAGAGAATAAAATACAGAACAACATGGACATATATATTGTCAAATGAACCCCAATTAAAACTTACAGAAATTCTAAGATACCCAGAAGTAAATTCTCACTTGTAGTAACCTTTAAGACAGTCATAAACAATGGGATTATTTTGTTATTATGTCTTCAAAACTAGGAGAGCCATCAAAGACACCTGCTAATTCTCCCTTTGCCCTACCCTGTCCTTGGTTTCACTGGGCATATAGTAACCAAAAGGATGAAAATAAGAACCAGTCCTGATGCCCTTTTCTCATTTGTTGGGAATCCTTAATTTACACTTTGGAGAAATGTTGCAAGAGTAATATTTGTAGCATTAAACTTGGGGTAAGCTGCATGAGGGGGGATACACAATTTTATTCTTTCAAACTTCACTCTATAATCCATTGTGTGCACCTCTTGCCTTGACCATAAGCATCATTGCTACTAAATGTTATTATGCCTTCTAAAGTTAGTGTTCAAGACAGTCTATAAATCACATTATAAAGACAATAAAGAAAAATAATATTTTAAAGTTGCTTGTGTATGTGTGCCTGGGTAGTGACAAACACCACATTTTCTAAGTTCTTCTAATTTGAAAAAAAAATCTTCCAAGAAGAAACGGGAAAATATAATCTTTTATTTTCTTTTAAAACTTGTATTTTGATATCTTTATTAAAATAACAACCCAGCACCCATTTACATCATCAAATCATCTTTGAAACTTGACAATGTTTTTAAAGTGTCACCATTTTTGAGTCTCTCCTCAACATTTGATATTTGTACCTTTCGTTTTCAGATATAATTCAACTAAACAAAGCAATGAGAATAATATTATTTCCATTTTTCTTGTATCTATATTTTATAAAAAAGTGTCTAAATTATTATTGTGAGATTATGAACAAAGATGCTTTCAATTTCCAAACACTGCACTATTACACAGAACCTAGACTGAGAGTTTTATTTACATGCATTTTAGTAGGTTGTCATTAATTTTATTCATTACTTTTCTAATAGTAAATATTACAGTCTAATTATAAAATTCCGAATGCCTAAATTCTTATGTCTCTATGTTTTTAACAGGCTCTGAGTTTAAACTAGTCTTTAGATATAAGGTGTGAATATTTTTCAGATTGACTCTTGAAATATTCCCCAACCAGTGAATAAACCAACTTGAATTAGGAATGAAAAAACATCTCTTCAGATCAACCAATTTGCTACTAAAATGTATTCTATGATAAGAGTAAATCATCTTTAAGATAATAACCATAGTTAAGAAGCATACTTGAGAAAAAAAAGAGCTATCCCATTTTTTCTTTCAAAGTTTGAATCAAAGCTAAATGTCTTCTGAAATACGAGGCATTCTGCCAAACTCCTCAGGGACTGTCTTCTGCAGTTACTATCACATGCAAATGACCACTTTCTTATATAGCATGTTAACCTTTCATCCTAAAAATAATGATATTAGCTCAGTCAATGAATTTCTACTTGTTCTTTTAATCATCCTGTCCTGTCTGTAAAAAAAAAAAAAAAAAAAAAAAAGGAAATACACATGGCTTTCAAGTCTTTAATGAGTGTCTGTGCAGAAGTTTCACATTAATTGTTTTACACCATTACTATGACTTGTATGTAGAAATATACATATTAAGCAGCAATTAGATTTCTAAATAAACAGTCCACATTAAGGTTGACTGCCAAATATGAATTAGTCTTAAAGGTATTTATAGAGAGATGTTGTTTAAAGAATATTTGTGTTCATATCCTCAGTAGCCAGTGAATTATCCAACAAGGTGCTGGCACAATTTCTCTACTATGAACAAGCAGATTACTTGTTTGCTTGTTTGTTTTTGGAAGCTGTTAACAGCTTCCAAATAAGTGGGTGCATGTATTCATGGTTTAGCTCTTAGGAGTAATTCTAATCAAAGAATTTCAGAAAAAGCAATCAAGGGCAATGGTGCATATCTACTGTGAAAGGAAATATCAATCAGGCAGAAACTTTCCAAACTCTTCAACATGAAGATTACACCATCGAGAGGTAGCTGCTTTGATTATGGTTTTCATTTTTTGCCCAAACTCCCAAAAGACACTAATAAATCTTGGAAGATTTTGTGGTACTCTGCATTCAATAATCTGTTAGGAACTGAAAAGCCTAATACATATTTCCAAAATTATTTTCCAATAACTTGCCTCTGATATCTTGGATTTTACCATTTAGATATTTCTTCCTTCCCGTTGAACCTCAACTAACATTATTGTGTGACACTTCACTGATGGACAGGATGGGTTTTAAAGGATAAAGGTCTATTAAAAAGTAAAAGAATAGTAGCAACTCAAGAGAATGAATTATTTTGCAGAGGAAGCATTAAAGACAGCAGGAGGGTACTTGGTGACCTGGACAAAAAAGAAGGGAATGGGAATAAATTACAAAACGAGTTGTTCTGTAAACTGAAAGAAAACTTCACCTAATTTAAAACTTTCTTTCAAGCACCCTTTGCAAATGAACGATGACCCCCATTAGTGAGCAATTATATTTAAAAAATGACTGTGAAGTGTATTCTAATACTCACCAATATGCTCTTAAATCTACTAGAATTTACCTTGCTTTAATGTAAGTGAAAATATGCAATCTTTATTGAATCTTGATTGGTTGATTGGAAGAATTAACAACACTATATTCCTTCTATTTTGGTTAATTTAAATAACAAATAATTTTGTATAATACTAATTTTATGTTCACTATAATTTATTAAGAGCATATGAAAAAGTAAAGATACATGTAGTAAGAGTTATAGAGAAATATATGTTTATATGAGTTTAAATTTTCTTTAATAGTCCACATTTATATAAAAGTTATACTTTTGAAAAATTTAGTGACTGTAAATTGAAAGTCAGTTTAATTTTTAAATCATTCTGAAACATATTTTTGATTTTATAAGTTATATATTTGGTAAGAGCACATCATAATGAGAAACAAGTAATCTGTTATGAGCAACCCATATTAGCAATTTTATAATGAGAAAAATACCTTTTAAAAAGTAAAAGTAATCTATTTAAATATATTGGTGTCTTAGACCATGTTATGCTGCTATAAAAATATACTTGAAACTGAGTAATTTACAAAGAACAAAAAAATATTTTTCAAGTTCTGGAGCCTGGGAATTTAAGATCAAGGCAAGGAAAGATTCAATGTTTGGTGAGGGCTGCTCTTTGCTTTGAAGATGGCACTTTGAATGCTGCAGAAGGAAGGAGTTCTGTGGAGGAGAGGAAAGCTGTATCCTCACATGGCAGAAGGCACATGGGCAAAAAGGAGCAAACATCTTCCATCAAGCCCTTTTATAAAGGCATTAACCCATTCATGAGGGCAGAGCCTACGTGATACAAACACCTCCCAAAAGTCTCTATCTTCCAAGACTGTTTCAATGGGGATTAAGTTTCAACCCTGGAGTTTTGGTAGGAACACATTCCAATCATAGCACTTAGTCAATGTTCTTAGATTTTCTTAGATTTTTTATTTAAATACTTCTTAAAATTCTTAAGTAAAATTCTTAAATTCTTAAATTTCTTAGATTTTATTTTATATTTAAATATTTTTTTAATTCTATGTTTACGTACTTTCCATTTCATTTGTGTTGAGAGTAACTGTGAATGTAGTAAACCTCACAGACATTTACAATTAGAGGTCTTTGTTATATTAGCAAGTCTACAACTTATGAGCTGTTCTGCTCTTAGGACTGACTGATTTACACTGCACCTCGTCTCTATTTTTTATGAAAATAGACATGCAAAGAACCAGAGTACTCAGAGGAAGAGATCTCTTAATAAATATATCCTTTCCTTATAGATTAAATGCCTGAGACTACAGTTCTCTAAGGCTTTGCTTAAAAGTTCTAGCTCTTAAGATTACTATTTTTGCTTAATTATTGTATTTAACTACACTATGTCTGAAAAAATGATATAGTGACACAGATTTGTTAATAAAATGTATTACATACGAATGTTATCGAAATCTGTTACAGAATTTCTCCATTCGTTTTTACTTTTATTATATGAGTAGATAATAGGCGTATATATTTTGGGGGTACATAAGATATTTTGATACAGGCATACAATGTATAATAATCATATCAGGGTAAATGGGATATACATCACTTCAAACATTCATCATTTCTTTGTATTTTGAACATCCCAGTTGTACTCTCCTGGTTATTACAAAATGTACAACAAAGTATGGCTTACTGTAGTCATCCTGTCGTGCAGTCTAATGCTAGATCTTATCCATTGTATCTAACTATATTTTTGTCTCCATTAATGATACCCATTTCCCACCCCTCTCTCCCAGCATTTCTCTATTTGGGTGACTGGTGACATTGTCATAGTAGTGCTGTTACATTTGGAAATTTTTATTTTATTTTTTACATTTAGTGTGTAGCTTATTCTAATTATTATTTTCTTCACAAAATCCTTTGAGTTTCTCTCTTCCCATTTTTTAAACTTAGTGATTAATCTGATTGTCTCCAGGATATGCCTATTTGTTATCACACACACACACACACACACACACACAGAGAGAGAGAGAGAGAGAGAGAGAGAGAGAGAGACATATCTTCCTGCACTCTTCAAACTATGGTAAGAGTTTTATGCTTGCCTAGCATTTGCTATCGCATTCATTTGCTGTCGTCATACCTCTTTCAATCTTCACACTCTCTGAAGTTTCTGCCATGCATTAATCTTTCTTCCTTTGTTTATTCTAGCAAGGTCAGTGTTTCACAAAAAGTAATTCAGAAGAAGGCATTTCTAAGATATGTAAATTGGCTATATGCTCAGAAAATGTGTCAGTAGTGAATATATTTATAAACATAAAAAAGGATCCAGAATATTTTCTTTATTGCAAAGATATTCATATGTTAATACACATTGTAAAAATTAAAACATATAGAATGGAAGGAAGGAAGGAATCACCTCCAAAATAATTTGGTCATAGAAATACTTTTCAATCTCCTTATCTCAGGACACAAAATTTGAGAATTGCTAATCTAAGTCTAAGCAGATTCAATTTGTGTTCTTTTAGCAATTATGTATGTATCTCTATAATATTTCAACTTAAAATTTACCATGATTCCCCCTTATGTCCTCTTAGGTGTGCATGTATATATGTACGTGTGTATGTGAGTGTCTATGCTGAGAATGTAAAATACTCCTACTAGCAGAAGACCCTTCTATACCAATATAGGAGACAAAAGACAGTTTAATACTAGCATTGGCAGATTTATATGCATGTAAGTTGGCATGAAAGCAACTACAAAGCTAGAACAAAATGTCACACATTTCATATAGCAATACAGGAGGAAGAATAATAACTTCAACAAATCAAAGGGATTCTTTTTTGTGGCAGTATTCCTAAAACACTTATGAACTAATTCTGGAAATATATTTTTATAAATCTATAAGTCATTTAACTAGGAACTTGGTGATATTTCTTCATTGTAAAAACTGGAAACTGGTCTTAATCCCTAGAGAGATTTATTTCAATCCCAAGAGTTAGAGTAAAAACTCAGATTCACTATGTCTCCAAAAAAAAAAACAAACAATTTACAAAAAGGGAGGAGAGGACTATAGTCTCTTCGCCCTTCATAAACAGAAAAAACAAATCATTTTAATTACCTTACCGTATTTCTTTTTTTTCTATAAGTTACAAACTCAGGAGACAAATTATTTGTTGAATACTTTAATTTCTTGTTTGATTATATACCTTAGTTCTGTGTCTTCTACTTTATTGCATATACTGCTTTTTCACCTGGCGCATTACTCTGTAGAGTGGGCCCTTAAGCAACATTGTTAAATATCTCACTTACTAAAGCAAATGCCAGGAAGACTCCAGAGTAAAAATTACTCCAAAAACTCTAAGCAGGATATACATGGACAGTAAATCACTGCCACATTAAAAAGAACATACTATGTTTCTGAATATTAGATTATATACAGTATTAGATTATTATATATAATAATCTCTATTATCAATTTGATGATCTCAATAGACATTCTCATTTTAAAAGATGATATTCTTACTCCTTTGAGTTTCTCACTTCCTATTTTTTTAACTTAGTGATTAATCTGATTATCTCCAGGATGGGTCTATTTATGGTGAGAGTTTTATACTTGCCTAAAATTTGCCATTTGTATTAAAATTCCACATTGCCCTCACTATTGTCTTGAGAGGTGAATGAGATTATTCCAAAAAGTCTTAAACCAAATCCATAAGACGTTATATTGGTTTAAAGAAACACTAAATAATGCTTATTTTCCTATGCTAAATGTTCTGCTCCTTAAAATTTAATATTAAAAAGTAGCTATTGTAAATACATTTAGTTTGCTGATGATACGAACTTAAGGAAGCACTGGAGCAAGAAACAAGCAGCTAGTGAAATTAAAAGGAACTGTGGTCTTGTCTGCTATGTAACTGCTGACACAAAATATTACACATGTTGTAGAATTGTGATTGTAAATGCTGCTTGCACACCTATAAAGTATTAAGCACTTTCAAATTTCGAGGAAAGAAATATAGTTAAGGCCATTTACTTTTCAGGCAGTGAAGAAAGGTGAAAAAAATCAAGTGACCTTCCCTATATATCAGTTACAGAAACCTATTTTCTCTTTTAATTAGAGTCACAGAGGTGACTGAGTTGACTGAAAAGTTGTCTTGCATATAAAAATAACACAAGTATTATTTATCTAAGAAATCCTCATAACATAGTGCATCCTGAAGTACAACAAATTAAAGAAAAAAAAAAAAAAAAAACAAGTTAAAAAGTCCAAAACTTAAAGATGATTCCAAACTGTTCAGCTGCCATCAGATCCTTCTATTTTACCATGTTACAATGTCCATGTCACCATTTTAAGATTTGATATCCTGGTTGAACTACCTTAGGGATACCATGAATGGTTTATTGCTCTATGAGGTTGCAGAAGATGATGAAGGATGAACAGTGGTCAAGTTCGATGCTTTATGTTAGTATATTTGGATGAAGTGCCATACAAATGGCTAGGTGAAAAAGACACCATGGAAAAAGGTAGTGTAACTGCTCACAATCACAAGGGATTTGTTTGAAGTTTTCTTTTCCATGTAATAAACATGAAATAAGAGTATTCCGCAGAGTATTCAGCCCAGGGCGCATGATGTTGGCTACGTCTTCATATAATTATTGGTCATTTGTATTTCTTTTTTGAGAAATGTCTGTTAAGGTGCCTTGCTCATTTTTTTGGAATATCTTCTGGCCACTGGGTAGTTTGGTTCATTATTTATTTTGGATTTTAACTCCTTATCGAAGATACAGTTTGCAAATATTTTCTTCCATTCTGCAGTTTATCTTTACTCTGTTGATTTGTTTTCTTTTTTCATCCAGAATCTTTTTAGTTTGATATAATATACAATCTCATTGTCTAATTGTTGCCTCTGCTTCCTGTGCTTTTGATATTATATCTAAAATATATTTGCCAAGACTAATGCCAAGAAGCCTTCCCCCATGTATTCTTGTAATAGTTTAAGTTTCATGTCTTATATTTAATTCTACAATACATTTGGAATTGATTTTGTATACAGGGTGAGAAAAAGGTCCAATATCGTTTTCTTCATGTGCATATTGAAGCGTCCCAGTTCTACTAATTTAAGGGACTGCCATTTCTCCATTTGTGTTGTTGGTAACTTTGTCAAAAATCAATTTACTGTACATTCATGGATTTATTTATAAGCTCTCTATTTTGTTCCATTGGTTTATATATCTGTTTTTTATGCCAGGATCATACTGTTTTAATTACTATAGCTTTGTATTATATGTCAAGATCACCTCCAGCTTCGTTCTTTTTGCTTATGATTGCTTTGGTTTTTCACAAACTTTTGTTGTTCCAAACAAACTTCAGAATTTTTTCTATTATTGCAAAAAGTGTTATTGTATTTTTGGTAGGTAATGCATGGAATTTGTATATAATTTTGGGTATCCATAGACATTTTAACAATATTAATTGGTTTAATCTGTGAACATGTGATGTTTTCCATTTATTTGTGTCTTATTTTTTCTCATCACTGTTTTATGATTTTCACTGTACAGGTCTTCCGCCTCCTTGGTTAAATTTATTCGTAAGTGTTTTATATTTTTTGACATTATTTAAATAAAGTTTATTTAAATAGGACCAAAAATAAGTAAAACTCTTTTTTATATTTTTTGGTACTTCATTGTTAATGTATAGAAATACTATAAATTTTGTCTACTGATATTGTATGCTGTACATTTGTTGAATCAATTTATTACTTCTAACAGTTTTTTGTTGGAGTCTTTAGGGTTTTCTATATATAAGATCATATACAAATGTCTTGTACAAATTGAGACAATTTATCTTCATAAAGATGTCTTTTTGATAGGAAACAATTTATTTTAATGAAATATTAAATAGAAACCATTGGATATTCAACAACCTGACAGTGTTCAACACTACTAACAATAACACATTCTAATTTAGTGTCCCATAAAAAAGCCAAAAAAACTAGAAATTGATTTGAAACTGCCAACATTGCCACCTAGAAGAAGCATAGAGCTGTATATTAAATGACTAAGATGACAAATTATCCAGGGTGATCCAAAAATTTAGCCATGAACAAAAATGAGAAATATCATGAACTCATCTTAAGAGTGGATATCACATTGGAAAATGATGAATTTCCTTGTAATTATTATTGTTTCAAGTGATTAAAAGTGTGTTAATAATTCCTTCATAATATCTATCATTTCTAGTTCTTCCTTCTCATTTTTGTTAGCATCCTAGTAGGAACTCATATTGTAATTAATATATCTCCCTACTTAGAGTCATGATTGTCTCTGTTTCTCTCTGTACTCCTTGGAGATTAACATTTTTTAAAAAATAATATGTCTTAGGGATTTTCTGTTGTAGCCATATTCAGTAAGGTCATACTACTTAGAATTTAGGAATATTAGGACTCATGATGACTTTTAAAAAATATTTCTTGTTGTTGTTTTATTTAGGAGAGGGGATGATATCAGCTAACAGTATGTGACACATAGAAAGCATGTGAGAGCCATACCTGCATCAAGTACAGCCCACTGTGTCACGTAGTCATCCTTTTATGTTATGTTCATTCCCACTTAGAATTAATCTGTTCTACCTTGTCATCAACTACATTGTAACACTCATCACTTTGAGGGGCAAGGAAAATGGTCCTGAGTATATCAAATGTATGCAGTAAACAAATACAATGGATGTCCATAACCATTAATATGGATATATGTAGATAGTGTGAATGGGAAAAAAAAAAAACTATCTTATCACATAAGGGAGTACGTAGATGCTTCGTTCATTGTACACAAAGGAACATATTTTGCATCTTGAAAGGTAATTCAAGGCCGGGCGCGGTGGCTCAAGCCTGTAATCCCAGCACTTTGGGAGGCCGAGACGGGCAGATCACGAGGTTAGGAGATCGAGACCATCCTGGCTAACACCGTGAAACCCCGTCTCTACTAAAAAATACAAAAAACTAGCCGGGCGAGGTGGCGGGCGCCTGTAGTCCCAGCTACTCGGGAGGCTGAGGCAGGAGAATGGCGTAAACCCGGGAGGTGGAGCTTGCAGTGAGCAGAGATCCGGCCACTGCACTCCAGCCCGGGAGACAGAGCGAGACTCCGTCTCAAAAAAAAAAAAAAAAAAAGAAAAAGAAAGGTAATTCAAGTAGTCTACTTTTAAAATAAGGTATTTTATACTTTATATGAGGCATTCAGGACATTAGATTGGTTTCAAAATAAATATTCATATAATTATAAATAATAAAACTGTATATCTTGTTTTCCTTTCATACTCATTGCATTTGTAAATAAAACTTGGTGTTAATCATTATGCAAATAAGAACACAGATCTCCAAATAAATCTCTTTTTACAAAACATTTAATATCCTTTTAGATGCATCTTTGAAGATTTTTTTATTTAAAAAATATTCTAATGTATTATGTTTATGCATCCTTCTATAATATAGTAACTAAAAGTGTTCATTAGTTTGGATTATATCACATGTTTTAAAATATTTTACATATTGAAATGTACTTTTAGAGAGTACTTGAAGAATTACCTTTGAAATAGGAAGAGTTCTATGCGCTCATGGAGTAAATGGTAACCAAAGATACTCTGGACTTTTTAAATACAAAGAACAGGCAGAATCTTCTTAAACTTTCATGTAACTATTCTGCAGCTTGTACCCGAAATTGCTATAATGACAATTCTAATTATTGATATGTCAATATATTAACATGATATTATATTTAAGTGACTTCTAGATATAAATGAAAATTAAATCTACAATTCAGAGCATGATATTTTATTCTAATCTACAGATTGCAGTAGTTATATATATAATTATATATGCATATATATGTGTGTAATACAAAACATCTTTTCCTAATGAGCATAATTATTTAGGTATACAGTTGTGAACAAGAGAAAATTGAAAAATGGTAATCCTGTCATTAGTGAAAATTTGAAAAATAAACATTAGAGAATTTTGCTCTTTCCTCTTAAGTCCCTGTTAAATGACAAAAATAAACAGATTTTTTAAGATGAGAAAAAATGAATTAATTTTGTTTCTCAGTGAAAAAACTGAAAACTCATTGCTGCAAGAAGAAAACCGTAAAAAGGATTTTTACCATGGAACACTAGAAGGCTTACAAAATTAACACTATCAGGAACATTAACAGCAGGAATAGAATCATGACAGTTGAACTTAAATATACTTGTTTAATAGTTTTACTTAAGTAGCATTTAGAAATCCAGATGCTTTTCTGCCAAACATACACTATCATAACAGGTGTCCCTCATAAAAGAATGACAATTTGCTTTTCAAATTGTTGAAATACATGGACTCTGCTTTTGGAAACGCAGGCACATAGGGGAATGTGTCCCTGAAGATAGTAGGAATGCTTCCCTGAACTCAACAAATAAGAGAAGTGCTGTTATAAATAAAAGGCATAATTTCTGCTTACTGTATTTCCCATAGCTACCAGAACACACAGTTAATGCAAACTCCATAGACTTGTGTCTTGTGGAGTTTTGCAGTGTGGCTGCAAGCCACACTTGTACCCTCACTACCGAAGCAGAGAATGAAGATATTCATCACGTCCAAGTAACATTTTTTATTCTAAAATATAAACAAATAACGAAAATAGTGAAAAAAATCTCATAGGTTGAAAGAAGATATTCACAATTTTTATATCTAAAAGTAGAATCCAGAACATCAGCCCGAAAGAAGCTGCATTATGGGGACAGAGTGGGTGAGCTGGTGCATGGCTGTAGGTACCGTCCTGCTAGAGCTCTCTGCTTGCCAGTACAGAAGTTATGGTGGGGGCTCCCGGGGCACCAAAGGATACCGTGCAAGCAGGCATGGCCCGGCTTGAGCACTGGGAGAGGCCAGCAGACCAAAGGGTGCTTGGGTTAGACCAGCTCCATCTGATCTGCAAGATAGCCCTGGAGCATGCAGGACCAGCTGTTCCCCTATGGCTGATGTTTTCTATGGGAGAAAGTAGACACTAGGAGGATGACTGTCCCTGGCCATGCTCCACTACAGATACTCCTACACAAAACTCTCTGGGCTCCTCTATATTGGCTGGCTTACTGCCCCTACCACTTCTCTAAGCAGCTCTTCCTGCCAACTCAATTGTTCCTGGCGGTTGAGGGGTCTCTTCTGCCAGAGTTCCAAAGACGTGTGGTCAGAGCTAGCTGTTTCTTGCCAGTTCAGCTCGCCCATTTTCCTGGAGCTTGTGTCTTTGATTCATCCACTCTGGATGCCTTCCCTCTGAAGACCTATTAGTAGCATGCTAGTCGTCTTCATCCCTTAGTGGGAACTGTTCCATCTGGCTGTGTCTAGTCAGCCATCTTGCCCTCTCCCTCATGAATTCATTTATATGAATTCGATAAAGTTTCAAGGGTAGTAGTAAAATTCTGCTTCTTCATCTGAGTTTTGACTACCTTAATATGTTCAGCTTGTGAAAATACAGTGAACTATACAATTGTGATTTACATATTCATGTAACATTTTTCTTCAATAAAAATGTGATCTCTATATATGCAAACAGAGATATATAGTGGTGTATATAATATTTCTTTATATAGTACTCACACATGTATGTGTATATAATATATGGAATGCAGATATTTGAGAGTAGATTATTAAATGGAATAGATCAAGAAAACAATGGAAAAAACTAAAAATGAAAAGGGAACACAGAGAAAAAAGTCAAAAGGGCTAGAAGAATTTTATGTATAGAAATATATTATCCTCTGAAAGATAAAATATCACTGAAACTAAATCAATGAAAACACTGGAAGATAAAGTTGAAATTCTCCAAAGAATTAAAACAAAAAATAAAAAAAGAAGATACAATTATCAAAGTAATAACAGCAGAAAATTGCCAGAGCTGATTGACAAGACTTATGTCACTCAAATGCCCAATAAGAATAAACCCTTATGCACTGGTATAGAGACCTAAAAAAATTCCAGAGCACAACAAATGAACATTAACAAATGGGTGAAATACATCGAAAGGTATAATAAAGTCCCTTTCAGACATGCAAAGTCTCTGGTAGCTGGATGTTCGTGTGTTCCACAAAAATGACAAGTCATTAGAGGAAGATATGGGATCCAACAATGAAGAGAGAGGAAGATAATTCAGAAGATAAAGGGAAAGATTAGGAAAATAACTGAAGGCAAGACTAGAAATAATGCTTTCCAAATTGGAAGGGAAAAATTTGAGTTCTAAGAGTTGTTTACAAGTCAAAAAATAAAACTAACATATTTCCTTATTTTAATGTCTTGAAAGGAGAATTACACTTCCATAAGAGTTAATTATTTGCTTTAAAAGAAAATGAAAAGTGAGATAATTATGAACTCTAAGAGAAACTAAATGATGAGCTTAAAAAATGCGCATCACATATTAGTGGGAAATACTGTTTATATAGTCACAAATACGTAATCATTGACAAGTAATTAACAAAAAATGATAAACATTTTGGAAATGTGGAAACAACAAGATAAAAAGAAGCAAGTTGTTATCTCTCCTGGTAGGAAAATAATATATATCTACAACAGAAAATGAAGACCTAACATTATAAACAACTTTTTAAAATAATATGTTGGTAAATAGATAAAACAGCCAAGAAAAAAAATGGGTATTAAATGTTAAAAGTCATAAGGATAGAAGTTACTTTTTTTTCTATAATAAATCTTTAAAAGTACCTGACTCCTAAAATTATGCCCTTGGTATTATTTTGATAAAGAAGAAATAAAGACAATCAGAAGAATTCTATTAAAAAAGAAAATATTCAAGGGGATAGTAGCAAAAGAAAATGGATATTATTAATCTTTGACAAATATTTCATCACTTAAACATAAAATCTTCAAATCTTGCTAAGTTTGTGGAAGTTCTTAATCATTAAGTCCCCCCAAAAAATACATAGTAATGGACTCAAGATGTTAAAATCATCTTCACAATTAAATTATCTTTTAAAAATACTGCATGGGTATTATTTCTGAGGACTCTGTTCTGTTCCATTGGTCTATATCTCTGTTTTGGTACCAGTACCATGCTGTTTTGGTTACTGTAGCCTTGTAGTATAGTTTGAAGTCAGGTAGTGTGATGCCTCCAACTTTGTTCTTTTGACTTAGGATTGTCTTGGCAATGTGGGCTTTTTTGGTTCCATATGAACTTTAAAGCAGTTTTTTTCCAATTCTGTGAAGAAACTCATTGGTAGCTTGATGGGGATGACACTGAATCCATAAATTACCTTGGGCAGTATGGCCATTTTCACGATATTGATTCTTCCTATCCATGAGCATGGTATATTCTTCCATTTGTTTGTGTCCTCTTTTATTTCACTGAGCAGTGGTTTGTCCTCTTTTATTCCTCTTCTCCTTGAAGAGGTCCTTCACATCCCTTGTAAGTTGGATTCCTAGGTATTTTATTCTCTTTGAAGCAATTGTGAATGGAAGTTCATTCATGATTTGGCTCTCTGTTTGTCTGTTACTGGTGTATAAGAATGCTTGTGATTTTTGCACATTAATTTTGTATTCTGAGCCTTTGCTGAAGTAGCTTGTCAGCTTAAGGAGATTTTGGGTTGAGATGATGGGGTTTCCTAAATATACAATCATGTCATCTGCAAACAGGGATAATTTGACTTCTTCTTTTCCTAACTGAATACTCTTTATTTCTTTCTCTTGCCTGATTGCCCTAGCCAGAACTTCCAACACTATGTTGAATAGGAGTGGTGAGAGAGGACATCCCTGTCTTGTGCCAGTTTTCAAAGGAAATGCTTCCAGTTTTTGCCCATTCAGTATGCTATTGGTTGTGGGTTTGTCATAAATAGCTCTTATTATTTTGAGATATGCTCCATCAATACCGAATTTATTGAGCGTTTTTAGCATGAAGGGCTGTTGAATTTTGTCAAAGACTTTTTCTGCATGTATTGAGATAATCATGTGGTTTTTGTCTTTGGTTCTGTTTATATGCTGGATTACGTTTATTGATTTCCGTATGTTGAACCAGCCTTGCATCCCAGGGGTGAAGCCCACTTGATCATGGTGGATAAGCTTTTTGATGTGCTGCTGAATTCTGTTTCCCAGTATTTTATTGAAGATTTTTGCATTGGCATTCGTCAGGGATATTGGTCTAAAATTCTCTTTTTTGTTGTTGTGTCTCTGCCAGGCTTTGGTATCAGGATGATGTTGGCCTCATAAAATGAGTTAGGGAGGATTCCCTCTTTTTCTATTGATTGGAATAGTTTCAGAAGGAATGGTACCAACTCTTCCTTGTACCTCTGGTAGAATCCAGCTGTGAATCCGTCTGGTCCTGGACTTTTTTTGGTTGGTAGGCTATTAATTATTATCTCATTTTCAGAGCCTGATATTGGTCTATTCAGGGATTCAACTTCTTCCTGGTTTAGTCTTGGGAGAGTGTAAGTGTCCAGGAAAGTGTCCATTTCTTCTAGATTTTCTAGTTTATTTGTGTAGAGGTGTTTATAGTATTCTCTGAAGGTAGTTTGTATTTCTGTGGGGTCAGTGGTGATATGCCCTTTATCATTTTTCATTGTGTCTATTTGATTCTTCTCTCTTTTCTTCTTTATTAGTCTTGCCAGTGGTCTATCAATTTTGTTGATCTTTTCAAAAAACCAGCTCCTGGATTCATTGATTTTTGGAGGGTTTTTTGTGTCTCTATCTCCTTCAGTTCTGCTCTGATCTTAGTTATTTCTTGCCTTCTGCTAGCTTTTGAATGTGTTTGCTCTTGCTTCTCTAGTTCTTTTAATTGTGATGTTAGAGTGTCAATTTTAGATCTTTCCAGCTTTCTCTTGTGGGCATTTAGTGCTATAAATTTCCCTCTACACACTGCTTTAAATGTATCCCAGAGATTCTGGTATGTTGTATCTTTGTTCTCATTGGTTTCAAAGAACATCTTTATTTCTGCCTTCATTTCATTATGTACCCGGTAGTCATTCAGGAGAAGGTTGTTCAGTTTCCATGTAGCTGAGCGGTTTTGATTGAGTTTCTTAGTCCTGAGTTCTAGTTTGATTGCACTGTGGTCTGACAGACAGTTTGTTATAATTTCTGTTCTTGTACATTTGCTGAAGAGTGCTTTACTTCCAATTATGTGGTCAATTTTGGAATAAGTGCGATGTGGTGCTGAGAAGAATATATATTCTGTTGATTTGGGGTGGAGAGTTCTGTAGATGTCTATTAGGTCCGCTTGATGCAGAGCTGAGTTCAATTCCTGGATATCCTTGTTAACTTTCTGTCTTGTTGATCTGTCTAATGTTGACAGTGGGGTATTGAAGTCTCCCCTTATTATTATATGGGAATCTAAGTCTCTTTGTAAGTCTCTAAGGACTTGCTTTATGAATCTGAGTGCTCCTGTATTGGGTGCATACATATTTAGGATAGTTAGCTCTTCCTGTTGAATTGATCCCTTTAGCATTATATAATGGCCTTCTTTGTCTCTTTTGATCTTTGATGGTTTAAAGTCTGTTTTATCAGAGACTAGGATTGCAACCCCTGCTTTTTTTTTGTTCTCCATTTGCTTGGTAGATCTTCCCTCCATCCCTTTATTTTGAGCCTATGTGTGTCTCTGCATGTGAGATGAGTCTCCTGAATACAGCAAACTGATGGGTCTTGACTCTTTATCCAATTTGCCAGTCTGTGTCTTTTAATTGGAGCATTTAGTCCATTTGCATTTAAGGTTAATATTGTTATGTGTGATGTTGATCATGTCATTATGATATTAGCTGGTTATTTTGCTCATTAGTTGATGCAGTTTATTCCTTGCATCGATGGTCTTTACATTTTGACATGTTTTTGCAATGGCTGGTACCGGTTGTTCCTTTCCATGTTTAGTGCTTCCTTCTGGGTCTTTTGTAGGGCAGGCATCTATAGCCTTCTGATCTTTGACAAACCTGACAAAAACAAGAAATGGGGAAAGGATTTCCTATTTAATAAGTGGTGCTGGGAAAATTGGCTAGCCATAAGTAGAAAGCTGAAACTGGATCCTTTCCTTACTCCTTATATGAAAACTAATTCAAGGTGCGTTAGAGACTTAAATGTTAGACCTAATACCATAAAAATCCTAGAAGAAAATCTAGGTAATACCATTCAGGACATAGGCATGGGCAAGGACTTCATGTCTAAAACACCAAAAGCAATGGCAACAAAAGCCAAAATTGACAAATGGGATCTAATTAAACTATGTATGCTGGGAGGCTAAACCAGTCTAGTCTTTTCACGTTTTTTCTGTCTGCTTTATATTCTCGCCACACTGGCAGCTGATTAGAAGATGTCCACCCAGATTAAGTAAGGATTTTCTAGCCCACTGACTCAAATGTTAATCTCCTTTGGAAACACCAACACAGACATACCCAGGATCAATACCTTTTTTTTTTTTTTTTTTTGGAGATGGAGTCTTGCTCTGTCACCCAGGCTGGAGTGCAGTGGCACAATCTCAGCTCACTGCAACCTCTGCTTCCTGGGTTCAAGCCATTCTCCTGCCTCAGCCTACCCAGCAACTGGGATTACAGGCATGCACCACCACACCCAGCTAATTTTTGTATTTTTAGTAGAGACAGGGTTTCACCAGGTTGGCCAGGCTGGTCTCAAACTCCTGACTTCGTGATCTACCTGCTTCAGCCTCCCAAAATGCTGGGATTACAGGCTTGAGCCACCTTTCCCAGCCAGTATCAATACTTTGGATCCTTCATTCCAATCAATTTGACACTCAGTAATAACCACCACAACTACTAATGTAATATATTTAAATATACCTATTCATAAAACACATTTTTTTTTTATCAATTTTAGCCATTCCTGAGCAAGTGCTGTGAAAATGAATCAAATATCTCCAAATTTTCATAAGTGTTCAAGGAAATAATAGTAATCATATCAAGAGAAATTTATTCTCTCCTGTTTAACTAAAAATAATCCAACATTGTAAAACATGATACATAAATGAGATGGCAATTTAAAATTTGCCATGAAGCCAAGTACTCATGCATTTTTGTTAAAGCATTAACAAATGAAGAGAAGCCTCACCTGGTAGATCACTTATATAGAGAAAAAGCATTATCCTTGCTTGGAAATTGAGTCATTGAAAACAACAATAAAAAGGGATTATATGGGTTTGTTTATTCACTTTATCCTGAGATATGAATCATCATCATCTCCCTCTATTATGAACTGTTTGATCTGTAACTCACAAATTTTACCTTTACTTCATGATACCTTATAATTCTATTTGTATTTTATGATTTTAACGAGGTTTTTAGCATTTTTTAGATAGTATTCATCCTTATAACATTTCAATTTTTGCAACCAAATAATATAGATAGAATCTTTCCTATTTAAGCAGTACTGCGTTAAACACTTTTACACACTTTATTCATTTTATCATAAACATTTCAATATATTAAAGTCATTTTTCCTGCCATTAGCTCTTTACTCTCAGTTTCATTTTTCTTAGAGGTATGTATATTTTAGATATTTAATAGCGCATACTCTATAGCAGAGTGATTTTCTATTTTAGGGAAGTTTTCTCCACAGGGGACATTTGACAATGACTAAACTTTTTTTGGTTATCATAACTGAGAATCACGAGCGGCATCTAGTAAGCAGATGACAAGAATCCAACTATCTGTCCTATAATTGTCAGGACAGCCCCATCTCTTTCTCTCTCCTTCTCTCTCTCTCTCTCTCTCTCTACCCATCCCCTCCCCTCCACACACTACCTGGTTCAAAATGTCAAAAGAGTCAAAGCTGAAAAACTGTTATGTAACATAGTCAATCTTTGTGAATTTGTGTTCATGTAATATGCTAAAATGTGGCATGCATTTGCTCCAAGTAAGATATTCTCATGTAAAATTTTGAATGTCTATACTGCAAGAAGCAGGGTGTAACAAGAGCAGTGGAGAAGATTGGTGGGGACTAAGCACACCGTGTGAGCTTTCAACCTTCCCCTGTGCAACGAGCACTGCTTTTTTGGTTAGAAGCCCTTCAGTACAGTTGGCCTGATTTCAAGTTAGTTTCTTCTCAAACACCAAACTTGAATCACAGAGTGAGCCCCCAATTGAACATTTTAAATAGAAAAATCAACCAGAATTCTTTTACTAACTTGCCTTTTAAGGAGTCAGAAAGTCAAGAAATACTAAAACCTATGGAAAAAGAAGCATAACAAAAAATGGCTATGAAAATTCATATAAATGAACAATAAATCTGGATACAAAATCATCTTCTCTTCTCAAAACACGTTTCTTGTCCATTTTCTTGAATGTGTTAATATTTTTTCCTATTATAAAGGTTTAACTCAATGTGCGCCAAAAACGTAGATCATGTACTCAAGTTAGCTGCATAAATAGCCCCAGACAAGTGCAATACATGCCAGGCAGGTATTACTTACTTAATTAGTGCAAACAACTAGAAAGTCTCTTTTTCTATTATCAACTTTTCATCTTATTTTGAAAAAGAAAGCTGAACATGCCCTTCTTAAAAATATCCTGTTGTCATATAGAATATATTCTGAAGGACAAGCTGATACTCTTATGTAATAAAAACATTCTTGTTATTTATACTATTTTATTTAAACAACATATTATAAACACAAGTGTATAATTATGATTAATATATACACTAATTATAGTTAAGGTATTCCACAAAATTAGTAATTCATTAAGCAATTCTACCTAAATTAAATAAAATGTTATTTTTTAAAAGAAAAATAGAATGATACTTGTATTGATATAAAATTCTACCAGGTGAAGGATCAATGATACTCGATAGCCAATGTTGAGTAGCATTATTTTATTTTATAGACAGAACATGTTGCTGGGTACTCTGACCTCTTCATTTACAAGCTATATCCTTTTGCAACATACATTTACATTTTCTTTTTTTATTATACTTTAAGCTCTGGGATACATGTGCAGAACATGCAGGCTTGTTACATAGGTATATATGTGCCATGGTAGTTTGTTGCACCCATCAACCCATCATCTACATTAGGTATTTCTCCTAATGCTGTCCCTCCCCTTGCCCCCCACCCCCAACAGGCCTTGGTGTGTGATGTTCCCCTCCCTGTGCCCATATATTCTCATTGCTCGACTCCCACTTATGAGTGAGAACAAGCAGTGGTTGGTTTTCTGTTCCTGTGTTAGTTTGTTGAGAATGATGGTTTCCAGCTTAATCCATGTCCCTGCAAAGGACATGGCTTATTCTTTTATATGGCTGCATAGTATTCCATGGTGTAAATGTGCCACATTTTCTTTATCGAGTCTAACATTGATGGACATTTGGGTTGGTTCCAAGTCTTTGCTATGGTCAATAGTGCTGCAATAAACATACGTATGCATGTGTCTTTATAGAAGAATGATTTATAAACCTTTGGGTATATACCCAGTAATGGAATTGTTGGGTCAAATGGTATTTCTAGTTCTAGGTCCTTGAAGAATTCCCACACTGTCTTCCACCATGGTTGAACTAATTTATACTTCTACCAACAGTGTAAAAGCATTTCTGTTTTTCCACATACTCTCCAACATCTGTTGTTTTCTTACTTTTTAATGATCACCATTCTGACTGGCGTGCAGTGGTATCTCATTGTGGTTTTGATTTGCATTTCTCTGATGACCAGTGATGATGAGCTTTTTCCCATGTGTTTGTGGCCGTATAAATGTCTTTCTTCTTTTGAGAAGTGTCTGTTCATATTCTTTGTCCACATTTTGATGGGGCTGTTAGTTTTTTTTCTTGTAAATTTGTTTAAGTTCCTTGTAGATTCTGGATATTAGCCCTTTGTCAGATGGATAGATTGCAAACTTTTCTCCATTCTGTAGGTTGCCTGTTAACTCTAATGATAGTTTCTTTTGCTGTGCAGAACCTCTTTAGTTTAATTAGATTCCATTTGTCAGTTTTGGTGCAATTGCTTTTTGTGTTTTAATCATGAAGTCTTTGCCCATGCCTATGTCCTGAATGGTATTGCTTCAGTTTTCTTCTAGGGTTTTTATGGTTTTAGGTCTTATGTTTAATTATTTAATGCATCTTGAGTTAATTTTTATATAAGGTGTAAGATAGGCATCCAGTTTCAGTTTTCTGCATATGGCTAGCCAGTTTTCCCAACACCATTCATTAAGTAAGGAATCTTTTCCTCATTGCTTGTTTGTGTCAGTTTTGTCAAAGATCAGATGATTGTAGATGCATGGTGTTATTTCTGAGGCTTCTGTTCTGTTCCATTGTTCTATATATCTGTTTTGGTTACTGTAGCCTTGTAGTATACTTTGAATTCAGGTAGCATGATGTCTCCAGCTTTGTTTTCTTGCTTAGGATTGTCTTAGCTATACGCGCTCTTTTTTGGTCCACATGAAATTTAAAGCAGTATTTTTTTTTTTTTCTAATTCTGCAAAGAAAGTCAGTGGTAGCTTGATGAGGATAGCATTGAATCTATAAATTACTTTGAGCATTATGGTCATTTTCATGATATTGATTCTTCCTATCTATGATCATGGAATGTTTTTCCATTTTTTTCCTCTTTTATTTCATTGAGCAGTGATTTGTAGTTCTCCTTGAAGAGGTCCTTCGCATCCTCTGTAAGTTGGATTCCTAGGTATTTTATTCTCTTTGTGGCAATGGTGAATGGGAGTTCACTCATGATTGGGCTCTCTATTATTGGTGTATAGGAATGCTTGTGATTTTTGTACATTGATTTTGTATTCTGAGACTTTGCTGAAGTTGCTTATCAGCCTAAGGAGATTTTAGGCTAAGACAGGGTTTTGTTTTTTATTCTAAAACAAGGATGAACTACCACCTGACTAGTCTATCCTATAATATATTGTGTTATGATGCATATTAATGAACTGCATAAACCATGGCAGGTAATAGCAAAGCTCTTATTTTACAGATTTCAATACAAAAAATTAAACATATGGCTGCTTTTGAGAAAAAAAAGTAATAATTTTTATAGATATTTCCTTCTCTGAATCTTTTACAATTAATTAACGTGGCCAAACAGTTTTAAAGCAGCCTCTATGATGCTCGTTTCCTGGTATTTGTGATTTTGGGTGATATCCTCTGCTGAAGTAGAACCTGTGACTTGTTTTTAACTAATGGAATGCAGCAAGATGATAGGATGTACATGATTAATCATGCTTAATTACGTAAGAGTGAACTGTCCATCTTGCTAGAGTCTTTTTCTCCATTGTTGGCTTCAAAGAAGCCACCGATTTTATGGCTGCAAAGAAAGGAATTCTGCAAGTACCTGGGAGACCTGAGAAGCAGATCCTTTCCTGGTTTAGCCTCAAATCAGACCCCAGAACCAGCCAACACCTTGACTGCAGTCCTCTCATACTCTAAGCAGAGGACTCAGCTAAGCCAAATCCAGACTCCTGGCTGAAAGAACCTGTGAGATAGTGAATGCACATCTGATTTTAAGCTCCTAAATCTATGGCAATTTGTCATGTAATATAGAAAATTAATACAATAAATAATTCACAGAATTTATTTCCAGGAAGGAAATGATTGGTCCATTTCAACCTTCTCTTTATTTCTTCTCAAAATATGGTTCTCCTTCATATCTCAGGTTTGGTCAACCACTTGCAATTCCTCTTTAAGCTAAGCTCACATGGAGTGTGTCCCCATTATTTTAGCCCCAACATGGCAGAAAGGACTACCAGTAATATTATAAGAGGCTCTCCTAAAATAATATACATAGCCACACAAAGTTAAACAATCTTATGTCATTTTTAAACAGCAAGACATTTTAAAGTCTTTATATACTAATATGTTTAGAGGTTTTCCAAAAGGGATAATACAAAGCTCAATGTTTTATGAAATTATCTGAAAAACTAAGTCTCTCAGAACACCTATGAACAGCTCATGGGACATTATGCTACTGAGAACAGTTTAGGAAATATTGGTTCAGACTTTCTATTGGTCATTACACTAAAGCATGTGATGAATGATGTAAAATGTGAAATGATTTGTATTCTTGTCTCACAGAGCACTTGTAAGTCATCCATGAGAAACAAAACACCACTTATTGAAAATCAAGTCTGTATTTTGCCTTTTGCATCACTTAACTGGATTTTTAAATATTTGTATGCTACTATTCAGTTATATATTTTAAAAACCTGGCAAGTAAATATTAAGAGAAACTTTTCTTAAATGTTTATCTGCCCTATTTCAGACAAAAGTAGGTAGGTAAAACAACCCCACATAGAATACTGTTGCTCAAATATTTGCTTTGCAATTTCTCTACAAACAGAGAAGATTCATCTTTTCTCTTCATAAAAAGTTACAGGCTTTGCCTAAGGACATCCATCGCAAGCTCAAAGAGTTAGCTAAACCTGGAACACTAGTTCTACATTTCATTTTAATATGGAATTTTTATTTATATTAGTTTTAATACAGAAAGTTTAAAAATATTTCAGGAGCAAAACTCTGTTGTAATTAGTCCATTTCTTTTGAAAACAAGATGAATTGAAGAGAGTTGGAAATGTGTCAATGTAAATCCTCTCATTAATTTTGCTTCTCTGCCTTCAGATTACACGGGTTGACACAAGAGACTCTTAGAAATCTATGGATGTGAAGAACTAGCATCTCTTCCCTCCTTTACTGCTACATGAGCTGTGTCAACATAATCTGAGGAGAGCTGTTTCAATCTTGCTCTTTAACAAAATTCAGGATTCTGTTAGTAAAATGTTTGGTGAAAAAACTACATTGTCTTTTTTTTTTTTTTTTTTTTTTTTGATGGAGTCTCCTTATTATGCTGTCAGTTTGGAATATGGATGATGTTATTTGCTTTATTATTATTATTTTTTACATAATTACTGTTGGGAATGGATTAGTGATTGGGTTCAAACTTACTTAAATTTCTGAGGAAGAATGTCAGTGGACAGATTTAATGGAGACGTTTTAGACATTTAAGTTTAGACATCTTAAATGTGAACGGCCTATGCAGTATCAAGTAAAGAGCGTGATTAAAGTTAAATTTGAACACTAACCATGTTTTATACTACAAAATGCCATATATTATATAAAATCAAATATATCATAATATATAGAATGCACTACAATGTATATTATAAAATATTTAAAGGTTTTTATAATAATAAAAATGTACAATCATATGATGAAAAGAGGTCATCAATGATGTATGTTATTTAGAAAAGAGAAAGTAAATGTGAAAGATGGAATTCTGAGACATTCAATCATTTAAATGTCAGGTTGATGAAGCAGAGTCATCAAAAAATACTAAGAAAAAAAGCCCAGTGAGATTGGAGCAAAATCAAGAGAGGATGAAACACTGAAATTCAAAAGAATAAAGTGTTTCTAGGAGGACAGACACAACTGTGTCAAATGCTGTTGTTGTTTGTTTGTTTTTTCTGCAAATTGAGAAGTGAGGTCATCAATGGAGTGTGAGGATGAAGGAGAAAATATTGAAGGTTTGACATGAGATAAGAACTAATGAAGTAGAGTCTTAGAATACAAAAGTTAATGGACTAAGGAAATGTAGTAGATTAACAAGCCACATAAATGGCTCATCTGAGGTTAGCACTCAGAAATTTAAAGACTGGATACATTCAGTTCAGCAACCTTCCATTTTTGGTGTTTCCTCAGACAACTATAAAGAAGACAGGGGCAAGAAAGTTTCCCAATAATGAATTCCACATGAATATCTTATATTTTGCTAACTTGCAAAATTGCATAAGATTAGGCAACATATAAAAAAGGACTCGCTTATTTGGGTTGCACACATATATTGCACAACCTTAAAATAACTATTTTAAATAAAATGTTTGAATAATATTAATATACAGCTATGATATACCTCATTTAACCTGCCTCATTGGTCCTTTCTAGCATTTCAGGAGCTGACACCATTACTTAAACCATAATTTGAAAGACACAGTAGTATATATGCTACAGAGAGAGTACAAAAGAAAGTTTTCTTCCAGTTTCTAAGTCTATGAGACTATGCTCTATAATATAATAAATATTTATAGTCCCAAATTATTTGACTTTTCTGGAAAAGATCTTCTTAAAACAAATGCTCATAAAATTATTTAAGTATAATTTTACTAATAAAATAAAGGCAAGGCCGGGCACGGTAGCTCACACCTGTAATCCTGTAACTTTGGGAGGTCGATACAGGCAGATCACTTGAGCTCAGGAGTTTAAGACCAGACTGAACAACATGGTGAAATCTTGTCTCTACTAAAAATTCAAAAAATTAGCAGGGTGTGGTGGCACAGGTCTGTAAGGCCAGCTACTTTGAAGACCGAGGTACGAGAATAGCTTGAACCTGAGAGTCAGAGGTTGCAGTGAGCCGAGAGCACTTCACTGCACTCCATCCTTAGGGACAGGACCAGACTGTCTCAAAAAATAAAAACAAAAATAAATGAATAAATCAATAAATCAAAATAAAGGCAAGATCTTGAGATCTTGATTTATACTTTCATGGCTGAATATTAGACTTTTCAATTAACTGCCTAGTGAAGCAATAGATGGGATTGTTTGTAATGTGTGGTCATGGTTTTATAGAAGCTATGAATAACTGTGGTATCTTATTAATTGAAATGTATTATCAGAATCTGCCATAGAAACTAAAGATTCAGCACCCCATATATTTTCATTATGAATAGAAATAAATCTCAAAATCTAGATGATGACTCACAAAATATAAAATAAGTACACATTAAAGATTTTGAAACATAGTTAATGAGGAAATTGTTTCAGAAAACTCAAAGGAAGAGTCAATTTTTTCACGGGGTGTGTTTTTCAGGATTCTCTAAAGGGACAGAACTAATAGGATAGATAAATATATGATGCAGTTTATTAGGAGAACTGACTCACACAATCACAATGTGAAGCCCCACAATAGGCTGTTCACAAGCTGAGGAGCCAGGAAGACAGTCTGACTCCCAAAACCTCAAAAGTGGGAAAGCTGAAGTCAGCCTTCAGTCTGTGACTGAAAGCCTGAGAGCCCCTTGAAAAGCAATTGTTTCAGTCCAAGTGTCCAAAAGCTGAAGAACTTGGAGTCTGATATTCAATTGCAGGAGGCACACAGCATGGTAGAAAGATAGAGGCCTGAAGTCTTAGCCAATCTGGTCCTTCCACTTTCCTCTATTTGCTTTTATCTTAGCCAGGCTGGCAGCTGATTAGATGGTGCCTACCCAGATTGAGGGTGAATCTGGCTCTCACGTGAATACTGGCTATGGGAGAAACAGTACCATATATTAGAAGTTGATTCAGAGCATACACAGCCTTCTGGAAAACTTTGCTTCAGTCCTGCAAAGTACTGCCACCTGGATGGTGTTGCAACTGTGACTTCAAAAGGTCATTTCACCCTTCTATCAATCCAGCTGCTTCAGGGGCATGGGGAACATGGTAAGATCAGTGAAATCCATGAGCATGAGCCCACTGAAACACTTCTTTAGCCATAAAGTGAGTGCTTTGGTCAGAGACAATGCTATGCGGAATACAATTATAGTAGATAGGCATTCCATGAGTCCACACATCGTAGTTTGGAAGAAGCATTGCACACAGAACAGGCAAACCCATATCTGCAGTGTCTATTCTGATGAGGACAAACTGCTGCCCTTTCCATGATGGAAGATATTCAATATAATTAATCTGTCACCAAGTAACTGGCTGATCACCCTGAGGAATGGTGCCATATCAAGGACTCGGTGTTGGTTGCTGCTGCTGGCAAATCGGGCACACAGCAGTGGCTGTAGCCAGGCCTGCCTTAGTGAGCAGAAGTCCATGTTACTGAGCCCATATATAACCTCTGTCACTGTCATATGGCTGCTTTGTTAATGAGCCCACTGGGCAATGGCAAGGGCCACTGGGAAATGAACTTGAGTGGTGGCCACAGAATGAGTCATTCTGTCCACTTGATTATTAAGATCCTTCTCTGCTCAGGTCACCCATTGGTGAGCACTCACATGGGATACAAATATCTTGACAGGTTTTGAGCAGTCAGAGAGGTCCATACACATACCTCTTCCCCAAATTTCTTTGTCACCAATTTTCCAATCCTGCTTCTTCCAAGTCCCTGACCATCCAGACAAACCATTGGCAATATCCTATGAATCAGCATATAATTGCACATCTGCCTATGTCTCCTTCCAAACAAAGTGTACAAACAGGTGCACTGCTTGAAGTTCTGCCCACTGGGAAGATTTCCTTTCACCACTGTTCTTCAAGGATGTCCTAGAAAGGGGTTATAGTCCTGAAATTGTCCACTTTTGGGTGGTGCGTGCATATTGTGCAGAGCCATTTGTGAACCAGGCCCTTGTCTTTTCTTCCTCTGTAAACCAATCATAGGGAACTCCCCATGAGGCCATCAGTCCAGGCTGGGGGAAAGAAAGCAGGGTGGCAGGAGTGGAGACCATGGGGATTTGAGCCACTTCATCATGTAACTTACTTGTGCCCAGAGGAACTGCTTGAGCCCAATCACGTGTATACCACTTCCATTTGACAATTGAATGCTGCCATGCATGCCCCACTTTATGGCCAGATGGATCAGGAATCACCCAGTTTATGATAGACAGTTCAGGTCACATGGTGACTTGATGACCCACAGTCAAAAGTTCAGTTTCTACCAAAGCCCAGTGACAGGCCAAGAACTGTCTCTCAAAAGGAGGGTAGTTATTTGCAGAAGAAGGCATGGGTTACTCCAAAAACCTAGAGGTGTCTGCTGTTATTCACCTAGTGGGGCCTGCCAAAGGCTCCAAACAGCATCTCTATCTGCCATTAACACGTCAAGCTCCATTGCAACTGCTGGGTCATATGGCCCAAGTGGCAGAGCAGCTTGCACAGCAGCCTGAACCTGTTGCAGGGCCTTCTCTTCTTTTGAGCTCCACTTCTGGCACCAAAATCTTTATTAGTCAGGGTTTTCTAAAGGGACAAGACAAATAGAATAGATGAACATATGAAGGGGAGTTTATTAGAAGAATTGACTCACACAATAACAAGCTGAAGTCTCACGAGCTGAAGAGCCAGGAAGCTAGTCTTGAGTCTCAAAACCTCAAAAGTAAGGAAGCAGGTAGCGCATCCTTCAGTCTGTGGCTGAAGGCCCTAGAGTCCCTTGTAAACCACTGGTGTAAGTCCAAGAGTCTAAAGGCCAAAGAACTTGGAGTCTGATGTTTGAGGGCAGGAAACATCCATCCCAGGAGAAAGATGGAGGCCAAAAGACTCAACCAGTCTGGTCTTCCATTTTCCTTTGCCTGTTTTTATCCTAGTCACTCTGGCAGCTGATTAGATGGTTCCCACCCAGATTGAGAGTGGCTCTGCCTCTCCCAGTCCGCTGACTCAATTGTTAATCTCCTCTGACAACACCTTCACAGACACACCTAGAATATTACTTCACATCCTTCAGTCCACTCTAGTTGGCATTCAGTGTTAACCATCAAAGGTGGTAAAGTCAATTGAAACTCCACCAACTCAATGTTATTTATATGTTTATAGAAAACACTTATCCACAACTATTATCCACGTTACACAAAATAATAAATTGAATCAAAGACCACAAAAGGCTAGGATCAGGTAACCTGAAAGGATATACTCTAAACAATATGTATACAATTTTCTGAAGTCATGCATTAAACTATTTTTTAAATATTTCAAACTTTTATACAATTCTAAAGAATAATTTATTTAAAATAATTTGTAGAATCATGGCCAGAGATAGCAGATTATAGAATCAAATTAGAAAGAAAGGATAAGACACACAGAATATTAGATACCATGTTTGGAGTACATACCTAGAATGCTTTTGTAAAAAGAAAATCATCAACTCTGTACATTGAAAGTATCTCATCTTTTCCACTGAAATGTGACTGTACTTCTCTGGTTTCCTACAAAGTAAAACTTTAAGTATGAGAGCTCTTTATTAGAATACGCTAAATTATCTAATTTCACATCTCATTTGTAAATCACCCAACTATCTTTTTGCCTTATTATTCTGCTCCCAAACTGGCATTTTCGTGTAGTTTACAGTTCTCCTTGACCCTGTAAGTATATAAACGTAAATGTCTTCTGCTAAAGATTTCCCTACAGAGATTGCATCAGTGGGTTTTCTTTTTTTAAAATTTTTACTTTTGAAGAAGAGGTTTTATCTTTCTTTAAATTAGTGATAAGAAATATTCAGACATCAGATGATTGTCTTGAGAGAAGTTTAAAAATGGAAATTATAGGTATAATTCATATACTGACTTTGTTTGCTAAGTCAGGATCAGGGAGGAACAAATGAATCTTATACGTTTTGGGTCACAGAGCATTGTGAGTTCAGACTACTTACCAGCAATGTAAGCTCTCCAACTCTTCTGGGATTGAGAAGCTTTCTCATTTACAGAGCAATACTGAATGGCTAACGTGAGATCAGAAGAGAGATTTAACTGCTAAATACCATAATTTAGAAGGTTTGGATATATTTCTGGTCAAGATATTCTTTCTAACAACAAAATAACCCATTACTGATTAGTTTGAGATATTACAAAGTTTTCTTTATAAAGAATTAAGAATTATTTTCTTGTGACTTTAATTCATTTGATAATATTAGATTGATGAAATGTCTACCTCAAACAAGAAAGAACCTGAGGCCCTGAGAGACTAGGAGCAACTCTAAGAACATAGAATAGATGGCAATGACGTTAATTAAAATGGGCATTAAATGTGTCCAGCCACACATAGATTATCTGACTAGGTTCTACTATATATGTGTGTGTGTGTGTATACATACATATATACTTCATAAAAGATGACATATATATGTATATACACACACACGTGTAATGTATATATGTATTATGTATGTGATATCAAAACATGTCAAATTCTGTGTTTATAATACTTGTGACTCTAAAATTATAAAAAAATAACAATACCCAATTAGTTGAATACTTCAAATTGCTTTTTCTTTTTCTAAATTGTTTGAATATAAAATAACAGTTTTCACAAGCTTCTAATTTACTGCATCTAAATTATGAAATATGTTTTATGTATTGCAAATAAATTTGGTAATTTACTCATTAGAAAGAGATAATTTACTGGAAAAAATAAAATATGCATTATTCATTTATATATAAATATGAGAGTCCCTTGTTTCCTCCGTTTCAAAATATTTTACAGTTCCATGAATAATTATCTCTAATAATTGTTTCTGAAAAACAAATAAGTTATGTTAATATTCATATAATTTATATTTGGTAAAATTTTATATAAAACAATATTTTACAAGTCAAATAGATGAGGAATATTAAGATGAACATTACAAAAATGTATGCTCTTTATATGAAGAAGTTAAACTCAGTAATTTTCCATGTTCAGAAAAAGATCCAAAAAAAGTCATCTATTAATTCTAGTGGGAGGCACCTGGTAATTTTGTCTTTGTTGAAACATGTGCCTGTACAATATTCAAAGTATTTATTTCCAAGCACGGTGGCTGTGTTTACTGCTCTGAGTTAGGCAGCATTCACATGGCTGTGTCAGCATCTGGTAACTAGAGAAGGCATGAAGATAAAGGGAAAGTCAAGCAGCAGAGCACAAACACACATGAACTGGAAGCAAAAATAACCATCTAAGCTGCTGAACGGAAATTAAGTAATCCATTTTTAAAATCCTCAGTACACTTGTTTGTTTCTCAAATTCTTTGACTTTTTAAAACAGATGTGTACAATAAAAATGTAAATTATGAGAAAATGAAGGTACAACACATTTGAAAACTGGTTATAATTGAAAGTGAATAAAATGATGTGTGTGTATGTCTGTGCCCTATAGAAATTAATATGTCCTCTCAAAAATCAAACTGCTCTATAAGTTTATAGTAAACACATATTGTTGGGACTAAGATACTTTAAATTGCTTTGAGAACAGTAGGGAACTGTAATCTTTATTGCCCTGCAGAACACTTTTGTTCATATTAAAATGCTAACAGTTTCTAAGACGGCCTTCACTAAGTAAAAATCAAAGCAGGAAATGTAACTAAATGAATTCTCAGTCTACCTTGGTATTAAACATTACATATTTTAATTGTACAAGATTGGGACAAAATAATAAAATATAAATAGCTTGAGGCTGTTTTGTATCTGCACTTATTTTCAAAGTTATATGTAAAAAAAAAATTTGAGTACTTGGTAAGTAACCTCATTCTCTCAAATACTATATACAGAAACATTGGCAAATTACAACAATAATATATTATTATGGCTAGTAGAAATAAATACTTCATGGAGTACATAGAATTCCAGGTTTATATTCAATATGGTTGTGTGAACAAACGTTCTCTGAAACGGAATTTGGAAGAAAGACTTTATTCCTGTGAGCAGCTTACAAACTGGTGATATGCAGCCTTTGGTGTATACTAAATGTTTGTCTCAGAGAAAAAATGAGACTTGTACCCAATCAAGTTCATTTATGCAAATAAGTATTCAAATCAGCAAAGTTCTGATGGGTTGATAGAGCTGAGACCTGATTGGCCAAGGCAGGCCATGGAAGCCCTGATTGACCATTGGCTGTTACTGGTTTGTTAAAGCAAGATCTGAGAATCCTAAACCGAGGTGTTTGTTCTGAGAATTTAGAGTATGCCTGTGACCTTTAGTCAGGAAATGGCAGTTTGACTGTATTTTAAATTTAGACCCAGTTAGCTACTGACGATCCACCTTGAAGAGTGGAATTTTCAGGTTCATTCGTTCACATTTCCCCACTGTTTATTTAAAAATGTTAGCAGACAGCATTGATGGCAGAGTGGATGACAACATGCTTGGGTTCCATCTAATCTCTCACAGAGATTCCCGTGTCAGGGCAGTGCTCAATTGACCAAGTAGTCATTTTCCCACCAGAGGCACTAAGGTACTTTTTACATTCGAAAAGTCTCTTAGGTTAAGGGGCTTCTGGTTTCTGGCTGAAGTAAGTTTAAAGTCTCCAAGTGTTCAGTCAGCAGGACCCTAATAGGATCATGCTGGTAGGGTTTTCTTGAGAATCGTTAGGAGCTGTGGGACAGAATGCAGAAGGAGTCCTACACCAGGGAAAAACAGCTGAAAATATCGAGAAATTGAAAATGTAGTTCAGTAAGTCCAGCAAGGAGTCTTTCTAAAGATGACCCTTTCAGAGATTTGGCCAGCTTTAGGATCTTAGATGTTTTTAATTAGATCTGGCTAGAAGTATCTACCCAGGTACAGGAGGAAGTGTTAGTGATGACACACTACCCTGTACATCCAGGAGACAGTATAGTGCAATATGGTTTTCTTTTTCTTTTTTGGTTTGAAATGGAGTCTCACTCTGTCACCAGGCTAGAGTGTAGTGGCACGATCTTGCCTCACTGCAACCTCTGCTTTCCTGGTTCAAGCAATTATCCTGCCTCAGTTTCCCAAGTAGCTGGGACTACAGGTGTGTGTCACCACTCCCAGCTAATTTTTATATTTTTAGTAGGGAGGGGGTTTCACCATATTGGCCAGGATGGTCTTGATCTCTTGACCTCCTGATCTGCCCACCTCAGCCTCCCAGGGATTACAGGTGTGCAATGTGGTTTTCTAGGACCACATAAGTAAGAGAATCTAAGGATCTCTCTTGTGTCCTGATGGCTCAGGAAGTAGAATGGGCAAACATGTTAATAGTGTAGGAAAGTTTTCTGATTATGTATTAATTCCAAGTAGGACATAGTCCAAATCAGGATTATAGAAATCTTCCTAATCTACTTCCTTCCCGTGGTCTAACCCTGCCATGATAATCACATTGTTGGAAGTGCCCACAACTATCATATTTATAATCTGAAGGGTCATTGTTGATGTTAGATGGTGCCCAAAGACTCTCAGGAAACTTTTGGAAAGAAAAGTAGTTAATGATGGTGACGTAATTGAGCAGATGTAAATTTGGGTAAAAGCTGCTTCTGCGGTAAAATCTCCTGAGGATAACTCAAGCATTATTTCCTTTTTAGGGGAGAAGAAATTATGGGCTTTGTAGATTTCTAAGAATTTCCTTCCAGGAGATATATGAGAGACTTTAGGACAAGCAAAAGACAGTGACTTTCAGTTAGGGGCCCCAGTTGAAAGGGAATAGATAGTGACTTAGGAAACATCATAGGTTGGTTGGCTACACAGACCATATGGATAAATTCAGAACTCCAGGAAAAAGATATAAACTATCAAATTCCCCTAGTTGGTTAGTTGTAAGTAAGAAAAATGTTCCCTGAATGTTTCCAAAGCATCTCTAGTTTTGCTTAGGGGAAGAGAGCCAGGGGACTCTATCAAGATTTAGTTATAGCCAAATATTGTGAGAAATTAGAGGAATTTAGGATCTAAGTCAGTCTGCAGATAGATAATGAGAACCTGAAAACAACGGACAAGACTACAACCCAACAATAGGTATACTTTGGTTTTTAACTAGAAACATAACTTTTTCTCTCCACATTGATTACATAGGAATCTCAGAATTAAAAACAAAAAATCTTGAGTCTAGATAGCTAATCCAAGACAGACTTTATTTTTTACTTACAATCTTAAGGTTCTTGGGTCTGCCAGAAAGTGACAATTTTTATTATTCAATGTAATGCTAGGAACCCTTTAATCCAGGAATTTTTTTCATGTTCTTACATATGACATTTCAGTCAAAACCCTGACAATATAACCAATGTTTCCAATTGTATCCTGCTTATAAAAATATAACAGATTTTTATTGAAATTATTTTTAAAAAATAATACTCAAGAATAGTTTCTGAGTTTTGGAGGAATCAAGTAAGAAGATAAAGCAAATGATTCCATAAAATAATTTAAATAATAACTGAATGACAAACCCAGAAAATCTGATGAAAAATAACAATTATGAAAGAAATTTAGCAACCTCTACTACAAGCAGTATTTTAATGTAACAAGAATCAACTGACATCACATAAGAAAAAAGTAGACTTGGGGCGGAGCAAGATGGCCGAATAGGAACAACTCCAGTCTCCAACTCCCAGCGCGAGCGACACAGAAGACCGGTGATTTCTGCATTTTCAACTGAGGTACTGGGGTCATCTCACTAGGGAGTGCCGGACAATCGGTGCTGGTCAGCTGCTGCAGCCTGACCAGCGAGAGCTGAAGCAGGGCGAGGCATCGCCTCACCTGGAAGCGCAAGGGGGAAGGGGATCCGTTTTCCTAGCCAGGGGAACTGAGACACACAACACCTGGAAAATCGGGTAACTCCCACCCCAATACTGCGCTGTAAGCATACAGGCATTCCAGGAGAATATATCCCACACCTGGCCGGGAGGGTCCCACGCCCACGAAGCCTCCCTCACTGCTAACACAGCAGTCTGCCGCGATCTATCCGCAAGGCAGCAGCGAGGCTGGGGGAGGGGCGCCCGCCATTGCTGAGGCTTAAGTAGGTAAACAAAGCCGCTGGGAAACTCGAACTGGGTGGAGCTCACAGCAGCTCAAGGAAGCCTGCCTGTCTCTGTAGTCTCCACCTCTGGGGACAGCGCACAGCTGAAGACCAACAGGGGAAGTAGCGGGAGCCGGTGCAGACGCGAACGACTCTGTCTGACAGCTTTGGGGAGAGCCGCGGATCTCCCAACGCGGAGGTTGAGATCTGAGAACGGACAGACTGCCTGCTCAGGTGTGTCCCTGACCCCTGAGTAGCCTAGCTGGGAGAAATCCCCCACTAGGGGCAGTCTGACACCCCACACCTCACAGGGTGGAGTACACCCCTGAGAGGACACTTCCAAAGGAAGAATCAGACAGGTACACTCGCTGTTCAGCAATATTCTATCTTCGGCAACCTCTGCTGCTGATACCCAGGCAAACAGGGTCTGGAGTGGACCTCAAGCAATCTCCAACAGACCAACAGAGAGTCCTTCTGACTGTCAGAAGGAAAACTATCAAACAGGAAGGACACCTATACCAAAACCCCATCAGTTCGTCACCACCATCAAAGACCAGAGACAGATAAAACCACAAAGATGGGGAAGAAGCAGGGCAGAAAAGCTGGAAATTCAAAAAATAAGAGCGCATCTCCCCCTGCAAAGGAGCGCAGCCCATCACCAGCAACGGATCAAAGCTGGTCAGAGAATGACTTGGACGAGAGGAGAGAAGAAGGCTTCAGTCCATCAAACTTATCAGAGCTAAAGGAGGAATTACGTACCCAGCGCAAAGAAACTAAAAATCTTGAAAAAAGAGTGGAAGAATTGACAGCTAGACTCATTAATGCAGAGAAGATCATAAATGAAATGACAGAGATGAAAACCATGACACGAGAAATACGTGACAAATGCACAAGCTTCAGTAACCGACTCGATCAACTGGAAGAAAGAGTATCAGCGATTGAAGATCAAATGAATGAAATGAAGCGAGAAGAGAAACCAAAAGAAAAAAGAAGAAAAAGAAATGAGCAAAGCCTGCAAGAAGTATGGGATTACGTAAAAAGACCAAATCTACGTCTGATTGGGGTGCCTGAAAGTGAGGGGGAAAATGGAACCAAGTTGGAAAACACTCTTCAGGATATCATCCAGGAGAACTTCCCCAACCTAGTAGGGCAGGCCAACATTCAAATTCAGGAAATACAGAGAACGCCACAAAGATACTCCTCCAGAAGAGCAACTCCAAGACACATAATTGCCAGATTCACCAAAGTTGAAATGAAGGAAAAAATCTTAAGGGCAGCCAGAGAGAAAGGTCGGGTCACCCACAAAGGGAAGCCCATCAGACTAACAGCAGATCTCTCGGCAGAAACTCTACAAGCCAGAAGAGAGTGGGGGCCAATATTCAACGTTCTTAAAGAAAAGAATTTTAAACCCAGAATTTCATATCCAGCCAAACTAAGTTTCATAAGCGAAGGAGAAATAAAATCCTTTACAGATAAGCAAATGCTTAGAGATTTTGTCACCACCAGGCCTGCCTTACAAGAGACCCTGAAGGAAGCCCTAAACATGGAAAGGAACAACCGGTACCAGCCATCGCAAAAACTTGGCAAAATGTAAAGACCATCGAGGCTAGGAAGAAACTGCATCAACTAACGAGCAAAATAACCAGTTAATATCATAATGGCAGGATCAAGTTCACACATAACAATATTAACCTTAAATGTTAATGGACTAAATGCTCCAATTAAAAGACACAGACTGGCAAACTGGATAAAGAGTCAAGACCCATCAGTCTGCTGTATTCAGGAGACCCATCTCACATGCAGAGACATACATAGGCTCAAAATAAAGGGATGGAGGAAGATCTACCAAGCAAATGGAGAACAAAAAAAAGCAGGGGTTGCAATCCTAGTCTCTGATAAAACAGACTTTAAACCATCAAAGATCAAAAGAGACAAAGAAGGCCATTACATAATGGTAAAGGGATCAATTCAACAGGAAGAGCTAACTCTCCTAAATATATATGCACCCAATACAGGAGCACCCAGATTCATAAAGCAAGTCCTTAGAGACTTACAAAGAGACTTAGACTCCCATACAATAATAATGGGGGACTTCAACACTCCGCTGTCAACATTAGACAGATCAACGAGACAGAAAGTTAACAAGGATATCCAGGAATTGAACTCATCTCTGCACCAAGCGGACCTAATAGACATCTATAGAACTCTCCACCCCAAATCAACAGAATATACATTCTTCTCAGCACCACATCGCACTTATTCCAAAATTGACCACATAATTGGAAGTAAAGTACTCCTCAGCAAATGTAAAAGAACAGAAATTATAAGAAACTGTCTCTCAGACCACAGTGCAATCAAACTAGAACTCAGGACTAAGAAACTCAATCAAAACCGCTCAACTACATGGAAACTGAACAACCTGCTCCTGAATGACTACTGGGTACATAACGAAATGAAAGCGGAAATAAAGATGTTCTTTGAAACCAATGAGAACAAAGATACAACATACCAGAATCTCTGGGACACATTTAAAGCAGTGTGTAGAGGGAAATTTATAGCACTAAATGCCCACAAGAGAAAGCAGGAAAGATCTAAAATTGACACTCTAACATCACAATTAAAAGAACTAGAGAGGCAAGAGCAATCACATTCAAAAGCTAGCAGAAGGCAAGAAATAACTAAGATCAGAGCAGAACTGAAGGAGATAGAGACACAAAAAACCCTCCAAAAAATCAATGAATCCAGGAGTTGGTTTTTTGAAAAGATCAACAAAATTGACAGACCGCTAGCAAGGCTAATAAAGAAAAAAAGAGAGAGGAATCAAATAGATGTAATAAAAAATGATAAAGGGGATATCACCACTGACCCCACAGAAATACAAACTACCATCAGAGAATACTATAAACGCCTCTACGCAAATCAACTAGAAAATCTAGAAGAAATGGATAATTTCCTGGACACTTACACTCTCCCAAGTCTAAACCAGGAAGAAGTTGAATCCCTGAATAGACCAATAGCAGGCTCTGAAATTGAGGCAACAATTAATAGCCTACCCACCAAAAAAAGTCCAGGACCAGATGGATTCACAGCTGAATTCTACCAGAGGTACAAGGAGGAGCTGGTACCATTCCTTCTGAAACTATTCCAATCAATAGAAAAAGAGGGAATCCTCCCTAACTCATTTTATGAGGCCAACATCATCCTGATACCAAAGCCTGGCAGAGACACAACAAAAAAAGAGAATTTTAGACCAATATCCCTGATGAACATTGATGCAAAAATCCTCAATAAAATACTGGCAAACCGGATTCAGCAGCACATCAAAAAGCTTATCCACCATGATCAAGTGGGCTTCATCCCTGGGATGCAAGGCTGGTTCAACATTCGCAAATCAATAAACGTAATCCAGCATATAAACAGAACCAAAGACAAGAACCACATGATTGTCTCAATAGATGCAGAAAAGGCTTTTGACAAAATTCAACAGCCCTTCATGCTAAAAACGCTCAATAAATTCGGTATTGATGGAACGTACCTCAAAATAATAAGAGCTATTTATGACAAACCCACAGCTAATATCATACTGAATGGGCAAAAACTGGAAAAATTCCCTTTGAAAACTGGCACAAGACAGGGATGCCCTCTCTCACCACTCCTATTCAACATAGTGTTGGAAGTTCTGGCTAGGGCAATCAGGCAAGAGAAAGAAATCAAGGGTATCCAGTTAGGAAAAGAAGAAGTCAAATTGTCCCTGTTTGCAGATGACATGATTGTATATTTAGAAAACCCCATCGTCTCAGCCCAAAATCTCCTTAAGCTGATAAGCGACTTCAGCAAAGTCTCAGGATACAAAATTAATGTGCAAAAATCACAAGCATTCTTATACACCAGCAACAGACAAGCAGAGAGCCAAATCAGGAATGAACTTCCATTCACAATTGCTTCAAAGAGAATAAAATACCTAGGAATCCAGCTTACAAGGGATGTAAAGGACCTCTTCAAGGAGAACTACAAACCACTGCTCAGTGAAATCAAAGAGGACACAAACAAATGGAAGAACATACCATGCTCATGGATAGGAAGAATCAATATCGTGAAAATGGCCATACTCCCCAAGGTTATTTATAGATTCAATGCCATCCCCATCAAGCTACCAATGACTTTCTTCACAGAATTGGAAAACACTGCTTTAAAGTTCATATGGAACCAAAAAAGAGCCCGCATTGCCAAGTCAATCCTAAGTCAAAAGGACAAAGCTGGAGGCGTCACGCTACCTGACTTCAAACTATACTACAAGGCTACAGTAACCAAAACAGCATGGTACTGGTACCAAAACAGAGATATAGACCAATGGAACAGAACAGAGTCCTCAGAAATAATACCGCACATCTACAGCCATCTGATCTTTGACAAACCTGAGAGAAACAAGAAATGGGGAAAGGATTCCCTATTTAATAAATGGTGCTGGGAAAATTGGCTAGCCATAAGTAGAAAGCTGAAACTGGATCCTTTCCTTACCCCTTATACGAAGATTAATTCAAGATGGATTAGAGACTTAAATGTTAGACCTAATACCATAAAAACCCTAGAAGAAAATCTAGGTAGTACCATTCAGGACATAGGCATGGGCAAGGACTTCATGTCTAAAACACCAAAAGCAACGGCAGCAAAAGCCAAAATTGACAAATGGGATCTCATTAAACTAAAGAGCTTTTGCACAGCAAAAGAAACTACCATCAGAGTGAACAGGCAACCTACAGAATGGGAGAAAATTTTTGCAACCTACTCATCTGACAAAGGGCTAATATCCAGAATCTACAAAGAACTCAAACAAATATACGAGAAAAAAACAAACAACCCCATCAAAAAGTGTGGAAGGGATATGAACAGACATTTCTCAAAAGAAGATATTCATACAGCCAACAGACACATGAAAAAATGCTCATCATCACTGGCCATCAGAGAAATGCAAATCAAAACCACAATGAGATACCATCTCACACCAGTTAGAATGGCAATCATTAAGAAGTCAGGAAACAACAGGTGTTGGAGAGGATGTGGAGAAATAGGAACACTTTTACACTGTTGGTGGGATTGTAAACTAGTTCAACCATTATGGAAAACAGTATGGCAATTCCTCAAGGATCTAGAACTAGATGTACCATATGACCCAGCCATCCCACTACTGGGTATATACCCAAAGGATTATAAATTAGTCTACTACAAAGACACATGCACACGTATGTTTATTGCGGCACTATTCACAATAGCAAAGACTTGGAATCAACCCAAATGTCTATCTGTGACAGACTGGATTAAGAAAATGTGGCACATATACACCATGGAATACTATGCAGCCATAAAAAAGGATGAGTTTGCGTCCTTTGTAGGGACATGGATGCAGCTGGAAACCATCATTCTTAGCAAACTATCACAAGAACAGAAAACCAAACACCGCATGTTCTCACTCATAGGTGGGAACTGAACAATGAGATCACTTGGACTCGGGAAGGGGAACATCACACACTGGGGTCTATCATGGGGAGGGGGGAGGGGGGAGGAGGGAGGGATTGCATTGGGGAGTTATACATGATATAAATGATGAATTGATGGGTGCTGACGAGTTGATGGGTGCAGCACACCAACATGGCATAAGTATACATATGTAACAAACCTGCACGTTATGCACATGTACCCTAGAACTTAAAGTATAATAAAAAAAAAATAATAATAATAAAAAAAAAAAAGAAAAAAAAAAAAAAAAAAAAAAAAAGAAAAAAGTAGACTTTTATACATTTCACATAATGTTTAGAATACTCATATTCATAGTATCCAAAATTATGACTAATAACCTGAATTCTTATGAAACTGGAACTTTGAAACATATTTTCATATTATACCCACAAATGTAATTGAGAAAGGATCTAGTATCACTTATCAATTAGCAATGTTTACTACACAATTTACCAAATAAGCTTAATTATTTAATATCTCCACCAAGATGAAAGATGTATTATTTGATGTTCTCCAGGGGCCTAACTGGAAAATCCTAAAGTTAGTTTTAGGTCAGACAGACTATTTGATATTCTGTTCCTGAGGAAGCCTGCCAAAAAATGTGAAATGATTCAAGGCACTTGATTATGAGAATCACAGGTCACCATAAAATGATTATTCATTTAACCAAAGTGATAATCAGGAGACTTCAAAAACAATACAGAAAGTTATGTGGATGTAAGAACCATAACCCTTTCGAAGCTCAGTTCTCCTAAGTAAGCAAAAACCTAATGAAGCCAACGGGAAGCACAAAAAATTATCTTGATGAAACAGAATACTTGTTTCCTTGCTCAATTACTCCAAAGGAAAAACAAACTAACAAAAAACAAAACAAAACAAAAAACAAAGAAACATTCTGCTGTGTGATCAGTTTTCTCTACAGAAAGCCCATGTAGATGGGCTTAAAGTTAAACCTGATGAAAAAGATATCTGAATTTTATCAGACACAGAAAGAATATCCTCATAGGATTATGACTAAAGAGGAATGTAAACAAGAAAATAACACCTTTAGTTGAGGAGAATACATAGTTTTCATCAATAGCATGATAAATTTCTTGGTACAGGGAATAATTTAGACACATCAAAAAAATATCAACAATACAGAATCAAGTTGTACTGGAGGAAACATTGCCTTTCTAGACCTTCAAGATAAACACGTTAGCATCAAGCAATAAAAGCAGAGTTAGAATTGAAGAAAAAGTTACAGCAGCTAATGAAAAGCTTAAATGAGAGGGTTATCACATCAGCCAAGCATAAAGTTAGGTCTTTTCAAGAATAGAAGGAAGGAAAGCTGCACTTTCAGCCTGAAATTAGGAAAATTAGATATATATCAAGAATAAACATGGCATAAATAAAAACCGTTTTTACTGTAGAGGATGACTGTGAAGACACTAGATTTCAGAATTAAAAATCAAACCTAATTTTACTAAGATAAAATTAACATTTTAAGAAAAGCTTGATCCAACAGATGACACACATGTTTTTAGTTTTCCATCAGTGAATTTCTCACATTAAAGTTCAATTCATAGACCTGTAAACAGTTTCTTTCCAATTATAGCTAACCTAATGACACAGAAAATTCATTTTATAAACTTTATTTATATAAACCTTATCATAACTTTCTTAGAACATGTACAACATGCTTGAGTTTTTTTTCTTTTGTATTATAGAAGAGAAATTTACTGTACAAGATTCTTTCTCATACAAAATTATTCTTTTTACAAATTTTTACAAATTTTCTTACAAAAATACATCTTACACTTGTATATAGAACTGTCTTTCAATCTCTAGTGTTTTTTTTTTTTTTCTTTTTGAGACAGAGTCTCACTCTGTCAACCAGGCTGGAGTGCAGTGGCCGGATCTCAGCTCACTGCAAGCTCTGCCTCCCGGGTTTCTGCCATTCTCCTGCCTCAGCCTCCCGAGTAGCTGGGACTATAGGCGCCCGCCACCTTGCCCGGCTAGTTTTTTGTATTTTTTTAGTAGAGACGGGGTTTCACCATGTTAGCCAGGATGGTCTCGATCTCCTGACCTCGTGATCCACCCGTCTCGGCCTCCCAAAGTGCTGGGATTACAGGCTTGAGCCACCACGCCCGGCCTCTCTAGTGCTTTTAATCCTACACAGTAATTACTTACTATTAGCAACTCTAATTTAATGGAAATCTAGAAAATAAGCAATTTTTAGCAATCAACCCTGTACCAGCAATCTATAAATACTTATTTTACAATATCCAGAGACCTAGGCTTTCTATTACACCAAATAGTTAGCATGGAACCAGACTTTTTTTTTTTTTTTTTTTTTTTTTTTTTTTTTACTAACAGATGCAAATAGCATTTGTTTCTGTGAAATAAGATGCCCAAGGTATATGTGCCTAACTCATATTCAGCAATGAATGTCTTAGCATTATATCTTTCTCAAAATGATCTAGACATTTGATGGATATCCATCATTTAATTTAGCTTACCAAAATTCTAAGGGTATAGTTACTAAAAAGTGAAAAACTTTCCCAAGTAAACATGTTACAAAACAATCAATATCAAAACTTAATTTATATGCTTTCATCTCATTTATATACTTTTAATCCATTCATTCTTAATGATTATGCCTGAGAAATTTCATGTGGCATCATCTAAAACTAGCCATCATCTCCAATTAAATTTTCTATTAACCATTTATTTTCATTTTACTATATGTTAGGCAAGAAACTTAAATATATGCATGTTTTTGTTGATAACTCAGAAGACACAACCATTCCCATCAAACCAAAATTATTATACTAGTCCCTTCCTCAAAAATATTAATAATTCATGTGATCGTGAAAAGCATTTGGGATTATATGCTTAATTTATGAGTATTCATTTCCTTATAAGCCAATTTGTTACCATAGACAGTATATGTATGTATACATACAAATAAGACAGACATACAGACAGAGAAAATTTAAAAGCTTATAGTTTTAATTTAAAATCTCTGAAAATGATTCAGGTAAAACTCATTAGTTTAGAAGAATAGCTGGATTCAAATTACATCTCTGTAAATGGAACAGGCTGATATTTATTCCACATCGCTTAATACCTTACCAAATTTTGCAGAAAACAGAGTAGCAAATTTACATCTCAGAGCACAGAATGAATTTAAGTTTTTTTAAGAAGCTATTTTCTGTGTTAAAAGAGGATTAAAATGGATACCAAGGTAAAATATAGTTACAGAAATTTATCACAGGATTTTACATGGAAACATACAAAGGATCCTAAAGAAAATTTAGAAACCTTTTCAAGATAACCACCTGAAAGAGTGAAGGAGGAATGGAGGAGTGATGAATAAAAGCAGAGGTAGTAAAAAGGGTACAAGAAGACAGGCAGGGCAGTGGGCGAGGAGATGTTAGTGGAAATAGGGTCTTTTAAAAGTGATTTTACAGTTTGATTTAGTCTCACAAGCACTAGCCTCTCTTTTCTATTTTATTAAGCCATTCACCGAATTTTGAATTGTTTTCTCTAAGGTGGACAGTGTTAGCCTCTTGATTCTATTTAGAATTTTTAAAGCATCAATGGAAAAATGATTTCCAATTGTCTCTAAGGTGTTCACTATTTTCTTTGTTTGAATTGTTCAGGCAGATATGTAATTTTTGGAATATCAAAGGAGCCCCATCTTGGCCAAAAAATGTGGAAGATTATCCTGGGTAAATTTTTTTCATAGTCCTAGCCAATTGCAACTCCTTGAATCATAATTTTTATTCATAAAGCCACTTGAATGCCAGAAGGTGGCTAATTATGAGGTAAAACAGTTTAAAACATGGATTACCCATTGCACTGACCTGGCAAATGTGTCCATTTCAGTGACGTAGTTGTGATCATCCCAACAAAACCCTTTTCTGTGTATTTCTCTGCATTTATGGATTTTTGTAAATTTGATGTTATATTAAATTGAGGCCATTTTCTTTTTGTTTCTCAAACTGTCTATGAAGAATGTTTAAAACTTGACAATGAAACAACAAGAAACTCAATTAAATTGTGGCTAAAAGACTTGAATAGATATTTCCCCAAATAATGTATACAAATAACTCTGAAATCATGAAAAAATGCTCCATATCATTAGTTAGTGAAAAATACAACTTAAAACCACAATGAACTAACTATCAGTGATACCCACAAGGAGGGCTATTGAAAAAACTTTATTAAAAAATGAATATTAATTAGGATGTGAAGAAATGAAAATGCTCACACCTTGCTGGCAAAAATCTAAAATGATTCATCTGCTGTGAAAAACAGTTTAGAAGTTCCTCAAGAAAGTTAAAATATGGAATTCCAATTACTCTCCTAAATATACATTCAAACGAAGTGAAAACAGGTATTTAAAAAATCGCATACACATATGTTCATAAGCAGCATTAACCTCAAGAGCCAGTAAGTAGAAATAACTCAAATGTCTATAAACAAACATATACATTTTGGAGACTTTTTGGATAAATTTCAAATATAATGGAATATTAATCAGCCAAAAAAGAATGAAGTACGGACACTTTCTAAAATGTCGACAAACTTTGAAATACTATGCTAAGCGAAAGAATAAATAGGCTAAACACAAAAAGTCACCCATTTTACGAGTTCATTTATATTAAATATTTAGAATAAATAAATCCAAAGCTAAAGAAAATGTGCTACATATGCACAATGAACTATTATGCAGCCATAAAAAATAAAATCCTGTCATTTGCAATAGCACAGATAAAACTGAAAGAAGTCAGGCATACAAAGACAAATATCTCATGTTTTCATGAATAAAAACAAAACAAAAACCTCATGGTGATAGAAAATAGAATGATGGTTACCAGAGGCTGTTAAGGGTAGTGGCTAGGAGGAGATAAAAAGGGATGGTTGATGGGTACAAAAATACAGTTAAATTGTAGGAAAAAAATCTAGTTGTTCAGTAGTATAATATGGCAACTATAGTTTACAATAATTTATTGTATATTTCAGAATAACTTACTGGAATTAGAATGTTCCTAACACAAAAAAAAGATGAATGCACGTGGTGATGAGTACAACAATTACCCTGATTTGGTTACTACACATTGTATTCTTATATCAAAATATCACATGAACCCCATAAATATGTATAAATATTATGAATCCATATTTAAAATTATACAATAAATAACAATAAAAACATCTTATTTTAAAAATTAGCACTCATAAAAACAATGTAAAATGTAAAATATTCATAATTATGTTAATTGCATGCTGAATATTTTGGATATATTAGATTAAGTCAAGTATATTATTCAAAATTTTAAATGAATAAACTAACTAACTGTATTAATCCGTTCTTATATTGCTACAAAGATATGACCTTAGACTTGGTAATTAATAAAAAAGAGGTTTAAGCAACTCAGATTCCACATGGCTGAGGAGGCCTCAAGAAACTTAGAATCATGGCGGAAGGCAAAGAGAAAGCAAGGCACATCTTACGTAGCAGCAGGAGAGAGAGTGCAAGGGAAACTGTAACTTTTAAACATCAGATTTTGTGAGAATTTCCTCACTATCCCAAGAACAGCATGGGAGAAGCCTCCTCCATGATCCAAATGTCTCCCACCAGGACCCTTTCTGTACACGTGGGGATTACAGTTCAAGATGAGATTTGGATGGGAACACGAAGTCAATTCATATCGTTGAATCAGTCAGTCGTTGAATCCATAGATGCTTAATGCAAATTGTTTTTTACCAGACACTGAGGAAAGAGGTGAATGGGGAGAAACTAATAGGAAAGAGATTTTTCTTTGTTTTTTTCTTAACCTTTTTGTTCATTTTTATTTACTTATTTTTGATAATTATAAATTATTATTATTATTTTTGTGCTGATTAACCATTCACTGTTTATCTCCATCTCACCACTACCCTTCCCAGTCTCTGATTGTCACTACTCTTCTCTCCACCTCCATAAGTTCAATATTTTTTTAGGCTTTTACGTATTAGTGAGAACATGTGTTATATGTCTTTCTGTGCATGGTTTATTTCCCTTAGCCATAATGCCCTCTGGTTTCATTTATATTGTCACCAATAATAAAATTTTATGTTTTTCATGGCTTAATAATATTATATTGTATTTTGTGTGTGCGTGTGTGTGTGTGTGTGTATGTGTGTGTGTGTATACACCACGTTATCTTTTACCTTTTTAAATTTTATTTTAAATTTTGAATTATATGTGCAGAATGTACAGGTTTGTTGTGTATGTGTACATGTGTCATGGTAGTTTGCTGCACCTATCAACCCATCATCTAGGTTTTAGACTCCACATGCATTAGGTATTTGTCCTAATGCTCTCCCTCCCCTTGGACCTCACCCCCTGACAGGCTTTAGTGTGTGTTGTTCCCCTTGCTGTGTCCATGTGTTCTCATCGTTTAACTCCCACTTATGAGTGAGAACATGAAGTGTTTGTTTTTCTGTTCTTGTGTTAGTTTACTGAAAATGATGGCGTCCAGCTTCATCCATGTCCTTGCACAGGACATGATCTTACTCTTTTTTATGGCTTCATAGTATTCCATTGTGTATATGTGCCACATTTTCTTTACCCAGTCAACCATTGATGGGCATTTTGGTTGGTTCCAAGTCTTTACTATGTGAATAGTGCTGTAATAAACAAATGAGTGCATGTGTCTTTATAGTAGAATGATTTATATTCCTTTGGGTACATATCCAATAATGGGATTGCTGGGTCAAATGGCATTTCTGGTTCTAGATCCTTGAGGAATTGCCACACAGTCCTCCACAATGATTGAACTAATTTGATCCCTACCAACAGTGTAAGTGTTCCTATTTGTCCACAGTCTCACCAGTATCTATTGTTTCCTGACTTTTTAATAATCGCCATTCTGATTGGCATGAAATGGTATCTCATTGTGGTTTTAATTTGGATTTTTCTAATGATCAGCGATGATGAGTTTTTTTTCATATGTTTCTTGGCCACATCAGTGTCTTCTTTTGAGAAGTGTCTCTTAATATCCTTTGCCAACTTTTTGATGGAGTTGTTTTTTTCTTATAAATTTGTTTAAGTTCCCTTTATATTCTAGATATTAAACCTTTGTCAGATGGATAGATTGCAAAATTTTTCTCCCATTCTGTAGATTGTCTGGTCACTCTGATGCTAGTTTTCTTTTTTTTTTTTTTCTGTACAGAAACTCTTCAGTTTAATTGGATTCAATCTTTTGATAAAATACAACATCCCTTTATGTTGAAACTCTCAGTAAACTAGGTATTGATGGAACATATCTCAAAATAATAAGAGCTATTTATAACAAACTCATAGCCAATATCATGCTGAATGGCCAAAAGCTGGACATACTCCCTTTGAAAACCGGCACAAGACAAAGATGACTACTCTCACCACTCCTATTCAACATAGTATTGTAAATTCTGGCCAGTTCAATCAGGCAAGAGAAATAAATAAAGGGTGTTCAAATTGGAAGAATGGAAATAAATTGTCCCTGTTTGCAGATCACAGGATTGTATATTTAGAGAACCTCATCGTCTCAGCCCAAAAACTCCTAAGCTGATAAGCAACTTCAGCAAAGTCTCAGGATACAAAATCAATGTGCAAAAATCACAGGCATCCCTATTCATCAACATTGGACAAGTAGAGAGCCAAATTATAAATGAACTCCCATTCACAATTGCTACAAAGAGAATAAATACCTAGAAATACAACTTACAAAGGATGTAAATGATTTCTTCAATAACTACAAACCATTGCTTTGCAGAGAGGACACAAGCAAATGGAAAAACATTCCATGCTGATGGATAGAAAGAATCAATATTATGAAAATGCAATATTGCCCACAGTAATTTATAGATTCAGTGTTATTTACATAAAGCTACCATTGACTTTCTTCACAGAATTAGGGAAAAAAAAACAAAAAACAAAAAACTACTTTAAATGTCATGTGGAACAAAGAGCGAGCCCGTATAGCCAAGAAAATCCAAAAAAAAAAAAAAAAAACTTGGAGGCATCATGCTACCTGACTTCAAACTATACTATAAGGCTATAGTAAACCAAACAGCATGGTACTGGCACCAAAGCAGATATTCGGTCCAATGAAACTGAACAGAGACCTCAGCAATAACACCACATACCTACAACCATCTGATCTTTGACAAACCTGACAAAAAACATGCAATGGGGTAAGGATTCCCTGTTTAATAAATGGTCCTGGGAAACTGGCTAGCCATATGCAGAAAGCTGAAACTGGACCCTTTCCTTACACATTATTAAAAAATTAAGTCAGGATGGATTAAAGACTGAACTGTAAAACCCAAAACCATAAAAACACTAGAAGAAAACCTTGGTAATACCATTCAGGACAAAGGCATGGTCAAAGACTTCATGACTAAAACAGCAAAAGCAATATGCACTACATTTTCTTTATCCATATCTATTGATGGACACAGGTTGATTCCATATATTGGCTAGTGTGAATAGTGCTGCAATAAACATAGGAGTATATATAGCTCTTTTATATACATATTTCCTTTTTTATTTTATTTTATTTTATTTATATATATTGTTTTTTGTATAAATACACAGGAGTGGGAGTGCTGGATCATATGGTAGTTCTGTTTAGTTTTTTGAGGCACCTCCGTACTGTTCTCCATAGTGACTTCTCTAATTTTTATTCCCATTAACACTGTGCAAGTGTTCCCCCTCCACATCCTTAGAAGCATTCATAATTGCTTGTCTTTTGGATAAAAGCCACTTTAACTAGGTAAGATGATATTGTAATTTTGAATTGCACTTCTCAGATGATTAGTGATTTAAACACTTTTTAAAGCACCTTTTGGTCATTTATAGGAATTATTTTGAGAAATGTCTACTCAGATCTTTTGCTCATTTTTAATTGAATTATTATTATTTCTATTGAGTAATTTGAGCTCCTTATATATACTAGTTATTAATCTTTTGTCAGATGTGTTGTTTGCAATATTTCATTCATTCTGTAGGTTGTCTCTTCACTTTATTGATTGTTTCCTTTGCTGTTTAGAAACTTTTTAGCTTGATGTGATCCAATTTGTGTACTTCAGCTTTGCTTGCCTGTACCTTTGTGGTATTACTCAGGAAATCTTTTCTCAGACCAATGTCCTGGAGTGTTTCCCAGTGTTTCCTTCTAGTAGTTTCAGAATTTCAGGTCTTAGAATTTAAGTCTTTAATGTATTTTGATTTAATGTTTGTATATTGTGAGAGTTAAGGGTCTAGTTTCACTCTTCTGCATGTGGATATCCCTTTCTCAGTACCATTTATTAAAGAGATTGTCCTATCAAATTGTTTTACTTTGAAGTGATGGAAATGTTTTGACAATTATTAGGGGTGATGGAATCCATAATATTGTGGATATAATAAGTGACACTGAAGTTTTACTTCAAAATAGTTAATTTTGTACTATGTTTTATAGCAATAGATTTTATTTTTAAAAAATAATTTTCTGCCTGAAAATTTTAAAGGTCCTCTCTCTTTGTGAAAACATGTAAGCATAGTGTTTTTTTGTTGTTGTTGTTGGGAGTGTTTCTGCATTTTCTCTATATGTCTTTAATTCCCTTTTTTTCTTATTGAAGTTTCTATATTTATTATATTACCACTGGTAATATATTTTGAATCATTCTTATGACATACAGAGCAATTAATTAACTTATACTGCTTTCTACATTCCTTTTCCATTATCTTCCTATTGACTATAATTGTATTGTTTGTTTATTTTAGAGCATGGTAGTAATTTTTAGTTTAATTTTACCATGAATGTGAAACATACATTGTTTAATTTGTTTTACATGTTCAACTCATTAATTAATTTAATTTTTCATTTGTTAGATTTTGTTTTGTGATCCATGATCTGGTCTAGCTTGGTGAATGTTCTATATGCCCTGAAAAATAATTTATATTCTGCTGTTGTCGGGCTAAGTCTTACATAAATTTCAATGAGAACAAAAGGGTTTGTGAAGTTTTTTTTTTTTTTTTTTGTAGTTTATTTATTTTTTGTCTGCTAGTTATATCTATTATTGAGAGAGATATGTTAGCATCTTCATCTGTAATTGTGTAATTTTCTATTTTTCTTTTCAGTTCTGTGAGGTTTTGCCTTATATATTTTGAGGCTTTATTGTTAGGAGCATACTCATTTAAGATTGTTGTACCTTCCAAGTTAATTGACTCTTTTATAATCTGTAATGTCCCTTTTTATCACTAGCAATTTCATGTCTCTGATATCTATTTTGTGGCTTTGAATGTTACTGTTGCAAGTTTTTTTTGATTATTGTTTACATAAGACATATTTCTTAATTCCTTTATGTTAGTCCTACCTATATCACTACATTTAAATAAATTTCTAGAAGACACAGTATTTTAGGGTAATGTCTTCTGGTTTTTGTTTTGTTTTGTTTTTATCTATTCTGACAACCTTGATTGTTGTTTTTATCTATTCTGACAATCTTTATATTTTCATTAGTTTGTGTATGTCACATGCATTTAGTATTTTTATTAATATATTTGTGTTTAGGTTTATCTTTTATTATTTCTATATTTTTAAACATTTTTGGTTTCTCTGTTTACTCTTTTCTTTTTTGGGGGACTATTTGACATATTTTAATATTTCTTTTAAATTTATCCATTTATTGATTAAATATCTTCATATAATATTTATTGCTCACTTTAGACATTACAATATACAGAACCTCCTCAATTTAATGTTCTCAACAGGTTCTTGGAAACTGCAATTTTAAGCAGAACAACATATAACAAAACCAGTTTCACTAATAGGTTAGTTGATATAAGCCAGAGATAAGTTCCTACAGCATATTTCTGGTTACAAAAACATCACCAAACTTCTAAATAAGCATTTTGATGTTAAATATTGAAATAATTTGAGCTATATTTACATTTAAGAAAGATTAATAAAAACAACTAAGATTACTTACCCAATTTTTGGTGAATCATTGAATGACCGAAGTTGTAGTGATGGTGAGTTAAATCAAAGAATAAATGTTTGTTAATTGAAAATTGTAAAAAATACTTTATCCTACCACCCAGTTCAGAAACAAACAATATAATCAATATGAAGGGCTTTCTGGGAGTTTTTACCATATCATATATTGTCATGCATGCATATTATTATCATATACTTTACAGATTTTTATTATACACTAATTTGTAGTCATTCACTCATTCATTCATTTGTCAACCCATCTATTCCAGTTGAGGGTCATGAGTGATTTGTACCTGTCCTGACAGCTCAGGGCATAAGTCAGGAATCAACTCTGGACATGACACCATTCTATCACAGGGTACTCTCTCTGCACACAAACACACACACACATACACACGTGCAGACACACACACTGACTGGGACAATGTAGACACAAAGATTAACCTAAAATGTTCACATCTTTGGGTTGTAGGAGGAAACCAGAATACTTAAAGGAAATCCTCACAGACACGGGAGAAAGTGTAAACTATCTAGGCAGTGGCTCCATATGGGAATAGACTTTGTTTTCCTCATCAACATTATATGGAAATCAAGTTGAATGAAAAGATGTTATTTAAAGGCCTGCTGTAAACAACTTCACACAGTCTACTTAGACTATTTTATCAGTTAAAGTAGAATTTAGAAACCATATCACCAATATAGATGCTTTTCCTCTCTCACTTTTATAGTATAGTTGTCTCATATATGATAGTTACACACAAAAAACCATATCAGACAATGTTAAAAGTTTTTGTTACTACTGCCAAATATATTTTTCCAAACACTGAGTTAGATTAAATTTTTCAACTGTTACTGAAACGTTTCTCGTCTCTTCAGAATCCATTAGTAAGCATGTTAATTTTTGTTGTCATAGTTCCAGATATTTTGTTATATTCTTTGCTTTTGTATTTTTTAAAAATCTATTTTTCAGATTAGGTAATTTCTGTTGTTCTGCCTTCAGAATTCCCTGTCATATCTAAAGTGCTATTGAACTCATCCTGTGTGATTTTTAAAACCATGTTATTTTGTTTGTTTTAAAATATATTCTATTTCTTCTCTATGCCTATTTTTTCAGATTTTTCTAAGAGTATTCACAGCTGCTTACATATTTAAACATTTCTATAAAAGCAGCTTTATAATCTTTGCCAGTTAATTACAATATCTGTTTTATTTGGGAATTTTTACTTACTGATTGCCTTGCTCCATCTAAGTTGCAGTTTCTTTGGCTCTTCATATGCTGAATAATTTTGGATTATATACTGGACATTTTGGATATTTTGTTATGAGACCTCTGATCATGGCTAAATCTCATGGAAAATGTTAATTTTTTTTCTTTTAAGGTGGAATTAACCTGGTTAGTTCAGGCTACAAATTTCAATGAAATTTTTACAGTGGTTTCAATGTCAGTTCCGTTTTCAAAGACTCTGTGGTCCTATTTACATATCTCTTTTTGTGCACTACTCAGTGATTCCAAAACCACAATGGTAGTCTCTGTTAGTTAAATTTTCAGGTTTTTGGCATGATCGTTAGGATCAGATTTGGGAATGCATAGCTTAGGGAAGACCCCTAACTATTTATAAATAAATGTATAGGGTTATGCTCTGAACACCGTGCTGCCTGTGGTTTCCAGGTAGCTTGGCTCCCCTCTTTGTTACACTATCTTGAACGGTGGGGCTTTAATGATTCTATCCTGCTGCATATTTCCTCAATGACTCCCTGCATTTAGCACCAAGCTTTGAATACAGAGAGAGAAAAACACAAATTCAAAGGATCTGCCCTATCCTCATGTTATCAGCACCATCTGTCAGAGAAAGAGGTTTTCTTTCTCAAGGTTTGGCTCCTGGAAACTCTTATTGCATTGAAGTCTCTGCCAACATTGCCATAATATTGCTTGATGACTGGGGTGTGAGAGATCAGAGAGAAGAAAAAACAGGGTAGATATGTTTTTGTGTTTTTCCCCTGTTCTACTGGTGAGCCAGAACTAACAGACTTCTCCTGGGACTTTTGTTATTCCTGTTTATGCTTACTTCAAAATTTCAGATTGTTTTGCATTTTGGCTAGGAAATATAATTGGGGGAAAAATGATAAAGTTGCTGGTTCTGTGGCATTTAGAATTCTGGTTTTCTTCTTGAAACTGCCTGATATTGCTTGCTTTTCTGACTCCTCAAATAGCTGATCTATGCATTCTGTCGAGGGTTTTTAGTTAGCTTCAATGGAAAAGACATGGTGGAGTGTGCTTACTTTATCTTACTCTTACCTGAACAAGCATAAATAATGTAGCTCTCCAGTTTTTTTTTTTTTCCTATTAATAGTGATTGTTATGTTCTAACTGATAACATTGTGCCAAAGTCCATGATAGATGCATTTTATTGACCATATATTCCTCTAATTAGTAACCAGTGTACAAAAGTATTTCTAGGTTTGCCTGTGAGATTCTTAATCATCCCATGACTCTCAATAAACCATCTGTCACATTACTTATATACTTATGTGTTTTCCCAGTTTTCTGTTAAATTAAGGGTGAATAGATGTTTTTTCTTCCTGTAAATTATTCGATGGCTCACAAACATTGTCATATTTCTATGTCTATCATTCAATGTGTTTAAGTTTCCTATTTCATAATTGAATACGACATTATGAAGGTACAGTGTATCATAATGTAATTTCTTTTGTAGGACTGGTTACACTCTCTATTATTTTTCAAGTCAGTTTTGGTCATTTTTTTTATTTTCTAGAGAATTGTCAGTTTCATGCAAGTTTTCAAGTTCAATTATGTGCATTAAAAATATATCTGATTAGCTTTTAAGGCTGAATTCACATTGATTGGAGTCACCTATTCTTATATTGTACAAATTCAACACCAGATAATGTTCTACATATTTCACAATTAATAACACATTTAATTCTCATGTGTCAGAGTACCAACCTATAAGTAGATACTATTACAATTATCTTGATTTTAGGGTTGAAGAGCTAGGCAGTCTAAAATTCCTAGTCTTTTTTCTTAATGTTTTTACTTAGCTTCAATGCATTACAGGGTTTTTTGTTTCTTCAGAAGCTCATTATTCTTCATATAAGATTATGATTTTCATGTTAGTTTTCTTCACTTGCTTCTCATGATATTTATCCTCATCTCTGCTTCAGTTTTGTGAAATATTCAACTTGATCTTATTTCTCAGGACTAGCAACCTATAAAATATTGTCAATTATTATTTTTTAATCTGGAAATTGAGTTTTAGTGTTAAAATTTATCTTTCAGTAACAATTCCTTGGAGATTTTCCTTTTTTTGAATTAATATTTGTATCTGCCTCTAGCACTACTTCAGTGGTTGATCAGCATGATCTTACTTTTTCATATTATTAATTTGTTTTAAGTATGTCATAACTTAATTCTTTTTGTTTTCATAGTTCTGGATCAGTGAATTGATTTCCTAAGACAAAGTTAGATAAGCAAATAGGACAGGTATCTGTTTTGGGAGTACAACATTTCACAGGCTGGGGAATGGTTGCCTCTGAGCTGACATGCATTAGTAAAAGCTGCTTGTTAATGACCCTATCTGGATATAAGAGGTTACCTACTTCCCTTCTCATGGACTGAGTAATTCAGCTTATCATTTCCCTTAACTTTCAGTCACAGCAATATTGGGTGTTGTTTCCCCAAAACATAAAAGTAAACAGTACAGATGGATCTCCTTAATTTGTTATGAAACACATAGATGTCTTTTCAGGATCAAATGAGAGGTAAACATTTTGGTTGTTGGCCTTGCAAGTTCTCTCATTGTGACATAGAGAATGAGGGCCATCCCTTAGCATTTACCAGAATGAAAGAGGCCCTAGACATATTATTGAAGCTAGACAAGCATGCTTGTGTTTTTGGTGTGTTCTTTCAGAGAGGGAGACACCTTTTGGTAGAGAATCAGGGATATGTGTTCAGGCTACACCTTCTTAGAATCTACTATATTCACACTTCTTTTTAAAAGCATGTTTTTGGTCTTTTTGCTATACACTTCCTATAATAAAATATTGGAATTAACTTATTAGACTTTCCATTACATTGATTACATTTTGAAATGGAAAATACATTCAATTTTATTAAAAAATGCTTATGCTGTGAAAATTTCATCCACTAAGAAACTATTCATTAGTTTTTCTCTTCAACATAATATATAAAGCTAAATTAAAAACATTTTAGAGCAAAATTAGGTTTTATAACATTATATAGCAAATTTAAATGTTGCTAGATAATAACTGAGGATGATAGCAGTTAATTTTCAAGATAGTAAGTATATCATTCAGAGTTCAATCATGGAAACAGAATCACTAGAAATGATAGAGTGTGTAAAATTTATAGAAAATATTTGAACTTATACCATGTCACTAACATCTACAATTACATATGTATTTTATTGTTTCTGCTATTGATGCTGGGCCTGAAGAGCAGGGAATGTGGCAGGATGGAAAGATGAATGTGAAATAGGGGACAGTAGGGACAAATTGGAACTCGTGAATACCAGCTGGAATCTGCACTAGTCTCTGAAACTCTCCAGCTTTGATGAGGAAGTTGACATGCTGGAGAAAGTGGTGTGGGTAGTTGCAGAAAATTGAAGGAAAAGATTGCTTAAGAGCTGAAGAAGCTATGTATTTGGCTGCATGATCAGGCCAACAAGATGAGCCAGCAAACCTCACAATATGCATGAGTTGCAACATCACCTGGTTGTATACTGCCCTTTTCAACCTAAAAGAAAAATTAAAATAAAATAAAACCTGGATGCTGGTTCTTTTTTTGTCTTCCAAATTTTGCACAAAATGTCTCTTGTGGTCCATAACAATCCATAACTATGAATTAAAACACATCAATGTCAGCCTAGATCAATGGACCCAGTACACATCCACAATAATAAGGAAGAGAACATATATTGGTCTGTGGAATTTCAGAGAGGAGTCAATGTAGAGACCTATATTTGCTCTGAAAGGAACCAAGAAATATGCAATCCTGAGGAATAACTATACTAATTTATAGTATTACACACTAATTATATTATATTTAAAAAAAGAATTAAAATAAAATATAATTTTATTATTTAAAGAATATAATGTATTCTTTAAAGATATATGTTAAAGTATAATAAAGAATATTATTTAAAATTATATTCTTTAAAACTATTACATCAATACATTATATTTCAGGAAAAAAGCATACAACTGAGTAGATTTGTAAACAGTATTAGAAACGGAGCACTCTAGATCCACTTTGAGTTTTTTTTTTTCCCACTGGATAATTCCTCCTATCCTTATATGATAATTTATGTACATCACCTATAAACCATAAAATTGTTAAAATTTTGTGTGTAGAAGTAATCATGAACTTTCTAGAGGTATCACAAAATGCTTATTTATACAAAGAAAAGTGACCTAGTTCTGTAATAGAAAATAATTATACAAAGTTTGATAAAAATGACATACCCAATGTGGTGTGGGAGCACTATGTGAAACCCAAATGTAAAAAATCGAATCCAAAGTTTATCTTGCATTTTTCACACCCATTTAATGCCCATTAAGGATCATAAAAGATAAAGTTAAATTGATTCAGCACTAAAATCCTATGATGCTCTTCAAACTAATGGAATGATAATGTAGTGTTCAGATTCTGAGTCATTAACACAGAGAGTGAAAGTAAAAGTTATGTAGTTTCTTCTTCGAAATATTAAAATGCTAGATCATTTCACTAAACACTACTGTATTTGAGTAGTAGAGAAATCAATCCAAACCAGAATTTTATTTGCTTAGTAACATTTTCATTTGCAAAGTAACATTTCATTAATGATGTAAAGTTTTAACCTACATAATACACTATTCTAAATAGTTTCAAATATAAACAAAAACGTGTTTATTTCTTTGTTTCTTTGTTTTTAGGAGTAAGAAAGATTTAGTCAATCATCGTTTTTCTATAAATTTCTATGTATTTTTTAGGGTCTGTCTTTCTTCTGGCTTTAATCACTAAACAATGGGTCAGCAAACTAGAACATTAGGGCAAAAGGCATCCCACATTTTTAAAGGTTGTAAAACCCACAGATGATAAAACCAACCATCAAAAAAAGAATATGCAAAAAAGACCATATGTGACTGACAAAGCCTAAAATATTTATTATTTGGCCACTCACGGAAAGTTTACCACTCCCTGGACTAGACTGTAAGTTCTTGGACACTGTGATTTATGTGCTGTTCACCTTAATATACTTAGCCTAAAACATGTTTTATACATAATAAATATTTATTAAATATTGGTGGAATTAAGAAAAGATTACTTGGTGTTCACTTAAATGGGGCAGTCATATCATGCCTGGCACTAATGGTATTGACATCTATAAAGTTCTTAAGTGGTAAATACCAGTAAATAGGAGGAAAGAACTCGAACACAGATTGTTGTGGCTAAAAAAAGCAATTGACCTGACAAAATTTGTATTTTCTGCTCTTTAATACAATATTGTTTTGGAAAGTGGCTTCTGAGACAGGAACTCTATTTCCTAGTGAGGGACTCTATTGCCTAGTCAATGTGATATCTAGTTGTACTTTGTCTTTTCCCTTCTTCATGCTGGATTCAGAAATAACCCAAAATATAATATACATATACACACATACACATAAGCACATAATGCATAAAGCATAAAAATATATCAAGTAGTGACAAAGTAAACCAGCACAATATTACACTGGTCAAGTAATAAAATTTTGCTAGCACCATGAAAGTTTCCTGTATGTACCTTCCTAAGTTATATCCCTCTATTTCCCCTAAAGAAAACAATTATCTTGAATTTCATAGTAATTGCTTTCTTACTTTTTAAAAAAATTACTGCCTCTGTGCATTCCTAAGTGGTATAATACACTTGTTTATGTTTTCTAACCTCCCCTCATGGAAACTAAATTATATGTTATGAATCTGGAATCCTTTTTATTTCTAGAGACGGGTCTTGCTATGTCCCAGAGGCTGGACAGCAGTGGCGCAATCATAGCTCACTGCAGCCCTGAACTGCTGGGCTCAAGTGATTCTTTAATCTCAGTCTTCCAAGTGACATCCTTTTGTGTAACATTTTATTTTTGAGATTCTTCCATGCTGATATTTGTATTACCTATTTATTATGTAAAAGTGTACTATGTTTAATTATACCACAATATTTTTACCAATTTAAGTGTTAATGGGCAATTTTTTTCCAGTTTAACTTTTATAAATCTGGTAGTAAAAAAGTAACTTTTCTTGTATCTCTTAGTTGTACATGTGTATACATTACTATTATCTATATATCTGATTTTGTATATATGTCTATATGACCAACCATAGTTCAAGCTAATTGTTATAGGTAGTTGAAAGTTGTTGATAAATGGATCTCCTGCTGTAGGAATATCATATAAAATTTGCAGCACACATTGGTTAGAATAAGCTAGGTTTTGCTGTGGCTAAAACAACTCTAAAATTTCAGTGGCTTTAAATGAACAGATTAGTTTTCAACTCACGCCTTGTACCTTGTGAGTCAGCTAGGACTGTGCTCCTCACCACCACTGTCCTTCTTCCGGGATCCAGGCTGCTGGTGGTGTCGCTATTGGAGATAATGTTAGCTGCCTTAGAAGTGAAAATAAAAAGCACAGGTTCCCATGCCTATGTACAGAAATGGAATATATCCCTTCTTAACTTAATTTGTCCAAGACAAGTAAAATGGACGCTCCTGATTTCACTGGGTTTGTTGAATAGTGTTGCCAGAGGGAAGGGAACATTATTGTAGTGACTTGTGGTTTAACCTGTAAGTTTCATCTGGTGATGACAGGCAATGTAATTGTGTCCAGCATATTTTATAAACTCTGTGTTTTTTAAAAAATCATTAGTTATACTCTATCATAGTTATTTTGTCTGTTTTGTTTAGTTTTATTTATCTTTATTGTTTGTGCATTGTAATTCTAAAGTAAATGGCATTAAAGATATTCAAGAATTTATGATAGAAATAAAAATCTGGGCCAAAAAAGCAACAAAGATTAATAAGTTTCTTATTGCTCCTTTTAAATATCACAAACATAATTCTTAGGGATCAAGGGAGATAAAAATAAACTTTAAACTGTATTTTGTTCTGATACTGTACAAATCTTATAAAGGCCTGGAACATCCTTTGACACTGTCCAAGTAAGAATGAAATAACTAAATTTTAAATCAACATATTTATTTCAACAACAATTACTGGTATATTGTTGTTAATGTTCAATATATGTGGAACTCAAAATGTATGTAATAACAAGTTGAAAATAATGTTCACATATTTAGACAGAATGATAGAAAAGTATTCTTTTAAATCACTTAGCTAATGACAAAATGTAATCAATATAATTCATAGTATAAAACATCTTAAGCAATAAAATTTCTAGAAAATTATTTTATCAAGCAATATAAATAAAATAAGCAAAAATTAGAAAATGCTGTTAATATTTGTTAGCACTTTGGAAGAAAATAATTTCAAAGAGAAACACTTATGTAGAAACATTTTTGCACTTTATATAGAAGATGACAAAATAATGTGGAGGAAGTCTAAAAATCAAACAGAATTTACACACATATATATCTGTGTGTGTGTGTGTGTGTGTGTATATATATGGATGCTTCAATATGATATTAATATATGTCACAACTGGTATTTTATATAGATAATACACTAAAATATAAAATAAAACAATTCACATAGTTTTTGTCTCATAAATTTTAGTTTTACTACTATACACAAAAAGCAAAGCAACCTTAAAAATGTTTGAAGAACTGAAAATTGAAACAATAAAGAAGAAAAAAAGATTAGGACCCTAGTGAGCATCCTGTAGTGCTAGAACAACAAAAGCAGTTCAGAATTTTTTCTGTCTTGTATATTCACTTTATTGGAAATTGTAGAGTTTTGAGCATTTGAAAATATAAAAAAAGTAACAATGCTCAAAGTTTTTAAAACATATTTATAAGAAAAGACAGTTTTACATATTAAAGTTGACTCTAACTTCACAAGTGATAAAACTGTCAAAAACACTAAATAAAATTATAAAATTTATGTGTATTAATTTTCTATTGCTGTCTTGATCAATTACTAAATTTACTGTTTTCAAAAAATACAAATTTATTATTTTATAGTTATGTACGTCAGACATGTCTTACACAAATCCCTCAGGACTCTAATTTAGGTGATGCTGGGGCTGCATTCATTCTGTGCACTCTGGGAGAGAATCCACTTTCTTGCCTTTTGCAGATTCTAGAGGCTGCCTACATTTGTTTGCATTTCTTTGCTCTCAATCCAGTCTTTCTCTTTGATTTTCAGGGAACGATTTTACATCAGTTTTCCATACTCAAGTATCCCTCTGATTCTCGTCTTCTACCTCCCTATTTTGAAGGACCCATGTAATTATATTGTGACCACTCAGATAATCCAAGGTCACCTCCCCATCTGAAGATCCTTTATCTTAATTATATCAGCCAAGTCACCTATAGTCCCCTGGAGTATATTCATAGGTTTTGAGTATTAGGATGTAGACATCACTGGGGTACAGCACTATCCTTCCTACCAAATGAAGATTAGAAATAAAGAAATGTGATATATTATTTTAAAAAGTAAACTATCAAGTCCAAGGCAAATAATAAAAAAGGAAGTATTTTTGTATAACAACAGTTAATATTGAAATATTTTTAGTTTCTTAAATTGATTTTTATTATAAATATTGACCAAAATTTGTCAATATATTATAAAACAGAAATGAACAAACATTTTAAAATTCCAAACCAACTAGTTAAATATGACCATCTAATAAGTGAGTTTTGTAATGTGGTAATAAAGATTTTTAATAGAATAAGAAACAGATAACATTAGAATATAAATCATCAAGATCTTAGAGAGAATCCAACAAAAACAATATTTTTAATATTAAAAGAAACTATTCACTTATTGAATCTGAAACATCAATTCAACAAGAAAGCCATTGGGAATTTAGAGGCAGTTTCTATCACAAAGAGACATAGATTCTCACACAATAATAGTGGAGACGTCAACAATCCACTGCTAGTATTAGACAGATAATCGAGGCAGAAAATTAACAAATATATTCAGAACCTGAACTCAGTATTAGACCATGGATCTCATCGACCTCTACAGAAGTCACCACCTCAAAACAACAGAATATACATTTGTCTCATTGTCACATGGCACATACTCTAAAATTGACCATATAATTGGACATAAAATAATCCTCAGAAAATGCAAAAGAATCAAAATCATAGCAAACACAATCTCATACCACAGTGCAATAAAAATAGAAGTCAAGACAAATAAAATAACTTAAAAATCACATACTTACATGGAAATTAAACAACATGCTTTTTAATGACTTTTCGGTAAATAATAAAATCAAGACAGAAATCAAGAAGTTCTTTGAAACTAGTGAGAACAAAGATACAACATACCACAATCTCTGGGACACAGTCAAGGAAGGCAATATTAAGAGGGAAATTCATAGCAGTAAATGCCCACATCAAAATGTTAAAAAGACCTCAAATTAACAACCTAACATCACTACTGAAATAATTAGAGAAGTGAAAATGGATCAATCCCAAAGTTAGCAGAAGATAAAAAGTCACAAAAGCCAGAAGTGAACTGAAGGAAATCAAAACACACAAAAAACATTCAAAAGATCAATGAAGTCAGGAATTGTTTTTTTGAAAACATTAATATGATGCGTAGGCCACTAGCTAGACTAAAAGAAAAGATAAAGAGAAGATTCAAATAAACACACTCAGAAATGATGAAGGAAATGTAACCACTGACCACAAAGAGATAAAAATAACCATCGGAAACTATTATGAAGACCTCTATGCATGCAAGCCGGAAAATCTAGAAGAGATGAACAAATTCCTGGACACATACTCCCTCCCAAGACTGAACCAGGAAGAAACTGATTCCCTGAGCAGACCGATAACAAGCTCTGAAATTGAATCAGCAATATATAGCCTACATATAAAAGTATATGGTGGAAAACAATTTATTATAGCAACAATTTTTAAAAATTAATAAATCTTTTCCAAATTACTGGAAGGAGTTGGTAAAAAATTTTTAGTACCATTTATATAGTTTGATAATTATTTTAGCATAACTGTTTAGATTATTAGGTAATCCGATATAATACCTTTAATGTTTTATTCATATATGAAATTTAACATACAAATAATAAAAAATTTAATATCATCCCTGATTTATTTAGTACATATTGCATCTAAATTCAGCTCCATTTAATTATTCCAAATATTATTCATTTTTGCCTTCCTCCCTCTTTGCATACCCATTCTTGTTCACTCTGTCTCTCTCGTATTCTGCCTTGATCAATTTGATTTCAGGTTTATCAGTGTTAATCATACTTTGAAAGAATAAAATTGCTTAGTTTTGTTTTCTATTTTGTCAATTTTTATTTTTATTCTTTCTTATGTTACTTTGTTTCTCTTTTTGTTAATGTGTTGATTTACATTTTTTGCTCACAGTTTTGTTTTTTCACTTTCTTCTTTTCTAATTTATGCATTTAGCACTGAAGACTTGCTTTTCAAGTGCTATTTTAGTTGTATCTCTTGTTTTCAGAAAGGAAGGACTTTGTCATTCAGCCCTCATATATGGAAATTAATTTTAATACATCATTTTCTTTGATTTCTGAATTATTTTTAAAAATTGTTTTCCAAGCACATGTATAATGTATTTCTTTGTTTTGCTCTTATTTCCTAGTGTTAGTAGCTTTTGGTAATTGAGTATGTTCTGTATGAAACTGATTTCTTATTGTTTTTAGAAGTTCATTCATAGAAAAGTATTTAATAAATTTTGAAAGCTCTCCCATATACTTATAAAGAATGTATATTCTCTAATTTTGTGGCTTGAGTGCCTGCCTTCCTTCCTTCCTTCCTTCCTTCCTTCCTTCCTTCCTTCCTTCCTTCCTTCCTTCCTTCCCTCCCTCACCCTCCCTCCCTCCCTCCCTCTCTCTCTCTTTCTCTCTTTCTTTCTTTCTCTTTCTGATGGAGTTTCACTCTTGTTGCCCAGGTTGGAGTGCAATGACGCAATCTTGGCTCACTGCACCTCTGCTTCCTGGGTTCAAGCGATTTTCCTGTCTCATCCTCCCAAGTAGTTGGGATTACAGGCATGTGCCACTACACCCAGCTACTTTTGTACTTTTAGTAGAGATGGGATTTCACTGTGTTAGGCAGGTTGGTCTTGAACTCTTGAGTTCAAGCGATTTTCCTGTCTCATCCTCCCAAGTAGTTGGGATTACAGGCATGTGCCACTACACCCAGCTACTTTTGTACTTTTAGTAGAGATGGGATTTCACTGTGTTAGGCAGGTTGGTCTCGAACTCTTGACCTAAGGTGATCCACCCACGTTGGCCTTCCAAAGTGCTGAGATTACAGGCATGAGCCACTGTACCCGGCCTGTTTTATATATTTCTGCTAGATTAACTTCATTATATTTATAGTATATATAATCTATGTTCTTATTAATATTTGCCTCTGGATGTATTAAGATTTGTTAGATATATATATATATTAAAATTTTTAAAAATGTGAGTTCACAAATATCTCCTGTTAAAAATAAAACTACTGTTTGTGAAAAGCTATTTTTACCTATCCAAGAAAGATTTACGGTTAGATTATTTATTTTGTGGTCTTTCCACGTGTTCTCTTATACAAGTTTGCTCTCCATATATGAGGGTTTTTTATGTATTTACATTTCACCACCCTTGTAGGTTCTAATAAGCATATAATCTTTTTTTGTAACAATATAATATTGTCACAAAGTGTTTGCTTGTATTAAGATAGATTATGCATTATACTGTGTTTCTAAAACACTCATCTAAATATAACACCTGAAAAACTATGCCAAAATGCATATGTATTTATCTACAGCAAAAATGAATTTTAAGATCCACCATTGACAGCATCCTGAGTAGTTTGCAGAATACAAGTTAAGAACTACTGATAGGGACTCTTCTACCTTTCTACCACCTATTGATCCCAGAGTGCCTCCCTCAATATGTTTATGCAATAAGAAAATTTATGATTGAGATAATTTTTAGAGTGAAAATTGAACTTAACTGGAATAACTAAACAGATCGAACACAACATACAATTGACTGGGAGGAACAGATTGAGTGACAATCTTTAACTCAGTTTAAGAGATACAAATATTTACAAATTTATTACAACTTGTTTTTTGACCTAACATATAACCTCTTAGGAATGTTCCATACATGCTTGAGAAGAATGTGTAGTCTGCTGATTTGGATAACATGTTTTGTTTATCCCTGTTAGTTCCATCTGGTCTAAATTATTTTTTAAGTCTTGTGTTTTCTTACTGATTTCCTGTCTGGATGATCCATCCATTGCTAAAACTAGGGTATTAAAATCCCCTACTAATATTGTATTACAGATTATTGCTTCCTTCACATTTATTAATATTTGAAATGTATATTTAAATATTCAAATGTTGGCTATATACAGATGCTGCCCAATTTATGATAGAGTTATATCCCGGTAAGTCCATGACAAGTTGAAAGTATCATAATAAAAATACAGTTAATGTACCTAACCTACCAATATCACAGCTTAGCCTTACCCTACCTTAAATATGCTCAGAACATTTACATTAGCTGAGAGATGGGTAAAATCATCTAACATAAGCCTATTTTATAATAAAGTGTTGAATATTTCATGTTATTGAATACTATAGAAAAAATAATAAATAGAATGGTTGTGTAGGTACTCACAGTTTCTACTGAATGTGTTTCACTTTTGTACCATCATAAAGTAAAAATATTGTTAAGTCCAACTGTTGTAAGTTGAGTATCATCTGTATATATTTACCATTGTTATATTCACTTGATGAATTGACCTCTTTATCATTATATAATGACATTATTCATCTTGTTTTAAGATTTTTAACTCCTATTTTGTCTGATATAAGTATAGCTATTCTTGTTCACTTTTTTTTCCATTTGCGTAAGATATTTTGTTCTGTCCCTTCACTTTCAATCTCTCTCCTTATAAGTGAAGTGATTCTCTTCTAGACAGCATACAGCTGGGCCTTGTTTTGTATTCATTCAGTCACTCTGTTTTTTCATTGGATGATTTAATTCATTTACTTGAAAGTAATTATTGATAAGGAAGGACTTACTACCATACCTACGATTGTGTTAATTGTGTTCTGTTTTTATTGTTTTTCTTTTTGTTGTTGTTGATTTTTTTTTTTTTGGTAGATCCATTTTTTCTTTCTCTCTTGCTGTCTTCCTTTGTAATTATGTTTTTTTTTTTTCAAAAGTATACTTTGATTCCTTACTTTTTATCTGTACTCTATCCTCTATAAGTTTTTGCTTTGTGGATACTTGCAAAAATCTTCTTCCGTCTATGTAACAGGCTATTTAAAGCTGATAACAACTTAACTTTGATCACACAAAGAACTTTACACTTTACTCCCTACCTCACCATTAAATTTTTTGATATCACAATTTACATCTTTTAATATTGTGTATCCCTAAACTAGTACAGTAATTATAATTTTTAATAGATTAACCTTCATATTATAGACATAATGTTTTCACACACCACCATTACACTATAAGGGCATAGTGAATATGACTGTGTTGACTGATACCAGTGAGTTTTATATTTTCACATACTTTTGTGTTACTATTTAGCATTTAGCATCCTTTTCTTCCAGTTTATTGAATGTCCCTTAACATTTCTTGTAATTGGTCTGATGATAGTGAACTCCATCAGCTTTTTTTTTTTGGAAAAATCTTTAGCTCACCTTCATTTCTGAAATACAGCTTTGCTAAATAGAGTATTTCTGGTTGACAGGGTTTTTATGTTATTGTTGTTATGTTTTGTTTTGTTTTTGTTTTTCACTACAGCACTTTGAAAATATCATCTCACTCTCTCTTGGACTGTAAGCTCTCTGCTGAAAACTCCACTTCTAGACTTATTGAACTCACTTATATATTATTTGCATATCTTCTCTTGCTATTTTTAGAATTGTGTCTTTGATGTTGATTTGACAATTGGATAATAATATATCTTTGTATAATACTCCTTGAACTGAATCTGATTGGAGACCGTTGATCTACCTATATCTTTCTTCAAATTTGGAAACTTCTCTGCATTTTTTACTTAAATAAGCTTTTAATCTCTTTTTATTTCTCTCTTTTTTAACATATGCCTAAATTCAACATTTATGTTTTTGATGCTGTCTCATAGATTCTATAAACTTTTGTTGTTCCTTTTTATTATCTTTTACTCTCACTGTATATTTTCAAATAACCTTTCTCTGAGTTCACAGTTATTCTTCTGCTTGATCAATTCTGCTATTGTCTCCATTGAATTTTTATTTTATTCATTGTATTTTTCAGCTCCTGAATTTCTGTTTGATATTGTTAATAAATAATTTTGATTTCTCTGTTTTTATTGTTGTTGTTGTGGTGGTGGTGGTCATTTTTGTTTGTTTTCCTAATTAAATTGTTTTTCTTGAAGTTTGTTGAGCTTCCTTTATACATTTACTTTGAATTCTTTGTTAGTCAGGCAGTTTGTATGTCTTCATTTCTTTGGGATAAACTGCTGGGAGATGATTGTGGGGAATTTTGGTAATGTTCCATCTGCTTGCCATTTTATGTTTCTTGTTGCTTTACATGATGTTTGCACATGTGAAGAACTAGGGACTCCTTTCATTCTGCAGAATGTCTTTGTCTGGGAAAGCCCTTCACTAATTAGCACATCTAGAGATTATAGGCAGAATATCTGGTGTGGTTCAAGAGTGAGCTTTTTACTTCAATCCTCAGACAGAGTGGCCGTATACCTGTCTGCGTTACTAGGTAAGTAGATCAGGTACTTGGGTGTGTGAAGTGAGACATGAAGCCTATATTCTCTTGAACAGACCTGTTTACTGCAGGGATAGCCCTGAAGCCTGGACCCACAAGAGTAGGCCTGAATTCTGTATCAGTGGGGTCCAACCTGAAGCCTGAGTCTACAGGTACTGACCTAGCAGTAGACTGGACCTTGAGCCTGTCTGCAGGAGTTATCTAAGCACCAAGATCGTTCTGTGGCTTAGGTTCAATGAAATTGTTCTGGAGCAAGAATCCATGAGGGCTGGTCTGGCACTGGGGCAGGCCTGGTAAGAACACACAATGACAGGCCTTGATTTTAACTCCATTAGGGCTGGTCTGGGTCTAAAAGGATGGTTTTCGAGTTTTAATTCACAGTGTCTGACTTGGCACTGGTGTTTCCTGGAGTGAGTCCTGACTCTGGGCCTAGTGAAGCAGGCCTGAACTCTGGGTTTTCCACAGCCTTGGGTCAGCTTGATGCTGAAGCTGACATGGAATCGAAGGTCCACAGGGGCTGGCTTGAAGTCTAAGATCATAGGTGCTTGCTGATGCCTGATGCCAATAGGGCTGGCATGGGTCCTGGGACTTCAGGGATCAGCCTGGGACTTGGGTACACAGGAGCTATCATGAAGCCTGAGTTCATGGGGAGAAGTCCAGGAGTGAGCTTACTGAGACAAGGTTGGACCTTGGATCTGCTAGAGTATGGAGTAACAAGGATCATAGGATCAGTCCAGAGCTTGTGTCCATGGGTGCCCACCTTGTGTTTAATGTCAGGGGCACTGAACTGTTTCTAGCATCGTCCAGGGACTGTATGGGCTGGCTTCATCCTAGATAAGCCTATGTCCTATATTTTTAAGGACAAGCCTGGAGGCGGGATCCATGGCTGCCAGCCTGATAACTAGGGCAACAAGGTTGACGTGTTGCTGGGATGGGCCCCAAATCTGTTGTTTTGGGAGCTATCCATGTGTTGGAGACAGTCTGGAGCCTGGGATCCCTGAGGTTGGCCTAGCAATAGAGCATTCTGGAGGCTAAATGCACCTCATGGGCCTGGAGCCTGGAATTGTGGAATCCAGACTGATGCTAGAATCGGCTTGAAGTCCAAAGGTACCATTCTGGAGTCTGGGGCTGTTAGAGATTTGTGCAGCACTGGGTTTTATGTGGGTAGGCCCAGTGTAGGGGTTCAAAGAAGAGTCAGATGCTCATCTTCTCCTTCCACCAAGCAGAGGGTATCTCTTTTCAGTCTGTGCTGCCTAGGATTGGGGTAGGGGTGATGTGGGTAATGTAAAACTGTCCTTTCTACCCTTCTGATGTTGTTTTTTTTTTTTTTTTTTTTTTTTTTCTGTCTGTGTACACCCAGGTGCTGTGATTCCACACCTGCTTTCATTAGCTCTTCTAAAGGTATTTTTGTACATGCATAATTGTTTGAATTGATAATTCTGCTGAGAGAAAAATATTGCTGGCATCTGCCCTTTGCCTTAGAATTTTTTTAAAAAGATAAATATCTTTAAGATATAAGACATGGCCAGGATTTGTAGATAAAAGCATTTCTAATTCTTGTTTTCAGAATATACAATGCTGATGCAAGGTACATAAATATAAGATCTAACCTTTATGCTACTGCTTTGAGACATTTTTTCAAGGACTTTAAATGTATCAACTCATTTAATTTTCAAAACAACACATTGAGGTTGATGTTTATATATTAGTCAAAGAGAAAACTGAGATACAAAGATACATAATTGACAAAGATAATATGTCTAGGTTATGATTGAACCAGCATTTAAAAACAGTCAACTTGGCTTAAGAATTTGAGATTTAATGACTAAATCACATGATTTCTTGAAAAATAAAAGGAAAAATTCCATGGAAAAGAAATGAAATTTTCTCATAATTTTTTCTTCTAATATAATTCAGCAAATTTGCTACAAACAGTACAGAGAAAATCACAATTTGTCTAATATTTAATGACTGTATAATATTTAATAATCTACCATAGAAATTTAATTGTTTATAAATATTTCATAGAAACCTATATATTTTCTTCTTGTCAGATACCAAACCATTTTATTATATTTATTTTTCTCTAGTCCAGAATAGGCAGAATTAAGGGTAGAATAACTGAAAGGTTTCACATAGATTATGAAGAGTCTTATACTTCTCAGCTTTTCATAAATAATTAAACATAAAATTTTGTGTGAAGAATCAAGTAAATTCTTAACCAAAATTCTAGCTCTTCCTCTAAGGAAAGATGGAGATATATGTGAGCACATCTACATTTCCTGCTTTACTGAATTTTTATATTTCACTCAATTAAAGGAAAAGAAAACAAGAATTCCTGTATAATATAAATTATATCTGGCCATAATCTAGGTTTCTACTTTTTTTCATTATTGTAAATATATACTAGTATAAGAAAAATATATAAAAATTTGTTGGCTTCACTGACATAGTCAAGTAGGTTTATATGATGTGATAAAAATATATAGATATGATAGGATTCTACTTGGTAAAATTTTCCCCCCAGTAAACAAGTAGAATATAATAGATTGAATTCTAAATTATTTATTTCAATAAATACTTTCATAATAATATACTCTCTGTGATTCTTTTTGCTGTGGGCTAATACTCCAAGCTTTCATTCCGTTTCTGGTGCCTGTGTCTGCTCTCTGTATATTTTAAATTGAATTATATAATTAACTTCAGTATTTCAAATTTTCTTCTGAATCCTTTCTATAAGATTAACCTAATTTTTGTGCTCAGCAAAATCTAAATCAATAAAGAATTCCTCCTGAGCTTAATTGAAGCTTGGGGTTACACATACTAGTTTCAATGTCCAGGGCACTCGCTTGACTTGGGGGAGAAAGCGGTAGAGTCAGAACTATAGTACCAGAATTTGACAGAACAAGATGTGTTTCCTTTAAGGTCTTATTTAAGTTCAGAGTATATTTTTTCAGACATTCTTCAGGCTATTTAAATTATTTTTTAAACAAACAGGAAGGAAGAGAACACTGTATTATGTGGAATAAATTACATTTACTAAATTTTCCATCCAGTTGTCATGACAACCCTGATATTTTCCATAATGCATAGACTATTAAGTATTGAACTAGATATGCTTTAAAAAAAGATACTAACATTCAGGAAGTTATTTTCTATTAGAACTCTTAGAAAGGACCATACGATTATCATGCTTCAATAAACAACCTGTTATCCTTATGCTATTACTTTAGATCACAAAATGGTTGAGAAAAGCATGAAAAAAACCTTAAAATATCAGGGTTCAATAATATTTTATTTAAATGTCATGTATTTCAAACATCAGCAGATGCTTGAGTCCTATCTTTGGAATCTGTGACAGCTGTTGTCCAGCTAATGTCTCCAGTGACTGTGAATTTATTATGTCTGCCTGAAAGTGTCTTCAAAGTAAAGAAATTCTGAAATTAGAACACTCTCCCAATATTCTCCTTTTACCTTCCACCCATTTTTGTTTCTTTTGTAGTTATAAATTATTGCCTTTACAATAGTTAAAGCTAGCTTATGTTTGACCCAAGCTCTCTAGTCATTGGATTAAACAATACAATTCCCAACAACTATGTTTATACAGATAATTATAAATCTTTATCCCATCATAAAATATTTCTCTGAGTTAGAGATTGTACTTTATGCTGGATTAGCATTTAGAGAGCATACATTCCTTTCATCATTTTATGTTTAATTAGTTCAGAAATATTGAGTTTGTAATTATTTATAGATTATAAACACATGGCTTCTAAAACATGTTTGGCCTTTAAAAGAGCCACCTGTTCTTACCCCATCACCACTTTCTATAAGTCACCCTAATGCCACCAAAGTTTTATTTGCCCCTGTCAGTCAGTCTGGCTTATTAAAGCCTTCTTCTCTCTGCTAGTCATGCCATCCTTCCTAAAGTCAAATATGTAAGAATTTTGACTAAAGAATAATTAATTTGGTCAATATTTATTGACATTCAACAATGTGCCAACAACCAGGGGGAGAACAAAGATGAGTAAAATACATACGTAGAGATTTTACTTGTTCAATTGAACCCCAACTTATAGACAAAATGGACACCCTGTAGCTAATTGAGACACTCAAGTTAGAGCAGAACCAGGCTGAGTGTCAATAAATATTGACTGAATTGATTTTGGAAATCTTTAAATGTAGGGGAAAATAAAGGTCACTATAGACAGGTTGACTGGAAAGGCTTTGGAGGTTTCAGTATGTCTATAAGACAGCTTGACATCTGCCTCATAATACACAAATTGTTGAAGGAACCAACTGAAGATAAAATCCTTTTAAACCATATTTCTATCAAAGCAATCATTCGCAAAATTTCAACCTCAAAGTATACAGTCTGTAGTGGGTTGCCTGTGTCAACTCATTTTATGTGTCTGGAACTAATTCATATCTACATGGAATTACAGAGACATTATTTTTTCTGTGACAATTCGCACTCCAGAAGACAAAACTCTATCCTGGCACAAGGTGAATGAGATTGTTGCCCAGTCAAAACAAGACAGAATACATATCAGAAAACAGACATCACTCATGAGCAATAAATGATAGCACATTCTTGCTAATTCTGAAAGGAAGTCTTTCATAGGTGCTTTTTTTTTATTATTATACTTTAAGTTCTCATAGTGCTTTTTAATAGCTCTGTTTTACTCATTGAAAATGTAAATGAATTTTAATACATTAATTTATGGAAAATTTAATCACAAAAAATATAAATAATTATAAGAGTACCAAGACCAAGATTCTAACATAGCTCTGTTATAGATAGTTGACTTTGGGGAGATCACCTACCACTTTGGTCTTGGTGGGCTAAATGTTCATGTTTCTGAAATGATGAAGTGGGTATATCAAAATCAGACAAATGTTATCTGTGCTAGGTTTAGATTATTTTGTTCTAAACATTACTTTTTAATGTGACAGTTACTCTTATTTGGCAGATCTGAACCGGTGAATTTTGTTAATTCATGTGCAGAGATAATGAAGTCAATGTTCTGATTTAAAGATCCACAGGGGGTCATTTCGCTTCAGACAGAAAGTTCTGTCCTGATGGAATAAATTGTACTGGGTCATAATCCTGAAGAGCTGTATCTTAAATGTCTTCTCTTGATCATAGTGGAAGCTAGGTAAGATGCAATTTATTCTCATATATGGAAAAGAAAATATATAATACAATTTCTCATCTAGGACAGGACATCTGTATAACTGTTCATGTGAATGAAAGTGCATTTTGCAAGTATTGTTTTTAAAAAGTATCTTACTAATTTTTATCTTTAATTATTTTCAGATTATCTTATTAAAGAATAATAAATGTGTGCTTGCATCACACGTGTATTATACCATCTTAGAGCATTATTTGTAATTTAAGATATATTTAAACATGCAAACTTTAGCATTTTATAAACTTTTTTGATTAATCTGAGCTATATTTCTTGAATAGGTTCAGGTATGTGATTTTATTGCTTCCACATAAAATCAATTGCTTCTTTTTCAATAATAGAGACAGTGTATGTATCTTCAAGTCAGGAAAACATCATTCAAAAAATTTAAATACTAAATATATGCCTAAATTTTCTCTCCATTCTTCAACATTTTTGTATAAAATCTTTATTTTAGAAATCATCCAGAAGAACACTCATATCTTAAGAATACTAGACATTAAATTTTGTGCTTATAATTTTCATAAAAGGAGATATGTTTGTAGAATTATATTTGGGTGACCAAATTCTCCACTTTGAAGAAGCCCAGAGTGCTTACATTTGAACTAGTTCTTATTTTTTACATTATTATAAGTACATCATTAGTATTGTGCATAACCATATTTGTAAATGCTTTTTAATAAAGCATTAAGAAGATTATGAAACCATGCTTAACAGGCTAAATTAAATAGAACAGAGATCTCCATTCTTTTCTAATACTAAAATGTTATAGAAAATATAATCCTCACACACTAATTCAGTGAATATTCAATGTTGTGCTATAGCTTCTTTGGATTATCACTGTCATGCGTGTCTGTGTGAAGAGACCATCAAACAGGCTTTGTGTGAGCAATAAAGCTTTTTAATCACCTGGGTGCAGGTGGGCTGAGTCCGAAAAGTGAGTCAGCAAAGGGAGATAGGGGTGGGGCCATTTTATAGGATTTGGGTAGGTAAAGGAAAATTACAGTCAAAGGGGGTTGTTCTCTGGTGGGCAGGGGCAGGGGACACAAGGTGCTCAGTGGGGGAGCTTTTGTGCCAGGATGAGCCAGGAAAAGGAATTTCACAAGGTAATGTCATCACTTACAGCAGGAACAGGCCTTTTTCATTTCTTTTCTGGTGGAATGTCATCAGCTAAGGCAGGAATCGGCCATCTGGATGTGCACATGCAGGTCACAGGGGATATGATGGCTTAGCTTTGGCTCAGAGGCCTGACATTCCTGTCTTCTTACATTAATAAGAAAAATAATATAAAATAGTGTTGAAGTGTTGGGGCGGCAAAAATTTTTGGGGGGTGGTATGGAGAGATAATGGGCAATGTTTCTCAGGGCTGCTTCAAGTGGGATTAGGGGAGGTGTGGGAACCTAGAGTGGGAGAGATTAAGCTGAAGGAAGATTTTGTGGTAAGAGGTGATATTGTGGGGTTGTTAGAGCATTTGTCATATAGAATGATTGGTGATGGCCTGGATGTGGTTTTGTATGAATTCAAAAACTAAAGAGAAGACACAAGGCTCTGAATAAGAGAAAGAGAAAAAACAAGCATTAAAGGACTGAGAATTGGGAGGACCTAGGACATCTAATTAGAGAGAACCTAAGGGGGTTCAGAGTAATTACTTGCTTGGCTGGTGAGTTTTTAGGCTCTATCTAAGTTTTTGGGATGCAGTTCAAATTGGGCTGGTGTCTGGACTGAGACTGGGACCTAATAAAAAGTAGTGTCCACACAGGAGCTCGAATGGGCTGTAACCTGTAGCATTCTGAGGACAGGCCTGAATTCTAAGAAGGGAAAGTGGTAAAAGTATTGTCTAGTCCTTTTTAAGTTGGTGACTGAGCTTGGTGAGGTGTGTTTTTAAAAGACCATTAGTCCGTTCTACCTTTCCTGAAGATTGAGGATGGTAAAGGATATAAAGGTTTCACTGAATACCAAGAGCCTGAAAAACTGCTTGGCTGATTTCACTAATAAAGGCCTGTCTGCTATCGGACTGTATAGAGGTGGGAAGGCCAAACCGAGGAATTATGTCTGATGGAAGGGAAAAAATGACTGTGGTGGCCTTCTCAGACCCTGTGGGAAAGGCCTCTACCTATCTAGTGCAAGTGTCTACCTAGACCAAGAGATATTTTAGTTTCTTGACTGGGGGAATGTGAGTAAAGTCAATTGTCAGTTCTAGACAGGGGCAAAATCTCGAGCTTGATGTGTAGGGAAGGGAGGGGGCCTGAGACATTCCTGAGAAGTAGTAGAATAGCAGATGGAACACTGAGAAGTGATTTCCTTAAGGATAGATTTCCACAATGGAAAGTAAATGAGAGGTTGTAAGAGACGGGCTAGCAGCTTTTAACCTACATGCAAGAGATTATGAAATAAAGACAGAAAAGAATGGGCCTGTGAGGCTGGAAGGAGATATTTTCCTTGGTCTAAGAACCATTTTCCTTCTGTGGGAAGAGATTACTAGGTGGAAGTTTCAGTGGGAAAGTAGGTGGGAGTGACCAACGTGAAGGAGAAAAACTCACTATGAGGAACAGAAGTTGGAACTCTAGCTGCTTTTTTAGCTAACTTATCAGCATAAGCATTGTACTGAGTGATGGGATCTGATGCCTTTTGATGGCCCTTGCAGTGAATGATTCCAGCTTCCTTTGGAAGTAAAATGGCTTTGAGAAGTGTTTTTATTAAAGAGGCATTAATGATGGAGGACCTTCGCATAGTGAGGAAATCTCTTTCAGCCTATATAACAGCATGGTGGTACAGAATATGGAAGGCATACTTAGAGTCAGTATAAATACTGACACTTAGTCCTTTTGCAAGAGTGAGGGCCTGAGTTAAGGCAACTAGTTTGGCTTGCTGAGAGGTAGTGGGGGGATGGCAGAGCGGTAGCCTCAATGATAGATGTGGAAGATACTATTACATAGCCTGCCTTTGCTGGTGAGAGGCGATTAGGCCTGGTGGAACTGCCATCAATAAATCAAATGTGATCAGGGTGAGGAACAGGAAAGAAGGAAATATGGGGAAATGGGGTGAATTTCAGGTGGATCAGAGAGATGCAGTCATGAGAGTCAGGTGTGGTATCCGGAATAATGTGGGAGACTGGATTGAAGTCAGGGCCAGGAACAATGGTAACTGCAGGAGACTCAACAAAGAATGAGTATAGCTGAAGGAGCTGGGAAGCAGAAAGTATATGCGTCAGGTGGGAGGAAGAAAATAGATTTTGGAAGTTATGAGAACTGTAGAAAGTGAGTTGAGCATAGCTTGTGATTTTTGAGGGCCTCTAAAAGTATTAGGGCAGGGGTGGCCGCCACACGCAGACTTGAGGTCTACTAGGCTAAAACAGTAAGGTCAAGTTGTTTGGATAAAAAGGCTACAGGGTGCAGGTCCCGACTCTTGTATAAGAATTCTGACTGCACTAACCATGCCTAGGAAGGAAAGGAGTTGTTGTTTTGTAGAAGGGATAGGATTTGGGAGATTAGCCGGACACGATCAGCAGGGAGAGCACGTGTGTTTTTATGAGAATTATGCTGAGAGAGGTAACAGATGAGGAAGAAATTTGGGCTCAAATGAAGTAATGGGGGCTGTCTGTGAAGCTTCGCAGGAGTACAGCCCAGATAATTTGCTGAACCTGATGGGTGTCAGGGTCAGTCCAAGTGAAAGCAAAGAGAGACTGGGATGAAGGGTGCAAATAAATAGTAAAGAAAGTATGTTTGAGATCTAGAAGAGAATAATGGGTTGTGGAGGCAGGTATTGAGGATAGGAGAGTATATGGCTTTGGCACCACAGGGTGGATAGGCAAGACAATTTGGCTGATAAGGTGCAGATCCTGAACTAACCTGTAAGGCTTGTCTGGTTTTAGGACAGGCAAAATGGGGGAATTTTAAGGAGAGTTTACAAGCTTTAAAAAGCCATGCTGTAACAGATGAGTGATAATAGGCTTTAATCCTTTTAAAGAGTGCTGTGAGATGGGATACTGGCATTGAGTGGGGTAAGGGTGATTACATTGTAATGAGGTGGTAAGGGGTGCATGATTCGTCACCAAGGAGGGAGTAGAGGTATCCTATACTTGTGGGTTAAGGTGGGGAGATATAAGGGGATGATGCCAAGGAGGCTTTGAACAGGGGGAAAAGGTGGCAATGAGGTGTGGCTGTAGCCTAGGAAAAGTCAGGGAAGCAGACAATTTAGTTAAAATGACTTGGTCTAATAAGGGAACTGGGCAGGTGGGGATAATTAAAAAGGAGTTCATTAAAGAATGTTGTCCAAGTTGGCACCAGATTTGGGGAGTTTTAAGAGATTTAGAAACCTGGCCGTCAATACCCACAACAGATATGGAGGCAAGGGAAACAGGCCTTTGAAAACAACATAATGTGGAGTGTGTAGCCTCCATATTGATTAAGAAGGTGACGGACTTACCTTCCACTGTGAGAGTTACCTAGAGCATCTGTGATGGTCCTGTAGGCTTCTGAGGTGATCGGGCAGTGTCAGTCTTCAGCTGCTAAACGGAGAAGATCTGGGAAGGAGTAAGTCAGAGAGCCTTGGGCCAGAGTTACAGGGGCTCTGGAAGTGGCTGCCAGGTGAGTTGGACAGTCCGATATCCAGTGGGGTCCTGCACAGATGGGACATGGCTTAGGAGGAATCCTGGGCTGTGCACATTCCTTGGCCTAGTGGCCAGATTTCTGGCACTTGTAGCAAGCTCCTGGGGGAGGCGGTCCTGGAGGAATGCCTGGCTGCTGCGGTTCAGGCATTTGGAAGTTCTTGTGCGCTGGAGATACGACTGGGGTTTCTCTAACAGTGGAGGCAAGGAATTGCAACTCAGAAATACATTGCTACTTGGCTGCCTCTACTTTATTATTGTACACCTTGAAGGCAAGGTTAATTAAGTCCTGTTGTGGGATTTGAGGGCCAGAATTTAATTTGTGGCGTTTTATTTAATGTCAGGAGCAGATTGGGTGATAAAATGTGTATTGAGAATAAGACGGTCTTTTGACATTTTAGGGTCTAGGGCTGTAAAATGTCTCAGGGTTGCTGCTACATAAGCCATGAACTGGGCTGGGTTTTTCATATTTGATGAAAAAGAGCCTAAATGCTAACTGATTTGGGAGAGGTCAGATAAAGAAAAAGGAGCATTAATATTGACTATGTCTTTAGCTCCAGTCACCTTTTTAAGAGGAAATTGCTGGGCAGGTGGGGGAGGGCTAGTCGCAGAATGAAACTGTCAGCCAGACTGGATGTGAGGAGGGGAGGTGATAAAAGGATTGTAGGGTGGGGGAGCAGAGACTGAGGAAAAATTGGAACCTAGCTCGGCCTGGCAAGGAGGGGAGATGTCAGATGGGTTTGTAGAAAAGGAAGATTAGAAAGACTCAGCGACGCTTGGGGTTGGGACTGAGGGGACAGGCAGTAGGGAAAGAAGGAAGATTTGGGACGAGTTGCACTGGGAACAGAGACTAGTGAGGGACCGATGTGTAAAAGAATGCCTGGACGTCAGGCACCTCAGACCATTTGCCTATTTTACGACAAGAATTATTTAGATCTTGTAGGATGGAAAAATTGAAAGTGCCGTTTTCTGGCTCTTTGAAACTACTGTCGAGTTTGTATTGGGGTCAAGCGGCATTGTAGAAGAAAATAAGGCATTTAGATTTTAGGTCAGGTGTGAGTTGAAGAGGTTTTAAGTTCTTGAGAACACAGGCTAAGGGAGAAGAAGGAGAAATGGACGGTGGAAGATTGCCCATAGTAAAGGAGGCGAGCCCAGAGAAAAGAGAGAGTAGAGACACAAAGAGAAGGGGTTGGGGGGTTCCTGCTCCCCAGAAAAGCAGTGAGAAGGGGTAGAGACATGGAGAGAAGGTGCTGGGGAGTTCTTGCCCCCCAGAAAAGTGGTACTTGCTGCTAAGGGTGAAGGACCAAGGCAGATTTCCCTGGGTGATCAGACACCTCTGAAATGTGGGCGAATAATCAGGCTGGCATCCCTGCGTGATTAAATACCAAGGGAGGACTGTCTTCCCAAGTCCATGACCAGCGCCAGAGTTTTGGGTACACGGATAAAACACATCTCCTTTGTCTCAACCAGAAAAGGAAAGGAACTGAAATTAAGAGAAGAGAGAAATGGAAGTGTGGCACCAAAATTGAAAGGAGAAAGAAGTTGAGGGATAGTGAGAGAGGCTGGAGAAGACAGTAAAAAGAGGCCACTTACCGGATTTAAAATTGATGAGGTGTTCCTTGGGCTGGTCAGTCTGAGGACCCGAGGTCATAGGTGGATCTTTCTAACGGAGCAAAGAGCAGGAGGATGGGGTTGATCTCCCAAGGGAGGTCCCCCAATCTGAGTCACGGCACAAAGATGTCATGCACATCCGTGTGAAGAGATCACTAAGCAGGCTTTGTGTGAGCAATAAAGCTTTTTAATCACCTGGGTGCAGGTGGGCTGAATCTGAAAAGAGTCAGCGAAGGGAGATGGGGTGGGGCCATTTTATAGGATTTGGGTAGGTCAAGGAAAATTACAGTTAAAAGGGGTTGTTCTCTGGCGGGCAGGGGTGGGGAGTCACAAAGTGCTCAGTGGGGGAGCTTTTGTGCCAGGATGAGCCAGGAAAAGGAATTTCACAAGGTAATGTCATCAGTCAAGGCAGGAACAAACCATTTTCTCTTCTTTTGTGGTGGAATGTCATCAGTTAAGGCAGGAATTGGCTCTCTGGATGTGTACCTGCAGCTCACGGGATATGATGGCTTAGCTTTGACTCAGAGGTCTGCCAATCACAGCTATCTGAAACATATATTTTTGTCCCCTTTCAATGGGGATGGTGCATAAGAAAATAATAACGAAAAAGATATTATTGAGCACCATCTATTAATTTTCAAATTTTATTCTCAAGTGTTAAAGCAAAATTAACATGGAGGCTGAGCTTGAAAAATTCCTGAGCAAACAAAACCACCTACATCTTTTTTTTTTTTTTCTTTTCTTTCTTTTTTTTTTCTCTTTTTCTGAGACAGAGTTTTGCTCTTGTCTCCCAAGCTGGAGTGCAATGGCAGGATGTCGGCTCACTGCAACCTCTGCCTCCTGCATTCAAGCAATTCTCCTGCCTCAGCCTCCCGAGTAGCTGGGATTATAAGCGCCCGCCACCAAGCAGGCTAATTTTTGCATTTTTAGTAGAAATGGGGTTTCACCATGTTGGCCAGGCTGGTCTCAAATTCCTGACCTCACCATCTAGGTCTTACAAAGAAGTTTAAGCATACGTGTGCATGTGTCTTTATAGCAGCATGATTTATAATCCTTTGGGTATATACCCAGTAGTGGGATGGCTGGGTCATATGGTACATCTAGTTCTAGATCCTTGAGGAATTGCCATACTGTTTTCCATAATGGTTGAACTAGTTTACAATCCCACCAACAGTGTAAAAGTGATCCTATTTCTCCACATCCTCTCCAACACCTGTTGTTTCCTGACTTTTGAATGATTACCATTCTAACTGGTGTGAGATGGTATTTCATTGTGGTTTTGATTTGCATTTCTCTGATGGCTAGTGATGATGAGCATTTTTTCATGTGTCTGTTGGCTGTATGAATATCTTCTTTTGAGAAATGTCTGTTCATATCCTTTGCCCCACTTTTTGATGGGGTTGTTTGTTTTTTTCTTGTATATTCGTTTGAGTTCTTTGTAGATTCTGGATATTAGCCCTTTGTCAGATGAGTAGATTGCAAACATTTTCTCCCATTCTGTAGGTTGCCTGTTCACTCTGATGGTAGTTTCTTTTGCTGTGCAGAAGCTCTTTAGTTTAATCATATCCCATTTGTCAATTTTGGCTTTTGCTGCCGTTGCTTTTTGGTGTTTTAGACATGAAGTCCTTGCCCATGCCTATGTCCTGAATGGTACTACCTAGGTTTTCTTCTAGGGTTTTTATGGTATTAGGTCTAACATTTAAGTCTCTAATCCATCTTGAATTAATTTTTGTATAAGGAGTAAGGAAAGGATCCAGTTTCAGCTTTCTACTTATGGCTAGCCAATTTTCCCAGCACCATTTATTAAGGGAATCCTTTCCCCATTTCTTGTTTCTCTCAGGTTTGTCAAAGATCAGATGGCTGTAGATGTGTGGTATTATTTCTGAGGACCCTGTTCTGTTCCATTGGTCTATATCTCTGTTTTGGTACCAGTACCATGCTGTTTTGGTTACTGTAGCCTTGTAGTATAGTTTGAAGTCAGGTAGCGTGATGCCTCCAGCTTTGTCCTTTTGACTTAGGATTGTCTTGGCAATGCGGGCTCTTTTTTGGTTCCATATGAACTTTAAAGCAGTTTTTTCCAATTCTGTGAAGAAACTCATTGGTAGCTTGATGGGGATGGCATTGAATCTATAAATAACCTTGGGCAGTATGGCCATTTTCACGATATTGATTCTTCCTATGCATGAGCATGGTATGTTCTTCCATTTGTTTGTGTCCTCTTTTATTTCACTGAGCAGTGGTTTGTAGTTCTCCTTGAAGAGGTCCTTTACATCCCTTGTAAGTTGGATTCCTAGGTATTTTATTCTCTTTGAAGAATTTATTGCAGCACTATTCACAATAGCAAAGACTTGGAATCAACCCAAATGTCCATCTGTGACAGACTGGATTAAGAAAATGTGGCACATATACACCATGGAATACTATGCAGCCATAAAAATGGATGAGTTTGTGTCCTTTGTAGGGACATGGATGCAGCTGGAAACCATCATTCTTAGCAAACTATCACAAGAACAGAAAACCAAACACCGCATGTTCTCACTCATAGGTGGGAACTGAACAATGAGATCACTTGGACTTGGGAAGGGGAACATCACACACTGGGGACTATCATGGGGAGGGGGGAGGGGGGAGGGATTGCGTTGGGAGTTATACCTGATATAAATGATGAATTAATGGGTGCTGACAAGTTGATGGGTGCAGCACACCAACATGGCACAAGTATACATATGTAACAAACCTCCACGTTATGCACATGTACCCTAGAACTTAAAGTATATATATATAAAAAAAAACACAAATACCTCTTCTAATCATTAAATGAGTACTAATAGACTTAATGATTTAACTAAAGATTACTTTTACATGTAACACAATACACTTGATGAATTAAATATTTGTATTTTCTTCATCTATTTCAATAATAAAATTACTTTAACCCTTTAAAAAAAAAAAGAACTTTAAGCATGTTTAAACTTAGAACATGAGCAAAACTTTATGGGGCATTCCTGGTAAACGTTTTCTTTAGACAGAAACAAAACTTAAGCTCAGCGAATTATAAGGAGTCAACTAACATGATTATCTGTCCAGAGACTTTTCAAAAAGGTGAACCCAAAATAACAGTTTTGTAATTGCAAGCAATCAAATAATTTATTTATTTTGCTTTTTCATTCACCCAATACGTACTTGATTCTGATTTTATATCATGGGAATACTAATCCTCCTTCAGTTTGGTGTTTCCCAATTAATTGGCACTGGCAATTAGATGCTGTGACAATTTTACATTTTACCTGAGCACCTCCATTCTGGAAAACGGGCAGCTGAAGAAATCATCATTCTTTGTGTTCTAGGAAACAGCATACTGCAAAGAAACATCCTTCCCCTGCACAATTTAGATGAAACTTAGATATACCCCCATCATTAACTCTAACAAAATCAGACACTGATCCTTGAATTTCCCATTCTTTATACTTTATAAATGATAAGCTGAACTGCTTGTCCCCACTGATCAATTGAGAAATAATGCTTGTTAGCCAAACTTTGATTAAAGATTCTCTCCTTCCCCCAGGCTCTTGAGCTTTGGCACACCCTCAGCCTGAGCCAGGATGCAACCTCTCCTTAAAAGTCCCTAAGAAGAATAAATTGGCCTCAGGGTAAAACATGATTGGATCTACTATCCAATCATGCAACTCTAATGCATTAGAGTTTTTTTCAACATTTGTTTTTTTCTAGCCTCATTACTCCTCCCTCTAAAAGAAAAGATAATGTCTAACCTCTGAGACACTTTCAAAGCTTATGTTCTGAACGTTCTCCCTATTGCAATAATTTCCATCCTCCTATTGCAATGGTCCCTTCTACCCTTCACCCCTCCCTCTGCAATCATCCATTCAAATTGAGTTCTCCATACTAGAGCTACAGATAGATTTGTCATACAGCACCTGGCTATTTTCTCATTTTTGTTTGTTTTTAGTTTGACAGCTTCTATTCAAAAATGGCATAATTTAATTCTATTCACATTTTTTGGAACAAACAATTCATATAACCATGCTTGACCTTAAGGTCAAGAAAACGCTATCACCAGTGCTCAGAAAGACTAAAAATCATTATGCCCTCTGTATAGTGCACAGGTATGTGAATATATTTTTTACACACAAAGAGATAAAATATCATTTATTGCAACTCTCACAAACTAATAATTTCCTAAACAAAAACTTAGACTTGTATTATTTTTTTTAATGGACTTCAGTAGAGTTGATCATAGTTCAGTAAAGCCACAAACTCATGGGCTCAAGTAATCCTCCCACCACAGCCTTTTGAGTAGCTTGGACTATAGGTGCCTGCCACTATGCCTGGCTAATTTTTAAAATTTTCTATTGTAGAGACAGCATCTCATGTTGACCAGGCTGGTTTTGAACTCCTGGCCTAAAGCAGTCCTCCTGCCTTGACCTCCCAAAGTGCTGAGTTTATAGGCATGAGGTAACACAACTGTCTGTACCTGTTTATTGGTCAAAAGACCTATTCTTCCTAATGCCATAGTGTTATTTTAAACTTTACTTATAACCACTTCAGTTTTCTTTCAAGTTTGACAACTTTCTGTCGTGTTACCCAACATGATATCTTGGCACTCTAAATTTTAAAAGTTATGTACTCTGTAGAATGCAGTGTTAAAATTTTCTTTTATAAGATAGTCACAACTACATAGTCATCCCAATAATGATTTTTGAAATAGAAACCAAAAGAATTAATACGATAATGTTAATTTATCATTATTTTTTGAATGGTTGCAAAAGTAATTATATTTGAAACATAATAAATTAGACCAGGAGCTGGCAAACTACGGCTTGCGTAGTTTTCAGCTTGTGTAGTTTTCGATAGCCCCAGCTGTTTTCTTACAGCCCAAGAACTACAACTTTGTTTCTTTTTCTAGAAATATTTATTTTTAATGTTACAAAACAACCACCACCACAGGAATAAAGTAAAGAAGAATACATTTTATGAACTCACAAAGTCAACCCTTTGTTGACTGTTGAAAATCTGACCCTTTGGATTAAATTTGTGCTTATCCCTGACTTAGATAATTATATCTTGGAGTCATGATCAAAGTTAAACTGCTGATTAATTTTAAATTATTGTTACGTTTAAGGAAAACTTTAGTTTGATAAAGACTAAGGACATATGGTAAATGTTATATTTAAAATATTTTTCATTTAAAAATGTTTGAATTAATTCACTTTTAGAACTTAAATCCATATAAACCTTACATAAATGTTACTTATATAAATATCCACTATTTTCTTATATCAGATTCCTAGTAAAAATATCTCATCACTATGTTTAAATGCATTAAATAAATTTATAGTTTAAGTATTTATAATGCAAAATGTTAGGATATTACAAATAAAATATTCATAATTTGAATATTTTCATAATATGAATTCATATTCATAATATGAATTTCATATATTTTGAAACTGTAGTTCTCAGCACCTTTGTCTTAACACAAACCTCATTGAGTCTATAAGGTAAACAAACTTTATGTCAAGTACAGTTAAGTTTTACCAGGGTTCAATTATGCCACTAGATGGAGCATTTAGCACTGCAGAGAGCTCTGTAAGAAAGCTCTTCTTCTTCTTCTTCTTCTTTTTTTTTTTAATAGATTTTAAAGGGGAAATATTTGAAAGATGTTACCCCAAAAAATTATTCTGAACTTTTGAGAAAATCATTTCAACTCTGTTATTATTTTACAGTAAAATTTATTTTTCAGGCTGTGAAAATTCATAAGCAAGTTGAAAAGTCAGAATGTATTAAAAGAAAAATCTCAATAATATTGTAAATTGACTTCTCAGTAGTATTCTCAGTTTCCTCTGATTTGACATATGTTACAATATAAATGTGTTTTTGTGATGTTTTGAGAACAAAGAAATGCTGCTACTACTAACATTCAAAAATGGCAATTTTTAACAATGATAATGGAATCTGTGTGGGTTGGCACTAGTGCGAGGAAAATAAAGAAAGAAGAAAAAGAGACAGTTGAACATCAATGAAAAAGAAACAGCAGTGGATGTTGCATTGTCTGGGGATGTGGCATGGCTGTGAAATAAGTGCACAGCAAAGAGTTCTTTCAAATCCTTTAGCCTAAGAAGATCAATCACAGTGGCTGCAAGCCCTGAGGTGGAAGGTCAGAGCCTATTGGCTGAAGCCATAGGGTTGAACAAAGGCATGCTGTGCATCTTTCATCAGACTCTATTTTAACCCATTTTCTTCAGCCCAAACAACAATAAACAGGATAAACAGGATTCATATTTCTAAAACTGGTTTTTCTCCAGGTGAATTTATGTATCTTCAAACTTAAGCCTCACCAACTTTCTAAAGCCCATCATTTAACCCTCTTCCAATGTGCAGCTGTTTAAATGAGGCTGGAAGCAATTTTGTCACACGATGCTGATGTCAGTTAAATGCTGTGTATTAGCAAAATGGGAAAACATCAAATGAGTGAGTCTGTTTGCTGTGTTGATCAGCAGTTCCTCAAATTCTAATGGATCATACTGACAGAGGAGCAGCTCAATAGCCTCTAAAGTGAAAATTAGACCTATTGACTAGTGCAGACATGCATGCATGAGAGGGAAAGCATTTAAAGCTGAAGAAAAATTAGATTTTCTTTTTCTCCCTGGAAAAAAGCCGTGAATATTCTGAATGAAACTTTCAGGGAAGACAGTATGCAAAACTGTCAAGTGTGAAAATGATTACAAATGACAGCTGGTGTTGAAAAGTGTTAACCAGAAAAAAACTTCTAGTTTTGGAACTACATTTTATGACAGCATGACTCTACCCAAATCCCATAATATTCCAGACCAAAGGATAATAATTACTTAAATACTTATTTGTAAATTTAAAAAAGAATATTCATAAAGAATATTCCTTCCACATAGATTTATTTTCAAGAGTTTATTGAAACATATTTTTAACATAAATTGTATACATAGTGTCAGGTAGGCATTTATAATAAGATTTAAATAGTTATTTTAGAAATAATTATATTTGGAAAAATATAATCATGCTTTTTAATTGAACTCTGAGATCTATTTGATTTGGTCTTCTCTCAAGTATTAAATCTATATTCAAGTTTGACAAATCCTCTCAGTTGCTTTGCAGGTCAGGACTTATCTAGCTTGAGATGGTCATGACTTTCTTCTTTTACCATTGTCGACTCAGCAAAATTTTCATAAGTAAATGGTGAATAAAACAATAGTGTTTCAAATTAAAAATGTGTCAATTTGAAAAGTAATTTAAGAAGATAGTGATGTTATAAATCATAGAAAAATAGATATATGTTCTACAGATGAATAGTCTATTCTAAAAATTCTTGGTACTGGGTATTTGGCTTTTTACATTTTTGATCTGGTGGAGGTAAGGAAATTCATTTACTGATCAAACTGGACAAACAAATTTAGTTCAGAGATAAAACTCATGTCTTTACTTGGATGAGAAAATTTAATTTAGATAGTGACAAAAATTATTTCATAGAAAATTTCTTTCCTTATAAATATCAGTTAGACATATTTTAAAAAGCAAGCATCTGAAGTTGAAGAACCTTACTTGAAATTATGACTTACTTCCTGACTACTTAATATACATAATCCAACTACATTTCCTGAGTTCTAAACTCTTCATATGTAAAATGGAGATAATAATGTTATCTCACAAGTTTACAAGGATTGCATAATATGATGAATTACTTTTGGTCTTTAATTATTATTAGTCGTAGTAGTACTGTGATGTGAATAATTTTATTTGAAGACATTTTGGATTTCTGCATGTTTTTCTATAATACTCTACATTAATAAAATGTAAATATTCTGGAATCCATAATAGACAGAAATAGGGATAGACATAAAACTACAGTTATAGTCTACTATTTACTAGGTGGTATAATAGGCTCTGATAATACAAAAGTGAAAAAAATCAACATTTCACTTAAAAATAATTTTTAAAATGGTCAATATTTAACAACTATTCATAGAAGTTATAAAAAAGTGCAAATATATAAAAGCTATCAAAAATTGTGATGATATGCATGTTCAGCTAAGATCCTGTGGTGTAGCTTTTGCTGCCAAATATATATATATATGTGAATATGTTCATATTGGGCAAAGCTAAGTGCAATTCAGCTGACTTCTTTTCCATCCAAGGACAGAGCTCATATTTAACATGGGCTTCCCACAATAGATAAAAGCAGGATTAGTCCTACGATCTAGAAATAGATGCAAAATATACACGGTTCCAATCATAGGTCTATAAATGTATGCATCATTTATCCATGTTGTTGATACATTAATTCTGGAGCTCTTTTAGTGGTATTAAAATGTAAGTTGATCAACATGATTGCTTTTATTCCTTTATATTATTAGTTACGATCAATATAATGAGCTATATATAAAAAAGCAAAGTGAAATAACTAGTGTACTAATCTAAACTAAATAGAGATTCAATAAAACAACAAATTTTTTTCCCAGATAATGGATATTGTTATTATCTAGTGTTCCTAAACAATTAACAGGCCCTTCATTTCCCTTTTTCAAATTAAAAACAAATTATATTTGAAAGCATCCTTGAAAGACATGCTTTAAAACTGATACAATACATTCTACCAGATGAAAACTCTTTAAATATATATGGTGAACTTATTTGCTATGATTTCCTCTTTATAGTCATTGCAGTATCTTGTCTTAATACATATTTAGGGAGGCATCAAAAACAGATTATTCACCTAGTGAATTATGACAGATCCAAATAATTTACCGTTTGTTTATTACAGCAATTGTCACCGAAAACTCTTAACTCACAAGTACAGCTACCAATTCTACATGTAAATATGTATTATTCATTTTTTCCTCAATGTTTTAAAAGAAAGTCAACTCTGTGTGCAACAAATTATTATACTTATTTAGAAAAAGCACATCATAGGAAGAACAAAATTTTTTCAGCAATGACATTTTTTAAAGAATGTATTAATTTAAATAGTTTTCTGTTAAGAAATTTGAGCAAATAGTGCTAGGTAATATGCACTCGGTATCTTGTTTTTGACAAAAAGACATAATTTGGAATAAATGCTCCTGCATATCTTCTATTAATACTTCTACAATTTATGCTCAAAATATATAGATGCAGCACTTGGGCAACTTTTCAATGCATAATGATAATGAATATCAGTCATACACATTGCACAATTTTAGAATCAGAATGCTGTTGGGCAGACACTTTTTTCTTTTTCTTCTCCATAGAAATGTTTCTGCCTATTGGCTAAAAGACATGGTGGATAATTGGGGAAGTGTGTATTGAGTAATTAATATATTGTAAAAGGTGCCAAGATAGTTTTTGCTTGTTTGTTTATTTGCTTGTCTCTCTTTTTTTTTTCCTGCCTATTCAAGATAATTACGGGAAAAGTTACTCCAGGGTTGTTTTCATTTATATGTACATATATATATATATGTGTGTGTGTGTATATATATATATGTGTGTGTATATATATATGTGTGTATATATATATGTGTATATATATTTGTGTGTGTATGTACATACAGAGAGAGAGAGAGAAATAAAGTTAACTAAATAGCTTAATAGTTTATTTTTACTTTCTTGCTTCTTGCTGTAGTCAGTAAATAAATAAATTTTTAACTATAACGTGAATATGAAGGAAGAGAACTTATTCTATTCTTTTTACAATAAAAAATTTTTAACTTTGAAAATCAAAATATGAGTTGAATTTTCAAATTTATATGATCATTTCTAGCTTTTTAATGAGCAGATCATCTGTGAATTCAATAAAGCTACCTATTATTTTATTTTTTTATTTTATTATACTTTAAGTTCTGGGTTACATGTGCAGAATGTGCTGTTTTGTTACATAGATATACACGTGCCCTGGTGGTTTGCTGCACGCATCAACCGGTCACCTGCATTAGGTATTTCTCCAAATGTTATCCATTTTATTCTATCCTGTAACAATGAGTACTCCCTCCCTACTGCTATAGCAGATCAGTGCAATAGTCTCCTTTAGAGAACATATACTTATTTTGCTTTTCACCTCTATTAGTTCATCTGTTCCTGGTACTAAGGAAGGCCCCTAAATTCTGGCAACAGTACAGAGTATTCCATTTTGAGTATGTAACTTATACTCAGTATTAGTTACAACTCGCCTTTGATCCAATTATTCTACTACACAGTGGTGATACAATTGTCTTCCAACTTCCATGAGTTTTGAAAGAATTAATGACACAAAATGCATAAGACATTCTAAGCTCCTAGGAAAAGCCCCTCTGATTACAAAGTATTACTTTTAGTTTTGAAGACATGGAAAATGCTTCTTGATGTAGGTGTAAGACACAGATTAATATTAATTACAGAGTAGGACTGCTTTGGGATATTTTGTTACATCATAATGCAATATCATAAATGAAAGCAATAAAGTTTTATTCAATTATAGCTGGTATTAAAATTAAAACAATATATATTTTCCATAAAATATTTCTGTATTTTTTAAAAAGCTAGAAATAGTTGAGGAAAGGTCACAGACTTTATATCCAGCTATGCAATTTATCTAATGTCAATTACATTTCATCAAGTCTCTAAAGTGATTTGCCTTGAATGTTTGTTATATTACTACAAGAAAAGTAGAAGTTTGATTTGTAGTCATCGATAAGTATATTAAATCAATGTGTAGAATATCTTGAAAATATAGATTTATAAGTATTCACAAATTAAATATAAAGTTGAATGTATTAGTAGATATATGCATTTTTTTCTAATTGTATTTGCCTTTATTATATGACCATTTTGTTCATATTTTACTCCTGCCCTAGGGAATTCATATTGCTTATCTGGGAAATAAAAGTACCTCATGATTTTTTTTCATCATAACTTGATTTTGTATTCACGGGTGTATTGGAGGCCCAAAAGCTTTGGAATGTTGAGGCGGGCTTGCACTGCTTGCAAGAGCCAACTGTGCACATCTCTTCTCCAGTCTGTGTGCAGTGACATTCCACTGGAAGCTTGCAGTCAACAACAGTGGTGGGCATTGACACCACAGAGACTGGCAAACGCTACCTAGCAGGTGTTTTTTGGTTTTTGTAATTTTTCTCTAGTGGAAAGCCAGTGGTTAAACATTTACCTGTACACTACTGCCTACAAATGAGATTCAAAGTGACCTGCTCCTATTTTTGAGAGTATATATAGAAAACTGTGAAATTCTGTGATGTGCCTTCATTAATAAATGGATGCTAGAAAATACATTTTTTCCTTATGTAAGCTACATGGCAAGAACAATGGGGCAACATACAAAAGTATTTAGATTTCAGTAAGAAATAGAGAATTTTGACTTCAACAACTTTTCTAAACAGAAAGAGAACGTATTTTCTTATGAATAATTTTTAAAAGACAAATGATACTGCTGTACACACAAATTTGTCAACAATTTCATTTCTCATTCATTCTGATACAAACAGCGCTATTCAGTCTAATATGAGGGAGACAGATAGAGACCTTCCTTCTACGAGAAGATTTTATTCCTGAATTCCAGTGTGTCAATCTACCTGCTGAAGTCAATATGTCCAAACTTAAAAAAAAAAAAAAAAAAAAAACCTTCCCTGAAGAGTACTTCCCATTCTCTGAACCTCATCTTGCTAAATGACTCCATAATACTCACCTCTAATTTCATCATCTGATGCAGAAACTTGTTTTCTAACACTGCATGCCTCTGTCTCTTACCCTCATGTTCTAATCAGTGGCTGCATGAAACCTACCCTATTTATGTTGCTGAGCCACAAAATCTCAGATAGTCATTTATATGATGGAATTTTCTTTCTCACTCTTTCATATATATATATATATATATATATATATATATATTTTTTTTTTTTTTTTTTTTTTTTTTTTTTTTTTTTGACAGAGACTTGCTCTGTTGCCCAGACTGGAGTGTAGTGGCGCAATCTCTGCTCACTGTAAACTATGCCTCCCTGGGATGAAGCGATTCTCCTGCTTCAGCCTCCTGAGTAGCTGGGATTACAGGAGTGCGCCACCACACCTGGCTAATTTTTTTTATTTTTGTAGAGATGGGGTTTCACCATGTTCGCCAGACTGGTTTTAAACTCCTGACCCCAAGCAATCCACCTGTCTTGGCCTCTCAAAGTGCTGGGATTACAGTTGTGAGCCACCACGCCCGGCATATAAAATGGGATTTGATTTTGCTGACTTTTTGCTTTCCAAAACCTTATTGTCTGTGACTTAATACCTAAAATCTTTAATGGATTGAGTAGAATTTCCTTGATCTTCTCCTTCTTGTATCATGGGCATATTTTTGTTACTTTCTACCCCTTGCATTCAATATTTCGGCCATGCTGAACTACCAATTGCATGTTCCCTAGCTTGTACTTTTTTCTCTACAACAGCATTCCTCCTTTCACTATTTGGGATAACTTGTGCCCGCAAATTATAAGATGCTTCATCCTAGAAGCTTCATCACTTTCAACCACTACTTACCTTCCTCAAATGTTCTGAATTTGCTAGGAACCTGTTTATTAATCTGTCTTACTCTTTCACCTGTGATATCCTTGAAGCCAACAATTACAGACTTATCCAATTTTATGAACCAGTATTTAGCAAAATAAATGTTTGCTAATGAATGAATATATTTGTCATACCATTTATAGAGATACATGTTGGGCTGGGCTCGGTGGCTCACACCTGTAATCCCAGCACTTTGGGAGGCCAAGGCAGGTGGATCACGAGGTCAGGAGATCAAGACCATCCTGGCAAACACGGTGAAACCCCGTCTCTACTAAAACTACAAAAAATTAGCCGGGTGTGGTGGTGGGTGCCTATAGTCCCAGTTACTTGGGAGGCTGAGGCAGGAGAATGGTGTGAACCCGAGAGGCAGAGGTTGCAGTGAGCCGAGATTGTGCCACTGCACTCCAGCCTGGGCGACAGAGTGAGACTCCATCTCAAAAAATAAATAAAAAATAAAAATAAAAATACATATTGAATATAATAATAATCTTTTATTCCCACCTCTGAAATCAGGTAAAACCTGAGTCATCGAGAGGTATCTGAACTTGAGACCCACAGGCAAACAACTCTGAGTGAAAAAGAAAGGAGAAATTAGCAAGATAACAGGAGGTTTAAGTAAGGCAAGGTCATAAGGTCTTCTATGCTGGCAAACAGTAAATATTCTAAGCATATCAAGCATTCATATATACAGTGTAGACCTCAAACTGGTATTTGGTACTTTGTATTTCCATTTTGTCTAATTTCCCCAATTTTTTATTGGTCATATTATTGAAAATTTGATTTTGAAATATATTTTTAGGAGAAAATGCAAATGTCTTATTTAAATATACCATAGGCTAAACCCCACTTCCCTTATGTTATCGTTTTAAAACATCTAAGTTATTTTACGGAAGTTGAGGGTTGTTAAATATATTAAATCTATAGACAGCTTCATGTTTTTAAATTTGTCTTCAGTTTAGAGAACAAGGTTGGAAGTGTTTTTTATAATAATAATAAGTTCCATCCAAAAGCCAACACCTTATGAAAGTGAATAACAGATTCTCAGGAATGTCTTTCCACTGCACACCACCTCTAACAAAATAAAGGTGCACACCACCTCTAACAGAATGAAAATCTGGCCAAAGCTGCAGTACTAAATTTTTTTTCCTACAAAATAGTCACCTTAGCTACTTTGTTTTGGACACTGTAGAGCCATGCCAAGGGGGATATTGAGTGGTAATTTTTTGTAAGGGAAATGCCAAAGCAAAGTTAGTTTGTTGAGGGAGAAACACAAATCACATGAAAAAAAAAAGTAAATGATAAAAGTCTGTGAATGTTTTGTTTTTTTGTTTGTTTTTGTTTGTTTGTTTTGTTTTGTTTTTGTTTTCCTTTTGGAGACGAAGTCTCACTCTGTCACCCAGGCTGGGGTGCAGTGGCATGATCTCAGCTCACTGCAAGCTCCGCCTGCTGGGTTCATGCCATTCTCCTGCCTCAGCTTCCCGAGTAGTTGGGCGTGAAGGCGCCCGCCACCTCGCCCAGCTGACTTTTTGTATTTTTAGTAGAGACAGGATTTCACCATGTTAGTCAGGATGGTCTCGATCTCCTGACCTCGTGATCCACCTGCCTCAGCCTCCCAAAGTGCTGGGATTACAAGCATGAGCCACCACGCCCAAACATCTGTGAAAGTTTAGAAAGAAAAATCTTGACTCTCAATCTTCCAGTTCCTGTTGCATCCTCTGATGACTCTTGTTTCTTGCCATTGATTTTGCATATGTTTTAATATATTCCCCTTTTTGTCTGAACTAATCAAATAATCATTCCCATTGATTGCAACCAAATGGCCCCTGATTAAAGCCAACCTTGGCATTTTGTTTCGATTAACAACTTCTGAAATTCTGATCTCATTTCTTAATTTCTACCTTATTGTCCTTTACTTCTCTTGAATCTTTATAATTAATATACATTTTAGCACCTCCTAGCATCAAGACACTGTTCTGACCACTTTAAAAATATGAATTAATCTAATTATTTTGGCAGCATTATGAAAAAGATACAATTTTCAGCCAAGGTTAAAATAGGAGGAAATGTGGCACTGGCTACGTAGATTGCTGAAGATCATGCAGTGATACATGGCAGAGTAAAGATTGAACTCCAGGCATCTGGCTACAGGGATACAACCAATATCCTAGACATTCTCTATTTCTACTTGGAAGGACTTTTGAGGATATAAATATTGGTTATTTAGACTAGATTGTCCTTTAAAAATCTGCAAGGCATTACATAGCATGTGTTCAAGCTTAGCTCGGCATCTAAGAGCAGAGAAAATTTGGTAAACAGTGTCATAATGTTTACTGTAGCTGGATATATGTATATTTAGAAATACAATTTTAAAGTAAATTTTAACTAATATATGAGGAAAAATAAACTATATTCTCTCTTTTGAATGAGATAAGCAGGTTTCCCTGGCAAGAAGCAGCTCTCTTTCTATCAAACTGTAGTGCTCTTCTCCAATTTGGCTTATTTACCCAAACACAAGAGCTTTCTTGGACTTCTTTAAAGAGATGAACCACAGTTCCTGCCAGAATCTAGACCAGCCTATTTCTGAGCAACTAGCTACTTGCCTATGTTTTGGAGCAGACAGAATTAAATATAAATAACTAAGCACTGTCTTCTTCAAGGGCTGCTAAGCAAAGGTGGTCAAAGACTGAGGAAATTATACATCTGAGCCCCCAATTATATGAGATGGAATTTATATAGGCTGACATTTTACTGAGTAACAAACTAATTTCTTACACCACGGAAGTGTGGTAATAAATTAATATGTCACTATTTGACTTGCCTTTAAAAATGATAAACGAATACCTGGCGATAGGTTGAATATGGAAGCAAAGGTCTTCATCACACATCCAACAAGTTTCCATTTGTAGCTTTCAAAGGAATTAAATAAATTAAATAAAATATTTGATAACACATTACAAAAATAATTCAGAATATATGAAATAATTTCAATTTCTAAGTGTCTATTCTATCTTAGTAAAAGATACCTGAGCATTAACTCCTCACCATGTGTCCTGGGCCAAATTCTTTCATGCAGGTATAGCATCACACCTATTTCCTTGCTGCCAGTGGTGTAATCATCAACCTACCATCATTCTACCATTACTGTAGTAGCTTCCTATTACAGCTACAAATGACCACAAACCTAGTGGCTTAATGCCATATATTCTTTTTTTTTTTTTTCCTTTTTGTGTTACTGGATTTCTTGTATGACACCTCAGGATTTCCAGAGAACACAAATGCAAATGCTGCCAGGTTCCAAACTCAGACTGAGTAGTCTAAGACTATTAATCTGGCTGCCTTATGTTGGTAAATGAAGAAAACGAGCAGACTAAATTCAATAAGGACCACACAAGAATGTGAATACCGGAAGCATCGTTGATTGTAGGCCAGGTGTTTAGTGACCATTAAGAAATAGGGTGACCAACTTTTGCAATTTGACTAGGACTAAGGAGAATTCCAAGACATGAGATTTTCAATGGTAAAACTGGAAACTGGAAAACTCCAAAAAAAAAAAAAAAAAAAAAAAAGTGAAACAAGCTGTCCACCCCCAAATAAACCAACTATTGGAAAGTTTGGCAGATGGAAGGTATAATGATCTATTAATTGTTTGGAAGCATTATTAAGACAAAATGTATTTGAGTTTTATAGGAATTAAATCATTTATTCCTTATCCAGATCTATTACCTAAGAAAATTTGAGTAGTCTTTAGACATAAGGATACAGAGCCTCAACAATTTTATTTTTCTTGCCCACGGTCAGCTGGTCATGTGTGGAAGAATTCAGATTTAAACTTAATATATTTTCCATCATACCACACTGTCTAGAAGTTGATTACAATGAATTTGGTTATATTTCCACTTGCCTCTTATTCCACTAAAGCTTGATATTTAGCTTTTGAGCTATGTTTTACATAAGATATAGATGGGACATGTTGCTATATTGTGAGATCCTGAAGAAGAGAGATCAAATCTTCTTTTAATCCTTGTGGTGGTCATCATAGAGCTTGGGACATTATATTGATTCAATACATGATTAAGAGATATAACTACTAATTTTTGAAATTAAAATCATAGTATCCTTGTGTTCTTTAAGTCTACACAATTATTTCTGAATGTGTAAAAATTTCATAGTCTTTTCTTTCATTTTCTAAGGATACTGTATTGCTTTCCTAAGACTACTGTGATACATTTCCATGAACTTGATGGCTCAAAATAATAGAAATTTATTATCTCACAATTTTGGAGGCTAGAATTCTGAAATCTGTCATGGTTAGACTCTCTCTGGGGTAATATAAAGAATAATTTCTGTGTTGTTTTCCTCTTCTAGCTTTTGGTGGTTGTTGGCATTTCGTGACTCACCACATCACTCCACTTTCTACCCTTGTGATCAATTGCTTCTCATTTTGTGTCTCTACCAAATCACTGTCTGCATTACTCTTATTAGGACGCTTGGATTTAGGGCCTATCTATATCATCCAATATAACTCAATCTCTCAAAATCCTTAATTTAATCATATCTTTTGCCATATAAGGCAATACTCACAGATTCTTGAAATTAAGATATGAAAATATCCTTTAGGGGATTGCCATAAAGCTCATGAGAGTAGTGTATATGTCTGTGTGCACAAATATTAAGAATTAAAAATAAAAGTCTAAAGTACTTTAAGGATAAGTAACAAAGTTGTATGGTGAAAACAAGGCAATTTTAGCTCAAATTATTATAATAGCTTTGTGTTTTTATGTTTATATAGTCAAATAAACGTATATTTACATTGTTTCCTTAAATTAATAAAAATATAAATAAAGAATTGAATAGGCAGGGTGCCGTGGCTCATGCCTGTAATCCCAGCACTTTGGGAGGCCAAGGCGGGTGGATCACAAGGTCAGGAGATCGAGATCATGCTGGCAAACACGGTGAAACCCCTTCTCTACTAAAAAAAAAAAAAAAAAAAAAAAAAAAAAAAATTAGCCGGGCGTGGTGGCGGGCGCCTGTAGTCCCAGCTTCTCCGGAGGCTGAGACAGGAGAATGGCGTGAACCCGGGAGGCGGCGGAGCTTGCAGTGAGCGGAGATCGCGCCACTACTCCAGCCTGGGCGACAGAAGGAGACTCAGTCTCAAAAAAAAAAAAAAAAAAAAAAAAAAGAAAAGAAAAGAAAAGAAAAAAAAGAATTGAATAAATTAATTTCTGGCTTCCATGCAAGAACACTGGAATTCACAAGTCCAGTATAAGAGCTAATGATCTCAGCTACAGATCTTGTAATTCTTCCAGAAAATGAGTTTCACAGTCATGTATGGAGGTCAGATGAGGAACAAAGAAAAAGCACTTTCCTGCAAAATGAGAACAATGCAATGGTTCTTCCTTCTGAAAGATCTCTCTCTCTCTCTCTCTCTCTCTCTCTCTCTCTCCCTCTGAGTGTGTGTGTGTGTTTGTGTATGTGTGTGTGAGATTTACGGTCCTAGAAATTGACATAATCCTAAGAAAGAGCATTTTCACTGAGAGATAGTCATCTAAAACCAGAATATTATTACCGCACAGTTATGTAAAACCATCCTTGGACTCATGCCATAAATAACTCAATTTAAAAGTCTGTGTTTAGAGAATACAGCACATATTTTATAAAACAACAGTTTGATACTTATAAACTGTTTTCTATAAATATTTAAATTAATTAACACAAAATGCTTTTTTATCTGTTATCATTTCCTACTATGTGGGAATACCTACAATACATTTAATTAAAGAATGTGGCCCAGCAATATATTTCTTGCTTATTACTATTCCAAATAATAGTTTGATTACAATTTATTTTACTTTGTATCTCTAAGAGATATCATATTTATATGTAAATATTTCCAAACATATGGAAGGCAAGGTATGATGAAAAGATTCAGCTTTCATTATTTTTCTGTTCTATTCTGAACCTTCTTGTCATTCTATTTATTTTAGCTTCTTTCTCTTTGATACAGTATATTCTCTTGAATTATATTTTAACATTGATGTCCGAAAGTGTCTATTGCCCTTCTTTCTGCAAAAGCTTACACAGCAGATGGTGCAAATGGTTCAGCATATATTTGTGGAATTGATAGAAAAATGATCTGCCAAAATGCTAACTTTTTTGGCATTTTGTCAAATTATAACAATAACATGTTAAAAAAATTCAGAGTATATGAAAAAATTGAAATGTTTATCTTTATTTTCTGTATATTCTATAGTAAAATATGATGCAATTACCCTGTCTTCAGAAATTTCTCAATTTCTTTCTTCTATTTCTAATGCATCGTCCTTGACCATGTGTTTTTCCCTTAGTTTGTTTCTATAACAGTGTCAAATTTTTAGTTTCTTCCAACCTACGATAGATTAAAATTATGTATATATAACTTTATATATATATATATATAACTTATACATATATAACTTTAATTTTTAAAACATTTTCTAAATGTTAATTCCTTAATTGGTAAAGTTTTTTCTTTTAAAAAAAAGACCAATGGATAAAACTACAATGCATGTGGCTTATTCTTTCAGCTATTTGTAAATAAAACAAACAATTAAATACAATTACAAAAAGAAAAGTAAGAACTGTAACATTAAAAAAAATTTTCTCTATTCTCTGTTACATACACTAGAAATATTTTATTGATATTTTGTTCTTGAAAATCAATATGGAAAAAAGAATTGACTTGTAAACCTTAGCCACACTAGCCTTTCAACCCTGACTTTCCAGTGGGAAAAGATTGTTCAAAGATAGAAATCAATGGAAGGCAATTTCATCTAGGTTGACCAAGAAAATTGTAATTTTGTATTATAAGTTTCCTATTGCTTTTAGACTACCTTAATGACATTTTTTATTATTGCTTTGTGAATTTCAGGTACATAGGCTTTTTTATTACCATTTTAAAAATAGAAAGCTTATTTTTAATCTAATGTAGCTCTAATATACACATATATTAAAAATAAAACAACAGGAGATGTGTCTGAAAAGGTAATCTGATAGTCAGATTTGGAAGAAAGGAGAATAGAGTTAAATAATTGTCTGGCTGGGTAATAAGGAAAGCATTAACTAGTGTAGTAGTTGTGTAAATGTGTTGTTAGAAGCAAAATACCAGTGTAAAATTGAAGTGGTGAAAGCTGAGAGGTGAAGGAAATGGGAAATAGGAAAGAACAAATAGACAAGCATAAAAGCAAAACAAAACAAATAGAAACAACATTGATTCCAATGTATTGAACTGAGGAGAATGGAATAATAATGATGTCAAGGAATATCATTTATGAAAGAGGATTCTCAAAATAAAATACCTAGCTTACATGACCATTGAATGTAATCCTCTTTTCTCCTTATCCTGTCCTTTCATGTTCCACCTATGCTAGCTCTCCATAAATACATCAGCCTTAGGGAAAAGCCTTATGAAATAATCTTATAATTTTGAATGTTTTTTGTTACATACACAGTGGTAGAACTATATGCAATTATCATTCTATGTTTTATAAATAAATACACACCAAAAAGAACTAATATATATTCTTTCACTGTAAATATTTAATCTCATAATGGATTCTTAAAATATAATGCAATGTGCTTCTTAGAAACATCTCCTCACTGTCAGATTATGTTTTTTTTTTTTTTTTTTTTTTTTTTTTTTTTTTTGAGACGGAGTCTCGCTCTGTCGCCCAGGCTGGAGTGCGGTGGCCGGATCTCAGCTCACTGCAAGCTCCGCCTTCCAGGTTTATGCCATTCTCCTGCCTCAGCCTCCGCAGTAGCTGGGACTACAGGCGCCCGCCACCTCGCCCGGCTAGATTTTTGTATTTTTTTAGTCGAGACGGGGTTTCACCGTGTTAGCCAGGATGGTCTCGATCTCCTGACCTCGTGATCCGCCCGTCTCGGCCTCCCAAAGTGCTGGGATTACAGGCTTGAGCCACCGCGCCCGGCCAGATTATGTATTTTAAGACAATATAAATTATCATATAATATTGAATAAGAGTCGATTGACAAGGTAAATATTCTTTGAACTCCAACATATTGGAGGTTAGTATATCTTTCTCAGTGCTTTGGAGATGCCATCATTTCTGAAACTACTTTTATCTTCCTATTTGTTTCTTTATTTTTAATATCACCTTTGAAACTACAAAATATTTTCACTTAGTTAGATGACAAGTTCAATGTTCACATATTTATGATAGCAAGCGTTAGAATATAATATTGAAGATGTGAAGTGGGAAGAATGGGACAATTGTCTAAAATAGTTTTGTTTTACTTACATGTAAATCTACCCTGAAACAAGATCGCACACTATGAAATATTACAATGCCCAAGCAGTAAATGCGTGGACATTTCACAGGTTGTCAGAGCCCCAGAATGTATATCATCTTCTATCATTCTGCTTAGTTTCTCTGCTCCTAACAAACAGACCACCTTCCCAACATATCTTGCTACAGGCTCTTCACATGATACATGGCCGACAGCATTCTCTTACACTCCTCAATGTTAGATCCTCATTAGAGACTTTCATTTTATAGTTCAGTATTCCACTTTGTTCAATGAAAAAAAGTATTTTATCCCCCCCATTAAACTAATTTTATGCCAATTGATTGGAGGTCTCTAACTCCCAACCACAAAGGCTCACAAGTCAGGTTTTATGCTTCAAGTTTTTTAGTGACTAATGCATCATTTTGCAATGTGCTTTTACTTTTTCTATTTTTTAATTTAATTTAATTTTATCATTTTACTCAATTTATGAGGTATGATTGACAAATTGAAAGGCTTATAAGTATATTTAAAGTGTAAATGTGGTGTTTTGATATAAGTATACTTTATGTAATGACTCTCACAAGATAATTGACATATATATAACTCACATAGTTACCCATTTGTGTGTGTGGGTGTAGTTAGAAACAGCACATTTCCAGTGTACATTATTAACTATAGTTACCATGCTGCACATTGGATATCTAGAACTTCTTCATCTTAGATGTGAAAGATAGTATAATCTGAACCAACATCTCCCCATTTTCCCCACCGCCCAAGCCCGAGAAGACCCTATTCTACTCACAATTTCTCTAAGTTACAATGTTTTTGATTCCACATATAAGTGATATCATGCAATATTTGTCTTTCTATATCTAGTTTATTTCACTTAGCATGATGTTTTCCAGATTTATCCAATTTGTCACAAATGGCAGGATTTTCTTCTTTGTACAGCCTGAATAATATTCAGACATATATATATTTCCTTATCCACCAACAGATGCTTTGGCTGACTCCATATCTTGGCTATTGTGAATAATGCTGCAGTGGATATCACGTTTAAAACATTGATTTTATTTCCCTCAGATATATACTCAGAAATAGATCTTGGGTCCTATGGCAGTGCTATTTTTAATTTTTTGAGGATCCTCCATATTATTTTCCAAAATGGCTAGAACAATTTACATTTTCACTCATGGCCTACAACAGTTCCCTTTTCTCCACATCTTTGCAAACACTTGTTATCCTTTTTTCTTTTTGATAATGGCTTCCCTAACAGGTGTAAGAGGATATCTCATTGTAGTTTTGATTTACATTTTCCTAATGATTAGTAATACTAAGGATCTATTCACATACCTGTTGGCCATTTGTATGTCTTCTTTCAAGAAATGACAATCAAGCTTATTTGCAAATTTATATATATATATACACACACACACACACACACATACACACACACACATATATATGTATTTATTTTTTGGAGATGGAGTCTCACTCTGTTGCTCAAGCTGGAGTGCAGTGGCGCGATTTCCGCTCACTGCAACCTCCGCCTCCAGGGTTCAAGTGATTCTCCTGCCTCAGCCTCCTGAGTAGCTGGGACTACAGGCATATGCCACCATGCCTGGCTAATTTTTGTATTTTTAGTAGAGATGGGGTTTCACTGTGTTAGCCAGGATGGTCTTGAACTCCTGATCTTGTGATCCACCTGCCTTGGCCTTCCTAAGTGTTGGGATTACAGACGTGAGTCAGCGCTCTGGCCTGAGTTTCTTATGTATTTTGGAATTAAACCACTTATCAGATATATACCATGGCATTGCTCCTATGTGAATGCAGGGACATTTGTTTCCTTACAAAAAGGCTTCATTTATTCACTAAGGCATGCTCCCTGCAGGTTTGTATCCATTGAGAAGGATTGCCCTTTTCATATTTGCTTAAATTCTATAGGCTGATATTGTGTGTTCATATTCATATATGCACATATCTATGTGTACATATCCATGTGCACATAAACATATTTTCATTTACTGGCAGAGGGAGGAGAAAAGAGTGATTGTTCTTGTTCTGTTTCCTTCTGACTAATGAGCATAGAAAATACCTGAATCTCCTTTATAATTCAAAACGATGTGGCCATAACCTCCACACGTGAAGATCACTTTCCTAGCTAATTTCTATGGCTGTCTTGTGAGCATTCTCCTGATTCCCATTAAGATAATGCTCCAAATTCCTGACATAATATGTATTACCTCATACACATATACAAAGAAATATATTGTATCTATATGTACTACATTTGTATATATGTAAACCTATGCACTATACATATTAATTAAAAATATACAAAAATATATTTAGTTAATTGTATTAATCTAATATATACCTACAACATTATCATCAATTAAAGCTTAGGATATAAGAATGGTAGAAATGTAGGATTTTATCTTTATCATATAAAGATATCAAATCATTTTTAATTTGCCATATTGCTTTAGACTATAACCTGTTTTCTGTGCTCACTTGCAAAGCAAGTAATACTTGCCGAACTCTAGAAGTGACTGAAAATAAAATAAGATGTGAATACATTTTTAAAAATACAGATTGTATATTACATATCACTACTCTGAACTGGACTTCCAGTCTTACTACTAAACCATACTCACGTACTTTGACCAAATTGACCATTAACTCCCCAATGTTTAATTATAGTATGTATTAGTTTACTCACCCTAAGCACTTCTTTTTAAATTTTTTTTTTCTGATATATTCTATCCTACTGAATTCCATATTGAGAAAAAGTCACAAAGGTGATGTCTTAACCAATCTTTTAAATTACGTGAAAATGAAACAGCATCTTATATGCTAGTCTCCTTGCACATATACATGCCTCTAGTCTTGAAATAATTTGCTTGGATTCTGTGCTAAGCATAGAATGAAGAAAAAATCCTCTAGAGAATGACTAAAATTAGGATAGTTGCTACCTATATAAGGATTTGCAAGTTTTCACTGAAAATCTCTTTATATTACTTCATCAAATAAAATCAGGGATTTGTATGTTTGCTTGGTTGTATTTTGTGTTTTAGAAACAGTCACATGCAAAAATTTTAAAGTACAGACAATAATAAGTACATTTTTAAGTTGCTACTAGTGTGACTCCACCTTGACTCGAAGTTTAAATCTACAACCCACGGAAGAAAAGAAAAATAGATCCAGATAATACAGTCATTATAAATAAATTGGACTTAGGTGTCAGATTTTGCAAAGAAAAAATGACTGCTTAAGAGGAATTTTTATTCTTTGAGCATTATATCAATTATATTTACTTTATGGAAATACAGTAACATATATAAATGCACGGCAGAAATGTTAGATTAATTATATTTTTAATGTATAGTTTCTTTGCAATTTTAATGCTAGCTTAAAAATGACCTCCTGCCCATCATTTTTTTAATTGCTGATAAATTTCTATATTGCTTTTCAGATCAAATTTATTTTATATTCAATGCAGACTCCCCATTAATTTTTTATTAAAACAATCATTTGAAACTTATACTATGCAATTATTTCTTTTCATACTGTTCTTTCACCTTATTGTTTTGCTTGTCTATCCATAATAGAAGCCTCAATAAAATAGAAACAATTATGTTCTAACTGTATGTTTCAATGCTATATTGTAATGATTATGAGTCTTCACAAAAAGTTGTAAGCCCTGATAAACAATTTCTTGCCTGTCAGCCACAACTACCTTTCATTTTTCTTTTGATAACAAAGATTATTTATTTTGATTAACAGAACCTTAGCTAAACAACACGAGCAATGATAATGCATCCTTGTTAATGTATTTCTTGTAAACAAAATTCTTCATTTAAATAAATGAGTTTGTTTTCTTGTTATTTTACTGGGAATCGTAGCTTTATTATTTTCAAATTGTAAATATGTGTAGAGTGCTGAGAACAATTTCTGATTTGGGAAAATGTGATGAAAATTGTTTTTCTAGAATTACTAGCATGTTTCCTTTTTATTTTCAGTTTCCCAAATGTCTTAAGGTATTTTGTAAAAATATACCTTTTAAATACGTCATCTTTGGAAGGAATAAATTTAAAATTACTCTAATGGTATCAAGGGAGGGAGAATATAGAAAATTGAATCAAGCAATTATCAGAAAGTTTTAATTGAATTATTTCACCTATAATTTTGGGACAACTGCTAAGTAATTCAAAATTGACCCAATTAAGTTATGTCTATATTACAGTAAGTTAAAGAGATCCACATATGTAAAAAGACCCACATATAAGTTTATTTCTCAGTCAGGCAATAGAGGTAGATGTTTTCTTCCATGTAAGGATTCAAGGACCTTGCCTATTTTTTCGACCTTCCAGCTTCATCATGTTTTTGGTCACCTTGTCTTCCATATCTAGTCAGCTGATGGGAAATGTGGCCTTACCTAAGGTAATAGATTTTTTTAAAAGCCTTTGTTCAATACTGTCATGCCTTATTTCCATACACGGTTGCAGGTAAAGTCACATGCAAGAATTAAAAATGGCATAAAATTGTGTGCCCAAGTAGAAGACTAATTTGATAAACAGCTGCTGGCTCTCTTATAACTACTCTCATAGGTTCAGAAATAAGCAACTGAAAATAGAAGAGAAATTAAAAACTGAATTAATAAATGCACTGAATTATATTTCCCTAAATAATTGAAATATTAACATATGAATATTTGAATTTTCACTTTAGATGTAAAAGTAAATATAAAATGAACAATATATGTTAGAATAAATCAGAGTAATACAATTATTTTCAAACATAAAAAATATTTTAACACTTGTTTCTTATTTATGTCATGTGCAGAAATAAGTCATTCTCAGTGTTTCTACCACGATGTTGTGAAGCATTCAATAACTAGTTTTCTTCTGAAATTTTCTATATCAGCCTAGCTTTGTATTTGAATATTATCAAATTTAACACCAAGAGTAATTGAAATTGTCACTGCCCTTTGGTAATTTTTAATACATTAGACCAATGCATTTTATTTTTTCTTCTAAATTTCCTCTGTGAACAGTGTGGTTTTTGTTGTTGCTACTATAAGTAATGGCAGCACTGCAAAATTTGTTCAAAAAACTTGAATACTGTGAAGAAATAAAAAAAAAAAAAAAAATGAACATGGCCGGGCGCAGTGACTGACGCCTGTAATCCCAGCACTTTGGGAGTTCTAGGTGGGTGAATCATGAGGTCAGGAGATCGAGACCATCCTGGCTAACATGGTGAAACTCTGTCTCTACTAAAAATACAAAAAAAATTAGCCAGGTTTGGTGGCAGGTGCCAGTAGTCCCAGCTACTTGGGAGACTGAGGCAGGAGAACGGCGTGAACCCAGGAGGTGGAGCTTGCAGTGAGCAGAGATCGTGCCACCGCACTCCAGCCTAGGCGACAGAGCGAGACTTCGTCTCAAAAATAAATAAATAAATAAATAAATAAATAAATAAATAAATAAAATAACACAGGAACATAAACAATATGTACAACACGAGTAAACCATTCCATGCATAGTCAAATACCAACAATTTTTTGTTCTCCTTAACGTATCAACTACAAAGCCTGTTATTCTATGGTGTATTATAGGAAAATATAGTTGTATCTATTCTTGTTTATGGAAAAAATAAAATCAGAGTTTTTAATAACTATCTCCGTTGAGATTATATTACTGTGTAAAATCCCGATTTGTGAATATTCATTGCTAAAACTCCTTTAAATTTAATTTAGCCAAAGTTTCTCTTTTCACAGATGGTGTCAGACGTGGGATCTGAAGTAGAGCTTCTAACTACCCCTAGGAGCACTGAGTGAACTAGCAAGGTACCTGCCGGACCCACTTGTGTCCTTTGATCCCTCGGAGCAGCTGAGGATCAAGGTAAGTTCTCTCTCGGATTTCAGAGCTCCACGGATTTCTGTTTTGAGCTCTACAAGTTTCTTTGAGCAAATGTCTGTTCCAAACTGGGTTTGGAAGTCGTGACAGAAACCGGAATGGGTCCAGGATGAGATATGATCTGGTAATTAACTGGCTTGTATCCAGTTAGAGGCCACTTACGTCTGACTGGGTTAGAAAGAAACTGGTAGGAAATGATAATATTGCAGGATTGTGAAATTTTGCTTTTGAAAATTCATAGGGACTTTTGTGCTCTACTACTTTGTTTCATTCTTCTTGTGCACTTAGATAGGAAAAATCATTGGATAAATTTATCAAGAGAAATTGAAAGCAAAGCTGATATTTTAGGTAAAAATATGATCTTTAATATCTGGAAAACTGAGTTCCTTTTGGCTTGGGAAACAGCAAAGTCTTACAGAAACAGCAAAATGTTACTGAAGATACCTTAGAGTGGAACACTTCAAATGAATAACAATGCACTGCAGTGCAATAAATTAAAAAAAAAAAAGATTTTTTTGTTTTTTTTTTATGTTGCAGATTGGCCCCCGGGGCTATGGTACAGTGGGTTGGGTTACTTGGGGTGCTCAGGGAAAGGGAGCCCAGAAACCTGGCATGCCAGCAAAGGGGTAAGAATTTCTTACCAGTCAGACTTCTGGCCTCACTCTCTGTATGCAGACTGGTTGAATGAATAGTAAAAATCACTGTTAATCTGCTCTATAAAGTTTCAAATAATGCAAAAAAGAATTCTGAGACTAGTCTTAAGCTGTAGTGAATCTGGTGTACTTCATGCTATGAATTTATCTTTCTGTATTTTTATGTAACAAAGAGGAGTACTTTACAACAGAATGTGGGCCTAGGACACCTATAAGCCCACTGTTCAGGACAGCCCAGCAAACTGGTCACTTATGTCTTTGTAACCATGTGGCAATATTTTCTCTTGGTTTCTGCTTCCCAGGGAACAGGAATTTTAGGATTTGTGTCATAGTTAGATCTAAAAATTATCTTGAGTAATTAAAAGGCTTTACAACCTCAAAGTTAACTACTCTACATTCCTTCTGAAAGGGCAATGGAGACCGTCTGGTGCTGTTGCTCAGTAGCTAAGGTTTGGTCTTTTCACAGTGGTAGCCTGAATTTGATTCCTGGCTTAGGGAATAAGTCCTTTATGGCTTGATATCTGCATAAACTTTATCTTTTGTTGGATCTCTTCCTCTCCGTGAACCATCTTGAATTTTCCTTTCTTTGAGCCCTTAGGAGGTTACCTTTTTGAAAGTTCAGAAGCCAGAAATATTGGCAATTTGGTGTGGCTAAGGTCAGAAAATAAGAAATTTAAAAGGTCCCTACCCTAAAGGGCAGTAATCCAATTAAGAGAGTTAGAAATTGGTAAATGAAAAATCTTACAACTACTAGATCTTCATCTGTCTGTGTAGTTATATATGTGTTTGATACTTACATAAAATAACTCTAATTAATTAGCTTAAAGAAAATAAGTGCTTAAATCAAATATTTTGAAAGAAAAATAAAAACTGTAATGTCTTTTAGTTCACATAACTTTAGCAATTTGAGGGAAATAATAACAGCTTTAAAGATTATCGTCAAAATAAAAAACATTTGATCTAAATTATGCAGGTCAGGTATTAGGTTTGCTAAATCCCTTAAGATCATAAATTGCTGCTTTAACTTTTGAAAATTGTTCAGTTTACCTATTTTGGAGCATTGGATTCTAGATAAGGCCTGGGGACATGTGGAATTAGCCATGACCCTCAGCTATGCAAAGAAAGTTATAAAGAAAAGATACTTTATATAAGAAAGGATCTTGCATGGTACTTTTTTGTACTAAAGTAAAATAACTGGTTGCTTAAAATGAGGGAGCTTAGGACAAGTCAGAGAGTACATGACTGTCATAAGTGGTCTGTATAACTCATAAAAGGATTTGTGAAAGGAAATTTATGCACTAAAAATAAAAGTTGCTAGGAGTTACCATTATAACATGTGATTGAGACTACTGAAACCATAGTTTTACATGCAAGATGTGTGAGGAAAGTGAAATATGTTTTTGGTAAAATATTTTAAGAAGGCATGGGAATGTGAATTTTTGCCCAGTTTACAGGGTTAAAGTATTATTTTAAATTAGATAAGATAAATCTAAAGATTTGAACAAGCTGTAGACGGTTTGTGAAAAATAGTCTTGTAAAAAGAAATTCTGTGGTAGACATTGACTAAAAAGTTAAAAGGGTATCATTAAGTTTTTTCTGTAAGTTGAACATTGAAATAAAAGCATAGAAGATTTTTCTTAGAATACTGATCTGCTCCTTCACAAAAATTGTAAAGGGTTATACAAGGTTTACGAGCATCTTACCTTATGGTCAAACTGATTAAGATTGCCAGATTTGTCTACAAGGTTTTATTAAAAATTAGTATTGACATTAATAGAACACTAGTTTCAGGGTGAAATGTGGCTTTCTCCAAAACAAGATTTTCATACAATATTAAAGGATAATAAAAGATTTTTGTTTACCTTTTGAGTAAACTATTGAAAAAAGAAGGAAAAGACAAGAAACATATTGTTTGGAAAGCTAAGTCTTCCCTCTATCAATCAGTAAAGGATTTTGCCTTTTTAAAAATTTTGAGTCATCATTTTGGCTAAATGAATGATTTATGGTAGCCTGTAATTCTATTTCATAATACCAAGTGTTTTAAATTTTTAACATATTGATAGGCTTTGTAAAATCAAATTTTAGCTTCAAGATTATCTTTTCTGACCTCTAACTATGGAATGATACAGAGGGCTCCTGAAGCATCCAAAAGAGAAGTAAATAGAACTATTTGACCTGGTAAGTTACATGGGAAGCAATGTCAAAATAAAATATAATACTTAATCTTCTTTAAGTTGTATTTTAGTGTATGTCTTCAATATGTTCCAAAATTGTATGGGATTTCTAAAATTCTAATATGTCCAAGTATATGCTATCAAACATAATTATGGTTATTATTAATATGTTAAATTGTTGTAGACCACAGAAACAACCAAATATTCTTGTCAATTTTGTCTTCATAACTATTTAAAATTATTTTCACAGTTAATTGTGAAAACTTTGTAAGCACAAAATAAAATCCTAGAATATGGTGTATTTTAGGAGGTTCATGAAAGAATGGAAAGGACCCTAAAAAGCACTCTTAAATGTAGATTCCTAATATCTTTTAAATCATATAATGGGTAAGAGTTCCCCATGAATTGCCCAATTCTTCAAAAATTGGACTGGGTAATAATTCCTGAAACTTTGTTAAAAAGACTTATTTATAAAACTGCTAACCCAAGTAGAACAAAATTTAATTAAATACCAAGAACATACTTTGCCAGATTTTCATTCTGGATCAGCCAATACAAAAACTTTTTAGATATACAATTTGAATGAACACTATGGCATAAGTCAAATTACCCGTGATAACCCATCAGTTTCCAGTGCTATGCATCTAAATTGGAGGAACAACTGATATTCAAGAGGACATAAGTCTAGTGTTAAGCATGGACTCATGGAGAACCTGTCCTTCCTGAGTCCTTAAAATCTTTTGTTATTAAAAGTTCTGCATTCAATGACTCATCATGGAAGATATTAAATAATCCATATTAAATATATTGAGGTGGTGACTTATAAATTGCTCAAATACTTTATAATCAATGTTTGGTTTGTTAAATCCACATTCTGTGGAAGACAGTAAAAAGCCTCAGGTACATTTGGTTACCTGATGGGTAATTTAAACATTTCATAACGGAATTTCATTCACTTGTCATTTTCAATGCATGTTTTCTGGTTGTGTAAAAGCTCTCCCATTCAAGAGAGTTAATGTTATTAACAGTAGATTATTATGCTATAGTGTATTTCACCAGATAAAGAAAGCTTCTTATGGTTCACCGAGGACAATCAATCCCTTCACAGTCTAGAACCCAAAGATTACATTTTCTGAGAACATCAGAGAAAGACTGTTCTTGCCATCCACACTACAGCAAACTTTGGGACCTCGAACTTTTGGGACCTTGAATCTCGCAACTGAGAACGGTTCCCCCACTCTTGGAACTGTACACCCATTGCAACCTGTAGAGTAAAGCTAACCAGGTAAATTTCTCCTGAGAAGAAGATGGCATCCTTGATGCGAACAGCTGTACCCAAGATCACAGACTAAGACTTCTACTATTATGAGACTCTTTTAATATTTTTCCTTGTTTATGCCTCTATGAACAATAGAAATGAAAGGAGGGTCAGTTGTGAGCAATTATGGGGTGTAGTTTTATTTGTGAAGAGTTTTGCAGCAAGCCTTATATACAGATCCCCTTACATTTTGATAGTTAAAAGATGAAAGCCCCATACAGGTGAGAAACTCTAATGGTACATACATTGCTTCATAATCAGTCAGAAACAGAATGTTGATTCACTCCTCTTAACCTACCTCATGGGTTAAAGAGACCATTGCCAGAAGGTCTTCACTTTTGTAAAAGATATTATTTGTTAGGTCCTTTGTCCATGGTTTGAGGTAAAAGAGGCAATGATTAGAAATATATCCCTCATGATAGGCCATACAGAAGATTCTACTGTAAAGGCTATGGTTACACAACAGACTTTAAATTCTTTTGTGAAAGTTATGCTAAATAGTAGAATTGTCTAAACAGAGAATTATCTGTGCAGCTACTGGCAGTTTTGACCTATGGAAAAATACATCTGGTATTATAAAGAGGCAGTTGTAGTGGATTAACAAAAAGACTACCTAGTTAAGTAAGTAGCTTCTTTAACTAGCTCATTCTTTGATCAAGTGGTTTGGTTTATGGGGATGCTGGGTAAGGTGGTTTGGTTTATGGGGACCCTGGAGAAGGAGCATACACCAAGCTCTTGATATTATCCTCCTGATAGTCGTAACTGTGGTCTCCCTGGTGCACTGCATTCTCTTGAAGGTTTCAAATGTTTGCATGCAGTCATCTCCAAAATGCTAAATGGTATCTATTCAACAGGAATTGCAAAAACTGAAAGAAATGTGTGACCATGAGCACATTATAACCTATCAGTGATATGCTGAGACTGGAAATCCAAATTAATGGTAACTAAGGGTGGCACTAAGGCAATAAGTTTTGGTCAAACTGTCATCTGACAACCTGACCAAAAAGGGGGAGTTTTTGTAGGCAAAATGATGGGAGGCCATTATTTTGGTCTGAGCGCTTGCACTAGGCCTCAACAGACCAAACCGAACCACAATGGAGTCACTTTTGCTAAATATGCCTAGAACGGACCAGGTTTTGTTTTTCTTCTGCCAAAAGAATGTTTCAGCATAAGGAGGTACCCTCTACTCATCCTTTGTTCCCTCCTTGCAAAACCCACTGTTCTACTGTTTCCCAGTGGGTTTCAAGATCAAATAAGTACATTTACAATGGTGGTAGTGACATGAATGACTAAAGTTTTGGTCAGTCTCTAAAAATTGAGAAAATTACCAAAAGAGGGGAATTGTTAAAGCAAACTAAATATGGTCTGAGAAGGACTCTGTACTTCTACATGTGGGTCCTTCTGGATAAACTGTAACTTAGCTTAACAGGCAGACAAAATTGAAAACCCAATTTAGGAGTATGTACCTGTAACAATAGCTGAGGCTTGGCCAATCCTATGGTCATACTTCAATCACTGTTAGAATACTAACTGTTGAAACTGTGTTTGAATAAGGCAAATGCCAACCTGTAACCAATCCAGCTGTTTCTGTACCTCACTGCCAATTTCTGTACATCACTTCTGTTTTCTTGTCTATAAATTTGTTCTGGACCATGAGGTATCACAGGAGTCTCTCTGAATCTGCTGTGATTCTGAGAGTTGACTGATTAGCCAATCATTCATGTTCAATTAAACTCCTTTAAATTTAATTCGGCTGAAGTTTTTCTTTTAACAACTGAAAAAAAGTGAAAATTTCTTAAATTAATTATTATATGGGTAATATTTTAATTTATTCCCCCAAATAATTATTACAAAAGAGAAACAATATGTTTTGAAATATTTAAACGAAAATGAAAAATATATATCAAAACACGGAAGGAAGGAAGGAAGGAAGGAAGGAAGGAAGGAAGGAAGGAAGGAAGGAAGGAAGGAAGGAAGGAAACAAATAGGAAAAAAAAAGGAACAGTGTTATAAAAGACACTAAAGTCTTATTCAATGTACCAAAAAGCTGTGATGTGCCACAAGCTATGTTTCTAAAATCATCAAATGGTAAAGCTTAATTAAAGTTCGTTTTGGTGTCTCTACTTTTAATAGGTCAAACTCAAAATGGCCTTTGCTCTTATATAATACCAAAATCATAACCACGATTTGTTTAGTACACTTAATGAAAGTTCATCCATTCTACACCACTCAAGGGTTTTAGAATAGAGAATTATTTAAAATCTGCCCCCCAAAAATTATAATTATAATGTTAGGCATATGCAGACATAATTAATTATAATAACAAAAATACTTTAAAAATGAAATCACTAAATAGAGATTCTCTTTTTACCTCTTTTGTTTCATTCTTGGATCAGATGTTAGTAATTGATAAATGAGAAAAAAAAATCTGTTAAGATATCTTAAGACTCCTCAATCTGAAGTTTCCCTATCAGAAATACATCCTTTTCTATGCCTCTCTGAGTCCAAGGGCACACTTTTTTTCTGATGCATTTCTCTACTCTCCTAAAGTGAGTCACTCTATATTCCCTTGGAGATCTCTTCAAATGTTTATTATAGCATCAGTGGGTATATTATAGGGCCCCCTTCCTATGTCTGTATTCATTACCGAATTGTGGGTGCTTTGAAGTCTGGAAACGGGTCTTTTAATTTTATTATTAGACACCTAGTTCCTATTATGATTCATGTAATGGAGATTTTTTTAGATGTACTTTCAATAAATAAATTACTTGATTAATTATGTTAATTAAACAAATATGACAACATGAGTCTCAAAGAGTAGGAAAAAATACCTTTGAAGTTTGTTAAGAAAGAAGCAGATTTATAGAGTTTATCTCTGAGATTCTGTTTCTGTAAATTTAAAGTGAGGTACAGTTTGCTCCAATTTTGATTCATCTGTTTATCTGTCATTTAAATGATATATGTTTATGTTTTTAAAATATAAGTAAAGATATATAGAAAGGTATCAGTATGAGAACACCCACTCTCCTCAAATCACACACTTCACCATTCAGAAAGAATTATTAATAATAGTAGGTAAATAACAATATAAGCATTTCTACTGTGAGGGCAAATATAAATTAAAACTATGAGTTTTGATTCTTGCTGTTGAAAATGAGGGAAGAGACTCCTCCTTTCATTTTTCCTAGAGCATTTACTGTAAAAAAATGTGTCATTATAAATTACGTGCCTATGTAAATCTTTTTTAAAAGCTAAATAATGCTCTTGCCAGCTTAAAGGCCCAGCAATGTCTTTCTATGACCTGAGAACTGTCTCTTTGATATGCAATCACAAGGAAGATAGAACTTGTATCTCCCAGTTTCTGTGGGAGGATAGACACCTAACTTAAGCAGTAGCTTAGCTACAAGGTACAAAACTATCTCTTGTCATAAAGATATGAGAAGTGTATTTTTCTGTTGGATAAGGCCAATTAGGTAAAACCGTTGGTCACTGTAATTCACAGGTGAGTTTAGAATAAATTTTGTTTGACAAATGGTACTGTCAAGTGTTCTGTTGGGGGCTAGCTATCGTTTATCTTGAGAACACTTTGCAAGGGTTGTATCTACTTAGCTACTTAATAAAGCGGAATTTCTTTCAGTCTTTTTCATTCCTTAGTAGACTGCCTGTGAAGTGCTTCACAATCTGGTTTAGTGCTTATTAAATAAGAAAAATTGTTTTTTTTTTTTTTTCTCCTTTATATCTGTGGAGAGGTTTTCAGGGTTGAGGGGAGATTTTGCTTTTAATTATATATTGCCAACACTGCATAAAGCTAAACATTACTTCTTGTGCAAAAGCTTCTATTTTTGACTATTTTTATCTGTTGCATGTGTTGATTGGTTGAATTTCATTATTGAGCAGAATCACCATTCCTCCTGACCCCCTTACTCAGTCAAAAGGGTCAATAACTACTCTTAAACCCTTAAACTGACATTTTCCTTGATACTTTCTATATAATTTGTTCACTCCTAAGTTTGTTTGTTTTTCCCAGACTTGTAAAGATGGTACCCAATCTTTCTTAATTTTTCTTAATTTTGATGTATCTTTCTTTGAATCTTACATAAACTTCTTTACATTTAAACCTGGTACTCTATAGAGCTGAGTCATTTTCCTCTAATTGATCATTTTGGCACAGTTGAGGCCTGCTAATTGACTGTTTAAAACTTTGTTGACCTTAGAAACTGAGAGCAGATATAAAAGTACACTCTGGTGAATTGAGAGGAACAAAAGGGAGGGGCTATGTCTATGAAAATAGTTGAACTTTGTAAAATGTTTGAAGACATTTCTTCTCAGCCAAATATGAATGACCAATGGCCTGTGATATAGCTTCAGGACATCCTGAGAACAAGTGCAAAGGCTACAGCTTGGATTTTATGTTTTAAAGAGACATAATACATCCATCAATATATGTAAGATGTATATGAGTCTTGTCCAGAAAGGTGGGACAACTTGCAGTGGGGGCTTCCAGGTCATAGGTGGACTCAAATATTTCCTTATTAGCAATTGGCTGAACGACTTCTTTTAACTTAGATTTGCCTAAAGACTTGGAACCAATAGAAGAGGAATGTCTGGGTTTAGAAAAGGCATTGGGGAGACTCAACGTTATTATTATTATCATTATTATTATTATTTGAGACAGGGTTTCACTTTGTCACTCAGGCTGCTATAGTGCAGTTATCACTGCTCACTGCAGCCTGTACCCCTGGGGCTCAAGCAGTCCTCTCATCTCAATCTTCAGCATACCAGGAACCACAGGTGTGTGCCACCACACCCAACTAACTTTTTTTTTTTTCTATGTTTTGTACTGATGGAGTCTTGTTATGTTGCCCCAGCTGATCTGGAACTCCTGGGCTCAAGAAATCCTTTTTCCTCAGCCTCCCAAAGAGGGGATACCAGAGAAAAAGATAGCTTTTTAATAGAATAAGCAGCATGTAAAATGAAAATTAAAGTGTATTAATAACAAATGCATAATAGATCAGCAGCCACTCCTTTTTAATCACAAGTAATTTATTTTTTAAAAAAGCTACTATTCATGATCCATTCATTCAACACATGTTAATTGAGTTTCTGCCATACAACAGGCTCGATACTAGCTGATAGGAAAACACTTGTGAGCAAAACAAAACCTCATCTTCCTGAAGCTTATATTGTTATTGGGTTATATTCTCAACTTATAGAAAAAAACCTCTATAAGTTGAGTTGTAATACATAGTGTGGAGAAAATATAAATAAAGTAAGAATGATAAGAGTGACCCTTTAAATATAGTGATAAGAAAATTATGAGGTAACATTTTGGCCAGAATTTGTAAGGAGTCGAGAAAGATATAAATAGTGGAGAATGAGCAAATGCAAAGGCCTTTAAAGACAAAAGTGACTGAAGATTAAGAGGAACATCATGAAAACCATCATAATTGAGGATCAAGGAATGAGGGAGTGAAAGAGAAAGTCATAAAGGTAGGCAGAGAGTAGGAATTTGCCCTCAGTCATATGGGAAGCCATTGGAGGATGCCGAGCAAAGAATGACATGATCAAACTTGCAGTTTAAGAGGACCGTTGATGTGAAAATAGACTAAAAGCAAGGGAAGGTGGGTAGAGAGAAAATTTAGGAGGTTATTATAATAAACTAGGTAAGAAATGAAGAAGTTTAAGCCATGGTGTTAGTGGTGATTGTGGTGAGAAGTTACTTTGGCTATATTCTGAAGGTAATGATGATAGAATTTGCTAAAGAATTGGATGTAAGTTACAAAGTGAGAGATATGAAATGATAATTCTGGCCTTATGGTTAGGGTAACTGAAAAGGGCAGTTGGTCTTAAGAGAAACACAGTAGGCTGGAGACCAGAAAATTTGGAGAGGCAAATAAGGCATATGATTTTCAACATGCTAGTTGAGATGTCTTTGGCTGTTAGATATCCACATCTGGCAATCAGAACATAAATAAAAGTTAGAGATATAATTTGGGATTCACCCACATATAGATGGTGTTTAAGTACTGACACTAGATGATAACATTTACAGAGTCCATGGTCTTGATATAATATGAAAGCAGCTATATTCTTCAGTTGGTTTTTAGATAATAGATAACTGGAGACACTAACTTGAGTATAACGTACATAGAGATCATAGGTAATACTGAGAGGGGACAAATCATCTGTTATTCTCCCGCTTAAAGTTACGAAGTTAGAAAAGAAACCATTTGTCTAACAATGATATTACCAGAAGTGTCCTCTCCTCTGCTGTACATGAGAAAATAAATACCCACAGTAAAATGTCTTTAATGTCAACCATAGCATTCTACTCAATAACAGTCTCATAGTATCTGTAGACTGTATCTATAATGGACATGACATTTAGCAATGCTATCTTAGAAAATGGAGTTGTGGCCGGGTGTGGTGGCTGATGCCTGCACTCCCAGCACTTTGGGAGGCCAAGGCAGGTAGATCACCTGAAGTCAGGAGTTTGAGACCAGCCTGGCCAGCATGGTGAAATCCCGTCTCTATTAAAAATACAAAAATAAGCCAGTCGTGGTGGCGGGTGCCTGTAATCCCAACTACTCGAGAGACTGGGGCAGAAGAATTGCTTGAACTGGGAGACAGAGGTTGCAATGAGCTGAGGTTGTGCTACTGCACTACAGGTTAGGCAACAAGAGCTAAGGGAGACTGAGGCAGGATAATTGCTTGAACCTGGAGGCAGAAGATGCAGTGATCTGAGATCACGCCATTGCGCTCCAGCCTGGGCCACAAGAGTGAGACTGTGTCTCAAAAAGCAAAGCAAAGCAAAACAAAACAAAACAAAACAAACTTTTATGTCAAATAAAAAAAGAAAAGAAAATGGAATTGCATTTAACTCTTTCTTTTGCCATCATGATTCTTGATGTTAACAAATAAATATTTTCTTCTTATTATATATTGAAATAGATTTTAAATTGCTCACTATTTTTACTTTGTGATTTGTACTAGCCATTTCAGTTTGAACATTTTCTATTTTATCTTTGTCATATATTACATATTATTTCACTGTTATGTCTTGTTTCACTGTTAAACCCCTACTTAGCAACTCTCTTCAACCATGCAACATCAAGTCCAATATTGCATTTAAACAAACGTTAAATATTTAAAGACTTTCAAGGTGTTTGTCCATTATTAGTCTACTATTAGATTGGTGTAAAAGTAATTGTGGTTTTTGCCATTGCTTTTGCACCAACCTAACATATTTATGGAAAGAGAAGTTAATTCAAATTTTGAAAAAAAAACTTGTTCTTAGGTTGAGAGAAAAGTAGAAGTCCTCTTCACTTTTAATCACTATTTCTAGTTGTGTTATCTTTATTTCAGTGCGGTGCCTTCTGGTTGTGTGAAAGCAGCTAAGACATAACTGAATAAATGTATAAATGCATTAACATTTCTCACCTTAAAATATCTAGAAATTTTAAATGCAGGGATAAATTAGATGGTTTGCCATTTCTATGATTCTAAGAATTTCATTTCAGATGTGAATCTGTGAATTCATATATTAAAGACAGAAAATTGTATACTCTTTGTCCTATTCAAAGTAAATTGTATAATATTAATATTTTATCTCTAACATTGTGAATCATATTAGCACAGGCTACGTACTTGGACTGATGTAATAAAATTATATATTCATGCAGTAATATAAACTGAATTCCTACTACGTGCCACACAAAACTAAGGTAGGTATTTGGCTTAGACGTGAACTATATTAAAATGTGAAATTAACTCAAACATGTGATGCCGGAATAATTAGAATGAAATTCCCCTGTTTGCTCTCTAAAGTATCATCATAGTTCACAATATTACTAAGGATTTTTTCAAGATTTTCATGGAAACTTATTGTCATTTTCTAGTCTATTTTCTCATCTCTGCTTTCCAAAATATCCTTCACAGTATAGTTGTTATTACCTTGACAAAATTAATTTTTGATACAGCCTATCTTCTTGCAGAGTTCCTCCCATGGTACCTATTTGCCCTATTTTTCTTTATCCTCTCAATTTTGAAGAAAAAAATGCATGTATTATTTTTATTCCTCCATAATATTTCCCATTTGGTTGGTTTTCAGCAGCAGAAGCAGCAGCTCTAAAGGTTTAATTGGAGGAGCATATCATATTTTGTAGAAATGAGGAGACCCTAAGTGGTATTAATTTATCAAAAGTGGTCCCATTTCCTGAGTAAGAGTCAGAGGATACTTTTAAAAGATAATTAAACTAGGTTCAGTAACAGGTATAGAAAATTACAGAAACTTACAAGTCTTCACTTTAGAATTGTTCCCACACCTTATTTCAGGAATAAATTAACTCAGGAAGAGTGTTCCAAGTTGCTAAAATAACTTAGCCTTTGGGGAAATAGCTAGGCTTTTTATTATTCTTATTAATTTTAATAATACAAATGTGAATTAAGTGAGACAGAGAGAACCACAATGTGGATTTCCATTCCCTTATTTTTTAGCAGCTTCTATGTGCTGGGCACTATAGTATTTGCTTCTAGTAAAAGTAATGATATAGGGCATAATTCTTCCCCCCCCCCCCAACATTTATAAACTGATGGGATTTACTTTGGTGATGAAATATAAAATAAATTTGTGTGTGTGTGTTTAAACTAAAATCAGAATTTTAGTAATCATTTTGGTAAATTGCATGAACTGAGTTTACCAATAAGTAGAAAGTTATTTCAAAATTTACTAATTTTAATTATCTTTTAAAAACTTGTATATTAAGTTCAGGGGTGCATGTGAAGGTTTGTTACATAGGTAAACTTGTGCCATGGAAGTTTGTTGTACAGATTATTTCATTGTTGTATCTCATGCACCCTTTGAACTAATGACTGTTAGAGAACAAGCTCATAGTAATTTCTAACTTCCCTGAGCCTTCTGTACTGCCTATTACTCCTTCTTTGTTTTTAAACAGCTCCACATCCCAGTTTTCTCATCTTTTCAAAATATCCACAGCTCTTGTACCTTGCTCTAACACTTATCCTTAACTCAGAGCACAACCTAATAGAATATTAAATCAACAAATAAACCTCTCAACATATGTCTGTGGTTAATTTTAATTTTAGGGGATGAAATCCCTTAAGCCAATTATGAACCACACAGCCTCTTATGGGATTGCCCTAACACTCATCTCTCTTATCTCTGTCTGCAGCCCACCCCACAGTTGGCCATTTTTTAATGACAAATTTCTCTCAGCCTGAAAATATGTTTATGTCTATTTCATTCATCTTCATTTGATAATTATTTCTTGATCAGATATTATCCCTAGTATTTTTCAAAATTTCTTCAACTCTCAAAGTCTACCAGAGATTTCATACAAAAGCAGACAATACATTTCATGTAAATTAAAAATACCATCATAGTGTTTAAATTGAAAAATAAAACGTAAATAAGAGTAAAAAGAACTATTAATAGTTTTAATTGATGAGGAAATTGGCATTGTTTGTAATATTTTTAAAGCTCTCTAAACCAGTAATGTTGATGAATGACTGAAAACACTTTTCTGGTTTAATCTTTCATAGGTTTCTTTGCTTTCTCATTATAAATAATAAATTGGAATATCCTAACTCATAATTATCATTCATATGAAATGACTGGAAGTGTTTGGCAGTTTTGTCAGGCAACTTAAGATTTTGGATTCAATATGGATTAAAAAATTATGAAGTTATTTCTCACTTGTCAAAGAAAACTTACTTTGCATTGCTTTTTGGAAATGAATCAATTCATATTCTTAAAAAGGCATTTTGAATAACTTTACAACAGAAAGAAAATCTTGTTTATTCTTGTTGTGAAGTCAACTGATTTACATGTAAGTGACATAACCAAATAAAATTAATATGGCCCTATATAGGGAGTTAGGCATCATATTTTAGCAAACACATATTTTACAAAAATTTTTAATAATTAATTGAAAATGTCCATGACAAATACTTAAAGAAGCAGAGACTTGAAAAGCAAAAAACAAAACAGTAAGCATTTTAGAGTTAAATGCAAAAATAACAAGAGAAGGTTTATTTACAAATAAACTGGTCAGACGCACTTTGACTATAAACTTCTAAATCGTAAATATAAGTCCAACTTGAAATAATGTTAAGTTTAATCTAAGTTATACTGACATTTTAGGTTTTTAATATATTTTATGTTCAAGTATTTTTCGGCCTTCTGCTTTATGCTTTTCATAAAAATATATCTGTGCGTTCAAAACACTTGAGCTTTCATATGCTTAAGGTGTCTTGTTTATAAATAGTGAACATTCTGGTCTACGATTTCAACAGTAATTTTAGGCAAACTAAAGCAAATTATTTAACATTTTTAATCTCCACTATTACTCACTAAAGAATATTTTCAGCGCGGCTGAGCGCAGTGACTCATGCCTGTAATCCCAGCACTTTGGGAGGCCGAGGCGGGCAGATCATGAAGTCAAGAGATAGAGACTATCCTGGGCAACTTGGTGAAACCTCATGTTTACTAAAACTACAAAAATTAACTGGGTGTGGTGGCGGGCATCTGTAAACCCAGCTACTCAGGAGGCTGAGGCAGGAGAATAGGTGAATAGCTGAAACCTGGGAGGCAGAGGTAGCAGTGAGCTGAGATTGTGCCACTGCACTCCAGCCTGGGTGACAGAGCCAGACTCCATCTCAAAAAAAAAAAAAAAAAAAAAAATATATATATATATATATATATATATATATATAATATATATAAAAATATATAAATATGTAAAAAATATATATAATATATATTCAGTTATTCAGTGCTCTAGAGGATATTTTAGTTACTTTCAAATCTCAAAGATTAAACATTTAAACATTTATTGATAATGTAAATTCAATGTCTACTTTTGGTTAAATAAAACTCCAAAAATATTTCTTCTACCTCATGAATGTAGTTATTACATTTACTCACTGGTATGTTATCTATTTCCTTTCTAAAACCTCAATTGTTAGGATAGTGTTCAGTTCTCAATGGTTATACTATCTGTACTAGTTTTGTTTGTCTAAGAAATATTGCTTGAAATATGATTGTTATTATTTAAAATCCTGGTACTTCTACCACTGGTGAAATATTTAAAATATAGAATACATATAACTAAACTATTTTAGTTTGATAACTTGATTGAAATTTTAAATTTATTTTTCATTGATGTTATCAATGTCATAAAATCTAATCATATGTAATCATAAGTAGAAAAATAATGAAGTAAAATCAACAACAGGAACAGCTAGATCTCAAGAGAGTAATTTCCATTTTAACAACTACCTAACTTCTGTGTAGAAAAGCTGTAGTAAAATGAATACATTTTAAAATTATCTTAAAATTATCACAGAGCAGTTCAAAAAAATTGTGTACCTACAGACAAAGGTTTGACCAAAGTTATGATTTTTCTATCTTTGTCAACACTAAGGTCAGACAGCATATTATCGATGATCACTTTTTCACTCTAATAAAGCAGAATGTGGATTGCCCTTTTATTCACTTTCTATTTGCACATGAATGAATTTTCTTGCTGTACACAGAGGTGAATTTCCATCAATACCAAATCCAACTCATCTTTCTAGTTTTGTCTCTTCCGTGATAAACAGAGTTACAGTCGTTTACACCCACATACACACACACACACAAAATTAATATCAAGAGCTAAGTATTATTATCTAAGATTATTGGTTTTATCCTTGATAGCCTATTACCTAATACTAGTACTTGCTCTTCTACAATATATGACTTTGATATTATGTAGAATTAATTAGTACAGTAGTCCCCTTTATTTTACATAGTTTTTCTTTCCTCAGGATCAGTCAATTACAGTCTGAAAAAAAAAACAAAATCATTAAACTTTGGGGCCAGAACACATGAACACAGGAAGGGGAACATCACACACTGGGGCCTGTCAGGGATTGGGGAGCTAGGGGAGGGATAGCATTAGGAGAAATACCTAATGTAGGTGATGGGTTGATGGGCAACCAATAAGAGTTATATATTATTAAGATCACAGTGAGAGCTCTGCAAAGCTATAAAAATTATATGAAATACACATTGTGAAATACACATTGTGAAAATATGTGAAAGCAAAAATTTTAACTTTTTATTCTTCTTAAGCTTCCATAATTTCTTTCATCTTTTTGACCAAATGCCATGTGTTGGGAACAAGCCCCCCAAAATCTGGCTGTTAACTGGCCATAACGCCCACGCTGGAAGGTTGTGGGTGGGCGAGGAACACCTGGCCTGCCCAGGGCGGAAAACCTCTTAAAGGCATTCTTAAGCCACAAACAATAGCATAAGTGATCTTTGCCTTAAGGACATGCTCCTGCTTCAGTTAACTAGCCCAACTTATTCCTTTAATTCGGCCCATCCCTTTTTTTCCCATAAGGGATACTTTTAGTTAATTTAATATCTATAGAAACAATGCTAATGACCGGCTTGCTGTTAATAAATATGTGGGTAAATATCTGTTCGGGGTTCTCAGTCCTGAAGGCTGTGAGACCCCTGATTTCCCACTTCACACCTCTATATTTCTGTGTGTGTGTCTTTAATTCCTCTAGCGCTGCTAGGTTAGGGTCTCCCCGACCGAGCTGGTCTAGGCAGCCATGAATTATCAAAGATCCACAAACCCCTTTTCAAAGGAAAAACTCCTCCAGACCGAGATATGCTTCATAGTATTGTCCTACCCTTCTCATTCAATCTGTTCAAATAAGCTTTTTTTTTTTTCATGAATGGTATTCACTTCATCTTTCATCTGTTTTACTATGAAGTACATTATGACACCAGTCCTTTTCATCTGTTCAATAAAATTCTCCACTATGTGCCAAATGTAAAGCCAATTTCTAGTTACTTATTTTAATAGACCACTTTCCTGTATTTGTCACAATTCATCTATATTTCCTTCTGGAAACTGATTCTGTAGGACTGTGTGAGGTCTTTCACTTCAGTCATCTTTACTTCCTTAATCTCATCTTAGGGAAGTGATTTTTTGTTAAGCCCCCAAAGCTGATTTATATGTGGTTTATATGTGCTCTTCAAATAATGTCATACTGCAATAGCATACTGTATTTTGGTATTTCATTTTCCTCTATCCTTCACTTGATTGTAAGTTACTCAAGGAAAGTTTGTCTTATTCATATTTGCTTTTCCAGTTGCCTGATACTTGTTAGATGCCTAGTAACAAATGTCCTTAATTAATTAACAGTGAGAATATATTTAAAAATTCTAACAATAATATACATCAGTATGCATCATTTTTAATAGCATGCTATGGGGACATGATAAAGTAACGGTCTGAGATCTGGAAAAGTTTTCTTGTAGAGATCACCTTTTTTTCTGATTAGGAAGTGAATTCAATTGATAAAGAAAGTAATAGAGAGGAGGGCACTGAATTTAGAAGCAAGTATTTGTAAAATAATAGAAATACAAATACCTTATGGTTCCAAAAATAATAATTGTACTTTTGTCCCTGTGCCCTGGTTAAGTTTATGTTTCAACATGGATAGGACACAGTACCCAGATATTTGGTCAAGCATGCATGGATTTGGCTGTGAAGGTATTTTTTAAGGTAAGATTAACATTTAAATCAGTAGACTATAAGTAAAGCAAATTACTCTCCATAATATAGTTACATTTTATCCATATCCATTAAGGATTTGAAGAAAAGAATTGACCTCCAAAGAAGAGGAAGTTCTACAAGTAGACTGTCTTCAGACTTCAGTTGCAACATAAACTGTTTCCTGAATTTCCAGTCTGCCAGGCTACCGTGCAGAATTTGGGCTTCCAATCCTGCACAATCACATGAACCAGTTCCTTAAAATCAACTTCTCTCTGTCCCCCTCTCTTCTTTTTTCTCTGTATCTGTCTCTGTCTCTGTGTTTTTCTTTCTCTGTCTCTTTCTCTCACCACACACACACACACACACACACACACACACACACACACTAGTACTGTGTCTTGGAGAACCCTGACTACTACACCTCCTTTATACTTATGAATGACAATTGGACAGTCATGAGCTCTTTCTGTAGATATAAGATCAGATTTATAAAGGCTTATATGTAATTTAAGTAATAACGTCAATCAAAGGATGAACTGAGGCTATGTGTTAGAGGTGCTTATGTTTTTAATGTTATAGATTATATTCAGTGTAAGGACAATACTGGAGAAAGTGCAAAAATGTGACAGATAAGAATTTCATTTGCTGATAAACAGCAAAATAGTATTGAAAAAGCATTTTTATTAATAATAAGATAGAGAAAATTTGTCTGAAAATTTTTGGCAGATAATAACAATTTTAAGTGAACACTTTATCTCTTTGATTAAAGTTAGCATTGGGTGCAAAACATTATTATCATCTTTTTACTGTATTTTAATTATAGTGTATTGGAGGGCATAAAATAGTACAATTATTTTAAATATTTTTGCTTATTTCAGTCAGATTTAGTTAGGATAATGTACTATTATAATTTTTAAAATTTATTTCATTTTTTTCAAAAATTAAAATAATAGCATGCAATAATAGTAATTGTTTGAAGTAAGGTAAAATGTAATAGTAAATGTCCAGCAATTTGGAATTATATGTGTGTATGTTTCATGTTTAATTTTGTTTAAAAATCATCATAGATACAGTTTTATGGAAAATATGCAAAGAAAATATCTCAGTTGATAAAAACTAAGTTGATAATCATGAAGATATCTTGACTCTGGATAAAAGATTTAGTATACTTAAAAGTGCTACTGTTTGTTGTTATTTAATATTGTTTAATATTAAAGGTAACTCAAAAAAGAGAACTTTCACCAAAAAAAGTAAAATGTTTCATGGATGTAAATTTTAAGTACTGACATATTTTAAACTTATATGTTATAAATTAATATACTATCTGATTTTTAAAAAATATGTTTCATATACAGTGACAAAAATGTTTATATATCTGTTTTTAGATATTAGTTTTTCTAACTAAACCTCTATAATAAGAAATATGTATTTGTTTTTATTTTTTTGTTGCACAAATACTGAGCAGCATGGAAAATCAGCTTTACATGAATTAAATTAATGTTTAGCAGCGAATAAGGAAGAGAAAGAATAAAAGAAGAAAAGAAAAAAAAAAAGAAAGAAAGAAAAAGAAAGAAGAAAGAAAGAAAGAAAGAAAAGGAAAGAAAGAAAGAAGAAAGAAAGAAAGAAAGAAATGAAGAAAGAAGAGGAAGGGTGGAGTCTTTCTTTCTATCTTCCCTCCTTTCCTTCCTTCCCTTCCCTTCCGTTCTTCCTGCCCTTCCTTCATTCCTTCCTTCCTTTTTCCTGTCCTTCCTTCCTTCCTTCCTTCCATTTTCTTCCTCCTCAAAAAACCGAAATGACCGAATCTTTGTTAAGAGTAAAGACATCTGTGGCATTTTAATTAGCCCTATTTTAATTCCCATTTTCTCAGGTCCAGAGTAGTTTTCAGAACTAGCAGCCTAGCCATCACAAATACTGTGGATACCAGCAGTTTGGCAATTATTGAAGGGTATGGAAATGATATGGACCTCCTTCAAAAAAATCTGCAGAAAATTATATTGTTTTAACTTTCCAGAAGTACTCTAGAAAAGTCTCACTTTTAGAGTTTGCAATTATTTAATGTGATGCAGATCTCACTCTGGATAAAAGGTCCTGTAGCAACTGAGGACAGCAGAGATCACCTGGTGGCCATCACACAGTTCATCCAGAGGCAAAACTTCTTATTTGAGGAACTTAGACATAATTAGACGTTCTTATTATAAAGCCGGCATCTGGTTCCAGGCTTCTTTCCTAAAAATTTGTAAATAACTAGAATTTCTATACATCTCCAGAATGCATGCATGTCGAAACTCATTGTGAAACCTTTCCTGCCATCAAGGCACTAAATGTCTGCAAATGTAATCATTTATCTTGACATACATGACTATTATGCTAAAAATTTCCCTCAAGCTGTGCTTTAAAGTCCATAAATACCCCTAAAGAAAAACTCACTGTGGCGTGATCAGTCTTCTCTACTGGACAACTTGCTGCATTCTTCTGCAGGATTATTTCTATCTAATAAAATTTTTATTTTCAACTCTATGCCATTTTTGGTAAATACGTCTTACTACTCACATGCCAATCAGTTTCCCCTGCTGGGGCTCCGTCACCTCGCCCAGCATCTTGGTGGCCCATACGGGGACTTCACTGGGATTTCTCCCTTCTCTTTTCTCCTTGTTTCCCTTGACAGTCTTGTTCTTTATTTTGGGAACTGACGGTCCCTGGCTGAGCCATGTTCTGGTGGGATCCTGAAGCCCTGGAGAAAAGATGTCTGTCTGTCACTGCCCTTAGGGGTGGAGGACTGGCCAGGGTTCTTTTATATTTTCAGACTGCCAGTAAAAAGCTTAAGTACTCTCTGACAATTAATGGCTTCTGGCTAAGGGCCACTCCCCAGGGTTATCTGAAGGCCAAGACAAAAGAGCTAATTTGCTCTTGTACAACAGAGTGGCAAGTCCACTTTCACTTAAACGCTCTATAAAGCGTGGCTTGTAAATGAGCAGCAGTGATTTCAACTTCGTGCAGACATACTCGACTGGTTGTGGACCCAATTTTGGATTCAACTTTTTCACAGACACTGCATCTCAAATTATGAGAGAGTTCTCCTTCACGTTAGTTTTGAGCTGACTGTTCGGACAAGGGCACACCTGAACTAGTCGTACAGGAAAGGGCAGGCCCTCTATCAGTGATGCGATACCCCTAGATAGAGTGCGCCAAAGGGAAAAGGGAGGTCCAAAAGCCTCAGGGACACCTCAGGGATCTTGTAGTCCCTGATCTAAACCCAACATGGGTTCAGTTCATTCTTCAATTCCATTCGACTTACACTTGGGTTGCATTCTTAAATATTGGTCACATTTTTGCACACAAACTCAAAAATAAGCATTAATTTTATCTTGTAATACAGCTTGGGTTCGATATAAAAGTCAAATAAATTAAATTGTCCTATCAATGGGACCTTGTATTGAAATATTATTTTATAACTAGACTCATTTTGTTGGAACCTCTGAAAAGATTCAGAGTTCCTGTATGTTCAGCTCTTTTTGGCTTTTCTCAAAACCCAAAATTACATGAAAATCGTCATGTATGTGTCCAAGAAACTTCCTCCCTCCCTGATTCTAATGTTTTAGATGAGCATTCTTTTTGCCTATCACACTCTCCTTAGCCTGCTCCCACTTCATCTACACCCTCTCCATCTGCTCCATCCGCTAATCAACCCCCTCATATCCAGATACTTTATTCCCCTCACATGTTCACACAGGAGTCACAGATGCCACTAATATAGAGTCCTCGGAAAGTTCTAAAAATATTTTGCCTCTCCGCAAGGTGGCAAATGGAGACTTGGGGACAATTTGAATTCATGTCTCTTTTCCAATGTCTGATCTTTTGCAAATTCAATTCAAGTTGGACTTATTTAGCCAAGATCTCTTGAAATTCATTCAAGAATTTTGGGCTTTAATGATTGCCTCTGATTTAACCTGGCAAGACATATTTGTGGTATTGACTATTTTCTGTTCCCATGAAGAAAAATCATGCATATGGTCTTCAGCTTGAGCTTGGGCTAATGAAGTTTATGTTCATAATCCTAAAGATAATAGAGCTGGGCCAAAAGCTGTCTTTGAGATAGAATCCAATTGGCAGTACCAGGCCACTGATGCCAATCCAAACAAATGCAGGGGCAGGTAAGATTATATGATAACTTGTTTGTTGAAAGGAATGAAAAAGGCTCTAATAAAACTCATTAATTTTTCTAAATTACAGTAATTGCTCAGTAGCCATATGAGAGCCTTTCTCTTTTCCAAGCTAGACTTGGGGAGGCCATGCATAAATATACAAATTTAGACTCTGAAAGCCCTGAGAGTCAATCCATTGTGCCATATATTTTATAAAAAGTTAGGCTTCCCCAGATATCAGATAAAACCTCCAAAACTTAGAAGAAGGCCCACAAACTTCCCTTCCTACTTTACTAAAGGTAGCCTTTAACATTTTTAGTAACCAGGAGGAAACAAAAAATAGAAAAGCTCAAATGAAGGAGAAAAAAAGCCATTGCCAAGCATATTACATGGCCATGGCATTGGCACATTCTTTTTGTTAGCTCATTACCCCAAGGCTTGTCCTTATAACACTAACAGAACAGGGGCCTGTCATCACTACAGGAATCCAGGACACTGGGGTAGAGAATGTCCCAAGTCTCTGGGTTACAAGCCACCCCTGGAACCCTGTCCTTATTGTAAACAAGAGGGTCATTGGGAGAGTGAGTGTTCCTTTCTGTCTCATTGTGGGGAAGGTGTGTCTTCCTTCTAGACTATTACAGCTATAACCTCACCAACCTACCTGACAAGGGAGCCCTGAAGAACAAGGGCAAGGGCAAGAACAAGCACATCTATCTCTATTCCTGGATTATAATCAAGCAGATATCATAAGAACTCACTCACTATCATAAGAACAGCAAGGGGGGATCCAGCCCCAGATGCAATCACTTCCCACCAGGTCCCTTTTCCAACAATGAGGATTACAATTCAACATTAGATTTGGCGGGATGGGAAGACACAGAGCCAAACCATGTCACCCAGGAAATAAATAATAGCTTCAGTCCTTTTTAAATATGGTCAGGTTTTGGAAAATACAGATTCTTTCCTTCAGATTAGTAGCAAAATCTTTATATGAGGCCCTCAAGGGAACTGGGGAGGACCTCTATGTAAGAGTAATGGTATGAAGCATGCTCTAAACACTTTAAAAGAGGTTTTCATCTCAGCCCTGACCTTACCCTCCTTAGACCTGACTAAACCTTTCTTTTTGTATGTACACAGATGGCGGGGAATAGCTTTGAGAGTCTTAGCCCAAAATCTCAGTTCTTCTAAGCACCCTATAGCATGTATTTCAAAAATTTTAAATGTACTATTCCAGGGATGGCCCCCTGTTTAAGAAGGTTAGCAGCGTGGCCCTCTTACTCCGAGAAGCCTCAAAAATATATTAACTGCCCTTCCAGGGTTCCTATGGCTTTGCAGCACTGCTTATAATTATTTAAACCCTGTTAAATGTTTAGCCCTATCTTACTTTGATAATTCTCTGTATTATAGGATTGTACTCTGGGTGCAGTATCTCCCACCCAAATTGCTGTCTTAAACATAACTCTCAATCTAGAATCTCATTCTACCAAAGAAAGGAAAAAAAGAAAAAAAAAAAAATAAGAGTCCTAAGACTTATTGTGGCTAATGTTGTAGGAACTATCACAACTCTCACTCCTTAGGGAGGTTTTATTTACTATTAAATCACATTACAGGAACTTACTACCTCCCTTATCATAGCCTAAGCAAGAACTGGAGTAAGATTTTTGGTGCTAGAAAAGGCTTTAGACTCACTAGCAGGAATAATTTTTGATAATAGACAAACTCTACTTCCTATCTGAACAAGTAGGAGTCTGTGATGTCATCAATAAATCCTGTTGCACCTACATCAATGGTTCTAAAATAGTGGAAACTAATATTCAATAAATTTTTAAACAAGCTGCATGGCTACACACACTTTCCCAGAGGAACCAAGACTGGGCCAAAACCTTTACTAATTCATTTCCAAAAATCACATGGCTTCTCCCATTCCTAGTATTCCTCATCATTCTTTTAATATTTGGTCCCTGCTTTTTTAATGCTCTGATTAAGTTTATATCTTCCAGATTACAATGATTCCACTTACAGATGACTACACAGTCCCAATACCAGCCTGCAATATCAACTTCCATTTACATGGGGCCTCTGGAAGAAATCGGGTCTTCCCCCATGAATAAGTTTTTCATGACTCTTCATTTGCTTCATGAGAGAGAGTAAGAAAGGGAAAATGCAACTTATCCTTTCAATGCCTTTTCAGCGGGAAGAAGACAGACAGACTTAACACCCCTTTTCACCTTGCCATTTTCCCTTTCTTGAGACCCTAACTGGCAGCAGGTAAACTGAGCATGGGGAAACATAAAGGATAAAAGATTTGACCAAGATATTTGTCAGGGAGAAAATGAGGAGAGCAAAGATCAGCTGGTGACCATCAAACAGGCCATCCAGAGGCAAAATTCCTTATCTGATAAATTTAGAAGTAATTATACTTTCCTGTTATGTTAATGTGGCATCTGTTTCCAGGCTTCTTTCCCATCAATTTATAAATAATGAATTTCAAACATCTCTGGAATTCATGAATGTCGAAAATCATTGTGCAACTCTTGCTGACATCAAGGCACCAAAATATCTATTACAAATGTAATTATCATTCTGACCTATGTGGCTAATATGATCCACATTTCCCTCAAACTCCTGCTTTAGGGTCCATAAACACCTCTAAGGAAAATCCACAGTTACTCACTCAGTCCTCTCTTGATAAGGCTCCTTGCTTCACTCTTCTACAGCATTCTTTTAATCTAATAAAACTTTTCCCTTCATACCTATAATGTTGTTGATAAATTCTTCTTGTGAATCACTTCTCTTGCTGGCACTCAGACACCTCACCTGGAACCAACAGTACTTGAAGAAAAAAAAAAAATCACTGGTAATTGTTTAACATTAAACGTGTGATGCCAAAGATCAGATGATTGTAGATGTGTGGTGTTATTTCTGAGGCCTCTGTTCTGTTCCAGTGGTCGACATATCAGTTTTGGTACCACTACCATACTGTTTTGGTTACTATAGCTTTGTAGTATAGCTTGAAGTCAAGCAGAATGATGTCTCCAGCTTTTTTCTTTTGGCTTAGAATTGTCTTGGCTATGTGGGCTCTTTTTTGGTTCCATATGAACTTTAAAGTAGTTTTTTCCAATTCTGTGAAGAAAGTCAGTGGTAGCTTGATAGGGATAGCATTGAATCTATAAATTACCTTGGGTAGTATGGCATTTTCACAATATTGATTCTTCCTATGCACGAGCATGGAATGTTCTTCCAGTTGTTTGTGTCCTCTTTTATTTCACTGAGCAGTGGTTTGTAGTTCTCTTTGATGAGTTCTTCACATTCCCTTAAGTTTGATTCCTAGGTATCTTATTCTCTTTGTAGTAATTGTGAATGGGAGTTTACTCATGATTTGGCTCTCTGTTTATTACTGGTGTATAGGAATGCTTGTGGTTTTTGCACATTGATTTTGTATCCTGAGACTTGGCTGAAGTTGCTTATCAGCTTAGGGAGATTTGGGGCTGAGATGATGGGGTTTTCTGAATATACAATCATGTCATCTGCAAACAGAGACAATTTGACTTCCTCTTTTCCTAATTTAATACCCTTTATTTCTTTCTCTTGCATGATTGCCCTAGCCAGAACTCCCAAAACTATGTTGAAGAGGATTGTTGAGAGAGGCCCTCCTTGTCAGTTTTCAAAGGGAATTCTTCCAGATTTTGCCCATTCAATATGATATTGGCTGTGGGTTTGTCATAAATAGCTCTTATTATGTTGAGATACATCCCATCAATACCAAGTTTATTGACAGTTTTCAGCATGAAGGGCTGTTGAATTTTGCAAAAGCATTTTCTGCATCTATTGAGATAATCATGTGGTTTTTGTTGTTGGTTCTGTTTCTGTGATGGATTACATTTATTTATTTGTGAATGTTAAACCAGCGTTGCATCTCAGGAATGAAGTTGACTTGATCGTGGTGGATAAGCTTTTTGATGCGCTGCTGGATTAGGTTCGCCAGTATTTTATTGAGGATTTTTGCATGGATGTTCATCAAGGATATTGACCTAAAATTCTCTTTTTTTGTTGTGTCTCTACTAGGTGTTCATATCAGAATGATGTTGGCCTCATAAAATTAGTTAGGGAGGATTCCCTCTTTTTCTATTGATTAAAATAGTTTCCAAAGGAATGGTACCAACTCCTCTTTGTACCTCTGGTAGAATTTGGCTGTGAATCCATCTGGTCCTGGACTTTTTTTGGTTGTCAGGCTATTAATTACTGCCTCCATTTCAGAACCTGTTACTGGTCTATTCAGAGATTCAACTTCTTCCTGTTTTAGTCTTGGGAGGGTGTATGTATCCATGAATTTATCCGTTTCTTCTAGATTTTCTAGTTTATTTTCATAGACGTGTTTATAGTATTCTCTGATGGTAGTTTGTATTTCTGTGGGATCAGTGGTGATATCTCCTTTATCATTTTTTATTGCATCTATTTGATTCTTCTCTCTTTTCTTCTTTATCAATCTTGCTAGTGGTCTACCTATTTTGTTGATCTTTTCAAAAAACCGGCTCCTGAAAGCATTAATTTTTGAAGGTTTTTTTTGTGTTTCTATCTCCTTCAGTTCTGCTCTGATCTAAGTTATTTCTTGCCTTCTGCTAGCTTTTGAATGTGTTTGATCTTGCTTCTCTAGTTCTTTCAGTTGTGATGTTAGGGTGTCAATTTTAGCTCTTTCCTGCTTTTTCTTGTGGGTACTTAATGCTATAAATTTCCCTCTACACACTACTTTAAATGCATCCCAGAGATTCTGGTATGTTTTGTCTTTGTTCTCATTGGCCAAACCTGACAAAAACAAGCATTGGGGAAAATATTCCCCATTTAATAAATGGTTCTGGGAAAACCAGCTAGCCATTTGTAGAAAGCTGAAACTGGATCCCTTTTTTACACTGTATACAACAATTAACTCAAGATGGATTAAAGACTTAAATGTAAGATCTAACACTATAAAAACCATAGAAAAAGAACCTAGGCAATACCATTCAGAATATAGACATGGGCAAAGACTTCATGACTAAAACACCAAAAGCAATGGCAACAAAAGTCAAAACAGACAAATGGGATCTGATTAAACTAAAGAGCTTCCGCACCGCAAAAGAAACTACCATCAGAGTAAACAGGCAACCTACAGAATGGGAGAAAATCTTTGCAATCTACCCATCTGACAAAGGGCTAATATCTAGAATCTACAAATAACTTAAACAAATTTACAAGAAAAAATCAAACAACCCCATCAAAAAGTGGGCAAAGGATATGAAGAGACACTTCTCAAAAGAAGACATTTTAGCAGCCAACAGACATATGAAAAAATGCTTATTACCACTGGTCATCAGAGAAATCCAAATCAAAACCACAATGAGATACTATCTCATACCAGTTAGAATGGTGATCATTAAGAAGTCAGGAAACAACAGATGCTGGAAAGTATGTGAAGAAATAGGAACGCTTTTAAACCGTTGATGGGAGTGTAAATTTGTTCAACTATTGGGGAAGACAGTGTGGAGATTACTCAAGTTTCTAGAACTAGAAATAATATCTGACCCAGTGATCCCAATACTGGGTATATACCCAAAGGATTATAAATCATGTTACCATAAAGACACATGCACAAGTATATTTATTGTGGCACTATTCACAATAGCAAAAACTTAGAACCAACCCAAATGTTCATCAATGATAGACTGGATTAAGAAAATGTGGCACGGCCGGGCGCGGTGGCTCAAGCCTGTAATCCCAGCACTTTGGGAGGCCGAGACGGGTGGATCACGAGGTCAGGAGATCGAGACCATCCTGGCCAATACGGTGAAACCCCGTCTCTACTAAAAAATACAAAAAAACTAGCCGGGCGAGGTGGCGGGCGCCTGTAGTCCCAGCTACTTGGGAGGCTGAGGCAGGAGAATGGCATGAACCCAGGAGGCGGAGCTTGCAGTGAGCTGAGATCTGGCCACTGCACTCCAGCCTGGGCGACAGAGCGAGACTCTGTCTCAAAAAAAAAAAAAAAAAAAAAAAAAAAAAGAAAATGTGGCACATATACACCATGGAATACTATGCAGCCATAACAAAGGGTGAGTTCATGTCCTTTCCAGGCACATGGATGAAGCTGGAAACCATAATTCTAAGCAAACTATCACAAGGACAGAAAACCAAACACCACATGTTCTCTCTCATAGATGGCAGTTGAACAACGAGAACACATGGACACAGTGAGGGGAACATCACACCCTGGGATCTGTCATGGGGTGGGGTGATGGGGGAAGGATATCTTTCGGAGAATACCTAATGTAAATGACGAGTTGATCGATGCAGCAAATCAACATGGCACGTATATACCTACGTAACAAACCTGCACATTGTGCACATGTACCCTAGAACTTAAGGTAAAAAAAAAAAAAAAAAAAAAAAAAAAAAGAAAAAGTATGATGCATGTGGAGACAATACAAGTTGGGACAAACAAGAGACTGTCTAGCAAAAGAAAAAAAAATTCAAACAAAATAATATCAAAAAATGATGTTCATAAGAAACTTTGAAGAGCTTGAAATATATCACTGAGATCTTGAATGTAATTCATATGTGTAGGGCTATGTAAACGATGAGGAAAGACTTGAGAAGGCAAGAGTCTTTCAGATATGACCATGAGCTTCTGAACAAGTATTCGGTGAAAGTTAGTGAAGAGTCATAAAGTTCTGGAGCATGAAAGAATGCCTCAACACAGACACACACACAGACACACACACACACACACACACACACCCCTAGACATCTTTTGGAAGGTTTGGGGAAGCTTATTGATTTAAGATATTTAAGAAAATTTTTGTTCAATAATGACCTAACCTCTAAGCCAACACTTGTCAAGAAAAAAATTTCATGGTGTCAGATGAAAAAAAATTACAGAATTACTCCAGAAAGTCCATTAAAAAAAAAAAAAAGCCAAATCAACAACAAACACTGCCATGAGCAAAATCTAGTGGAGAAATGGAGTTGGATTTTTATATAGACCTCATTATATTAGATATAATATCTAGTTATTAAGCAACAGTTGAAATCAATAGTTATGAATATGCAAAGAAATAAGAAAGTATAACTAATACCTAAAGAATAAAAGCAGTAAATACAAAACATTGTTGAAGAAGCCCTCAAGATTTTGGAATTTTTTGTAAAAATACTTTAATTGGTTACTACAAATTTTTTTTTAAATCCAAGGAAGCCATCTAAAAGTAATGAAAATACGAAAATGACTTATCATCAAGTACACAATATCAAAATGGAGAGAATTACATGTAAAACGTAAAAAATATACGTGCTGGAGTACATAAATAAAACTAAATAAAATTATATTAAATAAAATAAAATTTTATTTATATTACATAAAATTTATTATTTAAAAAATTTAAAAAGTCCTTGGAGAAATTGAGCAGCATAGATTTCACAGATAAAATAATCAATAAACTTAATGGTAGATCAAATAAGATTACCAAGTCTGAGGCAGAAAAGAAACAATGATAAAATACAAACAGAATCTCAAAGACCTGTGGGAACACCATCAAATATACCAACATATGAACAATGAGAATTCCAGAAACAGAGTATAAAGATAAAGGTACAGAAAAAATATTTGAGTGGTGATGTTTGGAAACTTTCCTAATTTCATTTAAAAAATTAATCAACAAATCCAAGACTCTCAATTAACATTGTTATTCACTGAATTAAGATGAGCTCAAAGGTATTTATTGAAATGCACAAATAAACTGAAAGCTAAATAATAGAAAAAGATATAATATATTAATAGTAAACACAAATATATGTATATTTGTAATAATAAAACTGTAAATACATCAGAAATAAATATAATTATAAATATATATATATATACCAAAAAATAGAGCTCCAAAATACATGAAGTAAAACTAACATAGTTTAAAAAAGAAATTAACAATTTTATCATGATAGTTGCAGATTTATATACTCCACTTTTCATACCATAGAACACCAGCTTGAAAATAGAAAGCGTGAACAATAGTATAAATCACGTCTGAGTGAAAACACGCAATATTTATCTATCTGACCTTGGATTATTTCAGTTAACAGTGTTCTCCAGTTCCATCTATACTGTTGCAAATGCTAGGATTTTATTCTTTTTTTTTTATGGCTGAACAGCATTCTACTGCATATATGTACCACTTTTTTTTTTTTGTCCATTTATGCAGTGATGGATAATTAGGTTGATTCCATATTCATTAAGAATGAATGGATTAAAAGTATATAAATGAGATGAAAGCATATAAATTAAGTTTTGATATTGATTGTTTTGTAACATGTTTACTTGGGAAAGTTTTTCACTTTTTAGTAACTATACCCTTAGAATTTTGGTAAGCTAAATTAAATGATGGATATCCATCAAATGTCTAGATCATTTTGAGAAAGATATAATGCTAAGACATTCATTGCTGAATATGAGTTAGGCACATATACCTTGGGCATCTTATTTCACAGAAACAAATGCTATTTGCATCTGTTAGTAAAAAAAAAAAAGTCTGGTTCCATGCTAACTATTTGGTGTAATAGAAAGCCTAGGTCTCCGGATATTGTAAAATAAGTATTTTTAGATTGCTGGTACAGGGTTGATTGCTAAAAATTGCTTATTTTCTAGATTTCTATTAAATTAGAGTTGCTAATAGTTAGTATAGTAATTACTGTGTAGGATTAAAACCACTAGAGAGGCCGGGCGCGGTGGCTCATGCATGTAATCCCAGCACTTTGGGAGGCCGAGGCGGGCGAATCACGAGGTCAGGAGATCGAGAACATTTTGGCTAACATGGTGACACCCCCTCTCTACTAAAAATACAAAAACTTAGCTGGGCGTGGGAGCAGCACCTGTAGTCTCAGCCACTGGAGAGGCTGAGGCAGGAGAATGGAGTGAACCCGGGAGGCGGAGGTTGCAGTGAGCTGAGACTGCGCCACTGCACTCTAGCCTGGGCGACAGAGTGAGATTCAGTCTCAATAAATAAATAAATAAATAAATAAATAAATAAATAACCAGAATATGTAAGGAGGTCAAACAACTCAATAGCAATTAATTATAGTCATCATCACCATCCAATTTAAAAAGTCTGAATGATCTGAGTAGACATGGCTCAAAAGAAGGCATGCAAATGGCCAAAAAGTAAAAAAGTATGTGAAAAAATGTTCAGCATCACTAATTATCAGGGAAATGCAAATTAAAACTACAAATAATACTATCTTACTCCTATTAAAATGTCTTTTGTCCACAAGACAAAAAATAATGGATGCTAATGAGGAGGCAGAGTAAAGAGAATGCTTGTATACTGTGAGAAAGTAAATTAGTACAGTCAATATGGAAAGCAATATGGAGATTTCTCTAAAAGCTAAAAATAGAATTACCATATGATCTGGCAATCCCACTGCTGGATATAAATGCAAAATAAAGAAAATCAGCATATCGAAGACATATCTGCATTTCCATCTATTGTAGTGCTATTCACAATAGCTAAAATATGGAATCAACCCAATTATCCATCACTGCATGAATGGACAAAAAAAAAAGTGGTACATATATGCAGTAGAATGCTGTTCAGCCATAAAAAAAAAAAATGAATGAAATCCTGGCATTTGCAACAGTATAGATGGAACTGGAGAACACTGTTAACTGAAATAAGCCAAGGTCAGATAGATAAATATTGCATGTTTTTACTCAGACGTGGGAGTTAAAAAAATTTATCTCATGAAGGTGGAAAGTAGAATGATGGTTACCAGAGTATCAGAAGGGTAATGGGGGGCAGTGAGGGGAAGAGATGATGGTTACTGGGTACCAAAAAGAAATTACTAGAAATAAGACCTAATGTTCAGTAGCACCTTGGTGTGATTATAGCTAACAATAATTTATTGTATATTTCAAAAAGAACTAGAGGAGCGGATTTGAAATGCTCCAAATATAAAGAAATAATGTGTTTGAGGTGATGGATATCCCACTCGCCCTGATTTGATCAATACATACCATATTTTTGTATGAAAATAACACATGTATCCCATAAAAATGTACAAATATTATGTACTTAAAACATTTTTTAAAAGAACAGCAATTCCACTACTGGGTGTGTACCCAAAGGAATATAAATCATTCTATTATAAAGACACATGCATGTGAACATTCATTGCAGCACTATACACAATAGCAAACACATAGAATCAACATAAATGCCTATCAACAATTGACTGGATAAAGAAAATGCAGTACATATACACCATGAAATACCATGCACCCATAAACAAGAATGAAGTCATGTCCTTAGCGGGAGCTTGCATGGAGCTGGAGGCCATGATCCTTAGTGACCATAGGAACAGAAAACCAAATACTGCATGTTCTCACTTATAAGTGGAAGCTAAATGATGAGAACACATGGACATAGAGTGGGAAACAGCACACACTGGAACCTTTTGGAGGGTGAGGATCAGGAAAAATTAAAAATGGGTACTAGCCTTAATACCTAGAAAGGAAATAATCTGTACAACAAACCCCCATGACACAGGTCTCCCTATGTAACAAGCCTGCATTTTCACTTCTCTGTGAAAAGCATGTGCCTCTGTAAAGAGGCATGCTTTAGACTGACCTTTTAAACACATGTATTTAAATCCATCATAATAAAGACTAATGCAAAAAGAAAATAAACATGTTGTATTAACATGAAAAAAGGCTACAAGACATAATGGGAAATAATTTAAGAAAACCAAAATAAATGGAAAAAACATCCTTTGTTTGTGGATAAAGACTTAACTTTGTAAAGATGGCAATGGCAATACTTCTCAGAATTATCCACAGATTAAACACAATCCCTATCAAAATCCCAATGACTTCTTTGCAGACCTGGCAAGCTGATCCTAAAAGACTTATGCAAGGGGCTTAGTATACCCAAAATAATCTGATCCTAAAAGATTTATATAGATGCCTAGTATACCCAAAACAATCTTAGATAAATAAATTTGCAGAGGCCATAATAGTCAGTTTCAAAACACACAACAAAGCTGCAGTAATCAAGACAGTGAGGCACTGGCAGAAGAGTAAATATAGACATCAATAATATATTTAACTGTTTAGAACTAGATGCTTATTTTTATAATAATAATAATTCATTTTGACTAAATGCCAAGAAAATTTGATGGAGAAAGGGGTAGTCATTTTAACAAATGGCAGTAGAATACATGGTTATCCACGTGCAAGTCAAAGAAGTTGTATTCTTACCCACACCATATAGAAAATTATCTCTGAATGGGTCATATACCTAAACATAAAAACAAAAACTACAAAACTGTAAGAATAAAATTAGGTAAATCTTTGTAATACTGGATTAGGTAGTGGCTTATTTTACATAGTATCAAAATTATAAGCAATAAAAGAAAAAAATGAATACAATTAACTTTATCAAAATTAAAAATATTTGTGTTTCAGGTATACTATCAAGAAAGTGAAACAACCCACTGAATGGGAAAATCTTTGTAAAATGTATATCTGATAAAGTATTTGTTTTCTATGTATGGAAAGATCTCCTTTCCACCTAATATAAAACTACAATTCAGCTTTAACAATTTTTTAAATGGGATTTCAATAGACAATTAATAAATGAAAATATGTAAATGTTCAATAAGCACATCAGTAGATCTTTTCTTTTGTCTCATTACTCATTAGTGAAATACAAATTAAAGGGGTAATGTTATTCTACCTTGCACTCACTAGAATGTTTAAAAGTAAAAAGATAGATACTGAGAACTATTGGTAAGGTTGTGGAAAATTTGGAAGCCTCATATATTGCTGATGGGGTCATAAAATGACACACCTGCTTTGGAAAACAATTTGGCAGGTTCTCAAATGGTTAAACATAGAGTTACTAAACAACCCATCACTTTCACTCTTATGCATATATCCAAGACCAATGAAAATATATGTCCCCACAAAAAATGTGTACATTAATATTTATAGCAGAATTATTATTAATAACAAAATATAAAAACAACTAAGGTATCTACAACATGAGTGAACCTGGAACACATTAGGCTTAGTTCAAGGAGTCTATCATAAAATGATACATCCATATTGTATAATTTTATTATGGGAGATATCCAGAACAGGAAAGTCCATAGAGACAGAAAGTAGGTTACTGGCTGCCTGAGGTTGGAAGAGAAAATGGAGAGTGATTATTGATGGGTACAAAGGTTTTTTTGGATGATAAAGATGTTCTAAAATTACATAGTGGTGAGGATCATCCAACTTGGTAAACATATATAAAATCACTGAATTATAGACTTTGAAAGGGTGATTTTTATGACGTGTGAATTATATCTTGATAAAGTTGTTATTTTCTAAAAGTAGAAAAAAGGAAAAGCATTTTTCTGAACCACGAAAAGAATGGAAGAATAGCTGTGCAGTTTGGATTGCTGCTGTTTTACTGTGCTCTCACAAATTCCAAATACAAATGTTGCTGAGACTTGTTGCATAATGGATTAAGGATGTCCTGTGTATAAATGATTCATAATTTCTAACTGAATTTGACAAGTGGGAGGCTTTAGCAAGCATTGGAAAGAAAAATGAATGTAGAAATCAATACATCTATTTTCCTACTTTTCTATCTTAAGTGGCATTTCTTCAGGTAAGCCAGATTGCTACCCCTCAGTGATGGACAGATGTACTATAATTAACCTGCCATTGGGTAGTTGGATATTCTTTCTGAGTAATGGTGCCATGTTGAGTGTTTAGCTTACTGTTGGCTTCTGTTCATTCTGGGCATTCAGTAGAAGGGTAATCATATGAGCATACCACGTACCCCATGATGCAGAAGAAGCTGGCCTAATGGAATTTAACAGGCCAGCTGAAGGGTCAGTCACAGTGCCAAATGGCAAACGATACCCAGCGAGGTTGGTAATTTTTTCTTCATTTTTTTTCATCAATTACAAGTCTAAGGTACTGTTTTTACCATAGGCCAGATTACATAGATTAGAGAACCAAGAGATAAATGTTACAATGACCCATCCTACCATTATATCAAATAATGTACTTTGAGATTTTTGGTTTCCTGTCCCTGCAACTTCGGTCTGCAATTCCATAGGTTTTAGTTTTCAAACAAGAATATTTCTATCAGGGAAACAACAGCAATCTTATTAAAATAGATTTGATACTGCTTTGGGGATATTTTGGTATTCTTGAGGCTGTATACTTGAATATTCTTCCAGTCATGATAGATATAGGTATAGATATAGAGATAGACATAGATATAGATAGTCATGTTTTATCGAGGAAAGTTTTACTTGCTACTACACAATACTTGGAAGTAAGACAATGCTTGGAACTCTGGCGATATCTTGTACCACTTCATGAGTTCAGGTCCTACATTAAAGATCACTGAAATATTTGAGTAATGTAATAAATATTGTACTACTAATATGTCAGATGTCTTAAGAATAAAGTTGTCTTATCAGGGAAAATAACAAAATAAATAAGAGCTAATATTCCAACTGAAGACAACAAAAAAATGATATACGTGGTTAAACAGGAAACAATAAATGCAAATTTGTGTTCTGTTTCAAAAATGAATTCTGTAGCAACAATATATACATTTCTTTTCCCCTTTTCCTTTCCTCCACTACTTTGAATGAAGAGTATTGATTAGGTTGATTTAACATTTAGTTCATAGGTCATTGATATATCATGAGAAGCTACAGCAAATGGTTATTTCACCTGGAAAAATTAAACTTGAAATGGATATGTCTTTGAGATACTTCCCGGGTAGAAGGAAAGAGACCATTTCTTTATTCAAGTGTAGATGTCTCATATTAGGCAGAAATGTAAAGGCTTTGTTTTTTTTTTTTTTTGAGTCAAACATGCCAAAAAATTAAAATGCACGCAAGGTAGAACAAGAGGGATAGAGTGCCTTTCCTGAACCTGCATGGCTGAGAATTTTTTCTTTGCCAATCCTGTGTCCTAGTCTTTACTGCAGCTAGGTTGACTGCAATAGGGACATTTCCGAGGTGGCCTTAGCAGCTCACTTCCAGCTAGATTTTACTCATGGGAAGAACCAGTGGAAGAATGGAATGCAGTATTGTCCCCTGTATATGTGGGCAGCATCTGTGTCAGTGAATGAATCTCCTCCATAAAACTAGCTGTCACCAGACTCCCAGCCTTACAGTTCTGCTGAGTAATGCCAGCCATTGTGCTCCAATTCTAATAGCACTTCCCATTGGCTTTCCTTCCTAGTTTTAGAGGTGGTTATATGTTGTTAATTTCTGAGTTGTCTTAGTGTTCCCTGCTCAGATCCTAAGGTCTCTTATAAATTGTATATGCAAAATGCCTCTGATAAAATTTCCTTATATATTAAATGTATCTCTCTTTTTTAAAATTAAATATTATCCATATGGTACCCCTTATGCCCCATATACCTAGTAAAAACACTTGATGCACAAATTTGAATTATTTATAAAATAATGCATATGTGACCAAGATACAAATCTACATAAAATCTTACAAAATCTACATAAAAGTAGATATATTAAAATTGCCTTACAATAATGGAGCTAATGTAAGATTTATACTTTTCACTTTTTTTTTTTTTTTGGAAAATAATATGCTGTGAATCAGACAGGCTTTTAAATGCAGATTAAAATAAGTAGTATTCAAGTCTCCACGAATATGGTCTTTTGGAATCTCATGTAGATTTTTCAAATCTTTAACGCTAATACTTGTCATGCAAATGACTTGTAATCTGGAACTGGACTCCTCTTCAATCAATCATTTAATGATGAAATTACAGCCTCTCGACCCTTTCGTCCTTTCTACTACTTCTGTGGTTCCCAAGAAAGTATATGTCGATATGCAGTATAATTTGAATTGGAAAGTGCTTTTGTGGAGAGCTATTGTAATACATTGTGCAGCACACAATTTTGTCCGGGGAATATTGGACTGTGCTGTGTACAGGAAGCAGCATTAAAACTGAATACTGGCCATGTGCACTGGCTCACACACATAATCCCAGCACTTTGGGAGGCTGAGGCAGGTGGATCACCAGGCCAGGAGATCGAGACCATCCTGGCTAGCACGTCTCCACTAAAAATGCAAAAAATTAGCCAGGCATGGTGATGGGTGCCTGTAGTCCCTGCTACTCAAGAGGCTGAGGCAGGAGGATTGCTTGGACCTAGGAGGTGGAGGTTGCAGTGAGCTGAGATCATGCCATTGCATTCCAGCCTGGGTGACAGAATGAGACTCCATCTCATACAAAACAAAACCAAACAAAACAAAACAAAACAAAACAAAACAAAACCAAACCTGAATACTGAATATTGTGTATTTGTTAATGATTTGAACTAATTAATATGTATTAAATAAGGCTTGTTTCTTCGTTTCAATTTTTCAGTTATTTGGATTGCATGCATTTGTGAATGTGACCTTTTCTGATGTTATTTTTCAAATTCTGAAGTCCTGTTCTTGGTTAATGTTTAGAAAAAGTGCATTTGTTTTCTTTAATAATATAAAATTATTCTTGATGCAATTTTTTATTTCCATGACTGGGATCTCATAATGGAGGGAATGATTAAAATTTATATTAAGAAATGGCTTTGAACTCAAGTTCATGTCATAGACTTTGATAATCAGAAGCCATAAATAGATTTGCAAAATGCCATTGTATCTCTTAACATAACAAATAACAACCAATTCTACTCACAGCTGAATTGCACAATGATTTTGATGATTCTGTTTATTTCAGCTAGTCTTTAAGATGTATGTCATTACTCAAGCGTCATCCTCAGTGCTATGAAATAAAGTAAAATGAGGTCATTTTGCTTATGTTAGTTAATAATGTCCTCACTTCTCAAATCATTAAAACGAGGAATAAACATGAAAAATGCTGTATCTGAAAAATCTTTTTGGCGTTTATTTCTGAATTATTATCCCTTTGGAGCCCCATATTCTTTGTTTTATTCACTATAATCTCTAAACCATTTTCTACCAAATATCTGGCCCTATCTAGTCAGGGTACTCCGTTGTGTACTAAATTCCTTTCTCTCTGTGTCAATATGGTCGCTGATGATATAGCTGTATATTTAAATAACTTTATCATTACAGAGAAATAAAAAAATGACTTAGGTGTTATTAAACATCATTTGCTCAAGCAATGTTCACATATAAAAATGTGTGCAAACAAGTATGTACTCAGTACTACAAAAGTCTAAATGTATTCTAGGTAAGCTATTCTGGTATTTGGTATTCAAGTTTAGAATGGTAAGTTAACTGAAAACATTATTGAGGCATTTTATTATAAATTATGACATGTTTCTATAGGATAAATTTCAACCAATTATATTTAATTGTTGGAACTACAGTATCATCAAATCAGAATCTAACATCTTTGTTGCTGAAATTCGCAGAGGAAGAAAGGCCTGGCTGTGAATTTTGAAACTTCCGCAGTGGTTATTAACATAAGAGCTGAATTTGATATTATGCTTCTTTTATATTATGGATTCTGTCATCTGAGTTGTACTTGCACTCAAATCCTGTCCTTATTCAAATATCTTGGTATTAGAAAATAGAAAAAGTAAACCAGATGAAATAGGATATTGTCTATATAAATCTAAAAACTTAGAACAGGATAAATTACTGTTAATTTAAGAGAGAATTTTTTTCTCAAATATAAAAATAATTATGAAATAATTATTCGAATGAATCAGAAATTTGTTTCTTTAAAGTTAAAATGATTCATAATTTTACTATTCTAAATCAATAAAGCGTAACTTGTGTAAATCACTGTTAATTTATGCCTAAATTATATAAAATAATAGGTTTAAAACTAATTTAATACAAATCAATATTAAATTAATATTACTCATTAACTACTAAAATAAACAATTAGTCTGACCAAATAAAATGGTGATGCAATTAGGAAGATGTTTTAAAGAGAATAAAAATATCAATTTGATTTTGGGTGATCAGAAAGAAAAATTTATTCAAGATATAGCTTGTTTTCCTGCTATAAAAAACACTCTTATTCTCTAGATTTACATCAAATTTTCAAAAACAAGAAAATCCACAAATGCGTAGAAATTAACACATTCTATATATGTATTAAACTCAATGTATTAAAAGTCATCTTAGTTATAGACTTTAAGGCAGGATCATAATAATGAATGCTCAAGCCACTATCTTTCTCTTCATATATATATAATATATAGATAACGTAAATATATCATATATAATCTTTTTAAATTAAATAATGTATTACCTATACATATCCTAATATTTTCCTCCTATTTCAACTGTTTAACTTCTTTTGTAATTCTCCTAAATTATTCTTGTAAATAACAATTAATTGTAACACAAGAAAGATTTTACTTTTTGTGAACACATAGTTCATATATATATATATATATACACACACACACACACAGGCACTCATAGGGCTTTGGCCTGTCAAACATACACTATTCTAGATAGTGGACATAGCAGTGAAAAATTCGTGGAATATCTGCTTTGAAAGCTTGCTTTAATGTAGGGGAACAAGGCAATAACAAAATAAAAATATAGACATATTACATGTCCTGTAGTTACACGTGCTATGAATAAAATAAAACAGACTGGGGAGAGTAGAGAACACTAGGGCCCATAAGAGGAGTTGGTATTTTATAGTAGAGGAAATCTCTCTCCAAATGTGAGCAGGAAACTAAAGTAAATGAAGAACCACACTATGTGGATATCTAGGATGAGAATTCTCCAATCATAAAGGGTAGCAAATTCATAAGTTCTGAGATTGGAGATTACTTGGAGATTGCAATAAACACCAAAGAGGCCATTATGGGCCTATCACAATAACTGAAGAGAAAGATAGTGGCTTGAACCTCCATTACTGTGATCTTGCCTTAATGTCTGTAAACAAGATAACTGTCAATACATTGAGTCTCTGTTGAGCTTTGCTTTTTATGGTCACATAGTTTGAGATGTATATCTTCATTAGGAGCATCTACCATATCAACTTGCTCTCCATTGATCTTGAAAGATGAAGCATTATTTTTGGGTTTCTAATTTTGTCTTGAAGTTGACTAAATGAATTAGCAAAATTTTGATAAATAATTCTAATAGAAACAAATATAATTTAAAAGTAATTTTAAAAGGATGAAAGAGAATAAAGCATATGCATATGACTTTATATTGAGAGATGAAATATGAGTACAGACTCAATTACATATCATTGGTGGTAGCATAAATGTTTATTATATATTTAAAATTGTTTATCATTTAGCATCAATTTTAAAATGGCAGTTTACAGGCATCAACAAATCTTGCTTATTAACTAGAAAAAGTTATATTTTATAACAAATGAAAAAATAAATAAATATAAAATAATTTTAATATTTTTCATTCTATTTTGATGACTCTGTAATGTGACTTAACTCTAGATTTATAATGCATGTTTGAAAGGAATAGAATATATCACAGATCAATATTTTGCTTTCTTTGAACTATTCTTTCATACAATCTGGAAAGAGTTAATTAAAACATATTATTGCTTATGTGTAGATACACACAAACAGACAAACACTCTTAATCATCCTAGAAGCTGTATGGGATAATGGAAAGAATACAGGCCTGTGGTTAGGCTTATGTTTAAATCCTGTCTTGAGCAGTAAAATGTATACATGCTCTGGGAATTTGCTTAATTTGAACACTGTTTGAAGAATGGGGATATTAAATATTGATGACATTATCCATCATGAAAAGGTGATTTAAATATTAGTGATAACACATATAAAATAAGCACATACACTTTTAATTAACATTAATTATTAGTATTTTCACTGTGTACTTTTTATGCTATATTAAATAAGTCACATACATAGTCAAATACAAGGTAAACAAATGCAAAGCATGTAATCGAAACCCTTTAGGGAAACCCCATCATCTTTGAATATTATGAAAGTAATTTCTGTTATGTTTTGTCGGTTTTATAGACAATGATTTAGAGGATTTCTTGGTTTTCTTATTACTGAATATTAACGGATAAGAAATGTAGCTTATTCTTTGATTCTATGTTTAACAGATTCTTCAGCACTATGGTGTCAAAAATTGTTCAATAGGTGATAAATGAACAAATGAATTCAAATAGCAATAAACAAATCTGGATAAGTTCACCGGAGATATATGTCAAATATTTCTAAAGTAACATTAAATGCTTAACTTATGCCACACACACTGTCACCTAAATATTAAAATCATTTATTTTCTCTTTTTTCCATTCTACTTAGTGGGAAGCGACTAGCGGTATAACAAATGTCTCAAATCTGGAGCTCTACTTTGATTGTTCTGTTCTAAATTATTTTATAAGTTCAGTTTTAAATACACTGAGGCCCAAAGAGAGCAATAAATAGGCTTGTGTTTTTGAAATAAAAAATACAAAGTTTCTGAGTTACTACCATGTTGCATACCATAACAATGTATTAGTAATTAATTCAATTTATATGACATGTTTTTCTAATGATCTTTCTTACATATTATTAAATTTTTATTTTATATTTAAATTATTTCAAAGTGATGAAAACTAAACAGGAATTAAAAGACTGCTCTCTCAATCTCAAGATAAAATTAACAGATATTATTAGTTTGCTTTTTGGAATAAACAGCAGATTTGAAAATTGTTTTTAAGTTTTCTTAGACTCTCCAACACTATCTTTTGCTCTTTCTTTTAATCTCCTTGCACACATACACCACACACACGTTACATATGGACCCACTACATACACATACTATTTTGGTTACTAAGCCCAGAACAACTATGGATAGTTTGTGTTCTCTGTGGTAATCAATGGTCTCTGGTGATGTGAAAGCTGGCATACATGTATGAATAAGATACCAGGTAGTAAATACTATACTAAGTATATAGTATGTGCTTAGAGTAAAATTCACCATTTAAAGTAATGGTGTCTGCCTTAAAAAGGATCATACAAAACATCAGGAAACATTTATTGCTCATTACTTTTTTCTGTAAAATGAATTACGATAAATTCTTTGAAAGTCAGTGATATGTGTTATGTACTTTTGCATGTTTTTGTACTTAGAACTGTATCTTTTTCAAAGTAGCAGCAAAAATACATATCAATTCCTAGGCAGTGGCCAATGACCTAATCACTCAATCAGCATTTAAAAATAAATAGTCGAAAGAGTGTAGATACAGAGGTATGTCAATGAACATATGGTAACGAGCATGCAATGATAAGATTTTTATCACATAAATAAGCATCCACTATGAAAAAGTACTAAACAGCCGAACAGACTAAAAAACTTGGTCAGTTGATCATTCACCAAAGAGCTGGTAAAAGGGACACAATAGCATAGAGTAGCCATGGTGATAAATGAAAGATGTAGATGGGACCCAATAGCATAGTCTCACTTACCAAAGCCAGCTTTGTTACTGCTATCCTTGCATGTCCAACCTGTAAGCAAAAAAGCCTAATACTGAACCTCCAGCATGGCATCATTCCTTGAGAAGTTAAAAAGCCATTCGATTACACATCAAGTGCATCGGGACCCTTTATTCTTTCAGAGTCCACAGTTTGTTTGTTTTTGTTTGTTTGTTTGTTTTGTTTTGTTTCTATTTTGTTTTTTTCTTTTTGTTTTGCATTGTTTATTTGTACAGTGATACATACCTATTATGCACATGAGTTGCCTTCCCTGTAGATAGAACCTTAGTCAAAAACTCTATCTGGAGGCTTCCAACATTCCTTAACAACAGATATAATCCCTCTTCCCCCACCAAACAAAAACAAAAACCAGTAACTTCCAATGAGATAAAATTTCACAGCAATGAAGGTGTAAAATTGGACCCAATACCAAAGAATTGTATCCACACATCCTGGAGCACTGAAACTGCCTCCTAGGATCAGCTGAAACACAAGAATAGAGAAATACTCTTTGAAAATAAGGCATTATACTTCAGATAGAGTATACTCATTAAAGCAATAACCTCTTTATGTTGTTGTGCCCCTAAAAGAGGAGTGAATGGATCCAAAAACCAAGAGACGTAACGCGGGAGGCAGAGGTTGAAGTGAGCCAAAATGGCACCACTGCACTCCAGCCTGAGCGACAGAGTGAAACTCCAAGGGAGCAGAGGGGTGAGGGTAGGACTGGCTTTATATACCATCTCACTCACTAGGATCTCTGTGGTTCCTGCCCATTGCAAATCTGGTTTAGAAGTCCTGATCCCCAAAGTAAGAACACTCTTGCCTGAGAACACAGCAAGTATTCCATTATATTACAAAGTTATGATTGCTACCATCACACTTTAACTTCTTCTGTTCAGGGAACAATAGGAAAAAGGAGGAGTCTCAGCCATGACAGGTTTATAATTCATATCAGAAGTTGGATATAGGGCTGCTTTTACACAAAGCAGATGGGAAATTTACAGAACACAGTTGATCCACTTTGGTACCTCTTGGTACTCTCTTGCTTTGTTGTAAATTTGTGTGCCTGTGTGCAGCAACCCAAGCTGAAAAGAGTGCATTCTTGAGGGCTTATACCCTTCAGAATGAAGGTTGAATCTAAAATGTGTCTCTTATTAATAGTATATAGTTGGATCATGGTGGTTTTCTTCTTTGTGTTTGTTTTAATCTCAGTTTTTTTTTTTTAATTAGAATGACTAACCCATTTATACTTCATACAGTTATTAATAATGTGTGATTCACATCTGTCAAATTCCTAGTTGTTTTCTACATGTCTTAGGTCATTAAGTTTCTCTATTCCTGTCTTCCATTAAATAGATATTTTCTAATGTTCATTTTAATTCACCAGATGTTTCTTTTTACTATATTTTAGGTTATTTTCTTATTGGTTTCTTTGAGGATTACAATAAACATGTTACCTATAATCATATAGTTCAGATTTATAGCAATATACAATATGCAATATATAATATGAGCAATATACAATATAAAATATCAATATAGCTCAATTTCTTCTCTCATCCTTTGTACTAGTAATGGTACAATTTTATAACTATTGCTGCACATAGGTAGATACATGTTTTAAACTATATTCTTTGTCATGTGTGCCCGTGATAGACTCAACTTAATTAGCTTATTGATCAGGTAATAATTGAACAGAGAATTCTACAAATAACTTGAATGAGTAAGACATATGAATTATTAAGGAGAAGAAGAGTTACAAATCAAAACTACACTGATACTGTTTTTATTATTATTTTTACCTATGTAGTTACCTTTTCCATATACTTTCTCTTTATTCTTAGCATAGATTCAAGTCATTCGTCAGTGTTTCTTCATTTAGCCATGTGATGTTTCTTTACTATTTTTTAAAGAGTAGCGCTACTAGCTATGAATTATCTCAGGCTTTCTTTTTAATTAATTCAAGACTGTCTACATTTGTTCTTTATTTTAGAAGCATAGTTTTGCTGAATAGATAATTATTTATTGACAGTCTTTTTTCCCAACACTTTAATATGTCATTCCACCACTTCATGGCTCTAGTGCTTCTGATGATTAGTCAGCTGTTGAACTTATTGAAGCTCCCTTGTATATTTTGAGTCATTTTTCACTTGCTGCTGTAAAAATTATCTGTTTTGTACTATGCTCACCCCTGGGTGATGGGTTAAATCACACCCCAAACCTCGGTATCACACAACATACTTTTGTAACAAACCTGTGCACGTAGTCCCTGAATCTAACATAAAAGTTGGAAAAAATATATATATTTTTGGCTTTCAGCAGTTTGACTATGATGTTTCTAGGCGTTTAGGTTTAAACTCTTTGAGTTACCTCCTTTGGAGTTTTTTGAGCCTTTTTAGTATATCCATTAATGTGTGTGTGTGGTTTTTTTTTTTTTTTTTTTAAATGCTCTTGGAAAGTGAAGATTAAGGCAAAGTTTAGACTTTCCAAAATCACAAATATTATTCCTGCCACTTTTTGTCTCCCTTTTCTTCTGACACTCTCAATACATATCAATAAGCATGATGATGCCCTGGAGATTACTGGAGCTCTGCTTATTGTTCTTTCTTTCTTTTTTTTTTTTTTTTAAAGATTAAATAAACTTAATTGGTATATTTTTTAATTTTATTATTTGTTCTTTTGCCAGATGAAGACGTTGTACTTCTGTTTCATTTCAATCATTGTACTTTTCAAATTTAGCATTTACATGTGGTTCTCTCTTTTAAAAAAAAATATTTCTTTATATTGTCATTGTAAACATCATTCTATAATTTCTTTTAATTCTTTAAATTAAAAGAATTTTAATTTTCTCTAGTTCTTTGAACATATTTTTAATGTGTATATATATATATATATATATATTTGTAGCAGTGAGTCTTTCTGGTAAAGACCAGAAAATCTACTAGACACATTTTAAAAGAGTTGTAAAATTAAACAATATCTTCTAATAGCTAATTTAAAAACTTTTGTCTAGCAAGTTCAACATCTGGGCTTCATCATTGCAGTTTCTATTGACTATTTTGCTTTGCTTTTCTTCTGTATATGGTTCATATTTTCCTGTTTCTTTTTGTACCACATTTTAAACAATCACACATATTAAATAATATAGCAACCATGGAAATCAATTTTATTCCTTGTCTTCAGAGTTTTGTTATTGTTGCTATTATTATTGTTCTTTGTTCATTTAATGACTTTCCTGAACTAATTCCTTAAAATATTGATATTGTTTGGATGTGTCTTCCCACCCAAATCACATACTTGAAATGTAATCCCAATGTTGGAAGTGGAGCCTGGTGGGAGATGACTAAATTATTCAGGTGGAATTCTCATGAGTAGTAATAATGGTTTGTTTGACTCTGTGTCCCTACCCAAATCTCATCTTATAGCTCCCATAGTTCCCACCACCATCCTCCAGACACTAGGATGGTAGATCCACCAACAGCTTGAACCCTGTGCCTGGAAAAGCCACCGACACTCAACACCAGCCAGTGAAAGCAGTCAGGAGGGAGCCTGCAACCTGCAGAGCCACGGGGCTGAGTTGCCCAAGACCAGAGGAACCCACCTCTTGCATCAGCATGACGTGGAAGTAAGACATCAAGTCAAAAGAGATCATTTTGGAGCTTTAAGATTTGACTACCCTGCTGGATTTCAGACTTGCATGGGGCCTGTAGCCCCTGTGTTTAGGCCAATTTCTCTCATTTGGAAGGGCTGTATCTACCCAATGCTTGTACTCCCACTGCATCTAGAAAGTAACTAACTTGCTTTTGATTTTACAAGCTCATAAGCGAAAGGGACTTGCCTTGTTTCGGATGAGGCTTTGGACTGTGGACTTTTGAGTTAATTCTGAAATGAGTTAAGATTTGGGGGACTGTTGGGAAGGCATGATTAATTTCTAACTGTGAAGACATGACATTTGGGAGGGGCCAGGGTCAGAATGACATGGTTTAGCTATGTGTCCCCATCCAAATCTCATCTTGTAGCTCCCATAATTCCCATGTGTTGTGGGAGGGACCCGGTGGGAGATAATTGAATCATGGGGCAGATATTTCCCATGCTGTTCTCCTGGTAGTGAACAAGTATCAGGAGATCTGATGGTTTTAAAAACAGGAGTTTGGGTCTGGTGTGGTGGCTTACGCCTGTAATCCCAGCATTTTGGGAGGCTGAGGCTGGAGTTCAAGACCAGCCTTGCAACATGGTGAAACCCCTCTCTACTAAAAATATAAAATTAGCCTTGTGTGGTGGCACATGCCTGTAATCCCAGCTACTCGGGAGGCTGGGCCAGGAGAATCACTTGAACCCCGAAGGCAGAGGTTGCAGTGAGCCAAGGTCGCGCTACTGAACTCCAGCCTGGGTGACAGCACGAGACTCCATCTCAAGACAAAAAACAAAAACAAAAACAAAACAAAACAAACAAAAATGGGAGTTTCCTTGCACAAGCTCTATATATCTTTGCCTACCGCCATCCACTTAAGATGTGACTTACTCTCCTTGCCTTCTGCCATGATTGTGATGCCTCCCCAGCTACATGGAACTGTAAATCCATTAAACCCTTTTTCCTTTATAAATTACCTAGTCTTGGGTGTTGTCTTCATCAGCAGCATGAAAACAGACTAATACAAGTGGTTTAGCACCACCTACCTTGGTACTGTACCCATTATAGTGAGTGAGTTCTCAGTGAGATCTGGTTTAAAAGTGTATAGCATCTCCCCTGCTTGCTCTCTTGCTCCTGCTTCAGCCATGGGAATTGACTTCTCCTGCTTTGCCTTCTACCATGAGTAAAATTCGTTGAGGCCTCCTCAGAACCAGATGCTGCCATGTTTTCTGTATAGCCTGCAGAAGTGTGAGACAATTAAACTTCTTTTCTTATAAATTACCCAGTCAAAGATATTTCTTTATAGAAATGCAAGAGCAGCCTAATACTTTTATATATTCTTTGTCATATGCAGCCATGGTAGACTCAACTTATTTCGCTTATTGATCTGCTAATAATTGGACAGATATTTCACTAAATGCCTTGAATCAGTAAGTCTCCCAGACTTTGCTGAGGAGTTCTGGGCATGTGCTAAAGCATTCCTTCAGTGTTTTGCAATTTTACAGCTCTGTCTTAACCTTTATTTCCAGCATGCAAAATTTCTTAAAATCAATCAGAAGTAAGGAATTAGGCCTTCTCAACTCTCTTTTGGCTGTGCACACAGTTCTTTGTATATGTGTGGCATAATAGATAAATATGTTGGAGCTTTTAAAGCACCCTGTGGACATCTTATTTTCCAGTTCTTTCTTTTTGGAGTTTTAGTTCTGCCTCTTTTTTTTTTTTTTATTTCCAACTGGTATTGCCACTTCAGGAAGATAAGACTTTAAAAATCACTGATTATTTGCAAGACATCACCCAAAGAAACTTATGCGTTCAGGTATCTTTTTTGTGTAATTCTTTATTTTTCTTTGGGTATATAACCAGTTGTAGGATTGCTGGATTGAATGGTAGTTCTATTTTCAGCTCTCTGAGAAATATCATACTATTTTCCATAGTACATTAGTCAGACAGTGATTACACTAAAATCCCAGACTTTACACTATGCAATATACCCAGGTGACAAAACTGTATTTGTACTCCTTAAATGTGTAAAAATAAAACAAAACAAAACATAAACTGTATTGAGGATAGGTTAGTTCCCATCTAGTGAGCTCTAAATCAGATAAAATAAGGACCATCCCTGAGAATAAGATTTTACTAGGAAGCTATTTTAATTGCTAGTCAATACAGTGACAATACTCTGCACCTAGGGGTGAGTTCCAATCTAATTCTGTCTTCTCTGTTGGCTGTTAAGCTGCTACTTGCAATTGTTACCACTCTTTCATGACTACTGATGTTTGAGGCTATCATGGGGCTGGAAATAGGAGGTAGGAATAGGACAAATTAAAACCCCACAAGCTTGTCATTCTTACTAAGATTCAGACATTTTTTTTCTTAAATAAATGCTCTCCTGGTTGTTGAAAGCCTTTTATTAATTTAGAGTCTTTATGAAATTGATTTTGCTAATTTTTGCCATTGTCCTCACAGCTTTTACAGAAGATAAGATTTTCAGAGGTTGTTTATTAATCATCCAGTCTAGAAGTGGTTCACCCTGATTTTTAGTATAAGACTAGTGTTACTTTATGGAAACATTAGACATGTAGAAATTAGCTGGTAACTTTTATACTTTCACTTTATTGCAGAGTTGTTAAAATGAAATCGGTACTACTACATATTTAAAATTTTGAGGCTGGGTGCGTTGGCTCACACCTGTAATCCCTGCACTTTGGGAAGCCGAGGCGGATGGATCATGAGGCCAAGAGATCAAGACATTCTTGGCCAACATGGTGAAACTCCGTCTCTACTAAAAATACAAAAATTAGCTGGGCCTGGTGGTGTGCGCCTGTAGTCCCAGCTACTCAGGAGGCTGAGGCAGGAGAATTACTTGAACACAGGAGGCAGAGGTTGCAGTGAGCTGAGACAGCACCATTGCACTTCCAGCCTGGTGACAGAGGGAGATTCTGTCTCAAAAATAAATAAATTAATAAATTAATGAATTAATTAAAAATTTTGAATTTGTCAAATTATTCATGCAGACACTTAATGAAATGTAAATTTTAAAAATGAAGTCTCCAAGATGGGCGGATCACGAGGTCAGGAGATCGAGACCATCCTGGCTAACATGGTGAAACCCCATCTCTACTAAAAAATACAAAAAACTAGCCGGGCAAGGTGGCGGGCGCCTGTAGTCCCAGCTACTCGGGAGGCTGAGGCAGGAGAATGGCATAAACTCGGGAGGCAGAGCTTGCGGTGAGCTGAGATCCGGCCACTGCACTCCAGCCTGGGCGACAGAACGAGACTCCGTCTCAAAAAAAAAAAAAAAAAAAACACAATGAAGTCTCAATACCATGTTAATTGTTCTTGTAGATTTCTTTAGTATATTCTTTTGTAAATATTTGTAACATTTTCCCTAAAAACTGTCCCAAATTTTTCCAAATGTATTTGTAATGAATTAAAATTTATTTTAATATTTTTCCCTAAAATTGCAGTTATTTTCACATTCAAATTTCTAAATTTGTTTATATACATATTATTATTATTATTTTTGCTTCTGTCTCCCCTAAGATTTTTTTGGTTGTTGTTATCATATTTTTAACAGAAGAAACAACTCTTTGTTTTATTAATTTTTCTTCTCTTATTTCAGTTAATTTGTTTATGACTTTCTTTTTTTCTTTATATCTTTAATTTATTTTGTTATTTTTCTTGAGATGAGTGCTTCAATATAACTTCTGTTGAATTATGGGGTGTGTGGGTTTAATTTGCATGCTATTGTTTCCTTTAATTTAAAAAAACCCTGCTTTACAACATAAATTTGTGTTTGCTCATTTATTTTATCTAATTTACTTTAAAATATAAGGAACTTTTTGGTTCTTTTGTAAAATTGTTTTTCAAAATGTTTAAATCTCTATTTTTTTCAAATTTTACTATACATTCTGCCTTTTTGTTTTCTAATAAAACCTATGCATTATATAAAGTACTATATTCACCAATTTGAAGATGCTTTTTTCCCTACATTTAGATATCTCTATAATAAAAATACATCTTACAACCATTTAGGTTAAACTGTAGTCAAAATTTAATTATTACTGCCTTGTATAGTTGAATTTGGTCATGCTATGCATATAGTCATTAGTTATAATAAGTTACTGGAATTTGTGCACTAGGCATATTGGGTTTAACTGTAAATATGTCTCCAAAAAGATTACATTATAAATTAGTATTAAAATAAAACTAAGTTATTTTGTGCACAAATTATCACAAAAATAAAATAGGAATGTGTAAAATTTTGATATTAGTGAGGTCAATATCCATTACTGGAAGAATGAATGAATTTTGTATTTCCTATCAAAGCACTGAGCAAGGGTTTCACAGGACCTAAGAAAAGAAGATTCTCAAAAATAGATAAAATTTTGTTACATTTTGTTGCTGAGGTTTATGGAAATAGATTGCCTACTATATGCAATAAATTAAAGTACCATATTTAAGATATTTAAGGCTTGAAGAATGCTATGAATTACTTGGAAAAAATCCTAAGGGCCCTAGTGGACACTATTTTAAGAAAGGCTGAATCCATAACACTCTCAATGGCATAGAAGATGCTGTTGTATATAAAAACTTAGAGACTAAAAAAAGAAAAAATGACTCAGAGGAGTAAAAATCTGTGTGAATAAGTTTCAATAATACCCTAGCCAATGTATGGTCCATAAGGGGTTCTACCTGAAGGTTGAAGAATGACAATATCAAAATTTAGTCTAAACTAGACTAGTCAAAAAATTTCTTTTGATTAGCATAATATAAACAGTCTGAGAAATGAGAAAGCAGTGTAAAATAGTTTAACTAATAGCATCTATTTTCTTTCTTTATGATATAAAATTTAGGTATATTATTAAAACATTGATGGAGTCTTTGATATGGTGAAATGTAGCTTTTTCTTTCTGGTAACTTGAATTATTCCCTATTGTTTATTTATTATTTATTTATTTAATGAGTTAGTGTTTGTTTTCATCTGTAAAATTTAAAATGAACACATTTATTGTTTCCATATTTATTGATTTTTAATATGATATAATTTTTTCATAAAAGCTGGGGTTAGCAACATTTTCTTCTTTTGACATTTATTTACTCTTTTTAATGATATTATATTATTTTTCCATTTCCAAAATTGATATTCAATACAAGCTTCCATAGTTAGAACTCTCTTATTTTGTTAGACTTAGAAAATAATGCAGAACTCACTCTCAACCCTGCAACCACTGCTTCTTTTTTACCTAATTAACACTCTTCTAGTTTTTTGAAATCTGTGATAACTTAAAATTATTTTTCCAAGGGTCTGAGAAATTCTGTATCTTATGAGTTTTAGCATACTAAGCATTTAATTTATACTTAAAAATGTCTCTGCATTCAGTTTTCCTGGGTGATACATTTTAATCAGAATTTATTTCTTCTTCAGTGTCTTCTAGCAATCGAACATTGCACTGGAGAAATCTGAGATGAGCTTGCTGTCTTTTCCTTGTCTTTTTGCCTGAACCCATATTGTCTTTTCTGATTCTTTGAAATTTAACTTCATTGTACTTTTTCTTGATATTGGTTTTCTGTAGAGGTTTTTCCATGAGACACAGAGGTCACATTTAAGCAGGAGATTTAATCCTTTCTTTACTTCAGAAAAATTTTCTTCAGTCATATATCTAAATATGTATTTGTCTCCTAGGTTTTTGTGTGTGAATAATACAAATGAAGCATATCACAGTGACTTGCTCTTTTTTTCTGATGTCTCTAATCTTTATTTATTACTTAATTATTTAATTTAATTTTTTCCTAGCTGTTCTGTCATTTTTCTTATTAAAGATTGTGTTACCAGTATGAAATATTTAATTTTGCTACTTCTATATGACTTTCAGTTTTGAGCATCCTTATTTTCCATTTATTTTATGAAACATGAGATATATGAAAAATATTATTAGCTTTAGCTCATCTGTTAGCTAAATTTCATTTGTTTTCTTTTCTCCTGTGTCTCAGCAGAGAAATATTTTTATAGGGTCTTTCTTTTTTTTTTTACGCTTTAACTTGATTTATAATATTGAACATTATTTTCTGACAGATTCTTACTTCTTCTAGAATTATTATTCTCATGTATAATATCTTTCTTGAAGTTTTATATGTTTGTTTTCTGTTTTGGAGATATTCTGAATGAGTAAATTGTCTGCTATTACATACTGTTTGTTTATTTGATAGAAGTAGTTTAATCTTGACCTTCTATGTGCTGAAAAACATAACCAAAGGAAGTGAAAAAATTAGCTAAAGCAGCTGGAAGCTGTAATCAGATTTTTCAAAACATTTTCTCTTGCATGTCAGCTTTATTTGCTAATTTGGATGTATAGTGCCTCTCAGCTTTTTATCTTTCCACCTCCTACGTTTGAGCAAGAGGTCATCATGACTCATTGGGAGGTTAAGTATGAGGTTAGGACTTTGTTTTTCTTAATTTACATTTCTCTACTCAGTTGCCTCAGGTTAATAGCAGAAAATGTCTCTATGTAAGAAAGTAGAACAAAAAGAAAGAAAAAGAGAATTTTTTTATTTCTCAATATTTCTTCTGTCATATTTTGGGTGTGAAATTCAGTGGACCAATTTTTGTACCTTCTCTGTGATCCTATCCAAATCATTGAATTTTCATTGTTCATATTTTGCTTGAGTTTTCAAAAATGTGCTACTTGTTGGTAGAAAAACCTGTACCCTGCCACCTTGTTCAGTATATTAGTATTAGGCAAGGAGGGTATAAGCATCTCAACAAATCACATTAACATGAGAATCGTGTGCTTGATTGTTTATTTGTTCACTCTGTATGCATATCTTTGTGAGTGTGTATGTGAGTTCCTAAGTGTATGTATTGGAGGCATGATTATAAACAGTAAAGATATACAAGTACTTATTTCAGTATTTTATTTTAGTCCACTACAACCAGAAAAATAATACAGTTAGTGTCATAACTTAGAAACAATTTAATATTTTTTTATTCATGAACTAGGAAACTTTTTAAAATAGCAAAACATTATTTAGCAAAACATTAATTATTTCTGAAAGTGTAATCTATCTGTAGGCACAGGTTTGATCATATTATTACCTTTTATATTTTATTGATTCTACTTCCTCATACTAAAGACAGTCTATCACAGTCCCCTCCTTTAAAAATGTTTGATTTTTTGTATCTTTTACAAACAAGTTCTGATATATAAGTCTGAGCAGCTACCACAAAGCTTATCTCAGTCACTGCAACTATTATTATCTCATTCTTACAAGAAATACTGAGTTTTAAATTATTTTTCAGACTTTCTGCAGTTTTTCACCATTCTCCACTGGGGATGTTCTACTAATCTGAAAACTTCAAGCTGCCAACGTGTTCTGTGGTTCCCATACTTGTAAAACATAGCTAAAAAGGTTACTACACATTTACAATAGACTGACGGTTTGTGACTTCTAAAATTCATGTGCTGAAATCCAAACCCCTCAATGTGATGGTATGAGAAAGAGGGGACTTTGGTAAGTTGTTAGGTCAATTAGCAGAGCCCTCATGAATGTAATTAGTGTCCTTATTAAGGAGACACTGGAGAGCTTGCGTGTCCTTTGCACCATCTGAGATCTCAGGGAAAAGCCAGCCATAGATGAACCAGAGAGTGGACCTTCACCAGACACGGAATCCGCCACTTCCTTGACCATGTTTCCCAGGTTCCAGAGCTGTAAGAAACATATTTATTTAGTAGCTGGAGCAGTCTAAAACAACACTGTTGCTGTGTGTGTGTGTGTGCATGCGCGCTTGCCAATTTTTACTAAAATAACTTAAAAAATGTCATGTTGTATACTTTAAGTATATACATAAAAATATTTATTTATTTAAGATCCAAGCATAAGTCCATAGGCTAGACAGGTGATACATGTTGATGACAGATGCCATGATCTGGAAATGAGGATAATTCCCCTGAACAACAAGGTTTTGTTAATAAAAGTAACTCAATGAGCATGTGTGCAACTTCCTTTAAAATAAGATTTATCTCATATACTTATCAATTCTTCATGAAAGTAAAATCTATAACGGCTCAGTCTACCATTTCTCAGTTAGTCCTACCCATGTCTGAATCTGAATGGCTTCGATAATTTGACTTAAAGCAGGAAACCTCCTAGAATCCATTATGTATATAAAATATGTTTTGATTGCATTACTCCATGATTGCCTAGTAGGTAATTTTATGTTTAAAATATGAATATTTTGACTAACTAAATTGCTTTATTTAACTTACATTTTTCAGGTTATCATTAATAATATCCTTTATGAACTTGCTTGCATGAAGTATACTAATCTTTTAGATAATTTGATTAGTTTTATCTTTAGTCTTCAACCTTGGAAGTACTTTCTAAGCACTTTCTTGAACCTAGTTTTGAGGTTAAATCATTGTGTCATTAATATTTTAAAGAGACTAAATGGAAAGATATGCTCATAAAGTCCAGACGTCTTTGTCACTGATATAATAGGGCAATGAGACAATTTTCTTCCTAAGAACCGGAAGATCGTTCTGTCTGTTCTGTTTGGCTCATTTATCTCTGTTACATTGATGAATTCATTTTCATGACAATACTTGGTCTGAATAATGAAAAGCTGGAAGAATGTCTGATGGCCAAAATGGAATATTTAAAATTTTCTTTCCAATTATAGCTAAGCATCATTTTGAGATTCACCATTGAGATGATCAATCACTTTGGGTGAACAAGAAATGTTAGATGATATTTTTCAGCTAAATTACAAGTCATTTGAATAGTGTAATCTCTCTTAAAGCATTATTAAGCCAGTGTGAACTGTAAGTCATTATTATCTTCTTAAAAACAAATGTATAAAATACAACAATGTGTTTTCAACTTTTCATTTGCTATGAATTTGAATACACAGTATAAAAACCATTTATTGAAAGAAACATAATCTTTATAAAACAAATTAACTTTTTTGAATATTCATTAGTTAAATAAATTTATTGGTTCTGTTCTTAGTCAAAAGTGAAGTAGATGATTGTGTCTACAAGGTTATTGAAAGTACCTTTTCAAACTTTAGTGGACCTGTGAAGCTTCTGAAGATCTTAGTGAAGCTTTACATTTTTTAACAAGCCCTGCCATGTCCACATGGACTAGTCAAAATATGATACCAATTTTTCTCTGTAAGAAATTCATATAGTTGGTCTTGAGCTCGTTGTTTGGCAGTTAAGACGTATACAACTCTGAAAGAAATAATGCTTAAAATTTGTTGAAAATTTATTATTTTTTTTTATAATTACATGTGGGAAAATTTAGTTTCATTTCTGAGTGACTTTGAACCAAATTTTGGCTTACGAGTTTTAACAGTAAGACAATATTATCTTACCTCATAGTTATTATGAATTGAAAAAGAAATTGTTAATCAAAAAGCAAACAGAACTTGAATGTTTGGAAAATCCTCAGCCTACCATATTGCAAAAAAATGAACAGCTTGTTCTGAAAGGAACATTAAAGATATGGCCAACAAACCACTTGACAAAATGTAGGATTACACAACTAGAAAAGTTTCTAGTTTGAACCAAAGGGAACAGAGATGGACTCAATAAAGGAAGGCTGTTTGACTTTTGGGATTGGACAGGGCAGGATGGTAGAACTATCAGGCTATGAACATGCATTATTTTTCAAAGAGAGTAAAACATGACCCCAAAGGCAATTCAGACACCATCAGGGTCACCAGAAAGGTATCAACAGGTTAGAAGGCTTACATGATGCTTTGTGGGTGGGATTACTGCCTTGAGCTGTGGGGGTCTTGCTGCCATATTACTGGGCCTAGAAGTCCAGACATGGAACCAAAGAGGATTATTCTCAAGCCTTAAGGTCTAATGAATTTTGCCTCAGGATGAATTGTACCTTGATTATACCCATATCAAATTTAAATAATATTTAGATGAGACTTTGGATTTTAGAGTTGGTGCTGAAATAAATTAAGACTCTAGGGACTGTTGAGATGGAATGAATGCATTTTGCATATAAGAAAGACATGAACTTTGAGGGGCCAGAGAGGAAGATACTTTTGAGGAAACCTCTACATAATTGAAATAGTGATGTAAGTTTGATATGGATAAGATATGTCAAGAATGTATTGGGAGAAATGTGGTAACCCTGGAGACAGACAATGAATCAGATATGGTAGAAGGAGGCAAAACAAAAACAAAACACAAATAATACAAAGACAGGGAGTAAAAGAGAGATGGGGGTCTAGAGGGAGAGAGAGAGAAAGAGAGAACGTATATTCTAAAGTGTTATGGGCAGGTGTGAGCATATAGTTATATTAGTAATGAGAACAACTTGGATTTCTTTTCCTTTTAAAAATTTGTATACATAAAGTAATAAAGAGGTTTATTAATGCTTTAAATGCAGATTCATTGAGTGCTTACTCTGTGAAAAGCACCTTACTGATTAATAATATGAGAAATTAGAAAAGCTCTCTAAATCTTAATTGAGGATGCCTAACTGACTGATGGAATGCTAAGCAAGGGAAAACTGCTATTATTTGTGTGATATTACTTAAGATATCTTATTCAGGATTCACTGTTATTATCTGAGAGGAAAAAGAAATATGGCTAGGGAATTGAACAAGGCCTTTGTTTATCCTGTTTTGTATACAGATATTCCTGCCATTCAGTCTTGATTTTACCTGCAGGATGATTCCTGGACTTTTGAACTCATGATCCTACAGCATTAATAGTCTGTGATAGAAGAAATGCTCTTTTTGATCATTTCTCTCTATTTATATGTCCTCTTTCCTGACTAAGGGTCTCCTCATTTCACAGCATCAATCCCTCAGTATTTTTGTGATACCCACATATTTTTATTTCGTCTCAGTTTAGTTTAGTTTAGTTTAGTTTAGTCTAAGACAGAATCTTGCTCTTGCCCAGACTGGAGTACAGTGGCATGATCTTGCCTCACTGAGATATCTGCCTCCCAGGTTCAAGCGATTCTCCTCCCTCGGCCTCCTGAGTAGCTGGGACTACAGGCACGTACCACCATGCTCAGCTAATTTTTTTTTTTTTCTTTAATAGCAGAGATGGGATTTCCCCATGTTGGACAGACTGATATTGAACTCCTGACCTCAAGTGATCCACCTGCCTCGGCCTGCCAAAATGCTGGGATTGATTACAGCAGATACCCACAAATTTTTCTGTGCCTTTCCCTTGACCCACACCCTTCCTTCAGCATCACATTTGCATCTTTATTTAGCTCCCCTTATTTTTCATTTCCTTCATCCTCAGATTTCCCCCTGCCAGGTCCTTCTTCCTAAAACATAACTACACTTGATCTCTGTTATTTTTTATTATGATTTCAGTTCTTTCTTTAGGGCCTACTGGTCTGTTGGGAAGCAAATATTTTTTCTTTAGTACTACCAACATTTACATGAAGTGTCTTTCCTTAAATCTCTAACATCAAATTCAGATTTCCCATTTTAGGATTTATTTTCCTTTCACCTACTAGATTCAAATAACTCATGCTTTTTTGCTTCTTATATGTCATCAATGAGGTACTCTCAGGGTGAGCTTTCTGGATGTGTAACTAGTGCATTGTCACTGACTCCTGAGCTCAAAAGAGCCCACACTTAGGGTTTAATGCTTTGTGGTTGTCGTCTTGACACTCTCAGTAGCTTTATGTTTGAACTTAACGTTTTCTCAGTGGATTCTGAGACCATGGAGCATGTCCCTGTTCTTGGATTCTCAGAAGTGCCTCTTGACACTGCCATGGGACCTGTTCTTGGTTGCTCGCTCCCCTATACAATTGCATTCTGGGCTCCTCAAGGTCTCTGTCTCTCTGCCCTGACTCAGAGACCACTGCCACACTGCCCTTCCTGGATGTGTGTGTGGAGAGGATCAGGGTCAGATTGGCATGCGCCTTACAGTCTTGAGAAGAGATAATGGGGGAGGCTGACCCTTCGCCTGGTTGGCAGTTTCATAGTGTGTTGGGGGAGCAGCCAGACAGAGGTTACTTTCTTGTGGGATAAAAGCTCTCATTGGCCCCCAGTTCAGCTACTGAGTAAGTTCTTGTGCATGTATTTAAACATTCTTGACATCTTTGGGTATTGCCTTTCTGCAAGTGTCCCTGTCCCTGACTATACAAGTGCTCTCTAGACCAGCCTCATGCCTTGTTTGAACAGATTCTGTCTTCCACCAAAGGAGACAAGTTTCCATTCCTCTCTTTTCACTATTTAGAGGCAGCCTCCAGAAATAAGCAAAGGAATTATGCTAATGATTTAAAACCTTAATTTGTTTTTATTTACAATAACATTAAATAGAAAAATAAAGCCACCATGACAAATCAAAGGAGACAGCACAGGAAAAAAGAAAGAGCTTTATATGTACCATTGGCAGAACTTTTTACTTGACATTTTAACTAAAAGCCTGGCTTTTCATTTTACACTGGACCCCACAACTTATGTACCTGGTCCTGCTCGATGTCTACTATTTTCTGACACTCTGGGACACAGACCACCAGCCATACGCCCACTGTCCCTGGTCTTGCCCCAGCATTTCTTTTTCCTACCCCTATGTGGTGTGCCACTTCCTTTTAGGATCTTGTTACTGTAAGTCCATCCACTCATTCACTTTATTTATTTATTTTTTTAAGTAAAAGGGTCAGTTGATTTTTAAAATACATATAATAATAATTGATATACAGAAGTAAAAATATTAAGGTGGAACAGAAATTTTAGTAAATTAGTAACTGTGAGTAATGGGCTCCATTAAAGTCCTTTTTGCTTGAAACATATAGAATACTCCTGCTTCTCCTGAGTGGATATTGAATAATACAGCTTATGAATTAAGCAGTACCCAAAGAAATTCCTATTTCTCCTTTAATACTGTAAAACAAAAAAGTTACTGGAATGGGATTTCCAGTGACATTCTGAGAAGGTGATACAACTCTAAGGGAAGTATCCTTGGACAGTTAAGAGTGGGGGTTGGTAAGCAGAAGGGTTAAGTGGAAATCTAGGGCTCTGAGTTTACTTCTAGGAAGCTTTTGCCAAGTGTGATAACATCTCTAGCACTGAGTTCTCATCTACACAGTAGGGAGAACAGTAGTTTTTACACAGTTGAAAAATACCTTATGAATATTAATACTTTACAAGTAGTAGAAAATATACAAACATTTATTAATAGTAATTGTACCTCCCTAGTATCTGGAACTAAAAGTATGTGGTACCACATCCAGCTAATTTTTGTTTTTTTAGTAGAGACAGGGTTTCACCACGTTGACCAAGCTAGACTTGAACTCCTGACCTTAGGTAATCTAGCTGCCTTGGCCTCCCAAAGTGCTGGGATTATAGGTGTGAGCCATAGCTCCAGGTCTGCTTCAGAATTCTTTATAAGGGATTGGATACAAAGATTAGACTTATTTAATTTTTTTTTTTTTTCCTAATTTTAAGGCTTCCCACAGTGAAATTTAGTTTGGCACTATGAGGTAACAACTAAAGAAATTTAAATAACGGAATTTTTCTCTTTTAACAATGTAATATATGAAAGATCTATCTGACCATGCTCTTTTTCATTTACTATTGCATCCTTAACATTTTCCATGAAATTGAATATTCTTATCTGATGTTGTTATACATGAAACACAATGAGGTCAAAATTGACTTAATTGATTATTCAATTTAGATAATGTGATTGTTGTTAACTTCAAAGTTATAAGCAAATGAGCTTTCTTGGGACCAAATATTTTGAAATATGATTATTTATTTATATTTTATTATTAAATGAAGTAATTGCTAAGCTAAGGATAGCCAGATAAAAGTTTGAAAATTAATTGTTTTGTTTTTATTTTTTAGAGGCAGGAAGTTAACATAGACGACCTTAAAAATAACTTGCTTGTTTTCAAGCAAATTTAAGTAACACATGATTGTTATTAGTTATTTCATTGAATTCACCCGGCAGTTTTCAAATAATATTAAGGACAATTGGACTATTAAGTAACCAACTTCTTATTCTAAAGACAATAGCAGAATGAACCACTAGAGGAAGTGACCACAATCTTGGCAAATGTAAGAAAACTCAATTAATTAATTATAACATTTCCCTACTACACACAAAGTAGTGTATGGTATGAATAGAAAGTAACATGAAAAAAATTGTTACATAAGACTCAGAGAATTTGCAAATTTCTGGTAATATGTTCTGGTCACTTGTTTGCTTAAATTTAGGTAAGCTAAATAAGGATTATGATCAATAAAGAAAAGCTATTTGTGTTGACAATATGTGTATGATTGCCACGATTGTTGAAAGAAACAAACTATCTGTATCTTAGTGTCTTTTGTTCAGTAAGCAAAATATTTCAAAATCATTCCATGATATGCCTCATCAAGCCACTGCTTCATTTCTTCCTGCATAATTTTGACAGAACTGTTTGGAAAATCAATGCCTCAGAGCTGTTTTGGATTTACTGCTGAATCCAATTATAGTGTATTATCATAAAAACCATCAAAGTAAAAATTATTGATGGAGCTTGTTTTGTGAGCATGCAACTGTTAACTCTTTTAAATATAAATATTTTAATGGCACAATTTCTCACTATTATGGAAAAGAAAAAAGAAATAAAATTTCTAATATGGAACAATAAACCATTTAAATTTAAACAAAGTTTTTACTTAAAAAATATGCAATGTTATTTTGTACACAATTCACAGATAAGCACTTTAAGCAGCTGTGATTAACAATACTTGGCTAAAATTCTATGAGAATATTATTATGCAAAGCAATAGTTTTTTTTTTACATTTTGGTTTAAAAGTTTGTATGTCCCAAATATACTTACAATTTCAAGCAGAGGTGGACATACAGCAACCATTGGGGCAACACTGGCCCCTCCCCCTCATTTACTTACAGTCTATTTGTGTTGCACTCTACGACAGCAGAATGAATAGCTGTGACAGGTATCATATGGCAAGCAAAGTTTAAAATATATGCTACTGGTCCTATGCAGCAAAACAAACAAAACAAAACATGAAAAAAAAAAAAAAACCTACTAGCCCTCATCAAATGTAGATTTTTAAAAAACAGTTTTAAAATTTCAAAGAGGGTTGGAATCTTTAAAATGATGTTAAATTAGAGGTACATAATTGAGACTTCAGTGGATATTTTAGTAATTCTACTAAAGTTAAAATAAAAACCATAAAATGTATTCATTGTAAGTATACAATTTGATAATTGTTAGTAAATTGATACATTTACACAACTATTATCCCCCAAATTATCTTCATACCCATTTGTAATCAATTCCTGTTCCCAGAATAGTTTTTCATTCCCTAAAGGAATTTATACAAATAGAGTCATACAATATGTAATCCTTTGTTCTTGATTATGTGTCAGATATCAGTTCTACTATTTTCAAGAAGCATATCTAGTGTTTAATATGTGTTCTCACAGGCAGTATGAACCAGCTTTAAATTCATTAATTTTCATTTCTTTCTTGTATTTTTCTTGTCTTTATTTTGCTGTTGCATTCCTAATTTATTGAGGTGAGCTAGAAATTTATTTCCTATATTCTCTTTATTATAAGTGTAATTATATTTAGAGAGATGTGATAAAAGTGAAAATAAATGAAGATAATTAATGTCTATTATCCCAACAGTAGGGGTTAACATTTCCTTTTCCTTTCATTTGTAATTGACATTTAATAATTGTACATATTTGTGGGATGTAGAGTAATATTTAGATACGCATATGCAACATGAAATGACTAAATTGTGGTAATTAGTATGTTCACTTTATCAATTCTTTGCTTTGTGATTATTCCACGTCTTCTCTTAGAGCTTTTCAGAACTGTATAGTAAGTTTATAGTTAACAATATTCACCAGCCAGTGTTGCAGACACCAGAAATCATTCCTGCTATCTAGCTGTAATTTTGTATCCTTTAACCAATCTTCCCTCACAACTCTCCCACTTCCCCTTGCCAGCCAATAATACCCACAGTTCTACTCTCTACATCACCGAGCTCACAAAATATTTTACTTCCCACATATGAGTGAGAATATGTGGTATTCATCTTTCTGTGCCTGACTTATGTTCACATAATGTCCTCCTGTTCCTATGTGGCCATAAATGACAGAATTTTAATTTTTTATGTCTGAACAGCATAAATTTGTGCATATATATGACATTTTCTTTCTTCATCTTTTAATAAACATTTAGGTTTATTTCATATATTAATTTTGTAAATAGAGCTGCAATAAACACGGTGGTACAGGAATCTCTTTGATAAACATGTTTCCTTTCCTTTGAATAAATACCCAGTGACAATATTTCTGGATCTTATGGTACCTCTATTTTCACTTTTTTGAAATCTCCCATACTGTTTTCCATAATGGCTCTACTAATTTACGTTCCCGTTAACAATATGAGTTCCTTATTCTCTGCATCCTTAAGAGCATTTATTTTTCTGTCTTTTTTATAACAAATAATCGATCTTGGATAAGATGACATCATAGTGTGGTTTTGACTTGCAATTCCCTAATGATTAATGAGGAGCATTTTTTTTGTATACTTGCTGGCCTAATGGCCATATTAATATGTGTCTTCTCTTGAGAAATATCTATTAAGATAATTTGTCTACTTTCAATTTTTTTCTTCCCTGACAAGTTGTTTGAGTTCCTTGTATATCCTGGATACTAGTCTCTTGTAGGATGAAGAGTTTATAAATACTTTCTCTTCGCCTTGTTCATAGTTTCCTTTGCTGTGTAGAATCAAAATAGTTTAGTATAGTCAATCTTGTCTATTTTTGTTTTTGTTCCCTGTGTTTTTGAAGTCTTAGTCATAAAATCTTTGTCTAAAACGATGTCCTGGAGTGTTTCCACTATGTATTCTTCTAGAAGTTTTACGGTTTCAGGACATATGCTTAAATATGTAATTTATTTTTAGTTTGTTTTTTATATATCGGAAATAGGAGTCCAGTTTCACTCTTTTCCATATGGATATCCAGGTTTCCCAGCATCATTTATTGAACAAATGTCCTTTCTCAATATATGTTCTTGACACTTTTGTCAAAAATCTGTTGTCTGTAAAAATGTGGATTTATTTCTGGGCTCTCTCTTCTGTTCCTTTGGTCTATTTATCTGTTTTTATGCAAGTACCATGCTGTTTTGGTTGCTATAGCTTTATAGTATATTTTGAAGTCAGATAAGTGTGACATCTCCAGCTTTGTTCTTTTCGCTTTTGTTTTGGCTATTTGGGGTATTTTATGATTCTATGTAAGTTGTATAATTGTTTTTTTTTTTAATTTCTGTGAAAAACGTCATTGATATTTTGATAGGGGTAAGGTTGAATCTGTAGTTTGCACCGTGTGGTTTGGTCATTTTAACAATATTAATTCTTTAATTCAAGAGCATGAGGTATCTTTCTAATTGTTTATGTCCTCTTCACTTTCTTTCATCAGTGTTTTATAGTTTGTTATAATGGTCTTTGGCCTAGTTAGTTAAATTCATTACCAGTTATTTTTAAGCTACTGTACATGGATTGATTGCTTTTTTAATTTATCTTTTCAGCTAATTTGTTGTTAATGTAGAGAAATGCTACTGATTTTGTGTACTGCACCTTTACTGAATACATTGGTTAGTTCTAACAGCTTTTGATAGAATATTTCAGTTTTTCTGTATGTAAGATTATATTTCATGCAAAGAAGGATGGTTTTACTTCCTTTTTCCAACTTGGATCTCCTTCCTTTATTTCTTTCTTTTGCTTATTTTTGTGGCTAAGACTTCCAGTCCTATGTTGAATAAAAGTATTAAGAGTAGACATTCTTAGTCGAATTTGTATAGGGAAGTCTTTCAGCTTTTCTCCAGTTGTCATGATGTTAGCAGTGGGTTTGTCATAAATGGTCTTTATTACATTGAGGCATGTTTTTCTATGCCTAATTTGTTGAGAGGTTTTATCATGAAGCAATACTGAATTTTTGAAAGATTTTCTGCATCTATTGAGGTGATCATATGGATTTTGTTCTTCATTCTGTTGATGTGATATGCCTCATTTATTGATTTGAGTATAATGAGATCAAGGGATAGACTGCTTGATCATAGTGCATTATTTTTATAACGTGTTGCTGGATTTGATTTGCTAGTATTTTGCTGATATTTTTTGCATTTATGCTCATTGGGGATATTGACCTGTATTTTGTTGTTGTTGTTGTGTCCTTATCTGGTTTTGGTGTCAAGGTAGTGCTGGCCTCCTGAAACAAACTGGGAAGAATGTTCTCTTTTTCAAGTTTTTGGTATAGTTTGAGAAGAATTTATGTTGGTTCTCTTTACAGGTTTGACAGAAATCAGGAGTGAAGCCATCTGGTCCTGGCATTTCCTATTTCCTTTTTTTGAGAGATTAATCATTACTGATTCAATCTCATTACTGCTTTTTTATCAATTCAAGGTTTCTATTTCTTCCAAGTTCAATCTTGTTGGTTTAATGTGTTAAGGAATTTATTAATTTCCTCTAAGTTTTCAAAATTATGAGTGTATAGCTCTAGTGCATTGTTAAGTTTATTTTTTATTTGAAATCTTTGTACTTTTTTTGATTTGGTACTTTTTTGCTATAAACTTCTGTCTTAGCACTGTTTTTGCTATATCCCACGGGTTTTAGTGTTTTGTGTTTCCATTTTAATTTATTTCATTACTTCTTCTAAATTTCCTTCTTAATTTTTTCATTGGCCCAATGGTGGTGCAAGCGGTGGGCTGGATGAACTGGTGTAATTGGGAGGGCACTGGACAGTGGTACATTTGGGTGGGTACTGGTGGCAATGACAGCAGGCTACATAGACCTCCCTGAAATGTACATGGTTTGCAGTGGCAGCAGCAACTAGAGGAGCAGGTCCTGACAGCAGACATGGATGTTAGCTGTAGCAGCAGTGAGTCAGGGTAGCCCTCTTCTCGGGGCTTTGAATAGCTCATGCATGTACCAGTGACAAGTGGTGCTAATACTCAGGCATCTGAACAGTGTCCATGGTGGGTCAGTCCTCAAACCCCATGAAGTCTGCAGAGGTGTGCAGCAGACCTTCCACTGGAGGGAGTGAGGTTGCTGTCAGTGACAGTAGCCCTGGGCAGTTGTATCCTAGGCTCTGAAGATTATGCACATTGTCTCCTTTTGTCCTGGTGGGAGCTGCAATGTACACTGGACTGACCATTCTCTAGGTTGTAGGACACATCATGGACTGATATGCTGGTGCCAAGAACGCAGCTGCACCATTAGGTGCAGCTGGCTTTGTGACACTGCAGTTCTGTGAGTGGACATAGGGATTTCAGCAGACTCCAGTGATGTGGAGAGGCAGACGCTATTGGGTTCCAGGGCAGGATGTAGTCTTGTGATGGCTGGGCTGTCAAAATGGTGCCATGCTGCAGAAGCTTGGGTCTCAGGGTTTAAGTGGGACCTAGCATGAATTCTCTCTCAAGAATGAGGAAGTCACATGGGCTCCAGGTGTCTCCCTATATTAGGCTCAGGGTCTGTGAGGTCTGAGGGACTCTACTGTGGCTATGATTGCAAGCATCCATGGTAGGAATGTGGGCCCCGTGATCTTTTGTTTACTCTTTCCCTGTACTGGAAAGTTTCTCCTAAATCCAAGTCAACCCCAGCCAGTCTTGCTGCTTTGCTTTCACTCCATACCTCAGAGGATCCCTTCACTTCCCTGCTGACATTCAGTGTTCTTTCTTAGGTTTATCCACACAGAGAGTATTAGTTATATTTGGTTGGATTTTGTCTGATTCTTTGAGTTTTAGTGTAAAGTACTTTAAAATACTTTCACTGTGAGATGCAATGGCATTTATTAGTGAAAAAAATTACTGAATTGCATTTTTAGTCTTATCCCTTGGTGTTAGTTGAAATTCATTTCCTTTGACTTTTTTTGTCTTTATAATTAATCACTTTTCTGGAATTGTGAACACTAACTTAATGGAAAACATAAAGCTAACAGCCTTTTCTAAAAGTGAGATTTAAATTTTCTTTGCTAGTGACACAATAATCTTTTTTTCTCTCCGAAAAAGAAGAGATTAAAGATAAAGATTTGTAAATGTAGCTCTTGCAGTCTTTTAAGTTGATTGTATGACTGTAGGAATTGTATGCATGAGCAAAGTCAATGGGGTTTTTAAACTTCCTTTGATATGTTTATGCTACACATCAAGTATTAGTATGTTACTAGATTGTCACATAAAAAATTAAAGCCATCATATAATTCATGAGATTACATCTTCAGAATTTTTATATTTGGAGTTATATTTAATTAAAACACAAATTTACTTTTTCTGTGTTACAATAACTTTATAAAGACTGTATAAAAATCAGTTACTGATAAACATATAGCAATGTCATTGATATTAATTTTCTATCTAACATTTAAGATCCCTTTGTATTCTCATCATTGTTTTGAGATATCCTTTTGTATGATGAATCCTTCAGGTTATGAAACAGTTTCACAGTAGGATATATGGACCCTGGACCCCCAAGATCCATTTGTTATTAAGTTATTGAAAAATGCTGGCAAGACTTGCAGTCTCCTGAGGTTTCTACATTTGCAAAAAATATAATAAAATCTACTTTGTAAATTTATCTAAAGGACTGAAGAAAGTAAACATATGGAAACATTTTGTGAATTTTAAACATTTTTCAAGCAGATATTATTATCATTGTAAAATTTGTATCATGATAATGAATGGACATATTAAGCCTGTTCTTGATACATTGCTATTGAGCACATATTCCGAAGAGAGTATTCATTAAATTTTTCATATAGTGATCATGTTCAAAGGCCATTTAATTCAATTAACAATGTAGGTCTAGTTTGCTTTAATTCACAACAAAACGTTATTTGTTGAAGTTAGAAAATCAATTAATCAATTAATTCCCTTAACCACACTAGTCTTTACATTGAGCAAATCCAGTAAGAAAGCATGAAACTTATTTGACAATAACAATGGGGACAGTTACAAAATATTAATCCAGCAAACACAAACCATGCAAGAAAAGTAAATCCGGATCTCTACATCCCCATCCAGAACAACAACAACAAAAATGTTAAGGCTGTTTTGTTGTTGTTATTTTGTGTTTGTATTTTGTTTTGGAGCGATGTCTGTAAAACACCTTAGTGTACATATTCTACTTCATTATTTCTTGATTTCTAGAAGGAATCTCTCATAAGTAATGGATATCCATAATATTTTTAGGAAAATTTGCCATGATCATTCCTTTCCATTTTTAATAATAATAATGACAATAATAATACAATCATATAAATTATAATATTTATAACTTAAATGTTAGCATTTCATAATTTATGCAATGATACTAATAATTACTGAGTAATTAATACAGTCCAGACACACATTAATTAAGCTGAACCCCTGAAAAATATAATTATGAAAGTAAAAACAATTTAGAATTTGTTTTCTTAAGTGTTGTCATGTGTATATTCAGCATTCTCCAAAACAAGAGTCAGAAGAGATTGAACTTTTAAATGGAAGATGAAGGATTTATCTTCAGTGGTTTTTGACATGTTAATTGGGCTGCTGGACTCATTATATATTCACAAGAAACTCATGAGATCTGAGAGTGGGTAAGCTAATTCATGTTTCTATTCACAGGGAAGCACTAATGTTAGAATAAGTCAGAAAGTTATGATTTAAAAAAATTAATAAATGAACAGATGTTATAATAAGTTGTCAAAGTCTTTGACCTAAAATACACTGTTTAAATATTGACTTTGTGACATATGTATAAAGTATAAGCATGGCAGTGAAGAATCAATCCCTACATAATTTAGCCTTTTCGGAATCAACCCCCTTAAAAGGAAGAAAGGAAAACACAGAAAAAAAAAAAAAAAAAAAGAAAGAAGAAAAAAGAGAAGCAGAGAGAGAAAGAAAGAGGGAGGAAGAGAGGGAAAAAGAGAGGAAAGTAAGGAGGAAGACAGGCAGGAAGGGAGGAAGGAAGGGAGAAAGGAAAGGAAAGAGTAAAAGAAAAAATAGCATATGGTGGCAGGAAAAATAGAGTCAGAATAGGTAATATTAATATATAAATATAATACCACACTTTTCTTATGAAAATGCAACTTCATTATAAAAAAGTCAAGGAATACAGAAATCTTCCAAATGAGACTTACAATAAGCAACATTTTAAATTATTTTAATTATCCAGGTATAAGGAACCAAGTAGATTTACATTAATTTTCAATGATCATTGCCTTTGCCAGGGCTGCTATAACAAATTACTATACAATGGGTGGCTTCCAAAGCAGACATTTATTTCTCACAGTTCTGGAGGCTGGGACATCCACGATCAAATAGATGGGCTAAGCATGGTGGCTCACGCCTGTAATCTTTGCACTTTGGGAGGCCTGGGTGAGTGAATCACATGAGGCCAGGAGCACAAGACCAGTTTAGGCAGCCTGATGAAACTGCAACTCTACTAAAAATACAAAAATTAGCTGGTCATGGTGGTTCATGGCTGTAAAATCATAGCTACTCAAGAGCCTGAGGCATGAGAATTGCTTTAACTCGGAAGAAGGTGGCAGTGAGCTGAGATCGCACCACTGCACTCCAGCCTGGATGACAGAGCGAGACTGTGTCTTAAAAAACAAACAGACAAACAAATAAAAGTGCAAGATGATTCAATTTCTGACAAGGGCCATCGTTCTGCCTTGCAGATAGTTGTTTCCTTGCTGTGTCTTTACATGTCAGAAGGAAGGGAAAGAGAGAGAGAATGAGGAAGGAGGGACCAAACCCTCTGGTCTCTTCGGATAAGGGATCTAATCCCAGAATGAGAGTCTCACCCTCACGACTTCATGTAAACCTAATCACCTCCCAAAGACCACATTTCCAAATACTACTGATTGGTAATCAGGGCATATGAATTTTGGAGGAGCACAACATTCAGTCCGTAACAATCACGTATGATTATTTTTTACATCATGTGTATTACACTGGTGTTTCTCTCAATTGCAGAAGGGAAATACATTTGAGTGAATTAATCAGTGTAATTCATTTGTGTGGCACATTGACTAAGTACTAAGGCTGTTCTACAGGTTTTTTTAAAACCCTTCCTTGTTTTATTTATTTTTCTGCCTATCTGAATATCAAATTTCTCTTAAAATTTAGTACATTACAACTAGTAACTTTGAAGGTATAGATGTATAATATTTCAGCTGAGATACATATCAGGCCTTTTTAGGAATTTCAGTTAAGATGCACAGCACCTTTTAAAAGATATAACTAATAAATAGCAATTCAGACTGTCCTTGAAATGTTTGAAGGCTCACAGAGAATTTTGAGAAACTGCTATATCTGATTACTTCTGAATAAAGAATATGATTGACCTATTCAGATTGTAAATAGTTGCCAATCTGAATTTAATAATCTATTAATCTAAATGCTTTTAACAGCTACATGTCATCAATGTCAAAGAAGTGGCTTTTCTTTCCATATTCATTGTATTACCCAAGTTAGAAATTGTATTTCCCAAGTTAGAAATTGTATTTATATTAGGAGCAGTCCTCACAAATAAACACAAAGTTATTACATGAACTATGATGTTGCCAAACAAGTGGCAAACAGCCAACTGATATGACATGAGGATTCCGGTGACTGCCTAGGTTCAGGATAGCTTATTGAAAGACAAATTCATCCAAAATAAACATCTTGAAATATCTTGTGAAATCCATAACTGTTCTCTTTAGAAAAGAAGAATCTTAGACTTGACAGTGACCTCAGATGCCCTCTAACACATTGCATTATCTGAGAACTATTTTCCCCATTGTAACATTCTCAGCATATGACTTTTGACTTCTGCTACAAAGCATGCAGAAGCCAGTATGGTGTTCTGTTATATTTTCGTGTTGCTTTCCTTGAACTGAAGTTACTGCAAACCTATTATTTACGTAAGTATTTCTTATAAAACACTGCTAATGTGATTTCATTTTATTTACGTCACCACCTGTAAAATAGACAAGGTAGATGTTATTATCCCAAGTTAATAGATAAAATCGTGGTTGATAGAAAGTGTGGCTTTTTCAAGATGTTACATCCAATAAATGAGAGCTGAGGCATAACTCCAGGCTTTCTGATTTCCAATCAGAATTCATTTTTTTCCATCCACCATTGACAAAATTCTCTAATAAGCTTTTCTACCTTTTCTTTTCTTTTTTTTTTAATAAAAGAAGATTGCATTACAACTCCTTTGCAAATAAATCGTCTTTGTTGTTTGACAATACCCCTCGCATTAGCTCTACAATTCTTGCGTCCAAGGCTAACTCGGCATTAATTCTTTAATTATATAAATATCCTGAAGTTACCTGATTTCTTATCATTCTTGATATTTCCATCAGAAAGTTAACCAACATGTCAGAGCTTCTCTAATGGTGTGGTCAAAAAATGCACACTGTCTGTCATGGTATGTGGCATGGTTTTAAGTGGTTGCTTTCTGATGTTAAATACTATTTCAATGAATACATTCATTATTTAAAAGTCAGATAATTTTACTGGTTTCTATTAAGCAAAGATTGAAAAAATCTCTTGACAAGCACTACAGTGAAGCTGGTTCTTACCAACTCTTGAAATTTTTCTTGTAACCGAAATGCATTCATTTACATTTATCCTTGTTAAACATGATCCTCCTGAATGCTATACATCAGTCTATTCTGTCAAGAACTTTCCTAATCTTAATATTCTCATCCATCATATTATGTATTTCTCTGTTTTCTGTCATCTATAAAATTAATAAATATAGCTTCTTTATCTTGATCTAAATTGTTTGAAAGATAATTCCACAGGACAAATCTGTAAATTTTAGACAAGCGTCTTTATGCTTTAGCTTTCTCATTTCTAAAATAACAGAGTTGAGCTAGATGATCTCAGTAGTCTTTTCTAGGTCTAAAATTCTATGACCAGGCATGTTTTGCTAAATAAATATTCTTTAGACTACATACATACAAACATACATACATGCAATATACACACAAACACACACACACAATGCTTAAAACACTCAGTCTTTAGTCCTTTAATCCTTTACTATTTATATATATTTTTAAATTTAATGTGTATACTAGACATTTGGTTTTCTTACTTCATTCAAATGTCCTTTTCGAGTGGGAAAGGAAGGGGCAAAGTTACATCTAGTGAAAATTTGTGCCAAGGCTGCAAAACTTGTAGATACAAACTCCAGTCTACTTAAATAAAATGTGGTAGGAAAATATGGGATAGCTTCATTTAACTGTAAGCTCTTTGACTAAGGTAAAGACATACAGTTGATTGGCATGACTATTTTCTGTAGTATCCCTGAAGTATGTAATGATTAATGATGCTTCTGTTTTATTTTCTGTTTGATAACAAATAAATGAACACGTAGATTAACTGAAGAGATATTCTTTAATTTCTGAAGTAGCTCAGTTACATACAACAAAAACTGTCATTTTTAGGTGTACTATAATCGAGCATCGCACATAGTTTTGTTTGGTAATAACTGCTTCATGAAATACAATAATACCATCTTATCTGTGAGGGCTGGATTCAAAACTCCCCTCCAGTGGATAGTTGCAACCACAGAGATTACCAAACCCTATCTATACTATTCTTTTTCTTATACATACATAGTTATGATAAAGTTTAATTTACAAATGAGTCACAGTTCACTTGCAATTCTGAGTCATCGTTAGTAAAACAAAGATTACTTTAACACAATTCATACAGTACTGTGACAGTCAATCTGATAATCAAGATGGCTACTAAATGACTAATGGATGGGTAGAATACAGAGCATGGATAGATTGAATGAAGAGATGGTTCATATCATCGGTGAGATAAAGCAGAGTGTTGCAAGATTTCCTCTTGCTACTAAAAGGGTGAACAGTTTAAAACTTATGAATTGTTTATTTCTAAAATTTTTAATTTAATATTTTCAGGCATGACTGACCTTGGGTAACTGAAACCACAGAAAGCAGAACTGAGAATAAGGAGGACTTATCAAAATACATGTATTTGTTAATATGTATTCCTGTGTTTAAGTTATATAGCTATATAATTTTTTACTTAAATTTTGTAATTATAAGGCCAAAATAAGCTTCAATCTCCAAATTTCATTAATCTGAAAATTTGGTTGTAAATGTAATATGTGTTTGTTGAATAAATTAAAGATCCTACAATACTGCCTCACTACTAACATAATATATTATCCTGAAGAATAAATTATTTTTCTTATTTCCATGAGAAAAGTAAATGTTACTGGTGAATATCTTCTACTTCCTCCAAATTCTGGACCAGATACACTACAATGTTATCTCACTGAAAATGGATACATTGCATCCAGTGTAATTTTAAATGCATTGCTGAGCTCCCGTAAAGGGATGAAAAATCTCCCTAGGTGGAGCAAGCTAATATTAGAGTAATAAGAAAATATTAAGTCCTAATATCCTCATAACAAAGTCCCATAATAGGATCTTAGATATTTGAAAATTAGCAGCTTATTGCAGGGGACTGAAAGACTATAGCTGGGCCATTGTAAATTTTGAGGTTTCATTCTCAGACTCCTGTCTAAAACCTGCATCCTGAAAATGGTGATGTGAAATAATGGTTGTTCATGTCAACTGACAAAAGACACCAATAACATATGTCTGATGCTGGTTGGCTCTAGAGGAAAATATTAACTATAACAATAGTTCTAATAATTTTATTATTATATTTATATAATATGGAAGAAAGACTATTAAACTTTAACACATGTCTAGTAAAGTACCAGATAAAAGAGGGAATATAAAGAGTCTACCTTAAAAGCCACTATTAAAGTGGCAAATGGAAGACAATATTCTAGAATTGATGAAAACTATGAATAATAAACACAATAAAAATGTCCTGTGTCCACATTGAAAAATATTTTTTAGAAAAATCTCCACAACATTAAGTTTTAAAAAGTCAAGGCAGAAGACACTCATAAAACTAAATGTGTGGATGAATAGTAAACCAGAAATTGAATTTATATTGTTTTGAGAACAAAGGAGTAAGCAATTTGATTTTCCTAACAAATACAGAAAAAAAAAAAAAGGCCTTAGATAAAATGCAACTATGATTCATTTTAAAAGCTGGGTATTGATTGCAACTTTCTGTAGCTAATTAAATGTATCTACAAAAGGAATCCATAGTTTTCTTAATAATTAAGGTAAATGTTAGAATTTTTTAAAATCAGGAATTAGACAAGGTGAATGTCACAGTGTCATTATAAAATATGTCAACACAGTAAGAAAAAAAAAGAAAAGGTGTAAAGATTGGGGCATCTAATTTTTTAAAATACAGGAAAAGAAAGAAACTCATCATTCAGAAATAATATATTTGTCTCCATGGAAATTTCAAAAAGATCTATGGTAAAAATATTACCTAAAGGAGGAGAGTTTAACAAAGTTATAAGACCCACATCAAAAAATCATTTCCGGTGCTAAACATCAGCAACAAACACAAAAGCATACTTTTGTGAAATAATAAAATTTTAAATTAAAAGAAAATATTTACATTATCTTTGCTTAAGTCTGCCAATAGAGTAAAAGACATATAAGTAGAGAAGGTTATTGAGGATGTATTTTCAAAGACGAAGATAAAGAGTTAAACCATGATTATTAACTAAAAGGCTAAATATAAAGCTACAAGATTTTCCCAAGAAACTATAAATGTAAAGTCATGACAATCAACTGGATGTCTTGGACTTTACAAGTAGAAAATTAAATTAACACACAAATGAAAAGAATCACAGATAGATAAGACACTATTGAAAAATAATGACACAGAGAGAGGTTTGCCTTGTGAATGATATAGGCCTATGTCAAAGCAATAATAACTAAATCAAGTATAAAATTGGTATAGGAAAAGGAAAATAGACTAAGATATCATAGTAGAGAGGACAGAGAAGAATAAACATACAGTTCATCTACGTAATTCACAGTAGTTATGTTCTATAAAGTCTCATTAAACAGAATTTGAAAATGTTAAACCATTACTTCTAGGGGAAACAGAGGGACAGGCTCCTGAAAGTCTCTGGTCACAACATTTTTCTCATCTGATCACCACATAACCTTATTTTATGTGTATCTCTGTATGTGTCTGTCTAAAAAAGTATGTATATATTTATATATAATTGATTAATTAACATTAAACTTACAGCCAGCACCACCATAAGGTATTCCTGAAACAAAGTTTCTTTAACAAGGAACATAACACACTTCTTGAGTTTAAGAACATTAAATAGCTCTTCAGCACTATGTTTGGAGTCCATGTTACACAACAACAACAAAAATCACCATAAAATAATCGCAAAAACGTGCAAAGCATGATACTCAAAAAAAAAAAAAAAAAAAAAAAAAAGGAAAACTAATTTACAGTGTATGAGCTGAAATAAGAAGGCCTGGATAGAATAATACACATTCAGGACAAATTTTTGTTGCTGTGCATATGTCAACAAATGATGATAAAAGCACTAAGGGGTATTGATCTGGGGGTTACAAATAAATTTTAGTGGGTAGACAAATTTACAAATACAGAATATACAAATAATGAGGATATTTGGAAACTTCATATATGACTGAATTGTCCCTGAAATCTGTGAGAAAAACACTACACTAAAAAAACTTATTTGCAATGCAAAAAAAAAAAAAAGAAAATATTAAGTTCTAAATTATATTAAAAAATAAAATCCCACAATTTAATTCCTGGACAAATGCCCTAGATAGTTTTTTCCAAGTATATTCAGATGTACTGGAGTTGCATATGAGAATGGTCATAGCAACATATTTTCTACTAAAAATATAAAATACATAGTTATTGCATGCCTCAATATAAAATGTTTGCAAAACTGTATTATATTTATGAAGGAAGACTTGTCAAAGATGGAAATGAATGAAAAATAGTTCCATATGTCAATATAATAAAATTAACAAACATGAACCCAAGAAAAATGTTGCAGAAGAATATATGCATTGGGATACCATGTATGCACTTTGAATATACTGAAAAATTTATAATACATTGCTCATACAAACATATATACGTAATATATAAAACTGAATTGGAAAGAAAGCAAAAATGAGTACAAAACAAAAACTACTTAATATCCTTGGCATATGGAAAGAGAATCATTTGATCAGGGTGGTAGACCCAGTGGTTTCATTAGTATTACTTTTTTATTTCAAATATTGAAGTGTATAAACATATAAATTATGTTTCCTGATACTTTAGCAATTGATTATATTTTTGTGCATAAAAGGTATTACAGCAAAATAAGAATTCAATAAAAAGAGATAAACTGGTATCTAATAATCACATTTCTGAAAGTAATGATATATGACATGAATATTTAGGAAGAAAAAAATTGAAGACTAATAAAGAGCCAAAAAATTAATATTATTGAAGGCAATTTTTGAAACCAAGAGACAGAAAGAAGTAGCATTTCAATAACAGCATTTCATCCAGGCGCAGTGGCTCCTGCCTATAATTCCAGCTACTTGAGAGACTGAGGTAGGAGGATCACTTGAGCCCAGGAGATGGAGGCTGCAGTGAGCTTTGATTGCACCACTGTACTCTAGCCTGAGCAACAGAATGAGAATCCAAATATTTCTTAAAAAAAAAAAAATAGTAAAAAAGCATCTTAGTCCAGAAGTTTATCACCTGCTTTCAAATATCTAAGATCTATTGTTTAATTTAATTTTACTTTATCATAATATTTCTGAACTATTTAGATTTTTTTAAAATAACTTTTTAAAGGGACGACAAAATTTTTTTCAAGCAACCGAAACATTAAAATTTATTTAGCAAATTTACCTTCAGAAATCTCTTCTGGGTTTTGTAACAAGATATGTTAGCAAATAAAAATGAAATAAATGAGTCAACTTAGCAGGGCTTTCCCTGCAATGAAGCCTCTCTAGCATTTGAACCTTTTAATTTCACCCACGGCCTGTAAGAGAACTTTTTAGTCACCCACTGCCTGTAAGAGAACTTTATTCTCTCTGTGTCTCTCTCTTTCTCTGTGCTGTTGTGTCTGTTGTGTCTGTCTTTCTCTCTTTCATTCTCTCTTACTCTTTCTCAATGGATCCTTTTCAAACACCACTTCATTAAAAAAAAAATATTTTCAAATGGCCGCCAGTTTAATAGAATTTCAGTGTGAATTTCGGCTTTAGCTGAAATTCCGTTTTGGCTAACGTTTAATTGTAATCATTTGTGAACTTTGTCGATTTATCTTACTATATATCACAGATCTTGAAACTAGGAACTACCTATTTCTCATTTTTTCTATTTTCTGTAATTCAGAGATTACACAAACGGGTTAACAAAAATTCATTATTGAGCTGAACCCTAGTCTAGATTCCTGAATTCCCAGTTTTAATAAAGATAGTATGCTTAATTTTAAAAATGTTCTTCCAGTTGAGTCGTACATAAACTCCAAATTCTGATAATTTTTTCCCCAATGACTATATCTTCTAATATTTTTCAATATAAATATAGTTTTTTTTGCTGTTATAAATATTTTTGTGATTATTTTTGCTTATTTGTGAATATATACACTGATATATATATATCAAAGAAATAAAATGTTTGCATATGATCTGAGTCATACCTAGGAGCAAACTTTAGTGAACAGAGATTTCACCCAAATTGAGTAGGCTTATTGAACTATCCTGCCAGTGAGAAAGCACACAGTTAGCCTGCTCCTGGGCATAACCTGATCTGAGAGTGTAAGCATGAGTTTTGTGATCTTAAAATGGTTTTCTCTAATATGAAGATCACAACAATTCATAAGGAATAAGCTCCAAAACACAAGTTATATTATGGTAGTGTTACTCTAGGATCAAAGAATGATGAGACACTCTCTTAAGGTATGTTATTTGTTGATTAAGATGTGTGTATTTTAACATTTATATGTAATTCAACCAAAATGGGCTTCCTCAATAAACAGGGGGAACTAAAATTTTTTAAAAGGCTTCCTGTAAGTAGGACATTAGAAAAAACATGTTAAGTTCACTCTGACACCCCCAGAGATCACGATATTCCCAGAAGCAGTATAGCTGTGTGACTTCCAAAAGAACTCTCATAGTCATTAATTTAATTTAAGTTTACTATGGTTGATATGGTTAGGCTTAGTGTCCCCACCCAAATCTCATCTTGCATTATAATTTCATCTTAAATTTAAGGAGAGAACTGGTAGGAAGTGATTGGATCATGGGGTCATTATCCCCCATGCTGTTCTTGTAATATTGAGTGAGTTCTCATGAGATCTGACACTTTTATAAGGTAGTTTTCCTTACTCTTTCTCTCTTTCTCTCTGTTTCTCTCTCTCTCTCTCACTTGTCTGTTGCCATGTAAGACATGCCTCTTTCTCTTCCTCCATCATTGTAAGTTTCCTGAGGCCTCCCCAGCCATGTGGAAGTGTGAGTCAATTAAACCTCTTTATAAATTATCCAGTCCCAGGTATGTTTTTATAGCAGTGTGAAAACAGACAAATACAATGTTTTTGAGTTACAGCTTCAGTTCATTAATTGTACTAAGTACACCAGTATTAGCTATGTCAGTACATCCAAAGATAATTAAAACTAATATTCGTTGTCAGGATGTTAACATGAGACAGACATTGTTCTAAAAACTTTCCATGATACTTTCTATTAATCTTTACAGCGATTCTAGAAGGTAGATATTACTATTATCACCATTTAAGTTTGAGAAAATATAGAATGCATACTGAATTAGTGAGACATGTATTTGAAATTGAAAATCAAGGTTTATCAGACCAAAATGTGAATGATAAAACACTTTGGTATGTTACTTTCTAAACTTGGTAATAAAATGAAGCTAACCAAACTCTCAGGAAAATGAAATATAGGGCTGAATACACCTTTAGTAATGTAAAATGGAAACTATGAAATACTTACTTGCTCTATGCGAGGTGTGTTGGTAAAACAGTGTTCATCAAAAGTTAGTCTATGCATACTGTCTTAGTTAGCTTGGGCTGCAATAACGAATTACCATAGACTGGGTGATTAAAATAATAGTCTTTAATTTCTTACAGATCTGGAATTTGAAAGTCCAAGATCAGAGTACCAGCATCATAGGGATCTTAATGAGCACCATCTTTCTTGTATGTATAACTGTATGATTATAATTACACTTACCACCATATAACTGTGATTATATTGACTGTAAAATTTTAGATAAACTTGAAAAAACTCAAACATTTTAATATTTTTTAAAACTTTATAACTCTTGGTTGATGAATTATATAAAATACAATAAAATAAAAGTTTTTCATTATGAGATATCAGGTAAACAAGAAATCAATAATAATGAGATGATTGCTTTGATAAAATATGAGGATAAAGCATTGGCTGTAAGTATCAATTTTGTATCCTCATGAAAGCAAGCCCTTTTAAACTCCACTCTGTATATATTCCAGTTAAAGATTCCACTGTGTCTAGTGATCACTTCTATTACCAATTATTTGCCAGGGACATGGAATATTATGATGGGGCAAATGTCATTATATGTCTATTCCTAAATTTTGGTTATGACGTTTGGTTTTATGTGATTGAAAATTCTAGAATAGTTGCACAGAGTTGGAGAGATTCTGATCTCAAAGGAAACCTATCCTTTGACAATAAACTCATTTCCTCTTAAATGCAATTTCAAAAAGAACTAGTCCTATCACAATGCCATTGCCCATCATTAAAGGACAATGAAAAGTTGAAAATGTACCCCTCTACAAAAATATATAGCTCATATGGTTTATTTTATCAAATCTCTACTTTTCTTGTGGTGCTCATTTATCCTAAATATCCAGTTGGTACACATCTTAACAAGAATTAACCCATTCAGTGCAAGGCGGTTGAATGAAAATAGGATTACTAAAATAATAACTCCAACTTTGTAAAGGAAGAAAAGAAGGCAAATACACTTGCCTGGCATTTTTCTTGTTAGGAGTAGGAAGAATTTTCCGGGAAGTGGAGTGAAAATTTTTAATAGTCTATTTGTCCTTAACTGTACCCATTGGGCATATCTACTGTGTCCATTTATTGTTTTACATGTATATGACTGAGACCTGCAACAGAATTAATCTAATTATGCTGGTTGGCAGATTATGTGATTAATAACTACTCTATGGATTAATACACTAAGCAAGAAATCTTATCTCAATATGATATTTGAATGTGGACATTGTTCTATAGATTTCTAATTTAAAAGCTGCATAATACACAAATTTCTAGCCTTTAATAATATGGATTTCTTCTTTATGAGTACCTCAGGATAATATGAAATGTTTTCCTCTAGACCGCATCCAAATGCGTTGTCCTGAAGATGGAGGTGTTCATGGGGCCTCCCAAGAGATCAGGCATCTTCCATTTTTCTGGTACTAATGGCTATTGGTCCTCCCTTATGCTTGTCTTTTCTGTACATTATCTTCATTTCTAATGAATGCAGTTTTACACAGAGAATTCAGCTTTTTCATTTCTATAAGGCACATAATTACCTGCCTCTCAGCAATTTTTATTGCTGGGACTGGGTGAGGGGAATACTTTTACTACACCAGCATGCTTTTCATTCATATTGGCAAACTTGGATCCAAACCATTATTAAAAAAAAACTCCTAAAACAGCACATTCCCAAATTTGAACCTGTTATACTTTTTTATTTTCTTCCAAACTTCTAGTATAATATAAATTTAAAGATGTAAAAGGTAGGAATGTAACCAGCTTTTTTACTGCTACATTAAAAATGTTATCAAAATCCAAATCAGACAGGGAAATCTTTACTGCAGCTTTTCTGAACTTGAATTCGCCAGTTCGATATAGTTTGCTCTTACAATATTCTGTGTCTGGTATGAATATTTCTGTATGTTTCTGGACAATGGTTGTTACAAATACATGAAATTCAGGTTGAAATTGTTCAAAACTGAATAGACTGTATTCTTCATTGGTTCATATAACTGCAGCTCCAGGAGAGGAAGTAGCCTAATATACAGAAGAATGCAGAGGCTTAAATAATGAAATCTAGCACCTCTCCCTTCCTCTTCTCTCTTCCCGATGTCCCTCTTTTTACCTCACCTCCTCCTTTTTCCCCTCTATCAGCTTTGCTTTCTTTTCTCTGTTGGCTTCATTTTCACAAAGTACGTTTAGTGTTCTCCATTTGACCTTGAAATGTAGCCATCAAAAGGAACAAATTTTACATCCTTTTGACCTAGTAATCTCTGGGAAGTCCTGATATTATCTTACTTACTTTTAATTACAGGAATTGGTTTTGATTAATTCTGCTTCGTCTCAGAGTTCTTTCTTTCACCATGTACAGTGGTGTACTATGTTTGCAGGCCTGGAGCACCTATCAACCTTGAAATTTCTATAAATGACATGCTCATGAGGAGGGGTTACTTTCCAAAGAAGGTACCTTGGGCACAATCACATATCAGTAAACATACAAATCATTCATGGTTAGTGAAAAAATATGTAATATATAGCAAAAAGAAAGATCTAAATTAATAATGATGTAGATATTATACACACATGAACAGAAAATTATGTTTTAAGATATTTGACAAATTATATGCTAAAATATTTGGAAATATCAATGATAGGAATAATTTGAATGTTATATACTAAACATTACATGACATCTATATATCATAGTCTATAACAAGCACAAGTAGATAAATTTGTAAGTAAAACTATGAATATAGATGAATACAATTCAAATAAAATATGTAAAATCACATATAAAAATAACAAAATAATGATGCACCTGCAAAAACATCAAATATAAGACATCAAGAAAAATACAACAGAGATGACACATTTTACATCCTTCAAAATAAAAAGTATAGAATCTCATAACAAAATACCTTACATTTATTAAATTAAGAAATTGTTATTTATAATAAATAACAAAATATATTTAATAAAAGTTTTGGATTTACTCTTGATTTGAAAAATAATCATTTTATTTTCAAAAACTAGAAATCAACATATGTCTTTGATATGATAAAAATAATTTAATAAGCAAAGTCGAGAGTTATAATTAGTGTTGATCACTTAAGGTTTGTTTTTTAAATTATTTTTATCATGTCAAAGACATAAGATTTATGAGAAAATACCTAATAACATGCTTTTCCACAAAACAACTCAAATTTAATAAAATATTAATTGTTGTATTATGTCTAAATTATTCTAAAAATTAATATGATGAAAATAACTATGAATATATTTAACCCATTATATAGTTCCTCTACAACTGAACAAGCTTTGCTATTTATGTTTCTTAAAAAGAAGCAAAATAATATAGACATACCCCAACAGCAACTGAAAGTATTCCAAGATCCTACTGAAAAATAACAATTTTGTCTTTAGGAGGATGTTATGAATTTTTTTTTATTACACTTTATGTTCTAGGGTCCCTGTGTACAACGTGCAGGTTTGTTACATATGTATACATGTGCCATGTTGGTGTGCTGCACTCATTAACTCGTCATTTACATTAGGTGTATCTCCTAATGCTATCCCTCCCCTCTCCCCCCACCCCACAACAGGCCTCAGTGTGTGATGTTCCCCTTCTTGTGTCCAAGTGTTCTCACTGTTCAATTCCCACCTATAAGTGAGAACATGTGGTGTTTGGTTTTCTGTTCTTGCGATCCTTTGCTGAGAATGATGGTTTCCAGCTGCATCCATGTCCCTACAAAGGACACGAACTCATCGTTTTTTAAGGCTGCATAGTATTCCATGGTGTATATGTGCCACATTTTCTTAATCCAGTCTGTCATTGATGGACATTTGGGTTGGTTCCAAGTCTTTGCTATTGTGAATAGTGCTGCAATAAACATACATGTGCATGTGTCTTTACAGCAGCATGATTTATAATCATTTGAGTATATAGCCAGTAATGGAATGGCTGGGTCAAATAGTATTTCTAAATCCTTGAGGAATCACCACACTGTCTTCCACAATGGTTGAACTAGTTTACAGTCCCACCAACAGTGTAGAAGTGTTCCTATTTCTCCACATCCTCTCCAGCATCTGTTGTTTCCTGACTTTTTAATGATTGCCATTCTAACTGGTGTGAGATGGTATCTCACTGTGTTTTTGATTTGCATTTCTCTGATGACTAGTGAAGATGAGCATTTTTTCATGTGTCTATTGGCTGCATAAATGTCTTCTTTTGAGAAGTGTCTGTTCATATCCTTTGCCCACTTTTTGATGGGGATGGTTTTTTCTTGTAAATTTGTTTTAGTTCTTTGTAGGTTCTAGATATTAGCCCTTTGTCAGATGAGTAGATTGCAAAAATTTTTTCCCATTCTGTAGGTTGCCTGTTCACTCTGATGGTAGTTTCTTTTGCTGTGCAGAAGCTCTTTAATTTACTTAGATCCCCTTTGTCAATTTTGTCTTTTGCTGCCATTGCTTTTGGTGTTTTAGACATGAAGTTGTTGCCCATGCCTATGTCCTGAATGGTATTGCCTAGGTTTTCTTCTAGGATTTTTATGGTTTCAGGTCTAACATTTCAGTCTCTAATGCATCTTGAATTAATTTTTGTATAAGATGTAAGGAAGGGATCCAATTATTCACTTTATGTGTGTGATACAGTATTTTTCTATAACTGCTGTGTTCTTTGATAATTAAAATATGTATTATAAATACAAATAATACCATTTATAAATTGCAGAAAACATGTGAACAGATAAGTCATATGATAGAAATACCACTGACAATAAACAGAAACTATTTCAACTCGTTGAAACAAAAAAAATCATTTTGATATAATTTTCACTACTCAAATTAGGAAATAAAATATACAAGCCTAGCTAATTCTGGAGATGGAGCATAGGAAGAGCATATTATAATTATTGTTTGAGATATTCTACCCTTGGTTATCTCTAATAATATTCTAAATGAACAAATACATTTGATTAATTCTGATCTAATTGAAAAAACATCTATGTTTTCATCATGTAAAAAAAGAATTGCATATCATTGTAAAAAGTGGTGTGACTTCAACTTTATTAAAAATCATGCAAAAACACATAAACAGGAGGAACATATAACCAAAATGTTAAAAGTGTTTACCTTTGAGTGGGCTACTGCTTTCCAAACTTTTATTTTCCTTTTTTTTAGTTTAAATTTTACAAAGTTTTTATGCCATGCTTGTATATTTTTTACAATTTAAAAAGTAAAACGTATCTGTTACAATATGCTACTTGTTACATTTTACCTATATATGATTACAATAAATTAAAAGAACCAAAACAAACAAACAAAAAAATCAAGAAAAGAAAAGAAAAGAAAATGGCTAGTTGAAATATCATATAGGCCATTATTTTGTTTAGAACTATTAAAAAATGTTTTCAAAATTTGACAAATTTGGCAGTGGATTTTAAAGCTATATACATAATGATTAAGAACAGAAAATATCCTGGTAAAATAAAACATATTTTATTTACCAAATAATCACATTGAGAAATACTGGATTAGTACATACAAACCCCCAACTATGGCAGGGGTCTACTATGGTTGAGGTAATTCAAACTCTTTTCCTTTGTAGGAGTAGGTACTCTCTCCCTTGGTTAAATAAACAAAAATTGGAAGAGGTGAGAATACTTTTAAGTTAATAAAAGTGGCTGAAAATAATTCCTACATTTCTGGTATTTTACTACATTAAAAAAACTATACATTTAACTATATATAAGTAAATATAAAATCAATGATTAAGATGTATCTAGGAAATATTGTACCAACTGATTAAGTAAAGTTCAAAACAATAATGAAAATATCATATGTATTTCTTTAAAGAATGGGTTTATATCTTATACTTTAAAATATATTGTATGTAATGAACAAAAATAAATATTAATCACACTTAATCTATGAATTAACAAGGTCTTGATTTTAAAATATGAATTACTCAATAATTATCTGTTTGATAAATGCATCTTTAGGCTCTGTTACAGTCTTTAATAATAAATGGTTTATGTATTGGCAAAGATAATATTATTTGATAAAGAACTATTAGAATATAGTTATTATTTGTATTTTGGAACACTTATTTAGTGAGTACCCAATATTTTATAGTAGAGGCTTTGCAAGGCTAGAGATCTGTAAAGTCTCTGTTGTTAGAAAATTAAGAAAATTATAGTTTAATAAGCAATAATTTCAATAAAGTACTGGTTAATCAAAATATCTATTTGAATATACATTGATACATGTTAAACTGTAGTACATTTTATTTAATATGAACCATATATGTTAATCAACATATTTTTATCTACTTTATACCTATCAAATATTTAACTCTTATATTATCGTTTCTTAAAGAATAAAGTTTTCAATTATAGTTTTAATCCAACCTAATAATATAAGATGACTGGCTAAACTGATTATTACTTATATGCAAACTATTATTTTTTAGTCAATATAAATTAAGAATAAAATATCTTTAGTAAGTTCCCCCTACAAAACAGATAATATGTGACTAGCCACATCTTACGTACTATTAATAAAATTCACAGTACATGCATTAAAGCATGGCAACTATTTCCAAGCCTGTTAGAAATATGCTTCAGCAGTATATTTGCATATTATGGATCCATTATTTATAAATACATCATAAAAATACATCTGACAAAATATCAGCATATATGAAATTCTTTATAAACCTCAGTATCTCAATCTGGCTAAATGTTTATTTCATTTTAATGAAGAGTAAATGGCATTCAAAATGCTTGACATCAAAATCTTTTTCCATCTAAACCATGTGTAGGAGTAGGAGGTTGTTAATATTGTATTTTTAATTTTTTTGAGGAGAGATAAAACTGTCTTGAGAGTACATAAAATATATTTAATTCTTCTGGTAGGTCTGAATTTTGTTTGGGAACAGATTTTTGCAGCCAACTTTAAAAACCTGTAAATGAAATGGAAATTAAAAAACCCACAACTGTTGGAGCCAAACTATAGAAGATAATGAATTCAAACCATAACTTTTATGAAAAGTGTAAGTTAAAATTATTTTGATGATGTCTGAATATTAAAATCTGTCCAATGTTTTGCTATTGCTTCTTTTTTTATATAACCATCCAATTCTAAGGCTCTTGCCCTAAATTTAATTTTCTTACCCAGTTTTCATGTTCCTCCTCTATATTTCTTTATTTAGCATCTTATTTGTCTCCTACCATTTGCTATTTGAAATAAATTACCTGTTTTCATTCTCTGTTGATTTCAGTCTTCTTCCAACTCCTTCTATTGGACTTTTACATTAAATAAAAGCCTTTAAATAAGTACTCTTCTGTCTTCTAATAAATAGTTCAGCGACATTTCCAGAAGAGAACAGTTTTACATACTTCATTTTCTTTCTAATTATGGTGATCCATGAGTGATACTTTATTTTCTTCTTTCTGATTATTGTAGACAATCTAAACTCTGGATCTATCAGTCTATTGAGAGACCCAGGGTCCTAATCCTAATTCTGCAGAACAGTTTCTCTACCCTCTCTCTGCTAAATAAGGAATCAAAGTGATTTTCTGGACTGTCATTCTGTTCTGGAGCAGTCTGAACCTGGGAAATTGAATATGGAATTTCATTCCATCCACTGTAGAACCTGTAAAACAGTGTTGCACAAACTTCCTCCTAGGGCAATACCCTAGTATTCTATACTATTTTTCATTCTGAGGTTGATCTAAATATTAATGTAAGCATTTTTAGGATATGTAGGTGAAACAATGCCTATGTCTATACAAACATATTGGTATAAAGTAGTCTGTATTTAATTATAACAGGATACTAAGAAAAGGGTAAGACAAGATAATTTGTAAACAATATATTTCAATCAAGTGAAACCCCATGTAGCTTTAGCAAGGATTTGGAAAAAGCTGTTGAAGGATGAGTCAACACATAGGGATGCATGGCACACAATCAGGACAAACAAAAAATCCTGTGAGTTAGCAACGGAAGCCAAATTTATCTTGTCACAAATTGTTTCATTCAACAACATAACATGATACATCACATTAGAGTGTTGCCATTAGTTTACATTTTTTTTAATGTGTCCATTTTCTGTTGCTTATAACAGAATGCATAGAACTAAGTAACTTATAAAAAATAAATTTATTTCTTACAGTTATGAATTCTGAGAAGTTGAAGGACAAGGAGACACATTTTGTGAGAACTTTCCTGCTATTGGGGACTGGTGGTGCACTGTATCACAAGGAGAGGGGGGTGAGTGTGCTAACGTGCTAACTTAGGTCTTTCTTCCTCTTCTTTTAGATCTACTACTTAGGTCTTTCTTCCTCTTCTTTTAGATCTACTAGTTTCCCTTCTGTGATAACTCATGAATCCGTTAACCTGGCCTGGGCAGTAGTTCATGACTGTAATCCCAGCACTTTGGGAAGTGAGGCAAGAGAATAGTTTGAGACCAGGAGCTCAAGACAAGCCTGGGCAACATAGGAGGCACCATCTCTACAAAAAAGAAGTTTAAAAAATAGCCTTGTGTGCTGCTGCATGCCTCTATAGGTACTTGGGAGACTGAGGCAGGAAGATTGCTTGAGCCCACGTGGTCAACGTGGTCAACGCTGCAATAAGCCATGATTGAGCAACTACATTCCAGCCTGGGTGACAGAGTGAGATCCTGTCTCTTAAAAAAGAAAAAAAAAAATCCACTAACCCAGTAATCCATTTATCCGTGAATGGATATTCATCCATGAATAGATTGATCCATTTATGAAGGCAGACCGCTTATAATCTAATCACTTCCTAATGGCCTGACCTCTCAGTACTTCCAGATGGGGTATTAAGTTTCAACATGAATTTTAGAAGGATCATTGAAACCATAGCTAAATGGTTCTGTAGATTTTTAGAAATTTAAATTTATTTCACATTTTAATTGATCCTAGTTTCATATTTATTCATATTTTAATACACTATCATAAAATAACTTAGAATGACATAATAGATGTAATTTTCTTTTTCTAGAAGAATGCATACATTTCTTGCCTAAAACATGCAAATAAATAAAATGCTCTTGTTTGCAGAGGATTCTTCAAATGACCTGACTTGAATTTTCTGATATAAGAGAGAAGCAACAAGCATAATAGGTACATTCTTTGTCATTTTTTTTGTCTTTGGAGTTTCAGCAACCTTTAGTATTTGTCATGGATCAAATAATTTCAATATTAGGATTCTGTTTAAGTCCTGTACTTAATCTCTGACTACTTCATGCTCAGCAAAATATTGTACTTCACCGATACAGCTAAAGCAAACAAACAGACACTCTCCCTTTCACCTTTTTCTCGAAACAACTAAGTACATCTCCCCTGCTTTCTTTTTTCCCCGGTAGTCATATTCTTGTAAGCCCATTAGGGAATTTGGTGCACAAGATGCAAAAAAGCCACGGTAGTAGTAACCCCTGAGTCCTGACAGTATAATTCTCACTCAGTTAAATATTTTCTCCTCTTTTATTTTATTTAATGTGTATTGACATAAAATAAAATTTGCACTTCAGAGACTTCATTCAAAGTTTACTTTTTCCTAACGTTTTTAAAGAAAGAATATTATAACTACTTGTTTTAGTTTTCTATTGCTGCTATAACAAATTATCACAAATTTAGCAGCTTAAAACAACATTCATTTAGCATCTCACAGTTTCTATGAGTCACAAGTCTGGCATAGCTTGGCTCAGCTGCCTCCTTGTCTCTGGATTTGAGACCTAAATCAAGACGTTGGCAGGGCTCTTTTCCTTTCTGGAGATTATGGAGATGAATCTCCTCCCAAGCTCATTCAGGTTGTTGGCAACATTTAGTTTCTCGCAGTTTCAGGACTGAGGTCTTTGTTTCCTTTCAGGCTGTCAGTCATGGTATGTTTGCTCTGAGAGGGTGCACACTTTACTTCTCAGGCTTTCCCTGTGGCCTGCTTTTCTCAGACATCTCTCTGATGGATTCTTCTGCTTTCCTCTTTTTTTTTTTTTTTTTTTTTTTTTTTGAGACAGGATCTCACGCTCTCGCTCAGGCTGGAGTGCAGTGGCACAATTATGGCTCACTGATGTCTCCTTTTCAGGCTCAGGTAATCCTCCCACCTCAGTCTCCTCCATAGTCTGGACTACAGGCACGTGCCACCCTACCCAGCAAATTTCAGTATTTCAGCATTTTTTGTAGAGACAGGGTTTCACCATGTTGCCCAGTCTGGTCTCAAGCCATCCACCTGCCTTCGCCTTGGCCTTCCAAAGTACTGGGATTACAGAGGTGAGCCACCATGCCCAGCCTTTCATTTGCTTTTAAGGGCCCATGTGATTACATCTGGCTCCCTTGGATAGTCCAAGAAACTATTTCTATTCTCAGCTCAACTGATTAGTTGCAATTGGAAAGTTCTTTCAAAGCATTATCAAGATTTGTGTCCCCTGGTATGACTGAATTACCAGGAGACATGAATCTTGGGTGGGGTTTGTTTATAATTTTGCCTTCCCCATTCTGCTTGTCATCCACATGGTCAAAATATTAGGTAGAACAGCTACAATGATAATAACTAAGATAAATGTCTATAAATGTCTCATAGACTCAGATTAATCTGTTTATTCATTTCTTTGTTTAGAGAATAATTATGGAACACCTATTTTGTGATAAGCACTATGACTGACATTGATGATGTGATGATTATAATATAGATAGATTATTCTTTTCATCATTTGCAGTCTATCATTTAATAAGAGGATGCATATTTAACAAAGAATGGCACTTTATGAAGGAAAAGAAAAGGGAAGAACCTAACAGGGATCCATAGTTGTTTTGACTAAATTGAATTTCTAGTAAATTCCTTTACTTAAGTCAATCATTGAATGCATTTCTGTCTGTAAAACTCCTCAGAATTATCCACATCTCTTCCACATATGTGTAACCTAACTCTCCCTTTGTATTTTTTTGATCATCAGCCCATAGTCACATAATGCTTTCAAGATGCCGAACTCCTTGTAATTATCTGAATATATTCAATCTACTTCAAACCTGTGCCCACCTAGAGGCATCCTGAACCTTTGTTCTAATAATTACCTTAATAACCATGCCCTGAACCCCTTTGATTTTGTCATTCTTCCATTTTCTGCTCTCCATAGCTTCTTGCAGATAACAATGCCATGGAAGGCAGAATCTTATAAATAATCTTCTCTAAGTCTTTCTCTACCCCAATATTGAGGGACTCAAAAATAGGGACTACATCTTATGTAATTTGAAATCACAAGTCCAGACTATAGAGAAAAGTCTAATCAAGGTTATCAATTTATTCTAAATTAAAAAGTAAAAGAGAAAGAGGAGAAGTAATGGGGAGAGAGGAAAAAAAAAACAGACAGGAGGATGGAAAGAGGGAAGAAAACAGGAAGAAAGAGATTAAAAGGAGCAGGATATACATAGGATTCTATAAATCATATACTTATGTGCTTAGTTCCTACATAGCACTTTTTAGAGACTTAGTTGTAAAATATGCCTGTATTTTTCAAAATCACATTTATATAATTTTACAGGTGGATATCACAGATAAAAATTGTTAATGTTGAAAAATATTTAAGAATGTTCTGCTACTATAAATGTCTATTTAAGAGATTACTATGTACTGCTGAATTACTATAGTTTGCTAGTATTTTATTGAGGATATTTGCATCAGTATTCATTAAGGATATTGGCTAGGACTTTCCTTTTATTGTTTTGTCTCTGACAGGTTTTTGGTAGCAGGATGATATTGGCCTTATATAATGAATTGAAGAGGAGTCCTTCCTACTCAATTTTTTAGAAGAGTTTCAATGGGAATGGTACCAGCTCTTCATTGGACATCCAGTAGAATTTGGGTGTGAATCTATCAGGTACTAGGCTTTTTGTGGTTGGTAGGCTATTTATTACTGATTCAATTTGGAGGTCATTATTGGTCTCTTCAGGAATTCAGTTTCTTACTGGCTCAGCCTTGGGAGGGCATATGTGTCCAGATATTTATCCATTTCTTTTAGATTTTCTATTTTGTGTGCATAGAGGTGTTCATAATATTCTCTGACGGGTATTTGTATTTTTGGTAGTCAGTGGTAGTATCTTCTTTGTCATTTCTGAATCTATTTATTTGGATCTTCTTTATTTTATTAGTCTAGCTAGTGGCCTATTAATCATATTTTTTTTTCAAAAAGCCCAACTTCTGGTTTCATTGATGTTTTGAATGCTTTTCATGTCTCTATCTCCTTCTGTTCAGCTATGATTTAGGTTATTTCTTATGTTCTGCTAGCTTTGGGGTTAATTTGCTGTTGCTTCTCTAGTTATTTTAGTTGTAATATTAGGTTACTAATCTGAGATTTTTCTAATTTTTTGATGATATTTAGTGCTATAAATTTCCCTCTTAACACTGCCTTAACTGTGCCCTAAAGATTTTGGTGTGTTATATTATTGTTCTGATTAATTTCAAAGAACTTCTTGATTTCTGCCTTAATTTCATCATTTACCCCCAAAGTCATTCAAGAGCATGTTGTTTAATTTCTATGTAGTTTTATGGGTTTGGATGATTGTCTTAGTCTTAAATTTTACTTTTATTGTGCTGTGGTCTGTGACAATGGTGGGTGTGATTTTCATACTTTTCCATTTGCTGAGGATTGTTTTATTCTCAATGCGTGCTAGATTTTAGAGTATGTGTCATGTGCAGATGAGAAGAATGCATATTCCATTGTATTAGGTGGACAGTTCTGTAGTTGTGTATCAGATCCATTTGGTCCAGTGTTGAGTTCAGGTCCTGGGTATCTTTGCGAATTTTCTGCCTCAGTGATTTGTCTAACACTGTTAGTGGAGTATTGAAGACTCCCACTACTGTTGTGTGAGAGTCTAAGTCTGTTTGAAGGTCTCTAAGAACTTGTTTTATGAATCTGGGTGCTGCTGCATTGGGTGCATAGTTATTTAGGACAATTTGGTCGTCTCGTTGAATTGAACCCTCTACCATTATGTAATGCCCTTCTTTTCTTTTTTGACATTTGTTAGTTTGAAGTCTACATTGTCTAAAACTAGGATTGCAACCTCTCCTTTTTTCTGTTTTCCATTTGTGTGGTAGATTTTTCTCCACTATCAATGTCATTGCATGTTTCCATGCTTATGGATAGGAAGAAATAATATAGTTAAAATGTCCATACTGCCCAAAGCAATTTACAGATTCAGTGTTACTCCTATCAAACTAACAATGACATTCTTCACAAAACTAGAAAAAAACTATTTTAAAATTCAAAAGGAAACAAAAAAGAGCCCAAACAGCCAACAGGATTTTAAGCAAAAGGAACAAAGCTAGAGACATCATGCTACCCAACTTCAAACTACACTACAGGGCTACAGTAAAGAAAACAGCATGGTACAGGTACAAAAACAAACACATAGACAAATGGAACAGAATAGGGAACCCAGAAATAAGGCTGCATGCTTACAGCTACCTGATTTTCAACAAAGCTGATGAAAATTAACAATGGGTAAAGGATCCCTATTCAATAAATGATACTAGGATAACTGGCTAGCCACATGAAAAAGACTGAAACTGAGCTCCTTCCTTACACTATATTCAAAAATCAACTCAAGATGGATTAAAGACTTAAATTTAAAAACAAAAAGTTTAAAAACTCTGGAAGACAGTCTAGGCAATACCATCTGGACATAGGAATGGACAAATATTTTGTGACAAAGACACCAAAGTAATGGCAACAAAAGCAAAAACTGACAAGTGGCATCAAATTAAACCAAGTAGTTTTTGCACAGCAAAAAAAAAAAAAAAAACTATCAACAGAGTAAACAGACAATCTACAGAATGGGAGAAAATGTATATAAACTATGCATCTGACAAAGGTCTAACATCCAGCATCTGTAAGGAACTTAAACACATTTACAAGAAAAAAACAAGTAACCCTATTAAAAAGTGGGCAAATAACTCAAACAGACACTTTTCAAAAGAAGACATACATGAAGCCAACAAGCATATGAAAAAAAACATTCAATATCACAGATCATTAGAGAAATACAAATCAAAACCACAATGAGATGCCACCTCATACAAGTAAGATATGACTATTATTGAAAAGTCAAAGAATAACAGATGCTGGGAAGGTTGACGTGAAAAGCGAATCCTTATACATTGTTGTTGGCAGAGAAAATTAATTCAATCATGGTGGAAAGCATTCCTTAAAGAGCTAAAACTAGAACAACCATTTAACACAGAAATCCCATTAGTGGATATATATCCAAAGGAATATAAATTGTTCTATCATAAAACACATGTGCATATATGTTCATTGTGGTAATATTCACAATAGCAGAGATGTGAAATCAACCCAAATGCCCATCAATGAAAGACTGGATGAAAAAATGTGGCACATATATCCCATGCAATGATATGCATCCATAAACATGAATGAGATCATGTCCTTTGCAGGAACACGGATGGACCTGGAAGCCATTATATTTAGCAAACTAATGCAGGAACATAAAACCAAATACCTCATGTTCTCACTTATAAGTGGGAGTAAATGATGAGAACACATGGACATTAAGAAGGGAATAACAGACACTGGAGCCTACCTGAGGGTGGAGGGTAGGAGGAGAGAGAGAATTGAACAAAAAAACAATTGCATACTATGTTTAGCTTCTGGGTGACAAAATAATCTGTACATCAAATTCCTGTGACCAAAGTTTACCTGTATAACAAATCTGCACATGTACCCTGGAACCTAAAATAAAACTTTAAATAAAAAGAATGACTGGGCACAGTGGCTAATGCCTGTAATTCCAGCACTTTGGGAGGCTGAGACAGGCAGATCACTTGAGGTCAGGAGTTCGAGACCAGCCCGGCCAACAAGGTGAAACCTTGTCTCTACTAAAAATACAAAAATTAGCTGGGTGGGGTAGTGGACACTTGTAATCCCAGCTACTCAAGAGGCTGAGGCAGGAGAGTTGCTTGAATCTGGAAGGCGGAGGCTGCAGTGAATGTAGATCACACCATTGCACTCCAGGCTGGGTGACAAAGCAAGACTCCATCTCAAAAAAAGAAAAAAATAATAATACCTATGGACAACATTTAATAACTAATATTAGGTATGTGACTTTCTGTACTTATAAGAAAACTTCTGATAAAACGTTAACCCATCCTATTTTTTCCTTTAAGATAAATCAATGGTACCTTTATAATGCTTGTGAAATATTTAATTTTCTCTCTATGTAATTATCAGTTTTGGTCTTTATAATTGCATTGACTAATAATTGTTTTTGATGTCCCTCTGTTAACTCCGGTCATTTTTCCTGAGCAGAAGTATCAAATTTCAAAAGAAAAAATATTTTTACAATATCATCAACATTTAAACTATATTAATTTTACTGATTTAAATAGCTCTTTATTATAATCTTTATGAAATTTTATTTTTTTCACTTTGGTCATGTACTGATTGGCTGAAAAATTTCAAGCTGAGAGGAGCAAATACTTTGGAAGCAGAGGACAGGTCTTTGAACTCTAGGGATCTATCTCCCCGTTATTCTGCCATTGGTTGTGACATTTTTTTGGACACGATGCCTTACAGCTTCTGAATCCTGGTCACCTTAGAACATCTTATGTTGGCAAATAGTGCTCTTTTGCACTTCCCCTCCCTTATTCTGTTTCTAAATTATTTTAATGTTAAAAAAATTCAAAGTAACAATTTGACAAAGAGATTGTCCACATCCATGATCTCCCCTTTTATGAAGCAAAAGATGCTGTTTTCTACCCCATAGACATGTTCGTTTATGGTATTTCACATATATCATAGAGACACTATTGAATATATATTTGATAGGTCTTAGAGTCTTCTCTTCTTCTCAGAATGGGCTAGAGTTAATAAAGTTTCTATGTAGAAAATGAGCTGCTTTGAGTAAATGAAAAGCCATATAAGTCTAGAAGTTGTAAAGGACAATCATTCTATTAAAAAATAAAATATATAACTAAAGGCTAAGCCATTCATCTTGGCTTACTTTGCGTTGAACCATCAGGTAGTACTCTAACTCTCTATTCTATTTTTCCAAAACATTGAGTACTTTTACATTTAGATTCTTTCTCTTAATTCAGTATAATTTGATTATATACACATTCCTTAGCTCCTACTTTTATCCTTGGAAAAACCTTGCACTGTCTATTGAAAAAGAAAAGCACTTAAAATGGTCTATTAAAAATTCCCCACTGTTGATTCTGTGATTATCTCAAACCAAGGAATATAAAAAGAAATGAGTAAAAATCTGACATCAACTGTTGATGCAATATATTCTCAACATCAGCTCTTTATTTCTTCACATTTATCTTTGGTGGAGAAAGTAACCTTGGCTTGAGTATTCCTAGAGCTGACATTTTTATTTCCTATTTCTCAACTCTTTCCATAGCAATCACTTCACCCCACTTCACATCAAATTTAACTTCCATCTATATTTCAGAGAAAAGTAGACAGGCTCTCATGGGATACTAAATTAAGCAGAAAATTAGGATTAAATTTCATCTAAAATAAAAGTATGGATATTGAGACCTCTCACTGGGAACTCACCAAACTTAAATAGTGACAACTCTGTGCCCTTCCTTATATCTAAATGTAGAATGGTCTTGTGGAGAAGAAACAGAGATTAATTATATTGGAGGAAGTAGAACACCAAGATTGGAATGACGGTTCTGAACATTCAAAGCAATTTCATGCTTATAACATATGCAAGGCACGAGTTGACTTCCAAAGGTCCATATTATTTCAGGATGACACTTGCTAAATTTAAAGGTAATTGAGGTGTAATCAGGAGGATATGATTAAAAAGAGCGCCTTCCTGATTATAGACCTGGACCATGATAGCAGCAGACCCTAAATAAGCTGTAATGTCCCTCCTTCTTGATACCTCTCTGTAGTCAGTGATGTGAATGTTCACAAGAATAACAAACCTGCACATTCTGCACATGTATCCCAGAAATTAAGCTTTTTTTTTTTTTAAAAAAAAGAAAATATAGTACTTATATAAAATGGAGTACCATTCATCCCTAAAAAGGAATGGGATTCTTTCATTTGCAACAACATGGTTGGAACTGGAAGTCATTATATTAAGTGAAATAAACCAGGCACAGAAAGAAAAATTGCATGTTCTCACTTATGTGTGGGATTTAAAAATCAAAACAATTGAACATATGGAGAAAGAGAGTAGAAGAATGGTTACTAGATGGTGGGAAGGGTAGTGGGGGGTTGAGGGGAGGTGGGAATGTTTAATGGGTTAAAAAAGATTAGTTAGAATGAATAATACCTAGAAATTGAGAGCATAACCGCATGACTCTAGTAAAAATAATTTAATTGCCCATTTTAAAATAATGAAAATATTCTAACTGAATGTTTTATAATGCTGAGGATAAATGCATGAGGAGATTGATACCCCATTTTCTATGTTGCGATTATTATGCATTGGGTGATGATATGAAAATATGTCATGCGTCTCAAAAATATATATACCTACTATGTACCCACAAAAATAAAAAAATAAAACAAACAAAAAAGAATAACATGGAGCAGGAGACAATGATTCTGTCAGTAGAGGACAAAATATAACTTATGAAAATCAAGTGTCAAAGCCTTGAGAAGGTGATGCTAATGGATAATCCACATCAGAATAAGATGAGCTGCAGTCTATGTGGGAGCGGTGCTCAGAGGAGTCTGACACAAATTACTCCTCTGGGTGCTGTGACTAATAATGAGAAAAAAACACCTTGAAAATTGGGAAGATATGGGAATTTTGATGATTTATGAAACAGTGCTTAACTGAGTGAGGATTATCAACTTTGCTTGTTCCCTTGTCCATTTATAAGGATGTATTTTTAGTCATGTGTCTGACACGTTTCATAATTTAGTGATATGCAGCAGAGAGTTTACTTTTTGAAGGGAGGATGGTGGGATGAGACCTTGATCTGAAAATATATATATATATATATATTTTCATATTATATGTTACATATTATATATTTATATATATGTATCATGCAGTAATATATACATATGTATATATAAATATATTTTTATGTATATATGTGTGTGTGTATATATATATATATATATCATGTAGTAATACATTGAATTGTCTTCATTTTAATTTTCTGTTTTTACTGATTACTCAGAAAGCCATCTTTTTCAATACCCTACCTCAGGTAATATTTTTGGAGTGGCAAGATGACACAAGAGGAGATTTCTTATTCTTTTTTTATTTTGTAAAATCATAAACCATATAAAGAGAAGATTCTTAACTTGGGACCTACAGATGAGAATTTAGGGGTTCTGTGAACATCAATCTGTAAATCTTACTTTTTTTCCCCACTTATCCCTAACTATTATTTAGTATTTATATCCATTGTGAATGTAGAAACAAATCTAAACAGTCCTAGCAGTATTTGGGACTTTATTACCAATAGAAAATACATTTACCTCAAAATAATCTTGATGATTGTTACTACTTCAAAATCATCAGATTTACTAGCTCTCCTTCTATATCCATCATATTCATTAATGTGTTTGTGGAAGTACTCAGATTATATCATCACAAACATGTTTATAATATTTTGATAATGCATTTCAATATAATTGGCCTTTTTATTTCTGAAAATGTATTTATAGCATCCTGAGATGGTATCCATTCATATATATATATATACATGTGATATTATATATAATATGTATCATATCATTAGAATTTTATATATATATGCATAATTAGAATGCCAAAGGAGTCTATAGCAGGCACACAAAAGGCCAAGAAACTGACTTAAAAGATATTCTGAAGTGTCAATGTTCTTTAGAGAACACTTGGACAAGGAATACAGAAGACAGTGAGTTCTGTAAGCACTAGCAGCCTAGGCAGTGTCTTGGGAGATTCCAAGTTCTCAAAGGGTAATGGCTTAATTTCCCACCCTGGTAAAATGTATTCTAGGTATTAAATGTCCCAGATTCACTACAGACTATGATGTCCCAAGAATAACCCCAAATTAACATAGGACCACTGCATCTCAAAGAACGTATGAGGCAAAAGAACGGCAATGTGAGGTAAGACTAGAGTGGGACGATGAGACATGACCAATGCATTTCCCCAGCAGCTTCACAACTTCATTAAGGACAAAACCTTGCCATAGCCCTGGTATCACAATATCTAAAAAAATCTGAGTTTAAAATATCAAATATTTTGGTGCATTGGGAACACAAATAAGACATATGTTTATTTAAACAAAAATCATACAAAAATGTGTTAGCATGCTATATTTGGAAACTGAGAAACAGAATTATTACATTCAGTATCTCTAAAAGGGAATCTGGACATTTTGTGCCGTAAGCATATCACTATCTCACTCTCTGTCTTTATAAATTTTATCACTCATTAAAAGTTTATTAATTCAACAAACTATAAGACTTTGTTTATAAAACGGAAGCTTTAAGTCTTGCTCAATGTGTGTGTGTGTGTGTGTGTGTGTGTGTGTGTGAACTTGCTCTTATGTGAACAATTCATTCCTAATATTAGAAGATCCATGTTGGTCAAAATTTAAGTGCTAGCTATTGGCCTTCTGGACGATTAAGAAATTATCTGGCTCTGGCGCGGTGGCTCAAGCCTGTAATCCCAGCACTTTGGGAGGCCGAGACGGGCGGATCATGAGGTCAGGAGATCGAGACCATCCTGGCTAACACTGTGAAACCCCGTCTCTACTAAAAAATACAAAAAAAAAAACTAGCCGGGCGAAGTGGCGGGCGCCTGTAGTCCCAGCTACTCGGGAGGCTGAGGCAGGAGAATGGCGTGAGCCCGGGAGGCGGAGCTTGCAGTGAGCTGAGATCCGGCCACTGCACTCCAGCCCGGGCGACAGAGTGAGACTCCGTCTCAAAAAAAAAAAAAAAAAAAAAAAAAAAAAAAAAAAAGAAATTATCTGGCTCTTTCATTCTTTACCCTGCAGAAAATACATGTTTTCTTTTCCCATCTGTGGTCATTCTCCACTGCACAATAAATGAAAACCAAGAGGCTCGTTGGTTCACCTCCCTTAGGTTCTCTGAATTGCTTTCCTAAAGCTACTATTACACTAATGCACATAAATACTAGTATATCTACTAAGAATTTGCTCTGAGCTCTTCCAGAGAACAGATACTGAGTAAGGCCTTAATATTTCAACCATCTGTTTTCCTTCCACAGTAAAAGTTAATAAGAAATATAATCTGATTTTTAGCTTATTTTCTTTTCTGGCTTAAACTTTTTTTATTTTTCAGAAATTGTGGGTACTGAAAATTTTTCCAATGTCAGTGAAGACTGCTAACTATCAACACAATTAGCAAGAAAGAGTATGGGAAGTTTGGCTAACTGTGAACTCTGCCAAGCACAATATTCATTGTTGCTCATCGTTAGATACATTACCAGTGCATATTTTCAATCAAGTATGACCAATCTCTTTTTTTCTTAGAACATATATGTGTATTTTAAAAATTGATTTTATTCTTGGGGCAAATTTTCCTCATTAATGGAAGGTTACCTACCAGGAGCACATTGCATGAGACCATTGTCCTCACTATCCTACCCTTCCTATGATCATTTTGCTTTACCTTTTTTCTTGAGAGTGAAATATTTGATAGCATAATTAGACAATAGAACCTGTAATAACATTGGATTAACATTTTTGAATATGCTGCCACGTTTTGCATGTGATTACCAGATTCATCTGCCAAATATATAGATCTACCTGAGACCTAATCGTTAAAGAAATGTAATGTATTTCACATCTTCTTAACTTAGAGACTCTAGCTAGCAGTAGTTGTGATAGAAAGGGATAAGTATAGGCCGGACGCGGTGGCTCGCGCCTGTAATCCCAGGACTTTGGGAGGCCGAGGCGGGCAGATCACAAGGTCAGGAGATCGAGACCACGGTGAAACCCCGTCTCTACTAAAAATACAAAAAATAAGCCAGGCGCGGTGGCGGGCGCCTGCAGTCCCAGCTACCCAGGAGGCTGAGGCAGGAGAATGGCGTGAACCTGGGAGGTGGAGCTTGCAGTGAGCCGAGATCGAGATCCGGCCACTGTACTCCAGCCTGGGGGACAGAGCGAGATTCCGTCTCAAAAAAAAAAAAAAAAGAAAAAGAAAAAGAAAGAAAGAAAAGAAAGGGATAAGTATCTTTTGTTATCTCACCTCATGAATCTGCTATTCCAAGAAAACAGATTTTGTTGTTATTTAAATTTATGTATTACTAAAGAGAGAGAGAAAAAAGGGTTTTTGGCTGGTAAATTTTGATGTGGTTCTAATAGAAGTAAAATGCAGCATATAAATTTATTTAAGATATATAGGTAGATAAGCCCTGCTTCTTTTGGGAAACATATAACTGAAAAATCAAAGGACATTAAATAGAAGAATATTAAAATCTCACATCTAGCATATACGGTAAAGTTTATAAAATTTGCTTCTATTAGAAAATCTAGAGTTAAATCAATAAGTGCTCTTTTAATCTGTAAAGTGTCTTTCTCATTGACCTCAGTAATCTGCTTCATATCACCCTTTTCTTTATAAGAATATCGGCCGGGCACAGTGGCTCATGCCTGTAATCCCAGCACTTTGGGAGGCCGAGGAGGATGTATCATGAGGTCAGGAGTTCAAGGCCAGCCTGGCCAAGATGGTGAAACTAAAAATACAAAAATTAGCCAGATGTGGTGGTGGGCACCTATAATCCCAGCTACTCGGGAGGCTGAGGCAGAGAATTACTTGAACCCAGCAGGCGAAGGTTGCAGTGAGGCGAGATCGCACCATTGCACTCCAGACTAGGTGACAGAGTGAGACTTATGAAATAATATCTACAAATTTGACACATGAATTATGTGTCTGTTTTTTCTTCTAAAATGTTATTTGACATAATATGTTTCTTCTTTGTTTCTTTGTTTTTATTATTATTTCCAAAGGCAGAGCTCATGGGGCTTTATACTTATAGACAATAGACTTAGCATATGATTTGGAAAAAGATTTATTAATTACATAGAATTATTATTAATTGTAAAAGTGTCATAAATATAATGAAATTCATCTTGATTTCATCTGGACCATGAGGACATTATTTACTATACACTGTGCTAAATGAACTAAAAAATGTGGCCTATTCTCCTTTCACTCTAATCCATGATAATATGACTTACTATGCACTTGAGTTAAATGAACCAAAAATGAATCTCTAGTCAAAACTGAACAGATTTCTGTCTATTCACTTCCGCTCTTTAATTGAGATTAAAAGCGAAACACAAAGGTTAGGCTAAAGAAAGGGCACCAAAAAAGCAGTGCACAGAATCAAAAACTAGTGAAGTTAAAATGGTCCCAGCCATGTTCTTCTTAATGAAAACTCATTTTTTTTTCATAATGTCACAGAGCATTGTCCACTTCATGAATATTTTACCTCTAGAAAATCACAATCACCCCCCAAAAAAAGGCAAACACCAAATCAGAAAAAAAAAATCGTCTGCACTGTCGACTGCGTAGTCTGTCCTGCATAGATGTACTTGATATCAGCAACATGGTCCTAACCCTCCTGCTGCCCAAGTGGAGGAAGTGATCAAAGCAGATTTAGTAATAGAGGGACAGAGGTTCCACAATGGTGGTACACAGAGAGTATCAAGTAATAGGGTAGAATGGCAGATGGAGAGAGAGTGACGGGGAGACCTGGGGGATTTCTGAGTTTTCCAGAGATAATGTAATTTTATGATATGCTTTGGCACATATATAAGAGATATTGAACACTGGCCTATGATGACACTTAAATATCTTTTCTGATATATAAATATTATTTAGTAATTGGTAATGAATATTAATGAAATTTAAGAAAGTTATGTCTTAAAACCAAGAGAGTCAGGACCAAATTGTGGTTCACAAGTTAATTCTTTTAGTAGTAGGTTATATAACCCTATTGTACTGGTGACTGTATTTTTACTTATTTAATACTACTTTTTCAGCTGAAATTTGTTGATAAAGTACAGTTACTCTTCAATTCTAAAGGACAAGAACAATAGACAACCACTCATTTCATTCACAAGAGCCAGACACAATCCACTGAGGACACATTCTAAGGATGATTTGGTTTAGAGATTTCTTAAATAATTTAAAGAAACTCTGCCTAGTCTAGATAATTAATATAGCCACAATGTAGACATAAATTGCAGGTATCTATCAAATATTTAGGGCCATATGTGATTAAACTCACGTGCTTTGAGTATACTGCAGTCCAAGTTTACATTTCTTATGGGAAGAGTTAAGGGTGGTGGGAGAAAAGGAATGCTATACTTCAATGTTTGGTAGGCAAACAAACATGCATCAAAAATACTATAACACACATTAGCAAAACATCTTGATTTAGATGTACAACTACAACCCAAATATTAACATGCATATTTCCAACTATAGCAAAGCATTTCTATTTAGATTCCTATTTTACATAGGGTGGATAAAGAAAGTTTAGTTGATTCAGAAAAGTTTCTCTGATATCAGAAAAGAAAGGATTGGTAATACAATTATCTGAGCATGGTGAAATACCTTTAGTACTTAATGTCATTAAAATTACATTTTGAAGTTACTATAATTAATGATGCTTTGGGAAATTCTTAAATGCTTTTCATATTAGATATTTTATATCTAGATTATCTAAATACTCTCCTTCTGGAAACCAATTACTAATATGTTTGAGAGACTTACATTCAAGATGGCTGACTAGAGGTGCCCAGCACTGATGTTCTGGGCAAAGAATTTCCAAAACTTCTTTGGAATTTATCCAAGTAAGAAAATATCACACAAGAAATAGTGTGTCTAAGAAACACTGTAATTCGGCAGGGAAGTGACAGGGCCCTTCTGAGGTATGGAAGGGAAGGGAAGTAAAGCAGTAGCCTAATGGAGACTGGCTCAGATCCAGGAAAAACTCGCCAGTGCAAGGAGAAGGTAAGCAAGAGATCCTCTTGCTTTTCCACTAATCCTCAGTGGTACACATTTCACTAGAGACTCTTGTAATCCCAGTCACGGAAGAGCACTTCACCTCTCATGAATCCTGAAACTAGGATAAAAATCTGTCTGGAATTCATGCAATGACATTGTTTCAGAGGTAGATGAAGCTGGGTCCCACACCTCTACCGAGAGCCAGGCAGCTGAAGCACCATGCCATTTTGAAGGCCCATTCTCTACCAGACTATATTCTGCCCTGGACCCCAGTAGCCCCAGCCTCTTCACATCCCTGGAGTCCTGCTGACATCTCCCTACATCCTTCCAGAGGACCACAGCATTGCAACACTTGCTGGATTCAGCAATGCAGCTGGATCCCCATAACTTTAGCCTACGGAACAATAGTTGGTACAGTGTACCAGGGATGCTGCCCCTGGGATTAAATGAGCCAAAATATGCCCTTTCCAGAGCCTCCCAGCTGCCTGATTTGGACTATTGCCACCGGTAACAACCACCATTTTCTCCCTCCCACCCAGCAGCAGAGTCCCCATACACCGACACGTGTCTTTGGGGTCCTCAATACCAACCCACTGATGTACCTTTCTGTGGCCTGAAACAGGTCCTACCTGCCTGCCATTGCTGGTGGTCATGTATGCCATATGGAGAGCCAGAAGATTGACCCACTCCACCTCCTGCCATCACTGCTGCCACCAGGAGTGCACCTTGTGGAGGCTTGAGGATTGATCCACTCTGCTGACCACGGCAGGTGCTCATTTGCATCACCAGGGGTCTCAAGGACAGGTTGGCCCACCTTCTGCCACTACCATCCAGGAGACAAAGGATTATCCTGCCATGCCCCTTGCAAATGGCATTAACATGCACCTGCAGTGGGGCCTGGAAATAGGTTCAACAATACCTGTTGCTACTGGATTCCATGTATACTATCTGGGACTCTGAGGACAGGTTCACGCTACCAACCGCCAGTACTGCCAATGCCCTAGTGTGCCATCCAGTGGCCTGGTGATCAATCTGCGCTATGCACTGCAGCTAGAGCCCATGCACACCATGAGACAGTGGGGCCAGAGAACAAGCCTTCTCACTCTGTAGCCTTTGCCAGTGGTGCTTGTATCCATTATCTGAGGGCCTAGGGATCAACTTGGCCTGTCCAGCACAGGAGATGCCTGTGAATGCCATCTGGGAGCCTGAGGACAAAAGCATGCTGCCACCTCTCATTCCTGCCAGTGCCAGGTGCCCCACCTGAGGGCCAGGATATTGATCTGTCTGCAGATGCCGTCAGGCAAATGGAGAAGAGTTCTGACCTGCCAATACCGGCCCTGCCACTGCCAGCCCTGCCACTGCCCTATCACACCATCCAGGGGACTGAGTATCAACCCATCCCATCTGCTTCCCCTACCACCTGTGCACACCACTGGGGGACATGAGGGCAGGCCCGCCCACTGCTGCTGGCACCTGTGAACATTGCCTGTGGTACTGGGGGCTGATCTGTTCCATCTAGCACTGCAGCACCTGCACAAGTCTTTTGGGGAATAACCTCCATTCACAACCACTGCCTAAGCCACTGAGGAATTCACAGATTATAATATAGTATGATATAATATAATATAACATAATATAATAATATAAGGAATCATTCAAAGACTATACTACTGCACCAACCCAGAATCAAAACCAAAACACTACCCAACCAACACTATAAATACATCTATAGGAAAAAGCTGATGATGAGCCAATCTGTAAAAATGGAAGAAGTGACTGTGACACCAGATGTATAGACATCAACATAAGGATACATGAAACATAAAAAAGCAAGAAATGACATCTTTAGAGAAACACAATAATTCTCCAGTAACAGATTTTAAATAAAATGAATTATTTAAAATAATTAAAAAGAATTCAAAATACTATTAAATTGGTTTAGTAAGATATGAGAAAAAACATTCAAACAATACAAAGGAGTCAGGGAAACAATTTATGATCTCAGATTGATATCATTAAAGGAATAGAAAATCTGGAACTGAAACTCATTGAATGAAATAAAAATATAATGGCGAGCTTCAAAAATAAAACAGAAAAAAAGGAATTTCTGAACTTTAAAACAGATGTTTTAAAATAACACAGACAGAAAAAAAAAAAAAAGGAAGGAATAGAAAAAAGATGGTGTTCCTGATATATGGGGAATGATAAAGTGAACAAATATTTAAATTATGGAAATTCCAGAAGAATAAAAAATAGCAAAGACATAGAAACCCTCTTTTACAAAATAATAGCTAAAAAAAAAAAGCTAAGTCTTGAAAGAGATACAGACATCCAGATACAGAAAGCTCAAAGATTCCCAAATATATTCAACCCCAAAACTTATTTTTCAAGGAAGTTACAGTCAAACTGTAAAAAGTCAAAAACAAAGAAATAATTCTAAAAACAGTAAGTGAAAAGCATCAAGTCACATATAAAGGAATCTCCATCTGGCTAAAAGCAGATTTCTCAGCAGAAACTTTACAAGTCATGAGAGAATGGAAAGATATATTCAAAGTGCTGAAAGACAAAAATTATCTGGCAAGAATACTACACACAGAAAGCTATTCTTCAAAAATTAAGGAAAAATGAAATCTTTCCTGAAAACTGAGGGAATTCATCACCAGTTGACTGGTATGACAAAGCTGGAAGTAAGAGAATGACATTTACCATTGTGAAATACAAGAAAGTAAAGCTCACTGGAAATACAAACACAAAATGGACAAGAAGAAGAGTCATATGATATCACTACAGAGAATGATCAATCCACAGTGATAAACAATAGGAAAGAAAGGAAGAAACACAAGATACATAAAACAATCCACAGTGATAAACAATAGGAAAGGAAGAAACAAAAGATATATAAAGCAAATGACTGATGAAGACAGACTAAGTTCTTATCTATCAATAATAGCTTTGAATGTAAGTAGATGAAATTCACCATTTAAAAGAGGCTGGCTAGCTGAATGGTTAAAAAATTACATGCTACCTAAGAGAAACTCACTTTATCTGTAAAGAAACATAGATTGAAAATGAAGGGATGGAAAAATTATACACAAAAATGAAAAACAAAAGTGAACATGAGTAGCTACACATATCAGATAAAACAAACTTTAAGTCAAAAACTGTAAAAAGAGACAAATAAAGCCATTGTATAATAGTAAAAGGATCAATCCAGCAAGAATATATAACAATTCTAAATATACATGCACCCAACACTGGAGGACTCAGATATATAAAGCAGATATTATTACATCTAAAAAGAGAGGGAGAGGTAGGCTGATACAATAATAGTTGGGAATTCAACAACCGACTCTCAATATTGGTTACATTATTTACAGAGAAAATTAACAAACACTAGTGTTGAACTACACTACAGATCTATAGACCAAACAGATATTTCAAGAATACTTTTCTATATCTGCAGAATGTACATACATCAGCATGTGGAACATTGATCAGAATAAACTATACATTAATTCACAAAACAAGTCTTAGCACAGGTTTTCAAATCAAAACAATATAAAGTATCTTCTCAGGCCACAATGGAATAAGATTAGAGCTCAGTAAAGAGAGGAATTTTGTAAATGGTACAAATACACAGAAATTAGACTACAGATCCTGAACAACAATTGGGACAATAAAGAAATTTAAAAAAAAATCTTGAAGCAAATGAAAATGGAAACACAATTTATCTAAATGTGTGGGATATAGTAAAAGCAGTGGTAACAGAAAGTTTATGGCAATAAATGCCTACATCAAAAAAAGAGTTCAAACAAACAACCTAATGATACACTTGAAAATACTAGAAAAGCAAGAACAAATCAAACTGAAAATCAGCAGAAGAAAAAAAAAGATTAAAGCAGAACTGAACAAATAGACACTAAAAAAATACAAAGGATTAGCAGAACAAAAGAAGGAGTTTTTTTTTTTAATTGATAAACTGCTAGCTAGACAACCAAGAACAAAAAAAGAGGACCCAAATACACAAAATCAGAAACAAAAAAGAATACATTTAAAAATGATACCACAGAAATACAAAGGATCGTTAGAGATGATTATGAACCATTATATGCTAACAAATTGGAAAAGCTAGAGCAAATAAATTCCTGAACACATACTATCTACTAAGATTGAACTTTGAAGACACAGGAAACCTGAACAGACACATAATAAATAAATGAGTTTGACTCAGTAATAAAAAGTTTTCCCACAAAGAAAAGGCCAGGACCAATGACTGAACTGCTAAATTCTACCAAACTCTTAACATAGAACTAACCTTAATACTGCTCAAACTATTACAAAAAATTGAAGAGGAGGAATTTTTCCCCTAATTAACTCAATGAGGCCACTGTTACCCTAATACTAAACCCAGAGAAGGACACATCAAAAAACAAAAATGGTTTTATTATTAGGGCCAATATCCCTAATGATACAGATGCAAAAATCCCCACAAAATACTAGCATAATGAACCCATCCAACAATACCATTCAAAAGAGAATACATTTATATCAAATGTGATCTATCCCAGGGAGGAAAGGATGTATCAACATATGCAAATTGATAAATGTGATATATCACATCAACAGGATAATAGACAAAAATCATATGACCGTCTCAATAGATACAGGAGCATTTGATAAAATTCAGGGTCTTTTCATGATAGAATTTTAAATAAATTAGACATATAAAAAGCTCACTTCAAAATAATAAATTTCATCTATGACAAACCCATAGCTAACATCATACTGAACAGGGAAGAGCTGAAAGCCTTTCCTGTAAGAAGTGGAACATCTAAAGTAAGCCCACTTTCACCATTCTTATTCAACAGAGTACTAGAAGTCCCAGCCAGAGGAATCAGGCAAGATAAAGAAACAAAAGGCATCCAGATTTGAAACAAGGAAGTTAAATTGTTAATTTTTGCAGAGGATATGATTTTTTAAATAGAAAAACGTGAAGATTTCATCAAATAACTTAGATTGATAATGAAATTCAGTAAGGTTGCAGGATACAACATCAATATATAAAAATATGTAGCCTTTCTATACACCAATAATAAACTAGCTAAAAAGAAATCAAAAAGCAAATTCCACTTATAATAGCTATGAAAAAAAATAACTAGAAAGAAATAACCAAGGTAGTCAAAGGCTTTTACAAGGAAAACTACAAAACCGTGATGAAAAAAATTGAGGAGAAAACACCCAAATGTATACAATCAATGCTCATGGATCACAAGAATGAATATTGTTAAAATGACCATACTATCTACAGCAATCTACAGAATCAATGCAATCCTTATCAAAATATCAATGGCATTCTTCACAGAAATAGAAAAGAAATTCTAAAATTTCATGAAACTGCAAAAGATCTCAAATAACTTTTATGCTTGGTGGAAAGAACACTCTCTTCAATATATGATGCTGAAAAAACTGGATATCCACATACAGAAGAATGAAATCAAATCCTTATCCCTCGCCATACACAACACTCACTTCAAAATGGATTAAAGACTCTAACAGAGGACTCCAAACTATTACACTATCAGAACGAAACAGGAAAAATATTTCAGGACATTGGTATAGGCATAGACTGCGTGGTTCAGACTTCAAAAGCACATGAGATAAAAATAAAACTAGAAAAATAAGACTATTTTAAACTAAATACCTTTTGGCTAGCAAAAGAAACAACAGAATGAAGAGTCGGCCTGTAGAATGGGGAAAAAAAATACTTGCAAAATATTCATCTGACAAAGGACTAATACCCAGGTTATTCAACGGGCTCAAACAACTCAACAACAACAATCCAAATAATCCCATTAAAAAGCAAGCAAATGATCGAAGTAGCTTTTTTTTGTTTGTTTGTTTGTTTTTTTTTTTTTTTTTTTTCTGGTGGAATTTTGCTCCATCACCAGGCTGGAGTGCAGTGGTGCGATCTCGGCTCACTGCAACCTCTGCCTCCCGGTCCCATGTGATTTTCCTGCCTCAGCCTCCTGAGTAGCTGGGACTACAGGCGTAGTCAACTGGATGCAGCTGCATAATTGAAGTGTATCAGCTCACTTGCCACTCTAAAGCCTGTCACTAGATGCAGTTTGTCACCTGTCACTCGCTGATAGGGTTTTGATATGAGTCTGCAAGCGATTGATTTATTATGATCTCGGTGCAGCCAGGCCTCTCTGCAAATGTTAACTGTATTTGCGGCTGCTCCCAGAGCTGGATTCACTGTCTCAGCTCCATCTGAGATCATCAGGCATTAGATTCTCATAAGAAAAGCACGACCTAGATAGCTCAGAAGTGCAGTTCACAATAGGATTCGTGCTTCCATGAGAGTCTAATGCCATTACCGCTGACCTGACAGGAGGTGGAGCTCAGGCAGCAAAGCTAGTAATGGGAAGCGACTATAAATACAGATGAAGCTTTCCTACTCACCTGCCACTCACCTCTTGCTGTGCATCCAGGTTCCTAAAATGCCAAGCACCAGTACAGGTCCATGGCCCTGGGGTTTAGGACCCCTATTTTAGCTGATTCTCAGAGTTCTGGAATATATTATGAGCTTCCCAATATTTATTAGGAGCACCATCCATGGATGTTTTTCCCAGAATATCTATGGAATTGATTTAATGTATTTGCCATGATTCCTTAGAGGGTACAACTAAAAAATATATCTTATTTTGGTAGCTTATTTCATGATTTAGATAAGGAAGAACATTACAGACTGTCTAAAAAATATATATTTAAACTCCATTCCAGGAGAAACCTTTGTGCTGACTACAACCAAGGGCTGGCTGGATGCTACTGGGTCACAGACCAAAGCCAGCAGTGTATTAACCTGACCATACTAGATGTGTTAAAGGTGCACAGATGTGGTCTCTACGCAGGCAATCTTGTCCACAGGAAAGGAAGGGAAAATGGATTTTGAGCAAACAGTTAGAAACTATCATTATTTGTAAATAAACATTTAAGCTTCACAACCTCGAATTTGTTTATATTGTGTGGGTTTGTTTTGAAAACGAGTTTTAGCACCTTTACATACACCACTCCTCAGATAGTAAGCTTTCTTCTGCAGTTTTGGCAATTCATTAATTAATCAGCAGTTGAAATGACTTACAATGTTGCTTAATATTATGATTTGGAGAAGCAACATTGTAAGAGGAGCAGATTTTTAGATGATGAATATTTTATTTTTTTATATTTATATAATTACAACCATAGAAGCAACAGAGACCTACCAAACCTACAGCCTATGTGACACTACATTAGAAACACTGACAACTTTGAAAGTTAGATGACATATAATTTTTAAAACTCTGTAGGTAGTTCTTTAAAAATATGTTGTTTTTTTTCTCCAATAGACAGCTAAGATGTTAAAATGTCTTATTTCAAAATTTCATGTGTAAGTGATAACTGCTCATATTCCCTGGCTTTTTAATGACTTTGAACTTCTATTTTAAAATATTTTAAATGTAATCTGTGCATCTGGTAACTGTCATTAATAATACTGCATTGTACATTTGAAATCTACTAAGACCAGATAAGTGCTCTTCCTATACACACACAAAAAATGGTTACTCCTTGGGGTAATGGAGATGTTAATTAATTTGATTCTGGCAGTTATTTCAGAATGCATATATACATCAAAACATCACATTGTACACCTTAAATGTATGTAATTTTATGTGTTTATACCTTGACTTCACTAGGAAAAAAGAAAAAAAAAACATTCATAATGCAGTATATTGAATCTGGTATAATTTGTAAGTTGTTGGTTAAGAAGCAAATACTGAATGTAGCCATTTAGAATAGTAACGTAGAACTAACTTCATAAATAGACTCTGAACTGGAATCATGCCATTTACTATCTGTGTGATTTTTGAACAAGTTACTTAACGTCTATGTGCCTCAGTCTTCGTACCTGAAAAATAAACAAGCACATGGTACTTAAGTCATATGTTTTTTCGCGAATCATTTTTATTGTTCTGGAATTAGAATACAGTGAGTAGTCTTGTTAATAGTTCTATGCTCTCTTAAACACTAGATTATAGAATTAAAGCTTTGTTTACCTTTTTTAACCTAAAATGGAATGAAATTATGCTTTCCATTAAACTTACCAATTATATTACTAATTTAATTCCAAATACATGTGCCACTTTGTGATTTTGATATATTTTTCTTCAATGTATGTATTCATTCTCTGAAGGCAATGGTTCTATGTAAGATATATGAAAACCATATAATTATTGACATATTTTATATGGGTAAATTAATGGTGACATATTTTGCAAACTGGCCTAGAGCATGTATTTTTCATTAAATGATGTATCTTGGGAATCTTTCTATGTTAGTGAATAAAGAGATGCCTTACTCTTTTTTTCCTTCATCTTTTTATTTTGAGAAATTCAGAAAGCACAGAGAAGGTGAAAAATAGAACAAAGATAAACAGTATAATTTCACCTATTTTCAACAATTGCTAATGCAATATACAACAATTTTCAACAATTGTTAATACAATATAATAATATAACAATACAATAATATACAATAATATAACAATATAATACTATAACAAATTGTTAATACTTGTTAATTTCCTCACTTTATATAAGTATATATGTATATGTGTGTTTGCTAAACAATTTGAAAACAGTTGTAGACATCATAACACAGTACTATAGAGCAACTACTTAAACAGGTTTATTTTTTAGTTATCAAGAATAACTTCCTTTTATCTAATCTTATATCATTTTCATTGCAATGACACAGAAATATTTTATTGTATAGATATCATATTCAAATTTATTTTTTATCATAGTTAAATATGCTTCATTATTTTAAATTTAGTTTTATTATTTTTTATGGGTACATAGTAAGTGTACACATTTATGGGGTACAAGAGATGTTTGATAATTTGTTATCTTTTGCAGTCCATAATTTTCTAAAGGATTCTCCATTGCACTTGGTGTCATGGCTCTTATATTGTTATAATATTGAATAAACTCACTGTCTTTTTTTCTTTTCTTGAAGAACTTGTAATTTTGGTTTTTAGTAAAATTGTCATCTTCATTTTCAGACTAAATATTCATATATTTCATCTATATTCATGGTAGAAAATTAAAAACCATAAAATTTCAGTTTTCATGAATGCATTAACAGCCAGAATTTGGCTTTTAAACACTGTTTTCTATCACATGACCCAAGTTTGGTACAGGGAAAGTACAAAATGAGCATGAAGCACCTGATTCTTTCAGAAAACACAGAAATACTCATAGACAAATTGTAACAATTCAAAGTGACACAAGAGCTGACTCTTCTTAATTTTGGCACAATTTTGAAATCAAAAGGAATAATGACTGTAATGAATTTTCACAGACTGGATTTTAAAAATAACTCATGATTATATACTGACACAGTTATGGGATGGGGTAGGGAAAGTTCTTCTTTATACTTGAATGCCAAGATACAAGCGTAGAATAAATAATAAAAATATAAATAGTCAATTTGCATTTGCCAATGTAATATTTGGCTTAATAAATAATCATCAACCTGCAATTCTGTGTTTTCTAATGTACTCCAGGGAAGTGAAACTTGAAAAGCACACCTCCCAGTCCTCGTTGTCAGCAGGATTTCTTTTGATATACTCCAATGAAAGTCACTCATATGATATCTGGAAGATATAGGGATAAGGAGTAGCCATTATTCTCTGGTAGTGATTTCAAGCCATTTTTGCACACCACTTAATTATTACTTTAGTACTCTGGATACCTGAGAACCTTAGAGGTGGCCTCTATTAGTAACCATTTTCTCTGAAAGCAGTTCCTATAATATTTGCTTCCCAACCTTCAGACTTCTGTGTAGTCCCATATTTCCCTGAGTTAAACCTATTCTTCCTTTAAATAGCTTAAATACTACTATTCTTTGGAGGCTTGTGAGCCTTCAAATTTCACATTAAACCTTAGTCTCCAATGCATTACTATTATGAAGTAGGGCCTTCTCAGATGTTATTAAGTCATGAGAGTTCTGCTTTTAAGATTCATGCCCTGATAAAAGAGGCTTCAGAGAGCTGTCACTCCATCCATTTTTCTACAGTTTGAGGACACTTCGTTCATTTGGGTTTTGTTTGTTTTTTTGTTGTTGTTTCTTTCCCCGCTTTCCACCGTGTCAGGATGCAGCAAGAAGTCTCCATCTTGGAGGAAGAGCGGGCTTACCAGATATCAAACCTGCTGGTGCCTTGATTTTGTACTTTCCAATCTCCATAACTGTAAGAATTAAATTTTTGATTTTTTAAAAATTATTCAGTCTAAGCTATTTTGTTACAGCAGCATGAATGGACTAAGAAAAGTATCTTTTTTTTCTGACTGACTGGTACAGAATTAGGTATTAGAATTAATTCTAAGATGGTTAGATTTGAAGAGTGTAATTATGCTAAAACAAAATAATGCTAAAATAATTTGGCACACTGGACATCCATTGTATGCAACGGAACAATAGTTATTTAAAACATCTCTTCTAATTGCCTGGAATAAATTGCCTATAAAGGCAATACTGTGGGATTAGTTACCAAAACCTTTTGATGGGAATGATTGTTATAAATGGGAGGGTGGGGTCGGACAAGAAAAGCAAAATTAGGAGATGCGTGACAAGGAATTCTGGAGAAGATAATGAACATAACATGTAAGGACAACTACTTTATTAATATAAATGCTCATTAAAGTGCATTTACTGCATATGCAGCTTATAAGAATTGGATAAAGAGGCTAACCCATTCTCAGAATGCCAGTCAGTCTTCTCTCTGCCACACTAATGCTTGGCCAATGGGTTTGTGGACTAACTAACAATAAAATTGTGAGATTAATATTTTGTATGAGCTCAAAAAACACTGGTTTCCTTTTACTGTGTTTGACCAGGCTACATTCAGTGCTGTATTCCCAACCTATTGGTGTAAGAGGCCAATATTGTGCCTCTGCTATCGCACCCTGCATGAAAAACTGGGCATTCACCTGGTAGTAGTTTGATTACATTAGAATCTTCTTATCACACAATGAGCACTTACTTCGAATATGGATATGTATTCCCTATCCACAGTGTTCCAACTTAACAGTAAGGTTAAGATTGATTTGTGGAATTCAGGGAATTCCCTGAATTGTCCATTAGTACTTCTATCTCCTCAGGTAAATGTTAGTGAAGGATCACAGCAACACAATGTAGAAAGGATCATTTATGGCTTAGATTATTCAGTAATAAAATTTTGTTATCACATAAGCTCAAGAACCATGTCCAACTGAGCTGTTCACTGAAAGCAAAGACAGAGAATAGGTAGTGAAAGAACATTTAACAACTGTAGGTTGCTGTCTAGTTGAAAAAAAAAAAAAAAACAAGCTATAGTGGTTTTGAATATATATATTTTTTAATTTTGTTATATATATATATATTTATATATATTAACCATTCTTTCCTACCATTTTTCTACAATCTTGCATTAATGGTGGTCACACCTCTAATTTAGTCCATAAATGACATAGTATCAAAGGAAAATTGTGAATTAGTCATAAAAAATTAATATTACTCAGACATCAGTAAAGGCAGGACTTTAGGTCTTCTATTTTGGGGAACATGAGAAAGTTTTTATTTAAAAGAAGAATAGATGCGTGTTAGGCAGAAACAAGATGATGCTATTTTTGTCACTGCTTAAAAGATAAATATGAATGGAAAGGAACATATGAACAGTGAGTATTCAAAGGTATGGCCTGTGATGGATATTTTCTTACTTCTAGATTTTGTCCTGTTCCTCAGAAGCTAAAGCCTCAAAGTTAGATGTCATAAAATCCACTTGAAATCAAACTTGTGGCTGGATCCCATCAATTGGAAGCATATGTGTGCAGGTCTGGAGTTTGGCTTTTAGATTTTACATGTTCTACTGAATGGCATTGCCTAGGTTCTCTTCTAGGGCATTTATGGTTTTAGGTCTTATGTTCAATCTTTAATCCATCTTTAGTTAGTTTTGATACAAGGTGTAAGGAAGGGATCCAGTTTCAGTTTTCTGCATATGGCTAGCCAGTTTTCCCAACACCATTTATTAAATAGGGAATCTTTCCCCCATTACTTGTTTTGGTCAGGTTTGTCAAAGATCAGCTGGTTGCAGATGTGTGGCGTTATTTCTGAGGCCTCTGATCTGTTCCATTGGTTTGTAGAATCACCCTTCTTGGTATTGTAAGTGCTAAGATTACTGAGACAATTTCTGTGATCCCTGTGCTTCTAATCCTTCCACACTTATGAAAGTCCCCAAATTCTTTGTAAGATGTATTCTATCAAAATACCTGGAGAAGTATCTGTTTCACTGAAAAAATATGCACTAAGTAGAAGATGCTGTCTATTTCATTTGAGTATGAAATATAAATGATCTAGGATAAAACTTGGGTTTTGTTGGCTTCCTTTTCTATAAAATGTATATTCATTTAGCGTTGTATATGTTTAATTGAAGAAAAGCTTGATTGAGGCTACCAGGAATTTTGATCATAGCAATTACAAAAATATGTCACAAAAGTAAGATTTTCATTATTTAAATTAGAAAATTAAAGCCCACTGAAATTGAGGAGCTTGTCCAAGGTGGAATGTTGATTGGCATTACTGGACATTTTTCCTCTTTTCTAATCCAGGTCCCCTTCCAAGTTACTACTTACTTAACAGTGAAATAAACAAAAATGTGTTAATCTTTTTTTTTTTTTTTTTTTTTTTTTTTTTTTTTTTTTTTTTTTTGAGGCAGAGTCTCACTCTGTTGCCCAGGCTGGAGTGCAGTGGCACAATCTCGGCTCATTGCAAGCTCCGCCTCCTGGGTTCACGCCATTCTCCTGCCTCAGCCTCTTGAGTAGCTAGGACCATAGGCGCCCACCACCATGCCTGGCTAATTTTTTTGTATTTTTAGTAAAGACGGGATTTCACCATGTTAGCCAGATGGTCTCGATCTCCTGAACTCGTGATCCACCTGCCTCGGCCTCCCAAAGTGCTGGGATTACAGGTGTGAGCCACTGCGCCCGGCCATGTTAATCTTTAATAAGAAAATACTGTGGCCGGGCGCGGTGGCTCAAGCCTGTAATCCCAGCACTTTGGGAGGCCGAGGCGGGCTGATCACGAGGTCAGGAGATCAAGATCATCCTGGCTAACACGGTGAAACCCCGTCTCTACTAAAAAATACAAAAAACTAGCTGGACATGGTGGCAGGCGCCTGTAGTCCCAGCTACCGGGGAGGCTGAGGCAGGAGAATGGCATGAACCCAGGAGGCGGGGCTTGCAGTGAGCTGAGATCTGGCCACTGCACTCCAGCCTGGGCAACACAGCGAGATTCCATCTCAAAAAAAAAAAAAAAAAAAAAAAAGAAAAGAAAAGAAAATACTGTGCCAGTAATTTTTGCCACTTGAATGTTGACTGGAATAAAACAATGGGAAGTGTGACTTTTAAATGAGGTAGAGAAAACGGACATTTATCAACATATTATATAGGAAACACAGAGAATGCAAGAGATAATGTTCTGGTAATCTTTTTATACTTTAAGTTCTAGGGTACATGTGCACAATGTGCAGGTTTGTTACATATGTATACATGTGCCATGTTGGTGTGCTGCACCCATTAACTGGTCACTTACATTAGGTATATCTCCTAATGCTATCCCTCCCCCCTCCCCCCACCCCACGACAGACCCAGGTGTGTGATGTTCCCCTTCCTGTGTCCAAGTGTTCTCATTGTTCAATTCCCAGCTATGAGTGAGAACATGCTGTGTAATACTATGCAGCCATAAAAAAAGGATGAGTTCATGTCCTTTGTAGGGACATGGATGAAGCTGGAAACCATCATTCTCAGCAAACTATCACAAGGACAGAAATATGTAGGTAATCTTTTTAAAGATTGTCATTCTTTAATTCCTATCCCTAACTTTGGTTACAGAACCTCAAATGAATTATACATTTAGAAATTGTAACTGGCGTGGAGAGTAAGGTCTTGAACAAGAAAGTGAGAAGTATAATGCTTAAAGCATCGTGCTATTGCTGGACGTTTCTTAAACAATAAAACTCAGAAGGAAGTAACAGAGATCAATGAGCCTTTCTGCAATAGATGTTCAATCCTTCTCCCTATGGCCCAAGAATGACCATAATTTGTGGTGCCCAAGTCTAAATAAAATGTGAGCTCATTCTCCAAATATTATTAAAGATTTTAAGTGGTACAGCAGAGGGTTAAAAACAAGTATGTGATCCTTCTAGGCATAGAGACCTGTAGCAAAGGAGCAGTAGTGAAGTCACTTCATTACATAACTGCATTCATTTAATTTATGCACTAATTTTATCTATATACTTGCTTTTGCCAACATAAATGCATTGGTAAAATGTTTATTTCATATTGACATAGACTTGGACACAAGAGAATCTGTATTAAACACAAACTTTAATTTTACTTTCTTACACATTGACCCAAGTGGATAATTTCTTTTTTTTCATAAAGATATATTTCACTTTATTCTTTTTGCATACAATAAGTAAACATTTTGTAGTTAATATAGACTTTGCCCTGTTAAATATTACACATAGGCTAAATTATTTTTAAATTATTTAATATTCAATTTTTTTCAAAAATACTGTGAATTCTGTGTGAAATATTTTAAAATGTATGAAACAAAATTAATGCATATATTTTATGATTGTTAATTGGAATTCAAATGATTAATAGTTTCAGGAATAGTATATCTAAATGAAACATGTGGGAAAGCAGCAGTTGTTTGCAGAACATAAATGGTTTCATGAAGTCATAGACAAATAGTTGGCTTATTACCATAACAATTAGTGATGTTATTCCTATGTCATTATTTAATTACTTTCATTAATAACTAAATATTTTATTTAAAGAACAGAACCATTATTTGGACATTTTCATTGTCCCTGAATATCTTCGTTTGGATATCTTAAAAATAGCTTGTGGCTGGGCGTGGTGGCTCATGCCTGTTATCCCAGCACTTTGGAAGCCCTAGGTGGGCCGATCACCTAAGATCAGGAGTTCGAGGACAGCCCTGGCCAACATGGTGAAACCCGTCTGTACTAAGAATTATAAAAATTAACCAAACTTGGTGGTGAGTGCCTGTAGTCCCAGCTACTGGGTAGGCTGAGGCAGGAGGATCGCTTGAACCTGGGAGGCAAAGGTGGCAGTGAGTCGAGATTGCGACACTGCACTCCAAACTGGGCGACAGAGTTAGACTCCGTTTAAAAAAAAAAAAAATAGCTTGAGGACAATCTTTATTGTTATTGCTTTATTTCTGTATTGTAGAGAAAGAAGGAAAATAACGTAAGTAAGTATATTACCAAGCCTTTAATTTTGTCAGAAAACACAGATAGCTGTCACAGAAGAAGATTCTGCCGAGGTCATATGCAAACACTATGTCTCAAATTATTCTCTTAGCAGAGAGGCAAAAGAAGAATTTATCCACCTTTGCTTCTCACATAGCTCATTGGTCAGAGCACACCTCCATGACAGTGGGGAAACCCTGAAGGAGGAAAATGAGAGACTGCAGTGTGAATCATAAAGTGAGGTGCAGTCAAATTGTGCTACCAGGGAAAAGAAAGATGGGATAATTTCCTGTTGTGGGCCCAGCTGATTATACAGCACAGCTACTACACACAATCTCTGAAGGAAGTAACAGAGCTCAATGAGCCTTTCTGCAATAGAGATTAAATTTTCCTCCCTAGGGCCCAAGAATGATCATAATTTGTTCATCCAGGGCAAAATGAAATGTGGGGTCATCATCCAAAAATTATTAAGAATTTTAAGTGGTATAGCAGAGTGATAAACCAAGCATGTGGTCCTTCTAGGCACAGAGACCTGTGCAACTGCATAGGTCATGCACCCACAAAGCCACCTCTGTCATAGCCTACATGAATCTTATTGGTATTAAGAGACTTTCATGGAGGGGAACCTGTAGGATGGAACAGAAAACTATTGTTCAGTGAATCTAGGGAGGCTCTGTGATGGCATCTGTTGCCCTAAAAGACTGTATTTTGAAAGATATACTTATAAAGTAGGTGGAAATTGCTGATTTTGCATACTTCTCTCATCACTTTATTAACTATTATTTTGAATAGTATTCAGAAAGTCCTAGAGCAATGAGACAACATAAATAAATAAAGAGCTGGCCGAATAGGAACAACTCCAGTCTCCAACTCCCAGCGCGAGCGACACAGAAGACCGGTGATTTCTGCATTTTCAACTGAGGTACTGGGGTCATCTCACTAGGGAGTGCCGGACAATCGGTGCTGGTCAGCTGCTGCAGCCTGACCAGCGAGAGCTGAAGCAGGGCGAGGCATCGCCTCACCTGGAAGCGCAAGGGGGAAGGGGATCCGTTTTCCTAGCCAGGGGAACTGAGACACACAACACCTGGAAAATCGGGTAACTCCCACCCCAATACTGCGCTGTAAGCATACAGGCATTCCAGGAGAATATATCCCACACCTGGCCGGGAGGGTCCCACGCCCACGAAGCCTCCCTCACTGCTAACACAGCAGTCTGCCGCGATCTATCCGCAAGGCAGCAGCGAGGCTGGGGGAGGGGCGCCCGCCATTGCTGAGGCTTAAGTAGGTAAACAAAGCCGCTGGGAAGCTCGAACTGGGTGGAGCTCACAGCAGCTCAAGGAAGCCTGCCTGTCTCTGTAGTCTCCACCTCTGGGGACAGCGCACAGCTGAAGACCAACAGGGGAAGTAGCGGGAGCCGGTGCAGACGCGAACGACTCTGTCTGACAGCTTTGGGGAGAGCCGCGGATCTCCCAACGCGGAGGTTGAGATCTGAGAACGGACAGACTGCCTGCTCAGGTGTGTCCCTGACCCCTGAGTAGCCTAGCTGGGAGAAATCCCCCACTAGGGGCAGTCTGACACCCCACACCTCACAGGGTGGAGTACACCCCTGAGAGGACACTTCCAAAGGAAGAATCAGACAGGTACACTCGCTGTTCAGCAATATTCTATCTTCGGCAACCTCTGCTGCTGATACCCAGGCAAACAGGGTCTGGAGTGGACCTCAAGCAATCTCCAACAGACCAACAGAGAGTCCTTCTGACTGTCAGAAGGAAAACTATCAAACAGGAAGGACACCTATACCAAAACCCCATCAGTTCGTCACCACCATCAAAGACCAGAGACAGATAAAACCACAAAGATGGGGAAGAAGCAGGGCAGAAAAGCTGGAAATTCAAAAAATAAGAGCGCATCTCCCCCTGCAAAGGAGCGCAGCCCATCACCAGCAACGGATCAAAGCTGGTCAGAGAATGACTTGGACGAGAGGAGAGAAGAAGGCTTCAGTCCATCAAACTTATCAGAGCTAAAGGAGGAATTACGTACCCAGCGCAAAGAAACTAAAAATCTTGAAAAAAGAGTGGAAGAATTGACAGCTAGACTCATTAATGCAGAGAAGATCATAAACGAAATGACAGAGATGAAAACCATGACACGAGAAATACGTGACAAATGCACAAGCTTCAGTAACCGACTCGATCAACTGGAAGAAAGAGTATCAGCGATTGAAGATCAAATGAATGAAATGAAGCGAGAAGAGAAACCAAAAGAAAAAAGAAGAAAAAGAAATGAGCAAAGCCTGCAAGAAGTATGGGATTACGTAAAAAGACCAAATCTACGTCTGATTGGGGTGCCTGAAAGTGAGGGGGAAAATGGAACCAAGTTGGAAAACACTCTTCAGGATATCATCCAGGAGAACTTCCCCAACCTAGTAGGGCAGGCCAACATTCAAATTCAGGAAATACAGAGAACGCCACAAAGATACTCCTCCAGAAGAGCAACTCCAAGACACATAATTGCCAGATTCACCAAAGTTGAAATGAAGGAAAAAATCTTAAGGGCAGCCAGAGAGAAAGGTCGGGTCACCCACAAAGGGAAGCCCATCAGACTAACAGCAGATCTCTCGGCAGAAACTCTACAAGCCAGAAGAGAGTGGGGGCCAATATTCAACGTTCTTAAAGAAAAGAATTTTAAACCCAGAATTTCATATCCAGCCAAACTAAGTTTCATAAGTGAAGGAGAAATAAAATCCTTTACAGATAAGCAAATGCTTAGAGATTTTGTCACCACCAGGCCTGCCTTACAAGAGACCCTGAAGGAAGCCCTAAACATGGAAAGGAACAACCGGTACCAGCCATCGCAAAAACTTGGCAAAATGTAAAGACCATCGAGGCTAGGAAGAAACTGCATCAACTAACGAGCAAAATAACCAGTTAATATCATAATGGCAGGATCAAGTTCACACATAACAATATTAACCTTAAATGTTAATGGACTAAATGCTCCAATTAAAAGACACAGACTGGCAAACTGGATAAAGAGTCAAGACCCATCAGTCTGCTGTATTCAGGAGACCCATCTCACATGCAGAGACATACATAGGCTCAAAATAAAGGGATGGAGGAAGATCTACCAAGCAAATGGAGAACAAAAAAAAGCAGGGGTTGCAATCCTAGTCTCTGATAAAACAGACTTTAAACCATCAAAGATCAAAAGAGACAAAGAAGGCCATTACATAATGGTAAAGGGATCAATTCAACAGGAAGAGCTAACTCTCCTAAATATATATGCACCCAATACAGGAGCACCCAGATTCATAAAGCAAGTCCTTAGAGACTTACAAAGAGACTTAGACTCCCATACAATAATAATGGGGGACTTCAACACTCCGCTGTCAACATTAGACAGATCAACGAGACAGAAAGTTAACAAGGATATCCAGGAATTGAACTCATCTCTGCACCAAGCGGACCTAATAGACATCTATAGAACTCTCCACCCCAAATCAACAGAATATACATTCTTCTCAGCACCACATCGCACTTATTCCAAAATTGACCACATAATTGGAAGTAAAGCACTCCTCAGCAAATGTAAAAGAACAGAAATTATAACAAACTGTCTCTCAGACCACAGTGCAATCAAACTAGAACTCAGGACTAAGAAACTCAATCAAAACCGCTCAACTACATGGAAACTGAACAACCTGCTCCTGAATGACTACTGGGTACATAACGAAATGAAAGCGGAAATAAAGATGTTCTTTGAAACCAATGAGAACAAAGATACAACATACCAGAATCTCTGGGACACATTTAAAGCAGTGTGTAGAGGGAAATTTATAGCACTAAATGCCCACAAGAGAAAGCAGGAAAGATCTAAAATTGACACTCTAACATCACAATTAAAAGAACTAGAGAGGCAAGAGCAATCACATTCAAAAGCTAGCAGAAGGCAAGAAATAACTAAGATCAGAGCAGAACTGAAGGAGATAGAGACACAAAAAACCCTCCAAAAAATCAATGAATCCAGGAGTTGGTTTTTTGAAAAGATCAACAAAATTGACAGACCGCTAGCAAGGCTAATAAAGAAAAAAAGAGAGAGGAATCAAATAGATGCAATAAAAAATGATAAAGGGGATATCACCACTGACCCCACAGAAATACAAACTACCATCAGAGAATACTATAAACGCCTCTACGCAAATCAACTAGAAAATCTAGAAGAAATGGATAATTTCCTGGACACTTACACTCTCCCAAGGCTAAACCAGGAAGAAGTTGAATCCCTGAATAGACCAATAGCAGGCTCTGAAATTGAGGCAACAATTAATAGCCTACCCACCAAAAAAAGTCCAGGACCAGATGGATTCACAGCTGAATTCTACCAGAGGTACAAGGAGGAGCTGGTACCATTCCTTCTGAAACTATTCCAATCAATAGAAAAAGAGGGAATCCTCCCTAACTCATTTTATGAGGCCAACATCATCCTGATACCAAAGCCTGGCAGAGACACAACAAAAAAAGAGAATTTTAGACCAATATCCCTGATGAACATTGATGCAAAAATCCTCAATAAAATACTGGCAAACCGGAGTCAGCAGCACATCAAAAAGCTTATCCACCATGATCAAGTGGGCTTCATCCCTGGGATGCAAGGCTGGTTCAACATTCGCAAATCAATAAACGTAATCCAGCATATAAACAGAACCAAAGACAAGAACCACATGATTGTCTCAATAGATGCAGAAAAGGCTTTTGACAAAATTCAACAGCCCTTCATGCTAAAAACGCTCAATAAATTCGGTATTGATGGAACGTACCTCAAAATAATAAGAGCTATTTATGACAAACCCACAGCTAATATCATACTGAATGGGCAAAAACTGGAAAAATTCCCTTTGAAAACTGGCACAAGACAGGGATGCCCTCTCTCACCACTCCTATTCAACATAGTGTTGGAAGTTCTGGCTAGGGCAATCAGGCAAGAGAAAGAAATCAAGGGTATCCAGTTAGGAAAAGAAGAAGTCAAATTGTCCCTGTTTGCAGATGACATGATTGTATATTTAGAAAACCCCATCGTCTCAGCCCAAAATCTCCTTAAGCTGATAAGCAACTTCAGCAAAGTCTCAGGATACAAAATTAATGTGCAAAAATCACAAGCATTCTTATACACCAGCAACAGACAAGCAGAGAGCCAAATCAGGAATGAACTTCCATTCACAATTGCTTCAAAGAGAATAAAATACCTAGGAATCCAGCTTACAAGGGATGTAAAGGACCTCTTCAAGGAGAACTACAAACCACTGCTCAGTGAAATCAAAGAGGACACAAACAAATGGAAGAACATACCATGCTCATGGATAGGAAGAATCAATATCGTGAAAATGGCCATACTCCCCAAGGTTATTTATAGATTCAATGCCATCCCCATCAAGCTACCAATGACTTTCTTCACAGAATTGGAAAAAACTGCTTTAAAGTTCATATGGAACCAAAAAAGAGCCCGCATTGCCAAGACAATCCTAAGTCAAAAGGACAAAGCTGGAGGCGTCACGCTACCTGACTTCAAACTATACTACAAGGCTACAGTAACCAAAACAGCATGGTACTGGTACCAAAACAGAGATATAGACCAATGGAACAGAACAGAGTCCTCAGAAATAATACCGCACATCTACAGCCATCTGATCTTTGACAAACCTGAGAGAAACAAGAAATGGGGAAAGGATTCCCTATTTAATAAATGGTGCTGGGAAAATTGGCTAGCCATAAGTAGAAAGCTGAAACTGGATCCTTTCCTTACCCCTTATACGAAGATTAATTCAAGATGGATTAGAGACTTAAATGTTAGACCTAATACCATAAAAACCCTAGAAGAAAATCTAGGTAGTACCATTCAGGACATAGGCATGGGCAAGGACTTCATGTCTAAAACACCAAAAGCAATGGCAGCAAAAGCCATAACTGACAAATGGGATCTAATTAAACTAAAGAGCTTTTGCACAGCAAAAGAAACTACCATCAGAGTGAACAGGCAACCTACAGAATGGGAGAAAATTTTTGCAACCTACTCATCTGACAAAGGGCTAATATCCAGAATCTACAAAGAACTCAAACAAATATACGAGAAAAAAACAAACAACCCCATCAAAAAGTGGGGAAAGGATATGAACAGACATTTCTCAAAAGAAGATATTCATACAGCCAACAGACACATGAAAAAATGCTCATCATCACTGGCCATCAGAGAAATGCAAATCAAAACCACAATGAGATACCATCTCACACCAGTTAGAATGGCAATCATTAAGAAGTCAGGAAACAACAGGTGTTGGAGAGGATGTGGAGAAATAGGAACACTTTTACACTGTTGGTGGGATTGTAAACTAGTTCAACCATTATGGAAAAGAGTATGGCAATTCCTCAAGGATCTAGAACTAGATGTACCATATGACCCAGCCATCCCACTACTGGGTATATACCCAAAGGATTATAAATTAGTCTACTACAAAGACACATGTACACGTATGTTTATTGCGGCACTATTCACAATAGCAAAGACTTGGAATCAACCCAAATGTCCATCTGTGACAGACTGGATTAAGAAAATGTGGCACATATACACCATGGAATACTATGCAGCCATAAAAAAGGATGAGTTTGCGTCCTTTGTAGGGACATGGATGCAGCTGGAAACCATCATTCTTAGCAAACTATCACAAGAAGAGAAAACCAAACACCGCATGTTCTCACTCATAGGTGGGAACTGAACAATGAGATCACTTGGACTCAGGAAGGGGAACATCAGACACTGGGGTCTATCATGGGGAGGGGGGAGGGGGGAGGGGGGAGGAGGGAGGGATTGCATTGGGGAGTTATACATGATATAAATGATGAATTGATGGGTGCTGACGAGTTGATGGGTGCAGCACACCAACATGGCATAAGTATACATATGTAACAAACCTGCACGTTATGCACATGTACCCTAGAACTTAAAGTATAATAAAAAAAAAAAAAAAAAAAAAAAAAATAAATAAAGAGCTATTGAATTGGAAATGAAGAAGTAAATTATTCTTGTTTGTAGATGATATGATCTTGTACTGGGACAAGCCAAACACTATTGGAACTGATAAACAAATTCAGTAAAATTGCAATATACAAAACAAACACCCAAAAATCAATAGGAATTCCATATGCCAATGAGAAACAATATGAACAAGAAATCAAAAAAGAAATCCCAGCTACAGTAGCTTCTAATAAAATAAAACACGTAGGGATAAACTTAACCAAAGAAGGGAAAGATCTCTATTATGAAAACTATAAATCACTGATACAAGAAATTAAAAGAAACACAAAAATTGAAAAGATATTCCATGTTCATAGATTGGAAGCATTAATATTGTTAAAATGTCCATACTACTCTAAGCAATCTACAGATTTAATGCATTTCTTATCAAAATACCAATGATATTCTTCAAGTAATTAGAAAAAAAATGTTAAAATTTATATTGAATGACAAAATATCCAGGATAGCCAAAGCCACCCCAAGCAAAAGAAACAAAACTGAAGGAATCACATTACTTGACTACAAATTATACTAGAGTGCTATAGTAACCAAAAGAGCATAGTACTGGCATAAAACAGACACTTGGATCAATGGAACAGAATAGAGAACACAGAAATAAATTTATACATTTACAGTGAACTCATTTTCAACAAAAATATCAAGAATACACATTGAGGAAAGCACAATCAGTTCAATAAATGGTGCTGGGAAACTGTATATTCACATGCCGAAGAATAAAACTAGTCCCCTATTCTTTGCCGTATAGTAAAATCAAACCAATGTGGACTAAAGACTTAAATCTAAGATCTCAAGCTATGAAACTGCTTTAAAATTTTTTTTTAAGACTTCGGTTTGAGCAAAGATTTCATAATATTCCAGAAGCACAGGCAACTAAAGCCAAAATAGACAAACGGGATCACATAAAGTTAAAAAGTTTAGCACAGCAAAGGAAGCAATTAACAAAGTGAGGAGACATCCCACAGAATGGGAGAAAATATTTGCAAACTATCCATCTGACAAGGGATTAATAACCAGAATATATAAGGAGCTCAAACAACTCAACAGAAAAAAATCTGATAATTCAATTAAAAATGGGCAAATAATTTTCTCTTGCCTGATTTCCCTGGCCAGAACTTCCAATTCTATGTTGAATAGGAGTGGTGACAGAAGGCATCCCTGGCTTGTGCCATTTTCAAGAGGAAGGCTTCCAGCTTTTGATCACTTGGTATGATGTTGGCTGTGGGTTTGTCATATTATTTTGAGGTATGCTCCTTCAATACCTAGTTTATTGAGAGTATTTAACATGAAGAAATGTTGAGTTTTATTGAAAGCCTTTTCTGCATCTATTGAGATAGCCATGTGGCTTCTGTCTTTAGTTCTGTTTATGTGATGAATCACATTTAGTGATTTACATACGTTGAACCAACCTTGCATCCTGGAGATGAAGGCTACTTGATCACGGTGGATAAGTTTTTGATGTTCTACAACTTGGATTCAGTTTGCCAGTATTTTGTTGAGGATTTGGGTGATCATGCCATTTGCAGGAACATGGATGGATCTGGAGATCATTATTCTTAGCAAACTAATCCAGGAACAGAAAACCAAATATGACATGCGCTCACTTATAAGTGGGAGCTAAATTATGAGAACACATGGATATAGAGCTGAATAACACAGGGACCTATCAGAAGGTAGAGAATGTGAAGAGGGAGAGGATCATAAAAAAATTACTAATTGATACTAGACTTATTACCTGGGTAATTACATAATCTGTGTAAGAGACTCCCATAACACATGTTTACCTATGTAACAAATCTGCACATCCTGAACATGTACCCCTGACCTTAAAACATAAATTTAAAAAATGGGCAAAGATCTAAACAGATATTTCTTAAAAGAAGACATACAAATGGAAAACAGATATATGCAGTGGCAGGCTCATGGTGCACTGCAGTCTTGACCTCCTGGTCTTAGATGATCCTCCCATTTCAGCTTCCTGAGTAACTGGGACTACAGGAGCACACTACCACACATGGATAATTCTTGTATGTTTTGTGAAGACAGGGTTTTGCTACATTGCCTGGGCTGGTCTCTTGAATTCAAGTAATCCACCTGCCTCAGCCTCCCAAAGTATTGAGATTACAGGCGTGAGCCAGCACACCTGGCCTAGACTTGCATGCTTTATACAAAAGTAAAATATTTTACTTGAAAAACGTGACACCCAACATATAATTTATTTTAATAAAAGAAAAAAAATTACTTCAGTATTTTATTACTTTTATTATTGTCTCCTTCCCATTTTGAACAGTGAAGTAATAACTAAACTTTTAATGTTCCTTTACTATTACAAACATCTTCGATAATGACATCTCCTTGAATTAATCGACATCATGTTTTTCTTTTTGAATCGCTATCTCGATTATAAAAATTGCAGTTTATTATAGCTTATTAAATATTTTTTAACTCTTTAAGTACTGTGTCTCCCAGATATTTTGTATGAAAATATTAAAATTCAATTGGTAAATTTTGGCTGATTTAAGGTTGTACGTTTTTCATCAGAGAATTAAATAACATATCAAAAAACCTGCTTGATTATTTGAACACATCATTCGCACACATGTAAAGTGTTTACAGAGTTATGATCTGAAAGTATAGACATATTCTGAATTGTTATCTTAACTTCCAATATGTTTTTCTCACCCAATTTCTTTTTCCCATTTTTGCCTTAGTGATAGTATATTTTATTAACCAGACTCGTCTGATCTTCAATTTCTTTGGAGTCCTTTCTAGCTTGAAAGAGTCGCTTCTAAATTTTTTCTTTTTTGTTTTAAATCAAAGACTATTACTGAATTTGTTAAAATGTTATTTAAAAAGTTTACCGTATTTTTTTCAATTGTGAAATAATGCTCAGCATAATTACACCCTATTTGATTTTATAAGACATGAAAGGAAAAAATGAAATTAGAATAAGCATTCTTTTGTTTTGTTTTGTTTAAGCAAGGAAAACAAAATTAGAAAGCCAATGTGAACATCAATGGGGAAATATAAGTATGAACACACGAGGAACCATCTGAGAAAATGATCACAGGATATAATATAGCACATCAAAAAATACACAAATAGGCAATCTGCTTTTCACTACTGACATATCCATCAACATAAAAACATGATATTAATAATAATAATAGCTGAGAACTTCTGCTTTTAACTGTCTCGAATAATCATGTCCATATTCTTAATTCATTATAATAGACACACATTTATTTTCATAGGATTCAGGACTATGTTATAAGGTATAAACTTTAAAATTCAAATTTGAGTTGTATATTATTGGCAAATCAGTCTACATTATTTTTTATAACTGAGTTTTGAGTACACGTAGTTATTATTTCTAAAATATAATGATTCTGATGTTGAGAAAACTCAAATTTCTGCTTCTTTTGTTGCCTGTACGTTAAGTTCTCTGTCTCACTTTCCATGGAAAGTAGATGCAGAGAAAAGACATACACTCTCATTGTGAATAGAGTTACGTGTTAACATTTTACTCAAAAGCTTTATGTCATACATTTAATATTTACAATAAAAGGATTTATTGAACACGTAGTATATTCCACAGTGTGATGAGTGCTGAAACAAAGGTGAATACAATATAATTTCTATCTTAAAGGAGTTAAAAAATGAGAAACAGCCTGCCTTATATTTATTTAAAATGCGTAAAAGCATTTTAACAGCTATAGAGGCTGGACCAGAAGACATAACCTAAATGAAAAAGAATTATTTAGCAAGAATTATTTATTTTAGGATAAGTAATAATTTGTAAAAAAGAAAAAAAAGTATTCAACTTTGGTTTTCCCTGTCCTATATTACTTGTGAGTAAATAATACATAATATTAGTAGTAATATTCAAAATTATAATAGATCTTCGCTATAGCTCCCCATATATTTTCTTCAGACTCCCTCAAAATCTTACGTTAAGTAAGAACATTCTCAAAGATTGCCTCATGTGCACACATAAAAAGCATTTACTGTTACAGACATGAATAACATGGTCTTTATCTTTTGCTCTAATTTTTCATTTCAGGCTGCTGTCTGGGATGTCCTCAACCCTTTTGCTGCAGCTTTTGTTGATTTTATAAACACTGATGGCTATACAAATGTGGTGCCTCTTCATCCACATAATGCTGATGAAAACCTATGGAAGTACCAGATTGTCCCTGCACTGTTTGGCACATTCTATATGTCAAAGCTCTGCTGGGCTTCCTTGAAAGTAGAACAAGCATTCTATTCCAACATATGGCAACAAACCAGAACAATCAAAAGAGTGCAATAATTGCCACTTCCCATTCTGCCTATGACTCTGTCTCCATGAGGCTCAGTTATGATTCTTATGTCTGGGCTTAAGATGTGACGAATGCAAATAACCTCCTTTCTTTCTCTTTACTTCTTCCAACATACAGACATTTAAACTCTTATAATTAATTTACTGAAATAGATGCCTCATATTCAGCCTGTTCCCTAAGTTCATCAGATATACATTTTGATGTCTGCCTTTAATCAGTTAATTCAACCTTGATTCATACTACAAAATTAGGTTAATTAAAAAATGATTAGGAAGTTTATATTGTGCGTTAAGTTGGTACTGATTTTCTTAATATTGTTATCCAATATTGAGATAATATTAATAGAAAGCTACCATTAGTGAATAGTATTAATAGAAAACTACCATTAGCAAATGTTTCATTTTGCTTAAATTTAAAAATTCAAGCTTAGAGTTCAAGCCCTTCAAAGTTCAATGTAGCTGAACAATCTTCGGATAATTATAACAACAAAAGTGGCTCTGAATAATTATTAATATTCTGACTTACATTAGTAAGTCCAAGAATTATACTTTGCTTATGATACCAGTTAAATAATGCAACTCTGTAAGGAAGAATAATATGTAGCAAAGTGATAAATCTGATAACTATACCGTTACAGCTGGCTCTTAAATGTCTACATTTTACTAGATAAAAGAAATGTGAATAACAAAATCAAATCAATATTCTGTTGATTGAGGTGTTATGAGCTTTTTTCTTTCCCCAGATGGGATATTGTTGCATTTTATAATGTCAAACCCATCTGTATTTCTTCAACTTATCTAACACAATATACCATGACACTTTTATGAAAGAGGTTGAGGGATTTAAGGTGAATGAGCATAATTAAGAGAATTGATAATTGAATAAACTGGGTAATCAGGTTGCCAAAAAAGGTTGTCAATTTGAAAAAATGATCTCTAATGGAAAATCCAAGTCCTTGCCTCAGGCTTGGCTTAAACAATTTTTGTACAAACCTTTATGAGGATAATCATGATGTACAAAAGGATTTATGGATGATATGAAGTTTTAAAATGTAAGAAGTATATATAGAAGTGGAGAATCAATATAAATGAAAATCTTGACTGGCAGAGGCAACAGTCCAAACTGACTACAGAAAATGTGACAGAGATCAACATACAATATATATTATTTCCAATACAGCATAGACATGTTTCTAAAACAGTTGGTATAACCAAAACTTTAGGGATTAAGTGTAATCTAAATCGATGGCATAAATTATTGATCAAATAATCTAATGATGGTTTAGGCATATCTAATTTGAATCACTATGGTGGTCTCTTCTTTACAGATGTGTTAGATAAACCACATCTAGAGCATTGTGTTCAATTCTGGGCCTCACACAATGAGAGGACATATACTGCAACTGAACATGTGTTTGTGTATGATTTTAAGGAGAGTAAAGACAAGGAAGGAAATAAAAAAGCTAACTTTTGTTAATTAATCATTATAACATTTTCTTATAAAAATTTACATTTTACAAATGCCCTACATGATAGGTAATATTGTATCTCAATTATAGCTAAAAATCTGAGAAATAGGAAGTTTAGGTAACTTATGGTAATAGATTTGATAAGAGCTAAAGCCAGGTTTGAACCTATATATGCCTAATTATCAAAAATTATGTTGAACATTATTATGTTGCTCTTTTACTATGTGAAGTTAAAAGATGTTAAATGACCATCATATTCATTTACATTTAACCAAAATAATGGAAAGCCTTTCAGGTGCTAATCACTGAGAATATTCTGTAATTTGAAGAGCTTGTGATCTTACCCTGGGTCCTGACCTCTAAACATGTAAATTCTAGAACTAGGGAATGATAACTTAATTCTACTCAATTACCCTTTGAGTATGTTGTTTCATTTGCTTATTTTTTGTTTACTTTTGTTTTTGGCTCTCCAGAAACCATAATGCCAGAATTCAAAGCATTGCTTACCTGTGAAGCAAAATAGGTATGGATTTCTGGAACTCTTAGCTCTGAACCGAGAATTGGGATTAGCTCAAGAGAGGAGGCATGTATATGGGGAAGATGTGCTAAGTTTTCCAGCTTATGCTTTACACTCTGTCAATTTAAGAAGGCTCAAGAAACCAAGGGAGTAATGTTTTGTGTTCTCACAGTTTTTAATACCTTAAACCTGCACCAGCAGATACATGTGGAGCAATGTTTGTCAGATTTGAGCTAGTCCATCCATCAGGTCACTTGGTCTTATGGTAAGGGGAGGGAAAACTAAGAGGTGGACTAAAGTGTCACATACATAGTGTGTTTAGGCACAGTTAAAAATCTCTATTTTTATGAATCTCTTTTGATTCGTAACATAAATGTGAGTGTTTTTCAAAACTAAATGCACTGAACTAATATAAAGTTTGAAAGCTAAAACTTAGATGGAAGCTATGTTTCTGCTCCTTTTTTCTGCTGAAAAGCTAGATTGCAAGAGATGTGGACATTTCTGTTGTAACATTCCTAAATCCAAGTTTCTATGTCTTAGTTTTGAGGGAATAGCTGATAATATCTTGCCTCCAGCTTACTGACCCCTGAACCATGGCTAGAGCAACGTGTTCTGAAACTAATGGTTTCAGTGTAAAATTTCTAATCCACTACTCTCCTTCTTCCTGAGAGGGCAGGAAGAGAGCCCGTGGCAGATAAGTTCTGTGGTATTCTGAAAATCATTCCCAGAGACTTAATCAATCAAGCTTCTTCATCATTTCTAACATATTTTAAACAGTAAATTCTATTTAACCATTTTCTGTCTAAGATACTAGGGTTATTTCTGTTTTCTTTAATGAATGCTAAATTATACACAGTATTGATAGGTGCATCTTTCTTAATGTCACAAATGAAAATAAATTTATATGTATTTTCAGCAGTCAAGATGGTTGTGAGAAGGAAGACATTCCTCCTCCAATGACTACATTATAAATGGCATTAAAAGCATACAATCATACAGAGATGAAGAGTCTATTAATCCTTCCTGCAGAATCAGGGGAAGTTTTACAATAAACTTGATATTTGAACGTCATATTAAAAAAGAAAGAAAGGATTTTATCAGTATGACATGGTGGAGGTGACATATTTTTGCTAAAAGGAATGGCAAGAATAAATGCATGACAGGTTGAAATTTCATGATGTATTTAGGGAATCATGAATCTGCTTGTGTGACTGAATAAATGGGCAAAAGCTTGGACATTGTGGGATATAAGACTTGAAAGGACAACTGGGGCCAGAATGTCAAGTATTTTAATATATTCTAACATCAGAGGAATGGTTAAAAGTGCAAGATGATTTTCCTTGGAAAATATATTGGAACTTGTGTATCAATAGCTGCCTTCAAATATTCAAACTTCTATAATATTAAAAAATAGGTATTTTCTGTGTGTCTGTGAAGAGAAATTTAGAAACTAGTAGATAAAAATTGTAGCTACTAGGTGTGGTAGGTTGGAGCACTGATCTAATTTTTTTTTTTTTTTTTTTTTTTTTGAGACGGAGTCTCGATCTGTCGCCCAGGCTGGAGTGCAGTGGCCGGATCTCAGCTCACTGCAAGCTCCGCCTCCTGGGTTTACGCCATTCTCCTGCCTCAGCCTCCCTTGTAGCTGGGACTACCGGCGCCCGCCACCTCGCCCGGCTGGTTTTTTGTATTTTTTTTTTTTTTAGTAGAGACGGGGTTTCACCATGTTAGCCAGAATGGTCTCGATGACCTCGTGATCTGCCCGTCTCCGCCTCCCAAAGTGCTAGGATTACAGGCTTGAGCCACCGCGCCCGGCCAATTTTTTTTTTTTTTTTTTTTTTTTTTTTTTTTTTTTTTTTTTTACTTTCTCTTTGCATCGCAGTTATGCATTCATACCCCTAACCATGAGTACATGCATCTTTTCCACTTGAAATACGTAGAACGTTTTCATGCCACACTGAGCTAGGGTGGTGTATAATATGTGTTTTGAAGGAATAAGGTGGCAGATCTGAGGAAAGACTCTAACATAAATGGTTTTGCTAGCTTTCTGGAACTTCTCTCAACTGCGTTGATAACTCCTTGAGTAGTTGCTGCTCCGAAGAGGCTGAGAAAACATACCAAGCAAACCTGATCTCAGCCCAAAGTATGAAAACAAACTCATCGGAATTCAGCAAAGTCACAGCTCACCTACTTATCAGTAAGAAAAAGTAATAATAAATATTTGTTGTTGTTACTGAGATTTTGAGAATGCTTATTTTGTAACAAAGCACTGACTTATTCTCCAAGAAAGCCTTTAATCAATTCATCCTCTCTTAAAAAAAAAAAAGAAACACTTTGGAGGCATTTTTTCCAAGAATAATCAAATAGAATCTGAACATATATTACTCTCCACTTCCATAGCCCTAACCATTATTATCTTCTGCTTGGAAGACTCTAAAAGCAATTTAAAACATTCTGTCATCAAAACTACGCATTACATGGTAGTGAGAATAATCTTTTATAAAGCTGTTGGATCATTTTGCCCCATGTTTAAAATACTTTAATGCTTTCATATGCACTAAAAAGAAAATGCATACTCCCTATAAGACCTTTAATGGTCCCTTCCCATTTCATCTTTACTCTGTGCTCCACTATCCTTCCCTTCTATACTTGAACATTGAACTTTTTCTCTACTGTGAACATGCCAATCTCAACCTCATGCCGGGTCATTGAAATTACCCTGTGCCAGATATTCTTTCTGCCTGATTCTTCTTGTTACTAGTTGTTTTCATCCTTTAGACATTAGTTTAAATATTTCCTCCTCCACTGCCATTCCTGTTCATGCTGCCATTCCGTATTTCTTAAAAGTATTTATCAAAACCAGCAATTCGTTTATTTTCTAAATTATTTTTTCCCATATAAATGTACATTTGTTGACAGCAAGAACCATATTTGTTTTCTTTGGATTTCTTACTGCTACATTCTTAGTTATTAGACCAGGAAACTATATATTTACTGAGGGAAAGAAAAAAAATTAAATCAGTAAATGCATATATTTGTTAGAGATACAATAGTTCAGGTATAATTATTGGTTAGATATTGAATAAAATGAACTTTATAATCATTTGCTTTCAAAAATCTATTGTGTAACCATACTGGCGTATTTTATTAAAACATAAGTGGAAAAAATTGAGACCATATCTCAGGTACTTCTTTCATCTCATTAGCATGATCAGATCTGAGCTAACCTGGGTTAGAACAGAGAATAGCCACTAAAAGGCAATGGTGTTCCTTTACCATTCCCAGAGTCCTCAAATGTAATGAAAAACTGTAAATGTATACTTGATAAATTATGGCAATTACATTATACAAACAAGAGGAAGGCACCATCATATTTCAGGTGAACTTTTCTTCTCCAGCATGGGTTAGGCTTTGTCGACCTTGATAATTTACTGACCTCTACAGATGTGCTTGTAATTAAATAAGCAAGCTTGTCTGAAACAATGTTGGGACAACTAAAAAGAAAATAAGGTTTAAAGATGCCACACAAGTTTTAAATCATAGGGATTGGAGCACCAGAAAGTATTCTCACCAGTCAAGCACCACATTATAGTAGCACCTCCTCCTATAATCTATTTTACAAGAATTCAGTGTGTTTGTATGTATGCATGTGTGTGAAATCTAATGTTGGAAATCTGAAGTGTAAGAAAAACATGCCTAGGCAAAGATGCATTAAAGAGCTTAAATTAGCTGGGTGTAGTGGTGGATGCCTGTAGTCCCAGGTACTCTCCTACCCAGCTAGGCTGAGGCAAGAGAATAGCTTGGACCTAAGAGGTGGAGGCTGCAATGAACTGAGATGGTGCCACTGCACCCCAACTGGTGCGGCAGAGTGACACTTCATCTCAAAAAAAAAAAAAAAAAAAAAAATGCTTATGAAAATATGTGTCCCAAAATGGAAGGAACTCAAATGTCTATCAGTGGATGAAGGGTAAATATCCAACGTAGTATTTTCATACAATTGAATATTATTCAATGATAAAATAAAGTACTGACATATAGTAATACATGGATAAAACTTGGAAACAATGTGCTAAGTAAAAAAGCCATTTACATATGTATGATTCTACTTATATTTAGTGTTCAGAATAGCAAACATATAGAGACAGAAAGTAGATCGGTGTTTGCCACAGGCTGGAGAAAGAAAGATGGGTAGTGACTACTAATTAGCACGAGGTTTCTTTTGGGGGTGACAAAGTATTCTACAAGTAGATAGTGGTCATGGTTAAAAAAAAACCCAGCTGTACACTTTAAAAAGGTGAATTATGTAGCATGTGAATTATGTATCAACTAAGGTCTTAAAAAAAAGTAGTGCTTGTGGGACAGGACTCTAATATTGTATGGTTGTCCTCAAATTAGCAAAAGATTCACACAAAATGTGTCTATTATATATAGATGGCATATCTGAATTATCTCCTCTGTATTATGGAAAAAGATCACCATGACTGTATAATTATATACATATTCAGCAGAATTTGAATAAATTTGTCACTGGATTTCTCAGTATAGAAATATCTTATGCTTCATTAATTCTGAATATTTGTTTGCCTCAAGATTTCTTTATTTTTATAAAACAGGCCTTTGGAGGTAGATAATACACTGATATCAATAAGACTACTAAACACAATCTATTCTAACAAATAGTCAAATAATTATTCCATAACCAAGGATAAGGAACAAGATAAAATCTTTACAGAAAAAAGATAATCATTTGATGTACATCTTTGCAACCATTAAATTCATACTTAGATCACTATTTGATTTAGCCTGTGAGTGTTTTGAGGGTAAAGATTAAATCGTATTTAGTGTTACATCATTAGCCTGTAGCCAAGATTCAAAACACATTGCAAGGACGCAAAAAATGTTTGTCAAATATATACTTCACTACAAGGAAACATATCAATTTGAATTCTTTTCATCAAAAAGTAATATAATGAAGTTGTTATTAGCTTCAAAAATTATAATTTTTGTCCCTTAGATAACTTTATTATACTTAGAATCAGCAGATTTCTCACTTTTAAAGTGAATATATATGCACATATAAAAATTAATATATGTATAATTACATATTTACACAGCATAATCAAGTGTCTCTTTCTTGTACATTTTGTTCAATTATTTTGTGTCTAGACAACCTACTTCACTTTAATTCAGAAAGCTGAAACTGACACCAACATTTGATCAATTGCGATATAAGCTTAGAGATATGATCTCAATTACTGTATTTTTAGGGGAATGCTTTCTAGAACATGTTCCATGTAGTACAGATCCTGTGACATTGCTAACTAAGGGAAAACAATAATAAAGTATTATACAGGCAAGCAAGATTGGGCACATTGCCTATTATTGCCCCTTTCCCAGAACAAGAGTGTGATTCTCCCAGAAAATCATTACAGTGTTCAAGTCTCTGAGGAAGTTTTAAAATAACTGTTTTGTCAATTTTTGTCAATTTCCTGGTTGTGATACTTTGCTATTCTTATGTATGATGTTACCATTGAAGGAGACTGAATGAAAGATATATGGGATATTCCTGTACTATTTTTTATGACTGACTGTGAATTTACAATCATTTCAATATAGAAGTTTAAAAAATAAAAACAACGTGGAAGAAACCCCCCTAAATTCTTTTGACTTAATTAAAGTGTATTGTATTTGCAACTAAATAAGTTAATAAATGAAGAAATAAATTTGTTTAACTCTATCAAAACCCAGTATTTTCAAAGCACATTTGATTTAAAAATATTTTTTTCAACATTTATGTATACTTTGCTAAACACTGTCCTAGAAATTTTTCAGTTGAAAGCAGCTGCTTGAATAGCAGGATTTTGAACATGGTAATATAAGGCAGATTTTCACGTTTGCTATGCTGTTATCTGATTCTCATATATTTGGGGGCATGAACAGTACATAGCCTTTTTTTTTTTTTTTTTTTTTTTTAGTAAGGGCTGGTGATTCCTCTGGTAATCTATTCAGGGATAAAGAACGACGGTATTTCTTTAGTTTCCCCAATGCCTAATACAAAGCTTCTCACATGAGCACAATTTTGGAATAAACTAAGGTTGTCCTTACTTGTGGTCTCTGATTTTCTTCCCATTGCAGGGCAGCAGAAGGGTGTGGTGTCCATGACTACAGTAGACGTTATAGACATTATCAAATCCGTTAATGTCGATACTAATTTTCAAATTAGGTAAACGTGTCCATGTATCTTTTGCTCTGGACCCGAAACTTAAGGGGGATGTATACTTTGGCTCTAGCACAGATGAGATGGACTGTAAGTTACCCATAATACCCTGTGTACCAACTTGAACTCCATCCTTTCATCTTGCTTGAACAAGGACTGACAGCAAGTGATAATGATGCTATCATAGGGAGCACTGTGAATTGCTCAGCTTTATTTTTAAAAAGTAAATTATTTACAAATCTCAAAATAGACTAAAAAATTTCAGAGAAGTACTGCAGTAATTACTTTAATTCAGTGTCTGAAGAAAAATTAAAGACAGTTGCATTTATAGAATTCTATTTAAAGTATATACTGAAATATATGAATAGTAATTCACAAAATCAGAAGACCAAATAAAGTAAAAATATGCATTGAAAATCTTGGTCTCCACCATTTACTAAGAATTAGATATATATTTAAGTCCAAAACATTAGGTGTGAAGGATTTTTTTTTTTTTTTTGTTCTTCAGATAAATTGAACTTGTTTCTGAGATCTCATTCAACTCATCTTGGAAACAATAAATCTAAATTGTTTTGAGAGGACATTCTCCTTTTCCAAGATTTCTTTTAACGCAGCATGAAGATGGCACGAATTACATATTTCCTCTAATCTCACATTCCTCAACATACATATTTTTATAATGCTGGCATTTGAAATGTTGATATGGCACATATTTGCATATTGTTTCTATTAACATTGTTAAGACAATGACTATTTCCTAATTTCCTTCTAATCAATGATTCTTGGTCAGATCCCACTTTATAACAGGCACTGAATTAATAATCCCCAAATGAAGAAAAAACAATAAATAATTTGATAATGCACACATACATCATGCTTAAAATGCTCAGCAACTGAGTCGTTACATATGCAAATATTTTCTAAAAATTAAATTAAAAAAGAAAAATGATATCCAGTGAAACTCAATATTTTACATAAATAATATTCATATTTGAAATTGAATGCAACAAATAATCTTATAGAGTGGTAAAAAACAAGCTGCCTAATTGAATTTACCTAACTGAATCTTGGGTTGTAAGGGTTGACAAAAGTAGAAGAAAAGAGAATGTTTGTTACAAAACAGGTTTTTTTTGTTTTGCCTCTAAAATACTGTGTTTGGACAAATTCATCAGCTACTACTATGACTGAATTTTCACCTGTGCTGTAAAATCTTGACTTTCCGGAAAACAGTTATATTAGACTTGTCCTGAAGTTATAACAAGTCAATAAAATGTTATCTAAAGTCTGTTGGTGGTCTTTTTCACACATGCATATAATATTTACATTAAAATTTCAGGATGCTTTAGATTCTTTCTTTAGATTTCTTATCATTTTTCTAATTAATGGGGCTACATATTGATGCTAGTAATTATTTAATAATGTACATGTAGGTTTCACAAAGCTCATTACATTTATTATTCAGAAAATGTATTTGTGAGCCCACAATGTGCCAGTCTGTGTCCCGCAGATTTAAAAATATGTTTTCAAATCTATACTCAAACATATTTTGTAATGATTTAATTATCAGTTAGTATTTTGATGGAATCAGATATGCTAAAAGTAATCTATCAAATATCACTCATTAGTGTTTAAAATATGTATTAAAATATGCTTACAATAATGAGTTATAGTTTTAAGTGATGAATAGTAAAATTAAAAAATAAATTATAAGCACCTAAAGCTTATGTTGCTATTATACACTATTACCGTATTGTCTGTCAAAATTTATTTTTTATTCTTATTTGTTTACATTTTCTGACAGTATAGAAATAAGGTCTGGCTATGGTGCCCAGGCTAGTCTTGGTCAAGCAATCTTTTCACCCTGGCCTTCTAAACTGCTGGGATTACAGGCATGAGACACCATGCCCAGACCAAAATGTGTGTTTTAAGATGAAGGTCTGATCTACAAAGACAGATGTCAAATGTGATAAAAAAAAAAAAAAAAAAAAAAAAAATGTTAACTCTAAGATCAGATGGCTGTGTATGGGTGGTATTATTTCTGAGATCTCTGCCCTGTTCCATTGTCCTATATGTCTATTTTGGTATTGGCACAATGCTGTTTGGGTTACTGTAGCCTTGAAGTACACTGTGAAGTCAGGTAGTGTGATGTCTCCAACTTTGTTCTTTTTGCTTAGGATTTTCTTGGCTATATGGGCTCTTTTTGGTTCCATATGACATTTAAAGTATTTTTTCTAGTTCCCTGAAGAAAGCCACTGGTAATTTGGTAGGAATAACATTGAATCTATAAATTACCTTGGACAGTATGGCCATTTTCATGATATTGATTCTTTCTATCCATGAGCATGGAGTGTTTTTCCATTTGTATGTGTCCTCTCATTTCCTTGAGCAGTGGTTTGTAGTTCTCCTTGAAGAGGTCCTTCACATCCCTTATAAGCTGTAGTTTTAGGTATTTTATTCTCTTTGTAGCAATTGTGAATGGAATTTCATTCATGATTTGACTCTCTGTCTATTGTTGGTGTATAGTAATACTTGTGATTTTTGCAAATTGATTTTGTATCCTGAGACTTTACTGAAGTTGCTTATCAGCTTACAGAGTTTTTGGGCTGAGATGATGGAGTTTTCTAAATATACAATCATGTTATCTGCGAACAGAGACAATATGACTTCCTCTCTTCCTATTTGAATATAGTTTATTTCTTTTTCTTGCCTGGTTGTCCTGCCAGAATTTCCAGAACTCTGTTGAATAGAAATGGTGAGAGAGGCCATCCTTGTCTTGTGCCATTTTTTAAAAGAAATGCTTTCAGCTTTTGCCCATTCAGTATGATATTGGCTATGGTTTTGCAATAAATAACTCTTATTATTTTAAGATATGTTCCATCAGTACCTAGTTTATTGAGAGTTTTTATCATGAAGGAATGTTGAATTTTATTGAAGGCCTTTTCTGCCTCTATTGAGATAATTTTGTGTTTTTTGTCATTGGTCCTGTTTAGTGATGGATTATGTTTATTGATTTGCATAGGTAGAATCAGCCTTGCATCCCAGGAATGAAGCCGACTTGATCGTGGTGAATAAGCTTTTTGATGTGCTGCTGGATTCAGTTTGCCAGTACTTTATTGAGTATTTTCGCGTCAATATTCATCAGAGATATTAGACTGAAGTTTTCTTTTTTGGTTGTGTCTCTGCCAGGTTTTGGCATCAGGATGATGCTGGCCTCATAAAATGAGATAGGGAGGAGTGCCCCCTTTTCAACTGATTGGAATAGTTTCAGAAATAATGCTACCAGCTCCTTTGTACCTCTGATAGAATTCGGCTGTGAATTCGTCTAGCCCTGGGCTTTTTTTTTTTTTTTTTTGGTTGGTGGGCTACTAATTACTGCCCCAATTTCAGAACTTTGTATTGGTCTGTTTAGGGATTCGACTTCTTCCTGGTTTAGTCTTGGAAGAGTGTATGTGTCCAGGAATTCATTCATTTCTTTTCTGGCAAACCTGACAAACACAAACAATGGGGAAAGGACCTCCTATTCAGTAAATGTTAGTGGGAAAACTGGCTAGCCATATGCAAAAAACTGAAACTGGACCCTTTCCTTACATCTTATACAAAAATTAACTCAAGATAGATTAAAAATTTTAATGTAAAATCCCAAACCATGAAAACTCTAGAAGAAGACTTAGAAAGCATCATTCAGGACACAGGCATGGACAAAGACTTCATGAAGAAAACACCAAAATTAACTGCAACAAAAGCCAAAATTGTCAAAAGGGGTCTAATTAAACTAAAGAACTCTGCACAGCAAAATAAACTATCATCAGAGTGAACAGGCAACATATAGAATGGGAGAAAATTTTTGCACGCTTCCCATCTGACAAATGTCTAATGTCCAGAATTTACAAAGAACGTAAACAAATTCACAAGAAAAAAAAACAAAAAACAAAAAAATAGTACCATCAAAATTAGGGAATGATATGAATAGACAGTTATCAAAAGAAGACATTTATGTGACCAAGAAATATTATTTAAAAAAGCTCAACACCACTGATCATTAGATAAATGTAAATCAAAACCACAGTGAGATACCATCTTATGCCAGTCAGAATGGTGATTATCAAAAAGTCAGGAAACAATAGATACTGTCAAGGCTCTGGAAAAATAGGAACACTTTTACACTGTTTTGGGGGATATAAATTAGTTCAACCATTGTGGAAGACAATGTGGCAATTCCTCAAGGATCTAGAACCAGAAATACCATTTGACCCAGCAATCCTATTACTGGGTATATACTCAAAGGAATATAAATCATTATACTATAAAGACAAGTGCACACTTATGTTTATTGCAGCACTATTTGCCATAGCAAACATGTGGATCTAACCCACATGCCCATCAATGATAGACTGGATAAAGAATATGTGGTACATATACATCATGGGCTACTATGCAGCCATAGAAAAGAATGAGATTCTGTTCTTCGCAGGGAACTGGATGAAGCTGGAAGCCATCATCCTCAGCATACTAACACAGGAACAGAAAAACAAATACTGCATATTCTCACTCATAAGCTGGAGTTGAACAACACGAACACATGAACACAGGGAAGGGGAACAACATACTGGGACCTCTTGGGGGGTGGGGGTCAAGGAGAGGGAGAGCATTAGGACAAATATCTAATGCATGTGGGGCCTAAAACCTAGATGACGGGTTGAATGGTGCCGCAAACCTCCATGGCACATGTATACCTATGTAAGACACCCGCACATTCTGCACAAGTATCCCAGAACTTCGAGTAAAATAATAAATAAAAAATCATTAAATAAAAACGCCATTAGTTCAACTCTTTTTAGAAAAATTAGTGCTGAGTTCGATTATAATAACGTAAAAATTGTGTTTGCTATTGAATTTCTTTAGGGATATGACTAATATACTGCATGTGTCCTGTATAAGATCTTATGTGACATATACGATATATTTTAGGATGTAGAATGAGGAGAAAAAAACAACAACAAATGTTAACTCTATTAACTTCACAATGGGCTTCTGCTGAAAGTGAAAAAAAAATGCACTTCATTGGTGCTTACTATTGATACTATTTTCACTCTCCTTTCAACAGAAATCATTTCTAAGTTCAAATTCCCATTGTGAAGCAAAGAAAGGGCACACCTAAAATGTCATACTCATGTTTTATATGAAAACAGTGATGTCACTTTCAGAGGGTGTTTTTTTTTTCCCCAAGTTGATATTAATATTCTGAAGTTATATGCAATAAAACTATTTTACCTTAGCAGAAATAGAAAAAAAAATCAAACATAAGCTATATTTTAATATGTTGAATAAGAAGTACTTATCTAAAATATTTCATTCACTTTGATGTAAATATCAAAATTTTTAGTTAAAGTACACATAATTAAAAAGAAAAAAAACCACCACCTTTAGGTAATGTTTCAGTACCAATTGTTACTATTTTAGCTCTGGTTAAATATATTCTGCATTTCTGAAATAAACAAAAAGTCGAATCCATGCAAGTTTTCAGATTGTGCAGTGAATGTTGAATAACACCACATCATTTGATCATGCTTTCTTCATTTTGGTTGACATTTTTATTTCCAAGATTTTTTATGCTTGCAGCTGAAGCTGCAGCTGAAGATCCTGCTGTGTCTCTGAGGAAATACAAAAGGAAGAGAAAGTATAAACAGGATACAAAAACATAAAGGTATTAGGTCATCAATTGGTTCCGTATCTGGGCCCAGAACTTTATTTGCTTTATTTCAACTATATGTTATTTTTAAGTAAACATTGAAATTTTCAAATTATTCCTTAGTGTGCACAGAGTGGATAAAGTAATTATAATATATGTAAAGTTTAAATGTGTGATCAATACATAATTGCGCTTTCAATTACAATTATGTATTGTAATCTGAAACCATACATTTCAGATTAAGTTAAAACTTAAAAATAAATTCACTCAGTAAATTACATCTAAAATTATTTTGCAATGTGTTTTTAAGAAGTGTAATAACAAAAATAACAGCCTACAAGAAGATGACCAAAATTTCTCTAACAGTTGCTGTCTCAAATTTGGTCAATGGAATTTATAAAGGTAAATATTGAGATAGTGTTATAAGAAGATATCCTTTTTGTGTATCTATTTGTCATATTTATTTATTTTTTATTAAAACCATTCATAGTTTTAAACACATCTCTGATATTGTAATGCTTAAGGAAAGACAAAATATATAAAGAAAACAAAACTGCTTAAAAGAAAAGCAATTGTGGGTAGAAAGACAACCTAATTGTGTTACATAAAGTAGTAAACCAAAGAATCACAAAGGCAGAGTGAATTACATGCAATCACTGATAATAGCAATTTAGAACGTAATCTAATGCATATCTCTCCTTTTTCTTCAGTATGTCTCCCCTATAGCCTTCGTAACTTTTGTACTATGTAGAAAAATATGACTACTTGGAAGCAAAATCCAAATCTAGGAATCCACAGATTGAACTGAATAGAAAGAAAAAGGCTCTATTCTGGACACTTCGTAAATTCTTTTTATGGTACTCAAAGAGTATTTTGCTAAATTCTATAGAATAAGAATGTTTAAAGTCATTAAAATAAAATCATTCAAATCTAGAACTATATACCATTAAATATCATTTGTAATGTCTTTTACTTGCAAATTGTAGTCCTCAAAAATTAATAATAATTCTGATACTATTTATTCCATATATAAAGGTTGGTTTTTATTGCAGTAATGTTACTATTAATACAAAGGAACGAGAGAAGCAATAATTTAATAATAAGTAATAAGTAATAATTTGTTATATATCAATTATTAATTTAATTTACTAAGAATAGCAACCACTCCTGTAGAAGTTATAAAAACCCTAAGCACCTTACATGTTTACTTAATTCCATTTAACTAATGCCCACTTAAAGAATAGAAAACTGACGATGGTGAAGCAAGCTGTGTAATTTACCCAAAGAAACACATCTACTAAAGTAGAATAGATTAACTTAGATTCTATCCTAGACCACCTAGTCAGAGTCTATTCTGGCATGTAAAAGAAATGGGAAGGGAAAAGTGGAAGTGGGGAGAACTGGCATGGGATAAAAGAAAAGTTGGGAGATGATTACATAGATAGATAAATTAGAAAGAAAGAAAGAAAGATAGATAGATAGATAGATAGATAGATAGATAGATAGATAGATAGATAGATAGATAGATAGATGAAAAGGAGAATCATAAAATATTAGGCTCTCAGATTTTTATCTTAAAGAACAGTGATGACTTTGTACCTTCTCCTCTTCAGCCACCTTCCTGCTGCACTGTTTATTCGTAACCTTACACTTGGGAGACAGCTCAAATACAGCATCAAGGATGCAGTGCTCAGCCACTTCAGACACACACATCACAGGTGGTAAATCAAGTGCACTGATCGTTGATACAAGTAATTTTAGCATCTTTATTTTTTCCTCTGATGGGTGAGCAGAGAGCACTGGCCTCTTCCTGAATGATTACAACTGCATGAAAGAGCCCTTAGCTTGGGGTTGTTTTACTATAGAAAACATCTTTTGCCATGGGTCACAGCCTGTTTTATTTCAAGGAGATTGGTCCTTCTGAATGAGAAAGATACATTTATGGCATATTATTTCTGAGTGGTTCTCACAGATGTGCAGAATTAACCAATAATGATGCTTACTAATGCTAGGGAGGACAAGGAGTATTCACTCCCAGTGTTGCATTTGTCATTCAGGGGACGGCAGAGGCCTCTTCAAGGATCCCACACGCACTTCCTTCCCAATTTATGTGCATTGAACTACTGATTGAGGAACAGGGATTTACATATCCTTTAACCAAGGAAGAGGAGCAGAACACTGCCAATACATTTATTGTTTAATCTTCCACATACTTATGGATCTATACACGCTAATTTTTCTCAGTTGCTTCAAACAGAAGATGGGGTTACACCATTGGGAGAGCTGCTGTTCTAGTCAAATTCCATATGCCAAGTCTATTATCAAATCATATTAATTATAGTGTTAATTATTTTTATATTTTATAGAGTTGAAACTTCTGTATTTATGTTTTTACTTTTCATCCAAATTGCTGCAATAACTAGACAATATTATATAGTTTCTTCCCCCATCAGTCTATTCAATCTATTTCATACAATACACCTACATACATCTTCTTGGAGCCTAACTTTTAGTATGTGTGACACATGTATACATAATATTCAATATGCATCCTATGGAGCTGAAGATGAGGGGTATGTTATGTTAGAACAGGTTTCATTTGTTTGAGCTCCTGCTTTTTTCAAAAGATAAGTTTCCTCCCAGAGGCTTGCAAAAATCTCTATTGGTCAATTCCTGCAATTCAAGAGATATGCTTAATCATAACTTACTTTCTCCAAGAACCTGGCTGGGACTCTGTTACTTATACAGTATATAATTTGTATAGTTTTAAAAAATGACAGAAGAAGAGCAGACTGCAAATAGACACTCAGGTAACAGTTTCATGTTCTACCTTTCCACTCTTCCTAGAAACAGTTTTTTCAATAGGTAAATAACGACTTGAGAAATAAAATTTCACTTCTTCCAAAAACCATTAAATAGAATTTTTTTTTTCTCTGTTAAACATATACATTGATATTTTTCTCCTCAGTATAAGATGAATTTATACCCCAGGCACAACCCTGCTGCTTCTGCTTATCCATAGTGATTTGAAGTAATCATATTATATCTTTTTAAAATCTCTATGGTTTCATCAGATAAAAATACTGAATGATGATAATATATTTTTCTATTTTATGGAAAAATAAAATTAATTTTTGCAAATCTTTTGGTGTGAAGGAGTTTTTCCAGCTGCCACTGGTCTTTCTTACTTTCCTTTCTATACCAATGTATCCTCATTTTCCAGATCTCTGACATTAAAGTCCCTCGTGGACCAACCTAACCCTTTTTGCTATTTATATCAACTTCTTTGGTGTCATTTTCCAGTCTCAGGGCCTTACTTCTCATCTCTAGCTAATGGTTGACAGATTAAAATCTTCACATTAGACCTCTCTCCCGAACTTGTGCATCTAGCTTCTCCATTGAACTGCTTCTTCCACATCTCACAGAATCTAAAAAATAAAATGTCTGAAAACAAGATCCCAAGCTTCCTCTCCGAATCATCTCAGTCACAGTTAATGAACCCTTTACATGTCCTGGTGCTCAGTATTACTATCTCTTGAGTCAGAATCAACCCTCTTCCTCTAGAATATAAACGTCAAGAGGGCAGATTTTTTTTTTCTGTTTTATTTACTCGTGTGTCCTCAAGATGTAGAATGGTGTACTGCAGTTTCTTAAAAAATGTTGGATTAAAATGAATACTTATCTTGAAGCATACATCTAATTAGTCAGAAAATAAGGTCAGTTTTATTTATTGATTTATTTCAGATTCCAGAATCTGAGCACTTATTATCTCCATGCATAACATTCTAGTCCAAGACACCACCATATTGTGACAAGATTATTGTCATTGTCTCTTGTCTCTGCCCTTTTTCTCTGGAGTTTATTTTTAATTCAGTAGCTAGAATGATCCTATTAAAACACACATAGCTAACTGCTCTACACAAATCCCTCTAGCTTCATAATCTACTACTACAAGTAAAACTTAACTACTCAAAACAAGATGTCTATACCATCCTTCTGGCTGCATCTATTAATTTTTCTTTAATCATTCTTCTCCAGGCTCATTCATTTCTCGCTGTTCCTCAAACTTAAGCTTCCATTTCTGCCTCAGGGGCTTTGTACTCCCTATTTCCTCTCTCTGGAATGCTCTCCTCTCATATATCTGCAGGATTTACTCCCTTATCACCTGTGTGTTTGCTCAAATACTATGAATGAGGATTTTCTTGACCGTGCTATTCTAATGATAATCTCTGCCTCCAACCTCTGATGCAGTATTTTGCTTTGTCATTACGTCATGTGAAAACACATTCTAATTTGCTTACTTTCTTAATTATCTACCTTTCCCACTAGAATAGTAAGCTCCATGAGAACAGGAAATTGTGCTTTATTTAGGGATAAATTATCACTAAATATTACTGATAAATTATCAGGGCCAATAATCATATCTGATAAATAATGAATTTAATTATCCCAAACCTCGCTTTCTTTTTAAGGTTGTGCTTTTAGTTATATCTAAATTATTTCATTAGCCTTCTATTTGGTTTTCCTGTATCTACTTTTATAGTTCTACCATCAATGGCTTACAAATAAAGCCAAGACGTATTTTTTATTCATGACTTCTTCCAGTGTCTCTCCATTTCTCTCTATATATTATTTTCTAGTTATCTTCTTTGCTGCAGCAATTAATGTCCAAATTTATGTTGTTTATTATGTTTTCTTTTTTATGAAAAGCAAAATTCCACAAGAATGGGAATTTTGCTCACTTTAATGTTTACCATATAGCAATATCTTAGCAAAGTAACTGATGCATAACTATCCTTTAAAAAGGATTTGTTGAAAAAATAAATGATGATAAATCCTCAGTGACAAATCTAACTTAAATATTGGAATTATGGCATGTCTGAAATAAAATGTATCTCTATTCCAATAACACATTTTTAAATTGAGAAAGACTTAATAATAATGCAAGTTATATTTTAGTCTAAAATAAGTCAATTCAGAGATATAGCATAAATTTGAAACACAATGCTTAACTACGATAATTCTATTTTCTTGAACATTGAAATTAAATTCAGAAGTGGAATATTACTATCAAAACTTTCACATCTTTGGTACCTAGATTTGGAAGTTATTTATATGGGAACTGTAATTTGTATTTTAGACAAAATTCATCATTGTAATTTGTTAAAAGATGAGAGAATGAAAGTTAGATATCTGTAAAATAAAATGAAATGGACAAAAGTATGCAAAGCGTGAATAGCTTGTAACATATTTTCATTTGTTTCCATTTGCCTGGCCTTTCATCCATAAAATAAATTAGATTTTGATCTCATAGAAACTTGAAATGATGTGAATTTAGTTACAAAGTTTTTAAAGTCAAAAAAAAAAAAGTTTTTAAAGTCAACATAGTTTTATATATTTCTCATAGAGAACTACTTGGATTAAGATGAATTCTTAGCAGTAATATTGTTCTAATGTTAGGTTAGTAGAAATGTAATAATATTTTACTTCATCTCATGTGTAGTTAAGTGGACTTTAAATTTATTATTTGGACTGCTCTCTTTAAAAACCAATAAAAGTAATATCAAAACATAAAAGAAAAGAAAAGGTCAGACTCTGTGTCATTGTGACATTAATAAGAAACAAAGATGAATGCATATTTGACATCCCCAAATATTCGAATAACTTGGAGCCCAAGATGTTACTCTAATAAAACTACAAATATCAAGTATTTCAAATTTTTAATTCGCTACTCAGCTGCCTTTTCTGGACTTGGAGCCTCCTTATCTAATTCTTTAAATATTTTACCAAACATCTAAGTATTTTTTAAGAGTTTAATAAGAATAGTTTATATTTGTAACACTTCTAAATGTGAGAAGATCTGAAATAATGAAAGAAAATTAAACAATGGCCTCTTCTCATTATTATTATTCTTTAGTTTCCTTATTACATAACTCTCTTTCTCTCACTTTTCATAGGAAGGGATAAAGTAATTAGTAAAGTAATTTGTTTATATTTGAAACAATGTGAATATAGTTATAAAGTTCTTAAAGTCAATATAGTTCAATATATTTCTTATAGTGAATTACTTGGATTAAGATAACTTCTTTGAAATAATACTATTTTCAATTGATAATTTTAAACAATTAAAATACTGTGCAAGACCAAACTAGTATTATAACCTGTGAATTTATCAAGAAATTTATCGATTTATCAATATCACACTGATTTTCTGATCTTATAGCCTATTGGTCCATTACATACAACAGTGTATATTCTGGAAAAGGCATTCAATGTCATCTTCCAGGCTCATCCATCTTTGTTCTATAGCCTTGCTTTTAGGACCAGGTGCAGGCTCTCCAGTTACCCTTTCCACATAAGTTTTTTGAGTGGCCTCAGTAGTTCAACTAAAATTAGTTCAGCCTGTTTTGTTGTTCCTAGTGACAACTTGGAGAATCACAGCAGGATAATCATTCTGCTTTATTGCTTTAAGTGAATTGATAGCTTCTACTTCCTGTGTAGCGGGAGAAAGTACAGAATATGTCTTTGAACTTCCCATGTGTGTGATTAACATAAATAGTATTTATCCTCTGTTGGATACAAAATTGATTGAAAACAACATGGTCATCTTGTGTCTGATTCATCAAAAATTATTTTAATTATATTGCTGATATCATTTTTTTTTTTTTTTTCCTGTAGGGCACTCACCTAAATGATCTGGTACTTCCCAACCTAATATTAACTAGACAATTTATATTTGTCACCTTGAATTTCTGTTAGATAAAAGGATGAGCATAGACTCAATATATAATTATACAGAAAGACCTCATTTAACTTGGGGTTCTACTTTTTTCACATGCTTGTATATTAAAAAATAAATTGGGTTAAGGGAAAGGATGACTGATTAGCTCATAGATCTCCAAAGACAAGTATTCTTCTTCTACATCATGTAATTTCTTAGGAGTGAATTTCTCTAAGAATCTTTTAAAAATCTTTTAGAAGACTCCAGATATTCTGTCTCTTCCTCTCCCTGGAAAGATGTATTTATATTAGAAATGGTAAGAAACAAACTTTCTTCTTCCTCTTGTAGGAGGGGGGATATTCTCAACTCTACAAAAGTGGAGGAATTAACATTTCTAGGTACACCTCCCAGAGTCAATCCTCCTGTACTTCTAGGTTGTCACATCTGACTATCCCTGTATTACCTGTGGGGTGTTGTCATAAGAGGCTAACTCTGCAAGGTTATTCTAGCTAGTGTCTTAACTAGCTAGTTGTCTTGTGTTTCTGCTTGCAAAAACACGCACGTGTGTGTGTGTGTGCGCGCATGTGTGCTTAGTAAATTTTAAATTTGTATAATTTTCCCAAGTATTCCTTCCTAAAGCTGTTCTGATAATTACATCTAAATTATTATATTAGCCTTCTAACTGATTCTCCTATCTCTTCTTTATAGCTGTGTAGTCAATTGCCTTCAAATAAATCAGAGTCATATTTTTAAATCATGGTTTCCTCCAGTGGCTCTCCATCCTTCTCTGTCTCTCTCTCTTTCTCTAGTAGTTTCCTCATTTCACTAATCAACATCCAAATTTATGCTGTTCATTATGTTTTTTTTTATTATTAAAAGCAGTATATAAAGCAATACACACACAGAGATAAACTGCTTTACTTTAGGAATTCAATAAATATTACTTCTCAACCCCAACCCATCATAATGAAGCCTCACTGTTCACATAATGATACATTATTTTGCCAGTTCGTGTGTATTTTCCAGTGGTTTTCTTTCTGAAAGATCTTAAAGCTTAATACCCACACACACACACACGTTTTGAAATAATATATACAATCAAAAATTACAAATACATGTAATCACAAATCTTAATATATAATTAAAATATATATTTATACATGCTGAAAAGTCTGAAAGTTTATTACATATAAATCTAAAATATATAGAGAGATATAAACATCACGCACTGGGGCCTATCATGGGGAGGGGGGAGGGGGGAGGAGGGAGGGATTGCATTGGGGAGTTATACATGATATAAATGATGAATTGATGGGTGCTGACGAGTTGATGGGTGCAGCACACCAACATGGCATAAGTATACATATGTAACAAACCTGCACGTTATGCACATGTACCCTAGAACTTAAAGTATAATAAAAAAAAAAATAAAATAAAATAAAATAAAATAAAATATATAGAGAGATAGAAAGTTAGATATGTAGTTTTATATAGGATACATAGATAGATAGATACATACATACATACATTCATGCATGCATAGATACATAGAAAGATGATAGATAGAAAATAAACTTTCAGACCCCCTCAGAATTTCTGATTTAATAGGGTGTAGATCCCTGGGTATAGAGAGTGTGGTGTCTCTCTCTAGATAACAAATTTGACTGATCCCTTGACATCTGTACTGAGAAAAATCAGTCCCGAAAACTGAAATTGTCAAAGTATATTAAATGAAGCTGAATTTGGGCTCTAGAAGTCTGCATATGAATCCTAAGTAACAAACTGCAAACTAATTCATTATGTAAACAAACTGAAAATCAAACTTAGGTGTGCCAGCCAATTACAGCAGCTGAGCAGTCCACAGACTGTCTCTATATGTCACTTCCATTTTCTGTGCATCATTTGCCTTTCTTTGTCCATAAATGTTGCTTAAACATGTAGCAGACCCAGAGCCATTCTGAATGATTCTGGTGCTGCTCAATTCACAAACTGTTCATTGCTAAATTAAACTTTATTCAATTGAATTTATCTATTTTTTTTTTCTTTTACGAGGATTAAAAACTGAGAGAACCTTATTCTCCAAGGCAATATCTGTTAAGAGTTGTTCCTCTTGGAATTGAAGTCTAAGAAAGAGACTTAAATATGTGTACCGTATTTTCCCATGCCCTCCATCCATGATTTTACTTTTTGCATTTTCTATTACTTGTGATCAAATGTGGTCCAAAAATATTAAATGAAAAATTACAAAAATAAACAATTTGTAAGTTTGAAATTGCATTCCTATCTGAGGATTGTGATGAAATCTTGCACCATTCAATCTCCATCCTGCCCAGGACGTGAATCATTTCTTTGTCCAGCATAGCCACACTGCCTACACCGCCCACCCGTCAGTCACATGGTAATCTTCTCTTTTATTAAATGGAAAAGCAGTGTACATAGAGTTTGATACTATTCACAGTTTTAGGCATCTACTGAGAGTCTCGGAATGTATGTCCCACAAATAAGGGGGGATTAATCTATTTCCGTTTTTATTTCATGATATCGTTTATTGTGCCGCCTTTCTTAGGTTTACTTTCCTCATTTCTAGGAATAAGTATGCATCAGGAGTGCATAAAAATTTTCCTATCTAATGCACAAGTCCATTATTAAAATCGTGACAATCTGATAGGAACATATTAAGCTTTTGGATGTGCTATATCAATGAGATTTTTGAGCTATTTCTGCTTTTCCTTGTACATGTTTAGTGTTCTACTGCAAAATGCTTTGAAGAATAAATGCATAATTTAGAAAATGTTGCGTATTTTACATACACTTGAAGAATTACAATATTGTAAAGTGTAGAAAGTTTTACAGAGTTTAATACTATCTTTTTTTCTATTCAGGGTTCCACCAATCATTTATTTGACCAGGGAAGGTTGTTTTTACTTAAAGTTTTACACAAAATTTGTCATAAATTGTAAGGAACAACAGCAAACAGGCCAGAGCTCTCAGTAAGCGTTCTACTGACTACTATAAAAATAATGAATGTTGCTACTTTCTAGTTCTTCTATTAACAAAAAAAAAAAAAAAAAAAAGAAATCTCCTTTTTGTGGAACTATGTCCACTTTTATGGTTCTTTTTTTTTTTTTTTTCTTTTTTTTGGCAGCGGCAGTGGAACTGTTTTATTTAATTGCCATGGTCTTTCTTCACTAACAACTTGGTTAAAGGAGGAGAAATTAATGCTGTGATATCAAGATTTGAAAGATCTGAGAAAGTCCTAGTGGTGATGAAGAAACTTTAGCAGTACCAGTAGATTTTCCATTCTTTATTACGTACCTCCTATGTTTTTTAAAGTTAAGATTTAACTTAAAGGAAACCAAAGAACGTTGTCTTTGGCCATTCTCAATTCTGTTGTAATTTCTGGAGTTTCATAATAAAAGGCAAAGAAAAATGTAATTTCAGTGCCACTTTTATTTCTGTTCTCTGTGTCTCATTATTTGGCATCAGAAGATGTGCACTGATGCCAAGCTGTTAAATTTTAGTTATTACCAGTTCTCTTGGACTGGTGCTCTATGTCCTTAGACTGAGGCTATTACAGCTCTTGACTACATTTTCCTATCTCTTCTTTTCTGTGCTTAGTTCCCTAGGGGCTGTTCAATCAAGACTCAATAAAAATTGTTGAACTGTTCAGATTTTTATTGAGAGCCTTGATGCTATAGCCCCACAGGAGTCCACTGAAGAAGGGATTATCCTTGTTATCATAAAGAGGCAAAGAGAATGCCAAGGACAAGAAAAGGCATGAAACCAAAGACTGCAATGCTATGTAATTGACCAACTCAGCCACCTTTACAGAGAAGGAAGCTGAACAAGATACTAACATCAGAAGAAAGCTGAGAATCTTATATAAAGAATTAAAGAGTGTATTAAAAAGAGTTTTCATTTATAACTCAGTTTACTCATTTTTACTTACACAGATTAAATAATATATATTAAGCAGAATAGTTTTCTTCAACTAAAGAGTGCAGTGTATCTTGATATACAGGAATTCATTTAAGCGGTATTTTAAGTATATGAGCCCCCCTATTAAGACAGGTCATGCTTTGTACTTTTTCATTATACATACATTCAACTCCAACTTGTCAGCAATAGTCTTAAAACTTTTGTTTGCTATCTCTCTATATGAAAAGATTAGGTAAGCTCTTCTTGCCTAACTTACAAAACATCAGTAATGTCTGGAACAATGTTTTAGATAAAGAGTTAAATTTTATTTTCACAGATTGTATAGAAAAAAACTGTAAAATACAGTGCATATCAGCTGAAATAACTTCATGTGTCAGAAAAAGAGTCATATAATTTGAAGAACCAAATTAGCAGAACCAAAAATGTCTAAAAATGAACCAAAAAATCATGTTAGCTTCTCATTCACCTATTCACTCGACTTGATCAGGCACTCTACCTTGGACTAGGGATACAGACATGCATACAACTCAAACTCTGACCTTGAGGATTATATTTAAATCAATTGAATGTACTACATAATGATATATAGACAGATTCAGGAAAATGAATAATAACATTTGTGCTAATAGGGACTGAAATGTGATGAAACAATGTGATCATTTGGTTTTTAATAAGACTGATTTATTGAGGAATTATAATCGCAAATGATAAAATGTTAGTTCTCAGATTGTTCTATATCCTTTTGGTCTGTGCTAGGTTCTGTTGAAAATGAAGATTAACAAGGCATTTCACTGAATGAATGTATTTGTGTTTTATACATTTTACATAGAATTTGATAGGTAAACTTCTCTTGCCTAAAATATAAAATGTCAACAACATCTGGAACAACATTTTAGATTACATCATTATTACATTTAATTTTTATATTATCAATCTGCTTATATACGAATGATGCTTTTGATTCCACAAGAATAGAAGATTCATTGCCAATTTTTACATATTCCTTGCTCAATTACCCTCACAATAACATCCTAGAACAGAAGGGAATAAATTGAATGATTATCATTACCAACATCCCTAGCCTGAAGTTTTTCAACTCTGTTTGTGTCCATGTTTCTCTCCTCCCTGCTTGAAAAAATGACAATGCTCATGCATCAACCACTGCCAATTATATCATACTCTTGGGTGCTGTGGGGGCATGTGAATATTTATAAACCTGACTAGGTAAGTCTAACATGGAGTCTAGTTTGAGAGGCACAATTTTAACTGCTAACTTTAAAAGAAAATCGAGAGCCAAGAGCATCTTTAATTATTTAGTTTTCTTGGGCTCTATTTCATTAATTAGCCATCATAAATAACTTTAGACACAGTGGAAATTATATTTTAGAATATTATAGGTGGCATGTCACAAAAATGAGTGAGATTTTACATATTAATAAAAATAATAAATAAAACATTTAATAAAATTTAAAAGTTCAAAATGAATAAAATGGAAATATACTTCTACTAAAAATATGAATTAAATTTTTGTGTGAATAATCTTTGAAAACTTTTACATTTGTGATGTTAGAATGTTTTTATGTAAACTTCATATGGTATTCCATAAAACAGAAAGGAGGTAGATTATGTTACTATAGGAAGATGTAGGAGAAAGAAAAGCATAGAGATATACATGAATGGAGAAAATAATTTAGTTTTATTAAGATGTGAACACTGAAATTTCATTATAATTAATTGGGGTTGAGGAGTAATATTTATTAAATTTCTAAAATATTATATGTTATATTGCTAAAAGTATGACAAATTATCTTATTTAATCATCAAAGTAATACTTCAAGATAGAATATACTTTATAGATAAATAAAGCTTATGTAAATTGTTTTGAGATAAAATAGTTCTCAGACAATAGTCAGAATTTGTATTCAATTTTATATGACAACAAGTCTTTTTATCTTTTTTTGAATTTTAAGATTTATTTTAAAATAATTTCAATTTTACTGTAAAACAGCAAGTAAGAGACTTTTTGTTTTTCCTAGGACATTTGAGAGTAAATTGCTAACTGAATGTCCCTGTCATCCTAAAATCTCTAGTAAATATTTCCTACAGAAAAAAGATACTATTTTTTGTAATCAAAGTATCAAAACAAAAATCAAGAAATTAACATTGATATATTATCTTTTAATTCCTAATCACCATTTGTGATTCACTAATTATTATAATAATATTCTTCATAGGAAAATGATTCAATCTAGAATAATGTGTTACATTTAGTTAGTAGTCTCTCTACTTTCCCTCATTCTGGAATAATTCCACAGTCTTGCATTGACATTCATGACCTTGAAACTTTTGAAGTTATCAGCAGTTATTTTAAAGAATGGGCCTCAGTTTGGGTTTGTTTGATGTTTCCTTATGATTCAATTCTGGTAATGTAATTTTGGCAGAATATCGTAGGAGTTATGATGCATTGTTCCCATTGAATCCATTAGATGGTGCACAATTTAATCCCCCCCATTACTGGTGATGTTAACATTGATTACTTGACTAAGGAGGTATCTGATGACTCTGCACAGAGTGTAATGACTCTGTAGTTACTATTTTTCCTTTTGTAAACTAAATATTTCGTGGAAAAACTATATAAATATTTCATTTAATCAAATATTATTCACCAACTTTAGCACTGTTTTCTCTTTTCTTCTTGGTTGAATTATTAATGTAATAGTTTTGCTCTGTGTGATACTGTTTAGTAAGAAATATTGAATGAGTGAATTGGCATATGTAAAAAAAATATTTTTCTGAGTTTAATACCCTCATCAAGAAAGTATTTTGCTGTCTTCTTTCAGGGTTGGATTTAACCTGTTATTGTCCTGCCTGAATACCTTTTAATGTATTTAATCTTTTCTTCTGCTTTGTTTATTCTAAGTTACTGAGTTCTGAATCAGAAAGTCATATAATTGAAGATTAAAGACAGTTCGGTAATCCCTGTGGACAATCATGAAAACTAACTAATATTCCAAATATATTTAGACTGAGTGAATTAATTGAAATGGAGTTTTCTATCTATCTCTAGATGAAGTTCAAAAAAAGTAAGAGAGCATTCAAGGTATTTCTGAGTGTTTCCTGCATCAAAGAACACACAAATCTAAGGAATGTTAGCTTCCTCTCCTTTCCTCAGGTCAGTTTTTTTTTTTTTTTTTTTTGGCTAGGGATTCTCGCTCTGTCCCCCAGGCTGGAGTACAACTGCAGGTTCTTGGCTCACTGCAACCTCTGCCTCCCAAGTTCTGCCTCAGCCTCCAGAATAGCTGGGATTACAAGCGCCCCTCTCCACACCTAACTATTTTTGTTGTTGTTGTTGTTTTTGTTCTTTTTTAAGTAGAAACAATTTCATCATGTTGGTCAGGCTGGTCTGGAACTCCTGACCTCAGGTAATCCAGCCGCCCCGGCCTCCCAAAGTGCTGGGATTACAAGTGTGAGCCACTGTGCCCAGCCTCCTCAGGCCAGGTTTAAAAAGTAGGTTAAAGATGACAGTCACATTTTTGTTGTCTTTACATTGCTTCCCATTGTGATCACTGTCCCTCAATATGCACATCCTCTCTTAGGCACTGGGTGTTGATTTTTAAAATATTCTTTATAGAGATTAGGACAGAAACTAGTCATCTTTTAAAACAATAGAAGTAAACATAAGGTTATTGTATTAATTAATACAAGCACACAGGTACTCTTTGAAGTTGAATGTCTAAGGAAAGAACAGCAAAGATAAAGGGATGTTACAAGAGTAGATCACATGGTGTGATGTTTGTGTGTTATTCTTACTAGATTGGGGAAACAGAAAGGGTTGACACATTTAAACTCTGATCCAAAGCATTTATTAGCACTTGAATTAAAGAGATATTCAGATGGAAAGAACAGCTTATGCTTACTAAGTATGAAATATTAGCAAAGTTTATGGCATAGTTGGTAATTTAAAAAATACGTATTTAATAAATTTGGAGTGTGCAGTGGGAAGAATGAGATGCTCCTGGAGAGAAAAACAGAAACTGAATAATAAAGAATTTTTCTAGTCATCTCAAGGAAGCTGGGTTTAAAGCCAGGGGTTTTTAAGTGGAGATAAACATAACCAAATCCAAGCTTTCAGAAGAGTACCTTGCAATGCTTTTTAGGACTGGGAAGATGATGTATCAATGCAAAAATCTTTAGGCGAGTTGCAAAGTCGTGGATTATTCAGAAGAGGAATTTTTGTCTTAATGTGAATATCTGTGGTGGATTTGGACGAATAGAGTGAAGGGATTCGAAAGATATTTTGAAATCACTGTTTATAGAACATAGTAACTGGATAAGGCTGATGTGGAGGTGAGGGCCACAAAGAAGAGTAAGGCATGCAGTAATGCCTTGTTCCCTACCTCAGCTATTGAGTGAATGATAGTGCCTTTAATTAATAGAAGAAACAAAAGAGGCCGGGCGCGGTGGCTCAAGCCTGTAATCCCAGCACTTTGGGAGGCCGAGACGGGCGGATCACGAGGTCAGGAGATCGAGACCATCCTGGCGAACACGGTGAAACCCCGTCTCCACTAAAAAATACAAAAAACTAGCCAGGCGAGGTGGCGGGCGCCTGTAGTCCCAGCTACTTGGGAGGCTGAGGCAGGAGAATGGCGTAAACCCGGGAGGCGGAGCTTGCAGTGAGCTGAGATCCGGCCACTGCACTCCAGTCTGGGCGACAGAGCGAGACTCCGTCTCAAAAAAAAAAAAAAAAGAAGAAGAAGAAGAAACAAAAGAGAGAGGGTAGATATGTAGGGAATGGGAGAGATTTTAGCTTTGAACAGGCTCAGCTGTAGGTATCTGTGGGACATTTCAATGGAAGACTCCAATAGGCATTTAAACTTAAAGAGCTGCAGCTTACAGGAGAGATTTAGGCTGGGGATACAGATATGAATGCCATAAACAAGACAAGGACAATGAAATCTCCTAGGGAGAGCAAGTGCAGAGAGAGGAAAATAACTGGGATAAATCTCAACATTTAAGATGAATCAGAGGGACTGATGTCACAAAGGCACCTGAAAGGGAGCAGCAAGTGAGACGGAAGAGCACGAGGAGGGAGTAGTGTCAAGTGATTGAGTGCAAGGCACTTAGCTGAACATTTCACAGTTACCTCTGATGTTTGAAATCCCAAAGCAAAACAATGTGTTTGTGCCACAGGGAAGCAATTCTGCCTAGATGCAATTTTTACTGTAAACAGCTGTGCGAGGCTAAAAATACAAAAACAAGAGTATACTTAGCTTTTTCACTCAAGATAAATAGCACCGAGGATGTGGTAAACAGAGCAAAGTGTTTTCAAGATATTTTAAAAGAGTAAACCAAACCCTAAACTCTAATGTTAAAAAAAAATTTCCAGAAATTATCTTATTTATATTTTATTCTGTAGAGCATAATTTACTAATATGTTTTCATTTTAATAGTATACTTTGAGTAGAAAAAAATGGAAACATATTGAGAATGTTTCTGTATAATGTCTATACTAGGATTTGTTACTCAGATCTCAGCTACCTCATCGGGAGGTAATGCAAAATAGAATAGACTATTTCAAATTTCTGCCTCAAATCCTGGCAGAATAATTCTTGCGTTCTTCAGAAAAACAAGTAAATTGAGTCATCTTTGTCTTCAGTTCCTTCAACTTTTCATTTCCAGCACTGGCATTACAGTCTTAGTGTCTGTGGATTGTGTTGTGTGGTACAATGACAGCTACGATGTATTTCTGATACAGCATAACTGTCAATATTCAATCTCCTTTTTTTCAGACACACCCAAAGAAAGGGCTCCAACTTTTAAAGATGGTGTACTTCTGCAACAAGAGTTTGTATTTTGCTGTGTAAGCAATGATCTTTCTATGAGATGATACAATTACAGACTTAATAATGTATGCATCTTATTATAGATATGCCAAAAGTATAGGTTTGTAAAGTGACTTAATAAATACTGATGTATAACAGCAGATACTAGTACCCAATTCCCATTTTACCCTTCCCAAACACAATTTTATATAGGCAACAATCTATTTAGCTAAAAAATTTCATACCGAGTCTGCTATATCAGTAGACAAGAATGTGTGAGTGGGCACCAGTCAATGAGAAGTGACATGAAGTTCTTGGGTGGAATTTCTGGATAAGCTTTGTTAAAGAGAATGAGACATCAGATTTATATATCTTTGTTCTTCCACTCTTTTTTTTCCCCTAATGCATAAAGTATAGTTACAATAGCTAGAGCTCCAGAATCCATCTTATAGGCATTTGAAGAAGGGTCATACCCAGTAATGGCATAGAAAAGAGCTGAAATGATTCTGTTTCCCTGACAACACTGCAGTGCTGTCACTCTAGCTTCTATCGCCTACACCAAAGTTTTACTTACAGGCAGGAAAAGTACCCTTTTATTTTGGCTTGAGCCACTGTTTTGGGTTTTGTGGAAAGCTGGAAATGAGTTCTGAAGACAGTCAAGACCTAATTCCTGGCACCTGTGAATATTTCTTGTATAGAAAAAGTGACTTTTGGTGTATGACTAGATTAAGTATCTTAGGATGGATTATTCTGTATTATCTGTGTGGACCCAATTTCTTTAGAAAAAAATTCTTAAAAGATGGAGGCAAAGGAAGATTTGATTACATAGATAGATGCTCTGCTAGAGCTGCTATTTCTGAACATGGGAGAATGAGCCATGAACCAAGGAATATAGCTCTAAAAGCAAGAAGAAAAAGCAGGAAAGTCGATCATCTCTTTGATCCTCCAGAAGTCGTGCAGGTCTACTAGCACTTTGACTTTAACCCCGGGGAAACTGATTTTGGCCTTTTGGTCACCAGAACTTCAAGAAAGTAAATTTGTGTTGTTTAAAGCTATGCATTTGTGATAAGTTGTTATGGTAGCAGTAAGAAACTTTGACAGGGTCCTTGGTATCTGTGGGTGGACATAATTCTTATGTAATGCAAGATATAGTTCAATAGTTAATTAAGTTTGAACAAGTTGCTTTAATTTGATTTTTAAATCCCTTGAAGAAGAGCATTTTATTAATATATGTGCCAGGTACTAATAAACAGTAGCTAGTTCATAGTATACATTCAATGATCATTTGAAAAACTAAAATAAATTTCAACTCCTCTCTCATTGTCTGAACTAAGGAAGAAAGTGTTTGAATAGAAAATAACTAGTTACTTCCTTCTTAATTTGAACTTGACATCAGATCATACTGTTCTATTGATTTGTAGCTCTACAGGTGTAAGGAGCTAATCATTTAGACATAATTAATGTTATTCAAGAAAATTAAATTGCTTTGGGGAATGTGTATGATCAAGTCAAAATGTTTAAATTTTTAACTTAATTGCTTGTTTATTGAGTCTTAAATATCATATCATTCAATGAGTTCCAAAAAAAGCATATATGTGTCATTGAACTAGGTTTGCCTTAGTTTAAAACATATTTCTATAAATGTGCTAAGGTGATGTAAACTTAATTCTTTTTCTAAGATAAATTGCTTGCTTTCTGACACTGTGTCTGCATAGAAGTGCATACAACACACCCAAATACTATGTTCCTCACTAAAAACAAAGCAGACAACTAAGCATTTCATGTTTAACAGCTCTTTCACTCAAATACATTTCTATGTATGTTAAAATTATATTTCTATGTAGTTGATTTTGAGTTATTTCCTATTTTTTAAACTCAATTGCAGAGCGTTGTAAATCACAAAAAATCCATTCCATTATGAAAATGGGAATGTGAGGCTTTCTTTCTGTGGATTTTGACCAGTAGATATGGGTAAAATAGAGAAATCTTTATATAAACAATTTCTCCACATTATTCCTACACAGACGGTCATTTAGCATCTGCGCATTTAAAAACAGTTTTGCAATAACCTTTTGCGTGACAATTAAGGGACAGCTTGAGTTACTCATCTTACTCCAGTACATTTTGTTTTAGTGCAAATATTTTTGTGAACCTTATAATAAATAGTGTTATAATTGGAAGATTTTCATTCTCTAAACAACCGAATCTATATTGATAGTTTCCTATGTAGACAACTTTATTCGAGGGAGAATTCCCAGGGTGAAACATTAAGGAACATCTGTCATCTTTGCAGAACCTCATAAAACAAGGGACACTGAAAGTTTTAGTAAATGGATTATGCTACATAAAACACTCTGAAAGTACCTTCATGCATTGAAACACCATGGAGTGAATTTTACAGTCTTTTAGTACTAAAAGGTGGCTAATATACTGTAATCTGCATGATAAATTTTCAGAGACTTGCTAGGAAAAACAAAGTGTCTAGGGCACTACAATAAAAAATAGTACAATTCAACATTTTATTTCGTATATGATATTTAACTATTATACAAACCCCTTAGAGTACTCGAGATTGATTTAAATACAGTTGGTTAAAAAAAAAAAAAGTGAACAACCTATGTAAGAATTAAGGTTTGGGTTCCTGTACAGATGGTTCATTATTTTTAAAGTTAAAATAATGCATTCAGAAGTTAAGTTGGTAATGAATAGAAACCTGGTAAACCGTAGGAGCCAATATATTGTGTCCTTACTATTTGTCAAGCACTGTGCTATACAGCCCAATGTATTTAAGCCACATAACAGCCCTGTGAGGTAGTGTTTTAGTCAGTGTTCATCAGATAAATGGAATCAGGGTCTATGTCTATATCATCTATATCTATATCATCTATAGAGAGAGATTGATTTTAAGGAACTGACTCGTGTATTGTAGATCTGGCAAGTCTAGTATCTTCAGGATGGTTTCCAGGCTGAAAATTTTTATGAGTTGATGTTGCATTCTTGAGTCTAAAAGTAATTTAAAGGCAACATTTATTCTTCTTCAGGGACCTCAGTCTTTTGTCTTGAAACTCACAACTAATGGAATGAGGCCCGCCCACATTATGAAGTATATTCTGATTTCCTAAACATCTACTGATTTAGGTGTTAAATACATTTGAAAAGTAGCCTGATAGCAACATCTAGACTGCTGCTTGACCAAATCTCTGGACACTAAAGTCTGGCCAAGTTGAAACGTAAAAGTAACCATCACAGGTAGATAACTATTATTTCATTTTATAAAGGAGTAAACTGAGGCATATAGACAATTAAAGGTTTTCCAATATTATAAAATGAGTAAAAATGAGATCCAGGACTCAAAGCCAGGCTGTGGAATACCAGAAGATGCACCACCTTAATACCCTTCAAGGAAAGACTTTCAAACCAGGTGTGTATTGGATGTGTTCAACCCAACTGTGAGGTAGGTGTAGGGGCTGATATGGAGTAGCTGGTGTAATTTGGCAAGTTCCAGTTTCTTTTAGTCTGCCTCTGCTACAGAAAACTCTCTCATCTTTCCGTAGACAACTTGCATCTGGAAAGTAAGGCATGGCTATGAAAGCCAGGCACTCATGGTCCTTAGGCACTATGTGGGACATTTTGAAAGGCAGTCATCGCTCTAGAATTTCCTACCTGCTTGCCAAGTCTTTTTCAGGGCTGCATTAAAAATTGACCTCTTTCTCTATCCAAACCTGTTTTCTCCTTCTTTCCTTCACAGGTGCTGATTCTTTTGTATTACAACTTTTATCTTAGTATCTTTTCCCAGAATATACACATGCCGCCTTATCCTGAGCACAAGTTCATAAACCTCTATTGAGTTACCTTATGAAGTACATAGTTACAGTCAATTTTCTATGACTGTAAAATCCATAGGTACATATATACAAATTAAATCTTAAATCTTAGATTCTGAAAAAGTGGGTTATATCTGTACAAAATGGAAAATACATTTGTCAGGATACATTATAGTTCTATCCCTTTGACCATCCTACTTTCATGCCATCTACAATTTTAACCAACATGGCACCTGTATCAGTGAGAATAAAGGGAAATTCAGAGAAACAGAGTCCATGGCAGGTAGTTCAGTGAAGTAAAGTTAACATGGACAAATAGTTACAAAGGTAAGAAAGAGACAAAAGCTAAAGAAGGGGCAGTAGGAAGACTCAGAGACTAGCAAACTTAGAAAACACCATCAAGCACAAGGTGCTGAACTTGAGTGCTGATGGGAGGCTGTATGAGGGAGCTAGAAACACCCCGGGGGCTTCCCAGCAAGAGTCAGGGACACAGAAAATGGCACTTTTAAGAAGAAACTGAAACAGAGAGAGAAAAAAAAAAAAAAAAACATCTAACACACAGAGTGATAGGAACACATTTCCTAGCTTTTTCCTTTTTCCTTTCCTGCATTCCTCACTCTTGCACTCTTCTACCAATACCCTCTAATTGTGAGGGAGTCCATAGTTGGACCGGCCAGTCCTCTGAGAGACTGAACAGAACAGGAGGTAGAGGAAGGGGAATAGCCTTAGGACAAACAAACTAATGGCAGGCACACCATTAAGATGTTTGCTAAAATCAGTGACAAAGATTTTAACAAAAAAGAGACAAAGACCAAGCGCTACGTATGCTGCTATTCCCATCACTGTGTTTGCAGGACTAACCAATTCATTCCAACCCTTTTTTTAATAACATATAATAATGTTTATGTGGCTCACAGGATCTCATGTGATAAATTGTCACGTTCCAACAGAACTCAAGACATATTATCTGTTGCCATTCATTGATCAAGTAGACCAGTAACCACTGTCAAAGAAATCAAGCTTCAGTTGTCTTTCTGTTCAAATCTGCAAGAGTCATGTTTATTTTGCGGTACACTAAATAAGTAGACAAAATGTTCCTAAAATTTTATCAGAATAGCAAAATAATCGAGACAACTTAGATAATCATAGTACAGGTAAATACACAGCTCTTCAAATTTTTTCACCCCTTAGGCAGAAAAAAAATATCTTTCCCCCAAACAAACATTCTCCAGGTTATTTGAACATTGTGATGTTTTATATGCTTTGAAGTTAAAAGTTGTTTACAGGGAGATTGGAAGAAGAACAATGAACTGAGTAGCTCAGGGAACATTTTGTTACCACTTACGAATCTCTTAGGGAACTTTTTGCTCTTTCTTTCTAATCATAACAAGAGAAAGTGTGAATAAATTAACTTAAATTTCAATAAGATCTTTCCCCCACCCTTCTGCTTTGTTCTGTAAGAGCCTGAGGTCATAGATACTCTGATCTCCAGACATCTTTTTCTTACATAAGTAACAAACTAATTACCAACTTTGTACAATGAAAACGAAAAGTAACTGACATACGTTTTTTTTTCTTCCTACGCGAGGGTTTAGTGATTTAGTGTTATTATGTCTTATAGCATTTGTGCTTTTGAAATAGAATTTATTAAGCTTTATTTACAAAATATTAAACTGTACTCATTATAGGTATATATTTTGGTGAGTTTTGATAAATTAATATGCCCATGCAAGTCCTTTACAATTGATATATATGTAACATTTGTATTCTCCCAGTAAAAGGCCCCTTACTTCCTTTCCCAGACTTATCCCTAGCCCCAGGCAACTACTGAACTACTTTCTTTCACTATACATGCGACTTATCTTTTCAAACTTTTATATAAATGGAATAATATAGTAAGTACTATTTCCTGTCTGGCATCTTTTAATGAACATAAGGTGAGTGTCACCTATGTTTTTGCATATATCAGCTTTCATTTATTTTTATTTGTGAGCATTATTCCGTTGTTTAGATATACCACAATGTGTTTATTCTTTCACCTGCTGATGGGTTCTTGCCAGTTTCTGGCATAAAACAGTAAAAGTAAAAAATGGCGCAAGTGTTATGAAAAACAATTTGGTAGTTTCTTATAAAGGTAAAAAATCAACTTACTGTTGATGGGGTTGACCCTGATGTTCTCAACAACTTGACTAGACATCAGACAAGTTTCTTCCTCATATAGGCACCTAACCTTACTTTTCTTAGAACATTGACTCTGGAAGACTTTCAATTATAAAGTCTTTTTCTGCTCCTTTGGAATATAAATACTTTCAGCATCCTGCCAGTTTTAGGACCTAACGAATGTCATTCTCAATGACCTGAAAGGCATTCCTTTGAAATGTAGTCATCAAGAAAGTGAGTGCCCCATCCTATCTTCTGTGGTCTCTGTGGGAAAGTAGAAGCTTAAGCACCAATTAGCCGACACACACATTGTGAACACTTTGACCAGCCTTCCCTCTGACATCCTTTAGTACTTTTCTACTAGCTTACAATTTGATTCAGTGGAGTTGAGTTCAATCTCTCTTTCCTATTGCAAGAATATTGAATAAAATCTTTATTTTCACTTACTCTGCCCAGTGCAATTTTTATTTGACACCCCAAGACCCAGAGATTCCATTCACAGCTACTTATCACAGAAAAATTAAAACACATCCATGTAAATACATGTACCTTGACTATTTTGAACCTGGAAAACAGAGATGTTCAAAAATTCATGTTGTGTTCCAGTAAAAGCCTTACTACAAAATGATTATCTCCCATGTTACTCATGGATTCTCTCCTTGATTATTACTATGACAAGACCAAACAGAACCCTTTCAAATTTTGAGTCTTCTACTGAAATAATTGGCTGAGCTATCTGTCCCCAGTGAGCTATTGTAAAAGTGCCTATAAATCTGACTCCATCAAATTGTGGTTAAGCTTCTCTTTGTCCCCCAAGCCCCTGAACTTTGACCCACCTTCAGCTTGAGCCAGCATGTAAACGCTCCTTAAGGCTCCTTCCGGAGAAAATAGGCCTACCTCAAGGTAAAACATTCACTGCTCAACTGTCCTATCACATAAACTGCATTTACTCTTTCTATTTTCTTACACCTCTTTTTTTTTTTTTTTTTTTTTTCCTTCTATCTTTGTTTACTCTTCCTTATACAAGGAAGTCCTCTTGTGCCTGACTTTCAGATCCTTGCAAATCTCATAATCAGGAGCATGCTCTTAATTTCAGTAGTTCTCCTCTTCCTATTGGTGTAGACTTATACAAAACATTATTTCAAATGTAATAATCTATTTAAAGAAGCTCTTTTTTCCTAAGTTGAATTATATTTTTCAAATGTGTCTTTACAAATATATATTGTATATACTTAAAGAGCAAGACATGATGTTTTGATAACGTATACACAGTAAAAAAATTAACACAGGTAAGCAAATTAACATATCCATTACCTTTCATAGTTACCTCTTGTGTTTGGTAAGAGCACCTAATTTCTACTATCTTAGCAAAATTTTAATATATAATAGAATATTAATTATAAACCTCCTGCTATGCATTAGATCTCTAGAATGATTCATCATATATAGCTGCAAATTTATACCTTGTGACCTACATCTCCCTCACTTTCTCCTTTTCTCCGCCCCTGGTAAACACCATAGTCTATTTTCTATTTCTACATATTCAACTTTTTAATGTTCCATGCATAAGTAAGATGACATAGCATTTTTGTTTCCAAATCTGACTTATTTCATTTAGCATAATGTCCTCTAGTCTCATCCATAGTGTCATACGTGGATATACATGGATATATATATATATATATATATATATATATATGTGTGGGGGGGGTATATATATGTGTTATATATAGGCAATTTCACCTTTGTACTTGCAGAATTGTAGCGTGTACTTGCAGAAACCTAGATGATATAGCCTACTAAACTCCTGTTGCTCCTGACTACAAACCTGAAGAGCATATTGCTATATTGAATACTGCAGGCAATTTTAATACCTGTGTTATATATAATTTGTTTATCCACTTATCCACTGATGGACACTATGATTGCTTCCATATTTTGGCTATTGTAAATGATGCTTCAACAAACAAGTGAATGTAGATATCTCTTTGAGATACTAATTTCATTTATTTTGGGTATATATCCAGCAAAAAGTTATATGAGTCATATAGAAATTATGTATTTTTTTTTAGGAAACTACATACTGTTTTTCATAATGACTATGTCAATTTACATTCTCAAAGGTTCCCTTTTCTTCACATCTCACCAACATGGTTTTTCTTTTTCTTTTTGATAATTACTATTCTAACAGGTATGAAACTGATGCCTCATTGTGGTTTTGCTTTGCATTTCCCTAATGATTAGTGATACTGAGCACCTTTTTCATATTTCTGTCAGCCATTTCTATGTCTTACATGAAAAAATGTTGACTTGGGTCTGTTGACCATTTTTTTACTTGGGTTTCAGTCTTGCATTGCTTAATGACATGAATATATACTGAGAAATGCAACATTAGGCAATTTCACCTTTGTGCAAAAATCATAAAGCGTACTTACAGAAACCTAGATTTATAGCCTAGTAAACTCCTATTACTCTTGGCTGCAAACCTGTATAATATATTACTGTATTGAATACTATAGGCAATTTTAATACAAAGGTATGTATGTGTGTATCTAAATATACCTAAACATAGAAGAGGTACAGTAAAAGTATGGTGTTATAGTTTTATGGGACCACCACCATACGTGCTATTCATCATTTTACTGAAATGTCATTGTGTACTGCATGACTATATTTGTTTTTTTGCAATGAATTTTAATGAGTTACTCATATATTTTTAAAATTAAACCCTTTTTAGATATGTGGTTTGCATTATTTTTTCTCAGTTTATAAACTGCCTTTTCATTTGGTGGACTGAGTATTTTAGCTTGATGTCCCACTTGATACTTTGCTTATGTTGGCTGTGTTTTCTGGTTTCATATCCACAGAACCATTGCCAAGATCCACATCAGGGAATTCTTCCCTGTTTTCTTTCAGGAGTGTTATGATGTAAGGTTTTATATTTTGGTATTTAATCACTTTGAGTTGATTTGTGTGTATACTGTAAGATAAAGGTCCAATTTTAGACTTCTGTATGCGGCTATCCAGTTTTTGTATCAAAATATATTGAAGAAAACACAAAATCCTTTAACTATTTTGTCATTTTCATGGCCTTATGAAATTATTGGCTGTATACACTGAGTTTATTTTGGAGCTCTTTATTCTGTTCCATTGGCCTATGTGTCTGCTTTTTATGTGAGTATCATACTATTTTGACTACTGTATATAATTTTATATATAAATTATATATATATTTTATATATATAATTATATAAAGTATAAAGTATAATTTTATAAAGTATATATAAAATTATCAGTTTGTTCATGCACTGCCTTCCGGGTCTGAGTGAACATCTTTATGACTATTCTTTTGAATTTTCTATTTGGTAAACCTCATATCTTTATTTAATAGAGGTTGTATTTTGGAGATTTATCTTGTTATTTTAATTGGAACATTATGTCTTCATTTTTTTTAACTGTTTGTTATGGTTTCTGCTCATTGGATAAGCCAATCCCCCTTTCCCAGTCTTGTCAGTCTGCCTTCCTGTAGAAGGAGAACTTCACCAATTTGTCCAGCTAGAAATTCTAGATGTCTCTGAAACTTTGTGCATGTCCAAACCATTGTCTCTGTCCTTAGGGATCCCTAAGAGATAAGGGTGTGCCAATTTCTGTCAGTACCCCCAAAAGTGGTGAGATAAAAGTCAGCTCCTCAAGATGTAGCTGTAAAAGTTAGCATATTAGGTGTGTATTTTAATTCTTTGGATCTTTAAGGAAAAGCTGAGTTGGAGTTTCTCTACAATAGGCTCTCAGGTAAGCATGGAAGAAAATCTGCAACATATGCTTGCACTCTCACTCAGACCCCACACTCTGATACTGGAGGATGGCAGCTGTAAGTGAACCCAGTTTTAAACCACCTCCTTATCTTTGTGATTTAGAGAGACTTGGGAATCCAGAACCACTTCAACTCCTAGGGCTAGGTCATTTAGAAACCAGTATCTCTGGTGGCAGTTTTAAAAGTTGGGGTACTCAATGAATGCACACCCTCCTTCCTGGGGGAATATGAAGACCTGAATTTATCACTGAAGTTAGCTTGGGAATAAAGAAAAGAAAGTGCCCACTTTTCCATTCAGACTCCCAGAGGCCCACTGTTTATTTGCCCCATTGTCTCTCTGCTTCTGGCTCCTTAGAAGGCCTACACTCAGACAGCATCTGGAAAAATATGCAGAAGTTTCCCTTCCAGGAAAAAACTGGTAGCTGGAGATTTTTGGCCTGTTCTCTTTGCAGTGATCCTGAGGGTTATAGCCGCTGGAAGTGCTTATGTACTTTTTAAAAACCAGATTTTTGTTCACATTAGATTAGGGAGACTTGGAAATGCAGAGTCTGTTTCGCCCCAAATGCAACATAATTTAATATTCAAACCGTCTGGACAGGAAAGTGAGGATACAGAAGTTGGGGTACTATAAATGCATGATCCAATCCCTTCATTCCTCAAGGAGAAGCTTGGAGATGGTAATTCCTTTCTGATCATAAGGTGCTGTGCCAGGGTGGAGTTTGTGAGTCAATGTGTCCCATCTTTTCCTATCCATTTCTATGTGTCCATTTTTGCAGTTGCCTGATATGTAGGCATTTCTCTCAACTAGTTCTAGCTTTTTCTCAGAATCGATTCATGTGTGAAATGTTTATTCTGTAACTTTGTGGGAGGTGAGAAAGTCAGGAGCCTCTTATTCCACTGTCTTCCTGATGTCATCCGTCTAGATCTATTTTTATTTAACAAAGCTACTTTTAATTTTTATCATCTTTTATTTGTGCACACAAATATATACACAATAAAACATGTTTTGTTTGCGATGTTTTGCCCATGCCAAGGGCAGAATCACACAGTTATAAGTTTAAAAAATATTCTAGTTAAAATAGACCTCAAATAGTGTCTGACATAATCCTTCCCATTTTAGATGAGAAAACTCCTAAATCAGGAGAGTGAGAGAGCTTGACTAGAATTACAAAACAAGAAACTTGAAAGACTGGGTTTAGAATTTTGTAAGCCTGGCTCTTTGTCAACTACATATTTGCTTACAAACTATTTGGCTTATATTTGGTATCTAAATTTTGCCAGCAACAACTTTTACTGCACTTTGCCTATAGGTTCCAAAACATATAATTTTCCATTTATAAAAGTGTAGTATCATTTACATGTTTCCAAATTCTGGCCCTTAACCTGTTGTTTGTAATACTTCATAGATGATAGCCAACAATGATTGCACAATCACACTTTAAATTATTCATCATATCACATTTTTAATCCTCAGTATCTAGAGATTTCAATTGATTTAATGTTTTTCTTCATTTGTCACAGAGAAGAGGTTTCACAGCTATACACCTCAAACAGTTTCCAGTTTGAAAATTGTTCTCATTGATAGAGAAAAATCAAATATATTAGGTTTAGTAGTTCTTTTTGTTTCTTTAGGATTTGCCTAAAATGTTGAGTATATCCATATTCATAAATATTCTTGCTCTTTTTGATGTGTTTTACAAGTGCCAATTTATTTTTGTAGTATACACACTGGAACAATGATATTTTCATTCTATACACACATTTGTCCATAGTTAAGTATCCCTTCTTTACATATTATTAACTACATTAATCCTTATTGGAAAATTATCTGAGCTGCTACATGGCTTGTTTTTATAGTGCTCCTTTTTCTTCTACTTATCGTTTATTAAATTTACACTATTTTATTATTAAAATGTCTCAATAAGATCCTTTGCTAGGTGCTTGTTAAGCATTTTATAAATTTTAATTCATTCAAGCTTCTTAACAAAGCCTTGGATATGTACAATTATTATCTTTCTGTTACAAATAATGCAAAAGTTTATATCATTCGTAAGTGGCATGTCCAGAATTGGGTGGTTTTTGTCAGTGTCCTATGTTGTCTTCAGTCTCTTAAAATTTTCTGAGTTGTTATATTATATTACCACAGAATTATTTCATTATCTTCTTAAGACATTTAAAATCTGCTTTTCTGCAGAGAAGAATGTGCTTCTAACTATACTCATGAAGCTGACACATTTTTCCCTACATTTCTAATCACTATTTCTCAGTAGGCAGGATTTTTTTTTGTCAAAACTAAGTAAAAATTGAAGTTCCTTAGTTATATCCCCAATCTTCTGGAAGATGACCCTGTCAGCAAGGCAAGAAAAGAATTTATTACATGGTTTTTATTGGATGCACAGTGGAAGAAAATGATCTTTTTCTAAAACTTCATCTAAATACACTCCATCATGATTTCACTATCATTTCACTGATTTAAAACCAAATCAAGACCATTATTGAAAAATTAATCTTTAGAAATAAAAGTCATATATTTGAAGGTAAAATCTTCCAGTTATTGCTGGAGTTGTAGCAGCTTAGATGGGCACTCAAACTTACACCAAAAACGTGACTATCCTGATGAAGATTGGACTGGGTTGTTTGTGACTGGTTGGAGTTAGAAAGTGGGCAAGTTAAAGAAGAACAGACCTCCCAACCCAGAGAAACAGAAAGTGTCTAATATGAATCATTTTTTTAAAAAAATTAATTGAAAAGCAATTAAAATTGCTTCCTTTAGTTTTATCAAAGTTTTCTGACTGAGTTATCCAACTCATAGTAAAGGACTTAAAAGGATATATTGGGCTGGGCGCAGTGGCTCATGCCTGTATTCCTAGCACTTTTGGAGGTTGAGGCAGGTGGATCACTTGAGGTCAGGAGTGTGAGACCAGCCTGGCCAACATGGTGAAACTCCCGTTTCTACTAAAAATACAAAAATTAGCTGGGGGTGGTGCATGCCTATAATTGCAGCTACTTGGGAGGTTGAGGCAGGAGAATCGTTTGAACTCAGGAGGCAGAGGTTGCAGTGAGCCGAGATTGTGCCGCTGCACTCTAGCCTGGGCAAGAGAGCAAGATTCCGTCCAAAAAAAAAAAAAGTATTTACAGGGATATCTCAAACCTAACTGTGGAGATATCTGAATATTTGTCCAGCATCAGGACTTTTCTACACGTGAGATAATATGTTTAGTTTGACAAAATGTGTACAAACTAAGTACACCTGACAGATGCTATTGTCACTTTCCATCCTAAACCTAAATTATGATCTTTAGTAAATTTCATGTAATATTTTAAACGAAAAACTGACAATCTGAAATGTAACTCCAGGAAGGTAATGAACGTAACTGTGACCTTTGATATCTTGTAAATGAGGAACAAATGGTAATTTCATCATGAATAAAATATAGCTTACGGGAAAATGATAGATTCCATAAAGTATTTAGAGAACTTCCATAAAGACTGGATAGATTTGTGCTGTACTCTGTTAAAGCACTCATTTAGAACTGTGAATTGGGTGAACATAAGAAAGAGTGCGGAGGAATGCCTGGCAGCAATCATGCATGGCCTGCCAAAGATTTGAAAATAAGAGAAATCAGGATTTTTTTTTAGATTAAATATAAAGCTAACACATATGGGACCATCACAGATATGTAAGTTTGTCTTAATGAAACAAAATATTTCTCAAGATAGAACCAATTTTGACTGCAAACTAGTTATCTGTATTATTACATTAAAGAAAGTATCAGAAAGAGAAAGATAGTTAGCAATAGAAATCTGAAGAGAATATTAATCTTAAAAGACCTCTTGGACTATTAAAATTTCAATTGAAATAATTCTAATTTATGTTTAAGAAAAAAAATCAACAAAAACATTTTTTCAGCTTTTATCTGGGAAGACTAGATGTGGGCTTGGATTGGGAGATATTGAAACCCTGGGCCACAAGAATGCTAGTTAGGTTCTTTATCCATTTATAAGTTCTATTTGTCTATTTGTCCTGATACTAATGCAAACTTGATCCATACTGTGAACATGATAAATGTCAGCAGCTATATTCTCCAAGCTTAAAAACATCAGAAGAAAGACAAAGTTTTATGTTTTTCTCAGATATCAATACTATAATGAAATCTGAATGAAAGTTAGTGGCTCTCAACCACCCCTTGGACCAAGCTCAGAGAAACAAGATAATGGCACTAGGATTGTACACAACATGAGTTCCAAGGTAAAAAAATGTAATACTGTAAGACACTTAAAACAACACAATAATTTGAAATTTGATCAGATTTTGATGTTTTTATACTTGGCATGCATACAAGAACAGCAAATTTTCATTCAAAAAAAAAAAAAAATAGAAAACAAGACCAAAATAATTGAATTAACACAAAGTGGCTTTTGTATTTTAAAAAATCAAAAACAAAAAGAAATATTTTGTACTGTGAAGAAATTCATAATTAGGCCAGTGAGTTAGACGATAGGCAATAAAAATGGATTAGAGCTGATTAAATCATCTTGCCAGTTCTAAAAGCAAGAAGAAGAAGGAGGAGAAATTGAGAAAAAAAGAAGGCGGAGGAGAAGGAAGAGAAAAGGTGTTTAACATATGTTTTTTGCATTAATATGGATAAAGAATCAAATAATGATTTTTTTTCCAGTTGTAAAGAACCCTCACATTCAGTAATTTAAACATTTCCAATATGTGTTTGGCATCATAGCAACAATAGAAGTTTGCACATGTATGCCATTGGAAAGGGGGTGAATTCTTCATAAATCAAATCCCACTGAATGCAACCTCTCTGATATTGTCAAAGTTAAAGCTTCCATTTTTAAGTGCATTTTCAAAATTGTCTATAGGACCACATCAGGGCCTGCTAAATAAAACCAATACATTAAGGGGAAAATAAAGAGTGTTAAGTAGATAAAAAATTTAAAAGCAAGCAGTCAAATATTTTTTGTATTTATTGCTTTAACCTTTATTGAGGTATAATTGATATATAAAATTGTACATGTTTAGTGTCTAAATTTCAATGAATTTGAATATATGTATAAAATCATGACATTAATACTACAATAAAGATTCTAAACATATCCATCATCTCCAAAAATTTCATTGAGTTATTTTGTCCTTTGGTGGGGTTTCTGTTTGTTTGTTTTTGTTTTTGGTAAAATCACTTAGCATCAGATCTATCCTCTTAACATGTTTCAAAGTGAACAATACCATTTGGTTAACTGTGGATAACTGTGTTGTACATCAGATCCCTAGAGCTTATTCATTTTGTACCACTGAAACTTTATACCAATTGAGCAACAATCTCCTATTTCCTCCCCTCTCAAGCCCCTGGCAAGCTTCATTGTACTCTCTTCTTCAATGAGTTTGACTATTCCAGATGCTTTATATTTGTGGAATCATGAAGTCCTTTTATAACTGGCTTATTTCACTTAGCATAATGTTTTCCAGGTCCATTCATGTTGTCACAAACAGTAAGATTTTCTTCCCTTTTTAAGGCTTAATAATATTTGAAACACATTAACTCTATCTGTCTGTTGATAGGCATGTAGATTCTTTCCTTGTCTTGGTGATTACGAATAATGCTGCCATGAACATTGAGGTGCAGATATCTCTTCCAAAACCTTATTTAAACTATTTTGGATATGTATCGTGAAACGGGATTGCTGGATCATGTAGCAATTCTATTTTTAATGCAATTACTGTTAAAGGATCCTGCGTACTGTTTTCCATGGTGCCTACATCATTCTACATTTCCATCAACTCTGCTTAAGTGTTTTCTTTCCCCCCAATAGCTGTCAACACTTGTTTCTTATTTTTATCATAGCCATCCTAACAGGTGTGAGATGATATCTCATTGCTGTTTTGATCTGCATTTCCTAATTAGTTGTAGTATTGAGCAACTTTCATATACCTGGCAACTATTTGTATATCTTCTTTGAAGAAATGCTCATGTAGTCCTTTGCTCATTTTTTAATTAGGTTGTTTCTTCTGCTTTGAGATGCAGGAGATTCTTACATATTTTGGATATTAACCCCTTGTTAAATAGACGATTTGCAAATATTTTTACCTTAAATATATTGCCTTTTCACCGAGTCTGGTCACCCAGGCTGGAGTGCAGCAATGTTATCATGGCTCACTTCAACCTCGAACTCCTGGGCTCAAGCAATCCTCCTGCCTCAGCTTTTGATCCGCTGAGACTATAGGCATGTGCTCTATGCCCTACTAATGTTGGTTTTTTTTCCTTGCCTTAAAGAAGATTTTCTGCAAAATTTGATGTTATTTCGTTTGTCTATTTTTAGATTTGTTGCATGTGCATTTTGTGTCAAATGCAGCAAATCATTGCCTTCACCAATTTCAAGAAATTTTTCTTCTGCTTTCCTAGAGTTTTATACTTTCAGATCTTAAATTTAAGTATTTAGTCCACTTTGAGTGGATTTTTGTGTCTGACATAATGCTCCAATTTTATTCTATTGAACGTTTATATCCAGTTTTCCCAGCACAATTTATTACAGAAACTATCTTCTCCCCATAGTATTTTCTTAACATCTCTGTTGAAGATAAGTTGACCATATGAACAGATGAATAATGAGAAAGGATATTGAATTAGAAACCAAAAACCTTCCAACAAGGAAAATCCAGGACCAAATGCCTTCACTGGTTAATTCTATCAAATATTTAAAAATAAATTCGTGGCAACACTTCTGAAACTCTTCTAAAAATTTGAAAGGGTGGGAACATTTCCGAACTCATTTTATGAGGTTAGCATTACCCTGGTACAAAAGTCAGACAAAGTCACCATAAGAAATGGAAACCACAGACCAATATTCCTGTTGAACATAGATGCAGAAATCTCCAACAAAATACAAGCAATCCAAATTTAACTACACATTAGAAAGCTTTTCTTCTAAGATTATGAACAAGAAAAGGATGCCTTCTGTTGCCACTTCTATTTGACATAGTACTGAAAGTGCTAGTCAGAGCAATTAGGGTAGGAAAATAAATAAAAGAACTCCAAATTGAAAAGAAAGAAATAAAATTGTCTCTGTTTTCAGTTGACAGAATCTTATACATAAAAATCCCTAAAGACACCACAAAATACTTTTTAGAACTAATAAGCAAGTTCAGCACATTGACAGTAAACAAAATCAACATATAGAGTTTAGTGACTTTTGTATACATGAATAATGAACTATCCAAAAATGGAAATAAGGAAACAATTCCATTTACCATAGAATCAAAAATAATAATATGCTTGGTAATAAGCATAACCCAGAAAATGAAAGATCTGTACACTGAAAACTATAAAACATTGAAAACAGAATTTTTTTTTTTTTTTTTTTTTTTTTTTTTTTTTTTTTTTTTTTTTTTTTTTTTGAGACAGGGTCTCTCTCTGGATGATAGAAATTTTAAAAGACACAAATAAATGGGAAGCTATCCTGGGATCATGGGTTGGAAGATTTCATATTTTTATTGTGTCTATATGACTTAAAGCAGTATACAAATTCAATGTAATACTTATCAAAATCTCAAGGACATTTTTAGCAAAAATAGAAGAGAAAATTTAAAATTTATTTGGAACCACAAAAGACCCTGAATCACCACAGCAATCTTGAGAAAGAAGGAAAAAACTGAAAGTGTTACACTGCCTGATTTTGAAATATATAGCAAAGCTGTGGTACTTAAAACGCTATGGTACTGGCATAACAAACATGCAGATGAATGGAACAGAATGGGAATGTCATTAACATTTTGACTCTTACAGAGGGAACATATTGTGAGAGAGAAGTGAAAGAACATTAAATTTGGGAAATAGAATATTAAAAATTTCCATTCAATGGGAACAAGAAAGAGAACGTGCATACGGGCTTACTATTGTATTCCTTATATGATGTGAATAAAACAATTGATTTTTATGAATAAAACATATTATATTTGTAGAAAGATTGTCTAAATTTAGATACATGACTCAGACTAATAATATAATTCTTAGAAGACATAGAATGAGTTGTTGACACTAACCTTTGGTGTGGAAAAATAATAGACTTTCTGTTAAATGTTTTATATATACATATATAATGCACACAAGCATATATACATGTATACATACATATATATGTATGTATATATATGTAATCTTGGAATATCAAGTTTAGCAATAACTACATCGAAATTTTTGGAAATTTTATGTTATTTTATTTTTGATAAAATGAGAAACAAACTGTCAAAAAAAACCCTGTAAGACTAACTGCATCCAAAGAATATTTAAGATGTTACTGTTTAAGAAGGTAGAATCATATAGTACTACCAGTGAGTTGAATACTCGTTTTAATAAAATTATCTATATTTTATCACTTTCAGAGTTTCAGAACTCTAGAGTACCAGAGAAAGCTAATACTTGGAGAGATAAATTTGACCTTTACCTCTCAGTCATTAAATATTTGCAAAATGACATGCCTTGTGAATACAAAGACAATAGCAGCTCACACTTTTTGAGGTTTCCTTGGTTCATTGTCAAAGGTTGAATCATTTAAAAAACAAAAGAACACAGAATTGCTCCTTATATACAGTCATACACATTAAATTAAGAAAGCATTCGCTATTACTATATAAAATTAATATTTTTAAAATAAAAATGTGATTAGTTAATAGTAAAATGTATATGTATTACTATTATACCATAGCCTAGCAATGTGAGCCAAAACTTGAGAAAAATGATATTAAATACCTTAAGACCTAAATTCTGTGTGTGTGTGTGCACATGCGCATATGTGTGTGTCTCCTTTATCATTTATATTAATGACACTTGTTTATTGGAATTGACTGCTTAGTTTTCCAAATTAATCGTAATAAAATTAATATTTAACATTTGCCTTCCATGAACATTTTGTTAGGCTTAGATCCTGATTTGTTCATACCACTCTCCCCATCCCTATTTGCTTTCTCAATTTAGTTCAGGATTATAGAAGAAAGAAAACATAAATTATTAATACTATTAATACTATTAATATTAAATAATTATTTAATACTACTTAATATTAAAAAACATTTATGGTTCCAGGGAAAAAAGTGTAATTGACTAACTGACCTTTTGAGTTGTAAGTTTAAATTGTAGAGTTTCTTGTGTTATAAGTGATCTTTACAACCTAATTTCCATAACACTTGTAAATTATTCCTGATCTGGTTAGTAAATGTGGTATATATTGAATTCAAGCTAATATAGAATTAATTATTTTGAATCCACATATCATGTTACCAATATTCTTAATATCAAAAAATAATATGTGTTTATTTTTTGTGTGTTTGAATCATATGAAAGGTTACATATTGTCATCTTCTACATGAATATACTTACCACATTTTGTGTCCACCCTGTTCACTGTTCAGTGAGAAAAACCTGATCCGAATAAACTCAGGGAATAAGAAGCACAATTTTCTTTATATACGAACAAACATAATAAATAAAACACTGATGTACAGACCTTAATGAATTCAACCTTCATTCATTTGCTGAGTCATTTCATATTTATTTAACCCCAAGTATGTGATGTGCATATTGGGCAATTCAATGATGAGATTGGTAACAAGGTAAAAACCCATCTTCAAGGCTCTTTTGATTAAAGATGGGAGGCAAACTGGTAACAATACAGATTCTGACCAATTATATTGAAATAAACATCACACCCAATAGTTTTAAATGTGAGTGATGAGGTCTGAATGCCTTAGAAGAATATAAATCTTTAATTGATAAATGTTATTGTGTAGTTTTATGAATTAAGAGTATTAATTACACTCAGAAAATAATACAAGTAAAATAAAATAAGAGTACAAACATTCCACATAAAAAACTATAGTATTTTGTGCTTTCTGGAATAGACAATGTATTTTTAATGTAATAGTTCCATAAATAACTATAATAAGACTTTTCTGACTAGATTGTTCAGACCTTGTGACTGAAGCCAGACATAAAACAAAATTTTCTCATGTGGGTTTTATACTTAATTTAAATCAATGTATACTCACTGACCAAAGTTATCAGACCATAAGCTTCGCTGCCACAAATAAGTGTCTAAGATTATGTTAATGTTATACATATTACATAAGACAGATCTGTAGCAAAATAGATCTAGTATTTGAAATGACTGGAGATAGAAACTAAAAGATATCTGATAAGATTCAGATTTTTATCCTTTTAAAAATGCAACAATTTTCTGGGTCTAAAGTATGAACAGCAAAGGGAAATTAATGGAAATCCTGTGCATTCAGTAACCAAATCAGATATGTTCTAATACAATCAAATATTGTTTTCCACCTTTGTTAGAAACAAATGAAAGAACATTCTGGTGATAATTGAAAATGTAAAATCCTTTATAATAGTTAACACTTTAGAAAGAGCAAAATTATAAATCAATGGCGTGAGTGGGGTTATCACATTTTTATTGTCAATAAAATTTAATATTTAAGTTAATCTTCGCAGGAGTCATTCCACTAATAAAATACAATTATTCAGAAAATCTACATGAATAGAGGGTATTAGAGAAAGACAAAGACAAACACCTAAATATAATATGTTTCAAGTATGAGACAGGTCCCATTTTCACAATGAGAAGACTTTACAAAAGAGCTTTTTGTCTGGTTTGATAAAAGAATCCTTTAGGGAATTAAAATTTTATAGTAATAGTTAAGCATAATAGATATTACACATAAATATTTAAAGTTATATGTAAATTAATATGTTTAGAGATACATGTAAATAAATATGTTTAGAGGTATTTTTAATACCAAGATTCATGAAGAGAAGTTTATTTTTATTTTCAGACTCATTGGAAGCACTGAAGAATCATTGTGTTTCTCATCAACATAGCCAGTTTTGAATCTTCTAACCTTTATTTTTCCAGAATGAGTTATTTTGTATTCCCTTATTCTGCTTGTGACATATCATTAGAATTCCTTAGAGATGTTGTCTCTGGAAATTTTATTCCAACTAACATGTAGCAATACATAATATTGGAATAGTTTTAAAAATTATTATTTGTGCTGGAAATATACATTTCTAACTGACAAAATTTAACAACTGCTAGATTTATTCATCTATGAAAGGCTTTTTAAAGGGTAAATAATATTCTATTGTACACACATATGCAAACACGCACACAGAAACACACACATAAAAAACATTTTTTATTCTTTCATACATTGACGGACATGTTTGTACTAAAATATTTGTACTCAATATATATGTCACCTTTTCTTTACCTATTCATCCAACAACACTTAAGTTGTTTCCATATCTAAGCTATTGTGAATGATGCTGCAATGAATATGGGTGTGTAAACATTTCCTCTGCATACTGGTTTCAATTCTGTTGGAAATGTACCCAGAAGTAGGATTGCTGGATCTTAACTTAGCCCTATTTTTTAGTTTTTTAAGGAACCTCCATACCATTTTTCATAATGCCTGTAGCAATTTATAATTCTACCAACAGTGTACAAGGTGTCTTTTTCTGTACATCATCAGTAGTTGTCATTTTACTTTTTAATAATAGCCAGCCTACCAAGTATGAAGTTATAGCTCATGCAGTTCTGATTTGCATTTCCCTCATGATTAGTGATACTGACCACCTTTTCATATACCCATTAGATATTTGTATGTGTTTGGAGAAATATGTGTTCAAGTCTTTTGCCCACGTTCTAATCAGATTACTTGTTTTTGTTTTTGTTGTTATTGACTTGTATGTTTTGAATATTAGTGTACATTAGATATATGGTTTGCAATTTATTTTCTCCCATTCTTTGCGTCGGCTTTTCATTTTGTTGATGGTTTCCTTTGCTGTGCAGAAACTTTTTAGTTTGATGTTGTCTCCCTTGTTCATTTTTGCTTTTGTTGGCTGTGCTTTTGAAATTATGTCTGCAAAATAACCGCCAAGGTCAAGATCAAGGAATTTTTTTCCTATTACTTCCCTTAGAATGTTTATGATTTCAGGTCTTACATTTAAGTCCTTCATTCATTTTGTGTTAATTTTTGTATATGGTGTAAGAGAAGAGTCCAGATTCATTCTTTTGAATGTAGATGTCCAGTTTGCCTGACACAATTTATTGGAAAGACTATCTTTCTCCATTGTACAAGGGACTACTATGCTATCCTTTTCCCATTCTTACCTGAAGATGAAGTAAAAATTGAAAGAAAATATATCATTACCAAACTCGGTTAAAGGGATTGAAAGTGATTGATTCTGAGGAGAAGAAAATGATAATGTAGGGATACTCAGGGTTTTTATACTAGCCTTATCAAGTCTACTTGATTTTTAAACTATGTGTGTTTGATAAAAGTGAAAGCTATTTTTTTAAATCATACTTCAAGTTCTAGGGTACGTGTGCACGAGGTGCAGGTTTGATACATAGGTATACATTTGCCATGTTGGTTTGCTGCACCCATCAACTCATCATTTACATTAGGTATTTCTCCTAATGCCATTCCTCCTTTAGCCCCCATCCACCCCCACAACAGGGCCTGGTGTGTGATGTTCCCTGCCCTGTGTTCAAGTGATGTCATTGTTCAATTCCAACCTATGAGTGAGAACATGCAGAGTACGGTTTTCTGTCCTTGTGATAGTTTGCTGAGAATGATGGTTTCCAGCTTCATCCATGTCCCTGCAAAGGACATGAACCCATCCTTTTTCACGACTTCATAGTATTCCATGGTGTATATGTGCCACATTTTCTTAATCCAGTCTATCATTGATTGACATATGAGTTAGTTCCAACTCTTTACTATTGTGAACAGTGTCACAATAAACATACGTGTGCATATGCCTTTATAGCAGCATGATTTATAAACCTTTGGGTATATACCCAGTAATGGCATTGCTGGGTCAAATGGTAATTCTAGTCCTAGATCCCTGAGGAATCGCCACACTGTCTTCCACAATGGTTGAACCAATTTACCCTCCCGTCAACAGTGTAAAAGTTTTCCTATTTCTCCACATCCTCTCCAGTATTTGGTGTTAAAAAGTCAGGATTTTTTAATGATTGCCATTCTAACTGGCATGAGATGGTATCTCACTGTGGTTTTGATTTGCATTTCTCTGATGACCAGTGATGATGCACATTTTTTCATGTGTCTGTTGGCTGCATAAATGTCTTCTTTTGAGAAATGTCTGTTCATATCCTTTGCCCACATTTTGATGGGGTTGTTTGTTTTTTTCTTGTAAACTTGTCTGAGTTTTTTGTAGCTTCTGGATATTAGCCCTTTGTCAGATGGGTAGTTTGCAAAAATTTTCTCCCATTCTGTAGGTTTCCTGTTCAATCTGATGTAGTTTGTTTTGCCTTGCAGAAGCTCTTTAGTTTAATTAGATCCCATTTGTCTATTTTGTCTTTTGTTGCCATTGCTTGTGGTGTTTTAGTCATGAAGCCCTTGCACATGCCTGTGTCCTGAATGGTATTGCCTAGGTTTTCGTCTAGGGTTTTTATGGTTTTAGGTCTAACATTTAAATCTTTAATCTATATTGAATTAATTTTTGTATAAGTTGTAAGGAAGGAATCCAGTTTCAGCTTTCTGCATATGGCTAACAAGTTTTCCCAGCACCATTTATTAAATGGGGAATCATTTCCCCATTTCTTGTTTTTGTCAGGTTTGTCAAAGATCAGATGGTTGTAGATGTGTGGCTTTATTTCTAAGGCTTCTGTTCTTTTCCATTGGTCTATATATCTGTTTTAGTACCAGTACCATGCTGTTTTGGTTACTGTAGCCTTTTAGTACAGTTTGAAGTCAGGTAGCATGAGGCCTCCAGCTTTTTTCTTTTTGCTTAGGATTGTCTTGGTAATGCGGACTCTTTTTTGGTTCCATATGAACTTTAAAGTAGTTTTTTCCAATCCTGTGATGAAAGTCATTGGTAGCTTGATGAGGAGGCATTGAATCTATAAATTACTTTGGGCAGTATGGCCATTTTCATAATATTGATTCTTCCTATCCATGAGCATGTAATATTCTTCCATTTGTTTTTGTCCTCTTTTATTTCATTGAGCAGTGGTTTGTAGTTCTCCTTGAAGAGGTCCTTCACTTCCCTTGTAAGTTGGATTCCTAGGTATTTTATTCTCTTTGTAACAGTTACGAATGGGAGTTCACTCATGGTTTGGTTCTCTGTCTGTTAATGGTATACAGGAATGCTTGTGATTTTTGCACATTGATTTTGTATCCTGAGACTTTGCTGAAGTTGTTTATCAACTTAAGGAGATTTGTGGCTGAGACGATGGGGTTTTCTATATATACAATCATGTACTCTGCAAACAGGAACAATTGGACTTCCTCTTTTCCTAATTGAATACACTTTATTTCTCTTGCCTGATTGCCCTGGTCAGAAGTTCCAACGCTATGTTGAACAGGAGTGGTGAGAGAGGGCATCCTTGTCTCGTGCCGGTTTTTAAAGAGAATGCTTCCAGGTTTTGCCCATTCAGTATAATATTGGTTGTGGGTTTGTCATAAATAGCTCTTATTATTTTGAGATACATTCCATCAATACCTAGTTTATTGAGAGTTTTTAGCATGAAGGGCTGTTGAATTTTCTGAAAGGCCTTTTCTGCATCTATCGAGATAATTATGTGGTTTTTGTTGTTGGTTCTGTTTATGTGATGGATTATGTTTATTGATTTGCATGTCTTGAACCAGGCTTGTATCCCAGGGATGAAGCCCACTTGATCGTGCTGGATAAACTTTTTGATGTGCTGCTGGATTCGGGTTGCCAGTATTTTATTGGGGATTTTTGCATCAATGTTCATCAGGGATATTGGTCTAAAATTATCTTTTTTGGTTATGTCTCTGCCAGTCTTTGGTATCAAGATGATGTTGACCTCATAAAATGAGTTAGGGAGGATTCTGTCTTTTTCTTTTGATTGGAATAGTTTCAGAAGGAATGGTACCAGGTCCTCTTTGTACCTCTGGTAGAATTTGGTCGTGAATCCCTCTGGTCCTGGACTATTTTTGGTTGGTAGGCTATTAAGTATTGCATCAATTTCAGAGCCTGTTTTTGGTTTATTCAGAGATTGACTGTCTTCTTTGTTTAGCCTTGGGAAAGTGTATTTCTCCAGGAATTTATCCATTTCTTCTAGATTTTATAGTCTATTTGCATACAGGTGTTTATAGTATTCTCTGATGATGGTTTGTATTTCTGTGGGTCAGTGTTGATATCCCCTTTATCAATTTTTATTGAGTTCATTTGATTCTTCTCTCTTTTCTTCTTTATTAGTCTTGCTAGCAGTCTATTAATTTTGTTGATCTTTACAAAAAACTAACTCCTGGACTCATTGATTTTTTTGAAAGGATTTTTTGTGTCTCTCTCTCTTTCAGTTCTGCTCTGATCTTAGTTATTTCTTGCCTTCTGCTAGCTTTTGAATGTGTTTGCTCTTGCTTCTCTAGTTCTTTTAGTTGTGATGTTAGGGTGTCAATTTTAGCTCTTTCCTGCTTTCTCTTGTGGGCATTTAGTGCTATAAATTTCCTTCTACACACTGCTTTAAATATGTCCCAGAGATTCTGGTACATTGTGTCTTTCTTCTCATTGGTTTCAGAGAATATCTTTATTTCTGCCTCTATTTCATTATTTACCTAGTAGTCATTCAGGAGTAGTTCAGTTTCCATGTAGTTGTGCTGTTTTGAGTGAGTTTCTTAATCCTGAGTTCTAATTTGATTGCACTGTGGTCTGAGAGCCAGTTTGTTGTGATTTCTGTTCTTTTACATTTGCTGAGGAGTGCTTTGCTTCCAATTATGTGGTCAATTGTAGAATAAGTGTGATGCGGTGCTGAGAAGAATGTATATTCTGTTGATTTATGGTGGAGATTTCTGTAGATGTCTATTAGGTCTGCTTGTTGCAGAGCTGAGCTCAGGTCTTGGATATCCTTGTTAACCTTCTGTCTCGTTGATCTGTCTAATATTGACAGTGGGATGTTAAAGTCTCCCATTATTATTGTGTGGGAGTCTAAGTCTCTTTGTAGGTCTCTAAGGACTTGCTTTTTGAATCTGGGTGTTCCTCTGTTGGCTGCATATATACTTAGGATAGTTAGCCCTTCTTGTTGAATTGACCTCTTTTACCATTATGTAGTGGCCTTCTTTGTCTCTTTTGATCTTTGTTGGTTTAAAGTCTGTTTTATCAGAGACTAGGATTGCAATCCCTGCTTTTCCTTTTTTTTTTTTTTTTTTTTTTTTGTTTTTGCTTTCCATTTGCTTGGTAGATCTTCCTCTATCCCTTTATTTTGAGCTTAAGTGTGTCTTTGCATGTGAGATGGGTCTCCTGAATAAGGCACACTGATGGCTCTTGACTCTTTATCCAATTTGCCAGCCTATGTCTTTTAATTGGGGCATTTAGCTCATTTACATTTAAGGTTAATGTTGTTATGTGTGAATTTGTTCCTGTCATTATGAGGTTTGCAGGTTATTTTGTCCATTAATTGATGCAGTTTCTTCATAGCATCAATAGTCTTAAAATGTGGCATGTTTTTGCGGTGGCTGGTATCAGTTGTTTCTTTCCATGTTTAGTGCTTCCTTCAGGAACTCTTGTAAGGCAGGCCTGGTGGTAGTAAAATCTCTCAGCATTTGTTTGTCTGTAAAGGATTTTATTCTTCTTCACTTATCAAGTTTAATTTGGCTGGATATGAAATTCTGAATTGAAAATTATTTTCTTTAAGAATGTTAAATATGGGCCCCCACTCTCTACTGGCTTGTAAGGTTTCTGCTGCAAGATCCACTGTTAGTCTGATGTGTTTCCCTTTGTGGATAACTTTCCCTTTTCTCTCTGGCTGCCCTTAACATTTTTTCCTTCATTTCAACCTTGGTGAATCTGCAAATTATGTGTCTTGAGGTTCCTGTTCTCGAGGAGTATCTTTGTGGTGTTCTCCGTTTTTCCTGAATTTGAATGTTGTCCTGCCTTGCTAGGTTGGGGAAGTTGTCTTGGATAATAACCTGAGGAGTGTTTTCCAACTTGGTTCCATTGTCCCCGTCACGTTCAAGTACACCAATCAAACATAGATTTGATCTTTTCACATAGTCCCATATTTCTTGGAGGCTTTGTTCATTTCCTTTTACTCTTTTTTATCTAACCTTCTCTTCTAGCTTTATTTAATTAATTTGATCTTCAATCACTGATACCCCTTCTTCCACTTGATCGAATCGGCTATTGAAGCTTGTGCATGCATCACGAAGTTCTCATGCCATGGTTTTCAGCTTCTTAAGGTCATTTAAGGTCTTCTCTACTCTGTTTATTGTAGTTAGCCATTCATCTAATCTTTTTTCAAGGTTTTTACCTTGCTTGTGATGGGCTTAAACATCCTCCTTTAGCTCGGAGAAGTTTGTTACTACCGACCTTCTGAAGCCTACTTCTGCCAACTCGTCAAAGTCATTCTCCATCCAGCTCTGTTCCGTTGCTGGGAAGAAGCTGCGATCCTTTGGAGGAGAAGAGGCACTCTGATTTTTAGAAATTTCAGCTTTTCTGCTCTGGTTTCTCCTCATCTTTGTGATTATATCTACCTTTGGTCTTTGATGTTGGTGACCTACAGATAGGGTTTTGGTGTAGATGATCTTTTTGTTGATGTTGATGCTATTCCTTTCTGTTTGTTAGTTTTCATTCTAACAGTAAGGTCCCTCAGCTGCAGGTCTGTTAGAGTTTTCTGTAGTTCCACTCCAGACCCTGTTTGCCTGAGTATCACCAGCGGAAGCTGCAGAACAGCAAATATTGCTGCTTGATCCTTCCTCTGGAAGCTTCATCCCAGAGGGGCAGCCACCTGTATGAGGTGTCTGTTGGCCTCTACTGAGAGGTGTCTCCCAGTTAGTCTACACGGCAGTCAGGGACACACTTGAGGAAGCAGTCTGTCCGTTCTCAGAGCTCAAATGCCATGAGGGGAGAAACACTGCTCTCCTCAGAGCTGTCAGACATGGATGTGTAAGTCTGCAGAAGTTGTCTGCTGCCTTTTATTCAGCTATGCCCTGCCCACAGAGGTGGAGTCTAGAGGCAATAGACTTTGTTGAGCTGCAGTGGGCTCTGCCCAGTTCAAGCTTCCCAGCTGCTTTGTTTACCTACTCAAATCTCAGCAGTGGCGGATGCCCCTCCCCCAGCAAGGCTGCTGCCTCACAGATCCATCTCAGACTGCTGGGCTAGCAGTGAGCAAGGTTCCCTGAGAGTGGGACCCGCTGAACAAGGCACGGGAGAGAATCACCTTGTCTGTCGGTTGCTAAGACCTTGGGAAAAGCACAGTATTTGGGCAGGGAGTGTCTCATTTTTCCAGGTAGACTGTCAGGGTTTCCCTTGGCTGGAAAAGGGAAATTCCCCAACCCCTTGCACTTCCTGGGTGAGGTGACACCCCGCCCTGCTTTGGCTCACCCTCCATGGGCTTCACCCACTGTCCAACCAGTTCCAGTGACATGAATCAGGTACCTCAGTTGGAAACACAGAAATTGCCCATCTTCTGTATCAATCACACTGGGAGCTGCAGACTAGAGTTGTTCCTATTCAGTCATCTTGGCAATTCCCCAGTAAAAGCTATATTTTAAAAAGCAAGACTTCTTTATTTTAATTTCCAACACATGAAATTGTGAGGTCACTCTTCTAAAATAATAACTAGGTTATTATCAAAACAGAGGTAATATAGCTAATTTACGCTTGTTTTTTTCCCTTTCTCTCTCCCTCCCTCTCTAATTCTGCTATGCTCCTCTTGTTTTATTTACCCACTAAACAGATCTGGGTGGGATATAACTGATGCTATTGGTCCTCATAGTGTCCCAAAAAGCTGGGGACCCTGGATTTACATCCAGAAGTCTTTTTGTTTATTTGTTTCATCTGTAAAGGGCCCACAAGAGTTAGGGAGTTCCCCTCTCATGCAGAGCTGTACTAGCTCAAGGGACAGGGTGATGCAGGCAAAATGAAATTTTTCTTCCTACCCGTTTTGCACAGTTATTCTTGTGTTTTTCCTTTACAGTATTTCTGTGACTTAAGTGAACTCCTAAGCTCGTCCATAGTTATTTTTGGTCACGGATAGCTGCTGAATTGTTGCTCTTTGCAAAATAAAAGTTGGAATCTCTTACTCGCTACTTGAGGTTTCTTTCTTCCTCACTAATCTGATGTGTGCTGTGTGCAAAACACTGCTCTAGGTGAGGTTGTACTTGATTATGTCACAACAGAAAATAATTCTATTATCAAAATAAAATAATTTTAAAAGCACCACAACACAAATAAAAACATTCAACAACTCTTTGGTGAATTACATAATATAACACACACACACATACACGTCTTATAATCACAGACCTCGTAATAATTATTTGAATGTTTTTAATATAGAAAATGCAATACTCAATTTTTTTGAGAAATGCTTTTGTGGGAAAAGTTATTTTTATACTGCATTTATATACATCAAACTACCATTATAGCTCCATTTGAAAAGAATTGTACAAATTAATGAGTCAATTCTGGCTGTAATAATCTTTTAGGATTGGATTATGCTGCCAATTAAGAACAAAGATTTTAACTTAGTAGAGAAATAATTTATGTTTAAGTTATGTATCTGTGTGAAAATAAGTAACTTTTTTTTTTTTTTTTTTTTTTTTTTGAGACGGAGTCTCTCTCTGTCGCCCAGGCTGGAGTGCAGTGGCGCAATCTCGGCTCACTGCAAGCTCTGCCTCCCGGGTTCACACCATTCTCCTACCTCAGCCTCCCGTGTAGCTGGGACTACAGGCACCCGCCACCACGCCCGGCTAATTTTTTTTTGTATTTTTAGTAGAGACGGGGTTTCACCGTGTTAGCCAGGATGGTCTCGATCTTCTGACCTCATGATCCGCCCACCTCCACCTACCAAAGTGCTGGGATTACAAGCGTGAGCCACCGTGCCCGCCAAGAAGTCACATTTTGAATTGCTGAAACAAATGTTTTCAATGGTTAACTATTTATTGAATATTTTCAATGTATATTCAGCTATATTAAGTATATAGAAATGAGTGCAAACAAAATAAAAAGAAATTATGGTCCCTGACTTGAGAAGTAATTTTAGTCTAGTTTAGTAGAGAGTGTATACATTAAAATTTAAAGATAGGGTGTTAACAACTAGGTGATAAAACAGAATTAGGAGATTTGCACATATGTCTCATTTAGCCTCATTTAGCCTCATTTACTCTTTGCAAAATCTTAATAAGTAGCTGTCATTTTCAATTTAAAGAACTTGAGGTTCCTGCTTAAACATGAAGAATTGAAATAATTTATCTCTGTTTTCTTGGAAGGTTCCTACAAAGTCATAATCAATCATGGTATAAATCATGTATAAATAGATAAAAACGAAATGCACAAAGCACAGGGAAGAGACTATAGAAGACAAGAAAACCAACACAATTTGTAAGATGAAATTCAAATAGGTAAATGCTAACATTTTCAGAGTAAGAGATGCTGAAAGTTATATGCCAATTAAAGAAGATGCTCATGTGAAGGAAGCCAAGTAAAATCAAGCAGATTGTGAAAGTCCCCAAAAAACAGAATTACTAGATACTTGGATTGTGAAAAATGAGAATAAAAGCAGAATAACTGCTTGAAAATAAAGTATAGAGAATATTTAGACTCTCACCTCTCTCTCCAAACCAAGTAGGCAACCATCTGTCTCCCACCCAAGTAGGAGGATGAAGTTTTATTTTCTGCAAAAACAAAATGCAAGAGTTTATAGACTCACATATGTTAAAATGGATGAGGTTTGGGGTTACTCTTTACCAAAGTTAAGAGAAATAAGTTAAAACCTTCACACCATTTCTCTAATTCATCTTCCAGAATAATAGCTACCCTATTTATACTAACTAGGCAAGATGTTAGATAATTCCTCTCTAAAACCTGGCAAACAGAGAAATTCTGCAGTAATGCCTAAGGGCTTCCAACAAAACTTCTGTATCCTGGTCTATGACTCTACACTTCTCAAAAAGTGCAGCTCATTCATCTATCTTCTCTAGTTAATTTTTTTAGTGGTTTTCTCTTACATCTGGCTATATATACATTGAACTTCACACACCGAGGGAGGGTCTGTAAAATGAAGATAAGCAAATTACATGTAACAAAGAAAACATTTTAAAGTAACTATAAATGAAAAAAAAAATACTGGTTTAGTGAAAGAATAGCAATTATTTCAAATGAATAATCAGAGAATTAAAAGTCTATTAAAATTTTCGAAAATAATAGGAGAAAACAAAATTTTAGTAGAAGGTTAAAAAAGATTGAAAAATATTTCCAGAAAGTAGATGAGGTAAATGAAGTAAGGAAAATCATCTCAGCTCAGCTTGTGAGTTTCTGAATTTAAAAAGCCCACTGAATTCCTAGCACAATGAATGAAAAAGATGTCTCAGTCAGTCATCAATACCTTTCAGAGGACTGGGGATAAAAAGAAAGTTCTAAAGCCTTTCAGGAACTGGAGGAAAGTTACACAAAAGGGAACTAAGATCCAAATACCATCAGATATTACAACAGCGATGCTAGAAGTTAGAGCACAATAGATAAATGCTTTCAACTTCAGAAGAAAAATTCTTTCCAATGTAGTTTTCTATACTTAATCTCCCAAAAGGATTGAATTGTGAAGATAATTGTGTAAAATCTTCATAATAACATGTTAATGTAATTCAAAAACTTACATCCCATAAAATGTAAAGTTGTAAGGGTAAGTCTTCAGAACTCTATCTAGAAATTCTAGGTTCTGGCTATGTATCCCTAATCTTTGGTCCCAGGTGTTTGTTAGAGTCACATAATGGTGTTTGTCAGTTCTGGTTAGAAAGACCAGTGGAGATGATTCTTGGTCCATTGGCTATTTAATTGCTATGGCTAAAGAGAAATTCTAAGAAATGCAGGTTATTTAGTGTCGGTTTCATTCATTTTCCAGTTGAGCCAGGAGAAAAATAAGAACATTGGAAATCACAGCGTATCTGCCTTCCACCTGAGAAAATGTTGCCTACTTTTTCATACACTGAGAGCTTTACCATCCTCTTCCTTGGCCCCTCTCTCTCAGAAGATAAGAATTGCATTCTACTACATTTTGAGAATGGGGGGCTGAATGAAGGACCAGACTCATTCACCATTTTTGGTATATACCCATCTACATTTTTAAAATGCCTTATTTCTAAAAATAAAATAATTTCAGCATCTTAGTTCTCAAAACTAATATAGCACCAAAACACTAATGTTCAGGACACTACTATGAGCATGTGTTTTTTCTAAACAACATAGCCAATTGAAGTTGAACCAACACAGTGTCCACAAATCCATACAATATAAAATATCCAATACAGAAGAGAGATTTAAGGCACTCTCAAAAAGATCTGTGAAACTGATTCTAAGAATATCCAACCCAGATTGGAGTAACAGGAGAGAATATTTAAGAATATAAGATATTTCAAGCAAAATAGAAGGAAGTTATGTTATTTAATGTGCTTTGCTATATTGAGTGGAGATTTTAAGTCTCCCAGCCAGACTGGAAAACTGGAGAAAAAATAGATGTATTACCAGATGTAAAAACAAAATGAAAACAAAAGAGTGAGCAGTTATTATTTTTTTCTAGAGAAAATCATAAGATGTTCAAAAAAAGAATGTAAATATGCTGTATTTGCTCAGTTGTGAACAACATTTACATGGTCCATGTAATGTATTGATTCAACTAGAAACTGTGATATAAATATAATAGGAGCATGGAGAGGAAAGACAAGAGAGAAAGATAAAATTTGAAACTGTGGATGTGGAGGGGGACAGTTTTAAGAATACAACATTCTCATTGTGTTTGGAAATCAATAAATAATATATGAAATAAAACATTTATAAACGTCAGTAGATTCTATTATTAAAAACAGGAAAGTAGGTGCCAGAAGAAACAACTGAATCAATTGCAATCTGTTGATACTAGTGAGTGTGAAGCAAAAGTGAAATGGATTTAGGACGGGAATTCATGGGTTTGGTTAGGTGTTTTGAGTTAGCATTCATTTTTTAACCACGTACATAGGTTTTGAAGAAAAAGTAAATTAAGGAAAGTAAAATTCAGATTATTTAAATGACTAATCTACCAGAAACGGTAAAATGAGATTTAAACAAATTCTAGTTTTAGTTGTTTGCTCCTTGACTTTTATGTTTTCCTCTATTTTATTCAAACATTGCTGTGAGAAAGAAAAAAAAAGGAATGATTATACTAAAATACACTTAGTCAGGAAAGGTGTTGAAGAGAATTCCATTTTCTAGAACTGCTCTGCCTAACATACAGGCTACTAGCCCATTTCTCTATTTGCAAACTTAAAATGTAGTGAAAATAATAATACTTTGACAAATCAGATACATTTTTGATATATACAGCAACATAAAACAAATAATTAAAACAAATTTTAACTGTTGATTTTTATTTTCGAATGTGGCTATCATAAAATATTTAATTACACCTATAGTTCTCTATTAGCCCATTTTCACATTGCTATAAAGAACTACCTGAGACTGCATAATTTATAAACAAAATAGGTTTAATTCATACACAATTTTTTTGAGGCTGTAGACATAGCATGGCTGGTGAGGCCTCAGGAAACATTCAATCATGGCAGAAAGCAAAAGGGGAGGCAGGCATGTCTTCACATGACAGAGTGAGAAAGAGAGAGTGTATGAAGAGGAAATTGACACACACTTTTAAGCAACTAGATCTCATGAGAACTCTTATCATGAGACAGCGCTAGGGGGATGGTGCTAAACCATTAAAAACCACCCTCATGATCCAGTCACTTCTCACCAGACCCCACCCCCAACACTGGGGATTATAATTCAACATAAGATTTGGGTGGGGACACAGAACCAAACCATATTATTCCCCTTTGGTCCCTCCCAAGTCTCATGTTCTTCTCACATTTCAAAAGACAATCATGCCTTCCCAACAGTCCCCCAAAGTCTTCACTCATTCCAGCATTAATTCAAAAGTTCAAATCCAAAGTCTAATCTGAGAAAGGCAAGTACCTTTTGCCTATAATCCTGTAAAATAAAAGCAATTGAGTTACTTTCAAGATACAATAGGGGTACAGGAATGTGGTAAATCTCCCTTCTCTAAAAGGAAGAAATTAACCAAAGCAAAGGGGCTACAGACCCCAAAACCCAGAAGAACAGTTATTGATTCTCAAAACTCCAAAATAATCTCCTTTGACACCATGTCTGACATCCAGGCAACACTGATGCAAGAGGTGGGTTCCCAAGGTCTTAGGCAGCCCTGCCCTCTGGTTCTGCAGGATACAACACCCTCAGCTGTTTTCCTGGACTGGCATTGAGTGCCTGTGGCTTTTCAAGGTGCATGATGCAAGCTGTTGGTGGACCTACAATTCTGGGGTCTGGAGAACAGTGGCCCTCTCTCACAACTCCACTAGGAAGTGCCCCAGTGGGGACTCTGTGTGGGGACTACAACCTCACATATCCCCTCTGCCAGTACTGCCCTAGTAGAGGTTCCTGATGAGGGTTCTACCCCCTCAGCAGACTTCTGCCTGGACATCCAGGCATTTCCATACATCCTTTGACATCTAAACAGAAGCTTCTAAGCCTCAACTTTTGCCCTCTGCACACTGGAAGGCTTAACACTACATGGAAGCTGCTAAGGCTTAGGGTTTACAACATCTGAAGTAACGGCCTGAGCTATATACCTTGGTCCCTTTTAGTCATAGCTGGAGGTAGAGCTGGAACTAGGGTGGCCATGATGCAGGGGGCAATGTCCCAAGTCTGCACAGTGTAGTAGGGCCCTGGGCTTGTCTCACAAAACCCGTCTTTTCTCCTAGGCCTCCAGGTTTGTGACGGGAGGAGCTGCAATGAAAGTATCTGAAATGCCTTCAGCCATTTAGCCCATTGTATTGGCTATTAACATTTGGCTTCTCTTTATTTATAAACATTTCTACAGCTGCCTTGAATTCCTCCTCAGAAAATAGGTTTTTCATTTCTACCACATGGTCAGATTGGAAATATTCCACACTTTTATGTGTTGCTTTCCCTTTAAATATAAGTTTCAGTATTAGAAAATCTATTTGCTCATTAATATAAACATACACTATTAGAAGCAGCCAGGCCACATCTTGAGTGCTTTGCTGCTTAGAATGTTTCTTCTGCCAGATACTCTAAATCATCTCTCCCAAGTTCAAAGTTCCACAGATCACTAGAGCAGGGGCAAAATGTTGCCAGTCTCTTTGCTAAAGCATAATAAGAGTGACCTTTACTCAGTTTGCAATAAGTTTCTCATCTCTATCTGAGACCACCTAGGCCTGGACTTCATTGTCCATATCACTATTGGTATTTTGGTCACAGTCATTTAAAAAATCTCTAGGAAGTTCCAAATTTTCCCTCATCTTCACATATTCTTCTGGGCCCTGTAAACTGTTTCAACCTCAGTCCTTACTCAGTTCCAAAGTCACTTCCACATCATCAGGTATTTTTATAGCAATATTCCATTCCTGGTACCAATTAACTTCATTAGTTCATTCTTACCCTACTATAAATAACTACCTGAGACTGCATAATTAAAAAGAGACTTAATTGGCTAATGGTTTTTCAGGCTTTACAGGTGGTATGGCTGGTGTGGCCTCAGGAAACTATTACTCATGCCAGAAAGCAAAAGTGGAAGGAGACACATCTTCACATGGTGGGACAGGAGAGAGACAGAGTGAAGGGGAAGGTGTCACACACTTTTAAACAATCAGATCTTTTGAGACAGCACTAGGTGGTGGTGCTAAACCATCAGAAAGCACCCTCATGATCCAATCACCTTCCACCCAGCCCCACCTCGAACACTAGGGCTTTTATAATTCAACATGATATTTGGGCGAGAATTCAGAGTCAAATGATTTTAAGCTCTCATCTGTAGGCTTATTTTATGTTTGTATTAGACAGCACACTTCTGGTGATGGGAACTGGTGACAAAATATTTAACTTATGTTTGAACAGCATAAGACATCAAGAGGGCGAGGACCGTGGTATGTACCCAATAAATCTTGAATGGATCTAGACACAGTAAAAAGGTACCATGGGCACTAATGAACAAAACAGGTATTTTGAATGGACTACCTAAGCAATCCTACAGCTGTTTGCAGGATACATAAAGGTGACAATATGTAAGACATCCAAATGCTTAACATCTAGGCGTAAGGATTCACTTCATGGTTTCCAGGTTAGCTAAGGAGAAAAATATTCCATTTTGAAAGAGGCTTTGAAAAAGAACATATAATATATAAGAAAGAAAAAAAAATAGCAATATTGTAGTCCCACTGATTTGAAGTTGCAATTCTAAATAGACTAAAGATCTTAGAAACAGTAAAAGGAAAGTTGGGCACAAGTACATGTTTAAAAGGAGAACTAATCACCATCCCAATGTATAAACTCCTGAACCTCTTAATTCTGCATATTGAAATCCCCAAAAATGAAAATCCTACAAATATATTTCTGAAAAAATATTTTAGAGACCTTTAAAATAAATGTATTTACATTTTCAAAAGGAGATTTATTTGACAAACATATAAAAGCACAACAGAGCATTTTATCTGCCACTTTACACAGCAAAAGAGGCAATAATAGCATACATATTTTTGCAGGCATAAACATTTGGGTATACTAATCACAGTTGCATGAGTATAACAGTTATGAACAGATAAAACTTATTCATAGAGGGAGAAGACAGAAAGGGAAATGGATAAATTCATATCACTTTGGTTAGTAACTGTGTGTGCACAACTTCATAAATGTAGTCATCTGTAATACCATGATAAATAACCTAGGTTTTTTGACAAGATCAATGCAAAACCACAATAAGTCACCACTATCTATGGAGTTGCCCAAACAGCCAAGATCTTAAGAAATTGTGTCTTTCACAAATGCAGATATACAGAAACAACGTATCTTCCTTTACTGAGAAAGTGTCAACATTTTTCGGTACATGCGGAATGCTTACACCCAAAGTAAATGTGATAATGTTTATTCTTTGAATCAAATTTGAAAAAAAATGCATAAACAAACTCTCTAAAAGTCTCTACACAATTTATACTTTCAGTATTGGAAATGATACAAAGGTGAAATACTTAATATAAAAATTGTAAAGAATAATACTGACAATTCAAAATAATGAATAAAAAACTAAAAAGAAAATTTGACTTATGAAAATGTTTATTACAGTGATAGATTATGAGCAGTTGAGCAGTTGCACAGAGATAGTCCATAAGAGCTCGTGGATTTTCACAAGCATTAACTATATTTTGAAGTTTTTGCCTCACAAGAAATAGCTGCTTTTGTTAAAGATACAGTTTTCTCAGAAAATTGATTCACATTTATTTTCTATGTGACACTACTCTTATCTAAATACTTCTATGATTTGCTATAAATGAACATGAGCATTTCTTATTAAAATTTTTCATCTTCCGTGCCATGCTTTTATGTTGTTTTGGGCCTGTGGAAATCCATTCTGTGTGCACAAATTTGGCTGAAATAAAACTGTTGATCCAACAACAACACAATTGCCATTTTTGAAGTTCAGTAACTTCACTGGCTTCTTAAGGCAAATGTGACTTTAATGTATTAAAAACTCCTGGAATTTCATCAATCGAAGGAAATGCCAATGCTGACAAAGGATGCTTTTTTAAATTGAAGTTTTCCATGTTGCCATATTGCATGGCAAATCCACTTATCTTGACTTTCTGCCACATTTATTGGACTGAAATGAAAAAAAAATTACGGATGATAACTTGAAATTCACTTTTAGAAGTCTTGATCACTCCTAGCCAAGTCTGTCATTACAATCTGGAAGTTTAATTAGACATTGGAGATTTTCAGTTTTAGAGACTTTGGCTTTAGAAATTTTTATCTTTAGGAATTTTGATATTTAGGGATTTCAGTATTGAGGATTGTGTCTTTTGGAATTTTAATCCAAATCTGCTTAAAAGGGAATTCACATTTCAATACACTGGCTGCAAACCAATTGTAAATAAGGAAACCTGGAAATATGGTATTGAAAAAAAATTAGAAACTACATGCAATTTGAAACCACTTTAACAGAAACAAAAGTTGAAATTATTAATGTCAATTATTTTCTTGTTGTTCTTGTTGTTTTCATTTGTTTTATGAGACAGAGTCTCATTCTGTTGCCCAGTCTGGAGTGCAGTGGCCTGATGACTCACTGCAATCTCTGCCTTCTGCATTCAAGCGATTCTCCAGCCTCAGCCTTTCAAGGAGCTGGGATTGCAGGTGCACGCCACCATGCCCATATAACTTTTTTGTATTTTTATTAGAGACGGGGTTTCACCGTGTTGGCCAAGCTGGTTTCAAACTCATGACCTCAAGTGTTCCACCCACCTCAGCTTCTCAAATTGCTGGAATTACAGGCATGAGCCACCATACCTGGCCTAAAGTCAGTTGTTTTGAGAAATAAATATGAAAGCTGAAGGGATATTAGAAATATTCCATGATATGTTATTTTATATGTACATTCAAATTATTGAATGTGTTCATTCAATAGTCAAACCCACATGATGTATTAGTTGTATTACTTTTATTATCAGCAAATCCTGCACTTAGCTTCTAGTATTTTGAAGTTTGGAGAGACATACTCATAAATCAAGGAAGAAAAAAAAAACTTTCAAGGGAATGCTACAATAACTAAAAGTTAGAGAAGAGATTATAGAATAACTAATTGATCAAAGGGCATCAGCTAGTCTATGGGTAAAATGATTACAAAATGTTCTTCAACTAGCTGTAGGTGAAATTCAGCATAGCACAGCATTCTGTTATTTTATATTTCTCTTACACTAATACATGTTGCTTTGTTCTAAATAATTAATAAATAGGAGCATGACTGAGTTAAGAGGAACTTCACAGAAGGTGAGTCATTCAGTGAAATGACACTTACAGATATGAAAATGATTCTTTAAACACCTAGCAAGGAAAGAGATATTCATCTCATTTGAAGAAACCTGAATAGTTGGTTCTCTATTTAATACTACTCTTTAAATCATACCATTATTCTGACTTTATTAATGTCTGAAAGAAATGTCACTTAAATCTTTTGCCAAAGTACCAGTGTTTGCTTGTCATTTGGCAGTTCCCTCATTTCTATTTTTTTCCTTCAAACTGTTTGCGTATTCCACAGGCTCATTTGTTATGTTTATCTTTCTTACCATACCTAATTGAATGTGATGGGATGATTTGGCTCATTCTATGCACAGTATGGTCTCTGTAGGCATGCTTCTCACCGTATTTTAACATCCTAAAATAAAATCCTATTACCACAAAATGATGTTTAGATTAAAATGTAAACATGCCATTCCATTTGCTTACCTTATTTAGAATCCCAAGAGTCATGGGACATATGAGCATCCTTGAAATAAGTATAATAAATATCACATCATAAAGAGTAAAGCCCCAAATGAGTGTTTTTACATTTTTTCCAATCATATAGAGAGGATACAAACTGTTTATCATATTCACCTACTTCACTTTGGATGTAGAAAAGAAGATAGAGAAAGGCTGTTGTGAGGATATACATGGGTTTTAAGAAACCTCTACAAATAAGAGGAAGGTAAAGACTGTCGGAAAGTCAAATAGAACTACATGAAAGTCATAGCTTCACAGATGTACCTGTCCATTTCTAAACTCCTCAGATGTGGTAAAGAAAGATTATTAAACAACTAGGAAATTAAATTTGAGAGAAAAATGGGTTCATTAGTCATAAATGCTAAGAAATTAATGCCATAAAAATGTAATAATCAGGTTTTTATAATTTCAAGTTAAAAAAAGAAAAAGGGTAGAGTCAGACTAATTCACAGAAAAGGTTTCAACCTGGTTATGTGATCTATGGTGGTATTCTAAAGCTTTCTCTATGAGTAAATAAGTTACATGGGAAGGTTTTTTGTTGTTGTTGTTTGTTTTTGAGACAGAGTCTCACTCTGTCGCCCAGAATGTATTCCAGTGGCGCGATCTCGGCTCACTGCCACCTCCTCCTCCTGGGTTCAAGTGATTCTCTTGTCTCAGCCTCCCAAGTAGCTGGGATTACAGGCCTACCACCATGCCCAGTTATTTTTTATTTACTTATTTATTTATTTTTTTGTATTTTTAGTAGAGACAGGGATTCACCATGTTGGCCAAGCTGGTCTGAAACTCCTGATTTCAGGTGATTCACCCGCCTCGGTCTCCCGAGTGCTGGGATTGGCAGGCGTGAGCCACCGCGCCCGGCCATGGGAAAGTTTTTTTTAACTATACTTTGCATACGTGCAAAGCAAGAAGACGGTATAGAAAATGGTAAACAGGTAGAGCAGACCTACACTTAAAGCTAAAAGATAGTGAGGAAACATGGAATCCACATGACAATAAAATTCTCTACCAGCAAAAAGGGCATTCAAATCCATAAGAATTTGTCAACAAACTGTGTTTGTAGGTCCAACTCGGGGAATTTCGGTGATTGTGTTTTTAGAAGCCACTCAAGGAAGCTCATGCCTTAATCCCAGCACTTTGGGAGACTGAGGCAGGCAGATCACTTGAGGTTAGGAGTTCAAGACCAGCCTGGCCAACATGGTGAAACCTTGTCTCTACAAAAAATACAAAAATTAACAAGGTTGTGGCATGCACCTGTAATCCCAGCTACTTGGGAGGCTGAGGCATGAGAATCACTTCAACCTGTGGAGTAGATGTTGCAGTGAGCCGAGATCACGCCACTGCACTCCAACCTGGACAACAGAGTGAGACTCCATCTCAAAAACAAACAACAACAACAAACAACAACAATAACAAACAAAACAAAAAATAATTAGTCTTGATTTTAAGAAGGCTAAGACTTACCAACATTATTTGAGAAAATACTAATGGTTTACTATTTGATTTATTTAGCTGTAATGACCTTGACTGGAAAATATTTCCTAGGAATGCTGAATTATGTGTGGGAAGTAATCCTTTTGTGATAGAAGATATGGTATACAGTAGTTTGTTGCATTGCTGAAGCAAGAGGCCAAGAATTTCTATTGTAATTCATTTCTAGGATTTCTTTGAAAAAGCTCATCACATACTTAGTCCTTATCCCGATTTGAAAATCATCTGAACTAAGTCCAGTGTTTAATCTAAATCAGTGCCAACCCAGAAAATGAATATAGAGTTGGTTCTCAAATTTCAACATGCACCTGGAAGCCTTGTACGAATACAGATTGCCAGACCTCATCCCCACAGATTCTGAATCAGTAAGTGTGAAGGAGATCTAAGACTGCATTTGTAACAATCTCCAAAGTGGCGCTGAGGCTGCCGTTGTGAAGACTTTTGAGGACTAAGTGATATAAAGCATAATATGAATATTGCTAACATATTAATTCTGAAAAAAGGTAAACAGTTCAGAACCAATTGATTGGTACTGATTTAGGAAACTTTATATATTTGTACATCATGTGACATTTTTACTTTTTGTCTATAAATTGTTATCTCAAATGGATACAGATATATTCACACTTTCTGGGAGATAAGTAAGGCACACTATAAATCAGTTACTTGAGTATTACTCCTAAAATTTTATGTGATTTTATAAAATCTTGAAATAGACATCTCCAAACAGAAATAAGTTATTTATGGTTACTTACATAATTCTGTATAGACTGTTGACTGGTTAAGAAATTGCAACATATTACAGCTAAATAGACTTATCAGATAAATTATGTGAACTCTTAGGTCACCCAAGTACTTCAGAAGAGCAACCTTTTACCACAATAAATAGGGAAGTTAATATAAATTAGAAAACGAATGGAACATGCACACAATGGTGAATTATACTGCAAGATAAAAATCAATATAATGACTGAAATTTCTCTTGTGGGAATATTAATGTTTTGGTCATGGTTTTAAATAAAGTCATAGCTGACATATAGAAGCCAATTTCTGTAATGAATAAAATGACAACTGAGGCACTAAAATATGTTACCATCTTCAAATTGTAAACCTGTACATTGTGGTAAACATTATTATTCAAATGTTACTTTTTGCACTTTATTTTGGACTGGAATTTTATATGTTTATTAATTTTCTTAGCAAAATAATACTATCTTGGCTTTCTAATTTGCCACATTATTGTCCACAAGATAAAATAAACCAAAGGAATGGTATATGCTAAGTAATTTATTAATTTCAGAAACATAGCAAGAAATTTAAATTGACATTTGGAATCCCAAATTATGTTTTTAATGATAGTTAAGTAGTTGAGTTAATACTTAGATTTATTGTCCAAAATAAACTAAGATAGATTTAGAAAAGTTGAGGAAGTTAGGTATGTAGCACCAAGTATCAAGACATGAATAAATTACACACCTGTTGAGTAAACCCCAGTGAATTTAAGAATGGGGCATCCAAACATTTCAAATGTTATAAATAGATTGAAAATCACAAAATGTCTATATTAATATAAAGCCTATTTCAGAAGTTCTTCTTTTAGAATTTCTGTGACATTGGTGTGTCTCTCATAGCTGTATATGTTCCCTTCACTTGAACATTGGCTGGAGTTGGTAACTCCCTCATCTAATAGAAGGCAGCAGAAGCAATGCTATGGGACATCCAAGACTGGATTATAAAAGACAGTACATGCTTTCTGTCTCTCTCTTTCTCTCTTTTTTTCTCTCATCCTTACTTCTATGGCTTCAAACTTTTTGATTGTGTTAGTGACATATTCTATTTTCTTAAAAATTTTTGTTCTACATTTCAAAGACATATTTAAAATATCTCATTTTTAAGTTGGTCAATTTATATGTTTTTACAGAAGTTTCTGTTATCTATTTCTATACTTTGAGGTTAAATCCATACTAGTCACTTAAGAAGAATGTTTTGGAGGATTTTTTTCTTTTTCAATAACTATTGTTCTCATTTTTCCTTAACAGTTTTCATATGCCTTAAAACTTCTATTCAAAATAGTACTTAAAAAAGCTGTACAGAGTAATAAGTGAAGAAAATACAAAAGTCAAATCAGGCTGAGCACGGTGGCTCAGGTCTGTAATCCCAGCACTTTGGAAGGTTCGTGGATCACTTGAAGTCAGGAGTTCCAGACCTACCTGGTCAACATGGCAAAACCCTGTTTCTACTAAAAATAAAAAATAAAATCAAATAAAATAAATTGCTGAGCCTCATGGTGTGCACCTGTAGTCCCAGCTACTCAGGAGGCTGAGGTGGGAGAATGGCTTGAACCTGGGTGGCAGAGGTTGCAGCGGGCTGAGATCATGCCACTGCACTCCAGGCTAGGCAATAGGAGCAAAACTCCATCACAAAAGAAAGAAACAAAAAGAGTTAATCAAATCAGAAAGTAAGAGGATCATACAGACCATATGATCTTATAGGCGGACAATCCTAAAACAACTACAAAAATAACTGCTAAAACTAATCAACAAATTCAGTAAAATGATGGGATGCAAAATTACATAAAAAATATTTACATTGTCATACACTAACACTGAACTGTCTGAAAATTAATTAAGAAAACACTCCAGTTTACAATAAAATAAAAAATTATAAAATACTAAGGAATAAACTTAACCAAGGAGACAAAAATCTGGTACACTGAAAACTATAAAATGCCATTAAATACACTGAAAAAGAAACAGAAAAAAAAAAAAAAAACTGTGTCCTTAAGTTAGATAATGTAGTATTGTTTAAGTGTCAGTTCTACCTAAAGTGGCCTACAGAACCAATGCAATCTCTGTTACAATCTCGATGATATTATTTTAGAGAAATTAAAAAAAAATTAATATGGAACCAGAAAAACCCCGAATAGCCAAAGAAATCTTGAGAAAGAAGAATAAAGCTAGTGACATCAAACTTGCTGATTTTAAAATACATTACAAAGCTATAGTATGTAAGCAGTCTACTGACTTAAAGACAGACATAAAAACCAATAGAGCAGATAGAGAACTGAGAAATAAACCCACATATATGTGGTTACCTGACTTCTGGCAATGGTCCCCCAAAAACACAATGGGTAAAGGAGAATCTCTTCAATAAACGGTGATATGAAAACTGCATATCCACATGCAGAAGAATGAAACTGAACTTTTATATTACACCATACACAAAAATCAACCCAAAATGGATGAAAACATTGAACATAAAGCCTATACCTGTTAAACTCCTAGAAGAAAACAGGAGGAAAACTTCATGACATTGGTCTAGGCAATGACTTCTTTTATACGTCACCAAAAGCAAAAGCAACAAGAGTACAAACAGAAAAGTGGAACAATATCAAAATGAAAGTATTTTCAGAACAAAACAGAGTGATAAAGTAACCTTCAGAATAGGAGAAAATACTCGCAAATCATACATCTGACAAGGGTTCAAACAATTTAAAAATAGGCAAAGGGCTTGAATAGAAATTTCTCCAAGGAAGAAATACAGAAGACAAACAGGCATATAAAGTTATGCTCAGTATCACTATTTATCACGGAAACACAATTTAAAAATCACAAGCAGGTATCACCTCACACTTGTTAGGAAGATTATTGCTAAATTAACAAAGAAAACATGTTAGCACTACATAAAGAAATTGGAACCCTGCACAATGTTGGTATGAATGTAAAATGGTATAGCCTTTATGGAAATCAGTATGGAGTTCCCTCAAAAATCAAAAATAGAATTACCTTATGAGTGAGAAATTCCAATTCTGGGTATATATCCACAGAAATTGAAATAAGGATATTGAAGAGATATTTGTACTCTCATGTTCATTGCAGCATTATTCACAAATCTAGATTTGGGAACCTAAATATACTTTGCCAGATGAATGGAAAAGGAAAATGTGTTATATACATATACTGGAATCTTATTCAGCCTTAAAATGAAGGGAATACTGCCATATGCAACACTGTGGATAGATCTGGAAGACATAATGATAAGTGAAATAAACCAGTCATGGAAGAATGGATTCTGAATAATTACATTCAAAATTTATATATGAAGTATATGAGTTAGTAAAACTCATAGAAACAGAGAATAGAAGGGTAGTTGCCAGGAACTGAGTGGAGGAGGGAATGGGGAATTCAATGGGTATAAAATGTCACTAATTCAAAATGAATAAATTATAGATATCTATAGTATAGCATTGTGCTTATACTTAACAATACTGCATTGTGCACTTTAAAATGTAAGAGCGTAAATCTCATGTTAAATTTTTTACCACAAATATTAAGCAAAAAAATTATGTTGTATACTGATATTGCACCAACTATCTTCATTTATCTTAAAAATTAAAACATATTTTTGCTAGATTCTGTTTATCATAATTACCTCCTAACAGTAATATAGGTCAACAAAAGTTTCTTATCAATATCAGTTTCTTTGTCTTTTAATAGTTATTATTAACTTATAAAAATTACTGTAATAATATATTTATATATTGTATGATAATATTTTTACAAATGTTACTTTGTATTTTGCTTACAATGCATTCTCTATGTATTATTTTCCTTATTTTTAACTGAAATACACATACACACATATTTTGACAATGATTTTGATATTTAATAATTTACCTAAAATAATTTTTATTCTTCAAATTATTTAATGTATCTCTCTTCCTCTGAATCAAGAAAAAAAAATCTTAGCATGACTTAAATTATTTGAAAATGTGCCTCTAGATCTTATTTGTTATTGCTGTGGAGCATTTTAGGTTTGCCTTTTTGAAATCACATGTAAATTGGCCACTACTATTTAAACTTAGATTTGTTTCATATTGTATTAAGAATTGATTTACTGCATCTTCTTTGATCATTTGTATTTTTACTGATAAATACTTTAAGAAAACTTTGTCAGAGGAGATATGCATTTGTATTTCTACGCTTAGAATATATTTATATACTATTTGTCTTGAATGATTTTGATTATATTTTCTTTAAGGATTGAAGCTGGTATTTTAAGGTCTTTTGTAAAGTATTTTTGAATATGATAAATCTTTATTAATCTATTTCTATTTATCAATAATTCTGCATTTTCTTTTTAGTTGTTTTCAATATTTTGTCATTTATTTAATTGTATAGGTCTATGTAATATCTGTTTATATTTATTCATGCTTATTTTACTTTGTGTGTCTTTCCCAGTTAAGAACTGATATATTTTTTCATTTAAGGAAAATTCTAGTTAAAAAACAATTGAATGTTGCTTCTCTATTGTTTTCTGTATTCTTTACTACTGAAATACATGTTAAATGTGCACTGGAAGCTCTTTTTACTGAATCTTCTCTAGAGTTTTTCTCAAATATTAATGCTATTTTTATTCTAATAATTGATTTTTATATTCATTTATTCAGCTGTACATGTTCTCTATTCATATAGTTTTTTCATAATCTTGTATCTTTGCATATAGATATAATTATTTTCTTTAAATTTGAGAAACACACTTGTAAATTGCCATTCTTACATTGCATTATAATTGTAATTCCCTCAGAAATAAATTATTTGACTTACTGCCTTTCTTGAGATTGGTATCTTTTTTTTCTTTTTTTTCTCTGTCTCTCCTGAGTTTTAAAACGCTAGCCTTCAAATTCATTCTTTCTGCTGCTTTTTTTCCCCTGTCTTCTTACACTTTCTCTTGTTTTTAGTGACTTGATTGTCACCCTTCTCTTCCTTGCTGGCCTTCCTGTGAAGAGCTATGAAGAAAAGTATTCATATATTGATAAATTAATTATAATACCTTGTAGGGAGAAAGACTTTCATATGTTGATAACTTAATTATAATATCTTGCAGGACTATTGCAGATTTATTCTCCAAGCTAGTGCTCTAATATTCCATCTTATTGGAATATTCCATCTTACAGATCTATAATCTACCTTGTCCCTCAAGAGAAAAGCTACTCAGTATGAGCAATGGTGTTGAGTAGTGGTCATGTCTTGTAAATCACACGTTTGTGCACTGAAGCTGGGTGAAATACTCTGCCATACACAAGTGTACTAAGCTCATTTTCATTTCTTCATGTGAGTTAAATTTCCAGATATCATTCCCCATTTCTTATTGGGGTTTCTACCTCCATTATCTACTTTGACTGTTTATTATATTTAAGGTCCACAGAATTAGTTTTCTTTGTTTTTTTTCCACAAATATTGTTGTGTTCAAATATCTCTAGAAATTTACATTTTTATGTTGATCAGAATTGCTAATGAGTGTGTGTGTGTGTGTGTGTGTGTGTGTATTTTTAAACTTGATTTTCTCTTTTAAACTGAAGACAGGAATGTATTACACTAAAGATATTAACCTCTTTAATGCTTTTCCCACATTTTTGCTCAGTGTTATGCTTATCATAGTTGATTAAAAAAAGCCAACTCTCAGCCAAGGTAGCTGGGTTACAATGTGGTCTTATATATTTTAGGAAGGCATAAGACATCAATCAATACATTTGATTTATGCATTAGTTCTGTCCCAAAAGGCAAGATAACTCAAAGCAGAGAGTAAGGGAGCACAGTGGGGGTTTAGAAGTCATAGGGAGATTCAAGTATTTTCTTATTGGCAATTGGTTGGAAGAGGTAAGTTATTTTCTAAACACCTGGAATCAATAGAAAGGAGTGTCTAAGTTAAGATAATGGGTTGTGGAAACCAAGGTTCTTAGTAGGTATGTGAAGTCCCATATGTGGCCGCTCTTGGAAATAATAGATGGCAAATGTTTCATATGTAGACCTTTAAAAGGTACTATATTCTCAGTTAATCTCTTCATATTGGGAGAGTCTGGAAGGGAAAAGATCTAGTTATGTTAAAAGAGATTCTTTATAGAAGCAAATTTTCCACCACCGAAGATGACTTTATAGGATCACTTCAAAATGTGGCAAAGAAACACATTTTGGAGTAAAATATTTTGATTTCCTTTTTTATGTGTCTTGTGATGTTATAGTAGAGTCAGGTTGGAATTTGATATCTTATTGCTACAAAGAGTCTGTTTTGTCAGTCTTAAGATGTCTATTTTAATGTTTATGCTGGTCAGCGGGGCCTAAACTCTAAAGAGTGGAGAGTATAATGAGACCTGTTGAAAGAATTTCCCTTCCCATCATGACTTGAATTAGTTTTTCAGGTTTCTTTAAATCCCCTTGGCTGAAATGGGGGATCTATTTAGTCAGTTAGGGGCTTCAAATTTTATTTTTGCTTTACACACAGAAAGCTGTAAGAACTATTCCATAACTGTATCCAAAATAAGTGATACTGTCACATAGATCCTGTAAGGGAAATGGCTGCACTTTCATCAGGAGTAGGCCTAGGCAGACTTCTGGCATGGCATGACTCAGTGGGTTTGGAGTGCAGGTGCACAATTCCACACATTATGTAACTGTGCCACGTGATGCACATTAGGTGATCACCCACATGGGCTCACGCTTGGCTCAGAGCCACTATTATCTGTAAAAAGTATAGTTACCCTGCTAATGCTGTACATATGATTTGCTTGTGCCCAGAGAGAGAGAGAGTAAACCATGCTGAAACTGTCTATGATTCCTCGACTGTTTTTCCTGTTACCTGCCACTCGCCTACTGACTCCCCTCAGACCTCAGTTAGAACCTAACGATTGGTGTCACAAACAGGATCCCAAGATGTGCTGCTTGGATGTGCTCTGATGGAAATCTGGGTGGTGATAGATGTTTCCTCTGCAAGCAAGGAGAAGGCCCTGAAGCATCTGGAAGTGCAGAGCACGGGAACGAAGAAAGCTTTTATTGGAAGAGTTGGATTGGCTTTTTTGACTACACTACATGAAGTACACATCCAGTCTCAGAGGGATGGAGCACAGGTAAGGGCCCTTTAGGCACAGGTTGGGTGCCGAGGCCCAGCTACAAAGCTCAGAAATACAGTGAGAAGTTACCATAAGTGGGGACCTTGAGGGGCAAGCAGGGCACCTGGAGGCCCAACTACAGAGCTTGGAAAAGGAATTAGAAGTTGCTGTGAATGCAGGCCTGGGTCAACCATCTCGGCCAGAGACCCCCCACTCAGTCTGATACCGAGGAGGAAAAACCTCCATTGCGGGCTCACCTAGTGGTCTGTCAGAAGGTAGATCATGAACAGCCGATGGGTCTTGCCCTAATGCCCCTAAAGATAGGGGAACAAAAACCTGGCTTAATATATAAAACAATATTCAATATTGGGATAAAGTCACCATGGGGTGGTTGCCCACATATGTCGGACCTGTGTGTCTGGGGCCTGTATGTGAAACCTGTGTGCCCAGAATTTATGTGTCAGGCTTATGTGTTAAGCCTGTGTGTTGGGATTGTGTGTCCAGGCTTATGTGTCAAGCTTGTGTTGAGCCTGTGTGCCCAAAACCTATGTATCAGGCCTCTATGTCAGACTTGTGTGTGCAGGCCTATGTCTCCCTCAGCCTAAGGGGTAGAGTGTAAGAAAAATGGATGTACTGCAGTCAAGAATAGGCCAAAGCAGACATCTGGTCCAACATGACTCAGTGGGTTTGGAGTGCAGGCACACAACTCTGCACATTATGTAACCACGCCACATAAGCACATTATGTAACCACACCACATGAAGCGAATTAGGTAATCACCCACATGAGCTTGTGCTTGGCTCAGAGCCACTGTTGTCTGTAGAAGGCATAATTATCCTGCCTAAGCTGTACATATGGTTCTCACTCACACCCATAGAGAGAGTAAAGTCATGTCAAAACCATCTGTGATTCCTTGAGTGTTTTTCCAGCTACCCACCACTTGCCCAACTCATCTTGGATGTCAGTTAGAACCTGACAGGGTGGTGGAAATACAGTTTCACAGCAAAAGATAAAATGATATGAGGGGTCGGGCGCGGTGGCTCAAGCCTGTAATCCCAGCACTTTGGGAGGCCGAGACGGGCGGATCACGAGGTCAGGAGATCGAGACCATCCTGGCTAACACAGTGAAACCCTGTCTCTACTAAAAAAATACAAAAAACTAGCAGGACGAGGTGGCGGGCACCTGTAGTCCCAGCTACTGGGGAGGCTGAGGCAGGAGAATGGCGTGAACCCGGGAGGCGGAGTTCGCAGTGTGCCGAGATCCGGCCACTGCACTCCAGCCTGGGCGACAGAGCGAGACTGCCTCAAAAAAAAAAAAAAAAAAAAAAAAAAAAAAAATGATATGAGGATATGTCCAACCTCTTTGATACAAAATATTGTGTTATAGACTTATGCAGTAAGAATATAGGCTGTTTAAGGGTGGGCTAATGCTGTACATATGGCTCGCTTATGCCCAGAGAGTGAAGTCATGTTGAAACTGTCTACAATTCAAATGTTTTTCCAGCTACCCGCCACTCACCCACTGACTCCCCTCAGACCTCAGAACCTGACCCTTCTATACTCTCTTTTGCCTAGGTTTACAGAGATTATTATGTTCTCTTTTCAGAAGTGTTTAATAAAACAGTCTGTTTGCATACAAGTTCTTTTGAAGAACTCTCAGTCTGAAGAATAGGGAAAGAGAAATTTGACAACTGGAATTTGATTTTATTTTAAAAAGAAATGTCATTTCACAAGCCTTATTATAAATAATTGCTCTTTTCATTTTTATCCTGGCTTGTCAAAAATCATGATTTCCAAGCTATAACTTTTCTATTTGCCATTACTATGTACAATAAAAAAAAATTGCGAGTATAGCAAAATAAAAATCACTTTAAAAAGATAAACTAACTGTAGTTTAAAACAAGAATAAATTAAAACAATCTCTTTATACTCATGTATTTTTTAAATATATGGAGTTTAATGTTCTAGACTTATAATTGGTTCAATTTAAATTATTTAGTATATAATATTTTATATAAAATGTTAATCTTTTAAAAATAAGCTATTTAAAGGGTATTGAAGTTTTAATCCCATAAATTTGAATATATTAACATTTGTGAATATTTACCTTATTATTTGGAGACTCAATAAACTGCCATATCTTCAAACATAAGCTATGCTTGCTCTTACTCTCATTTTGTCCGTGTATCACACCATCATCTACTTAAAATTTTTAGACAACTCAGACTACTGCCTCTCCTCTCTCTTCTACTTCCTTTAGCTTGTCAATTACTAAATCATATATTTTTCTCTCTAAACATATTTAAATTGTGTACTTCATCCCCTCTGTAGCAATCTCCAAAATAGGGTATATTTTTAAATGTATTCTTCTGATTTATTGACCTCATCAGTCACAAGTAGTCACAAGTAACTTTTTAAAGATTTTTAAGTCTGATAATACTACTTTTTAAATTAAGTTCCTTAAAAGGCTCTTTATTTTCTTCAGAATTAAATTAACCTTGATATTAAGGGGATTTATAAGTTTACCTCATGTCCTCTCCTGCTTCGTTCTTTATTATTCATTTATATAATAAACACTTTTATGTTGCTAGTATGTATTAGTTACTGAAACTGTAACAGTAACTAATACATACTAGCTTTACAGAGGCCTATTATATAAGTAGGAATTATTATTTCCATTTGACATCTGAGGAAGCTGAGACACAGAACGGTTATGTGAGTTGGCCATAGTTACACAGTTAATAAATGATAGAGGCTATATTTTAATCCAGGTTCTCTGGTTCCAGAATCTTTTATTTTGATCATTGTTCTTTTTCCTATGTTGTTCTTTCTGCTTCGTGAAGAGATTAGACACAATGTAAAACCATAATTTAGGTTTTTTTTTTTTTTTCCTGCATTGGAGGATTCATATATTTTTTGTCTTGAAGTATTCAAATATTATGTACTTATTTTTTGAAACATTGTGTACATGTTGAATGTTATATGTGTTTCTCTGTATATATTTTTATTCATGGTATAAAACAAACTCAAGTGGGAATTCTCTGAAACTCTAAATCTCAAAGTTTTCTCTGGTTTCTTTTTTCCTTGCCTTCCCATTAGTCAAAAAAGATATCAAATATATGTATCTTTTTTAAAAAAGCAGAAAAAAGAAACCAAAAAAGAATAAAATTTTTATGCTACCACTTCTTTTTTATCCATGGACATCAATGTAGTTGTACTCATGCATTCCTTATGCATGCATCTCAAAATGGAACAAAGACTACAAATTCTAGTCATGCATTCCTTATACCTGAGTCTCAAAAAAGGAACAAAGACTACGTCTATCTTAGTTAGAGAAATTTAAACAAAGTTTTACAAAGGGGATAATTCACAAAACGTAGTTTAGGCAAAAGGAAACCACATGTAAACTTCAAAACAGATCCCTTCTAATGAATATCAAAATGCCTAGATCTGTTTAAGATTGATTTTTGAGGGGGTCAGGCATGGTGGCTCATGCCTGTAATACCAACACTTTGGGAGGCCAAGGTGGGCGGATCACGAGGTCAGGAGATCGAGACCCTGGCTAACACAGTGAAGACCTGTTTCTAGTAAAAATACAAAAAATTAGCCGGGCATGGTGGCAGGCGCCTGTAGTCCTAGCTACTTGGGAGGGTGAGGCAGGAGAATGGCGAGAACCTGGGAGGCGGAGCTTGCAATGCGCGGAGATCATGCCATTGCATTCCAGCCTGGGTGACAGAGCGAGACTCTGACTCAAAAAATAAATAAATAAATAAATAAATAAATAAATAAATAAATAAATAAATAAAAAGATTGATTATTGAGCAAGATGGAAGGTTTAAATAATTACTCTGAAAAGCATTAAGCTTTGTGGTTGTCAAATGCTAATCCATACCAAGACCAGATAGACAACTAAAACTTACGCAAATACTTGACCCCTTGCTTGACTATCTTAGCATATTTTGCTATTTGTGTGCTATTTGCTTTCTCTGAGTAATTAATATAAGATATGCATTCCTATTACATTTACACGTGCATATGAGGGTGTTACCAGAAAGAGGCCCCTATCCAGATTCCAAGAGAAAGTTGGGTTCATGGATCTTGCATAAGAAATAATTCAGGGGAAGTCCATAAAGTAAAGTGAAAGCAAGTTTATTAAGAAAGTAAAGGAATAAAAGAATGGTTACGTCATAGGCAGTGCAGTGGAATGGACTGCTCGACTAAGCATACTTATTGTTACTTCTTGATTATATGCTAAACAAGGGGTGGGTTATTCATGAAGGGGTTGGACAATTCCCGGAACTGAGGGTTCCTTTACATTTTAGAACATATAGGGTAACTTTCTGACATTGCCATGGCATTGGTAAACTGTCATGGCGCTGGTGGGAGTGTCTCCTACCATGCTAATACATTATAGTTAGCATACAATGAGCAGTGAGAATAACCAGAGGTCAATATTGTGTTCATCTTGGTTCTCGTGGGTTTTGGCTAGTTTCTTTACTGCAACCTGTTTTATCAGCAAAGTCTTTATGACATGTATCCTGTGCAGACCTCCTATCTCATCCTGTGACTGAGTGTCTTAACCTCCTGCAACCGGGCAATGCAGACCAGTAGGTGTCAGCCGTATTTTACCCAGCCCCTATTCAAGATGGAGTTTCTCTGTTTCAAAAACCTCTGAGGAGAGAATATGAATATCCACCAGCACTGATATTTTTATTTCAATCACCGAACAAATTGTAATGTGACAAATCAATTCTGTTGATAAAACACACAAAATACCTAGTTGAATATTTTTAAGCAACCTATTATTATGAATGCCATTTTGATTCAGTTATAAATAATTAGAGTAACCAAAGGAGGAAAAATTAGCGACATATTGGTTAATGAAAGCAAATTAATGAAAAGAAAGGATCCTGGGATAGCAATGATAACTTTAATGATTCCTGGTTTATTTTATTTCTCCTTAAGTAGTATAAAATTCAAATATTTGTTTTCTTTTGTATGCATAATTATTTCTATATTCTTGTTATAAGTACTAAAATTCTACACAGACTTATAACACCTGTACTTTTATGTGGAGGGGGTTATTTAAAATGACTATGTATGCCAATGGTGAAAAATAAAGAATGTAGCTGTAAAAGGTTCATAATAATACATAAGTTTGATATCACCAACACATGCTATAAGAATATTTCTATGTCTAGCATTATGCAAATCTAGAAATCTGAAATACTATTTTGAATTCACATGCAGGCAACTAAACATACTGGATAAAATTATGCATGCATAGATGAGCTGGCAAAAACTAAGGGATCCTCAGAAACTAAATGTAAAGTGAAATTGCAGTCCTGAGAGGTAGGAAAGCACTCAAGTTCATTTGCTTCAGAGCAGGTTAAAAATCCTGGTGACTTCAGTTTCTGTTTTATCTGCCACTTGTTATGCAAAGGACAGGAGAAAAACACAGAAGTTTCACTCTAAGTTGGAGTTTAATAGGATTCTGCATAAAAATGTTTCTACTCTTTGTGAAAAGGTGAACTAGAAATAAACTTACTCCGAGAAGGTAAAATGTTAAAAGTCGTCTGATTTGAATTTGGTTCTGTAGAGAGAGAAAGACATTATCCCTTGAGAAATTACAAGCACAAGCTAGATCTCATGCAGTTCTGCAGCTCAAATTCATACAATTTGGCCTGAGATTATTTGTAAGAGTATAATGAATGTGTTGCTGTATCGGAAAAGCCCATTGAACCATAACATAAGCTATTACAAATGAAAATTACCATCAAACCAAGCCTTATTCTCAAATATAAAAGAATAGAAGCTCACAGTCAAGAATGACCAAATTCAGAGAAAGCACAGCACCATTAGTAACATAAAGCAGACCAATAATCTAATGAGACTAACCAAGGTCCACATAATGAAATTGTCAAACACGCACTATAAAATCAGTAGTTTAAATATATTTAAAAAGCAAAAGACAGGAATTAAAGTATGTGTAAGAAAAAAGAGGGATAAAACTAAGCAAGCTGATCCAATAAATTATTCAAGAGATTATCCAAATATTAAAAACATAATAACTGAAAATATGAAAGAAAATATTTAAACAATGGAAGAAAACTTTAATGAACTTTAAACAAATATAATTAGATTATTCAAAGGTCAGCAATAAAGCAAATCATGTTGCCTGTGGTCGTACAGCCACTGAACTGCAGGAATGTAGGGCACTCATCACATGCAGTGTGTGAAGTAATCTCTGAGAAGAGATGGGAAAAATAAAAGCAGGGATAAAAGACAGGACAGAGTCTGGCAGCTCTGATGTACATCTAATCAGAAGTAAGGAAGGAAATAAGGAGAAATTATAACCTGACTTTTGCCCATAAATCATATGCAAAGTCAGTAATTATAATCCAAAAAAGGTTAAATTTCTAAAAAAGTAACCAAACATATCTCACTGAAAGTATAGAATACTAAATACAAACATAAGATCTTAAAAAGTCAGACAATTTTATTTAAAACATTTTAAAGAACAAAACAATAACTTGTAAATAGACTGTTGACTAGAAATTTCCATCGCAACAACAGGACATTAGAGGAGTATGATAGTGGAGAGAAGAATTGAAAACACATGAAAGGAATACAAGAATGAACAAAAGTGAAAAAATAGAAAAAACATGAAGACTCTGCCTTTGTAAGATGGCTAAAATAAACCTAAATTCATCAGTAGTCACATTTAATGTAAGGGGATTAAACTTTTTAATCAAAAGACAAAAATAATTAAATTGTATTTTAAAACATAAACAAAATAAACTTATAAATCATTTTTATTCCATATACACATAAAATGTAAAGACTGTGTTTGTAAATACAAAATAAAGTATAGTGCACAAGACAGTACTAATGACAGAAAAGCTGGTATATTTATTTAATATAAGAAAAATATTTGTAGTAAAAACAATTAGTATAGATAAAAACGATACTCCATAATAAAAAATGTTTTAGCTCAAGAGATATACATAAAAATGCTGAAAGTCTGACTGAAAAACATTTTCTGACAATTCCTATTTTCTCATTTTATGTATAAACAAATGTGAAATACAAATATATATGTATATATATGTGTATATGTGTTATACATATGTGTATATAAGTATGTAAATATAATAATTGAGCAAATGGCAATGAGAAATGAACAAATGTAGTATTAGAATATATTCTTAACTTACATTTATGGGGAGATTGGACTTTTTTTTTCAGAGGTCTTTAATAAAATGCATCTGGTTTAAGTGGAAAGTGGCAAAAAGTCATTACTTTTTGTTTTGTGTATTGAATACTGCAAGAATAATACATCATTCAAAAACTGGGTACTATGGGGACTGAGACTTCTTCATTGAATATATGTGGAAAGGGTCATATGTGAGTTCCATGCTTTTGAGAAGAGACACCCTAAGTTATCCCTACCTTGGACAATACTCAATGGTAGCACAGTAAGAAGAAACTGTACAAAACAAAACTTTATCAATCTAAAAGAAAAATGAGTTAATAGAATTCTTAATATATTAAACATTACTTATGTTCTCAAATAATGTATTTTTTTAATTTTAAAGTCTAGAACTTGTTTATACATATTGTTTTTCTATATGTAAACCATATGCAGCTCAAATCAAAATATTCTGAGGTTTACTTTTTCATGTACTTTAAGAGTACCATTGAATATATTTATTTCTTGAATTTCATAACTTTCTTCAGATTTATTTTATTTTTTAAAATAAAATATTTGGTTTAAATATATTTTTTAATTCCTTTATTTTTGTTTTGAAATGGGGTCTCACTGTCACCTAGGTAGGAGTGCCAGTGGTGTGATCTCAGCTCACTGCAACCTCCTCCTCCCAGGCTCACGTGATTCTCGTGCCTCAGCCTCCCAAGTAGCTGGACCCACAGGCACAGTCCACTATGTCTGGCTAATATTTGTATTTTAGGTAGGAACGGGGTTTTGTCATGCTGCCAAGGCTGGTCTCAAACTGCTGAGCTCGGGCAATCAACCTGCTGCGACTTTCGAAAGTGCAGAGATTACAGGCATGAGCCCCTGAACCTGGCCTTATTTGATACAAATATAACAACACCTTCAACAAATATATATACATTTTAAACAACACATAATAATAGAGTGAAGACCGGTGAAACTGCCTACCAATACAAGAACAAGTATATGACCAAAAGCTATGTATAGTTATGGGTGATCTTCTAGTAATCCCTCTACCTCATCACTGAGGTAAATGTTAATCTGAATTTTTATAATTCCTTTAATATCTGTGAGTTTCTATTAAAAAAAACCTATATATATACACACACACACACAAATATGTGTGTATATATATGTACACACACACATATATATATACACACACATATATATGTACTTAAGGCATTTAGTTTTGTGGCTTTTGCTTATTTTAAGCTACAAACTGCTGTACTATATATGGTATCCTTGAACTTATAATGCATTATTATGTTTCTGAAAATTATACCATATTGTCACTTGCAGATATCATTTTCTTGGCATATAAATATTCTATAATATAACTATATGTTTTACAAATACTTTTTCTCAGTTTTTGGCTAATTTTTTCATGATTGTATGATGTTATTTAATGAATACAGATAAGTAGTATTAATACAGTTAAAATTATCAGCATTTCTTTTGTGATTAGTGCTATTTTTGTGTTTTGTCAAAAACATGTGTACCCAAGAAAATATAATTATTCTTCATTACATTTGTTCTACAAAGTTTTAAGATAATTTTCTTTTCACATTTTAAGACTTTATCCTTGTTTAACTGATTTTTTTTATGTCTGATTATTAGGTTTATCATTGGAATTAATTGTCCTCTTTTACCTAAATAGAGAACTAGTATTTTGGAGCTCATTTATTGAACAGTTCCCTCAGTTCATCAAGAAGTCTTCAATAACACTTTAGTTACATATCAAGTATTTATATAAGCATGGGTCTATTTCTAGGCTTTCTATGATGTTATCTTATTTTTTTCTATTATTTTGCCAAAAGCACTCTAATGAAATAGCTCAGTAATATGCCTTCACATCAGAGGATATCTCCCTTACATTTTTCCTCTTCAGAAGACACTTAGCTACTCTGAGGAAATTCTCTTCTCAAATTGCATATAAAATTAGCTTACTATGTGTCTGTTTTTCTCTTCTTTTTGTTCTGGTGGACTTTGCTATTCATGGATGTCATTTTTCATTTAAATCGTAGAATAATTGCATCAAGTTCTTCAAAATGCATGTAACTCAAATTGTTTTTATGTAGCATGAATATTAAGAAAATTTGGAGAAGATTGAGCTCATAATATTATGTTTTTCATTCCCCAAACACAAAGAACTTTAAACACTTTAAATCTCCTAATTTCTAATATATATGCTATTATTGTGAATATTTTAATTATTACTTCTCTAATTCAACAATTAGGTATTATCATTTTATTTTCCATCTGCATACATAGTTACCATTATATGTAATCTGACTTCTCACATCTTAAACCATCCTTCTAAGATAATTCTTCTTCATCCTGACTACATTCTTCGGCTTTTTTTGGCAACCATGACCCTCCTACTGCTAATGACCATTTCTTCCAGGTCCAGACTATACTTATAGCTTGCTTCTTTTAGGGAGAGGGAGGCTATTCTTGACTATTTCTCATAATTCCTTTAATCTCAGAATTGTTCAAAATATTTTTATACATGATTTGTTTTATGCCAAAGGACCTCCAACTAATGAACCAAATTCTCAAGAATAGTTTAAATTGCTGTAATTTGATTTTGACGAGCTTTCCTGAAGAAAATATTTTGGCCCCAAGCAGATAACTTATGTAAATCACTAAATTTGACAAATCAATCATTTTAGATTTCCTGGAAATATTTTTTGGGCATGGGGTAGATTAGAAAAAAAAAATCCTTGCTATAAAAAAATTAACAACTATATTAAGAACAAAATTGTATTTTTCTGTTTATGTACCCATTGTATTCAAATAAGATTTAAAAAAAGATGACTCAGGTGAATAACTTCATAGGAGTTAGAGGAATTGAAATAATTATTAAAACATCTGGAAATTAGTCTTGGAAGTAAAGTAAGTCTGCAAATATGCTTCTCAAATTTGAGTGGTTTCATTATCAGAAATAAAACAATAGAAACATAAAAACAAATATTAAAGTCTTCAAAAAATTATAATATGTGTATTCTAAGCAAAAGGAAAAATAAATAGAAATCAAAATTACAATGAATGTGTTTTTTTACATATTTATTATTATGTTTAATTAATCTTTGATCATATTGACTCTCTTAGAAATACCTCTAGGGATAAAAATATCAAATATCGATTAGAATTGATCTTGAAATTTAAAAACTCATCAAAATGTCCTATCTTAGGAATTGACACACTATTCCCCAGAAGCTGTGAATATATGAGGTTATGTGGTGAATTTGAATCATGGTTGCAGACCTAATTGAGATTAGTAATCAGCTGACCTTACCATAGGGAGTCATTCTTGCTTATTTGAGGGGCCCAGTATTACCACAAGTGTCTTTAAAAGTAGAAGAGGGAGGCTGAAGAGTTAAAGAAGGTGTGGCACTGGAAGCAAGATCAGAGTGATGCAATTTGAGAAAATCTTGACCCATATTTGCTGGCTTTGAAAATGGAGAAAAACAGTAAAGAGACAAAGATAACAAGCACCCTTTAGAAACTAAAAAAGGCAAGAAAATGTACTCTCTCTTAGAGCTTCCAGGAAGGAATACAACTTTACCCAACACCTTAATTTTAGCTCAGCGAGACTGTGTCAGATTTCTGACCTCCATACCAGTAAGACTATAAATTTGTATTGTTTTAAGCTGGCAAATTTGTTGTAATTTGCTACATTGGCAATGAAATGAATGCAGTTATTATTGAATGTAATGAATGCAACTTACTATTCTATTACTGCTATTCTAGCATCGGAAAGCAAAAATTCAGCAAGAAGGTCTAAATTATTAAAATTAATCTAACTTTATTAAAACACTGCTATGTATTTAATATATTGTTATGGCAATACAAATTAAGTATCATCCCTTACTTAAAAATGTTAAGATAAAGAGCATAATATAAATTAAAATATTAAAGAATACATAGTTGTTAAACTAAAGTCAAATATAGCTTAAAGCAATGAGAGAAGAAAGAGTGATAACCTCTAATTTAGAGGAGTATGGATGTATACATGAAGAAATGAGTGTAATAACCATACTCTAGGACTAGTATGTGGGGAAGAATACAGCCAGAATTAACACTGATACAATTAAGACCTAGAGGAGAGATGGACACAGCAAAGGTACTGGCCTAATAATCTTTGTCACACATCTCCTCACAGTCTGCACACCTAGGTATGCTCCATCTTTTATATTCTTAATACACAATATTTTTTTTTGTTTATATGTATTTTTATTTTCCTTGCTTTCTATCACTCTTCTCAACACTTGCTGCTCTTGACATGGCTTTTTACCTCTAATCAAGTTAAGTAAAAAAATTATCTACCTTGCTCAGCCCAGTGTCACAGAGCATTTCTCCTATATTTTCTTCTATTAACTTTGCAATTTCAGGTATTAGGTTTAAGTCTTCAATTTATTTTGAGTTCATTTTTGTGTATAGCATGAGATAAGGGTCCAATCTTCACCTGGATATCCGGTTTTCCCAACACTTTGTATTAATTAGACTAACTTTCTCTGCTGTGTGTTTTCGGTACCATTCTTGAAAATAAATGACCATAAATGCATGGGTTTATTTCTGGACTTTCTATCATGTTCTATTGGTCAGTTTGTCTCTTGTTATGCCAGTACCATGTCATTTTGATTATTATATATTTATGATAGCTTTGAAGCCAGGTAGTATGATTCCTTCACCTTTGTTTTTTGCTTAAGATTGCTTTGGTTATTTGAAGTTTTTTATAATGCCAAACAAGTTTTAGGATAATGTTTTCTATCTGCATTAATGATGACATTGGAACTCGATAGGGATTGCATTAAATCTGTAGATTAGTTTTGCTGCTACAGATATTGTAAAAATATTAATTTTTCCAATCCATTAGCATGGATATCTTTCCATCTATTTGTGTCATCTACAAGATTTCTTGAATATCACTCTGAAAGCACAGGCAATAAAAGCAAAAATAAACAAGTGGTATTGCATCAAACTAAAAAGCTTCTACACTGCAAAGGAAACAGTTAACAGAGTATAGAGACAACTTATACATTGGGAGAATATACTTGCAAAGTATCCATTTGATAAGGGGTTATTATCAAGATATATAAATAACTAAACAGCAAGAAAACAAATAACTGAATTAAAAGGGGGCAAAAAAAATCTAAATAGACAATTCTCCAAAGAAGACATACAAGTGGCCAGCAGATATATGAAAAAATACTAATCATCACTAATCATCAGGGAAATGCAAATTAAAACCACAATGAGCTATCACTTCACACTTGTTAGAATGGCTATTTTTGAAAAGATAAATGATAACAAGTGTTGTCAAGGGTCTAGAAAAAGGGAAAAATTGTGCACTATTAGAGGGAATGTAAATTAGTAAAGTCATTAAGGAAAACGGTATAGACATTTCATAGAATACTAAAAATTACCATACAATCCCACAATCTCACTTCTGTGTACACTTAGAAGTGGAATTGAAATCTATATACTGAAGAGATATTTGCAGTCCTATGTTCACAGCCTCAGCATTAGCCATTCATAATCACTAAACTTAGAAGCACCCTAGGTGGACATCATAAGATTAATGAATATAGAAAATGTTTTATATATATGTATGCTTAGAGAAATGTTAAATATAAAAGCAACATGAGTTTTCTCTCCCTAAGCAGTATACATTTCTTAAGAAAATTTAGATTTTCTGTAGAACAAAGTGATAAAATTAGAAGAGTCTCTGCTTTCCACGTTTATCTTTTTTTTTTTTTTAAATTTTTAAACATGAAGGGCAAGTTATAATGGCCATTATAAAAATTATTTCAGAAATTATATTGCATACTCATTGTCTACAGAAGCTGACTTTTACATTAAATTTGGATTCTCCATGTTGGTTAACAACAGATTTGAGAATAAACTAAAATTAAATGCATTTGACTTCTAACCAATTTCTTCATTATCAACCAAAAGATATCAAGTATACTTTCATCTTAAATTGAGGATGGTAGGAAAATAAAATTTATGTGACTTTTTCTATAGTGATCAATAGAAAAATTAAACAGAAATAAAGGAAGTTTGTATGTTTCCTAATATGGAACAGTAAGGATTTGACACTTTGATATATCTGATGATTAGATGTGACTTGGGGTTGCCCTCCTTTTAGAAGAGGCTAAATATATTCTATTAGTATGACAAAGAGTTAATGGAGCTTTGATTATCAGAAAAAGATTAAGTATCTCTCCACCAATTGTTTTACTTTCTTCCTGAAAATAAAAGTTAGCCCTAATTTGCCTTCAGTTACATGTCACTATGTGGCTGAGTTGGAGCCAATAGAATGTGAGAAGAAGACATAGTGCCACTTGTAGGCTCCTTCCATTATTTGGTGCAAAATAAATGTAGGCAACTTGAATATTGAAATTATCAATGTCACAAGCTAGAATAAGCCTTAACTCTGAAAAGGCACATGGAAGAATACTACTTCCTGATATAAATTCTGATATGAATTGTGCTAGCCCTCTGAGATACAGGTTTTTATATTTAGCTGCAACATATAATTACTTCAACTAATACAGGGATGTGCTATAAAAGATCACACAGTTTGAGTAAGTGTTTTATCATAAGGAGTTTTCCAGACAGGGATAAAAAGATGAGTAAAATTGTTGAGTTATACAATAAATATAAATTTAAATTAAAGTTCATATATATTTTGACAGTACCCTGAGTAATGTAAACTTAGGAAAATCATCTGTGAGTTGTTGCTAGTAATAGATTCTTCGGGGAATGTTTTGCAGATGATGACTTATGTGTAAATTTACATGGATACTTAAATGCCAATAGGGTGATAATATGCAGATTAAAATGTTATAAGATATAGTATTTATAAAGAGCTCTCAGTTTAATGTATTTATTTCTCTAATGTGTTCTACAGATTTGAAACATACTAAATTGCAAGAAAGTATTTATTGTTTGGTTATGAATTATGAACTAACAAATATAATAACAATTATTGACAGGTTTTGTTGTGCCTGCTATATATTCTTGTTTTCCTTATCTTTTAGTTTCATGCTTTTGTCTCTTGAATTATTTTCTATTTTTCTCTTTTCTTTTCTAGTTCTCAAAGCAATCCATTGTAGAACCATCTCTTGACATTTTAACAGTGTGGTTTAATATCTGAAAGAATTATCAAGGAGAACTTCTCATAACTGAGGCTACAGTTTGAACAACTCACATTTTTAAAACTACATTGGGAAGTTATCACTCATGTCTGGTTATGCAACTCAATCTCTGTAAGAATGTAAGTCGCATATTTGAAAACTTGACTCAATGTATGTCTATTAAAGATTTTGAACTAAAATAAAGGTTTTTTCTTCTATCCGTGTTATAGGGAAATAAATTGTTGGTAAGTAAAGAAATAATTAATTGAAATAAATAATTATAAATCATTTAGCTTACAAATGACAGTCAAATAAAATTTCAACTCGACAAGAGATGAAGACTTCACTGCTACTTATGGTATATAAATACATTCATGCTTACTTTAAGATGGTGATATTTTCTCTCTCTTAAGAGAAAGTGTGCAAAACTCATAGCAAAATAGTCATATGTTTATGTTCCACCATATTAGAAAATGAGAGACCATGTTTTAGTTTTCATGTGATAGAACTGGTTACACTATATAGAAGAAGCCGTATTTGGAAACAAGTTTTTCAGATTTGGAAAAAATGCTAGTTCAAAGATGACAGAGATTGAGGGAAGAGATTTCCGTGTAATTCAGGTTGACCCACAGCTTGGAATGTTGTTGCTTTCAGCTGGGTCCTGCAAACTCAGAAATGAATCTTTTAGGAAGACTCATCAGGAAATAAATGAAAAGCATTTAATCTCAGGAAATCGTCCAGTTCAGATGGGGAAAACAGCAACCTGGGGTTGCTTGAAGGAAAGGAAAGTATATTGTGAAATAAGAACCCTCCTAAAGGTGCTTTATTCCTGTTTCAAATTATTTTGCCCCTTATGGTTTTCCTAATATCCACCTCGAGTGTCTTTTGGCTTCTGTATAAAATTTTGAAAAACAAACAAAAAATGCTTTCTGCGGACTTTTCTGTTATTTCCAAACATTGGAAAGGCGGCATGATTATCTGATAATTTGCTATGACCTACCAAAGTGCCTTATGGTAATTTCTTCTGATTCTGCCACCCACTTTCTCTGAGTAAATTTTTTATGCATTCAGCACAACTAAACAATTCAAAACTTTATATAGTAATTCAATGTAGCAGTTAGTATTTTTGCATTCCTTTTATTTGGAAGTCAATGTATTGTTTTACTTGTTTCTCCAAGCTCTGGAAATGTAACGATGAATAGGTCAGTGTGATGACAGTGGACAGAGATAGCCAATAAAGATTCACCAATAACTAAAAATGCATGCTTTTAAGGAGTGATAAAAAATGTTTTCAAGTAAAATAAAATAGGAATTGTGACAAAATGAATTGAGGGAGGGTTTGCTTAGAGTGGTAGTGAAGGAGTCGTGGCAAAGAAGAGCCTTGAGTTAGATCTAATGGGAAAAGCAGCTAGTTCTATAAATTCCCTTATACAAGTTACTTTCGGCATAGGGAACAAGTTCAAAGAACTAAGATGAAGACAATTTTGGAAAACTGTGAAAGAGAAAAAAGAAGGAGCCTGGAGCATCTGAGAGCAGACGCAATGGGAAAGTAGACAAGCGGCAGTTTGAGGGGCATGGTTGCTTATTCTCAGACTGATGTCAAGACCTGGGTAGGTAGGTGAATACTCATTGAATCCCTTTGAAATGCATTCTTCCCATCTTCCCTGGGCCAATTGATGCAGAGAAACCAGTTAGGTAGTAATTATAAAAGTTTGGAGGGGAAGAAAGGGTATTTTGGACTGGAGTGGTGGCAGAGATGAGGGGATAAAGAATTATACTTAGGAGATAAAAGCAATAAATTGCAATTATTTTGGATAAGCAGAAGTTAGAGAAATAGAATTACTAAGGGTGACTGCTAGGTTTATCAGTTCAACAATTTATAAACATAAAGAATGTCAGAAAAATACTTATGGTGAGGTCAGAAGGCATTAATATTTTCATATTGGAAATGTTAATTTGAGGGATTTTACAAAAGTATATAGAATGGAAATGAAAATTGCTGTATTAATTAGTATGTCCATTGATCTTGAGTTCAAGCAGAGTTAATGAGAATAGGAAATATTTGACAGTATGGAGATGAAATTGTCATCAAAGACCTGAGTGGGTTCACATGAGAAAAACCACTAACAGACTATTGGGAAAAAATCTAGAAGAAAAAAGAAAAACAAAGGGCTGCAACTAGCACGTCCTTTAGAGAACAGCATTCCAGGAAAGGAACGAAGCAGTGCCCATGTGGGAGAGGAGTAAGAGTGGAGTAAGAAATATTGAAATCCAAGATAGGATGTATTCCAAGGAGGGAATGATTAACTGAGAAGGATGCTAATTAACAATAAACCATTGAAATAATTTAGAGGAAAAAGAGTGTCTATTTTAGAGCCAGGCACGGTGTCTCACTCCTGTAATCCCAGCACTTTGGGAGGCTGAGGCAGAAGGATCCCCTGAGGTCAGGAGTTTGAGACCAGTGTGGCCAACACGGAAAAATTCCACCTCTACTAAAAATACAAAAATTAGCCAGATGAGGTGGTGCATGCCTGTGATCCCAGCTGCTCGGGAGGCTGAGGCAGGAAAATCGCTTGAACATGGGAGGTAGAGGTTGCCATCAGCCGAGATTGTGCCACTGCATACCAGCCTGGGTGACAGAGCAAGACTCCATCTCAAAAAAAAAAAAAAAAAAAGAGAGAGAAAAAAAGTGTCTGTTTTATCTAAAAACTACATTGTGAAAAACATAAATAAAAATGTACCAATAAGAAAAATTGTGTTACAAAATGTATCTTGTTCATATATACATATATACACACACACACACACACACATATATATACACACACACATATATATATATATACACATATATATATATGTTTTTTCCTGATGTGTAGTTCCTTTGGAGCCTAGTTTAAAATGGAATATAAATAGTAAAGAGTTTTAAGTGGAATGAACCCTTGAAATCTGTCTTATTGTAGCTTTTATTGAGAATACTTTTAAAGAGATTATTTCATATATTTCAGATCCTTAGACCATATTGAGGCAATGCAACTATAACATATTATATGGTGGTACTTTAATTACATAAAAGTGTAACATTACTAGTCTGAACAAAATCAGAATTAATACTATTTACTTTGAATCCTCTCTCTTTCTTTCCTGATTCTCACCCCCTAAATAGTGGAAATGGATGAATAAAATTTTAATTTCTGATTTGGTTTATAGTACTTAATATTTTTCTTAATGTTTATCCACAAGAAATGTTATTTTTCTCTTTATTTTTACCTTTAAAAAAGCTATGAAAACTCTAAAAGTAAATAGTATCTTGGCCAATACAATCTTGAAATTGTATTTGCTTTTCGCTTTGATGAGACAGTGTGTAGGAGTGTGTGTGTGTGTGTGTGTGTGTGTGTGCGCGCGCGAGTGTGAAGAGAGAGAGAGAACATTATAGTTATTGCATGGATTAGTTTGTGATTATATCCCATTACTAGGACATAATACTATAATAGTTATGCAATTGTTACTTAAACATTACATAGCTCTCTTTCTTTATCTCAAAAACAAGGAATATAATACCACTTAACTTCCAAAAGTCATTGTCGAGATTTATAATGTTAGTACATTTGAGACCTTGGATAATCAACAAATATTAGTTGTTATTATTATAGTATCATTTTATTGGTGCTGGTCTTAGCCTACACAGAGTAAAAATTTAGTAGACAGTCTATATTAATTTGGAGTATACATTATGTGTAATATATTTAATGCACATTCCTGAGGAAATCAATTATATACAATAGAGAATAATTAATTAAAAAATACGTTTAGAATATCATTACATTTTAATGGCTATTGTATGAATTATATAGTCTTGTAAAATCTGCAGATACTATTCTCTTTTTAATAAGTTATTCAATTAATATTTAAAATATTAGGTCTAAGATTTTATCAATTAATGATATGGATAGTAAAATTTCTAAAAATAAAAATTACATAAAATGACACAATGAGATATTCTATGGTGGGATCATCTTTCTTGTATTTTGAAACACAGAATTTTTATCAGATCTCACTGATGTGCCCTGGAATTAGGAGTCTTTGATGTATGAGTTCCTCTAATACTGATATTGCTTCACATTTGCCCAATGCCTCTGTTTTCTTTTCCTGGGTATTCTCTTGCTTCCTATATGACTTCTCTATTTGTTTCTGCACACTTCTCCATAAAACACCCTTGTGTATTTTTAATTTATATGCTCTAATGCCAACTTTGGCAAATAAATTTAAAATTCTGCTAATTATTAATAGAAGATATTATTTTGCCAAAGATCAAATACACTGATAAGGAAAACATATGAGGCTACTTTTATAATTTGTTGAATCCTCTAAGAATGTATATTATGCCTGATTTAGTACTGACAAAAGAAAATATTTTTACAAAGTGTAAGGCTAAAAGTTCACGTAATGTTCATTCAAAGTGATCGGTTGGAAATACAAAATAAAGAAGGTTGGCATAAACTCTAGGGAGTACAGTTTTTTTTTTTTTAACAAAAAAAAAAACTATTCACTTTTGGGATAAGAACTTGGTCAAAGTAATTGCACTTAATTTTCTAGTTTACCAATTTGAGTAAGCTTGCATTAACATTCCATTTTCACAATCTGGTGAGGCTATTATTTTTATATGTTGACAGTCTTACTTAATCTTGCCTAATAGACATAATAGGAGTGCCATCATTTTTACTGGCTATTATTTCTTTAAAAATTGAATATCTTTCTTTCCTATATTTTTAAATGAGTTCACTCAAGCATCCATGGTTGTTAAAAATTCATATGAGAAATTAAAATATCTGATTGCTGAAAAGAGGCACTAGTCATTCAACACCTATGTAATACTATCTAAAGTTAGTAGAATAGATTGCTATAGACTTCTTTGGCCAGATTAGACTTTTATTAAAATTTATGTCAGCTTCAAGTAAAGCCTCTATGGAATAAACAAGATAACATTTCCCCTATATGATGTCATAATTTCTCTAATATTAGAAGATATGATTTATTGCTAATAAAAGAAAAATTACTAAACTAAAAACTTGTTTCAAATGTACAAGTAATTAAAATGTGCTGTTGTGCTAGCAAATGGAGTGAGAAGTGACAGAGGAGTTTATGATACAGAGAGTGAGAATAAGAGTTAAGGTAGTAAAATCAAAGACATAAACAACAAAAAAAAAAGTTGGTAAAATATTTTAATTGATAATGCTGAAAACACAAGCAGAGACATGGAGAATAAGGTTGAGAAAATTAAGCAATATAGACTCTTCCCAAATAACAAAACTAGTTTTACCTCTTTTTCTGTCTTTGAATAAATATTATTGAGTTGCTCAGGTATTTGTTGTTCAACTGCCTAAGAAATGATTACATCAGAATGCTGTTTAAAGCCCCTTTTATGTTGAGAACAGTGGTTCACGCTTGTAATCCCAGCACTTTGGGTGGTCGAGGTGAGTGAATCACTTGAGGTCAGGAGTTTGAGATAAGTCTGGCCAACATAGCGAAACCCCATCTCTATTAAAAATATAAAAATTATCAGGGTGTGGTGACACACGCCAGTAATTCCAGCTACTCAGGAGATTGAGGCACAAGAATCACTTGAACCTGGAAGGCAGAGGTTGCAATGAGTCTAGATTGTGCTATTGACCTCCAGCCTGGGAGACAGTGAGACTCTGTCTGGAAGAAGAAAAAAAAAAAAAATCCCTTTTAGGTTGAAATTGTATGAACATTATATTTTTCTCATATTATGCTATTACATAATATTTATATTTTTGTAAGATGTAGAATCACCTAGTCAAGCATGTATTATTTATAAGCATATATGTATTAAATATTTTTGAGTGAATAAATGCATCACTATATTCATTCCCCTTAAGTTGCAGGTATTATTTTCTTCATAGTAGCAGTGAAGATCAGTTTTGTCTCTTTTCTACCCTGGTGCCAATGTTCCTTTGCCCATCACCTGTAAATATTCATTAGCATTATCTGGATTTGCATGCTGAGCTGCTGACCAAAATAAGGGTTGTAACACGATGTGCTCAACTCTGACATTTTCTCAACAAGGACGTAGTATTAACCTCCCACGCTACATAATAGTTCCACCCAATTTCCCAGAATGAGTTCTTAATTTAATTGGTCATTTGAAGTGCATCTATATATAAAGAGAGTATTGCCTGATTTGAGAGGAGGAAACTACTTATCGACTAAAATTTCTAATGTCAAACAGAAATGTAAGAAGAATATTGGTGGAACTAGTGAAAGTTAAGAAGAAAATGTTACCTAAAATAAAAAGTTTTTTGAAATGTATCAGTACAACCAAATGTATAGAATTTAATAATACATTCTTAGTGAAGATACTTAAATATTGAGGGACAATATATTTAATTAAATATGTAATAGACTCGTTACTTAGAAAAACCCCTCAAGAACAAAATTGGAAACAACTAGAATACTTATTAAGAGAGTAGTTAGAACCTCTTCTAAAGAAAATAAATATCCTAAAGTGCTATAATGCAATTGTATCATCTATGTTCTTAGAAGAAAGCAAATCTATATAAAAATACAAAAATCCAGATTGATTTCAACAATTAACAGCGTTAGTATTTATTTTATACAGTGTATCAAGAAATAGATGAAATTATCTCTGGCTTTAGATTTAATTTACAGGTTGAGGTCCTGGATATCAGAGAAAAAAAACCTTTTTTTTTCTTCAAGATTTAGAAACTGATGTTAAACATAGCTTTTATTATTTATAATCCTCATTAATGCTTGTATTCTGATATCACACACTTATATTTTAATTTTTATACTGAAGATGGCATCTTAATGTAAAGCGAGTTGTTTCTGAACTTTTGCTTGTTAAATTATGATATTAGTAATATTAAACTACATATGGATATGTAATTATTAAATTTAATTAAGTTACATATGTATATGTAAACAAATGACGAGTCCATAAGTCCACTTGATTCTGGATACTTGTTTATCGATAGTTTGAAATTAAACATGGAGTTCTCTTTATCTGCTTATTTCTTACTTATCCAGCACCTAAAAGTCTGCTACAAAATTCAAATACTACAAGTGTCAGAAACATAAAGTATGAATTTTAAAAATAAACTCTATCTGAAATGAAATTTTTTAAAAATGAAAATTCTGTAATCCCAAAGTCCCCATTTCCAGGAGCACAATTTTTAAATGGTATAATATAACTGTCATATTTTGAAAATCTAATATTGTCCGGAGCCATGAGGCCCGGAATTACCCGACCTCTGTTGCTAGATCTCCGCAAAGCGGAGACAAGACGGCACATTTCCGGGTTCTTTATTGCGGACCCTTCCCGCGCGCGCCTCAACTGTTCCCGCGCGCGCCCAAAGCTTTTCCCGCGCGCGCCTAAGTTTTTCCCGCGCGCGCCTAAACTGTTCCCGCGCGCGCCAACCTTTCCCGCGCGCGCGCAAACATTTTCCCGCCCAGGAAGATATGCAGCCTAGGGCGCAGGTGCGATCCCGCGCCCGGGAAAAAGTACAAACCCACGGGGCATGCGCGATTGTAATTTGAGTAAGCCCAGCCTCCTGTCACCGTCCTGGCCCAACCTCTTCCTCTGCCAGCCTATATAAGGCATTGCACTGCCACCATTAAACGAGACTTGATCAGGCTATTTGTTTTGTCTCCATTTCTCGTGTTTTCTTGTCTCCTCCATTCCCACTCCCCCTTCCAGGGCCCGTTCGACTGTCCTGCAGGTCGGGACATAATATAATACTAAAACTATTTCATTGCACTGTCTTTTATTAAGAAAAAAGAAAGGAAAGTCTTTTACCGCAAAAAAATAGTTTTGCTAACAATTTTAATCCTGTTTTCTCTTTCATTGCAGAGTGGCGACAGCCACTCTGGAAATGTTCATACTTTTCAGAGTTGATTACACAACCCACTTGTCCGTCTCTTCTTCTTTCCACATATCTTTTGCAAATAAACACATAGTTCTTGCTAATTTGGCAGGCTCTGCTGCCTAGAATAGATATGCAATGATACAGAGAAAATGACAGGGGAGCCAGTATTCCATATTTCATGTAACATGTCATTTGTACACAGGTTGCCTAATAATGTCACTCTGGACAGTATTGTCCCCAAAAATGTTTCAAACACTATCTGAGTCTTAATTAATTCTAGCGATATGTAGTAATTAATGTACATTTCTTACTTTCTATTTGTTTTATTACCAGTTTTTTAAAAAATAGTGCCAATCAAATATTTTAAAACTTTCTAATATAGTTTTAATTTAATCCTATTGTAAGTCTTTAATTTTGGTCCCACAAGTCTTGGTCATTCTGCTCTTGGTGTATTCACTTAAACTTTGAAAGCTTATTTCTTTTATAAATAATTTTCCTCAATGAGTAGATAAGAATTAGAAAAATCTTAAAATTCCAATGTATAAAAATAATATTTGGTACAGAATCTCTATTTTCAGATAATGCCCAGTCAGCATGCCTGATCTAGCATTGATTGTTTTTAACCCCCACCCCTCTCTTTTATATATTGTTCTATCTTTTTTGCTACATTATGCACAGCAATAGCCATTCAAGATTTTAAGTTCTATATCAGAATTTAAAATGATTTTTCCATATGTATACACACACATAAAATCTGGTATATATACACATATGAGATATTTACATATACCCACATATTGTTCTAGTAAAGGCTGAAATATTATATTTTTATTCTTCGAACATAGAAGAAAATTACTCAAGGCCATTCTGGCATGAAGGAACATGAGATGAATTATACTAAGAATAATACTGACATAAATAAACACATTTTAATATGTGGCATGATTTTCATTTGCTTATAGTTTTTGCTTGCTAGAATGAGATAGATTACAGTTAGAAAATCAATAGTACATAAATCTGTTTTCACACAGCTATAGAGATGTTACATGAGACTGGGTAATTTATAAACAAAAGAGGTTTAATTAACTCACAATTCCACATGGCTGGGGAGACTTCCGGAAACTTACAATAATGGCAGAAGAGGAAGAAGTCACCTTCTTCATAAGGCCTCAGAAGAGAGTGTGAGTGTGTGAAGGAGGAACAAACACTTAAAAAACCATCAGATCTGATGAGAACACACTCAATATCATGAGAACAGCATTGGGGAAACCGTCCCAAAATCCTATCCCACCAGATCTCTTCCTTGACACATGGGGATTATGAGGATGACAATTCAAGATGAGATTTGGGTGGGGACACAGACAGTCCTTATAAACTAAGAACGCATACATTTTATATTGTGATTATGTTTAAACCATCTCAGGTTCCTGAGCCTTGTTTTCTTAATCTGTAAAACAGTATTATAATAACAAACAAAGCATGTATTGTAGTGCAGGGAGAATTGGATGAGAAAAGGGGTCTTAAATCCTTTATATTCCATAGTACATTTGACAAAAGAAATTATATTAGTGCAAATTAAACCTTTTCATAAATAATTGTTATTATTTAGCACTTTTGTTGTTTGAAGTATGGCCCATAAACAGTTGCATTAGCATCACCTGGCACGTTGTTACACACGCAAAATCTCAGGCTCTACTTCAGAAATACTGACTCAGAATCTGCACTTTAATAACATACATGAGTGATTCACATACATATTGAAGTTTGAGAAACCCCAGTTTAAAATGGTTGAATTTCACAATGTGGAGTAAAATATTTTTATTAAATTTAAAAAATAGCACATATATTCTTGCTCAAGGTAATAAATGTTTGTATTTTGTAATAGCTATATAGTTGTAAGAAAATATAATGCTATCATAAAAACCATACACAAATTCAGCACACTTAAAAAAACTGAAAATCAATTATACATATAAAATTATGGACAGCAAAATAAGCCAGGCACACAAAGACAAATACTGCATGATCTCACTTATATTTGGAATCTAAAAAAGCTGAACTCATAGAAGCAGAGAATTGAATTGTGGTTAGCAACGGCTGAGGACCATGAGAGTAAATGGGGAGATGTTGGTTAAAGGATGTGAAATTTCAGGGGAATAAATTCAAAAGATCTATTGTACAACATGATGACTATAGTTAGTAACAATGTGTTGTAAATTTGAAAATTGTTGAAAGAGATTTTATCTGTTTTCACAACAAATAATTGATAAGTATGTAAAGTTGTTGTGGCTCAGAAAATGACACCCCATAGAAAATGACACCCCAAAGTATGGCACTTTGTCATGCTGAACACTATGAATTAAAGAAAGTTGAAAGGCCTTAGAAGCTGCCTCAGAATCAAGGTCTCTGACTTTCCCTTGCTTCCTCCCCAGTGGAAGGGTGGAGCTCTCTCTGAATTTCCTTTATAGGAATGAAGGAAGTTCTTCCAAAAGAAACACAATTGCCAACACAATTGCCTTTCATCCCCTGTCTTATACCTCATTAAAGAAGGGACATTAATTAAATAACAAGAAACTAAAGATTGTCACTATACCCAGCCAGACAACTTTCTATCTATTATTCTGAGGGTTGTTACCTGAGAGGCTTTATCTGTGTCAGGCAACCTTTGTTCTCAGTGCACTTCCACCACCCACCTTCCCATAAACTGTCACTACCTCTTCCAGATCCCAGAAGAACCTTGTCCCAGGCTCTTGTATGATCTTCAGGCCCACTCATGTCCCCTAAAAATTACTTACTTTTACTTTAAAAATGTCTATATTCCCTACTTCTTTCCCCCATATGAAAAGGGTGTTTAAGTTTCACTCATCTGGCCCTTCTTTGAATTTTATAATTGTATGACTTCCATACACTTGCACATTAATAAGTTTGCTGATCTGTCTGTTGTCAATTTGCTTATAGACTGAAATTCTCAAACCTTTGGGATGTAGGAAGAAAGTTCCTTTTACCTCTATAAAGTAATGGAAAAAAAATGTAAATGCATTATTTAATATAACTCAAATTTATTTTTAAATTTAATATATATTCAAAAGAAACAAGGAAAGAGAAACATGTGAGTATTGTGTTACATGATTATGTGTATATGTTTTGAAAGAGAGAGAGAACCATATCTTTAAAATATGGATCAGAATGAGTTAGTTAACCTAAATCTAATTTGTTCTTTCTTTCTCAGTAATAGTGTAACTGAGTACCCCATTTTTGGAAGAGAAAGAGAAATAATTATTATATTTTCTATTTTTTCTCTTTCCTCCTTTCCCCTGTTCCCCACTAACTTAGCTCTTTAGAGAGCAACTACAACCTTTACCTTCTTTTTACCAGACATTCCTTGCAGGGCAAGTTTATCTAACCATGTGCTTACTTAGAAGCTCAGGAGATGGGAACCTCCCCTTCCAGGAGATTGCCTCAAGAGATAATAGTCAATTTAAAACCTAAAGTGTACTCATGATAAAACTTTCTCCTACCTGGAGAATATCTCGAGAAGATGGCACTTTACAACTTAGCTCTGCCACAATGGTGCCAGCTCAGTCCCCTTGTAGATAAGGCACCAAAGTGAGTTCTGTAGATCCTGCACCTGCTCACTCCCTGCCCTGCATGCTGCTCATGCCAAATCCCCCTTTAAAATCCCCAGCTTTTTGCCCCTAAAGTGAAGCAATGCCCTTAAAGGAAAGAAGCTGTCCTTTTACCCTAAGCTAAAGTTTGGAATAAAGTCACTTTGTTCATACCAGATTTCATTCTTGTTAATTGGATTGCTCATGTGGCAAGTGACTGAATCTGTGTATCAGTTACAATAGAACCACCAAATTAGGCTATGTTCATAAAACCACCTCCCTCAGTCTTTCTTGCAGCTGGGTGAACAAAGTTTTACAAATGGAATGTTAGTGGAATTGGTTTGTGAAACTTTCAGAAAATATCTGTAAAGGGAATGGTATCCTTAGTTTTCCTTTTTTTCTCCTATTGTTATGGGTTGGAAAGTAGAATAGTGATTGGAGCTTCTGCAGGCATCTTAAATCATGCTAAAAGGGTCATAAACTTAAGGGAAGTAGCGGAAAACACTATGAAGAGCTTGACTTCTCACACATTAGTGGATCTGGCACATCAACCCTGGATTGCTGATTGCTGGATTTTTAAAAATAAATAATAAAACCTTGTATCTTCAGTCACTATTAATTATGATTTTTCTACTGTATGAAATAAAAACTAATTCTAATATTGATACAGTAATTGACAACTGAAAGTTGTGTGCTGCTTCTGACAAAACTAAAAATCAATTATTGGCACAGTGTTGGGCACTGTGGCTTGACAACACTGAGGATTGACAAAGACAGCCTTGATGTTCACCTCAACTTGACTAAACTTTAGATAGGTTCCTTCGTAACTATAGAACCTTGACCTTCCTCATTGTAGAGCATTTCCTTCAGAAAAGAAATTTCAATTGTGACTTCTGTCTTTACCCCTTTGAGATGTAAATCTTCTACGACCTAGGAATGTGTCTTTCAAGGATCTGGGGAGGATGGACATCACTTTGAAATGTAATTACCAAGAAAGATAGGCTCCTATGTCCCAATTTCTGTGGAAAAGTAGAAGCCTAATTATGATGACAGTCAATTAGCAAACACAGATGGCCTAATCACACTTATCCACCTCTTCCAAATGTTCTTCAGTACTTTTCATTAGCTCATCTCAGGGTTTAAAAATCTTCCTGATTTTGTTCCAGTTGAGTTGAGTGCAATCTCTACCCTACTGCAATTGTCTTCAATAAAGTCCCCCTTGCCTGTTTAGCTGGTTGGGTGAAATTTTTCTTTTATAGGATTCAGATACACTAGGTTTTATAGCTTGTGAATCTTGTTATCACAGGAGTTATTAAGAAATTATTTTAGGCAGATAGAAAGGGTAAGGAGTCCTCAGTAAGACTTTTTCTTTTAATAAAAACAGCTCCTGAAACATTTCTTTTCTAACAGAAAGCAGCTTGAAAAGCCAGATCAGCAAGCATTGATAGCAAATGCCAGTGACCGGAAACCAGGTCCATCAAACATGGTGGTTTCCATACTCTTCTCCTTGACACCTTGTGTGCCAGGTGCATTTATAGGTTATTAATAATGGCTTCTAGCCCTTTCCTAGACTCTGGCGTTAGGACATACTGCTTCTGGTTAGGAAAAGAAATAGGATGCTTAAGATGGATCTGGACTGGCCTAGTGGTTATAGCTCAAAGTCTTGTTCCTTGAGTTATCCATACTTCCAGAGTAATGACACTAGTTTCCATCGGAGGAGATGAAGAGTTTGCTCTGTGTTGTGAGGATGCTGGCCCCCATGAGAGCTAGAATATCTCTACCTAATAAAGGAGTGGGAGTCTCAGGCATGATTTAAAAAGCATGTGTAAGTGATAGGTCCCTCCCCCCAGTCCGTTATGAGATTGAGAAAAATATCTGGTTAGAATTTTTCCTGAGACACCACTTACGATTGTAGTATGGGAAAAGGGAAGGCCTGGATTAGAAAGGAGAGAAGAGAGACTGGCTCTAATAGCTAGCAGGAGATCCAGCTTTCTTCCTTCAATTTCCAGAATCACCAAAGGCTCCCGTGCTGTAATAGCAGTGTGAGTCACTGGAGCCAGGGGTTTGAGCCCCGGGACCCATCAGTCCTGCTGGAGCATCTGTGAGACTGGTTCTGAACCCAGTGACTTCTGTCTCCAGGGCAGTTCCATCTCCAGTGTTCTCTGCCACAGGCTGGGCAAGGTTGAGGCGGCTTCATCTTGCTGCCTAGGCATTCCTTCTTAAAATGACCTTATTTGCCACATCAATAACAGCTAGTGGATGCACCTTAGGGATCCTGGACTTTGCAAGCTTAAAACACTGTTACTAGAGCCTCTGTTCTTTTCTTGTATTTCCTCTCCTTTTCTTGGGCCTTCTCCTGATCCCTATTGTAAAAGACCAAAGTGGCTATTCTCAGGAGGTTTTCTAGGGTGCTATCTGGTCGTATAGCTTGCTTCTGTAGTGTTCTTCTAATACCAGGAGTTGCCTGTGTAATAAACTTGTTTTTCGGAAGAAGCTGTTCCTCAAATGTATCAGGGGATAAAGAGGTATGATTTATTAGTGCCTCTCTCAGCGTTTCCATAAAGGTTGTGGGATTTTTATCTGATTTTTGATCTATCACGGACAGTTTAGAGTAAATGAGAGATTCGGCCCTGGTTTTTCGTAGGCCTTTTAATATGCACCTTAAAAAGTCCTTCCTTTTCCATTCATCTCCTAAGTTATTGGGATTCCAATCCGAGTTGTCTACCAGAACTGTTTCTCTTCTTAGTGGGAATGGAGTTCTGCTTTTTTTTTTTTTTTTTTTTTTTTTTAATCTTCCCTTTCTCCTCTTTTTCTCCTTTGTCTGCTATAGGAGACATGTTACTTATCTCTGCATTTTTCTGCAGCCTGCAGAACTGCCTGCTTTTCAGCCTAAGTGAGGGTACGTTTCAGGAGCAACATAACATACTTTCATGTGAGGTCAAATACCACCTGGGTTAAATTTTTGAAAATTTCTGTATACTTATTGGGGTCATCAGAAAATCAGCTTAAGTCTCCCTTTGTCTGCTTAAGGGTCTATAATGAGAAGGGAATGTGAACCTTTGTGGCACCATTTCTATCAGGCACTTCCTGAATAGTTAGGAGAGAATTGTGTGTGGAGAGGGGAGGAGGGAATGGTAATACTGGAGATGGTGGAGCTTGAGAAGCTGATGGTACAATTGGAGGGGGACTGGAAGGATTGGGACATTCAATAGCTGCCTCAGATTCCTCCTCTGGAATCTGCTTTAGCTCTGAGAAACCATTCCCTGTGGGTTGCCTGCCATGGCTGCTAAAAGAACTAGGTTGACTGTACAGAGCCTGTAAAGTTCTGTGTTATCTCACAGGTCACAGAAAGCCTGTACGTAGAAGATCTCAGTCATTTGTCCTTCTGACTGCAGAAAAGATCTAACTATTGGATAATATTAAAATCAAGGATCCCCCTACCAGATCAGGTTTGTCTGTCCCCAAGATGGTAAGAAGGCCATCCCCTTATGCAATCAACTATGAGGTGCTTTTTCTTCAAAGTCTCAGGGTTGAAGGAGTCCCAGTGCTTTAAAATGCACTCCAGGGAGTGCATACTGAAGATGATCTGTTACCCATCTAGAAAGAGAAGGAAGAGAAGGCATCCCTTTAGTCTCCTTCCATTCTGTCTATGACCCAGGGTAGAGAAGAAAACAGTGGGGGCGTCCCCCCAACTATGTTCCCTCCCTGGTTCCTGGGTCCCAGCACCCTGTGAAATGTGCCTTCAGTGGTTGTAAGCATGACCCTCCTAGCTATGGCACCAGAGAAACTAGACTTTTAGGCCAGTCACACTTACCCAAATAGCCCTAATCATTTGCCTGTGATTTTCCTTTGACTTCTTAGACTTCTGGGACTTGTGTGTCTCCCTAAAAAATAGATCTGGGAAAGACTATATAAAAGGCAAGACTTCTTAAATGGAAGGAATGTGCTAGATTTCCTGCTATTATGGCCCAGGCTAAAACATTTACTGTTAGAAAAATGGTTCCAGTTAACTTTCGAACTTAAAATTCCCTTACTGATTAAGTACTGTCTTAATCAGAGAAAGAGTAGGTGCCCTAAAGGGATGTGGGTACCTAATGGCAATTTTCCTGCTGATGGGTTAGTATCAAGACTAAAATTTGGTTGCAGAGGACATGTTACTCTTAATAGCTGAAAGCAGAATTTTCCCATTCAAAGAAGTAGCATAAAGCCTAGTTTCCATTAGAAAAGTACAGAAATACAAAGTAGTGATGCTGCAATGTATCACAGCAGGCCCTCAATGTGTTTTATGAAGAGGATTTCTATTTCCACTAGGTGACCCTATTAGCTTAGAAATGACATGTACTCACCAGAGCGTTAGTAGCAAGTGACCTCACTGTGACTGAAGTGGAGCTCTCTGTTCCTAGAAGATTGCAATGGCATTCCAGAGCTATATCTTTGGTTACTATAGCCTTTCCTGATTTTGCCTAACAGGAGTACTTCCCTAGGTTGTAAAAATTCCTGCACATTCAATGGAGAAAGAGACCATGAATAGAAAAAGAAGAAAAGTTTTGTGACAGAATAACTGGGGATTCTTTACCAACACCCAGAGCAAGCCGTCAGATGCTGGGTCTGGCTCAGAAGCCTTTGAATAACACCAGACTGTATCCTGGCCAGAAATTCTCACTTGCCTCAGAAATCTCCCCAGCCTTGCGTAATGGCTAAGCCTCGCCATGAAAAACAAAACAACAACAACAAAAAACAAACAAACAAAAAAACTGATTTGAAACATGGCCAACATTCCCAGTCACCCATGGGTATTCTCCATGTTCTCACCAACAAGCCTGACATCTGAGTCTTTAGAACGGCAGCCACAATAATCATATGTTTAACTGACTGACAAATGCTCATTGATTGATTCGATTTGATTTTAAAATAAAGGCTGAGAGTGCCTCAGAATGATAGAACAGGTTTTAAAGTTCGTTCTTATACTCACTGCTCCAATGAATGATGTACCTTGGATTCCTAGCCAACACACGAGAATGATATGGCTCTGATGACTGGAGAAACACTAAGGTCCTTTGTCTTGCGCCAATAAAATTAATGACATGGACACAGGTGGAATTGTTTTAGGAGTGGAAAGTTTAATAGGTAAGAAAGAAGAAAAAAGCTCCTCCCCACCCACACACAAAGAGGGCCCTCATTTAAGGCAGCTGTCACACAAAGGGGTCTCAAAAGCACTAGAAATAGAATATTATCTCCATTGTGCTAATGGAGACCCAGTCCTCAGGAAAGGTAGAGAAAATGGATGATATTATCAAGAGACACCTCAGAAAATTATCCCAAGTAACTCATCTTCACTGGGTTTCTCTTCTTTCCACGGCTTTACTACAAATAAGAAATACCCCTTCAAAACTAGGTCTTAGCCCTGTTGAGATGCTGTATGGATGACCTTTCCTTACCAATCATTTTCTATTACACCAGGAAACCTCTGAGCTAGCTAAGCATGTAACCTCTCTGGCTCACTTTCAACAGGAATTAGCACAATTAGCAAAAGCTCAACCCCAGGAAATAAGATTACCTCTATTTAACCCAGGAGATTTGGTACTGGTAAAAGCTCTCTCTTCTCTCTCTCGCTCCCTAAGAGCAAGCTTGAAAGGGCCTTACAATGTTCTTCTTTGAAGCCCCTTGGAAATAAAAGTTATAGTAATTGACTCCTGTATACATCCCACTCTAGTCAAAGCCTGGAGAGTTGAGGGAGCAACCCCTTAGAGCCCAGAGGAATGTCCTCAATATCAATGTGAAGAAATAGAAGATCTTAAGCTGAAAATAATAAAGATAAGTGTCTGAGTGAGACCTACTACCTCACCAAATACTTTTGGCATTTCTACCTCTCCTCTCAAGATTTGTTGTCAATTATTTACTATGACAGCCTTGTGGGAATTGTTATACTCACTCGCTATTTGCAGTAGGACTATATTCTATAGCACCCTCAAGGTGGATTATCGGACAGAGAATCTCAATTATTGTAGCATTTTGTTTAATTATTATCCTCATATCAGGAATAGCAGTTACTAACAGGAAGTAAGCATGAGTGTTTTACTATCACTAAATCTGTTAGGACTTTTTATCAAACTTAGTAATACATCACATCTTTTAGCTCCTACAATATCAGCCATGGCCCATATATAGACTAATTGTTGGGTCCATCCTAAACAGTTCACTCAGTTTAATGACACTGAAGAAACTTTCAATGACCCAGAACTCACCGTCTTAGGATTGCCTTTGTTAGCTTTACCTTTAGCCATTAAAGACTTATCAGGCATAAATGGGACATGGTATGGGAGCACTTTCAACTGGGTAACTATCTCCTCTCAGAGGAACACTTTGCTCCCACTGTCAAAGAGCCCTCTCCCCGAAAATAAGCTTCATACCTTCAGGCTGGGAAAAGTTGACTAGGTAATAACAAATGCCTCCCTCTGCTTTAAAAGCAGCAAGGAAAGACTATACTTGAGAGATCTCAGATGTTGCAACATCACACTAGTAGTTGCTGGTAGTTCAGATTTGGAGAGGAAAGCACAATAAGGGCGATGGAAAAGGATAAGAAACCCTAACAGGGGGCTTTCAGAATGTAGTGTCTCCTTCTGGTTGGAAGTCCCTATAAGAATGGCATGCTCTAAGTAAGCACCTTGACTGTAATGTAAAAGATAACACATGGACCTTTCCAAATATGCCCCCTCAGGGAACTCTAGACTATTGTATTCTGTTTGCTAATAGTAGTGGCCTACAAATCTGTGGGCAAACTGAAGACATCTGCATTGACAGCCCTTGCCACAAGGATCATCTGAGATATGGGCCAGGGAATACTATGCCTCTAATTTTTTGGAACTCCTTTTGTCAGGTGGACCCTTCCCACCTGGCATGTCAAATTCCAAAAGGCACCATAAAAGACTATCCTAAATATGGGTACCTTTATCCCAAGGATGCCCCTGTTGTACATAAAAAAGGAAAACTTCTAAGATATGAGAAAAATCTGCCAGTTTCTCTCACAAGCCAAAACTTAGAACCATCCCTTCAAGGAACAGGGGTATATTTTCCTTGTGGCTACTGGCTACACTTAATCTTTCCAAGGCATTGGAATGGAACATGTACTATAGTAGCAGTAGTCCCTGACACTATTCAACTGAGATGACAGCATCATCTGGAGACATCCCTAACAGGCTCTTTTCTAGAAACTGCACTATCTTAGATATACTGGACAAAGAGATCTTTCATTTCTATGCCCTCATATGGAGATTAACTGAAAGGGCCGACTGGGCAGGGCATGCACATGACAATCCCATCTTAGAAAAACCATGCATGGAAAATTCTATAGCCAGAGGTCTATTCTGGTTTGTGGGCATTCCTCTCCTTGAAAGATCAGTACTTAATATTTCTATTACGATGCAACAAGGATGGAACTCAACTGTAGGTGTCATAGAGGCACAACAGCAATCTATAGATTCCTTAACCTCAGTAGTAGCACAAAATAGATAGACCTTAGATGTCCTTATTGTTGAAGCAGGAGGTACCTATGCACTTTTAAATCCAACATGCTACTTCTGGGTTAACACCTCTAGTCTAGTATAGGAAAACCTACAGGTACTTAAAGATCAAATCAAAATCATTGACAGGTTAAGAGAAAATGAAATGTAGGCCTCAGCTTTGGGTGCCTGCAATCCCTCTTTAATGAATTCCAGTGTTTTTTATGGAATTGGTTAGCTCTTTATTAAGCCCCCTCTTGCTTGTGTCTTGTATTAATATCTGGGCCTTGTATATTCAATACCATAACTCAAATTGTTTCCTCTTGCCTAGAAGCAATCAAATCCCAAATGGCGCTGCAAATCGAAACATGCATGGACATGCCATTCTTCCAAGGATCCTTAGATTGACCCCAGCAGGAGCCCTAGGTGCTCTTCCCCTCCTGATGCCCCTTTCTAGCAGGAAGCAGCCAGAAAGAGTCGTTGCCAGAAACCTCCTAACAGCAGTTAGGGTGACATCTCTTCAGGGAGGAATATTACAGGAGTTATTAAGAAATTATTTTAGGCAGATAGAGTAAGAATTCCTTGGTAAGGATTTTTCTTTCAATGAAACAGTTCCCCAAACATTTCTTTTCTAATGGAAAGCAGCTTGAAAAGCCAGACTGGCAAGCAATGATATGTAAATGCCAGCGAGTAGAAACCAGGTCCAGTCAACATATTGGTTCCCACCCTCTTATACTTATCACCACATGTGCTAGTTGTCATGGCCACCTCCAGGTAACACCACATTTGCAGGACATCATGGTGACCTGCATTTGCATATTAAAAGGTTAGGGTTGGAGGGTCAATTTGTTTCATGGGCTATGTGAATGACACACCTGGTCAAACCAATCCCTTGGGCCTTATGAAAATCAGACACCATCTCCTCCAGCCTCCCAATACGACCGACTGTTTTCCACTACACACAGGGTTCCTCTTCATTTGGAGCCCCCATTTCCCTCTGTACAGGGAAGCTTTTACTTCTTTCTTGTCTATTAAACTTTCTGCTCCTAAAACCACTACATATATATCCTTATCCTTAATCTTATAGCGCGAGACAAAGGACCATGTGTGTTTCTCTAGTCATCCAAGCCGTATCACTGTTATGCCATAGAAAACATTGATTATACTTTCACTGGTGCTGCCTTTCAATATTAGATATGGTTAAAGCTTTATGGGAAATGGTAGGAAAAAAATCTTACAGATTTTTGATTTGGGTAACTCTAAGCATAATCCTAAAAAAAGAAAACATCTTAGGCTAGACTTGCCCATTGCAAGCGATAAGGAAAAGAACACAGCTTTGCAAACAGATACTTTGTCTAGGACCTGCAATCAAGTTAAAAGTTCAAAATTTGTAGACTGACAGAATTGAAAATTCAACTCCTGTACCTCAAAGTGAAGTAGTTACAAACAATGGTGCTGAAGTGGCAGCCTTAGAAGGAGATTAAACTGATGCCCTAATCAAAGGCCGTGAGCACCCCAACAGAGAGTATTATGTGGAGTGCCTTTTCATGCAACCCTCAATGCAGTAGCCATTAAGTTGAAATATAGGAAAGTGAACTTTATTACAGAGGCTTGCAGTGAAAGACTAAGACTCCATGTCTGGATGAGATCTTTGGAAATGTTACTTGTGTAATAAGCTAACTAGAAGAAAGTGGAATGAACATCTAAAATGTTTTACAGGGAATTTTTATGTTTTATTTATTTTGCCTGGCGGCTACAAACTAGACTTGCAAATATCAAACAAACTCTAAGACAATTCCCAGATTTCCAGTCCAGCCTTCAGTAGTAAATGAGCAATGTAAATTGGTTAGCCCAGAAGACCATACTCTCTAAAGCTACTTCAGATTGAGGAGGAAAGAAAGTAAATCACTTCTCAAGGGCTTGGACTGGAAGCCACAGAGGACCCCAGACAAGGGAATTCTTCAGGGAGATCTCAGGCAAGTTTTTCAAAAGTGCTAGCAAGAGGATATCTTTCCCTAACACAAATGGAATCTTCGCAATTCCTGAGGATAGTGTTGGCTTACGGCTATAGATGACTAATAGCTCTGTTTTTAAATCTTTTCCCTTTCTAATAAAGATTTTCTTGTGATAGTTTTTTTTTTTTTTTTCCTGTTTCATCATTCAAATTAGGCATGTTGGGACAATGCACAATATCCAGACTGAGATTTTGGACTCTGAAACGAATTTTGTAATCAAATTGGATTTGGTGATTGTCTCACTCAGAGAAGTGGTGAGTATATTATTCTAAAGGAAATAAATGTAAACATGGGTTTTGAATAACTGAAGAGGTCAACAGTGGCAGAATCTGCTATATTTCTCTTCATATCCACTTGTTCCTTTTTACTTACTAATAAAACCGCTTGAATTTGAACTAGGTACCTGGCTATTCAGAAGACTATTTTGTCAATAGTCTTGAACAAAGTCACCCTTTCCTGTTTAACTGGTTCTGTAAAATTTTTGTGTTTTAAGATTCAGATGTTGTATGTTTGATAACGGGTGAATCTTGTTATGCCATGGAAAGCATTGGTTAAACTAAACTAAAAAAACTTAAAACTCTAAATTGATATGACATGGACTGGCAGGCTAAGATAAGATTTGGTGAAGTCCTCTCTAAAACATTGAGAATGGTCATCTCTAGATAGTTGGAATGTGTTTATATGTGCTTTAAAAACTTACATTAAAATCATTTTATAAGCATTTCTTATCTTTGTTAATGAGCAATTAAACATACTGTTTTGGAGCCAATATACTTATTTTATCTGGCAATATCATGATATAATGAATAAACATAAATATCTTATTCAAATGCTAATTTAGTGAGAAGGACTTGTAGGTTGGCGTATTAATATTTTTACTCTTGTATTACAGTAGAAAAGTTCATTATGTAACCAATCTATAGAACTTTGTATTAGATAAAGCTTTTCCTTTTTCCCCTTAATATAAGAGAGAGCTATCTCTTAAAATTACTGGGATGACTCAGTCATCATAGGCTTAATAAATTATGTTACATAACTTAAAATAAAAATTTTAAGTTGCCAGATAAAGTGGATTTTCTCAGCTTGTGTAATAACATTCATGTCAACTGATAATTTTGGAGGTCCTGATTGCTTTAGCAAAGTAAAACATCTTTAATTACATCATATAACATAAACTTAGGTACAGCAAGAGCTATGAAGAATCAAACTATGGCCAACAGTCTAATTACAACAAAATTGTAGAAAATATCTTGCAAAACATGTATTAACACCATCATCAGTTTTAGAAATATTCATTAGGAAATACTAGTTTTCTTGCATATTGCACAAGATTTGAAAAGTGCTAGTCTTGTGAAAAAAATTCTTTCAGAATTTGGAAATTCCCAATAGTACTTTTGACTGAATTACTAAATTACCAAAAGTGTTGAAGTAATATCTGGCCTTAATATATTTTTCTTCAATAGCACATTTATTTATTTATTCTCCCTATTATATTCAACATAAAGAAGGGACTAAAACAAACGAATACGTTGTTCCACAATTGGCAGCCTTTTTTTCACCTTGAAATTCTTATCCATGTTTACCAATTATGACTAATGAAGCTATGCTAACTTTTTGCATCTCTCACTTCAATTCCTTACATTCCAGAAAATGCTACAAAAAGTAAATCAACCAAAGGAAAGGTTTAATAGTAATTTGTGTGTGCATCTGTTCTATTAGGGACTGATATATATTTCTGTATTTAACATTGCTTTTCCTTTCTAATTTGAAGTATGTGACTTGAAAGTGTTTTCATTTTGACTGTTACCTGTCCTCAAAGCTTTTCTGGAAATGGAATATTATTAAATTTAAACTCAGTGTTGGACCACCACCAGATTAAAATAAATGAACATGTTACATTGGGTAGCCAGTTAGGTATGAGCTGGGCAGGAGAGGTTTCCCACTCCCCACACAGACACACACTAGGAGTGTTGGTGACCATCAGGTGATGGTCAAGTGGTTGTTAACAGTTTATCTAAATATTACCCAATTATCTAATAATGGGTCACAGCTAGTGCCAGGGAAAGGTAGGATCCTTAAAGAAAACACTTGAAACAAATCAGCTGCTTCCCAGTAAGATTTTAGCCATGGGGAGAAGTAATGGAAGATCTTGGAAATATGCCAACATATAAAATCCCAAGTTAAGAGGTCAAGTGGCTCAGTTGGTTTCTCAAGTCACCTGCTTGGCCCTCTTTTAAGTTGTACTTTCCTTATTTTCTTTCCTTTCCTTACTGTTCTAAAGCCTTTTAATAAACTTTCACTCCTACTCAAATTTGCCTCCATCTCTCCTTCTGCCTTGTGCCCTGTGGTTAAATTCTTTCTTCCAAGGAGGCAAAAGTTGAGGTTGCGGCAGATCTCTGTGGATTTGCCACAGGTAATTCGGATACATGCCACTGGTAGCAAACTAATGGAAGTATTTTACCCTATCTAGAAGTTTTATTTTTGTTAATTGTGAAATCTGAAAATTGAGTAATTACAAAAAAATGTATTTTATGTAAATATGTATTTTAAGTAAACAAATTTCAAAACATGTAGAATATTTGGGCACATATTAGGTTAATATTCAAGAGAAATGTTAGCAAATGACTAGTACTTTACTCTTCATTGGTCAAACTTGTCTGATGGAGGAAACATTGACTAGACTAAACTTTTTACATAGCTAGATAAATAAGTGCTTTGGTAGTTTTTTTTTTTTTTTTTTTTTTTTTTTTTAAATCAACTGCTTAAGAGTTAAAACTCTCAAATTATGGCTGGTATTTGAAAGCCTATTGGATATCTGTAGATTAATGAACACTGCATTAATAAAAAATGCAAAATAGCCTATAAACCTAAAGATAAGTTTTTTTTTTTTTTTGCAAAATTATGTGAAAATTTGAATGATCTGCCTAGAAATGAGAAAGGTATCACAGAAAATATCTTTTAAAACCGAACTTTTTACAAAACCTAATATAGTTGATTACATTGTAATTTCTAATTGTTTTTTGTTCTTGATAATAATATACCTGAACTTATTTCTCGTATTTTCACTTTCTGGCCTTTTGAAAAGTAATGTGGCTAATTTTTTCCTTTCAGTTGGAGCCTAGAAGTGATGCTCATTCCATGGCATCATTATGCTGTCTTAGTGATGCTATGGAATTAGTGGGAATGAGGAACTAATTCTCAAAGTAATGTTTCTTCTTACAACATTCAAGAAATATCCTTACAGAAGGTAAGTTGTATTAAATACATTTGTGAGATATTCCCTGCTTCATTAGTTTTTGATTTTAATTTATCCAATAACTAGTTTTCAAGGACTATTATATTTAATTGTCTGTCTTCTTCCAATCACACTTTTTCTCAGTCTCTTGCAGTTTGCCCTTTCAGTAATGAGACTAGTAGAATCTTTAGCAAGCCTGAGTCAGTGGATTATGAAAGCTCTAAAGAACAAAATGATGCTGATGTGGATCTGTTACTTTTATTTCTCATAGGTAAAAATTCTGTATAGTTTTCAGTTTGAAACCTGAAATTTATGTGTGCAAATGGGAATATTTTTATGCTAATGGTTTTGGATTCTAGATATTTTTCCAGAGTGCTTAGAAGACAGAAAAAAAAACTTTGCATAGGATCTAATAAAAAACATTTAAATAAATAATTAGCATCACATATATCACAGAATGTTACTTTAAATACAATAATAACTTAAAGGAGAAATTTTGCCTGATTATGATGTAACAAAATAGAACTAAAATCATCTTCATTCACTTAGTAACTACTTACTGAGCACTTATCCTATAATTGTGATAGAGTTGAACATTGGTCCTACTACCCTGCTTGTAGTATATGGGGTCAACATTGTTGTGTATTATCAATGCAAAACAATTCCTAATTAGGTATAATTACTTGATACAAAATATGGCTAAGTGATCATGCTGTTTCCCATAATTGTGATATGAGAAAATTTAACAGGAAATTCTTATAATATTAACTAATTGGGAAATACCTCTCTAGTGATGTTTAAAAATAAGATCTTAAAATTAAGAATTTTACCTGTATTTCTTATTTTAATTCAAGCATCCTCTTTTATGTATTAATTGCATAAAAAGTGAATTAAAATTACATAAAACCATTTTATCTGAATATTCTTTTCTTGAACTGATTTTTTAAAATATTAAAATAAACTGTATTTATTGAGACACCAAAGTAATGAGTGAACTCTAGAACTTCAATTACATATTACTCACACATCTACTTTCTTTCCCATATTTTATTAGGTATGAAGAGAGTCAAATTACTTTTAAGGCTGAAAATTATACTAGTGTTAAATTTAGTCATTTAAAATCTCTATTGTTGGATAGATTTTCATTTCTGTCCAGTGATCTCTGTTGGCTATAATACACATAGATAGCTATTTGTACTTTCCCAAATATTTTTAATGCATGAAACACAGTATTATATATACATATAAGTAGAATGTGCTATTTTAATAAAAATAAAATTACCTCTTTTATTTTTAAATTTAAGAAATTATTTGGAATATATTTAATATAATAGACATAGCATGTAATTGTGCTGATAAACTATAATTTATTTAAATTTTCTCATTAACTTTCTTTTTTTTTTTTAACTTTCTAAATGATTCTAGGCCATGTGCAGTGGCTCATGCCTGTAATCCCAGCACTTTGGAGGTTAAGGTGGGAGGATTACTGGAGATCAGGAATTTGAGACCAGCCTGGCCAACATGTTGAAACAGGGCCTCTAGTAAAAATACAAAAATTAGCTGAGAGTAGTGGTGCAGACCTTTAATTCCAGCTCCTCGGGTGGCTGAAACACCTGTATATTTTAAAATAGCATTTTATAAGTGTAGTGTGAGGGTTACATATCCAGTGTTTTCCATGAGGGAAACTGATAGTTATTGATGGCCGTGATGGTGGACCATTTGGAGTGGCCACTGCGAAGATGATAGCTGCATCAGGGGAGGCTCAGCTGGGGCTGTGTACTCTGGAGCTGGCAGGGTCAGGAACAGGTGATCCCAGCAGAAGCCACATACCCTACTGAGTTAGTGGGGTGGGAGCCTGTACTCTCTGGCCCAGCTGCAGCTCCAGATCTGGGAATCCTGGTGCTCTTGGGGGCCCAGGAAACCCCCTGACACTGCAGGCTTAGAAGTGCCTGCTCCTGATCAGGTGCGGTAGCTCAAGCCTATAATCCCAGCACTTTGGGAGGGCAAGCTGGGCGGATCAGGAGGTCAGGAGTTCGAAACCAGCCTGGCCAATATGGTGAAACCACCTTTCTACTAAAAATACAAAAATTAGCCAGGTGTGGTGGTGCACGCCTGTAGTTCCAGCTACTTGGGAGGCTGAGGCAGAAGAATCACTTGAACCTGGGAGGTGGAGCTTGCAGTGAGCAGAGATTATAGCACTGCACCTCAGCCTGGGCAATAGAATGAGACTTTGTCTAAAAAAAAAAAAGGAAGTGTCTGTACCCACTCTCTGGCCTCTCTGCACTCCTGGTGCCCACTCTGCAGTGGAGCAAAGTTGTGGATGTGTCCTGATAGCAGAGCCTAGGTGCTGTTGTGACCTGGCTGGGTATGCATGCAGTCACGGTAGCGCTGAAACAACAGTCTTGCACTGCCTTTGCTCCCCTTGCCAGAAACTGATGCTGAGACTAAAATATTTTGCACAGATGAGCATGGGAGGGAGGCTGAGAGACGGAGGGCAGCTCAGCATGGGCGTGCCAGTGCCCTTCAGTGTGGACAACCTGGGTACTGTGGATGATATGTTGATGGTGGTGGGAGGCAGACAGGTTCCTAGGTGGGAAGAGGTAAGTCCCCAGTGAAGCCTCCTCTTCAAGCCATTGATGACCTGAAGCCTGGGGACTGGGCTGCAAGTTCCATGTGAAGTCTGCGACTTGGAATGAGAACTTCCATGATGCTTTTGGCTGATCAAGTGGTGCTTTTTTCAGGACTGCCTATGATCAACCACGGATCAGTCAGCATGCATTTCCTTCATTCTGAGTCCATAAAACCCCCAGACTCAGCCAGACTCAGACACTCCTCAATACTACCTCCCTGCTGATAGGTGCTACCCACTTTGAGTCTCCTCTCTACTGAGAGCTGTTCAGTCATCCAGTAAAAGTCTTTTTCACTTTGCTCACACTCTAGTTGTCCATGCAACCTCATTCTTCTTGGATGTGGGACAAGAACTCAGGATCTGCCAAATGGCAGGAGCTAAAGGGACTGAAACACTTCACTGGCCAGCTCATCATGCTGAAGGCAGGAGCTGAAAAGGCTGTAACACTATAGCCCTGTCACCCTCTGCTGGCACTGGGCAGCCACTTCATGTGACAGGAAGCAGTGGCAGGGCCAGGCCAGTCCAGGAGAAATGGGCCAGCATGGGGCAGCAGGACTGAAAGAGCTGTAACACAAATGGGCTGAAACATGTTCCTCGCCTCCGCCCCTGCCACCAAAACATGCACCCCTGCTCGCCGTGATGTGAGCAATGAGAAGGAGAGAAGAGCTGTAGACCTTCTGGGAGCCCAGATCTCAGGGCTCCTCAAGTCAGGGATGTGACATTCTATAACACCCACTTTGGGGCTCTGCAATTACCAGTGTCTCCAAGTTTTGTGGTACAGCCACGTCCCCCTCATCCAGACACTGGTGTCTACAGTGGAATCCACTTGTGGTATTTCTGGTCCAGCCACAGCCTCACATGGAGCTGGTGCCTAGAGTTGTCTGTCTCACTGCAACAGCCAGCGTGCCTGGGTCTGCACAGTGGTCAAACCCCACACTTACTTGGTCATACACCCTTTACCACCCTATGCCTGGCAGGCATGGGATCCAGGCTGGTAGTGAGAGCCTGCCATGCTGAGTGGGTGAAATGAGTCCAGTAGATGTGAGCAAAACTCAAGCAGAGGTGCCACCAGCCACAGAGGTTTCTGGCTAGTGAAGCAACACCCTAAGTATCCTGAGACATTATAACTTCTAAGGAAATAAATAAGGAAGTCCCTGTGGAGTTAATCCTTTAAGACAGGTTGGATTTTTAACAGATATATAGACCTGCATTTTAAGTCCAGAGAGAGCAATGGGCAAAGATAAGAGCAATACTTACATGCCCCTGTATGCTTAGTACCTATGAAATGGAGTGGGGAATATTGAAGGGATATAGGAACATAAACAAAAACCCAGAATTCACCGTATTATGTAAAATGCATTACAAGTAGTTTAGGAAATTAAGATTATATAATTTAAAGTACTGTTTTAAATAACACTGAAGAAGTTGAAATGGTTGACTTGAGTCGGTATGATTTTAAGAGATAAGCTGGAGAAAGAAACATTTCCTACCACAGGCAATAAAAGGAGAAGGACACAAACAATAGCATGCACATTGTCCATAGAGGCCTTTTTCCAAGGACTTTTCCTTGCAAATTGTAGAATTTGTAATTTGTAACTGACCATTTTCTTTCTACATACATTCTTTCTCACATTTTTGCTCATTTTTTTATGTGCTTTCTCATATTTTTTTATGTGCATCTGTCCTTTCCAGAGTCTACAAGACCTTCAAGGTTAGAATCTGGCAGATTACTTTTTTCTAGATCCCCTATTGTTATCACAATGCAGAGAATTCATTAGCTGAGTTTCAGCCTTCTGATGCGAAATTAGAATGACTTTCCCTATGGGCCCTTTAAATTCCAAAAAATAACACTAACAATGGTAGTATTAAGTGCTCAATAAATTTGACGTTTGTTGATTGGTTTCATAAAGCGTATGCCTTATCTTCACATTAAGAAGTAGACTTTTTTAATCCAAAATATCTTCCTGTTGGTATTTTATAAATGCAACTGCAACAGTGAAAATGACAGATAGATATAAATATTTTGGGCATTTCTATTAAAGGTTCGCCCTTTTAAAACTGTGTTGCATTCCAGACTGTAAAACTTGCTTTTCGTGTGTTATAATTCAGGGTTTTTTAGTCCTCTTCCATCATATGATGTTATAGGTAGATGTTTAAAGTTGATGTTGTTTCTAAATTTATAACAAAGCTATGGATTACATATTTAATAGAAAACATATTCAAAAGGAAAAAATAATGGCAGCTCTTCCAAAAGATTATATTTCTAAAAATGTGTTAAATAGGTGCTATTTCTCTCTAAATGCTACATAAGACATGGATTGCATATAGTGATAGTGCACATTGATCTTCAAACTGAACCTTTGAGGTTCAACATTCATAGATTTTGTTTGGTTTTCATGTTAGGTAATACTATCAGCATCATTTTAATCTTCATTTGAGTTATTAAGGAAAATGTCTACTTTTATATCAAGTAACAAAGCTACAATGAATGTAGTTAACAAATACTTTAGTAACACTTACATGATTATCTTTAATCTTTCATATCACTTCCTGATAGTTATTTGGAGCTAATTTTGGCAAGCTGTGTAGCATGGTGTTAACAGTTGATGATTTAGATTCGGATTAGGAAATATCAAAGTACTAATCTAATAGTTCAGCTCTAAACTTTCTCTATGTCTTTCAGATTTCTCTTCCAAAAATACAGGAATATTCATAATGGTTATGTTGGCAATATGCTTAGAGCTGTTGTATAATACAGCAAATACTCAATTATTACCTACTATTATTGTATTTATTTGGATTTTATAATTTGAAATAAGCTGCAATATGTAATCAAATAAGAATCTGACATCGATGACTAAAAATAATCAAGTTCTAAAAGCACATCCTTTTAAAATAATATTTAATGAGATAACTCATAAATTATTTCAAAATACATAGAAAGTGAGTTTATCACACTAGGATTTACATGTATTTATCATTTTTTTTGACAAATTTTACTTGCCCTTATTTATAAAGATTTTTTGGAAAGAAAAAGTTACAAAATTTCAGTTAGACAAGAGACAAAAGTCGAAGAGATCTCTTGAACAACAAGGTGACTATAGTTAATAGCGTATTGCATTCTTGAAAAACTCTAAGTGTGTATACAAAGTATTCTTACCACCAAATGATAACTCTGTGAGGCAATATCTATGTTAGCTAGCCAGATTTAGTCAGTCTACAATATATATACAGTATATTTCAAAACATCTGTTGTACACAGTAAATACATACAATTTTTGTTTCAATATAAAATATAAAATTTAAAAATCCAAAATATTATTTTATCTTTTTTTATTTTAATTGAATGAGGTAACTTAAATGTGATTGGTTCTTTATGGAAGGCTATTTAACAAAAATCTGAATAACTATAAAAGCAAAAATACTCTTAAACCAGTATCCTAATTCAACATGGTCAGTGTGGATTTTTTTCTTGTCTTGTTTTCATTTTATAACTAGCAGTAATTATAATCAAGAAGCTTAGACATTTTTATAAATGCTGACAGAAGTGCTCACTTAAAAAACGCATGGCATCTGAGGATTTATGAATGCATGTGTACACCCAAAAGGTACTTTGGGCTGAAATAGATGACACTCAACTACTTCCTGTTAGATGTAAGAAAATGTGTTAATTGCATTTAATATAGTTTATTATACTGTAGTCAACACAGGCCATCTGTCCACAACAGCTGCCTCATGGTGGTTTCAGCAAGGCATGTGCGTGTATATGTTTTAAGTGAAAGCACAATTGAAAAGAGCAAAACAGCCTACATTGAGTTTGTGTTCCATGACTATGCATCAAATAAATATAAAAATATTATACCAGCATGAACATACTCCAATCATATTTTATCCTGGTGCAAGAAGTGACTTTGTTTAAAAGTAAATATCAATAAATGACTTAACTAAGAAATAACCATTAGAGTGTGTATTGTATAAGGACAAAAAAGTAAAAAAGATGACTAAAGTATTTTGCTTAATATATAAACATAAATGGGGGTTTGAGAAGACTTGAGAGAAATAGCAAAAGAGACTCCAGGAACAGATGAGATGATAAGTCAGGGATCTGGAACCTATGGTGGTGAAATGTGTCCAAGGTACTTTTAAAAACAAAAATGTTAAATACTCAATATGCTATTAGCAATTCTGTGATTGATTCTGCTCATAAAAGGCTTAGTAAACTCTACTAGACAAAAAAAATTGTTGCACATACTATGTTTTTGCTAGGTAAAGATCAAAGGCAATGCTGTTTTGATGACTGGGTTCAGGTAAGAATCAAAAGGCAAAGCATGGTGGGTTGAATTTCAACTTTTTAAACAGAACAGAACTGGGAAACACAGCAACTCCTAGAAATATAGAGATTATCATGCAAATATGCTACCTCCTCAAAAATTCAAATACCTTGAGATAAGGATACCACTTTTCCCAAGCAGATAAACCTTAACTAGTTTTAATCGGATTTAATTAAATGTATTTTATTTTAGTCAGAATAAGTTTGTTTAAGGAGAAAAGGTGACCTCAGTAGGTAACTGAGTTGTTAATTTTCTGAGGAAAGAAACTAAAAGGTAAAGATAATTCATTTCAATAAATATTTATTGAGTGCTTCTTGTGCCAAATGCTTGTTAAATCACTGTGTATCTCACAGTGACCAAAGACAGAAGTCCTTGCCTCTGTGAAGATTATATGCTATTGGTGCATAATAACAGAAAAGAAAAACAATAAATGAGTAAATTATACAGTATATTAGGCAATGATATGTGCTATGAGGTAAATAAAGCTGGCAAGGTAGAATTAGGGACAAGATGCAATTTTAATTTGAGCAAAGACCTAAAGAAAAAGAAGGCACAAATCAGATAGAGATATGGGTAAAGAGTTGCAGACGAACACGTAAGGTCCCTGAGTTTTAATTTGATATTTAAGAAAGAGCAAGGGGATCTGGGACCACAAATTATAAAGGTGCCTTGGTGTTAATTTCCTCTTGGCAAAATATAACCAACTCTGTAAGTGCTAGTCAACTAATAAAGTAGACTCATTTCATAACTAGAAATACTAAAGGATTTTAAGTTTTTTGTCCAAACAATTTACAACTCTTATCTTGTTCAAAATTATATACTATTTTAGAATATTATTTGAATATTACTCTTTTATCCCTACTACGTAAGTAATTAGCTATAGTTTTTTTTATTATTATTATTCTTGTCTCATTTGATTTTATGACCATACAGGAGGATCAGCCAAACTATGTGAAATATTTTTAAACTCTTTGTTCTTCATTCATCTGAATAGATTTGACAGAGTGTTAGAAATGCCAGAGAAAGGAAACAGAAAAACCTTAAAAATATTTATGCATTCATTTATTCAATACATTCATTGAACAACTGTCATATGCTAGCAGCAAACTAAGCCCTGGAACTATAGTACTATAAAAAACAGACATGATTTTGTCCTTAAGAAGGTAACATTCTAGTAAGGCATTCATGCATTAAACAAAGGATAACAAAATAATTTGAAAGAAAGTTTTACAGCAACATGCAGTTGCAAGGAATTCTGTCTTGGAAATCAGAGAAGTCCTAGAAACATATAAAGACGTTACAACTGTCTTATGAAATAGAAAATATTAATTTGGTCAAAGAGAGACAGTGATTAAATATATGAAATAATGCTGATTATGCCACTATTTCAAGTTCTGAAAGTTGTCCACAAGACTGGGCAAAGTGGGTATCACCTGTAGCTCTGATAAAAACAGTTTTGGTATAGTCTTGAAAATGAAAGCTTGATTGAAGTATGTTCATAAGAAATGTTCAACACAGTGCTAGTCACAATAGCAAAAACATAGAATCAACCCAGGTGCCCATTAATGGGGCATTGGATAAAGAAAATATGGTATACACACAACATGGAATACTACAAATGCATAAAAATTAATGAAATTTTGTCCTTTCCAGAAATGTGGATAAAGCTGGAAGCTATTATCTTATGCAAATGAACATTGAAAAGAAAAACCAAATGCTGCATATAAGTGGGAGCTAAACATTTAGTACACATGGACATAAAAGTGGGAACAAGAAACACTAGGGACTACTAGATAGGGAAGATAGGAAGCGGGAAGGGGCATGAACTGAAGAACTACCTATTGGATATTATGGTACTGTGCTCACTATCTGGGTGACAGATTCAGCCATACCCAAACCTCAGCATCATAAACTATATCTCTGTAACAACCCACACATGTACCCCTGATTCTAAATAAAAGTTGGAGAAGAAAAAAATGCAAAGGAAATGAAAGTTGAGAATACAGACAACCCCTTTAAGGAGTTTTGTGATAAATGGTGCTGAAAAATTAGGCAGAAGGTGAAATTGGCAAAAATCATTTTTCAACATTAGATTTATATCACATTTTTCTTAGTTTATGAGCAAATTAAAGACAATTGATAATAGGTCATAGAGAGTGGTCAATGACACAGTGTATTTTATTATGTAAATAAAATGGAAAATAATTTAATGCAGAAGTAGAAGAGTTAGCATTAGGTTACACCACGATCTGCTCATCCAGAAAGCAAAATACATGACTTCCGATGTAGGTAGCTTCACATAGATAGAAAAACCAATAATTGCTCTTTTAATTTATTTTAATTTCTCTATGGGAAAAAGGGCAGCATTATCAGTTAACCATGGCAATTGGAGAGGGGTCTTAGTGATTTAAGGAGATATAAGATGGTAAATGATTGCTGAATGGAGTGGCCCACTTGAGGGTTGTGAATTTAAGTTAAAGTCTTCAGGCAGTGTTGTTCAGAGACTGTTGCAGGTGAATATAGATGAGATTTCGATTAAAATCTATCAGGTAAATATAATGAAGGAAGATAATTGCAAGAACATTGAGGGTCTATATAAAAAAGTGAAATGATGGGTGTCTTAGCCCATTGTGTGCTGATAGAACACCAAAGACTGGGTTATTTTATAAAGAACACACATGTATTTCTCACAGCTCTGGAGAGAATGAAAGTTCAAGATCAAGTTTGCAACATCTGGTTGAATTCCTTTCTGCTGCATCCTCACATGATGAAAAGTCAAAGGCCAAAAGGAGAAGAGGGTCCTCATATTACAGAAGAGCAGAAGAGAGAGCAAACCCACTAACAAGAACTCATTTTACAAGGGCTGTATTAATTTGTTCTCATGCTGCTATGAAGAAATACCTAAGACAGGATAATTTATTTAAAAAGAAACATTCAGATGTTTCACAGTTCCACATGGCTGGGGAGGCCTCAGAAAACTTACAATCATAGTGGAAGGTACCTCTTTACAGGGCTGCAGGAGAGAGAATGAGTGCAAGCAGGGGAAATGCCAGATGCTTAAAAAATCCATCATATCTCAGGAGACTCACTCATTATCAGGAGAACAACACGAGGGAAATCACCCCCATGTTTCAGTTACCTCCACTTGGTCCCAAGCTTGACACGTGGGGATTATGGGGCTTACAATTCAAGGTGAGATTTGGGTGTGGACAGAGAGTCTAATCATATCAGGGCCCTTTCCATTCATGAGGGAGGAGCCATCATAACATAGTTATCTCTCAATGGTCCCACTTTCCAACACTATCTCCTTGGTATTAGGTTTCTACATGAATTTCAGCAGGGAAACTCCATTAAAACCATAGCAAGGCATCATACAATCTAACCTGTTACAATAGATGAGTAAAGACATTAGGGGCTTCTAGACATAACAAGTGTAGTGGTATCAATTACTAATACATTCCAGTGGCATCTAAAATTTCTGGGAGATGGGGAACCAAAAAGAGTGAGCTGAAAATATACAGGTAGTGTTTAGAGAATAGAGTACTGGAATTGAAACTATGGTGCTATGACTATTGGTGTTTTGGGGAGTTAAGCAATAGCTAGGTAACTGGGTAATGGTCATTGGAGAAAAGGAGGTCAACAGATTGAGAAACTAGAATATCAGATGCATAATCTAAATGGATTTTGAAATCATTGCAAATTATGAGAGAATTAATGATGCAGAAAGATGAGGTGTGTCAGCCAAAATCCACATCCAGTTCCATGTTTGTGAGCCAAAGTTCTGACACAGATAAAGGTTGAAGATAGTTTCAGATCATTTTGCCTCCAATACTGTTAAAAATGGAGGTGATTAGGAGACAGTTTAGGGGCATGTATCTCAGTGGGTGTCAGACAGTCTCATCTCCTACAAATAAACATCAGTTTTCTTTAGTGAATATTCAGAAAGATTAATGGATTAGAAATTCTTCTTTATTTGCATAGAAGCAAATTCATGTGTGTTTTCAATTTGTTAAACTCTTTCACTCTGAGGATGGCTCTGTCCTATTCAGATAGAGCTCAAGATTTGTTGAAAGGGTGCTAATTCTCATCACTGGTGAAATAGGCAAGAAGGACCCAGTGGTACCATTTGCTGGCCCTAGGAGAAGTCTGACCAAAAATTGAGCCACATCTATAGGAAGACCCCTGATTTCCCCCAAAATAAAATGTCTTGCAGTCCAGATCTTCCCTGTTTGCTTGTAGGCACAGCTGACCTGGACCTTCCTTTCTGGGCTGGGACTTTCCTGGGTTGGCCTTGGCCTCAGAGTGGCTCTGGTTTGGCCCCAGGGGTATATGGCCTGGCCCACCCTACAGCCTTCTGGTTGGGCCCTTGGTGTCACTAAGATGCCACCCCGCCTCCCACTTCTGCTAAAATTGCACAGACAAATGCATTGTAGAGGCCACTGATGGCCTCCAGTGTGCATTCCTCATGTTTACATCATTTGTAATCTTCAAAACCAGTTCGTAATGGTGTGATAAGTTTTGCTTCAAAAGTCCTCAGGTTGATTGCAGTCCATAGGAATTATGTGCAATTATTGTGAGGGGATTTGTCCTGTATTAGAGTGAGTCTGTGCCCAGGTGGAGTCTGTGCCTTGCACACTGGTCCCCTCTGTGTGCCTATTGCTACCTGAATGCAACAATAATTCATATCTGGAACAAATACAGTCTGGGCATCACTGTGATTCTCTGCAGACAAGAGGTGGTTTGATGATCTCACTGACAGATGGACAGTGGCCCTCAGAAGGTCATAATGTCTTCTAGGAGCCATGAGTAATTTTCTAACCTTTCCAAATGTTCATTTTATAAGAGTCATGAGAATCTGTGAAATTTGCCTCATTGGAGAAATGCAGTATTTAAGGTTAGCCTCTTATCCTTATCATTCACATTGTGTGCATACTCCTGTACTAGGAAGTATTTTTACATCATGGTTCATACCTATTAATGAGAAGTGAATTATTAAAGAATCATTTTACTTAGCAAAAGCTTAAAATATGTTACTAAAGTCCTATATAATTTGTGGTATTACCCAATTACAGAGATATGAGCTTCATAGCTATTCCTTAACTTGTCTTGTGATAATAAGAAACTAATCAGTTTCTGCATATTAACTATTTTTTATATGATAAGTAATATTTTCCTCAGTGGACAGCTAGTTACTGGGGCAAACCAAACAGTGAAGACTGGGAAACGTTTTGTGCATAATTGCTATGACTACTCCTACGTGATTTTTTGTCAATTAACAACATCCTGATAGGTACCAACAAAAATACATATTCAAAACTATAAATGAAACAGGATTAAATAAAACAAGTTGAGATTCAGAACACTTCTGTCCCAAAAGCAGCAATTAGTGATCATTGTAATACTAAAAGAAAATAAAGTCCCCTATTCAGTTCATTTTATCATCTCTTCAGCAGAGATAGCTTTTTCATGTGTATAAGTTTGGATATTTTCTTGTTTTAAATATTTTTATCTATTATAAACAGTGCTACAAAAATGTATTTTATGTGTATGTGGGTATACATGAATATATGTAACATGCAGCGCTAGAAATGAAATTGGTAAGTTAAAGGATATGGATTCCATATGATAAACATTGCCACAAACTCGTCTGAGATATTGTATCAATTTGTACGTCTACTAATGATGTGTAACAATATCATTTCACACAATATATTAAAAAGGTATACTGATTTATTCTAAATATTTGCTAATCTACATTCTGAAAAGCTTTTCCAAATTAAATTCTGAAATTTACACATGTGCATAATTCATCATTACATGTATATAAAACTATGATCTAAAGGTCAGATATTTTAAACTTTTTTTATTTCTTATTCTGTGTTCTACCTGTGTTCTTCTGCATTCTTATTCTGTTATGACTAACATTATTTATTTTGTGCTTTTGATATTTTTCTTATCTATTAAATAGATATGTCTATTGCAGGATTCATTCCTTTGCTATTCATTATAAAGTTACTTTCTCCAGTTCATTGTTATAGTTTGTTTACAGTAATTTTTCCCTGGCAATAGTTAATAAGTCATGTTAAAATTTATTTGTGATTTTCATTTTGATGGCCGAATTTCAAATTATGTTAATAAAAGCCTTCTCTGTGCCAAAATTATATTTTAAAATTCTCACAGTATTTTTCTAGTAGTATTTATACAGTAAGCCTTTTTGTTATAATAACATATAAACCATGATTCCATCTGTGTTTTTCATTTTGGTCTAATGGGAAATAACTGGTTTATTTTAAATGGTTACCTGATTGTTGGAAAAACAATTTGTCACATAATTAATCTTTCCTTCACTGATGTGAAGAACCACATTTATCACTTAGCGAAAGGCTCTCCGTTTTTCATTGATTCGCATATACACACAGATATAGATATAGATACAGAGATAGATTAGATATAGAAATACTAGGATGCATAAGTGGTGAATATTTGGGAGTTCTCTGTTCAAAAGTTTTCTAGTCACATTGAGTGATTGTCATCCAATAGGAAATTAAGAAAAAAAATAGTCAAGTTTCAAAAATCTCCTGTGATATTTTGATTTGGATATCTTTGTATTTTAGGTTCAATGGGTGAGACTTCTCACCATTTCTACTTTGTGTATTCCAGCCAGTGTAATATTTGATTTTTCATTTATAAAGCTCTCTTCGTTGTGTCACTCATTCACAACAAAGTTTTTGTTTGTTTGTTTGTTTTTGTTTTGTTTTGTTTGAGATAGAGTCTCTCTCTGTCGCCCAGGCTGGAGTGCAGTGGCGCGATCTCGGCTCACTGCAAGCTGCGCCTCCCGGTTTCATGCCATTCTCCTGTCTCAGCCTCCGGAGTAGCTGGGACTACAGGCGCCCGCCACCACGCCCAGCTATTTTTTATTTTTATTTTTATTTTTATTTTATTTTATTTTATTTTATTTTATTTTATTTTATTTTATTTTATTTTATTTTTTAAGTGGAGACGCGGTTTCACCGTGTTAGCCAGGATGGTCTTGATCTCCTGACCTCGTGATCCGCCCGTCTTGGCCTCCCAAAGTGCTGGGATTACAGGCTTGAGCCACCGCCACCGGCCCTCGAAACTGTTTTATTCTCCTGGTCCTTTTATAGTTTTTGTTCATTTATTCCCTAATGTTGTGTTTTCGTTTATTTCCCTACTGAAATTGCTGTCTACCGTCTCATCATATTGTCTAGCTCATTGCTGTTTTTATATGCTTATATCATTCACATCTGTAGTTTTGTAACCAGCCATTTAACAGAATTTTAATGTTGTGCCTATAGTATTTTAGTTTTAAATCCTCTTTGAATTTTCTGAAGCTTTATCGCCTGTTAATATTTTTTTCTTTTAAAAATATATACTTACATTTAAAAATAAAATTTAAGAAAAAGCAAACACAGAAAAAGTTTCAAGAATGATGTTAAAAAGTCTGCTTACTTGTATTATTCAGAAATATGTTTAGAATATTTTTAGTGGATAAATGTTAAGTATGATCCTAGAATAGCATTGTTATAAGATTAACAGTCACAAGTAATGGGATAATACATATTATATATGTCTGTGAATAACGTACAACATCAAAATTTATTGTTTAATTTTTTTTTATGAGCAATCTTGTTTTCACTGGGACTATTTATTTTGGAGATGACAGATAGTATTTACTTTCTGAATTGAAAAAAAAGAAAAAAAAAGCATAACTTCAGTGGTAGGAATCACAGGAAAGGAATTGCAATGCGCAAACTCTGGAACACCTCTTCCTACTGTTCCTTTGCCTTATAAAGAGGACATCAGATGAAGGAAATGCTTTCTCAGAAGACAAGATTTAAGACTTTAGAAGTGTGTTACCATGTTTATCTCCATGGTACAGTTTCTTTCACTGGGGCCTCATGTTCCCCGAATATCCACAAAATCAGAGACTGCTTTTAATCATCCTTCTGAAAGTTGGTAGATCGGAGAATTGCCCGTGTTTCATAGTGTGACGTGGAAGACAGCAGAGGGCTGGATGAGAGAGAAAAACGGGTAACTGGTATGCTCTGCCTACATGGAGTGGGTCCTTGTGTGTTTCTGGGGTATTGGGAATGTAGCTGAAGTTTAGTGAGTCTTCAGCCTGCTTGCAAGCACCCCCAATGGCTGTGCATAGGGACACTGTGAAAGCAGCTGTAGGACAGATTTCCTTTTCTGTGGGGTAAGGGGAGGAAAAAGCTGCTGAAGATAATCTCATGAAAAGACTGAACAGAGCAATAAAACGGGAGTCAGCGATCTATGGATGCAGGGGCACGGAGAAGCCCACAAGCAGCCAGTTTTAGAAGGACAAGAAATCCAAACACATTAGCAACTGTTTGTAGCTAAGAACTTTCTTTACCTTCTCATCTCCCCCGTTTCTTCTCCGGTTGACAGTTGACAGTGTTAGACAGGGGAAAAATTTTTGCTTAGACACTTGAGCTTAGTCAAAAGGCTGAGAAGCAATAAACCTTTGCTTAGAAAGTGGGACCAGAAGTACAAGGAAGGAAAACATGCATGGAATGAGAAAATCTTGATATTGAGATCAGAACTTATGTAGTGACTAAATTTTCATAATTGTATTACATAATTATGTAATACAATTGTAATATAATTGTATTTCATAATTATATTACCAATTTACCCAAATTTAATACAAAGGATTAGATATGATTGGCAAATTACAGATTTGCCCATAACTATCAAACCATATGGTCCTAGCACGTGATTTTGATATCATTTATTAGTAAAAAGAAAAATATTTTATGTTTATGCATATTTCATATCTGATTCATAGGCTGTAGTCTTCTTCTTCAACAGTGTTTCTAAAAGTCATTATTGTCTAGGAGCTACTTCATACTGATTAAACAAAATCATGGTTCTGAGTTTCACAATTCTGTTGTGATTTTTTTGTTTGATTGTTTGCTTGTTTATTTTACAGCTTTCTGCACGATTCTAATACATAGACAATGTTGAGAGCCAATGCTTTAATACAGGGCTTCTCATACTTTCATGTGCATGTGACTTACCCACCTGTCTTGGTAAATTACAGATTCTGTTTCAATAGGTCTAGGTGGGGCCTGAAATTGGGTATTTCTGTCAAGCTCTCCAGTCATACTGATGCTGCTATTTCCGATCGACAACTTTTAATTTTAAATAGAGAATTGGAATCATCTATTGTGAAAATTTTTATTTAAATTCATTTTTGAAATACCTGTATCGTGTGTGTGTGTGTGAGAGAGAGAGAGAAAGAGTAAGAGACAGTGAGACAGACAGAGAGAGCATGTATGCACTGAAAACTTGACAAATGGGTATTTTAAAATACTGGCTTTCGGATTTGTTTTCAGAGATAAGCAAATTATCGTCTCATAATTCACTACACGTCTCCATTTTTGTGTAAATTTTCTCATTTCTAATTTTTCCATTTAGTGCGTTTTTACACTTTTTTTCTTTATTAGATTATCTAATGGCATATCTATGTTATATTTTAAAAAATTATTTTCATTCTCTGTAAAATGCAAACTTTACTGTTTTATTATTTGTATAACTTAATTTCTTTTTTGTTTTTCAATTTATTATTTTTCTGTTTCTCTTACATTACATTTAATATTTCTGTTGTTTTTAAAAATGCATAATTAATTAATTTGTATTTTCTGACTTTAAATATATGACTTCGGCGATCTTCAGCTATTTAACCAGGACCATTAATTTAAGTAAATTAGCAATTATATTATTCATTTAAATTATTTTCCATTTTTGCAATCTGTATTTCAATTTTTCTCTTAATACTCTATTTGATGTGATAGGTTTTTTTGTTATCAGCTTTTTCTTTTTAACTGTAAGCTCTCTTTTTTTCATTTTTATCAGAGAATGTGATATCACTTTTGATAAATTTGGACATTTTCTATTTGTCTTCATATACAGATAATTTTTATAATATTTTTATTCACTCTTTGAGAGAATATCAGTGTATTTTCAACTCATATGAGTTTAAACTCATCTACTAGATCAAATTTATCATTATGATGATTGAGTACTCAATACATTATAATTTTTTTGTCAAGTTTATGTTTTATCTCCCTTGTATTTTAATCCATTTATACTTTTCTTATAGTTTGAATTTTACATATTTTAACTTGATCATGTATTTATGATTATCATAGTTTACTATACCTTTTTCTTTTATGTATTGCTTTTTCCTTGAATTCAAACTCTGCTTTTTCTTCCCATGAAATTTTCATGTATTTGGCTAACAATTTCAATTATTTTGAGCCACTTTGTGTTATATGCATCTTTAGCTTACAAATGTTATTATTCTAGTTTCAAAAATTTTAACAAATACATTTATCTCATACATTTATTTATATATAAGTGGTATATGCTCTCAGAATCACAATTTTGTGTTTTATTGTGGTTTAATGATTCTTTCATATTTTTTTCTATATGATCCTTTTTTGTTTTCTTTCTTGGTTGTCATTATGGTAACATTGTAAGACTGGAAGTTTTATTGACTTTTTCATATAGAAATTGCTATATTTATTAGCTTTTATCTGCTGTATTTTAATTATTTTAAAAATGAGGAAACCTTTGTCCAAGTACTTCTTCCTACTTTTCCTTCTTGCCACTTTCATTGTGTATTATTTTATAATACATTTTCAATGGTGATGCTCTCTTTTTTCTGTTTATAAACAAAAAGCACAATTTCTACAGTCATTCAGACTTAGATATACAGTTAAAAGCATATGATTTTTACTTCTTTATTTTCACAGCTTCTCCATTTTTAAGCTCTATATTATGCATTATTTATTGGTTGGCTAAACTCATCATTAAGAGTTAACTGTTTTCTTTTCACAAACACCCCAAAATAAATGTCCTGTAACCTTTGACTTCTTTCATGTTTAAGAATGTTTGTGTGTTGCTTTTACACTTGGATTATGCCTTAGTGGATTCAGAAGTCAGATGACACTTTCCTTCCTTGAGCACCAGGTATTACTGTGAGAAACCCAGATGCCATTCTGAGTTTTCCATTTTTAGTTTGCTTGATATTTATTTTATTTTTATCTTAGAATTTTATATTCAGTGGCTCTTACATTTTTACATGGTGGAATTGTTTAAACATAAATTGCTAAACCTCACACTCAGAAGATATTTCTGATACAGCCTGGAAATTTGACATTCTGACAAATTCCCTAGTGATGCTGACACTACCGGATTGGGGATCACACTTGAAGAAATATTGCTTTACATTATTTCCCTTTTTATTGCTGGAATTCAGTGACACCATCACAACATATTGCAGTGTGATGTATTTACTCACATTGTGTGATTTTCAAATGAATATTCTGATCCTTCTCTCAGGGCAGATTTTCTGCTATTATCACATGAAATATTATATTCTACTCAACTATTTTCTTTGGCCTCTTTAGGGATATCAATTAATTCTAATATACTTTCCTAAATTTTTCTCCAGGAGTGATCCATTTTTTATTTAGTAAAAACATTTTTTTTTCATTTTGATCAGAGAATGTGATTTCATTTTCAATACATTTGGACATTTTTTATTTGTCCTAACATATAGGTATTTTTTTCTTTCATTCATACGATTTTTGTTGTGAAATCTAGCACAAGCATCTGGAAGGGAGTAAAACGTACTTTGAGAGTATAATAAATAATTAATTATGAAATTAATCCTCACTTAAGCACCATCAAAGTGAAGGAATAAAATCTTGGAAATATCCTAGAAGCCTCTGAGAGTCCCATTGAGATCATGTCTCATTCCTTCTACTCTAAGATGACTTATATGATACTTACTTCTTTGTTTCTCTTTCTAGTTATTCAACCTAAGAATGCATTCCTCAAGAAACACATACACACACGTACGCACACGAAAATAAATTTTACTAGTGTCTACTGGGTTTCTGTTTTTTGGATTTATAATTATTTTCTTTAACAAATGCCCCAGTATATGTTAGAAGGTAGAGGAAATTGCTTGCTGTAGCAAATGCTATACTTACTTTCCTGGGAACAGTTATTATACTAGAATTGATACACAAACTTAGTCTTAGACGTTAACTGTTCCTAGATATTTGAATCCTCTTCAATGTACGAGATAAAGCTACTCATAGATAAATATGTCAAGAGTGATTGCTTACAAAATCCTTTGACCATTACCGTCTCAAAATTTCAAATTCAAATGATCTAATATTCTTTTGTATATCCCCAAATATTTTATATTTTTTACTAATAACTAATGAGATCTATATGTCCCCCAAGCATTGTAACAACCTAATGATTCTGGCTAAATTGCCCAAAACCAAGTGGCATCTCATCTCAGATCTTACTCCACAGAATGGACGATTTCATGCAGTATCCTGTGTCATGAGCCCAAAGATCCTTTAAAGGCAGCGTGTTTTTTACATAGGGCTAAAAAGTTGTGGAGCTGGAGAGTCCAGATAATGTGAAATGAAGATGATCTAGGAGAGAGACACATTACAGTTTGAGTAATAAGTAAGAACACGTGTTAGTGGCATATCAGAGCAGGAGGCAAGAGAAAGATCTAAGATGCTGGTGGTGAGCCAAATCCAGTGCCTAGGTTACAAGGTATGTCTCCCACATGTTTTTAAAGTCATGGCCAGCCCAGTTAAAATAATAGGAATTCGAAAAACAAAATCATGCATTTAAATGTTTATAAGATTTATTATCCATTTTATTTTATTTTATTTTACTTTATTTTTGCATTTCATTATTTCATGTATTTATTAAACATATTTGCAAATGCTTTAACTTAGGACACCAACATGTTACACAATGTCTGCTTTCATAAACTAACCATAAATAAATAAATAGATCAGAATATGGTAAACATATTACTGAAGTAATGTTATGTTGTTAAGTGAATTAAAAAGGAACCAATGATATAGTCACATCCAGTGGTAGACATATGGGGAGATTTTTCTGCAGGAAATGCTACTCATGTGAGTCTTGTAGAACAAGTAAAATTTCCCAAAGATAGATGCTAACAAGGATCAGAGGATATGTCTGAAATTGAAATATTCTTGGAAAAAATAACATTATGTGCAAAGACAAGACAACCTGAATGAGCATGATATAGTAAAGGAATTGTAAGTACCATGAAGTGAAAGTGTCATCTGCAGCATTTTAAGATTTTATTTACTTATATCAAAATAGGTCAGACTGCATTTAATATATATAACCAATATGAAGATGCAAAAGGAGGAGGAGGCAATAATGGAATGCAGAAGAAGGAATAACATGAACAGAAATTGCGAAAATATAGTAGCAATTATTAGCAATATTTTCTGACCAATGGAAGGAGGAACAGTGAGGAAAAGAGAATAAGACCCTCTAGAGAAAGGGCATCTGTAGGGTGATTCCCAGATTTCAAGTACGAATGGCTAGACAGTTGATACAGAAAATAGAACAGAAGGTCACATAGTAGGGTACTGTATTCATCCATTCTCACTCTGCTATAAAGGTACTACTTGAGACTGGGTAATTTATAAAGATAAGAGGTTTAATTGACTCATAGTTCCTCATGGCTGGGGAATCCTCAGGAAATTTACAGCCACGGTGGAAGGGGAAGGGGAAGCAGGAACCTTCTTCACAAGGCTGCAGAAGAAAGAGAGAGAGAGAGCAAAGTTGTAACTGCCAAACACTTTTAAAACCATTAGCTCTCTGAGAACTATTTAGGGAACTTTGGTCTGGCCATGGACTAATAGTCACACTTATTTATAAAAAATCCATATTTCTATATTTTTAACTTGTTAATGACATCATTGGGCATATGGATTTGAATTGGTGCTCAAGTGAAAACTTCTTTTTTTAAAAAAAAAATTATACTTAAAGTTCTAGGGTACATGTGCACAACCTGCAGATCACTCACTATCATGAGAATAGCACAGGCGAAACTACCTGCATGATCCAATCACTGCCCATCAGGCCCCTCCCCTGACACGTGGGGATTACAATTTGAGATGAAATTTGAGTGAGGATACAGAATCAAACCATATCAGGTACTAAAAGGAATTTGAGACTTGAACGTTAATGTACAGTCACAGATGTGTGTGTGTCTATGTGTGTATGTTTATATATATATATATATGTTTGTGCTTATATATGTGTGTATCATATATATATATATACATGTTTCATTCATGTATATATGACATCTAACTGAAAATTTCCTGATGTAAGTGCTCAAGAGAACAACTTCATATCATTAGCATGTTTGTAATATTTGAAAATGATGATACAAATTTGAAGATTTATGGGAAGTGAAAGTATGTGGGTCTAAAAGACTGTCTCTAAAGATGAAAACTAAATGGCAAAAATATTATGAGAATTACAGAAAAAAAATATCTGAAAAGAAAGAGAAGTAAAACTGAAGTTTAGTGAGCAAAGAGATTGGCGGAAAACTAAGCATTTTGTCTTAGAATCCAAGACAAGCAAGTTTCAAACTGTAGGAAGTGCAGAATCATCTCATAGAAAAAAAATATATAAAGTAAGTTAACATTTAGCATGTGTTTCTCAGGTTTATCCTCACTGCATTCATTAGTGAATATAGTGTTTATGGCAGGTCATTATCGGAAATGAAGACATAAAGTGTGAATAAAAAATTAGAAAGTGCAAAGTGTAACTGTAATCTACTTTTTCCACTAATATGACTTGGAAATTAAAGAGAGGCAGGAGTTCAGACATTTTAAATATACAAAGAAAATTATATTTTCCAAAATGAAGATCACTAAGTTTATTACCTGATATCTACTGAAATGTTGACTGAGGATAAAAATGATATAAAACAACCTAGGCTTTTTTTTTTTTTTAATGCAGTTTATAAATCAATCAAGTGTGTTGGTGAACTTTAAAAAAATACACAAAAGTTTATGTTGGTAGAGTGAGACCAGTTAATGAAAAGCCAATAAGAAATCAGACCTGACCAATTTTTTTCAGTCTTTGAAACGTGTAAGGAAATATATCACTCATTTCTATCAAGAGAGAAGTGTATATTTCCTCTTGTGGCAAATGTTCAAAAGAGATAACTATAATCTTCAAAATCTTACTCCATTGTTTTAAATATCATTTATCAACAATATACATGTATTTGGTCTAATTGCATTAACAGTAAAAATAAATATCAGAAGCTTAACAGCTATATTATACTAGCTTTTGGTTTGTCAAATAGCCAGTTATAAATTACTTCAAATTTCCTTACCATATGGAAGTTAGCCTCTATCTTGTTTTAGCTGACTATGACCAAAAAAAAAAAAAAAAAAAGAAAAAGAAAGAAAAAATTATAATCTAATCATGGTCTCTTAGTTTCACATGGGAGACATTTTATGTATTAGAAAGTAAATTCTGTGCTTTAAATTCAATTTTTGTTTTCTTGAAAGGATACAAATGTTTACAAATTTTTAAATATAAACTGAAACATTTGTAAGTTAAATTATGTGCTTTGTTATAAATTTATCAATAAGTAAATTATTTTATACATAAAAACTGCTGATAATTCAATAAGAAACATATAATTAAGTACAGTCTAAAAGATTTTTAATATGAGGGATGAGGAGGATACTGTATATTTAGACATTTTAGTAACATATAAATAGTTTCTCAAAAAATAAAAGTCTTATGGTTAGCATTTAGATTACTTTTTTTTTTTTTCTGACTTCACAGGTTTGATTTTACCATGATTCCTACATACTGGTGTCCACAGTACTTAGAATATTATATGCTGAATAATTGGGGAATATTATGTCAGAGAGATGATTTTTCAACAAAGAATACAGACATATCTGTAAGTTTTTCATATGTCATTGGTAGAACAATTTTGAAATAATGCATCTTGAAAAAAATTTTGCTGTCATTGTATACCTAGATATGACATGTGCTTACATTGATTCTCTGACCATGAATATTAAACATATTTGTCTAGGTCTTCACACACACTACTGGTGGTTTTTAAAATTTTAACTGTCATTACACCCACCGCAACTCCTTTGAGGTTAAATTCATATTTTTCTTTCGTCAGTCTCAGTCCCATCCCTGCTTGGCATTGCTTGGTATTCATATTTGTATATTGTAGCCGTAACCCAGTTCCAACCTTAAAAGTTTCTGTTTTCATCTTGGCTCTGTGAAAATGTCTTTTTCCCCTTTTTCTCTTATGGCCATGATTCTAACCCAGGAAATTAGATGGTTAAATGTAAAACCACACCCTGATTTGTAATGTTGCACAAGGTAGTTTTATTTTTTGCATGTGATTTTTAAACTGTTTTTGTTTTCAAGAAAATTTGCATTAAAACTCTGCCCTTCATTCTAAAATGCCCATCTGTTCCTACTGTTTATTTCGAGACTTAAATAGTGAGTGACATCATTATAATTTCTATGGCAACCAACTGCATTGACATTAAAAGATGATACAGCCTTCAGATAGTATAAAAACAGCAGAAGCTTGAGAACTGTTAAAAACAATGTCTTCTGTTGATGCAAATGTCTTTAATAAAAAAAGAAGGATTTGCTGTAACTCTTTGAAGACATACACAATCTGAGGCTCTAAAATGCTTTTAAGTGTAAGAAAATCTTTTATGTACTAATTGTTCTTAACTTTTTTACTTTGATATTTTCCCAAATTCTATATGAGTATTCCATTTTTCTAATATTGGAAGTAAAAATTATGAGGGTATAAAATGGTGTTTAAAAATGACATTTTATAATCGTAATATAGAAGTTAATTGATTTACTCAAATATCCTTTATGTAATACATCTAAGATCATACAGAAGTAGATCCTAATAATTGTGTCAGATACAGGATTGTGTTAGAAAGAAGTGTCAGGAAATTGGCTGGGCATGGTGTCTCGCGCCTGTAATCCCAGCACTTTGGGAGGCCACGGTGGGCATATCCCGAGGTCAGGTGTGGTGGTTTGTGCCTGTAGTCCCAGCTACTTTGGAGGCTGAGGAAGGAGAATTGCTTGAACCTTGGAGGTGGAGGTTGCAGTGAGCCAAGATTGTGATATTGCACCCCAGCCTGGGTGACAGGGAGAGACTCCGTCTCAAAAAAAAAAAAAAAAAAAAGGAATTATCAGAAATTTAATGTAACAAAAATAGGATGGAACAAAGAAAGAAGAAATGGAGAAGGTCATCTGAGATATTCTCAGACAGTTATATGGTGATCTTAGATTGTAGTCAAGGACATCACGCGTGAGTGTGTGTGTGTGGGTGGGTGCATGTGGCGTGTAAAACAGAGATAATATTTTGTGCAAAAATGATTGAAAATACAAATAAGAACACTGGAATGTTTAAATGGAAGCATTGATGCACTACACTGATCCCCTACCCAGGCACCTATTCCATAGCTACTGGGAGCCTTGGTAGATGACCACTCTCTAACGAGTAAGTTTCCAGGAATTTCCTTAGGCAAAGAGAGTTGTCACATCCAATGTTAACTTGAACTCCATACCCAGCTTGCATTCTGTGGCAGGTTGATGCAAGAATATAGAGACCTAGCTACCTCTGGGCATGCTGAAATAAAAAAGGAACTGTAGAACTAGCCGATATGTACCCACAGGAATACAGAGAATACATATAGGACTGGATTCTGAGGACCTGCATCATGACAGAGCAGAATTAAAAGTTACATAAGGAGGATTTTATCAATATAAGCTTGCTCTCTTATGATACAGGTTTAACATTCTGGTAAGTACCCAAAGAACTTGTCTTTGCACACTACTCATGGTCCTTAGAAACTTGGAGAAAGTAATGCCTAACACTAAGTGAGAGAAATAGCTTGATAAAAAGTGGAGAGAAAGAACAAAAGATTCAGAGAATAGAGTGGGTACCCTAAGTAATATCTGAACACTCACAAACTTCCTGTGCTCTCTAGATGCTGGATGGTCCTGTATGCCTGAGGACATATGTCTATCAAAGCAATATACACTGTGCTAAAGAGAGAGTTAGAAGGATCACAGAGAAGCTTATCAGAAATTCAACACATTTTCTCAGTGACATGGAAGGTTGTGAAGGCCCTGCAGCAGATCTAAGACATTTAAATTATACTCATTCAAAACCAGATACTGGAATGCCAGTGAGTCCTGGAAGAGAAAAAGTAAGTCACTATGGCACAATAGATGAATATGCAGCCTGAGCAGCCTGCCATAGGCTGGGTTCTATCAAAACCACCACATCTGCTGTCTTATGACAGAAGTGGCATGCTCAGAATTGAAAAGAATGTCTTGAATTCACAAATAAGCTGCACAAACAAGTAGCTTAGAGCCTGGTGTTATCATCTACTCTTGTAGTCAGCCAACCCATAGAGGGTGGCTATAGTTTATGACCAGCTGATTGAGGAGGAAAAAGACTAACTTTAGTTAAGAGATGTTTTGGCTCAGTGAGTACAAACTAAAACTGCGATCCTGCTACACTATTGTCAATCTATTTCCCACTCTGAAAGACAATGATAAGGGACAATGCTCCCAAGGGGAAGATCTTTGAATAATGCTCCTTATCCTCAACTTAGAGACAGAGCAGATACAAAGAGATCTGGAGAAAGAACATAAGGGTAAATTTCACAAACTGCGAGGATCCTTGAATTTGTATGTTAGTTATGCACTACTAAGCAACCAAAGAAAACAGAATGATTCTACCAGCCAGTCGTTCCCATCAGTCTTCAGTGCTGGCATAATGGCTCATGGCTACGGGAATGGAATAATCAAGGTAGCAGAGATGTAGGCTACCCTTGAAGCCTACTGTTTGAGCCTCACTCATTGCTGGTTATACAACTTGCCAGCAACAGAGACCAACACTTATCTGTCACAGGTTATTACTCCCAAGGAACTCAATCAGCAACTTGGACCTCTTAAACCCTGGTATTTTAACTGGAATGTCTCATCTTTTAAGACTGTTGCATTGAGGATTACGTTTAAACATTTGAATTTTGGGGGGATGCATTAAGATAATAGCACCAGTGGATTTCATTGCCATGTAACTACTTTCTTTGTTATTAATTGAATCTCTTGGTCTGATGAGATGTTACATGAGATAACTTGTCTGTAAATCAAGCACTTCATAAACTCTATGATAGTGCTATTGGCTGATGACCTGAGAGCAGGAAAAGCAACTCATGCCAGAGACATAGGTGCATTCCGATTAAGATTAGGCCATGAGTGCTTCACCCTCATGGATGGGACTTTTGCCTTATAAAAGAGCTGAAGGGAACTAGGTAGGCATCTTTTTTCTTTCTGTCTCTTCTGCCATGAGAAGCCACAGCATTCATGGTGCCATCTTGGAAGCAGACTGTGTCCACACTAGATGTCAAACTTGTCAGCTCCTTGATCTAGGACTTACTGCTCTCCAGAACTGCATGAATAAATTTCTGTTCTTTATAAATTACCCAGTCTCAGTTATTTTGTTAGAGAAGCACAAACTAAGAAAATTGGCTATATCAAATATTTGCCATCCAGAAGCTGCTGACTTAGTAAAGCAGTATCATGGCTTCTGAAAATGAAAATGGGCTGCCATTATCCAGAATTTATTTCCCATCCTAAGTCAGTTGTTATTATCTGATGCTGTGTCCAATAGGTCAAAAACTTGTGTCTAGGAACTCAGTGGTGAAAGTAGGAGTGCCCCGGCCTACCATCACACTTAGCTACCTGTGTAAGGGTTTTATACTTCCCATGTCAACTCTGGGTTAGAGATTCTTCATGTTAAGGAGGAATGAGTTCACCAGAGGCTATAACAACAATTCTAATAACATCAACATTATTCTCCTTTCTAGCGTTATTGATCACAATTATCAACAGCATATTGGGCTGCTGTTAAAATTTGGAGATATGGAGGGAGACATGAGGCTCTTCAGATGACCATTTAGAGCATCTCTTGATATACAATACCTTGGTTCAAATTTTACAGTAAATGGACTATTGTGGTTGCTATGACCTGAATAGGGCATGGTATTTGGAGGTATAGATAACTGAAAATGTTCTTGATCATGCCTCTACAGAGGTGCTAGCCTAGGTTAAGCAAAACCTTGAGTGAGAAGTAGTTGAGAGAGTCCATGAATGACAGTTGAGGCCTCTGGTTCAGTGTCAGTGATGAGGTAGAGAGATAAAAGATACAGTTCATCCAACTATACTTCTTGATAGTTTTTCCAGGGAAGAAAATCAAGGAGAATTTTGTAAGTCTGTTTGAAAATTTTGTATACATATGTGACAAACTTGCACATTGTGCACATGTACCCTAGAACTTAAAGTATTAAAAAAAAATTGTTTTTAAAATATAATGGATGTGTGTTGAGAAAGAGTTGGGCTGAGTGGAATCTTTAGTAGGTCACCCAGATTCACCCTTTAGGACTGAAGCATTCATTCACCCACACTGACAGCTCACAGTTAACTCATTCTGCCAGAAATACTACCTCCATAGAGCTCGCAAGACATCCCCAGGGGGACTCTAATTCTAATGACTTGTTTATACCATGGTATAAAGAATGAGGTCACCTTTCTGCAGGCAGGATAACTCACAAGGACCATCCTAGCTTCAGAGCTCTTCATCACATTGGCCAAGGCCTTTGTACAATTTTATTCCAGTTTAATTGCTTTCTCTGTGTAATCCTTCTTCCTTAAATCCCTTATAGAAGTTGACTTCAAGGACACTCCCCTATTACATTGAATAAACCTCCCACATGAAAATCTAGGCAGCCCAATCTAAGAAAAATGTCTATAAAGTTAAAGTTATTAGAGGAGTATGTCTTGATGTAGTGTTTTCTTTTACTGGAATCAAGTAAGCACAAATTTAGCTAACTCCAAGAGATGTATTACAGAGGGTTATTCTTATATTGAATGCAGGTTTTAATTACATGACCTCTAAATGATCTTCAAATTCTGAATTTACATTGTAGGTTATGTATGTGTGTGTGTGTGTGTGTATATACACACACACACATATATATATATATATATGTACATATATATTTTTAAAACATATATATATGTTTTAATTACATGACCTCTAAATGATCTTTAATTCTGAATTAACATTGTAGGTTGTGTGTGTGTGTGTATATACATATATATAACATAATTTTATAACATAAATTTATCTCTTTTTCCATATGTGTTAAAGTAAAAATGGCATCTTCCTACAGGCCAAGAATAGTCCCTCATTTTTCCAACATTAAGTTTAAATCTACATAAATAAGGTTATAGAGTAGTGAAGCTGGATTAAATCCATAAATATACAATTGAAGAAAGAGACAATTAAAATTAAAAATAAATTTATATCTTAGCATCCTGAAAGATAAAATTTGAAAAATAATCACATGCATTTTTAGAATAATAACTGATTAACATTTTAGATGGATATTTATACTTTCTTTTCCTCTTTTCTTATATTAGTTCTACTATCAGCACTTTTCTTTCCTAGAAGAGTCAGCCTTCTATAAATGTGGTTAACTGCATGACTAAGAAAATAAATTAAACTTTGAAGATGGTAATTTAAATTTCAGTTGACTTAATAAGGAAACTAATGAAAGGAAGTGAATCAGGACTTCAGAACCATGTTGCCTGTTTGCTGACTCTGCTTTACTTGTCCTTTTCAACTAGGTTTTTTTTCACATTGTGATAGACTTGCGATTGAAGGAGATACAGTACATGCTTACTTGTTGCAGTTCATTTTGCTTTCCTAGATTGTACAGAAATACTTGTTCTGTAAAAATCATTACCCTATAGGTAAAATCACTCAATACAAATAAAGCATATGTATTTCTGATTTTCTTAAATACATGCATTAAAATTTATTATATTGTGTTAAAACATAATTATATTCTCTTTCTTGTTATTCTTTTAATTTTCTTGCTTATTTTTAAACCATTTACCACAAATTAAATACACACATGCAATATATATATGTATATATCACATTCATATACTGTAATTATGATAAAAGTTCTGAAGGAAGTAAATGGAAATCTCATGTTTTACTCTTAAAATAATGTTTTCTACCAATTTTAGAAAAAAAAAAATTTAGTTGAGAGGATATCCATGCCAACATGTTTTTTGAACACATAACTGGTTTTTCTTTGTTTTTCATGGAATTTCACATAGTGAGAATTAATAAAGATATAAGAAGAAAATGCAACAGTAGTTAAGGTAGTGCTGATTAAATATTTGTATATTTCTCTAGTTTTTTTTCTATGAAAAATAAATTTCATTTATATGACAAAAGCAAAATATAAAAATCAACTGATTTTGTTATGAACTCATATGCTTTTTTTATGGCTATACGATTGAAGGAATAAAATTACCTTGCAATAATGCAAGGGGCTAAGATGGAAGAGTAAAGAGAATCAGGAAACTGTACTTGTTTCTCATCTAAATAACAATTGCACTGACAAAAGTTTTCTGTTGTAACTATTTTGGAATGCTGGAATTTATTGAAGGCTTGATACTTACGTGAGAAGACTTGGATAATAAGTTGCAGTTACCTTGAGTCAAATGTAGCTCTTAGCAGAGTAGCAGGTATCAATCACCCATAACCAGTGCATGACAAGGCAATGGTTCCTGGGGAATCAGTACATGACAAGGCAATGGTTTCTGCATTCCAGGAGCAGTTTGCATACAAGAAACTTAGGGAAGCAGAGTGGGCAAAAAAGCACCATTCATTCCAAAGAGTAGAGATCTGAGTTCTGATGCTGATTGCTGCTTCTGACTATGGAGGTGTCAAAAAAGAGGCAGGAAGCTATTACTTTTTACCCTCCCTGCTTTGTTGTGAGTTCCACCCTCTCTGGTCTATTGAATTTACACAAAATATAAAGACCTGTTGACCTTTATTCTCAGCCTTTATTACTCTTTTATTTTTTATTTGTTTCTTCTAGAATCCGGACATTAAAGACTAGGGCATTAGAATGCAACTGTATATGGGGACAAAATTAGAAAGTAAATATGCACACCTAGGATATGGTGCAGGCTCAGAAGAAATCTAAAGAAGACCTCAACTTTATACCTCAGACTGATTCATGACACACAGACAGCCTACAAATATCAAGAAAACAAAAACAGTAACAAAAACAACAAATCCTGGAAAAGAAGAATCTGATTCCAGAGTGACTGTATTGTTAGATTCAGATGTTCACTTTTTCAGCAAAAGCAATGAGGTATACAAATATAAAATTATTTCCCTTTCAAGGGGAAAAATAATAAAACAGCAGAAACTGTCCCTAAAAATGATCTGATAGCAGAACTACTAGACAAAAACTTTAGCATAACTGTCTTGAAGTTGCTCAAAGACCTAAGCAAAGATGTAGATAAAGTAAAGAAAATGGTGTATATTCAAAAGGAAAATTTAATTAAAGAAATAGAAAACTTAAGAAAAAAACAAAAATAAATTCTGGAGCTGAAAAATATAATGACTAAAATGAACAAAAAATATTAGAGGGATTCAAAAGTAGATCTGAGCATGCAGAAGAAAGAATCCAAAAACTTGGAGATAAGACAATGGAAAATATTGAATATGAGATCAGAAAAAAAAAAAAGTTAAAGAAAAGCAATAAGTCTTAGATATCTGTGAGACACTATCAAGGAAACCACTATATGCCTTGTGGAAGGCCCAGGAAGAGAAAAGAGGGGGAAAAGGAAAGAAAAAATACTTGAAGAAATGATGGCTGCAAACTTTCCAAATTTGATGAAATATATAAATATAAACATCCCCAAAATTGAATAAATCAAGTAAAAAGGCCTCAAAAATGAGAATTTCACTGATACTTAAGCTTTCAAAAGACCACACAATAAGAGAATCTTGACAGCAGCAATAGAGAAGTGACTTGTTGCATACTAAACTTTCTCAATAAGATTATCAGCAGATTTATCATTAGCAACTTTGGAGGTGAGAGGGCAGTTGGTCATGATATTCAAACTACTAAAAGAAAAAACAATGTTGTCAATCAAGAATCCTATGTCTAGCAGAACAATTCTTCAAAAGTGAGGGAGAAATGAAGATATTCCCAGATAAACAAAAGCTGAGAGACTTTATTATCACTAGACCTGGGTTGCAAGAAATGCTCAAGGGAGTCCTGCAAAATGAAATAAAATGACAGTGGATGATAACTCAAAGCTATATGAAGAAATAAAGATCTCAACAAAAGTAAACACATTGATCATTATAAAAATTAGTATTATTGTCACAACCATTTGGAATTCCAGTCTTTTAAGTCTTTTCTTCATGATTCAAGACACTACTGTGTTTAAAAAAATAACTATGAGTCTGCGTTAGTATTGTAATTTTGGCATGTAATGTCACATATTGTTTTCTGTGTAATTTAAGAGACTAATGCATTTAAAATGCATTAGTAATGCATTTTATAATGCATTACTAATGTAGCGAAAGTTTGTATTTTTAAAAACACAATGTGTAAAGATGTAATTTTGAGACATGAACAACTAAAAGGAGTGGAAACAGAGTGGGAAATGAACACAGAACTTTTTTTTAATGTTATTAAAGTAAAAGTGGTATAAATTCAAATTAGAGTGTTACTCCTTTAGGATACTATATGTAATCTCCATAGGAGCCATAAGTAAAATAGCTATAGAATATAAACCAAAAGAGATCAGAAAATATTAAACATTTAACTCTTCTGCCAAAAAAAAAAAAAAAAAAAAGCTAAAGCTAAACACAAAAGAAAAAAAATAATACAGGAAATAAGGAGACAAGATGAAATCTATAAGGTGTATATAAAACAAAATGGCAAAGTAAGTCCCTTCTTCTCAGTAATTACTTTAAACTAATTAAACTCTCCAATAGATACAAAATCATGTTACAACTATCTGCCGTTGATAGGAGACGCCCTATAGATCCAATGATGCAAATAAATTAAAAGTGAAAAGATGGAAAAAAATAGTCTATGCAAATAGTAACCCAAGACAGCATGGGGGCTACACTAATATCACAAAAGTAGGCTTTAAATTTTAAAAGTTTACAAGAGACAAATAACATTATATATTAATAAAATGTACAATACAGAAAGAAGCTATGGCAATTACAAACATTTTGTACCTAATAACAGACCATCAAAAACTGACAGAATTGACAGGAGAAATAGATAGCTCTAATAATAGTTGGACGCTTCAATACTCCACTCTTGGTGTTGAATCAAACAGAGAGAAGATAAGTAAGGATATAGAAAACTTAAACAACACAATAAACCAATTAAATCAAACTGACATATACAAAATGTGGCAGGCAAGGTTTCCATTAGCAACCAGAGCAGTCAGTTTTCACTAACGTTTTAGTATAATTTTGATGAATGCATAAGTTAAACATTAAAGAACTGAAGAAACTGCTGCCTGACTACAAGGGCTGAACTGTGAAAACAAATCCATTAAGACCTCAAATGGGTTTTCTCAGACCCTAAAAAAGGATTGCGTAATAAAAACGTTCTTATACACACACTTCATCCAGGGCCCACTTAAGATTAAGAAACTTCCCAAGACTCTAGAGAAAGCTTTCCAGACCCCAGGCCCTAGTTAAAGATGAGATATAGATTGAATGAAGCAATCCTGCTTGTAGGTGCATTCCTACATGTAGGCGTAGAGCTTAAAATGTATATAAGCACTAGAAGAAAACTTATAACTTTGAGTTGGTTTGGTGAATTTTCCTAACCTTCTCCCTGTGGCCAGTTGCAGAAATAAACTTTCTTCTTTGCCAGTCCATCTGCATCTTGTTATTGGATCACAAGACTAAGCAGCCAGACCACTTTCTGTCTGGGAGTAAAAACACTCTATCCAGCAGCAACAACAATATACACATTCTTCTTAAGTGCACATGGACTAGTTTACAGAATAGGCCGTGTATTAGGTCACAAAGTAAGTGCCAATAGATTTTTAAAGATAGGTGTTATGCAAAATATCTTCTCTAGCCACAATAGGATAAAGATAGAGATTAAGAACAAAAGAAAAGATGAAAACAATTACAAATTTGTCAAAATTAAATATCACACTCTTCAAAAATCAATGGATTTAAGAAGAAATTGCAAAGGGAACTAGAAAATACTTAGAGATGAATAAAAATGAAAACACCATGTACCAAATGTATAGAACACGGTAAAAACAGTGTTAAGGAGAAAATTTATGTCTATATACATTTATATTAAGAAATAAGATCTCAAATCCACAACATTAGCTTAAAATGAGAAACTGAAAAAAATAATAACAAATTAAACCCAAAGCTAGCAGAAAGATGGGAATAATAGCAATAATAATAATAATAAGAAAAACTAGAGAAAGATATAATAAACAGAGAACTTAATTAAAAAAAAGGGGGGAATTAATGAAACCAAAAGATTGTTCTCTAAAAAATAAAATAAAATAAATTAGGCAAACCTTTAGCTAGATGGACTAACAATAAAGACAGAACACTCAAATTACTAAAATCAGAAATGAAAGTGTAGACATTATTACCAACTCTATAGAAATAAAAAGGATTATAAGTGTACTATGAATAATTGTGTGCCAACAACTTGGTTAACCTATATGAAATGGACAAATTTTTAGGAACACAAACCTATCAAGACTAAGTCATGAATAAATAGAAAATTTTCATATATCTAGTAAGGAGATTGTGTAAGTAATCAAAAATATCCCAATTAGGAAAACCCTGGATCTGATGCCTTCTCTAGTAAAGTCTACCAACTAGTTAAAAAAAAAAAAAAAAAAAAAAAAAAAAAAAAAAAAAAAGGAACTAACATCAATCCTTCTCAAACTTTTCCAAAAAATTTGAAGAGGCAGGGACACTTCCTAATTCATTCTGTGAGGCAAATATTACCTTGACACCAAAGTCAGACAAAGACACTACAAGAAAAGAAAACCACTTACCAATATCCTTTATGCAAATAAATGAAAAAAAAAATCAACAAAATACTAGCAAATCAAATTCAACTGCATATTAAAAAGATTAAACACCATGGCCAAGTAGAGTCTATTATTGTATAAATATGCAAAGATGATTCAACATTCATAGAATGATGGGGAAAAAAACGTGACTATCTCAAGTAATGCAGAAAAAGCATTTGTTAAAATTCAACACACTTTTACGATAAAAATGAACAAATTAGGAATAGTAGGAAACTCCTTGAATATAATAACAGCTGTATATAAAAAATGTAGCAAACATAATGTTTAATGGTGAAAGACTGACAGCTTTTCCTCTAAAACATGAAATGAGGAAAGGATATCTGCTTTTGCAACTTGTCTTCAAAACAGTATTGGAAACTCTAGTCAAAGCAATCAGGCAAACAAACAAACAAAAGAGGAATAAAAAGTATCCAAATAGGAAAGAAAGAAAAAATTCCCTTTTGCAGATGATATAATCTTAGGTGTAGAAAATCCTAAATATTCAACATGAAAATTATTAGAACTAGTAAATGAATGTAACAAGGTAGCAGAATACAAAGTCAATACACCAAAATCCACTACATTTCTATATTTTACAAATGAACAACCTGAAAAGAAAATGAAGAAAACAACTCTATTTACAAAAAAAAAAAAAAAAAAAAAAACCACTTTAAAAACTAAGGAACTATCTTGACCAAGGAGATGGAGTTCTACAATGAAAACTACAAAAGGTTGTTGAAAGAAATTAAAGAGGACATAAATAAATGAAAACACATTTCATGATAATGGATTGGAAGACAATATTGTTAAAAAGTTGAGAGCATCCAATGTTAACCACAGATTCAGTGCAATCTCTATCAAAATCCTAATGATTTATTTTTCAGAAATAGAAGCACCCTTCTAAAATTGACATAAAATTTCAGAGGATCGCAAAGAGTCAAAACAATCTCGAAACAGGAAAACAAAGCTGAAGAACCCTCACATCCTGATTTCAAAACTTAATATAAAGCTATAGTAGTCAAACATTGTGGTTGTGGCATAAAGTCAGACCTACAGACCAATGGAATAAAATAGAGAGCCCAGAAATAAATGGTTGTCTCTATTTTCAAGTGATTTTTGACAAGGGTATCAAGAGCATTCAATAGGTAAAGGACAGTTTTTCAACAATTGGTGCTGGAAAATTGGATTGACATGCAAAAGAATAAGGTTGGATCCTTACCTAACGCCATGCACAGAAATTCACTCAAAATGAATCAATCAAAGAGTTAAATGTAAGGCCTGACACTGTAAAATTTGTATAATAAAATATAAAGGAAAAACTCTGAAGCTTGAGATTTGGCAATAATTTCCTGGATATGACACTAAATGCCCAGGTAACAACAGCAACAAAAACTAGATAAATTGGATTTCAAGAAGATTATTAAAAAATACTTTAAAATACAGTATCAAAAGAGTAAAAAGGAAACATACGGAATGGAAGAAAATATTTGAAAATCATATATTTGATAAGAGATTAATATCAAGAACACATAAACAACTCCTAAAATTCAACAACAAAAGAACCTTATTCAAAACCTTATTCAAAAAATTAACCTTATTGCTTAAACCTAATTAAGCAAAGGACTTAATTAGATATTTTTTCAAAGAAGATATACAAATAGCCAGTTATCACATGATATAATGCTTAACATTGCTAATCATTTGAGAAATAAAATAAAAGCTAGCATGAGATACCACCTTACACCCATTCTTGTATTGGTTATCAAAGAAAAAAAACAACAAGTAACAACTGTAGTATGTGTAACAATTGGAACCCTTCTTTATTGTTGGTAGAAATGTAAATAATATAACTGCTTTGAAAGGCAGTATGGCCATTCCTCAAATAATCAAAAATATTAATTACCATATCATTTAACAGTTCCACTTCTGGATGTATACTAAAAAGAATAAAATCAAAGTTTTGAAGAGATGGTTAAATATTCACATGCAGTATTGTTCACAACAGCTAAAACTTGGAAGCAGCTCAAGTGTCCTTTGAGGGATGAATAAGCAAAATATGCTACATAAACACAATAGAATATTATTTAATTGTAAAAAGGAAAGGAATTCAAACATATGCTGCAACATGGATGAAACTTGAGGACATTATGCTAAGTAAAATAAGCCAGTTACAAAAATACATACAATACATACAAGAAATCATACAAATACTATACGCTTCCAGTTAGATAGGGCACTTGGAATAGTCAAGATCATAGAAACTAAAGTACAATGGTGGTTTGCCAGAGAAGCAGGGGAAGGGTATTGAGATTTTTTTTAATGCATACAGAGTTCTAGTTTTGCAAGATGAAAAGAAATCTGAAGATGGATAGTGATGATGATACACATCTTTATGAATGTATTTAACAACACTGTCAATATTTTTAAAATTGTTAAGATGGTAAATTTTATGTCAGGTATATTTTACCAAAAAAAAAAAACAGTGGTGAAAAAAATTTAATTACATGTATCTTCTGAGGTTGTGATATACAGAACACATGGGAGGAGAAAGCCTAGGTACTCTTTCCTTTGTTTTATCTAGAACGAGGAAATATTTTCACTTGCTTCTTACCAAACTGGTTTTCTTAGCTTGTTCTCTTTTTTCCTCAGATAGAACTTTTCCCTTGCATTGTGATATGTTTTATCAAATGATAGAGAATCCCTATACTACAGTTGAAAAGAATTAGAAACATCATCAGATTACATCTCTCGCATTACAAATACTATTATCTGTTCACCAAATCTCATTACAAAGTTCTCCCTTAAGAACAAAGATGTCTCATTTTAAGCTCATTTATACTAAAGTGAAATTGTGTGACTATCTAGGGTTCATAATAAGTGAGTTAATGTGATCTGTTTTCCCGTCTTGGCTGAGTCAGACAAAAGTCTCCGCGTGGTTTTCTAGTATCTTTCTTCCTCTTCTTGATGATGTAAAAGTACTCTTTTCATCATATTGAAACCCTGTGTTTGGAGCAGACACCAGCACCAACTTGTAGTAGATATATATATTGAAATGATATCAATGATTATTATATTTAACTACTAAAATTCAAAAGTAAGTGGTTGCTTTACCTTAACGTAAGTTATCTGGACCGGGAACATACTTGCACAAAAATATGTTGATATGCAAAATTAATATTTGATTATGATTGATATGGCAATAGCAAGAAACATATTTATTGAAGTATTATTTTCACAATCTTAACAGATTTTTATTTTTGTTTCCCAGTTTTGTTTTCATTTTTTTTCTTTCATCTTCATTCAACCCAACTTGATATTTGAATTCTTTGCTTTTGCAGAAAGATGTGGCAAGATACAGAGATATATGCTCTTATTATGGGTTTATTTTGCATAGGCCATTATCTTTCAAGGAGGAAACTACTAGCCATAAATAAATGAGCAGGAAAGATAGGGTTTGAGAAATGTAGAACTTTCCTTCCTTACAATGAGTGAAGGGAGACATAGTCACAATGATAAGGCAGTGATGTATTCTAGGAAGGAGCTACTCCTCCTTATTCCCAGGCAAAGCCACAAAGAAGTTGCAAGAAAAGCAAAATTGAAAAGTTCTAGAGCAAGAATAGATAAATGGGTCCTATAGATGTTATCCTACCACAGCAGATTATAGGAAAAGCATCATGATTCACAAATCCCATGAATGGCCTTGAAATAGAAGTAAAATCCAACAAATATGAAAAGGCTGTAACAAATACAATAGAATGATGTCTCGTGATGAACTGTTTAGATTACCATGACTAAGTCCCATACAAAATGCTGGTCAGCTTTGGAATCACATGTGTGAATTAATTGCTGAAATCAGATAAGAGCAATTAATAAGTTACAAGAGAGAATAGTGGAAATTAGTAACTAATACTAAAAATACTCCTAGAGTTCAAACAAACATAATAATTGTGCAATGAGAAGAATCTTCAAGTTGACACACTGATTTTTAATTGCTACTATCCTGGATTTCTATGGTTTCAAAATAGATATTATTATAATTTAAAATGAATGTGCTGATTGTATACTAAAATTTTGAACTAATATCTAATTTCTTTAAAAAATAACAAAGAAAGTGAAAACAAGAATAACAATCTAGGCCTCTAAAACACTCATGTTCTATTTGTAATTTACTTACAGTTAAAGGTTTAAAGGTGTCCAAAGTCCAAACTTGAAAATGTCCAGGTAAAAGTGTCCAGTTTTGTGTGTTACACAAGTCAAAAAATATGACCTATACTTATAAATCTATTACTCTGTATCTCAATTGATGGAAATCTCAACATTAAAAAAATAATATTCACAGTCCATGCCGGAGGTCAGTTAAATAGCAAAAACCAAAGAGAAAATATGTTAAGCTTTGTGCGCCACATGCAACTTTCTGTGCCTTTGCAGCAACTCCACTCTCTCATTAAGGTGTAAAAACAGCCAAGGTAATTTTCTGAAATGAGTAAATGAATGTGTCTAGGTTGCAATAAAATTGTATCTACAGAAATAGGCAGTGAACTGAATTTGGCCCATAGGTCATAGTTTCCTTATCCCAAATCTACACTACTATTAAATTCTGTTAAGTTAAAATTAAGCTCAAACTGTGGATGTGAGTATATTTTTAAACTTTGGGATGATATTTGTCTTATTTAAACACTTTGCAACATAATGTACTTCACTTTCATGTGTTTATTCATAAGAGTGATTTGGCTATGTCTATTAACTCAAATAATTCCAAATAATCTCCAAAGTTTAGATGAAATGATTTTACAATTGAGAATCTGGAATGAATGTTGAGTGCATGTGTTTTGAAGGGAAGTTGGGATTGACACACTACTGCTATAAATTGACAGTCAGAGAAAAAGTAACAAAAAAAGAAAATATGTCACATTTGGGTTTCTTTTGAAATATATTGAAACTTATGGCATGTTTTTGTCATTTTAACCATACAATGTATACTTTTCCATTAATTGCAAGGCAGATATTTTATCTCTCTGAAATGCTGAATAGAGCCCAAATTTCCATACATTTCACAACTAACAATCTAGGATAGAGAATGTATTTCTTTTGAAAAGTTAGCAGCATGCCTAATTAGCTGCTGATGACCTATCAATATCTAATATTATACATATTAGATATTGAGTAGTAGTCACTGAGGAATTCTCGAAGGAGTAATATGTTACCTTCCAAAAACATAATCAAATGAATTATTCCAAGATTTATAATTACTCTTAAGTTATATTGCCTTTTTGAATCACTTCTAAATTAGTAGCAGTGTTTTTTGAAAACAAGTTTATGAGCCAAAGTATTTCCATTGCACAATGCTACTATTTCTAATATGATTTATTATTTAAATCATTATTAAATATTATTTATTAAGGAATTACTTTTTGCCGGAAAATGTGTTCTTGAAAGTTGTAAGCTACTGGGGAATACTCGGAGATGTGTGATTATTTGAATAATGTTGCGTGATTGATAGTATAACACCTAGGGGGGTAAACCTCCCTGTCTTAAAGAATTTTACTTTGAGCATCTGTTGCAAACTGCTTGAAGCAAATCAAGTGAAATTTATTTTTCTAATTCAAACTTGCAAATAAAATGCAAATTTGAGGAACAAAAAAATGAAATACTCCACACTTCAAAATAAACTGGACAAGCAATTTCCCTGTATTTAGGCTGAATTATACCATTTCTGACTAAGCCTCCTCCTAATATTCACTTAATATAAAGGATTAATAATACTCTCTCTCTCTCTCTCTCTCTCTATATATATATATATAGAAAGTTTATATATATATAAAACTATATATGTAAAGAAATAAACATATATATATATATATATATAGAGAGAGAGAGAGAGAGAGAGAAAGCGAGAGAGAGAATTATTAATCCTTTACAAAACAGTGACTATTAGGAGGAGGCTTAGTCATATATATTTACATATATATATAGAGAGAGAGAGAGAGACAGTAGAATTAATATATAATTAAAATATATTAACAACGTATTTTTAAGTGAATGTTTCTGTTATGTATCATATATTAATAATATATGATTCATCTTCTATATAAAGGAGAGAAGGGAGAAACAGTAGGCAAGGCAATAATACTCTCTTTGAGGGAGATGGTAATTCTTGAAGAAGAGGTATTCATCCCACTCACTTCTCCGTAGAGCTACCAAAATTGTGGCTGACTGAACTGCTCTTTTAACCCATAAAGTCAGAATTGTAGAGTAATAGGCTAGGGAGAGATTGTAGAGTTCTCTAGCAAGTGAGTCTTACTGCACTTCTACAATGTCGGCCTGCATGTATAGGTAGGTTTTCCTGAATAAGAAGTCACTAAAGATTAAACTGTCTTTTTAGTGTCCTACTGAAGAGATTATTCTTCTGGGAAAGATAACTCATGAACAAGAGATGACAAGGCTGGAAGCAGGACTAAGAAGGAGAAAAGTTTGTCAAATCTGAACTTGGGAATAGAGTAGGGTACCAGCTTCTCTGTATGGGAACTGTACAGGGAATAAAACCACATAGGACTATTCAAGAATATATATCCCCACAATGTAAGAAAACTCATCTGGATTACTGTCATGTATAGATTTATAATATATATTATAGGTGCTGCATATATTACTAATGTATTATATATGACTTAATTATATAATATAATTATATATATATTATATAATTATATGTCATATAATATAATTATATTATATAATTATATGTCATATAATATAATTATATTATATAATTATATGTCATATAATATAATTATATTATATAATTATATGTCATATAATATAATTATATTATTATATAATTATATGTCATATATATGATATATATATCGTATATATAGAAAATTGTGAGCCATTAGGTAAGAAATCGCAACAAACAAAAGAAAGAGGACATCCATCTCACAATGGACAATCACATAAGACATGACATTTCTTTCTCCCTCTTTCCTGTTTCATACTTCAAAGGAGCTGTCTGAGAGAAGAGGGAGAGAGATGAGAGTTTTGTAATGGCACCTCCTCCCCATACACACACTCTACTTTACTTCAGCCACAGCTATAGCATGCCCTGAAGTGATAGAAAGAGAACTTGAGTTGATAGGATATTGGAAATTTAAGTTAAATAGGATTAAACTATAAATATCGTGATGAATACAATTATTATTATTAGTTATTTATTTACCTACTAATTCCATACTGTCTTGTGTACAAATGATGCATGTATAAAATCTATCAGAATAATTAGAAGGTGTGTTAGACTTATATGTTTTATATTCAGAAGCTTTCATATTATAACATTTCTTTTAATTTTTTTTTAAATTGGCAAATTCCATAATAGTTTAATCTATTTTTACAACATAGAATGATTTATATTGTTGGATATATTGATTTACGATATTCAGGCAAGTAGGAAACAGGCTCTATATTCCATTATGTAGATGAAAGATTGGCTTTATTCAGCTGCACAGTCTTTTGGTTTAGAATTAGAAATGGTTGATATAAGGAAGACCTTTTATGAATAATTGTTCATTGATACTGATTCAGTTATAATTAGAAGTTTGCAATAAAGAAAAAATAAATCTAATTATTATATTTTATAAGGGAAAAATTTGAATAGTAGAGATGAGAAAACTAGAGAAATTTTCTGGTATTTAGAAATATATTCTGCATAAATATTTGATTGAGTGGAAGTAAGGTGACTTAAGTGAGTTTTTAAATGGGCATAAGTTTGAAGACATTTAATAAAAACCTGTAAGTCTGATTCTAAGAGTCTGTATTTTCCGCCAAGTTTCATAGATTATCCTGAAATACTGATCTATTGTGATACTGTATACTTTTGTATAGTTTGTTGTGGAACTATTGCTTTCTCCCTAGTGAATTAAATGGATGTATAAGGGAATTAAGCAGTATTTTTCAGATTTCACAGTAACAATGATTTTTTAAAAATATTATTGCTTGTGTGTTGTTGAGACAATTTTGCTAAATGTAGCTAACACTGTCTTCAGTAGTAATAATTCAACATTACCTACAAATTCAATATGAATTTTGGTTGTGTTTTCTTGAGATTAAATTCTCAATATATGATCATTGTATTATTTAAGGAGGCTGAATAATAAATGCAAAAAGGACTATTAAAGACGATTATTCAATATGCACAATTCTAGGTATAAATAATTCTTTACTGCATCCTAATGATATATAGAATTCAATTAACTCAAGACATTTGTTGCTCTCACTCCAAACACACGGACAGTCCAGAGGAAACATAACAGAATATTTTAAATGCAGACTTTAGCTCTACAGCAACAAAGGGAACTTCCACAACCTAGAAATAAAGAAGGAAAAAATCCCATAATAGAGCCCAAAAGCGAAGCCACAAATCTTTTGGGAATATTGATATAGGGTGATTTCCTTGGACAGAGTTTTGACTAATAAATAAATTAGTATTCTGAGTCCAAAATCTCGCTTCTACTTTGGAGTTAAAAAAACAACAACAACAAAAACAAAACAAAACAAAACACTTCAAGGAAGGGCAGGCTGTTTCATGTAACAGTATAAAAGTAATTTCAGTTCTTGACCTCAGAATAGGTCAAATAAATGGCCCACTTACACTGGGGAGTGTGTGGGGTAAAAAGTGCTACTGGCAGGAAACTGGAACTCAAGCTATGTTAAATGCTGGCATGGGTCTATATGCACATTAACTGTGTTATTTAAGTAACCTACGATGGGAAAGCTACACAAGTAGATAACTCAGAGGATAAAGATAATCACATAGAAAGAAAGTCAGCTGAAGAATATTTCACAGCATAAATTACAAACTTTATGAGACCGTATCCACAGATGAAACAAACATGAGATTCAACACACAAAGAACAAATATCATTTTAACATGATAGATACTTTAAAATATGTGTACTAATGTGTTCAAGAAGACAAATCATAAAATACAGTTGATACAGCAGAAGTGGTACACTGTGGAAAAGCATATAGATTTGAAAAGGAACAAAAAGGAAAATAATTTTCTTCAAAAATAATTAAATATTAAACTTTAATTTAGTGTGATACGTTGTATACAGAACTGAAAAGGAAAAATCTGTCAAAAGTGGCACAAAAGCAAACTTGTAACCATCAGCAAGTTATTTAATATATTTTGCTACATTTGATTATGATTTTTAGGAGTAAAATGTAAATTACATAGGTCCTGCCACTTATTAGGTTTACAATAATGATAATATTATTATGTGTTATTATTATCAAAATGTGTTGTAAAAGATAAAAGGATGGTAATGGAGAATAGAATGAAAAGATCCTGCATTGATTTATAATTAATTCCATTAAGATACAATAAAAATGAGTGCCAGACTATATTTGAAGTGATTATGGATAATTATTTTTCAGAATGGATAATATGAATTCTAAGATTGAAGAAGCACTAAAATAGAGACATTAAGTGATACTGCAGAATATCTAGATAAAGGGGGAAAAGGATACTAAAAGGTACAAAGATGCTAAATTCAAAGGAAATGCAATTAAAGTTCACATCAGTGTTAGAATGCTGAAGGACAGTAACACATTTTAATTGTTAAAATAAAATATGGCTAAATTATATTAAATTTCTCCATTGTGTTCTAAATGTTACCTAATTTTTAGGATACATAGAAGTGTGTGTTTGATGTTCAATCAGGTAGGTTCAATTCTCTGAGAAAAATTTCAGACTTGGATTCATTATTTTACAATCTGTGTTTCATAATTCCATTATCTGAGCTGCCTACTGATCTGTCTCTGTTGTTTTTTGTTGCTGTGAATTCCTATTTAATTTTTCCTATCTCTTCACATGACTGTTTATCTTTTATCTTGAGCTGGACATTGTATTTGAAAAATTATAAATAGAAAAATAAAATCCCCAAGATTTTATCATCTTTCACGGATGCTTTTCATTTTCTCCTGCCCAAGTGCTTAGTAGGGACGCAGCATTTCTGGATCATCTTGATAGGTCACTATATGTCCTGTTTGCCTGGGGTAAGCCTGATTTCTTCCAATTTTACTGGCATCCCATCTGGTTTAGCTTTTTTATGAATTTTTGTTTTTAATAGATAACTATGAACAATTGTGGAATTAAAAGAAGCTGGGGTGGAGTGGGTAAACCTCTGTTTTTACTGATGCCCTAGAAGGATATGCAGTTTTAAAATCAGAAGTTAAGTAGAGTCTTTTAAGAGAACAGTTAAAAAGAGAACGACATGTTCACATTCCTAAACTATTCAAGACACAGAAGGAAACTTAGGGATTATTTAGTAAAGTACTAAATGTATCTACACCTTGCAACAGCAGATCTAAGTTAGCTGCAAATCAAATAAATGTTTGATCTCATGAGTTGCTGAATTCTGAATTGCAGAAGTAAAATACACAGCATTAATAGGATTCAAGCAAAATGCAGGAATATTGATAAGGAAGGGTTGAGTGTGACAATAGGAAGGGTATTTGATATTTAAACTGGAAATACGTGCAATAAATAAGAGAGAATGAAAACAAATTGTGCCTCCCTGACAGCTGGACCAGTTGTTTGCCCCTTTCATACTGAGGAGGTTGATGCTTTCCTTGAACATCCCACCTGAAGATGTTACCTAACAAGGTCAAGCCAATTCAACTCAGGCCTCACCAATGGCTGGTCTTATTTTCTCGTATTTGAAGTTAGAGTCAGATTCCAACACATTTAGGACAGTTTTACTCTCTTACCTCAGGTTTATATCAACTCTCCATCTCTGTACCATGATTTAGGCTTAAGATTTCTGATCGGACATGTTGCTGGCCCATTAGAATGACAACTTTATGCCAACAGGTCCCAAAGTGCAGGAAGTAATAGAAATCTAGAAGCTCAAATAACAAACAATCTAGGTAGCTGGTGTGTGCCAAAGCATAGAACAAAAAACCTCATACAAAATACAATGGCTTGCTTCCTCAGTAAAATTTCAAAGGGCCTAGTGGTCTGGAGGGACATCGCTTGCACAATATTAAAACGCACACACACACACAGCTGTATTTTACTTAGTGTCACCTTGTATATGGATTATTATGATGTATTTAATTGATGTCATTAGAGTTACTAGTAGGGATCTAAAGATTCTCTAGGTGTTGCGATGACAATTTGCTTTAAGACCTAGACAAACAGTGCAGATTGGTATACCTTGTAGAGGCTGTAGGATGAGACAGTATAAAATCATAATGAAGGCTCTGTAGCATTTTGGGAAAGAAAAGCATGCATTCTTCAGCAAATAATTGTTCTCAGCTGTGTACTTAGTACATGTGCAAAGATACTGGTTAAATTTTATTAATAATAAAATTGGAAACATACTAACTATAATATAATAACAATTACATACACACATATCACATGTAATCATAAAAGATGACAGTTGTGGATTTTCATGGAAAGTTGTCATATAACAATATCATGTATCGTATGATGTCAGTTTTACAGTATGACGTCAGTTTTACATAGTACCTAGCACTTATTAGTTATTCAGTAATATTTACTTATTGATGAGCAAAACCAGCAAAACCTTTATTGTGTTAAAAACAACAACAACAAAAAAAAAAAAAAAAAAAAAAAACAACAAAAGATGTTGCTTTTAGAACATAAGATTCCCTTGCTATGACACCCTAGTTTTCTTTTCCAGAGAACAAGTTTTTGGTCTCTGTATGTGTGTGTGTAACTGTGCGTGTGAGTGTGTGTGTGTGATTTTTTAACACGAGAGCATATTTTCTCTCTTGTGTTCCTCCTCACATCATATTTGCTCTTTCCACCCACTGCAATCTGGTTTTCACTTCTATATTCTACTAAAATATTCTAAGATATAAAATGATCTTTTAATGGCTATACGCAGGGATCTCTTAGCAGTCTCACTGTAATTGCTGCCTGTCCATTTCACTCTGGGCGTCATCCTCTGCTCCTTTCTGTGGTTGCTCAGATAGCAACAAATGTTGTCAAATGTTGTTAGCTTTCTCGCCTCCATGACACTCGCTGCTCCGTCATTTCTGTTTGCTCTTCATCCTCTGCCTGTTTTTTTTAATATTGGTGACTTTCCCCATTTTTTTGAAACCTCTGTTTTTCTTCCTCCATGGTTTTATCACTCCTATACGTACCATTTTATACACTGGGTAATTCTGAAAATACGTTTCTACTGAGTTCTCTTTTGAAAGATATCAGATTTAATTTATTCACTTCATTATTTTCTTCTCTCTTTTCAATCTTCCTCCTACTTCTGGATTTCCAATCTTAGTTAATGACAACTTCCTCCCCTGACACGCAAATCAGAAACGAAAGAGTAATCTCCCTCTCATCCTCCAATAACACACAAAGCATTTTGATTTCACTTCATTAACTTTTCTTACATTCATGTCATCCTCCCCATTCTCATTGCTTCTCCCATACATTTTTGCGCCATCATTCTCTCTCTACATTATTGCAGTGACCTCTTAACTATAAGAGTTACCTTCTAATTTACTTCTTCTGAATTCATACTACAACTGCTAGTTGAGTAACATTGCAAATGCTATTCTGACTTTGACATTTTTTACTTTAATCTGAGAATGTTTCCTGTTAACAATTCTTTAAAAAAGGCTTAGCTTTTTCTCTAGAACTCACAAGCATCTGTGACTGTCTACCTTTCCAGATTTAATTTCATAATGCAATTTCCAAACTAGTTGCCTTCTTTATAGAGAGTTATTTTTCACACCACCTTAACTCTGTAATTTAACTTTTATGAATGAAAGACCATTGTAACCAATTCTCCTCTTTCTTTACTTTTTCATTTTGTGACAATTTTTCTATGACACAGAGAATTACCTTTACTATATCATGTTATATGTGTTTATTTATGTTGCTGTTTGGGGTTGAGTATTTCCTCATGATATTTAAAAGGCATCTTAACTTCAGGAAGTTCACAAGTAAAGCATTCCTTATTCAAATGCAGAATAAATTTATAGGCACTAGTTTTGTCTATAATATCTAGTTTGTTTGATCTACAGAAGTGGACATATTCTTTCTGTCTCTTTGCCAGTTTCCTTTCATGAACTCAATCCTGAATTTCGTTTTAAATTAGTAGTTTCCTTACACCAAAAATGTTAGTCTCCTGTAACGAGACGATTAGCACAGCCTAGAAATGATAAAATAAAATATTTTCCTCTTTGGTTTTCAGATACACATACCTACATACACATCAAATAGAAATTTTTTTTTTGGCTTAGAATTTATTGTAAGCCTGGAAGGAGAAACTAATGTCATATGTTATCCTCAGTGAACATAAAACAAGACAAACTATAATATGTGGAAGACCTGGGTCATGTTAAAACATGCCATGGGGGACATTGTTTCCTTATTCTTCAATGTTCCATTTTAGAACCCAAACACGGTGTTTCTACTCCACTCTCTCTATGCATACAACCTGGAAAGTATTTTTTAATACTAAATTTTATAGAAACATAGCAAGATTTCTTTTTTGATGAAGCAATTTCATTTATATATCTTTGTTTTTTAAATATATTTTTTGACTGACATGTCATAATCGTATACATTTATGGGGCATAATGTCATGTTTATATATATACACACACATACAATGTAGAATAATTAAATCAAGCTAATTAACATATCTGTCACTGTGCTTCCTATTACTTTTATGATGAAACATTCAAAATTTCCTAAGTTATTTTGGAATATATAATATATTACTATGGAAAACAGACACTCTGTTGGGCAATAGAGCTAAAAGTCTATTTCTCCTGTCTATCTAAAATTTTTTCCCCTGGATTATCTTTTCATACCCTTCTTTCTTGCCTTCCTACTCATCGACATATCTCTTAATAGGCACTTAGATTGTTTCCATATCTTGGCTCATGTGAATAATGCTACAATAAACATAGAAGTGAAAATATCCCTTTGACATATGTTGATTTCAGTTCCTTTGGGTATGTACTCAGAAGAGGGATTACTGGGTTGTATAGCAGTTCTATTTTTAATTTTTTTTTAGTAACTTTCATGCCATTTTCTCTAAGGACTGTACTAATTTACATTCCCACCACAATATATAAGAATTCCTCCTTCGCATCCTATCATTTGTTATCTTTCATCTTTTTGAAAACGAAATAATACAAAACAAAACTTCTAACAGGTGTGAGGTAATATCTCATTGTGATTTTAATTTCCATTTTCCTGATAATTAGTGATCCTGAGCATTTTTTAAACAGACCTATTGGCCATTTGTATGTCTTCTTCTGAGAAATAAATTTAAGAATTCTTCTTCTGAGAAACAAATTTAAGAAGAATTCAGCTCCTTTGCCTATTTTTTGATCAGCTTACAAAACGCTAAAGAGTTATTTGAATTTCATGTATATTTGGTGTATTAAGCCATGATCAGATATATGGTTTGCAAATATTTTCTGAGATTCAGTGAGTTGTCTCTTCACTTTGTTAACTATTTCCTTTGCTGTGCAGAAACTTTTTAGTTTGAATTCATCTAATTTGTCTATTTTATATTTTGTTGACGGTGCATTCAAGTTTACATCCAAAAAATCATTGTCCAGACCAATGTCACAGAGATTTTCCCCTAGGTTTTTTCTAAAAGTTTCACAATGTCAGAAGTTAAAAAGTTTAGATTTGTGTTTAAGTCTTAATCCATTTTAAGTTAATTTTTTAAAATGATATAAGGTAAGGGTCAAATTTCATTCTTCTTTTTGTGGATGGTGTTTTCCAGCACTATCTATTACAAAGATGTGTTTGTTGTTATTCTCCCTTTGTTCTTATACTTTTGTTAAAAATCAGTTGTTGTTGTTATTGTTCTTTTTCTAGGCTTTCTATTCTGTTGTATTGGTCACTGTGTCTGTTTTTATGCCAGCGCCATGCTGTTTTGTTAAAATAGTTTTCTAATAAATTTTGAAGCCAAGTAGTATGATGCCTTCAGCTTTGTGGCTTTTGTTTAAGATTATTTTGGATATTTGATATATTTGTAATTTTACACAAATTTAAGAATATTTTTTCCATTTCTGTAAAAAGTGACTAGAATTTTGTTGGGGATTATGTTGAATTTGTGATCACTTTGAGTATTAGGAACATTTTAACAATATTCATTCTAATTAGGTTTTTAATCTCATTACTTGTTATTGATCTGTTCAGGTTTTGGATTTCATCCTCGTTCAATTTTGGTAGGTTGTACGTATCTAGAAATTTGCCTATTTCTTCTAGATTTTCCAATTTATTGGCATATAGTTGTCTACAGTAGCCCCTAATGATCCTTTGGATTCTGCAGTATTTATTATAATAATTCCTTTTTCATTTTTTATTTTATTTATTTGGATTTTCTCTTTTTTCTTTGTTTTTCTGGCTAAGGGTTTGTCGATTTATTTAAAATTTCAAAAAAACTTTTGTTTCATTGATTTTTGTGTGTGTTTTTTAATTTCTATTTTATTTATTTCTGCCATCATCTTTATTATTATTTTCCCTTCTATTAATTCTGAGTTTGGTTTGCTCTGCTTTTTTAGTTCTTTAAGATACACTGAGGGGGGCGGAGCAAGATGGCCCAGTAGGAACAGCTCCAGTCTCCAACTCCCAGCGCCAGGGACACAGAAGACCGGTGATTTCTGCATTTTCAACTGAGGTACCGGGGTCATCACACTAGGGAGTGCCGGATAATCGGTGCTGGTCAGCTGCTGCAGCCTGACCAGCGAGAGCTGAAGCAGGGCGAGGCATCGCCTCACCTGGGAAGTGCAAGGGGGAAGGGAATCCCTTTTCCTAGCCAGGGCAACTGAGACACACAACACCTGGAAATCCGGTAACTCCCACCCCAATACCGCGCTTTGGGCAAACACGCACAACAGAAGAGTATATCCCTCACCTGGCCGGGAGGGTCCCACGCCCACGGAGCCTCCGTCATTGTTAACACAGCAGTCTGCCGCGATCTAGCTGCCAGGCAGCAGCGAGGCTGGGGGAGGGGCGCCCGCCATTGCTGAGGCTTAAGTGGGTAAACAAAGCAGCTGGGAAGCTCCAACTGGGTGGAGCTGTGGCAGCTCAGGGAAACCTGCCTGTCTCTGTGGACTCCACCTCTGGGGGCAGGGCTCAGCTAAGAAACCAACAGGGGAAGCGGCAGAGGCCTGAGCAGACACGAACGACACTGTCTGACAGCTTTGGAGAGAGCGGTGGATCTCCCAACACAGAGGCTGAGATCTGAGAACGGACAGACTGCCTGCTCAAGTGGGTCACTGACCCCTGAGTAGCCTAACTGGGAGACATCCCCCACTAGGGGCAGTCTGACACCCCACACCTCACAGGGTGGAGTACACCCCTGAGAGGAAGCTTCCAAAGTAAGAATCAGACAGGTACACTCGCTGTTCAGCAATATTCTATCTTCTACAACCTCTGCTGCTGATACCCAGGCAAACAGGGTCTGGAGTGGACCTCAAGCAATCTCCAACAGACCTATAGTTGAGGGTCCTGACTGTCAGAAGGAAAACTATCAAACAGGAAGGACACCTATACCAAAACCCCATCAGTATGTCACCATCATCAAAGACCAGAGACAGATAAAACCACAAAGATGGGGAAAAAGCAGGGCAGAAAAGCTGGAAATTCAAAAAATAAGAGCGCATCTCCCCCTGCAAAGGAGCGCAGCTCATCGCCAGCAACAGATCGAAGCTGGTCAGAGAATGACTTTGACGAGATGAGAGAAGAAGGCTTCAGTCCATCAAACTTCTCAGAGCTAAAGGAGGAATTACGTACCCAGCGCAAAGAAACTAAAAATCTTGAAAAAAGAGTGGAAGAATTGACAGCTAGACTAATTAATGCAGAGAAGGTCATAAACGAAATGACAGAGATGAAAACCATGACACGAGAAATACGTGACAAATGCACAAGCTTCAGTAACTGACTCGATCAACTGGAAGAAAGAGTATCAGCGATTGAGGATCAAATGAATGAAATGAAGCGAGAAGAGAAACCAAAAGAAAAAAGAAGAAAAAGAAATGAACAAAGCCTATAAGAAGTATGGGATTATGTAAAAAGACCAAATCTACGTCTGATTGGGGTGCCTGAAAGTGAGGGGGGAAATGGAACCAAGTTGGAAAACACTCTTCAGGATATCATCCAGGAGAACTTCCCCAACCTAGTAGGGCAGGCCAACATTCAAATTCAGGAAATACAGAGAACGCCACAAAGATACTCCTCCAGAAGAGCAACTCCAAGACACATAATTGCCAGATTCACCAAAGTTGAAATGAAGGAAAAAATCTTAAGGGCAGCCAGAGAGAAAGGTGGGGTTACCCACAGAGGGAAGGCCATCAGACAAACAGCAGATCTCTCAGCAGAAACTCTACAAGCCATAAGAGAGTGGGGGCCAACATTCAACATTCTTAAAGAACAGAATTTTCAACCCAGAATTTCATATCCAGCCAAACTAAGTTTCATCAGTGAAGGAGAAATAAAATCCTTTACAGATAAGCAAATGCTTAGAGATTTTGTCACCACCAGGCCTGCCTTACAAGAGACCCTGAAGGAAGCACTAAACATGGAAAGGAACAACTGGTACCAGCCATTGCAAAAACATGCCAAAATGTAAAGACCATAGAGGCTAGGAAGAAACTGCATCAACTAACGAGCAAAATAACCAGTTAATATCATAATGGCAGGATCAAGTTCACACATAACAATATTAACCTTCAATGTAAATGGACTAAATGCTCCAATTAAAAGACACAGACTGGCAAACTGGATAAAGAGTCAAGACCCATCAGTCTGCTGTATTCAGGAGACCCATCTCACATGCAGAGACATGCACAGGCTCAAAATAAAGGGATGGAGGAAGATCTACCAAGCAAATGGAGAACAAAAAAAAGCAGGGGTTGCAATCCTAGTCTCTGATAAAACAGACTTTAAACCATCAAAGATCAAAAGAGACAAAGAAGGCCATTACATAATGGTAAAGGGATCAATTCAACAGGAAGAGCTAACTCTCCTAAATATATATGCACCCAATACAGGAGCACCCAGATTCATAAAGCAAGTCCTTAGAGACTTACAAAGAGACTTAGACTCCCATACAATAATAATGGGAGACTTCAACACTCCACTGTCAACATTAGACAGATCAACGAGACAGAAAGTTAACAAGGATATCCAGGAATTGAACTCATCTCTGCACCAAGCGGACCTAATAGATATCTATAGAACTCTCCACCCCAAATCAACAGAATATACATTCTTCTCAGCACCACATCTCACTTATTCCAAAATTGACCACATAATTGGAAGTAAAGCACTCTTCAGCAAATGTGAAAGAACAGAAATTATAACAAACTGTCTCTCAGACCACAGTGCAATCAAACTAGAACTCAGGACTAAGAAACTCCATCAAAACTGCTCAACTACATGGAAACTGAACAACCTGCTCCTGAATGACTACTGGGTACATAACGAAATGAAGGTAGAAATAAAGATGTTCTTTGAAACCAATGAGAACAAAGATACAACATACCAGAATCTCTGGGACACATTTAAAGCAGTGTGTAGAGGGAAATTTATAGCACTAAATGCCCACAAGAGAAAGCAGGAAAGATCTAAAATTGACACTCTAACATCACAATTAAAAGAACTGGAGAAGCAAGAGCAAACACATTCAAAAGCTAGCAGAAGGCAAGAAATAACTAAGATCAGAGCAGAACTGAAGGAGACAGAGACACAAAAAACCCTCCAAAAAATCAATGAATCCAGGAGTTGGTTTTTTGAAAAGATCAACAAAATTGACAGACCGCTAGCAAGACTAATAAAGAAGAAAAGAGAGAGGAATCAAATAGATGCAATAAAAAATCATAAAGGGGATATCACCACCGACCCCACAGAAATACAAACTACCATCAGAGAATACTATAAACACCTCTACGCAAATCAACTAGAAAATCTAGAAGAAATGGATAATTTCCTGGACACTTACACTCTTCCAAGACTAAACCAGGACGAAGTGGAATCCCTGAATAGACCAATAGCAGGCTCTGAAATTGAGGCAACAATTAATAGCCTACCCACCAAAAAAAGTCCAGGACCAGATGGATTCACAGCTGAATTCTACCAGAGGTACAAGGAGGAGCTGGTACCATTCCTTCTGAAACTCTTCCAATCAATAGAAAAAGAGGGAATCCTCCCTAACTCATTTTATGAGGCCAACATCATCCTGATACCAAAGCCTGGCAGAGACACAACAAAAAAAGAGAATTTTAGACCAATATCCCTGATGAACATCGATGCAAAAATCCTCAATAAAATACTGGCAAACCGGATTCAGCAGCACATCAAAAAGCTTATCCACCATGATCAAGTGGGCTTCATCCCTGGGATGCAAGGCTGGTTCAACATTCGCAAATCAATAAACATAATCCAGCATATAAACAGAACCAAAGTCAAGAACCACGTGATTATCTCAATAGATGCAGAAAAGGCTTTTGACAAAATTCAACAGCCCTTCATGCTAAAAACGCTCAATAAATTCGGTATTGATGGAACGTACCTCAAAACAATAAGAGCTATTTATGACAAACCCACAGCTAATATCATACTGAATGGGCAAAAACTGGAAAAATTCCCTTTGAAAACTGGCACAAGACAGGGATGCCCTCTCTCACCACTCCTATTCAACATAGTGTTGGAAGTTCTGGCTAGGGCAATCAGGCAAGAGAAAGAAATCAAGGGTATTCAGTTAGGAAAAGAAGAAATCAAATTGTCCCTGTTTGCAGATGACATGATTGTGTATTTAGAAAACCCCATAGTCTCAGCCCAAAATCTCCTTAAGCTGATAAGCAACTTCAGCAAAGTCTCAGGATACAAAATTAATGTGCAAAAATCACAAGCATCCTTATACACCAGTAACAGACAAGCAGAGAGCCAAATCAGGAATGAACTTCCATTCACAATTGCTTCAAAGAGAATCAAATACCTAGGAATCCAACTTACAAGAGATGTAAAGGACCTCTTCAAGGAGAACTACAAACCACTGCTCAGTGAAATAAAAGAGGACACAAACAAATGGAAGATCATACCATGCTCATGGATAGGAAGAATCAATATCGTGAAAATGGCCATACTGCCCAAGGTTATTGATAGATTCAATGCCATCCCCATCAAGCTACCAATGAGTTTCTTCACAGAATTGGAAAAAAACTGCTTTAAAGTTCATATGGAACCAAAAAAGAGCCCGCATTGCCAAGACAATCCTAAGTCAAAAGGACAAAGCTGGAGGCGTCACGCTACCTGACTTCAAACTATACTACAAGGCTACAGTAACCAAAACGGCATGGTACTGGTACCAAAACAGAGATCTAGACCAATGGAACAGAACAGAGTCCTCAGAAATAATACCACACATCTACAGCCATCTGATCTTTGACAAACCTGAGAGAAACAAGAAATGGGGAAAGGATTCCCTATTTAATAAATGGTGCTGGGAAAATTGGCTAGCCATAAGTAGAAAGCTCAAACTGGATCCTTTCCTTACTCCTTATACGAAGATTAATTCAAGATGGATTAGAGACTTAAATGTTAGACCTAATACCATAAAAACCCTAGGAGAAAATCTAGGTAGTACCATTCAGGACATAGGCATGGGCAAGGACTTCATGTCTAAAACACCAAAAGCAACGGCAGCAAAAGTCAAAATTGACAAATGGGATCTAATTAAACTAAAGAGCTTCTGCACAGCAAAAGAAACTACCATCAGAGTGAACAGGCAACCTACAGAATGGGAGAAAATTTTTGCAATCTACTCATCTGACAAAGGGCTAATATCCAGAATGTACAACGATCTCAAACAAATTTACAAGAAAAAACAAACAACCCCATCAAAAAGTGGGCAAAGGACATGAACAGACATTTCTCAAAAGAAGACATTCATACAGCCAACAGACACATGAAAAAAATGCTCATCACTCGCCATCAGAGAAATGCAAATCAAAACCACAATGAGATACCATCTCACACCAGTTAGAATGGCTATCATTAAAAAATCAGGAAACAACTGTTGTTGGAGAGGATGTGGAGAAATAGGAACACTTTTACACTGTTGGTGGGATTGTAAACTAGTTCAACCATTATGGAAAACAGTATGGCAATTCCTCAAGGATCTAGAACTAGATGTTCCATATGACCCAGCCATCCCACTCCTGGGTATATACCCAAAGGATTATAAATTAGTCTACTACAAAGACACATGCACACGTATGTTTATTGCGGCACTATTCACAATAGCAAAGACTTGGAATCAACCCAAATGTCCATCTGTGACAGACTGGATTAAGAAAATGTGGCACATATACACCATGGAATACTATGCAGCCATAAAAAGGGATGAGTTTGCGTCCTTTGTAGGGACATGGATGCAGCTGTAAACCATCATTCTTAGCAAACTATCACAAGAAGAGAAAACCAAATACCGCATGTTCTCACTCATAGGTGGGAACTGAACAATGAGATCACTTGGACTCGGGAAGGGGAACATCACACACTGGGGCCTATCATGGGGTGGGGGGAGAGGGGAGGGATTGCGTTGGGGAGTTATACATGATATAAATGATGAATAGATGGGTGCTGACGAGTTGATGGGTGCAGCACACCAACATGGCACAAATATACATATGTAACGAACCTGCACGTTATGCACATGTACCCTAGATCTTAAAGTATAATAAAAAATAAAAAAAAAAAAAAAGAAAAAAAAAGATACATTGTTAGAATGCAATTTTGAAGTTTTTCCTCTTTTTTGATGTAGGCACTTACAACTATAAATTGCTCTGTGCACTGCTTTTGTTGTATCCCACAGGCTTTGGTATGTTGTATTTCCATTACCATTTATTTCAAAAAGTTTTCCAATTTTCTTTGATCCCCTGGTCATTTTTATTTCTTCATTGATCCACTGGTCATTTGGGTGCATATTGTTTAATTTCAGTGTATTTTTATAGTTTCCAAATTTTTTTCTTGTTATTAATTTCTAGTTTTATTTCACTGTGGTCAGAGGAGATAATATTATTTTATTTTTTGAATGTTTTAAGAAATTGTTTTGTCACCTAACCTATGGTCAACCTTGCAAATGATATATATTCTGAGGAAGAGTATGTATTCTGCAGTTGTTGGATGAAATGTTCTGTAAATATCCATTAGATCTATTTGGTCTATAGTGCAGATTAAATCTGATATTTCTTTGTTAATTTTTCTGTCTAAAAGATGTGTCTAATCATGGATATGTGGTGTTGAGAACATGGGGTGTTGAAGTATTCAGCTCTTACTGTCTTGGGGCCTACCTCTCCCTTTAGATCTAATAATATTTGCTTTATATACCTGGGTGCTCCAGTATTGGGTGCATGTATATTTAAAACTTGTATATGCTCTTGCTGAATTAATCCCTTTATCATTATATAGTGACCTTCGTTATCTCTTCTTATAGTTTTTGTCTTGAAATCTATTTTGTCTGATATAAGTATGGCAACTTCTGCTCTTTTTTGGTTTCTATTGACACAGAATATCTTTCTTCATCCCTTAATCTTCAGCCTATTTATATCTTTACAGATGAAGTGTGTTTCTTTTAGGCAACAGATCAATGGGTCCTGTTTTTCATCCATTCAGTCAGTCTACATCTTCTGACTGGAAATTTTAGTCCATTTATGTTCCATGTTATTATTGATAAGGATTTACTCCTGAGAATTTGTTATTTGATTTCTGGTTGTTTTATGGTCTTCTCTTCTTTCTTTCATTCCTGTCTTCCTCTAGTGAAGATAATTTTCTCTGGTGATGTTATTAGTTTCTTGCTTTTTATTTCTTGTGTATACATTGTATGTTTTTTGGTTTCAGGTTACCAGGGGGCCTGCACATACTGTATTATCATGCATTATTTTAACCTGGTAACAGCGTAACACTATTTGCAAAAACAAACTAGCCAAAAGAAAACTAATAAAAACTCTCCTGAACTTCATCATCCAGCTTTGTAAATTTTTGTTTTTATTTATATCTTATTGTACTGACTGTTATGAAAAGTTTTAATTATTATTTTATATTGGTTTATTATTTTGTGTTTCTACTGAGGATAGAGTAATTTACATACTATAGTCACAGTGTTATAGCATTATGTGTTTTAATTTGTAATTACTATTATCAGTGCGTTTTATACCTGTGTTTATTTATTGCTTACTAAAGTCCTTTGCTTTCTGAATGAAAGCATTTCTTGTGCAACAGGTTTGCTATTGATGAAATCCACCAAATTTCGCTTGTCTAGGAAAGTCTTTATTTATTTTTCATGTTTGAAGAATATTTTTGCCAAGTATACTCTTATAGGGTAAAAGTTACTTTCCTTCAGCACTTTAAATATGTCATACCACTCTCTCCTGGCCTGTAAAATTTCCACTAAAAAGTCTGCTGCCAGATTTATTGGAGTTCCATCATATGTTATTTATTTATTTTCTCTTGCTACTTTTAGGATTCTGTCTTTATCTTTGACCTTTGAGAGTTTGATTATTAAATCCCTTGAGGTAGCCTTCTTTGGGTTAAATCTGATTGTGTTCTAAAACCTTCTATACTTTGGATATTTATATCTTTCTCTAGATTTGGGGAATTCTCTGTTATCCTCCCTTTGAATAAACTTTCTACCCCTGTCTTGTTCTCTATTTTCTGTTTAAGGCCAATAACTCTCAGATTTTCTCTTTTGCAGCTAATTTCTAGAACCTGTCATCATGCTTCATTATTTTGTATTCTTTTTTCTTTTGTCTTCTCTTACCATGAATTGTCAAATAAGTTGTCCTTAAGCTCATTAATTATTTCTTCTGCTTGATCCATTCTGCTATTAAAGGACTCTGATACATTCTTCAGTATGCCAGCTGCATTTTCAGCTCCAGAATTTCTACTTAGTTCCTTGTAATAATTTCAATCTCTTTATTACATTTATCTGTTAGATTTCTGAATTTCTTTACTCTTTTATCTTGAATTTTGTTTTAGTTTCCTCAACACATCTATTTTAAATACTCTGTCTGCAAGATCATATATCTCCATGTCTCCAAGATGGGTCCTTGGTGCTTTGTTTAGTTCACTTGATGAGGTCATGTTTTCCTGGATGGTGTTGATATTAGTAGATGCTCTTTGTTCTCTTGGCATTGAAGTGTTAAGTATTTATTGTAGTCTTCACTGTCTGGGCTTATTGGTAGTTGTTCTTTTGAAGCCATTCCAGATATCTGATAGGACTTGAGTGTTGTGGTCTAAGCTATTTCTGCTTTGGGGACACCCCAAGCCCAATTACGCTATGCTTTTTGTAGATTTATACAGGTTCTGCCATGATGGCCTTGGCCAAAGCCCAGGAGAATTCTTTGGATTACCATGCAGAGACTCTTGTTTTCTTACATTATTTCCTCCTAAACATTCAGAATCTCTCTCTCTGTTTTGAGTCATCTAAAGGTGGGAGTGGAGTGACATAAGCACCTCTGTGGTTACTACCACTATGACTTTGCTTGGTCATAACTGAAGCCTGCACAGCACTGGATCTCATCCAAGGCCTGCTGTAACCACTCCACGGCAACTGCCTATGTTCACTCAAGGCCCTGAGGCTCTACAAGAAACAGGTGGCAAAGCCAGCCAGGTCTGTGTCCTTCCCTTCAGTGTGACGAGGTCCCTCAGGCCTTGGTGGTTTCAGAAGTGCCGTCTGGGAATCTGGGACTAGACTAAAAAAACCTTAGACGTCTATCTGGTGTTCTATTATATTGCAGCTGAGCTGGCACTCAGACCACAAAACACAGTCCTTATCACTCTTCTCTCCCCTTTCCAAAGGCAGAGGAACCTCACCCAGTAGCCATTGTCACCCCTGGACACAAGGAATACTGTCACACGACCACAGATCTTTTCTTAAGGCCCACAGTGTTCTAAATCAGCTTGTGGTGAATGCAGCTTGTCCTGGGACTTACCCTTCAGGTCAGTGGGCTCCCCTCTGGCCCAGGGCAGGTCCAGAAATGTTGTCAAATAGTTAAGTTCTGGAATCAGGGACCCCAGGAGCCCACTTGGTGCTCTACCCTCCTGTGGTGGTATTGGTAGCTAAGGTGCAAGCCGAAGTCCCCTTTACTCTTCCCTTTGTTTTTTTCTGAATCAGGAGTTTTGCCCTGTAGCCTCCACAGCAGGTAATGTGCTGAACCTCACCTGAAGCCAGCAAGTCTCAGTGGCTCTCTAAGGCCCTTGATGTAGTACCTGGTTACTATTGCTGGTTATTCAGGACCCAAAGGCTCCTCAGTTTGCAGACGATTAATGTTGATAGGACTAGGTTCTTTTATTCAAGCAGTGGGTTCCCTTTCTGGTCCTGGGTGTGTCTAGAAATTTCACCTGAGATCTAGGCCCTGGAATGGAGGCCTTATGACACTGACCAGTGCCCTATCCATCCATGGTTGAGCCGGTATCCAAGTTGCAAGACAAAGTCCTCCTCAATCTTCCTTCTTCTATTCTCCAACAGAAGAAAGAGGTCTCTTTTGGAGCTGTGAGCTGTGCAGTCTGGGGTTAGGGGAGGGGCAATGCCAACATTCTCTTGCCTTTCTCTACTAGTGTCTCAGCAAGTCACGTGTCCCACTAGTCCACTGTCTCTGGGCCTAGTTCAGCCCAAGAACTCACCTAAGAGTTGCAGTCTTTATGGCTTAGACTGCCTTTCAAGTTTACTTAGAGAGTGAAAGAACTTTGGCCGTTGGTGGCAATGTTTGCAGACACTCAAGTTTGTACCACTGTTACCGGTAATTTCTCCCAGGTTAAGGCTGGTTTAACCGGTTCCTTTGTGAGCAGGTTTCAGTTGAGTTTGGTTTGGTTTTCTTCTCTGTCTAAGAGAATGGTTCTAGTTTCATTTCCAGAATTTGCATTTCAGTTCTCTATATTCCATGCAACTTATGCTGAAATTCAAAAACTTTACAGATTGGGATGTAGTCAAAAGAGAGAAAAACAAAATACAATGGAGTATGTTTTTAGTGTTAAAATTTCTTTTTTGGAACTCTGAAATAATAGTGTTTCATATACTCTATTGAACAAAAGACAAAAGAATATATTTTTAATGAAAAAAGTTTTAAGTCCTTTTTTTTATTTATTTATTTTTCCTCTAAGATTATGTTTTTTTTTGTTTGTTTGTTTGTTTTTTCACGGAGTCTTGCTCTGTGGCCAGGCTAAAGTGCAGTGGCACGATCTTGGCTCTCTGAAAACTCTGTCCTCTGGGTTCAAGTGATTCCCCTTCCTCAGCTTCCCACGTAGTTGGGACTATAGTTGCGTATCACCATGCCCGGCTAATTTTTTGTATTTTAATAAAGACAAGGTTTCACCTTGTTGGCCAGGATGGTCTTGATCTCCTGACCTCATAATTTGCTGGCCTTGGCCTTCCAAAGTGCTGGGATTACAGGCGTGAGGCATCACACTCAGAGGACTATACTGATTTATAAAGCCAAAAGTCTTCAAGCTGCTGTAATACACCCAGTAGTAGTAAACAGAAGAACATCCACAAAATAAAATTCATCAAGAACCAGCTCATTAAACAGCAATGCCTTTGAGTTGCTGGGACTGGGACATGTTTAAATGGCTGAACATAGGAAAGCTAAATAGACCTAAGCTAAAGGAGAAATATTTTCAGGAAAGTATTCATCATACAAATTGGGGTAGAATTTCTCCTCCTATGCCTAGGGAACACAGAGGATGCTCACCGTATCAGACATAATGCAGTCAGCAATGAAGACAGATTGGTTAAGATGAAGAGTCCATTTTTCAATTCGATTTAAAGTTACCCTTCAGAGTTTCAAAAACAAAAGCAAAAACACTGAGGGGAAGCTAAACCTTCCATAGAAACCATCTGATAGAGAGTCACTATGTGAAGATGCCCTTAAAAGACTTTCAGCAATAGCACAGGCAGAAGTCTTTCTGTCTTTAGTGAAGAGGCATAACAGCAAGAACCTTGAATTTCAGCATAAGTTGCATGGAATATAGAGAACTGGAATGCAAATTCTGGAAAATGAAACTAGAACCATTCTCTTAGACCAGAGTTTCTCAATGCTTTCCGTATATTAACATCACTTTAAAGTGACAATAATCAAGTACAATTTAAAATTATAATTTCCTTGTGATACTAATTGGCTGTCAGGTTTGCTGCAAGTAAAAACAGTTAAAATTTATCACAAGAATATTTTTTAAGACAAATCTGGACGGTTATGTCAGACCACACTTTTTAATACATGTAAGTGATAAGGTACAGTTAAAAAAAAAAAAAAAAAAAAAACCCAGGAACTTATCCATATTCTAACAAAGTAAAGTATAAAATATTTATCAGGAAAACCACACTCCATGGGCAATCTTGGAACACTTCAATAGGAGAAAATACAAACTAATATTTACAAGAGTGGAGAAATTTCATATAACATTTCACACTAAAACAACCTGCAATTTCAAAAATCACACGTATAGAAAAGTGACTTGTGAGCTGAACTTTTAATTATTCAGCTAATTGCACCAGCATGTTAATGTGCTCACAGGTAAGAAGTGTAAGTCATATTTATACATTAAATAAGCTTATTTTTAAACTATGTTTTATAAGGTAACATTAAATCAATCATGTTGTAAAATTTAAAATCGAATGTATTTTACTTTTAAAAATTAATACATTTCTTCCCTCTGCTAACATTTGATAGCAGAGTCCTCAGATGTTTCAAATAGAAGTCAATAAAGTCCAATAATAATATGATTTTCTTAAACAACTGACATAATCAAAGTAAATCTTTTGGAAGTTCATTTTTTTTCAAAGTGAAGCATCCAACATTGTAAATTTTATTGGAAATCAGGTTTAAAACATCAACATTGAGAAAAAATATCACTCACTTTTGCAGAGAAAATGCAAATAAAATTCTGTAGGAACACTAAAATTATCCCTATAAAGCAAACTTAATTAAAATTTAAAAATTTAATTTTAAATGGAATATAAAGTTTAATTTTGAAATTTAACATTTGCTCTTCTGAAATATTTCAACCAGTAAAATTATTTCTTTTTTATACATATTCTTTTTTTATGGGTTAAACTAATATTCAACAATGATGGACTAAAGTTGAAAGTGCCTATAAATTTGCAAATCTAATTTGTGAAACACACAATAACTATAAAGAAATACTTATTGTAAAGTTTGACTTGTAAAAATGTTTGAAAAAGAAAGGTATTCTAAATGGGAGCAAAAAGGCAGTAATATGTAAAATATTTTTGCTGAACTATTTACAGTTCAAAATAAAAAAAAATCAACTTGAGAATAACTTCCATGTAGCAGAATTTGTTCTGAGTTTACTACAAAATTGACAACTTAAGAGATAGTAGTTTCTCAACCTAAAATCATATGAACATTAGAGGAAATGTAAACAAAGTTAAAAATTACTTAAAGTTTAACTTCATCTTAAGTACAATATGCAATTTTGAAAAAAAAATGCTGGTTATTTTGGAAAAATTAAAACTCTTAAGACAAGATTAAAAAATCTCAAGATACTACTAAAATTTAATAATATTTGGCTGAGTATTAAAGTATGTAAATGAATATTAGGAATAATTTTGTACTATTTTAAGTATTTAACAGATACTCAGTGTATTTAATTTTCTTTTATTATGCATATATATGGTATTTTTTCATATATACTTTTATATTTTGAAAATAATTTTTGAAGGATATATGCTATAGGTATACTATAAGTAATGTACAACAAATTTGTTGGTTCATAACATGTTTTTAAAATTTTGTATAAATTTGATTTTTATTGTCTCCTTACACTGTCAAATCTGTCGTTCTATAGAAATAAGTTATGTAATCACCCGTTTTAGGATTTGACATTTTCTTGGAAACCTGGAAGCCATGCTTGTTTCACTGTTGGTGAAGACTGGTTTACTTCAAGTTCACTGATATCCTTCAAAGTAGCTTACTTTAACAGAGGACTGGAATACCCATTTTTTTCATCTGTGCTTGGAGGGGTCATCTTGCTTCATTTTATATTTTCTTAGATTTTAACTAAATTGGATCCTGTCTATATTTTTTGCTACTCAATACTTTAAATATGCATTATAAATTTTGTTTAGACATGTTTTGAAAATTTCCTTCAGTGGAATCTTTAATTTGTAGTTCTTGTCTCCCCTTATGATATACTTTGGCATTGAAGTGGAAATTAAACCTATGAAAAATTCCATATACCCCATTACAACTCTTTTCTCTCTTTTGAATAATAGTGTGGTATAATTTACACCAGGACCAAAGTCTTCTGACATTTTAGCTTCCAGTCGTTACCTTTGGACACTGCCACTCTTATTTTTAATTGGACATTTCTTAGAAGTACATAGCAATCAGATCTTCTTATCTACTTTTTATTCTACATAAATTTATACATATGAATGAATTGTAGGTTGTAGAATGACACTTTCAAAATCAAAGTATACCAATTATGTAAGGAAATACTTCTATTGATAAATTTCCTACAAGTTAACCAAATTAAACTGACATCATTTTGTGACAAAACAATCAAAACAAAATCTGGACTTTGCGGCCCCTTAAAACCTTGCTAAATGTCTAATTTATCAAAATAATAAATATATAATTTACAATTTTTCTATTAATTTCAAGTATGCTGCTCTTCTTATCCATTCAGTTGTGTTTTAATGAAGTAATTAATCTGCAGTGACAAAGCCATTTCCACAACAGTTAAGTGCCAAGCATTACGAAAAAAATCCTTTATTTATTTTTTATTTTTCAAGAACCTAATTTAGCATTTACCAAACAAAAGCTGAGCAGGATATAACAAGTTTTCCTTGATTTTTGTGGTCAGATAAGCACATGTGAAACATTAATTGCCTCAGGGAGTTAAACAGATTGGTTTATCATAGAATGTTTTAAACCTTACAGGGTGACCACATGCAATATTAATCTCCAAAGAAGTATATAATAAGTAGGCAAATCTATTTACTCACAATCTATTTTTTTCTCTTTTCTGGAATAAGAATTGCATATCTTTGCCTCTTCTTAGAATATAGAAAATGCAATAAATAATTATGATATTTGGAAAGAAGTTAGAATTTGACCTCATTACAAAGAGAAATAGGTCAATTGAAGCAAACCAAGGGAAGGTACAAATGTGTGAATTATCATACAAGAGCTTTAAATATTTAACTATCTTAAAGGAGTAAGTTAAAAAATTAATGTGTGAAAATTTAGGAGCTAAATTTAGCAAAACACAGGTGAGTAAAATCTATGCAAACCTTGAATTTGAAGAGATTGTGGTAGAAATTATTCAAATTGAAAGCCAAACACAGTATCAAAACACAGACTCTCTAGGGACTGTAGACATATCATATGTTTAATTGAGGTCTTAGAGATAAATAAATGAATGCTATTGGACAACAAATTTATAAAAAAATAAAACCAACACTTTTCTACAATTGTTGAAATATAAAACAACAGAACAAAAAAAAATTAGACAAACCTAGCTCTAGATCCTTGACGAATCACCGCACTGTCTTTGACAATGAATAAACTAATTTACACTCCCCCCAACAGTGTAAGAGAGTTCCTATTTCTCCACATCCTCTCCAGCATTTATTGTTTCCTGGCTTTTTAATGATCAGCATTCTAACTGGTGTGAGATGGTATCCATCAATAATAGACTGGATACAGAAAATGTGGTACATATACACCATGGAATACTATGCAGTCATAAAAAGGATGAGTTCATGTCCTTTGCAGGGACATGGATGAAGCTGGAAACCATCATTCTCAGCAAACTCGCACAAGAACAGAAAACCAAACACCTCCTGCTTTCATTCGTAAGTGGGAGTTGAACAATGAGAACACATGGACACAGGGAGGAAAACATCACACACTGGGGCCTGTTGAGGGGTGGAGGGCTGGTGAAGGGATAACATCAGGAGAACTTCATAATGTAGGTGATGGGTTGATGGGTGCAGTAAACCACCATGGCACATGTATACCTATGTAACAAAATTGCACGTTCTGCACTTGTACCCCATAACTTAAAGTATAATTAAATAAAAGAATTAAAAAGTAGACAAACATAAAAAAAAAAGAATACAAAGAAAACCCAATAAGCTTCTCAGTGTAAAATTTGAAACTGAAGAAAGGAGGAAATCTTTAAAAATATCAAATAAAAGGACACATTACACAGAGTAACAATGATAAGAATGATGACCAAGTTTCATCAGAAACAATAGCTTCAAAATGACAATGGAATAATGTTTAAAGTGTTAAAAGAATAAATATTCATTAACAATGTGGAACATAATAAGAAGTAAGAATTAATATATGCAAAATATTATGCAAATCGAAGACTTTTTAACACAGACATCTGAGATAATTTGTCTTTAGAAGACCTGCACTACAGGAAATGCTAAAAGAAGTACTTAAAGTGTAAGGAAAATAATACCAGATGGAAGTCAGAAAGGATTGAAGAACACCAGAAAGTAAATATGTGAGAAAATCTAAAAAAGAGTAAATTAAATTTGTCATTACATTCTCTCTCTGTCACCAACCCTCACCCCTACCACACACAGATACAAGCTACAATATGGATGAACCATCAAAACATTTTGTTAAGTGAAAGAAACTAGACACAAAAGGTCACTTTATTATTATTTTGTGTAAAATATCTAGAATAGACAAAATACAGATTGTTGGTTGTCAGTGGCTGAAGAGAGGGGGAGAATGAGGACAAACTACTTCATGAGTAAAATATTTTACTTTGGGCCAATGCAGTGGCTCACGCCTGTAATCCCAGCACTTTGGGAGGCCGAAGCAGGAGGATGAGGAGATCGAGACCATCCTGGCCAACATGGTGAAACCCCGTCTCTACTAAAAATACAAAAAATTAGCTGGGCATGGTGGCACATGCCTATAGTTCCAGGTACTCGGGAGGGTGAGGCAGGAGAATTCCTTGAACACAGGAGGAAGAGGTTGCAGTGAGCCAAGATCATGTCACTGCACTCTAGCCTGGGCGACAGAGTGAGACAGTCTCAAAAAAAACCAAAAACAAACAAACACAAAAAGTGTTTAAAATGTGACACAGAAGAGCTAAAATGTAAAATTGACAAATGTACAAAATATTTTGATATCTTAATACTATACTACTATCTTACAAAGTAATCGATTAATAGCAGTAATAAAAAAGCTCAGGATCTTATGTCTTAACTGCTGAGTTGTAACAAACATTTAAAAAGCTAATACTACTTCAGCCAGGCGCGGTGGCTCACAGTCTGTAATCCCAGCACTTTGGGAGGCTGAAGCAGGCGGATCATGAGGTCAAGAGATTGAGACCATCTTAGCTAAACAACACGGTGAAACCCCGGCTCTACTAAAAATACAAAAATTAGCTGGGCATAATGGCGCCTCCCGGTAGTTCCAGCTACTCAGGAGGCTGAGGCAGGAGAATCGCTTGAACCCTGGAGGCGGTGGCTGCAGTGAGCGGAGATCCTGCCACTGCACTCCAGCCCAGGTGACAGAGCAAGATTCTGTCTCAAAAAAAAAAAAAAAAAAAAAAATTAAAAAATTAAAGGGGAGGGCATACTTCCAAACACAGTTACTAGACCATCATTACCCAGAAAAGTACAGGTTAATATTTCTGTAGATCATGATTTCAAAATTCCTTAACAAAATGTTAACAAATTGAATTCAACAACACAGTAAACAAATTATTCATTGTGGTCAAGCATGATTCCAGGGATTTAAGAGTGGTTCAACATATGAAAATCAATAAATGTGATACATTACATTGCTAGAATCAAAGATAAAAACCATATGATCATTTGGCCAAAAAGGCATTTTATAAAATTTAAGATCTCTTCATGTTGAAAATACTATCAACAAATTGGGTATAGAAATAACATACCTCAAAACAATAGAGGCCATATATTAATATTTCATACACAATGCTGGCATCATACTGAATGAAAAAAATTGAAATTTTTTTCTGTAAGTTCTGGAACATGCTTTCAACACTTTTATTCAATGTAATACTGCAATTCCCCCAGAGCGATTAGACAAGAGAAATAAATGAAGAGCATTTAAACTGGAAAGGAAGAAGTCAAATTTTTCTTGCTAAGTAATTTTATTGACATTAACTCCATCTTATAGATAATAAGCATTTGCATTTTAAATATGCATAGATGAGTACACTTAATTTGCTAAAACAAATACCAATGCCAGACAATGACAGAAAGAAAAAGAAAATGACAGAGCCATATATATCGTGAGTATAGATGCAAAAATTACCAACACAATTTTAGCAACCCTAATTCAACAGCACAATAAAAGGATGATATACCATGATCAAATGGAATTTATCCATATGATGAAAGGATAGATCAACATGTGCAAATCAATTAATGCAATATACCACCTTAAACAGAGTGAAGGATGGAAACACATGATCTTCTCAGTAGATGCAGAAAACCTATTTGACAAAACCCAACACTCTTACATGATAAAAATGCATATCAAATTATGTATAGAAGGAATACACTTCAACATAATATAGGCCATATGTAACAAGCCCATGGCTAACATTATAGACTATGGTGAAAAACTGAAAACTTTTCTTCTAAAATAGTGAACAAGACAAGAATATCTTCACCTGCCACGTCTATTAAGTATACTACTAAAAACTGTAGGTTGACAAACTAGGCAAGAAAAACAAGTAAAATATGTTGAAATTGAAAAGAAAGTAAAATTATATCTTTTGGCAGATGACATGATTTTCTCTGTAGAAAATATTAAAGACTACACATAAAAAAGCTGCTAGAACAAATAAAGTCAGTAAAGCTTCAGGATACAAAATTAGCATACAAATAAATCAACTGCATTTCTATATACTAACAAAAAATTAGCCAAAAAATAGAAAAACAAATCCATACCCAAATCAGACAAAGACATTATAGAAAAAAAAAAAAAAAAAACTATAGTCCAATATATCTCATGAACATAGTGGCAAAAAATCTTCAATAAAATATTAGTAAATTCAATTAATATATAAAAAGAATTACAAACCAAAACCAAGTTGGACTTATCCTAAATATACAAGAATGGTTCAACATTTGAAAATCAGTAAATGCAATTCATCATATCAACAGGCTAAAGAAATCACAATCATGTGGAAATATAAATAGATGCAGAGAAAACAGTTGACAAAATCCAACACTTATTCATGACAAAAATTCTCAGTCTACAAGAAATAGAATAAAACTTCCTTAAATTGATAAATAATATCATTTAAAAACCTACAATTAATATCGTACTGAGTGGTGAGAAAAATAAAAGCTTTCCCACTAATATCAGGAACAAAACAAGAATGTCCCCTCTCACCATACAAGAAATCTAAGCTTACAAAATGAGACGAGAAAAGGAAATATGACGTATACAGATTGGCAACAAAAAATTGCACCGTCTTTAGCAACATATGACATGATTGTCTATGTAGAAAATAAAAAAGGATCAAAAAAAACCTCCTGGGTCAAATGAAAAATTATTCCATGGTTGTAAGTTTCAAGATTAAAACACAAAAGTCAATAATATTTCTATATACCAGCCATGAACAAGTATAATTTAAATTTAAAAACACAGTATCTTTACATTGGCACCAAAAGAAATGAAATACAGAGGTATAAATCTAAAAAAAGTACAGCTTATATGTTATGAAAATCACAAAATTCCAATAAAAGAAGTAAAATAACTAATAAATGAAGAGAAAGCTTTGTTTATGGATAGGAAGATACACAATTTTGAAGATATCAGTTCTTCCTAACTTGATCTATAGGCTCAATGTAATCCTAGTCAAAAATCCCAGCTAGTTATTCTGTGGATATCAACCAAATGATTATATAGTTTATATGAAGAGGCAAAAAAGCCAGAATAGCCAACACAATGTTAAAAAAATAATCAAGTTGGAGGACTACCACCTTCTAACTATAGAATATCTATAAAGCTACAGTATTGAAGGCAGTGTGGCATTGACTAAATAATAGACAAACAAACTAAGGAGACAGAATAGACAGCTCAGAACAGTATCTACAGAAATATAGTCAAATAATCTTTGAAAAAGAAGTAAAGACAGTAAGACAATGCAATGGAGCAAAGACAGATTTTATTTTATTTTTTAAATAAATGATGCTGAGACAACTGGACATCCACAGGTAAAAAAGTGAATCTAGACACAGAATTTATGCCCTTGCAAAATGAACTCTAAATGGATCACAGAACTAAATGTAAAAGGCAAAAGTGTAAATCTCTGAAAGATAATATCAGCGAAAATCCAGATGACCTTGAGTTTGATAATGACTTTTTAGATACTACATCGATGGTATAATCCATGCAAGAAATAATTGATAAACTGAGATTCATTAACATTTAATTATTTTTATCTGTGAAAATCACTGTTAAGGGAAAACCACAGATGAGGAGAAAGCATTTCCAAAAGAAGTATCTCAAAAAGAACTGTTATCCTAAACAAACAATGAACCTACTGACTCAATAGTAATACATTGAACCCAATGACTCAATAGCAAGAAATTGAATAACTGAATCAAAAAAATAACCCAAAGACTTTAATCGACAATTCATGGAAGGAGATATATAGGTGGCAAATAAACATCTGAAAAGATGCTATATACCACATATTATCAGGAAAATGGAAAAGAAAACAACAAGGAGAATCTATTACACACTTAGGAACGTAGCTAAAATCCAGGACGCTGACAACACTAAATGTTGACAGACATGGGGAGTAACAGGAGCACTCATCCCTTCCTGGGAGAAATCACAAAATAGTACAGCCACCTTGGAAGACAGATTTTTTTTTTTTTTTTTTTTTTACGGAAGTAAACATGCTCACTATATTGTTTCAACAACCAAGCTCCTAGGTATATATTCAAATTAGTGAAAACATGTTCACAAAAACACCTGCAAAAAGGTTATTACAGCAGATTTATCCAGAGTCCCAAACTTGGAAGTGGCCAGGACGTCCTTTAGTGAGTTAAAGGATAAACTGTAGTGTCTTCAGAAAATTGAATATTATTTACTGCTAATAGTAAATGAACTATTTAGCCAAGAAAAGATATGGGGTAATCTAAAAGGCACTAGAAAAAAATGTATTATTGCTATATAGTTCGTTTGTTGGTCTAATATTAGTAATGCCTTAAAAAGAACTATTCGGCTGGGCGGTGGCTCATGCCTGTAATCCCAGCACTTTGGGAGGCCAAGGCGGGCGAATCACGAGGTCAGGAGTTCAAGACCAGCCCGACCACCATGGTGAAATCCCATCTCTACTAAAAACACACACAAAAAATTACCTGGGCGTGGTGGTGGGCATCTGTAAACACAACTACTTGGGAGCCTGAGGCAGGAGAATCCCTTGATCCCAGGAGACGGAGGTTTCAGTGAGGCAAGATTGTGCCACTGCACTCCAGCCCAGACAATGGTGCAAGACCTCGTCTCAAAACAAAGAAACAAACAAAAAAGAAAATACTTATTTTGTGTTATCTAATCCTTTATATATTTGTAAGATAGTTAACTAGTCTGTGAATTGAAACACAGTATTTGTCTTACTTTGATTTATTCATGTATTAAAATAATGAACTTTAATGCAAAAAACTCCCTATATTAAAAATAATGACGATACATTATCATTTAAGAATTGTGAATAAGGGTTATGCACATTTCATTTGGAGTTCTTCAGAATTTTATATTTTTCCATCTTGGTATACCTTTCCTATAGAAGTAAAGGAGACTTGTCCTTTACAAGGACACATAATTGCAATCTTTATTTGCTCCTTCTCAGTGGCTCTTCTCATTATACTTTGCTGTGACTTACAGCCTCCTTAGAGCATGTCATGCAGTAATGGCCACCTTATTCATGAGAACGATGTGATGCAATACTAGGCAGCCACTAGGTTTGAAGAAAAGGCAACTTTACAGTGTTTTCTTAACTAAAAGTGTGAAAATTGTCAAAGCTAACCAATTTCTCTTCTATTTTTAGACATAAAACATTTATAAAGCCAGATGCTGAAAATCATTGATATATCTTATGAGAAAGTTCTTACCGTCTTTTGTAAATCATTAACACTAATAATAAGTGGCAGGGAAAATAATTACATTATTATTAGGATGCTCAAAGGAATATCACACCAGTTCCAGTCCAGAGTAATTTTCTATATAAATCCTCTCATGTCTGTGTATATATATAATGGCTTTCTTCCAAGGAATTCAAAGTCCCACACTTAACTATCTCATTTATTTCTGAAATATATCCTTAAAAATATGTCATGATTAAAAATGAAAACAAAAATAGAAAGTGTTTATATATCAGCTAAGTGAAATGTATTATTCCAACATGCTGGTGGCTGCAGTCATGGGTTTAACAGAATAAAACAAATACTGTGTATTTGTCCACTAATCTGTTATTGCTGATTTTTACACTGCTATACAATAATATATTTGTATGTTGCACTCTGAATGAAAAGTAATTATTAAATAAAAATAACACACCATTTATAATTTCTGCAAGGTTTAAAATATGATTTGAATATTTCAATACAGCTAACAATCCGCATGGCGCCACTATTCCTTTTGCCAATTTCACATTATGCCATATACAGCCCCTGTTATGTAAAACAAGTAAACTTTTCAAAGTTGCATATCTTTTAATGGTATTTTATTTATTTGGTATATGAATATCAAAATTATTTGGAATACTGACCAAAGACAGAGCTGGGGGCAGATTTTGTTCTGATATAAAAATTTTGATTTTTTTTCTGTACACACTTATCAAAAATAGATTAAACATTTGAACTTCCAGAAATATTTATTAAGAATTGAAATAAGATCCTGACTCCCTCCCAGATCCTTCTGTGGTCAGTAGAATCTCTCCTGCTAATATATCTAGATATTGGCTGATATCTACCAAGAGAGTAGTTAAACTCTTAGAGCAAGTTCTCAGTGGGGCTATGATTTTAAAGTTACTGTGTAATGGAGTGTATTACCATTTACCATATGATGAGATAGCCTGTCTGTCAGCCAGGGAGCTGTTTAAAGTTATATATAGGTCAAATGAGCCAAAAAGAGCAAAGGAAGATCAAGAATATTGAGTATCTCAAAAGTAAAATGATCAAAATATTTTAGGTAACAGGTGATTTCTTCCAATGTTTGTCTTAACTCTATTGATGAAGTTGATTATGATGTGTTGAATGCATTAAGTGAAATGAATTTCAAGGGCATGCATTTTTCCTCATGAGTAACCATATGGTATACATGTCCTCTTTCTACAAATGGTTTTATATATTATTATTTCTACTTACTAATGAAAAGTATCTTAACAGTTCCAGTTTTCACTTCTGGGATCAAATTATGTTTTCATCTCATTAAGAATCACTACATGATTTTTTTCCCTGAGTATTTTCTTGGTTAAAACTGCCATTCATCTACCATTCACTGTTCAAAGATACTAAATAATGTTACATGATGAAAAGAAAAATATTTCATCTGTCTTTTCAAAGTCACCTTCACTATTGAGAGTACTATACCCACTTTCAAATATGGCCATGCTTAATATGTGAGTAATTGTAGGGTTTATAACAGGGAGTACATGTTACTCTTACTCTGTAGCATAGACTGAAAATCAGAAATTAAAAAAATTAAAAATTAACTAAATTCCACCTTAACTCCCAACCAAATGAACATTTGTATTAAACAGATTATAAACATATCTGTAATTAGAAATTTTATATTTATCTTGTTATAATTTATCAAAAAATATTAATCAATATAACTTTCATGTATGGTTACATATTTCATATTATTATTAATAAATCTGTTAAAAGTATTTATAATGGTGAATGTTTTCTGACAGATCAACTAGAAAATACTGAGAACAAAGAAAATATTAAAAATTATGCATATAAGACAGAATATAGCAAATGTCAGACAAAATCTGCTGCTTTAAGGATAAGATCGTTTTCTGGTAAAGAAAGACAAATCCTTCATTAGGTAAATGCTAGTCTTGTATCCAAATTCTGAAGACAAGTTAAAAATCACCTCTTTACTCTTTTACCTTTAATATTTTTTTACACCCTCTATTTGTTAAAAAGGAATCTCAAATTAGTAATACACAAATGATACAAACTTTAGAAAATTTCATGTCAGTCCTACGTGACTCAAGTTCTTATCACATCTAGAAAAACAAAATTCCTACTGATTCCTAATTATCGATTACATATTCTTCATAACCATGTTATGTAAAAACATTAGTCACTGGGGGGTAGAAGTCTAATTTCAACTCACATCTTAGCTTAGTGGGAATCTCTGTTCATAGACTTTATATATGAAGAATATTTTAAATGTAAACAATGTTGTGACTTTGATTAATTTCTTCATTACAGTAACAGGACATGACTCTTCCTAAGGCACTCTGTACACTGACTCTGAAAATATGTATCAATACAGCCAAATTCGAAAAACAATTTCTCATGTACCATATGACTAACTCTTCCACTTTTCTAATATACACTAGGAAAAAAAAGCCCATATATGCACACAGTACAATATATGAAAAAAGTTTTATTTTTTAAATAACACCAAATTGGAAACAATTATTATACTAATCCACTGGTGAAGTATTTAAACAAACTATAATAAAGATATAATACTGGACATTATGCATTTAATTGTAGGGTTTGTAACAGGGAGTACATTATTTTTCTTACTCTGTAGCATAGACTGAAAATCAGAAATAAAAAAATTAAAAATTAATTAAATTATGCATTTAAAAAGAAAAGGACTGATGTTGGTAGATGAGAAGGCTCACAAGTGTAAAGCCATATAGTACTCTGTCAGGTGCTATGATGAGGCCGAATAATAAAATAGAGTTTCAAGATTTAGTGCCAGAACTCCTGGAGTTAAATCGTAGTTCTGCCACTTAACCAGTCTGTCATATAAGAAGTTCCTTAACCTCTGGTTTTTAGTTTCTTCATCTCAAAAATCAGGGTTACTAGTACTTATTTCATATGTTATTGTGAAGATTAGTATATATGCATGCATATACACTGTAATATAATCATGTAGTCTGGATACAGTATATGTAAATATATGTGTGTATATGTATATACATATATATACACATATATATATATATACTGATAATGCTATAAGTGTATTAACCATATTAAAGTATTATAGTATGAAGTATAGTATAGTATAGCATTGTATAGTATAGTATAGCATATGAAGTATTATAGTATAGTTAATACACTTCAAAGGACAATGTAGATAGATAACAAATTAATAGCAGTATTTGTATTTGGAGAAGGATAGAGTGGAGCATTACTCCTCTCTAATATATTGATTCTTAAATCTCAATGTTTTCATATATCAAAGACAAACAATCCAGCAAGATTAATATTAATATTTATGTTAAATTCAACTTATTCAGTTAAGTTATGCAATATTTTAATCTCAAATTCCTTCTTTTTATGAAATTAAATTGCTTAGGCATATAGTATAAATTATATAGAAAAATAAGACATAAACAGGTTGAAACATTTAAAGTCAGGGAATCATTTAAGGGTCATTTTGAGTTGAAATTTTCAGATTAAGTTAAATCTGTATGATATTAACTGGAAATTTCAGGTAATTAGGACAGAATAAGCCAAGATATGAAGAACAAGCAGAAAAGCATTCAGATTTCTTTTCAGAATGCTTTATTTCAAATGCACTGTTGAACAAGTCACCTTACCTGTCTAAACCTTGGTTTTCCCATTGAGAAATTAGTATAAAGCTTCTTATCTGAAAGGGATAGTGTAGGATAAAACGAAGCAGTATATGAGAAAGGAATTTGTAAGCCATAAATTCTCATTTGTATGTGCATTATTATTCTATTGTTATTAAGAATATATATTTATAGACAGATATATATATATATTTTTTGTATATATATATATATGGAAACAGGGAGCTCAACTTCACTAGAGTAAAATAATTATTTTGACAAAAATATAAAATTCTGTTTCTATGTAGGATACTACAAAACTATGGAAGTATTTGGTGAGAGGGAAGTAGAAATTTTGGACTCAAATAATTGGTGCAAAAGTTATGCTTCAAAAGAGAATTAATTTGTCAGTAATATTCAGAGTTATGTCTGTTTTAATAAGCTAACATTTCTGAAATATGTATTATTGTACATAACAGTTTCCTATGTGGCTTTACAAATATTATTTAATTTTGTGAATGCATGGAAAAGGCCCTACTTTTATTCTACTTTTAATAAATGTATGTCTCTGAGTCACAAAGAATTTAAATAACTTGACTGAGGAAATGTATCTAGCGAGTATTAGGTCTGGGGTATGAGCACACCCAGCCATACTCTCCTTATCCTGTAGTGCATGCCCTTATGTAAATAATATAAATAATTAATATTGGGACTATGAAACTGTGTGTGTGTGTGTGTGTGTGTGTGTGTGTGTGTGTGTGTTTGTGTGTGTGTTTACCAGAATTCCAGAAAAAAAAAAGAAGGAAAACAAATGAGTAATCATCAGTTACGGATTAAGAAAACTATAAACAAAAACAGGTAGATGATATACCATTGACACCCTCCTCTGTCCCTCACCTCTCCTTGTGGAAGAACTATATTAGATATCACAAAGAACCAGTCAACATAAAGTTTTGGTGGTGGAAGGGAGTTTTAGAAAGAATAAGTTAGTTATCTTTATTCTGGCATTTTTTTCTTCTTTACCAAGAATATAAATTTGGATCTTGAAACCTGGGAAGAGATCATTTATTTCTAGATTTGGTTCCTATTTGGGAAATAATTGCTCTTTGTTCTTAAAAGCACAGGTAAACCAGAAGAAAGCATTTGTATGTTTAAACTTAAGTATTTATGTTTATACTTAAGTACTTATGGTTAGCTTTAGTTTCTTACTGGAGTAGGGCAAATGAGACACCAGCTTTTTCTTATATGTAATCCTATCCATGGATTTGGTATAAATTATTTGCTGGGAATGAGAAGCACACATATCTTCTGCTTTTAAAAATTTGTACACAGCAGTAGGCAAGTAAGTATCAGGCAGATATGACAGAGGAAACAGCACTCTGAAAGGGAAGGAAAAGTTTGACATATATGAAAACAAATACAGCACAGTATGTCTTCAAATATCAGAGTCAAAATAAGAAAATACATAAAATGAAAAGTCAGATGAAAGAATACTAAATGAGAAAGACTTCCTCTCGGTTGGGAAATGTTTCTCTGTTTTTAGTAAGAGTAGGACCAAACTTTGATTATACTATCTTAGTATGTGCAGTGAAAAATTAAACAGGGAGCATCTGTTTGAAATAGAGATTCTTATAATAACAGAAAAATTGTTTTTTACAGGCAATCATTCAAGTTTGATAGGAACTTGCTTTGAGGTGTCATAGGATAATAGGAACCATATTACTGACTTTATAATTAGGTATGAGAAAACTGAAAGAAAAAATGCATTTTAGGTACTTGGGACAGGAAAGTATTCAAATAGAAAATCAGAAACTTATGCAACTTTGAAAGGGCTGGAAGAGCAAAAGTTAGGAAAATTATTGCTAATGTAAAGGGACTCCAGAATTGAAGAAATGGAAATGAAGCCATTGATTATGACTTCAGTGGCCAACGGCATTGAAGTGATTCTCACCAGATGATCTGAAACTGCTCACAGTATTCTTTGTCAGGTAACTGCTAATTCTGGCACAGTCACTGAGTCTTGCTTGCTTGCTTTTCAGTGTCTTAACTCTACTAGGAGAAAATTGTGGGAAATACAGCTTAACAACTATAAGAGTAAGAAGGGAACATGTGTGATGTTAAACTAATCACAGATAATCCAGCATAGGTGAAAAGGTTAGAGACAAATACTCTTGATTGTAGTTCATGGATGAGCTAATGAATACATGGGTTAGACTACCAGCAATGGAAGCTGAGATGATGAATAAACCATGATATCTAGAGCTAATATTTGACAAATAGCTAGAATTTGTCAAGGTTTACAGTGTGCTAGAAATAGGGCTATAAGATATATATTGATCCTACTTTCACTTAAGAAATACTGATTTAGCATTTCCTTTGTATCAGGAAATATTCTAAAAGCTTTACAAATATATGTTCAATTAATCCTCATAATTCTACAAAGTAGAAACTTTTATTATCTTCCTTTTAAAGGTAGAGAAATTAAGTAAAGAAGATCACAAAGCTAGTACCTTGCTAGAGTTGACACAACTAGTTCTGAGCAGAGTTAGGATTCATACTCAAGCAATTTTGCTGTGAAATTCATGCTCTGAAACAATACGGTATAGTGCCTCCAATTCTGGCTTCATTGGATTATCCTCCTTATGAGAAAAATATTCATTTTGACTTAAGTGGTAAAATTGAGACACAGAGATGTTAATTTGCCCAATATGATTTTTATAGTAAATTATCTACATATTTTGAGTTAATTTTATAGTTACAGGATTTGGTGGCCAATTAACCATAACAAAGTAAAGAGAGACAGTGAAAATGATTTTTAAACTGCCTAACCTGGGAAACCTGAAAAGCAGTGGTGCAACTGAAAGAAATAATGTAGTAAACCAGAGGGCTGTATTTGAATATGTTATATTCAACTGGATGGGTTGAATCTGAAGCAATAACTGAGCATTCAAGCGGATATATTTTGTATTCGGTTACACACGTGGAATTGAAGCCAGGATAAAATGTTTAAGCCTAGAAAAAACTCTAGTCATCATCTTCTTAGAGATAATGTTTTAAATTGTAGTTATTTACATATAAGAAATAAGTTTCTTCTAAAGAATAAAAGTACTGGTGTAGTGTATCTGAAATCTGACCCAAGCCTTAAATATTAAGGCAAGATTGGCAGAAGAAGCATTTTCATTGTAATGATGTTAACATTTATGAACTAGACTTAGGGAATAGGGGATAACATGCTCTCAGTAGTAATTTTAGAAATAGTAGGTCTTGGGGAGCACAAGAGGTAGGGATGGTTGCTCAGAAGAAAAATTAAATAAATATGTGTGTGTTGTGTGTGTGTGTGTGTGTGTATATATATATTACTATTATATACATATATAATAGTATTACATACATTATATACATATTATAGTACATATTACATACATTATATACATATAATAGTAATATATACTATATAACAGTATATGTATATAATAGTAATATATAGTATATAATAGTATACTATATATACCATATACTATTATATATACTAACATATAATATAATAGTACTATATATAGTATAGTATATACTAATATATATAGTATATAATAGTAATATATATAGTATATATAACATATATATATATATAATAGTAAAGTAATTAATTTCATGAAAACTTTCACATACCCCAGTATCACATTTTATGCATCAGGTCAGATTAAACAGCATCTTCTAAAAACCTAGATGCTGGTTAATATTACCCTGCCACACATCCCTGTAATTTTTAATTATTCCCTAAATATGACAACATATATTCATCTATTTTTTATTCTTCCACTTCCTTCATTTTTTTTTCTGATGAAACTTTTATTCTGACGCTTCTACCTAATGGAAAATAGTTCCTTATATACCCTTGTTATAGACCACAGGCTCTTTGGCTCCTCCTGTAATGGAAATTAACAAGGGGGCACACAGGCTCCCCAAACAAGGCTTTTATTTTAGGGCTTATACTCCGACTCCAGGAAGGCAGTGGAGACAAGGCACAAGGACACATCAGGGGCTCCTGGAAAAAGCTACTAGGGATATTTCATCAGGCAAAGTTCAGAAACTGACATCAGGGATAGGGTGTGCAGACTGGGCAGGCCAAAGCACATGAGTGGTAGGCTATGGAGGTGAGGATATCTGGTTGCAATGGTTATCTTGATAATGGGCCACGTGGTGGTTAGGCCAAGATAGCAAGGCTGTAAATCAATTTTTCAGCAGTGCTTTCAATTGTGCAACACTCCACAATGTTGATTAGATATTTAAATCCTATAAGGCCAATTTCTGGTATTCCTTGGTACAAGGCATAAACATTATGAAAGCATAGCACAATGGCTGTTTTCTTTGTGTAACTAAAGTCTTAAGGGTAGTGGGCATAGTGTCAGTGAGGTAGTTATGTGGGTTTTGTGAAGATAAGAAGAAAAAAAAAATGTGAAGAAAGAGACACCTCCCACCATTATTCTATCTCACCCTCACATTATTTAGTAAATGTTTCTTCTGGTCTGTTAGCCTTAGGAATTAACTGATCCCTCAGCATTCTATAAATGATGATTGAGCCTCCTTTCATCATATTTAAGGAAATTTAGGTTTTGCACTTGGGATCAGATTTGTTCACTCATTAATATATCTTCTGGATCATTACTTGCATGCATACATTTTATTTATTTATTATTTATTTATTTATTTATTTATTTATTTATCTATTTTGAGACAGGGTCTTGCTCTGTCACCCAGGCTGGAGTGCAGTGGCACCATCTCGACTCACTGCAAGCTCCACCTCCCGAGTTCATGCCATTCTCCTGCCTCAGCCTCCCCAGTGACAGAGACTACAGGCGCCTGCCACCACACCCGGCTACTTTTTTGTATTTTTAGTAGAGATGGAGTTTCACCATGTTAGCCAGGATGGTCTCAATCTCCTGACTTCGTGATCCACCTGCCTCGACCTCCCAAAGTGCTGGGATTACAGGCGTGAGCCACCCACACCAAGCCTAAAAAATATTTTAAATCACTTAATTATGCTGAGTTTCTTTTCTATATGTATTAGCAATTTGGACACTAGACTCAAAATCATTATTAGATTCTGCCATCATCCTGGATGAATTAATGCAGCCTTCATTTAGATAGCTACACCCGGAGTATCATTCAGTCAGAACTCTCCTGGAAGCCTTATCTAAATCCCCTAACCTGCAATTAGCTATATCACATCCTTAGGCTACTTGCTATCTATCCAACTACTTAAATTAGGAATCTGAAACCATCCTTAATTCTACTTTTAATCACCTTCCATATCTGTTGATCATCATAGCCTAGTTCAAGTCACCATCATTTCTTATCTTTGAATGCATTGAAATGGTCTCTTAATTTCCTTTTGATTCTCCCCCTCTCCAGTCTATTTTCCACACCACATACAGAATGATATTCTTAAATGAAAACTAATTCGATCACTTTCCAATTTAACACCTTTGATTTTCTTTCTATTGCCTACCACTAGGGTCAGGAAACTTTCTTCTGTAAACAACAGGATAGTAAATATTTCAAGTTTTTCAGGCCATATGGTCTCTGTCTCAACTGCTCATTTCTAATACTATAGCACAAAGCAAATCATAGATAATACATAAATCAAGGGATGTGGCTGGGTTTCAATGAAACTTTATTTACAAAACAAGAGGAAGACTTGATTTGGTCCATGGACTGCAGTTTTCCTACTTCTAGTCTTCAGGATAAAGTTCAAAACCTTGACCATGCTTCTAAAGTCCTACTGCCCTAGTCACTCTTTCATATATTCTTTCTTGGATCTGGAGCACTCTTCTTGAAACAAATTTGTATTCTATTTTTATTATTATTATTTTGGTCTCAGCCTGTCAATTCTTCACAGAAGGCTATCAGGACTATTGATTAGGTAATATGATAATATGTTGCATGGCATTCTCTTTTTCTTCTTTCACAGTTATTCTTATTTCAGAAATAACATAGCTTAATGGTTTAGTGAATGGAACCACACTTCTTGTCTCAAAGCTCTACTCCATCAAATTCTTATGCAAGTTACTTAACCTCTCTGTGTCTGTTTTGCTCATCTATAAGATAGGTACAATAAAGTACCTCTCTTACAAGATATTGCAAAAATTAAAAGAGTTAACATTTGTGAAGTGTTTAGAGCAGTGTCTGGCACATAATTAGGCAAAATAACAGCTCATTCGTTTTCCCTTTTCCCAGTAACTCATAAGCATTAGAAGATAAACGGTATATGTATAAATATTTAATGAATTAACACATAGATTATATATATATATTATTCAACTATTATGTAAACTATGTAATCCCTTCACTTCTTCCCTGTTCAATTGTTTGCCTGCTTTTTATCTGCTGTATTCTCTAGTGCCTAAAATCTAAAATATAAATTCCAAAGGGCAACAAATGCTACATTAAGAACTGTACAACCACATAGTTGTTGATTGATAAATATTTGTGCGTAAGTATATACCTACTGAATATTATCAGATAAAGTCCCAGTTATATAGACCCAAGGTCCTTTCTGATGCAAACACTGAATTCTGCTCAAGCCTTACCTCTCACATTGTTTTTGTGTGTTTCAACCACACTGAAATAATTGGAGTTCACATCATCTCTTTGGATATTATAGAACACTTCTTACAATATTCACACAGTTAAAATTTTTGTTCTGTAATATTATATCTAAGCTATCATTCAGTTTCCTAGTTCAAATATTTATTTATTTTTTATAATAAAAATATTTCCTAACTACCAAAACCTAGTTTAAATGCCACTTTTGTTTTTTGACATTTCTGTACCAAAACAATCTGTGCTTACTGAAATAAGTACTCACAAAATGAATAAATATGGTCACTTTGTTTGTATTCCTTATTAAATAAAGTTTACCTGTGCTAGGGACTATATTTTGTTCATTATTATATCCCAAGAACTTAACACAGTGACTTGCAAAGAGTAAATATTCAATATCTGTTTAATGAGTAAATGAAAATAAATGTACCTAGTAGACTTAGTGTAAAAAATTACAAATTAATCTTATTGCATTTAAGAAATACATAATTTGACCTATGTTTTGAGATTTAAGATATGGAATCTACATTTTATATATAGTAAATTTCATCATTAAAAAAGAAGCAAATGTCATTTCAAAGGCTTAGAAGTGAGAGGACATTTTTAAAGTGTAGAAATATGGTGCTAGTGTTTGTTAATTAGCAGGTGATTAGATGGTCTAAATTTATAAAATTCAAAGACTGAAAAGTTAGTTTTTATTGTAAACTATCATGGTGATTTGTCTATTTTAATCAGCATGTGTGTGCTAGTCACATATTGTTAGACACAGTTTTCTTTCTTCCTTCCTTTCCTTCCTTTCCTTCTCCTTCCCTCCTCCCTCCCTCCCTCCCTCCCTCCCTCCTTTCTCCCTCCTTCTTCTTCCTTTCTTCCTTTCTTCTTTTCCTTCTCCTTTCTTCCTTTCTTCCTTTCTTCCTTTCTTCCTTTCTTCCTTTCTTTCTTTCTTTCTGTTATTTCTTTCTTTCTTTCTTTCTTTCTTTCTTTCTTCTTTCTTTCTTTCTTTCTTTCTTTCTTTCTTCTTCTCTCTCTCTCTCTCTCTCTCTCTCTCTCTCTCTCTCTCTCTTTCCCTCTTTCCCTCTTTCCCTCTTTGCCTCTTTCCCTCTTTCCCTTTTTCCCTCTTTCCCTCTTTCTCTCTTTCTTTCTTTCCCTTCCTTCCTTCCTTCCTTCCTTCATTTTTTTTTTTTCTTTCACAGTCTTACTCTGTTGCCCAGTATGGATTGTAATGGGACAATCTCGGCTCGCTGCGAACTCCTGCTCCCTGGTTCAAATGATTCTTGTGTTTCAGCCTACAGAGTAGCTGGGATTACAGATGCTTGTCAAACAACCACCTGATTTTTGTATATTTGGTAGAGACCTGCTTTCACCTTGTTGGCCAGGATGCTCTTGAACATCTGACCTAAAATGATCCTCCCACCTCAGCTTCCCAAAATGCTGGGTTTACAGGTGTAAGCCATTGTGCACAGTTGAGACAATTTTCATCTATTAGAGTGATTTTTATCTGACATTCTGATCCAGTTCTCTTGCTCCTTAAAGTTAAGAAAGAAACAACCAGCTAAAATATGCAATACATTCTTATTGCAATTTGTTTTTTTTATTACATTTACAACAGTTTCTTATGTAACTCTGTCTCATGCTTACTTGGTTGAATACCAGATTGCTTAGTCAAGAACAGTCTGACTGGCAAGGAGGTTCCTTAAAATTCATACACATGAAAATATCAGATTTGCATTTTTTGAATGAAAGCTTCCTTTAGTTGTATAGCAAAACAAAGTCTATTCTAGAAATAAATATGTCATGTGTATTTCTACTAAATATTCAGGGATCACAATTATTTTAATTAATTCATCTCCCTTTTCATAACATTACTAAAAATATATCACATTTTTAAACAGTACATCAGTCTTATATTGTTCAAGTATTTGTGCATAATTTCACACACCAAAATTTTGCAAGAATAATAATTGTACTAAGGGAATCTGTCTACCTTTTACTCAGATTCACCAACTATTACCTTTTACCCCATTTGCCTGATCTCTTTTCTTACTCTGTGGATTTCTGTTTCTCTCTCCTATTATTTGAGGTTAAGTTGCATAGATCATGGCCTTTTCTCCTAAATATATGTTTCTAATTTATCAGATGCCAGTATTGTTTTTAACAAAACCACAATGTAGTTATCTACTCAGTAAATTTAATATTGATTCAAAATTGTATATAATATACAATACAAATTTTAATTTTGTCAAAAGATATATAATTTTTATATATTTTTTTATCTCAATACAGGACTCCATCTAGGGACAAATATTTTTATCTAGCTGTCATGTCACTTTAATCTGGAACACTTTAAAAGCCTCTTTTTGTCTTTCACTTCCATTTTTTGAAGAGCACTGTTCTCTCCCCCCAGTTGAGTTTGTCTTTTTTCGTATGATTATAATAAGATTAAGCATTACTTCCTGGATTGTAATCTGTGGTGCTTTGTTATTTTCAGGGAGTTATATCTGAAGTCACACAATGTCTATCTCTTGAATTGGCAATGTTAATTCTGATGAATTTATCCAGGTGTTCTTTGATTTCACCACCATATTTATAGTGTTTATTATTCGCTTGTACCAATGAGCAGATTGCAGAGAAAGTCTTCAACAGCATATAGATAACCTGTTCCTCATCATAATTTCCTGTTACATATAGTAGCTATTGATGATCCTTGCTTGATTCACTCTTAATGTGATAGCTGCAAAATGCTGATTTCCAACTCTGGAATTCTTTCCTTTATACTCTCAGTTATGTATTCATAGTCTTATGTATTGATTCATTATATGTATGAATTAACACATTTATAATTTTAATTGCTTGTCATTCACTGATACACTGAATTATTTTGGTTCTCAAATTGTCCCAGATTTGAACAGCAACAATTCCCACTTTATTATTATTACTTTCTTATTACTCTGTCTCAAAAAAAATTGATTAATTAAAACTAAAATAAAATAAAGTACATCTACCCACGTTTTTACCTTTATTTCTACATGTTTTTCCTTTTCATTTTTATTGATTTAATTAACTCAATATTTTTTAAAATGTAGAATATTATCATACAGAAGTCAAGACAAAAGTAAAATAAGGGGTCTCCTGTACCTCATTTCTCCCAATTCCTTGTAAGTAATCAATTTAGTTATCAATTTTATTACTACTGTATTGCTTTTTTTAAAAATAAGTGTGTGTGTATGTGTGTATGTGTATACACGCATAAATGTGCATGCTATCTTTCTTTTCTTTCCTTTTACAAAATGTGTATATGTACACACACACACACACACACACACACACACACACACACACAGACACACACATTTGGTATTATTCTTACTTCACAATGTCTCCTGGAAATACTTTTACATCCGTTCACAAGCTTTCAATTTTTACAGCGGGGTATTATGATTGTACATTCTAAGTTGTGTGAATGTAACATAGTTTAGTACTCAATCTCCAATGATTGGTTCCTAATATTTTACAGTGAAAAATAATACTCTACTGAACTGTGTTTGTGAATTTTTGCGTTTTCGGAAGTTGTATCTGCAAGGATACAATTAAGTGAGATTGCTGAGTTGAAAGGTTAGAGCACATGAAAAATTTTATTAGATATTGCCAACTTTCTCTCCAAGGGTATTGTATCTATTTTCATTTTAGCAGTCAAATTCTATGACTGCCTGATTTCTCACAGCCTTGCCAATTCCCAAGCTTCTGATATCTTGCCAATCCCAGCGGTGACAAGTGGAATTTCAGAGTACTTTTCATTACCTTTCTTTCATTAGGAGTGAAGTTGAACATTACTTCATATGTTTATGGGCCTTTTTATATCTCTTTTTGTGGATTGTTTATTCATATATTTTCCTTATTAGCTATAATATTTTTTGGCTTTTTATTTGAATTTTTAAAATTTCCTTTGCTGTGGTGAAACTTTTTAAATGGATAAAATCCCATTTGTCCATTTTTACTTTGGTTGCCTGTGCTCGGGAAATTTTACTCAAGAAATCTTTGCCCAGACCAATGTCCGGGAGTGTTTCTCCAATGTCTTTCTCTAGTAGTTTCAGGTTTTAAACTTAAGTCTTTAAACTATTTTGGTTTGCTTTTGTATATGGTGAGAGTTTGAGGTCTAGTTTCATTCTCAAAAGAAGACATACAAATGGCAAACAGGTGTATAAGAAAATGTCCAACATTACTAAGCATCAGAGAAGAGCAAATCAAAGAAAGCTACAATGAGATATTATCTCATTCCTGTTAAAATGGCCTTCTTTTTCAAAAGATAAGCAATAACAGATGCTGGCAAGCATGCAGAGAAAGGGGAACCCTCATACCCTTGTTGTTTAAAATGTGAATTAGTGCAGCCACTATGAAAAACAGTATAAACGTTATTCAAACAACTAAAAATAGACCTACCATGTGATCCAGCAATCCCCTGCTTGGTATATATCCAAAAAGAAAATAAATCGGTATATTAAAAATATATCTGCACTACTGTTTGTTGCAGCACTATTCCCATTACCCAAGAAGAGAAATCAAACTAAGTATTCATCAACAGATGAATGGATGAAGAAAAGTTGATATATAAACACAATGAAATATTGTTAAGCCATATAAAAAACAATGAAATCATTTTTTTTACAACAACATGGATAGAACTAAAGACATTATGTTAAGTATAAAGAATAAGATTTAGTATTTGATAGCACAACAGGGTGACTATAGTTAACAATAATTTATTGTATATTTTAAAATAACTATAAAAATGAAATTACAACATTCCTAACACAAAGAAGTGATACATGTTTGAGGTGATGAATATCCCAACTATGCTGAATTTGATCTGTGCATATTGTATACTTGTTTCAAAATATCACATGTACCCCATAAAGATGTCTGAGTATTACATATCGATAATAATCAAAATAAATAAAAAGATATTTTCTCTATTAAGACTACTAACCCTGTATTTGTGATTTACGTTGCAAGGATCGTTTTGGCTTTGTTGTTTGTCTTTTGATTTATTTCTGGTACTCTTCAGCATGACAATTTCATCTTTATTTTTATGTAGTCAAATAAACCAATATTCTTAAATTGCATTTGAATTTTAGCTAGAGTTAGAAAGTCTTTATCTCTATCCAGGTAACAGAGATAGTTACCCATGTTTTCTTCTAACAAAACAAACAAACAAAAATCCATTTGGAGTTTGTGTGTATGGTGGGAAAGCTTTTTTCTTTTACATAAACTAGTCATTAGTTCCAACATTATTTACCAAAAAAGCTACCTTTTCCTCAGTGGCTTGACATATAATCATTATCATAGTTTTATATCTCTCTCTATATATATATATCTACATACATATATACATGTGTATATAGAGAGATATATAAATGTATGCATGTATCTGTATATAGATACATATACAAATATACACGATACATATCTATGTCTATATATTGATATATATGTGTGTATGTGTGTATATATGTATGTACTCTCTCTCTCTCTCTCTCTCTCTCTCTATATATATATATATATATATATATATATATATATGGCAGTTGAGTCTATTTCTGCACTTTATTTTTGATTCTATTATATTTCTGTCCATTCCTGCTCCTGTATTCATTGTAGTGGATTTGTGCCATGCTTTAATTTCTCCTAAGACTAATTGCCCTCATAGATCTTCCTGTCCACTGTTTTCCTAGCTATTTTTATGACATCACAGTGTTCAAAAGCCATTAAAAAAGTGAAATGTTATTTTGAATTATAATTGTCCTTAATGTCTATATATCTCATGGTCAGTGTTAATTATTGGAGACCTCACATAGCCTTTCAATCTAAATTGAGTCTGAAATGTCTATTAATTTATTACATCTTGTTATTCACATTGAAAGCATATATCAATATATGTGATTATATGCTTGTTTGTGAAACCATTTACTAAATGTCTTGCATTACCTGCACACTTCTGATCCATTCTCTACTTTTCTTTCATAAATGCTTCATTGCATGTAAGTGACAGAAATTTTAGTTCTGTAAATCCTACTGTCCATTTCATTGACTTTTACCTTCAGTTGGCATTTGGTGATTGTCATCACTTCTGGATTAGAATCAGCGTACAAGGGGCAGATCATGGGAAGTTACATGCAGATCTGTAAAATCTTGTTTATCAGCACACTTGGAAAACTCACATGACACTGCAATAAATAATGCAGGAGCTTTGAAGAAGTATAAGGATTCTGCAATAGCAAATGTGTGAACAAGTCAATGAGATGTAGAGCTGGGTTTATAGAAATAAAATTTCTGTCACTTATTTTCAATAAAGTATTCATGAAAGAAAAGTAGAGAATGAGTCATAAGTCCCTACTGAGTCTATGTCTGTATCCTTTCCAAATTCAACATGGTTACTATCTCTGATACATTTGAAGAATGTAATGCTGTAAAACAAAATCCAGTATAAATATCATTAAAAAGGCCAAATTGCAAGAACATAATGACTCTAGAGAAAATAAATCAAACAGAAAAACAAGTGGCTTTGAAGAAATACGTTAGTACCAGTATAAACATTAATTTGTCTGGTCATCATTGCAATTAACAGGACTTAGCCTTGGCTTGTATAACATACACATTACCATCCTATTTACTCAGATCTCAATGGAGGGCATTTTCTTCTAAAAGCACATTGGAAGAGTATTCCCTTTAAAGGAAATTAGAAGTCATTTCTCAGAATTAGGTGAATAGATAAAATATATCTCAGTTACTTGGTACTGAATTCTACTTAGTGACTTTTATTATTGAAGAAGATTGAGTCTTGATTTCTATTACATGAGAAGGGAGTTAACAGTTTTTAACACACATTGTACATTTTAATATTCAAAGTTCACAAAATACTCTATAATGTGACAAATATTAGCATGTGGCAGAATTAAAAATTGAACAAATCTTGACTTTTTTCAATGTCAATGTCCTCTTCTCTATAAAATATTGTTTGACAAATTTATGGTATAAAATGTTTATGAATTATCTCACATAGTTTTATTTGTATTAAGTTATTTGAATTCATGAAAGGGAAGTGCTAGACTTTTTTTTCAGTTATTCCTACTGAATGTGGCAGAGAATTCACAGTTTCCAAATAAATTGACAAACACAAATGAATTAATAGAAATTAATGATAATAATTTCCTCAAGTAAAAACATGAAAAGTATGTATACAAGTAACCCTAATTAGAAATGATCAATTAGCAGACAATAAATGGTTTGGGGTCTTAAGCAACACACTAAAAATTCTACAATTTCTGCTATTCCAATGAGAGAGATTAAACCATAGTAAAGGATAAAGTAATTATGTAGTCAATTTGTATATTTTCACATTACAGTTTAAAAAGTTATACAAATAAAATGGCTTCAGAGACTTGATTAACTATGTCAATAGACCTAATGTGTTGAAAGATTTCAACAATGCTTATTTAATTTTAGTTTCATGGCATACATAAGATATGCCACTTTAACAATTGCAATTAATAATTATTTAGCATTCAGCTATAAACAGGACAAGCACAGATTCATAATATATAGCTTAGGATAAATATCATATATTCTTCAGTTATTGCATTTCAGGAAAGAGTAATGTTATGAGAAACATTAAGGTAGACACAAATTAAAATAAGTGTTAATTCTATGATAAAGAGGGTTTTTTTTTAAGTTGTGTTTGTGTGCATATGTGTGTGTTATTTTATCTTTTTAGGCTAATACCACTTTGATAAGAGCTGTTTGTCTGAAGGGTGCTTGGGAAGCCAAGATTTTTTTTTTAATGATGGAATAGGGTAAAACCAAATTTCATGCTGAGTTCATTACCTCTAGCTATACTCTCACAGGTTTTTGACTTAAATTTATTCTTACCACAAGTAATTGTCTCATTTTCCACATAAGCAAACACAGCATATTAGAAATGTCTGCTTAATTAGATGATAAAGTAATTCACAAAGTAGTATGATTGTTTCTACTCTGCTGCCCAGAGGAAATAATTTAGTAATTGGTACATTAAAAAATTTAGGAGTTTCTTTGGAAACTAACATTGATGGCGTAGCTATATGATAGATCTAGATGACTGAAAGAACCGGAATTTGGCCAATTAAATGGATCATTGTGGACTCTTATGAGTAGATTGGAACAGTCAAAGTAAATGAGTTACATTACCCATGGACAAGGTAACAGAAACAATGCATCCGTCAAATCAATGGTGATCAGGTACACTAGAAAAACAATCAAATGAATCTGATAAACTGTTGTATTTCAGTTGTTTCAGCTATGTATATCTTACATTTGCTCTAGACAGTAGAATTTGCACTGGGAGCATCAGGCTCATTAACTATTAAACACTTTAAGGAATAAAAATTCCAATGCTTCATTTCTTATGATAAAATTTAATAAAGGACAGAAATTAGCACAACATTAATATATCTAGTGACAGGGATTGAAATATAAATGGGAATTGGAAAAGGCTTCCAACTTGTTATAGCCTTCAGAGTTTAGTTCAATATTATTCTCTATTTTCATATTTCAAAATTCAAAATTATATAGCCTCTTGAATTGTTATGACATATTATATTTATATATGGTTCCTACATTTATGGATTAACTTTCTTAGGTTTAATTTCTCTTGTAAGAATATCTGACACTATATGCAAAACACTACATACAAACAGATACTAATATATAATTGAAAATGAGGGAAGCAAGAAGAAGCCCTGAAGGAGAGTAAAGGTTACCTTTGCCTCAGGGTAAGTAACTAAAGGAGGATGAATCTAGAGAGGTTTTGGAATAAAACCCCCTAACAGATCCCATGGTGTTTTGATAAGAATGCTGTTTTTTTTTTTTTTTTTTTTTTTTTTTTTTTTTTTTTTTTTTTTTTCAGATTCTTATGAGTTATTTTTAGGCTGCCAAAAAATTCAAAGTAAGAGCTTTTCTGGAATTATTTTATCTTGTCTTCTCAATGTATTAGACAAGATTTAAACACAAACAATTATTGAAGAATCTTCACTTCTGTAATCTAGCAGAGAGAGGTGGAGTTGGATAAGGGGTATTTTAAAAAAGGAAGAATGCCTGATGTACAGATGCCTTTAATAACTAAAAGTGAATTTATAAAGTGCTATGTCTTGGTAACAAAGGCAAAATCTAAATCACTACTCATTTAGTGTTACAAAGATTACATTTGCTTTCCAAAAATATTAGATTTGAAGATCATTTGAATTATATGTCCTAGGTTGTCATACGATAATCATAAATTTAAATTTTAAATTAATTATAACCCTTTTTATGCAAACTTAATGGTTGTCACAGAACATAATTCATTTCAAATATAATTATGTGACATTTTTCTTCAATAATTAACATTAAATGCATATCATAAAATTAAAAAAATCAAGGTTAAAATAGATTAGAACTGGCAGAATTCTGCTGAGTTTTGCAATATTCTAATCTGGTTTCATTGGTGCAAAGCATGTCTCTAAAATCTTTCATTAATTAATCAGACATTTAACTCCCACTTGTGGAAGAATTTCCAAAGGGTTTAGTGACTCCCTCCAAATTTTAAATACGCAGATTTTTTGAAGTCTAATTTTTTTCAAGAGAAGATTAATTCTCTAATTATTAAGACAAGAAAAATACGGTCATTAAAAACATTTCTTATCTTGTCAAGGATACTGATTCAAAAATGTGTTTACCATGATAAGCAGCCAAAAGCGAAGGAAGAATGAAAACAATGAAATAGTAATATGAAAAAATGGGAGCAATATGAAATATCTAACCTTAATTTTAAAGGAACAGATAACCATTGTATTTACAGAAATTGTAGGCTTAAGTACATATGTCAAATGTAGAGAAATCTGAAAGAATATGCTTAAAAAGATGGGTAAAAGATGTAAAAATCTGATATTTTCTCTAGTAAATTTATAGTATATACAATCTCACAATGAATTACAGTTAAATCGCTTTACTAAACAAGACATAATAAAATAAGAAGTCATTTAAATACTTACATGCATTTCATCGACTATGGAATTAATGCTAGCTGGTATTCACTGCTTTATTCTGCATAATTATATCTTATCTATTTTTTTAGTACATTCCTTTTTCCATGCATCCTCACCAACTTCAAGTCACACAGACATTCTCCTTCTACCATAGCTCATATTATTTTCTCTATCTAAAATATTCTCCTTTTTTTGCTTTGTCCAAAATTTTTCTTTTCCTGCAATGTTAGTCAGAATTATATCTCTTCAACCAATCATCATGTTTTCCTCCCCAAGTCTCAGAAGGACCATTAACCTCTCTTTTACTTAGGTCCTAAAATATCTTAGCATTTTGCACCTATACAATAGTATCTGTTTAATTCTGTCTTGGTTTTTAATTAATTACATACAGAATTTTCTTCTTTTGACTATAAATTTAAACTACATTAAATTGTCTATTTTCAAAATAAGAGACTTGGTTTTATCTTTGTATTACTAACAACACTTACTACCATGCAATTGTTATGGGGATTATAAAAATAACAATATTAGCTAACACATTATGTATTGCTTACACAGTTTCAGACACCATTCTAAGGGCCTTACATATTGTCATGTCATTTAAAACTTGTCTAATATAATTGGCATTTTAGTAGTGAGTTTTCAGTAAAATATTATAAATCATATTAGCTATCTGCCTTAAAGTATATAGTCCACTTTAAAGTTGAGATTTTTTCTGTCATGAAATGTCAATCTTAAGTGAGATGTATTAGAAGAGACCAACTTTATGGTAGATTAGAACACGGCCTTTAGATAGGGTCAATGCACATCTTGGACATTAACTAGTTGTGTGATAGAACCCAAGTTCTTTTAATTCTCTTATTTATAGTTCCCTCAACATGAAAAAGTGATATTTTTCTAATGGATCTATAAAAAAAGAAATATCATGCATTCAAGTAACTTCAAATATGTTAGGTATACAGTATATATTGTAAAATCCCACCCATTCTTATTGTTGATATTTTAGTTTTTACATATTCATTTTTGTAGAGAGAGCTGAAGACAATTCTAGGGACAACTGAGGGGGGGAAAAGGAAATGTTTTAACTCGGTCGTATTTTTCACATAGAACCACTATTTTAAAGACATTTTATATATTTTTAAACATTATTTCAAATATGCAGACAAGTGTAGTGAAAAATGTAAGATATGTCTGTAAACAATTCACCCAGATTATTCAGTGTGTCCTGGTAAATTTTAGGTAACTATTATAAAAAAGATATTACACCTGAAAGACACAATTGAAGCTTCACCTGAACTTATTCCTGTCTCTCCCCAGATTTAACTTTTTCTTAATTTTAATTTTAATTTTTTTTGTGACAAGTTCTGACTGTGTCACCCAAGCTAGAGTGCAGTGGCATGTGGTCTCAGCTCACTGCAGCTTCTGCCTCCTGGGTTCAAGTGGTTCTCCTGACTCAGCCTCCCAAGTATCTGGGATTACAGGTGCATGCCACCATGCCTGGCTAATTTTTGTACTTTTAGTAAAGACGAGTTTCACCATGTTGGCCAGGCTGGTCTCTACTCCTGACCTCAAGTGATCCGTCTGCATAGGTCTCACAAAGTGCGGGATTACAGCTGTGAGCCACCACGCTCAGCTGGTCCCTCCCTAGATTTAACCCAAAGTTGGTATCTATCCTATCCCTTGAGGTTTTCATACTTTGACTACATATATAAATATATACAGTGTATCTAAATACATACATTGTAATATCCAGCACTATTATGATATAAAAACATTTAACTAGGAATGAAATGTGTGTTCATAAGAATAAGTTTCAACTGGCTCTTTAAATTGAGTTACATAACATGCTCTCCATCAGTGTATGAAAACCACTAATTTCCCACAAATTCTACAATATTTGGTAAGAAAAATTAATTTTGTCAATACATTGGTTATGAAATTTTATCTCATTTTGGCAATAAATTCAATTTCTCTTTCAGATTCCCTTTGCCTTTTGTCTTTCTTTTCTGTTGATATTTTATGCTGATGTTTCTATGTTTTCGACTTTGCACTGGTTATACTAGGTTTTTATATACCTTTATACACTAACCTTTGTCAGTATGTAAGAATGTTTTCATAGTTTATAAACTTGGTCTTTATTAACTTCATTTAGAATGCTAGTAACTTGACTTCTTATTTCGATAAAACAAATTTAACAAGCCAGAAGAGAACTGCTACACTTACTTTCCAACAAATGCATCAGTCTACCTTACCCATCAGTATCTATCCCTCTATGTTTTATCTTCTGTTTTAATCAATGTCTTACATGTATTCCTTTTTTTTTCACTTTTCCTTCACAAAGCATACATTTTAATAATGTTTCATTATTGTGATACTTTACATTTTGAAAAACTCCACTAAATATCTGTGTGTTTATATACACACATATGAATGTTGTTCAAAGTTTTCTCTAAGTCTCTCTTATTATTATTATTATTATTATTATTATTATTATTATACTTTAAGTTCTAGGGTACATGTGCGTAACGTGCAGGTTTGATACATATGTATACTTGTGCCATGTTGATGTGCTGCACCCATCAACTCGTCAGCACCCATCAACTCGTCATTTACATCAGGTATAATTCCCAATGCAATCTCTCCCCCCTGCCCCCTCCCCATGATAGGCCCCGGTGTGTGATGTTCCCCTTCCCGAGTCCAAGTGATCTCATTGTTCAGTTCCCACCTATGAGTGAGAACATGTGGTGTTTAGTTTTCTGTTCTTGCGATAGTTTGCTGAGAATGATGGTTTCCAGCTGCACCCATGTCCCTACAAAGGGCACAAACTCATCCTTTTTTATGGCTGCATAGTATTCCATGGTGTATATGTACCACATTTTCTTAATCCAGTCTGTCACAGATGGGCATTTGGGGTGATTGCAAGTCTTTGCTATTGTGAATAGGGCCACAATAAACATATGTGTGCATGTGTTTAATAGCAGCATGATTTATAATTCTTTGGGTATATACCCAGTAATGGGATGGCTGGGTCATATGGTACTTCTAGTTCTAGATTCTTGAGGAATTGCCATACTGTTTTCCGTAATGACTGAACTAGTTTACAATCCCACCAACAGTGTAAAAGTGTTCCTATTTCTCCACATCCTCTCCAGCACCTGTTGTTTCCTGACTTTTTAATGATTGCCATTCTAACTGGTGTGAGATGGTATCTCATTGTGGTTTTGATTTGCATTTCTCTGATGGCCAGTGATGATGAGCATTTTTTCATGTGTCTGTTGTCTGTATGAATGTCTTCTTTTGAGAAATGTCTGTTCATATCCTTTGCCCACTTTTTGATGGGGTTGTTTGTTTTTTTCTTGTACATTTTTCCGAGTTCTTTGTAGGTTCTAGATATTAGCCCTTTGCCAGATAAGTAGATTGCAAAAGTGTTTTCCCATTCTGTAGGTTGCCTGTTCACTCTGATGGTAGTTTCTTTTGCTGCACAGAAGCTCTTTAGTTTAATTAGATCCCATTTGTCAATTTTGGCTTTTGTTGCCATTGCTTTTGATGTTTTAGACATGAAGTTCTTGCCCATTCCTATATCCTGAATGGTATTACCTAGGTTTTCTTCTAGGGTTTTTATGGTATTAGGTCTAACATTTAAGCCTCTAATCCATCTAGAATTAATTTTCATATAAGGAGTAAGCAAAGGATCCAGTTTCAACTTTCTACTTATGGCTAGCCACTTTTCCTAACACCATTTATTGAATAGGGAATCCTTTCCCCATTTCTTGTTTTTCTCAGGTTTGTCAAAGATCAGATGGCTGTAGATGTGTGGTATTATTTCTGAGGACTCTGTTCTATTCCCTTGATCTATATCTCTGTTTTGGTACCAGTACCATGCTGTTTTGGTTACTGTAGCCTTGTAATATAGTTTGAAGTCAGGTATCGTGATGCCTCCAGCTTTGTTCTTTTGACTTAGGATTGTCTTGGCAATGCAGGCTCTTTTTTGGTTCCATATGAACTTTAAAGCAGTTTTTTCCAATTCTGTGAAGAAACTCATTGGTAGCTTGATGGAGATGCCATTGAATCGATAAATAACCTTGGGCAGTATGGCCATTTTCACGATATTGATTCTTCCTATCCATGAGCATGGTATGTTCTTCCATTTGTTTGTGTCCTCTTTTATTTCACTGAGCAGTGGTTTGTAGCTCTCCTTAAAGAGGTCCTTTACATCTCTTGTAAGTTGGATTCCTAGGTATTTTATTCTCTTTGAAGCAATTGTGAATGGAAGTTCATTCATGATTTGTCTCTCTGTTTGTCTGTTACTGGTGTATAAGAATGCTTGTGATTTTTGCACATTAATTTTGTATCCTGAGACTTTGCTGAAGTTTCTTATCAGTTTAAGGAGATTTTGGGCTGAGACAATGGGTTTTTCTAAATATACAAACAGGGACAATTTGACTTCTTCTTTTCCTAGCTGAATACCTTTTATTTCTTTCTCTTGCCTGATTGCCCTAGCCAGAACTTCCAACACTATGTTGAATAGGAGTGGTGAGAGATGGCATCCCTGTGTTGTGCCAGTTTTCAAAGGGAATTTTTCCAGTTTTTGCTCATTCAGTATGATATTGGCTGTGGGTTTGTCATAAATAGCTCTTATTATTTTGAGATATGTTCCATCAATACCGAATTTATTGAACATTTTTAGCATGAAAGGCTGTTGAATTTTGTCAAAGACTTTTTCTGCATGTATTGAGATAATCATGTGGTTTTGTTTTTGGTTCTGTTTATATGCTGGATCACGTTTATTGATTTGTGTATCTTGAACCAGCCTTGCATGCCAGGGATGAGGCCCACTTGATCATGGTGGATAAGCTTTTTGATGTGCTGCTGGATCCAGTTTGCCAGTATTTTATTGAGGATTTTTGCATCGATGTTCATCAGGGATATTGGTCTAATATTCTCTTTTTTTGTTGTGTCTCTGCCAGGCTTTGGTATCAGGATGATGTTGGCCTCATAAAATGAGTTCGGGAGGATTCCCTCTTTTTCTATCGATTGGAATAGTTTCAGAAGGAATGGTACCAGCTCCTCCTTGTACCTCTGGTAGAATTCAGCTGTGAATCCATCTGGTCCTGGACTTTTTTTGGTGGGTAGGCTCTTAATTATTGCCTCAATTTCAGAGCCTACTATTGGTCTATTCAGGGATTCAGCTTCTTCCTGGTTTAGTCTTGGGGGAGTGTAAGTGTCCAGGAAATTATCCATTTCTTGTAGATTTTCTAGTTTATTTGCGTAGAGGTGTTTATAGTATTCTCTGATGGTAGTTTGTATTTCTGTGGGATCGGTGGTGATATCCCCTTTATCATTTTTTATTGCGTCTATTTGATTCTTCTCTCTTTTCTTCTTTATTAGTCTTGCTAGCAGTCTATCAATTTTGCTGATCTTTTCAAAAAACCAACTCCTGGATTCATTGATTTTTTGAAGGGTTTTTTGTGTCTCTATCTCCTTCAGTTCTGCTCTGATCTTAGTTATTTCTTCCCTTCTGCTAGCTTTTGAATGTGTTTGCTCTTGCTTCTCTAATTCTTTTAATTGTGATGTTAGAGTGTCAATTTTAGATCTTTCCAGCTTTCTCTTGTGGGCATTTAGTGCTATAAATTTCCCTCTACACACTGCTTTAAATGTGTTCCAGAGATTCTGGTATGTTGCACCTTTGTTCTCATTGGTTTCAAAGAACATCTTTATTTCTGCCTTCATTTCGTGATGTATTCAGTAGTCATTCAGGAGGAAATTATTCAGTTTTCATGTAGTTGAGTGGTTTTGATTGAGTTTCTTAGTCCTGAGTTCTAGTTTGATTGCACTGTGGTCTGAGAGACAGTTTGTTATAATTTCTGTTCTTTTACATTTGCTGAGGAGTGCTTTACTTCCAATTATGTGGTCAATTTTGGAATAAGTGTGATGTGGTGCTGAGAAGAATGTCTATTCTGTTGATGTGGGGTGGAGAGTTCTGTAGATGTCTATTAGGTCTGCTTGCTGCAGAGATGAGTTCAATTCCTGGATATCCTTGTTAACTTTCTGTCTCGATCTGTCTAATGTTGACAGTGGGGTGTTGAAGTCTCCCATTATTATTGGATGGGAGTCTAAGTCCCTTTGTAAGTCTCTAAGGACTTGCTTTATGAATCTGGGTGCTCCTGTATTGGGTGCATATATATTTAGGATAGTTAGCCCTTCCTGTTGAATTGATCCCTTTACCATTATGTAATGGCCTTCTTTGTCTCTTTTGATCTTTGATGGTTTAAAGTCTGTTTTATCAGAGACTAGGATTGCAACCCCTGCTTTTTTTTGTTCTCCATTTGCTTGGTAGATCTTCCTCCATCCCTTTATTTTGAGCCTGTGTATGTCTCTGCATGTGAGATGGGTCTCCTGAATACAGCAAACTGATGGGTCCTGACTCTTTATTCAGTTTGCCAGTCTGTGTCTTTTAATTGGAGCATTTAGTCCATTTACATTTCAGGTTAATATTGTTATGTGTGAATTGATCCTGCCATTATGATATTAACTGGTTATTTTGCTCGTTAGTTGATACAGTTTCTTCCTTGCCTCGATGGTCTTTACATTTTAGCATGTTTTTGCAATGGCTGGTACTGGTTGTTCCTTTCCATGTTTAGTGCTTCCTTCAGGGTCTCTTGTAAGGCAGGCCTGGTGGTGACAAAATCTCTAAGCCATTTGCTTATCTGTAAAGGATTTTATTTCTCCTTCACTTATCAAACTTAGTTTGGCTGGATATGAAATTCTGGGTTGAAAATTCTGTTCTTTAAGAATGTTGAATATTGGCCCCCACTCTCTTCTGGCTTGTAGAGTTTCTGCCAAGAGATCTGTTGTTAGTCTGATGGGCTTCCCTTTGTGGGTGACCCGACCTTTCTCTCTGGCTGCCCTTAAGATTTTTTCCTTCATTTCAACTTTGGTGAATCTGGCAATTATGTGTCTTGGAGTTGCTCTTCTCGAGGAGTATCTTTGTGGTGTTCTCTGTATTTCCTGAATTTGAATGTTGGCCTGCGCTACTAGGTTGGGGAATTTCTCCTGGATGATATCCTGAAGAATGTTTTCCAACTTAGTTTCATTTTCCCCCTCACTTTCAGGCACCCCAATCAGTTGTAGATTTGGTCTTTTTACATAATCCCATAGTTCTTGCAGGCTTCCTTTATTTATTTTTCTTCTTTTTTCTTTAGATTTCTCTTCTCGCTTCATTTCATTCATTTGATCCTCAATTGCTGATACTCTTTCTTCCAGTTGATCGAGTCAGTTACTAAAACTTGTGCATTTGTCACGTATTTCTCGTGTCATGGTTTTCATCTCTGTCAGTTCATTTATGGCCTTCTCTGCATTAATTATTCTAGTTATCAATTCTTCCACTCTTTTTTCAAGATTTTTAGTTTCTTTGCGCTGGGTACGTAATTCCTCCTGTAGCTCTGAGAAGTTTGATGGACTGAAGCCTTCTTCTCTCATCTCGTCAAAGTCATTCTCCGTCCAGCTTTGATCCGTTGCTGGCAATGAGCTGAGTTCCTTTGCAGCAGGAGATGCGCTCTTATTTTTTGAATTTCCAGCTTTTCTGCCCTGCTTTTTCCCCATCTTTGTGGTTTTATCTGTCTCTGGTCTTTGATGATGGTGACGTTCTGATGGGGTTTTGGTGTGGGTGTCCTTCCTGTTTGTTAGTTTTCCTTCTAACAGTCAGGACCCTCAGCTGTAGGTCTGCTGGAGATTGCTTGAGGTCCACTCCAGACCCTGTTTGCCTGGATATCAGCAGCAGAGGCTGCAGAAGATAGAATATTGCTGAACAGCAAGTGTACCTGTCTGATTCTTCTTGCTTTGGTAGCTTCCTCTCAGTGGTGTACTCCACTGTGTGAGGTGTGGGGTGTTGGTCTGCCCCTAGTGGGGGATGTCTCCCAGTTAGGCTACTCAGGGGTCAGGGACCCACTTGAGCAGGCAGTCTGTCCATTCTCAGATCTCAACCTCCATGTTAGGAGATCCACTGCTCTCTTTAAAGCTGTCAGACAGAGTCATTTGCGTCTGCAGAGGATTCTGCTGCTTTGTTGTTGTTGTTGTTGTTGATTAGCTGTGCCCTGTCCCCAGAGGTGGAGTCTACAGAGACAGGCAGGGCTCCTTGAGTTGCTGTGAGCTCCATCCAGTTCGAGCTTCCCAGCTGCTTTGTTTACTTACTTAAGTCTCAGCAATGGCGGGCGCCCCTCCCCCAGCCTTGCTGCTGTCTTGCAGTTAGATCGCAGACTGCTGTGCTAGCAATGAGGGAGGCTCCGTGGGTGGGCATGGGACCCTCCGGGCCCGATGTGGTATATAATCTCCTGGTGTGCCTGTTTGCTAAGACCCTTGGTACAGCGCAGTATTGGGGTGGGAGTTACCCGATTTTCCAGGTGTTGTGTGTCTCAGTTCCCCTGGCTAGGAAAAGGGATTCCCTTCCCCCTTGTGCTTCCCAGGTAAGGAGATGCCTCCCCTGCTTCAGCTCTCGCTGGTAGGGCTGCAGCAGCTGACCAGCACCAATTGTCCGGCACTCCCTAATGAGATGAACCCAGTACCTCAGTTGAAAATGCAGAAATCACTTGTCTTCTGTGTCGCTCCTGCTGGTACCTGGAGACTGGAGCTGTTCTTATTCCCTATGTGTATTCCTGTAGAATGTCAACAATTTCCCTTGTGGACTAAATCCGGTTTCCTCTTCAGCTCCAAAGAAGATAAAAGGATAAATTTTAAGAGTGACCCTCCTTCTCTAGGAGTGATCCTTCTTCTCTAGGGTCACTCCTGAAGTTGCTCCTTTTATCTTCTTTGTTTTCTGCCTTATCATTGTTTCCATTCTACTGGACTGTTACTATCAGCATAAAAACTTTATTAAATGAATTTTTTTCTTGATCATGTGTTTTCTTTCAGTTATCACCATATTTCTAAGTTTCGTTTTGTACCAAAATGATTTGAACTAATTACTTGTATTTTGGGTCTGTGCTTCAGTATATGATTTTTTTTTCTCAACAGACTGTAAAACCCACCATTCTTAAATAATACTTGGTTACTGGAAATCTTAATTTTGTCATGCTGATGAACAAGCCTGTCTTCATTTTATTTCACATCTATAGACTTTTCAATAATTTTGATTTTTTTTCTTCTTGAAACATGTATTTATTCTTTAGGTTGTCTTCGTAATTCATCAGCAGTTCTTATTTAAAAAGCATACTGTCATCCTTTCTGTTTTAAATATTGGAGTAACTTCTCTTTTATTCTCTAACTACACAGCTGACTTATGATTTTCGGTACCATATCACATTGATCATTTCAATTTTTTTTATTTCAGTCTTTGAGTGTAGACTCATGCACTCAGCTGTCTTTAATATCTCCACTTGGATGTTTAGTAAGCATTTCAAATGTAACTTATTCAAGAATAAATCCTTGATTCTTCTGTCTCGAAGTTACTCCTTCGTAAATTTACATCAACTGAATAAATTCACCATGATTCCTCCAGTTGCTGAGGCTCTAAACAGAATTTAACTTTAATTTTTTTCCTCACAATCTACATGCAGTTAATTTACATTAAGTGGTTTAATTGGTCCTCCTTAAAAAATTATCCTAAACCTCATACTCATTTATTATCTCCACATTCTATCCAAGCTGCAGTATTCTCTCTGCTTGACAACTGCAATGTTCTCTATACTAGTCTCCCTGATGCCACACTTTGCCCTAGTTGTTGATTCTCCAACCAGGGTAACATTTTTATTTTTATTTTATAGTTTATTTTAAATTCAGGGGTACAAGTTCAGGTTTGTTATATAGGTAAACTTTTGTCATAGGGGTTTGTTGTGCAAATTATTTCATCACTGATCTCACAAAAATACAAATAACCATCAGAGAATATTATGAACATCTCTATGCATATGAAGTACAAAATCTAGAAGAAATGAATAAATCGCTGGACACATACATTCTCCCAAGACTGAACCAATGAGAAATTGAATCTCTGAACAGGCCAATAACAAGCTCTGAAATTGAATCAGTAATAAATAGCCTGACAACCAAAAAGAAGAGCTAGTATTATTTCTACTAAAGCTATTCCAAAGAATGGAGGAGAGAATCCTCCATAACTTATTCTATGAGGCCGACATCATCCTGATGCCAGAACAATATTTTCAATGGCAAGCAGATAATGTGATTCACTTGCACAGAACTTTGCAGTTTTCTCATGACAACTGAGATAGAAGCCAAGGTCATTATCATGATTTTTTTTTTCTTTTTTTTCTTTTTTTTTAATTATACTTTAAGTTCTAGGGTACATGTGCATAACGTGCAGGTTTGTTACATATGTATACTTATGCCATGTTGGTGTGCTGCACCCATCAACTCGTCAGCACCCATCAATTCATCACTTATATCATGTATAACTCCCCAATGCAATCCCTCCCCCTTCCCCCCTCCCCCCTCCCCATGATAGACCCCAGTGTGTGATGTTCCCCTTCCCGAGTCCAAGTGATCTCATTGTTCAGTTCCCACCTATGAGTGAGAACATGCGGTGTTTGGTTTTCTCTTCTTGTGATAGTTTGCTAAGAATGATGGTTTACAGCTGCATCCATGTCCCTACAAAGGACGCAAACTCATCCTTTTTTATGGCTGCATAGTATTCCATGGTGTATATGTGCCACATTTTCTTAATCCAGTCTGTCACAGATGGACATTTGGGTTGATTCCAAGTCTTTGCTATTGTGAATAGTGCCGCAATAAACATACGTGTACATGTGTCTTTGTAGTAGACTAATTTATAATCCTTTGGGTATATACCCAGTAGTGGGATGGCTGGGTCATATGGTACATCTAGTTCTAGATCCTTGAGGAATTGCCATACTGTTTTCCATAATGGTTGAACTAGTTTACAATCCCACCAACAGTGTAAAAGTGTTCCTATTTCTCCACATCCTCTCCAACACCTGTTGTTTCCTGACTTCTTAATGATTGCCATTCTAACTGGTGTGAGATGGTATCTCATTGTGGTTTTGATTTGCATTTCTCTGATGGCGAGTGATGATGAGCATTTTTTCATGTGTCTGTTGGCTGTATGAATATCTTCTTTTGAGAAATGTCTGTTCATATCCTTTCCCCACTTTTTGATGGGGTTGTTTGTTTTTTTCTCGTATATTTGTTTGAGTTCTTTGTAGATTCTGGATATTAGCCCTTTGTCAGATGAGTAGGTTGCAAAAATTTTCTCCCATTCTGTAGGTTGCCTGTTCACTCTGATGGTAGTTTCTTTTGCTGTGCAAAAGCTCTTTAGTTTAATGAGATCCCATTTGTCAATTTTGGCTTTTGCTGCCGTTGCTTTTGGTGTTTTAGACATGAAGTCCTTGCCCATGCCTATGTCCTGAATGGTACTACCTAGATTTTCTTCTAGGGTTTTTATGGTATTAGGTCTAACATTTAAGTCTCTAATCCATCTTGAATTAATCTTCGTATAAGGGGTAAGGAAAGGATCCAGTTTCAGCTTTCTACTTATGGCTAGCCAATTTTCCCAGCACCATTTATTAAATAGGGAATCCTTTCCCCATTTCTTGTTTCTCTCAGGTTTGTCAAAGATCAGATGGCTGTAGATGTGCGGTATTATTTCTGAGGACTCTGTTCTGTTCCATTGGTCTATAGCTCTGTTTTGGTACCAGTACCATGCTGTTTTGGTTACTGTAGCCTTGTAGTATAGTTTGAAGTCAGGTAGCGTGACGCCTCCAGCTTTGTCCTTTTGACTTAGGATTGTCTTGGCAATGCGGGCTCTTTTTTGGTTCCATATGAACTTTAAAGCAGTTTTTTCCAATTCTGTGAAGAAAGTCATTGGTAGCTTGATGGGGATGGCATTGAATCTATAAATAACCTTGGGGAGTATGGCCATTTTCACGATATTGATTCTTCCTATCCATGAACATGGTATGTTCTTCCATTTGTTTGTGTCCTCTTTGATTTCACTGAGCAGTGGTTTGTAGTTCTCCTTGAAGAGGTCCTTTACATCCCTTGTAAGCTGGATTCCTAGGTATTTTATTCTCTTTGAAGCAATTGTGAATGGAAGTTCATTCCTGATTTGGCTCTCTGCTTGTCTGTTGCTGGTGTATAAGAATGCTTGTGATTTTTGCACATTAATTTTGTATCCTGAGACTTTGCTGAAGTTGCTTATCAGCTTAAGGAGATTTTGGGCTGAGACGATGGGGTTTTCTAAATATACAATCATGTCATCTGCAAACAGGGACAATTTGACTTCTTCTTTTCCTAACTGGATACCCTTGATTTCTTTCTCTTGCCTGATTGCCCTAGCCAGAACTTCCAACACTATGTTGAATAGGAGTGGTGAGAGAGGGCATCCCTGTCTTGTGCCAGTTTTCAAAGGGAATTTTTCCAGTTTTTGCCCATTCAGTATGATATTAGCTGTGGGTTTGTCATAAATAGCTCTTATTATTTTGAGGTACGTTCCATCAATACCAAATTTATGGAGCGTTTTTAGCATGAAGGGCTGTTGAATTTTGTCAAAAGCCTTTTCTGCATCTATTGAGACAATCATGTGGTTCTTGTCTTTGGTTCTGTTTATATGGTGGATTACGTTTATTGATTTGCGAATGTTGAACCAGCCTTGCATCCCAGGGATGAAGCCCACTTGATCATGGTGGATAAGCTTTTTGATGTGCTGCTGAATCCGGTTTGCCAGTATTTTATTGAGGATTTTTGCATCGATGTTCATCAGGGATATTGGTCTAAAATTCTCTTTTTTTGTTGTGTCTCTGCCAGGCTTTGGTATCAGGATGATGTTGGCCTCATAAAATGAGTTAGGGAGGATTCCCTCTTTTTCTATTGATTGGAAGAGTTTCAGAAGGAATGGTACCAGCTCCTCCTTGTACCTCTGGTAGAATTCAGCTGTGAATCCATCTGGTCCTGGACTTTTTTTGGTGGGTAGGCTCTTAATTGTTGCCTCAATTTCAGAGCCTGCTATTGGTCTATTCAGGGATTCAACTTCTTCCTGGTTTAGCCTTGGGAGAGTGTAAGTGTCCAGGAAATTATCCATTTCTTCTAGATTTTCTAGTTGATTTGCGTAGAGGCGTTTATAGTATTCTCTGATGGTAGTTTGTATTTCTGTGGGGTCAGTGGTGATATCCCCTTTATCATTTTTTATTGCATCTATTTGATTCCTCTCTCTTTTTTTCTTTATTAGCCTTGCTAGCGGTCTGTCAATTTTGTTGATCTTTTCAAAAAACCAACTCCTGGATTCATTGATTTTTTGGAGGGTTTTTTGTGTCTCTATCTCCTTCAGTTCTGCTCTGATCTTAGTTATTTCTTGCCTTCTGCTAGCTTTTGAATGTGATTGCTCTTGCCTCTCTAGTTCTTTTAATTGTGATGTTAGAGTGTCAATTTTAGATCTTTCCTGCTTTCTCTTGTGGGCATTTAGTGCCTTAAATTTCCCTCTACACACTGCTTTAAATGTGTCCCAGAGATTCTGGTATGTTGTATCTTTGTTCTCATTGGTTTCAAAGAACATCTTTATTTCCGCTTTCATTTCGTTATGTACCCAGTAGTCATTCAGGAGCAGGTTGTTCAGTTTCCATGTAGTTGAGCGGTTTTGATTGAGTTTCTTAGTCCTGAGTTCTAGTTTGATTGCACTGTGGTCTGAGAGACAGTTTGTTATAATTTCTGTTCTTTTACATTTGCTGAGGAGTACTTTACTTCCAATTATGTGGTCAATTTTGGAATAAGTGCGATGTGGTGCTGAGAAGAATGTATATTCTGTTGATTTGGGGTGGAGAGTTCTATAGATGTCTATTAGGTCCGCTTGGTGCAGAGATGAGTTCAATTCCTGGATATCCTTGTTAACTTTCTGTCTCGTTGATCTGTCTAATGTTGACAGCGGAGTGTTGAAGTCTCCCATTATTATTGTATGGGAGTCTAAGTCTCTTTGTAAGTCTCTAAGGACTTGCTTTATGAATCTGGGTGCTCCTGTATTGGGTGCATATATATTTAGGAGAGTTAGCTCTTCCTGTTGAATTGATCCCTTTACCATTATGTAATGGCCTTCTTTGTCTCTTTTGATCTTTGATGGTTTAAAGTCTGTTTTATCAGAGACTAGGATTGCAACCCCTGCTTTTTTTTGTTCTCCATTTGCTTGGTAGATCTTCCTCCATCCCTTTATTTTGAGCCTATGTATGTCTCTGCATGTGAGATGGGTCTCCTGAATACAGCAGACTGATGGGTCTTGACTCTTTATCCAGTTTGCCAGTCTGTGTCTTTTAATTGGAGCATTTAGTCCATTTACATTGAAGGTTAATATTGTTATGTGTGAACTTGATCCTGCCATTATGATATTAACTGGTTATTTTGCTCGTTAGTTGATGCAGTTTCTTCCTAGCCTCGATGGTCTTTACATTTTGCCATGTTTTTGCGATGGCTGGTACCGGTTGTTCCTTTCCATGTTTAGGGCTTCCTTCAGGGTCTCTTGTAAGGCAGGCCTGGTGGTGACAAAATCTCTAACCATTTGCTTATCTGTAAAGGATTTTATTTCTCCTTCACTGATGAAACGTAGTTTGGCTGGATATGAAATTCTGGGTTGAAAATTCTTTTCTTTAAGAACGTTGAATATTGGCCCCCACTCTCTTCTGGCTTGTAGAGTTTCTGCCGAGAGATCTGCTGTTAGTCTGATGGGCTTCCCTTTGTGGGTGACCCGACCTTTCTCTCTGGCTGCCCTTAAGATTTTTTCCTTCATTTCAACTTTGGTGAATCTGGCAATTATGTGTCTTGGAGTTGCTCTTCTGGAGGAGTATCTTTGTGGCGTTCTCTGTATTTCCTGAATTTGAATGTTGGCCTGCCCTACTAGGTTGGGGAAGTTCTCCTGTATGATATCCTGAAGAGTGTTTTCCAACTTGGTTCCATTTTCCCCCTCACTTTCAGGCACCCCGATCAGACGTAGATTTGGTCTTTTTACGTAATCCCATACTTCTTGCAGGCTTTGCTCATTTCTTTTTCTTCTTTTTTCTTTTGGTTTCTCTTCTCGCTTCATTTCATTCATTTGATCTTCAATCGCTGATACTCTTTCTTCCAGTTGATCGAGTCGGTTACTGAAGCTTGTGCATTTGTCACGTATTTCTCGTGTCATGGTTTTCATCTCTGTCATTTCGTTTATGATCTTCTCTGCATTAATGAGTCTAGCTGTCAATTCTTCCACTCTTTTTTCAAGATTTTTAGTTTCTTTGCGCTGGGTACGTAATTCCTCCTTTAGCTCTGATAAGTTTGACTGGACTGAAGCCTTCTTCTCTCCTCTCGTCCAAGTCATTCTCTGACCAGCTTTGATCCGTTGCTGGTGATGGGCTGCGCTCCTTTGCAGGGGGAGATGCGCTCTTATTTTTTGAATTTCCAGCTTTTCTGCCCTGCTTCTTCCCCATCTTTGTGGTTTTATCTGTCTCTGGTCTTTGATGGTGGTGACGAACTGATGGGGTTTTGGTATAGGTGTCCTTCCTGTTTGATAGTTTTCCTTCTGACAGTCAGAAGGACTCTCTGTTGGTCTGTTGGAGATTGCTTGAGGTCCACTCCAGACCCTGTTTGCCTGGGTATCAGCAGCAGAGGTTGCCGAAGATATAATATTGCTGAACAGCGAGTGTACCTGTCTGATTCTTCCTTTGGAAGTGTCCTCTCAGGGGTGTACTCCACCCTGTGAGGTGTGGGGTGTCAGACTGCCCCTAGTGGGGGATTTCTCCCAGCTAGGCTACTCAGGGGTCAGGGACACACCTGAGCAGGCAGTCTGTCCGTTCTCAGATCTCAACCTCCGCGTTGGGAGATCCGCGGCTCTCCCCAAAGGTGTCAGACAGAGTCGTTCGCGTCTGCACCGGCTCCCGCTACTTCCCCTGTTGGTCTTCAGCTGTGCGCTGTCCCCAGAGGTGGAGACTACAGAGACAGGCAGGCTTCCTTGAGCTGCTGTGAGCTCCACCCAGTTCGAGCTTCCCAGCGGCTTTGTTTACCTACTTAAGCCTCAGCAATGGCGGGCGCCCCTCCCCCAGCCTCGCTGCTGCCTTGCGGATAGATCGCGGCAGACTGCTGTGTTAGCAGTGAGGGAGGCTTCGTGGGCGTGGGACCCTCCCGGCCAGGTGTGGGATATATTCTCCTGGAATGCCTGTATGCTTACAGCGCAGTATTGGGGTGGGAGTTACCCGATTTTCCAGGTGTTGTGTGTCTCAGTTCCCCTGGCTAGGAAAACGAATCCCCTTCCCCCTTGCGCTTCCAGCTGAGGCGATGCCTCTGCCCTGCTTCAGCTCTCGCTGGTCAGGCTGCAGCAGCTGACCAGCACCGATTGTCCGGCACTCCCTAGTGAGATGACCCCAGTACCTCAGTTGAAAATGCAGAAATCACCGGTCTTCTGTGTCGCTCGCGCTGGGAGTTGGAGACTGGAGCTGTTCCTATTCGGCCATCTTGCTCCGCCCCCCTATCATGATTTTTAAGAGTTGTCAAGATATCCCATGCTTTACCTAATGTTTTAATTACTACGGCTAAAATATTTCTTGCTATTCATGTGAATGTTTCTGCTTATATTTCTTACTCAAATTATCCTGTATATTTTTGTTCCTTTACCCCTACACATGCAGTTTTTGAAACATATTGCTCAGGTACACAAAACTTATCTTGGAATTTTGACTGGAACTTAATTGAGTTTCAGAAAATCTTTTATATTTTTCTGGTACACATACTTCGATTTGTCAATATAATATAAAATATAGGAAATCACATTCAAGAAGAAAAAGAAGAAAGATTAATTAATATAAAAGCATAAATTAAGAAAAAAATTTAAGAAGAGTATAAAACTAAATGAAAAATGTAAAAGATTATGAGAAGACATTGAAAATTAAAGAAAATTTAATTTTAGCAGATATAAAGTTTATAAGCAATGGAGATAAAACATCCTTTAAGCAAGGCAAATATTAGTTCTACAATATAAAACTAAAAATACACCATTAGTAAATAATTGTTTATACATGCAGATAAAATGAGAAATTGAAAACTAGAAAGTGAAAAAGATTCTAATAATAAGGTACATACAAATTTAACATGTGCAATGAGGACTAACATAAAAAGAATATAAAATGAAGCATGTCAGATGATAAAAATTATAAAACCAAGTTTTAAGAAAAATATATACGTATACTAATTTATCATACAATAAGAAAATCATAAAATGTTCTAACTACTGCAGAATGATCACCAGATCATTGCAGAAAATAAAAAGAAAACCTTAGCAATGCTAATGATATGTACATTTATTATTGGTCTTTTTTTTAGAACTTTACATATCCAGATATACATTTATTTTATCCTTCCAATTAACAAGCTAAATGCAGAATTCTGTTGAAAATCGTGTGCTTTCAGAGTTGTGAGGACAATGTATTAATCTATTGTTTTCTTTTCTTTGTTATTATACTTTGAGTTCTAGGGTATATGTGCACTATGTGAAGGTTTGTTACATATGTATGCATGTGCCATGTTGGTGGGCTGCACTCATAATGTATTGGCCTTTTAACAACGGCATTTTCTTGACATAATTTCATATAGGTTCATCCTCAGTTTCAGAGTGAAAGATTATTGATAGGAAGCTAGCTGCAATGTTCCACACCTGCACCCATTTTGCAGTCCCCACATTCAACAGGGAACTCTCAGCAACTCCGTTGCTCTTCTGAAGCCTGTGACACGCACAGCCTAGATGCTGCTAGCTTCACTGCAAGCAGTCAATTAGTATTCCTGCAACTATTCAGATTTTAAGTTGCGAATAAACCAATTTAGAAAAACAAATTCTGTGTAATGTGTACTTCTATTTACATTACTATAATAATACATTAAAATTGGAATTTGACTGGGAAAATGCAGAGATAATGTGACTTGTTAGAAACAGAAAGTTAATTGAAGCTGATAGTTCATGAAATTGTGTAGGGTTCATGAAGGTTTATGACTAGAAAGAAGGGGATACTAGGTCAACAAAAGTCATAGAGTGTGAGGCAACAAGTATATAATAAAAGAGGCAGATAGTGGAGAAGCAGAAAATAACAGGTATATGGAAACTGAGTCGCGATTAATAATAAAGTGACTGTTTATGAAGTTGTTAGCATTTCCAGTGGTCCTAGGTATAAGGCCTCTGACATATAACACTTTTTATTTAATGTCCTTGGGGTTATGTCTTTTTATTTAATGTCCTTGGGGTTATGTCTTTTGTCATATGTATATTTATACCAAATGTTCATTATTTGAACGAGTCTAAAATGCTTCTTCTTTATAAATTATTATGTTAAAAATTTAAAAACCCTAAAGAAATTGAGTGAAATTGTCTTTGAATAAAGTAAAAAACAAATGAAGAACCATAAACCAAAAGAATAATCGTTTGGCCATGATTGGGATTAATGAAATAATAAACAAAATCAAAGTGCATTTCTGGTCAATATATTGACCAAACAATAGGAACAATATTATTTTGTAAAAAGAGACAATATTTATATAATTTTATAAGAATATAAATAAAAATATTTTTCTTTGCTTTATAATTTTATTTCAAAAGTAAATTTAATTTTAATAATTAAATTCAAACTTTTGCCAGTCAAACAAGGCAAATGATGCTATTTTCAAACAAAAGGTGGTTTATAATACAATAAGAAAAACAACAGAAAACACATTAATTATGTAAAAACTGAGTATTTGATTTTATTGAGATGCAGAAAATCTACAAAAACTGTGTATGGATTTGCACACATCTGCATTTTGCTTGAGCTTTTATAAATACAAATCCCTTTTGCTAAAAAGTTCTTCTTTTAGGCTGTGATTAAATTCTCTAGTTATTAAATTAAGCTTCTTTTCTTAATTATTGCATCTAAACCTCTCTTCTAGGTCTCCTTTACAATAGTCTCAACTATTGTTGAGTTTTCCTCTGATTTTTCCTGTGTTTCAGTTATACTTGACTTTTAATTCTTTTTTTTTTTTTTTTTTTTTTTTTTTTTTTGAGACGGAGTCTGGCTCTGTCGCCCAGGCTGGAGTGCAGTGGCCGGATCTCAGCTCACTGCAAGCTCCGCCTCCCGGGTTTACGCCATTCTCCTGCCTCAGCCTCCCGAGTAGTTGGGACTACAGGCGCCTGCCACCTCGCCGGGCTAGTTTTTTGTATTTTTTTAGGACTTTTAATTCTTATTCAAACTTATACTGTGTCTTCTTTACATTTTTTCCTTCAATAATAACTACTTTTTATTATATTGTTTAAATCATACCATTTTTATTATTAATTAGGTAGAAAACACAGACAAACAATACATTCTCATTGCAAATAACAAAATAGTAAAAGTAAAACTAGAATTATAGTAGAAGTGATTAGCAGTATAATTAATAGTGGAAATATAGTAAAGAATAATAGAAGCTATAAGAATAAAATTAGAACTGTTTCTATTCTTTGAACTGACAGAGTAATATGTATTATGTGCATTCCACTTTCCAATTCCACCAGGTATCCACAACTGAAACCTATAAGTTGTGACTAGAATCACTTTAGGTCCACAAGGAAGGTAACTCCCAGTTAATCTGATTAACTATTAATATTATTGTGTTAATAAAGCTCTGAGAAATTTTAATAATGGAATTTCAGAATTAATTAAGTATCTTTTAAAAAATTTGTGGGTACATAGTAGGTGCACATGAATATGTATGTATGTATATACACATAAACATACATATATGGGGTATATGAGGTGTTTTCATACAGGAATGTAAGGTGAAATAAACACATCATGGAGAGTGTGGTATTCATCTCAAGTGTTTATCCTTGAGTTGCAAACAATCTAATTACACTCTTTAAGTCATTTTAAAATGTATGATTCCATTATTATTGACTATAGCCACCCGTGATGCTACAAAATAATAGGTCTTATTCATTCTTTCTATTTTTTTGATACCCATTAACCATCCCCACTTCCCCCATCAACTCCCACTACCCTTCCCAGCCTCTGTTAACCATCCTTCTACTCTCTATGAATTTGGTTGTTTTAACTTAGATCCCACAAATAAGTGAGAACATACGATTCTTGTTGCTGAAAATATTATACCTAAATTTTACATATAAAGATGTTCAGTGTAAAAAAGCTATGTAGTCCTGGACAATTCATGATATACTATAAAGGTATGTAATAATCACAATTAGTGTATTCTTAATAAACTTGTCTTTGAAGGAAGCAAGAAAACTAGGAAGATATGAATAACATTGTTTTGATGATTTTTATAATTTAATACATAACAATAAAAATGGTCAAAGTTTTTATTTCTGATCAAAGTACAAAAAGAAAACATGTATATGTTATTTTAGGGATATAAATTTTAAAATGTATGTAATTTGCTAATTTTAAAGAAAACATCGTATATATATTTCATATATGGTGATTTATATATTTTACATGTGTATATATATGTGTGTGTGTGTGTGTATGTGTGTATAGCTTGTTTATACATTCTGTCACATATTTTAACTCAGGAGAGATATTTATTCTTAGTTCCTTCCATCTCTGCAATTTCTGACTAAACTCACTTGTTTATTGCATAGACATTAGGTAAGCCACTTTTTGGAGCAATGACACTTTTCCTCCTGCTGATGCCCTTTTTACCAACCTTCATGCTTAGCTGTCTGGAAACTTTATCTTTCACCTAAGTTCTCTCTACAAAGCTCCTTGCTGCTTCCCTGTAGTTGAGCTTGACCACACAGAGCATCGTTATCCTCCTGACTTTGCACCACCTAATGCTTCTAGGCTTCCTCCCAATTTTTCACTAGCTTAGAAGGAATGCAGAGAAATCCATTTCTTAAACTAAAATAATAGTCAACAGGCAATAGTTTTCTAGTTTTTTTTTTTTTTTTTTTTTTTTTTTTTTTTTTTTTTTTTTTTTTTTTTTTTTTCCACTAGAGGTTAGTTTTATCTATTCCAGATGGGTTTTCTTGAGTACATTTACCTCTTCATGTTTGCATAATTTTATTTTTTATTATTGAATTTTATTTAGCTTTTAAATAGAAAGATGAAAGTAAGTAAAAACAACACACGTATTTTCAGATAGTTAAGCTAGAGTCTGTTTGCTATTCAAAGTAGATTTGAGTACTTTGATTAGTAGAAAGTCTTAATAAATCACTAAAAAGGGTAGTTTAAAATCCAGTAGAAATTTAAATAGTTAAAATGCAGACACTAAAAGGCACTAGGGTAACTTTAGTCCATACATAATTAAATAAACTTCACTATCTCACTATGCCTTAAGAATGTACCTCCTGTATACCTAAGAAAACCAAGTTTAATAGTAAGTTTTATTTATACAGAGGATTAAATTCTCAAAAGTTATTTTGATAAGATATTAAAATGATGGCCAGGCACGGTGGCTCACGTCTGTAGTCCCAGCACTTTGGGGGGCCTAGGTGGGCTGATCACCCGAGGTCGGGAGTCGAGACCAGTGCGACCAACATGGTGAAACCATGTCTCTACTGAAAATACAAAAAAAATAACTGGACGTGGTGGCGGGCGCCTGTAATCCCAGCTACTCAGGAGGCCGAGGCAGAAGAATCGCTTGAACCCGGGAGGTGGAGGTTGCAGTGAGTCGAGATCGCACCACTGCACTCCAGTCTGGGCAACAAGAGCGAAACTCAGTCTCAAAAAAAAAAAAAAAAAAGAAAAGAAAAAGAAAAGATCTTAACATGCTGAAATTTGGGGGACAACCAGAGCAATACCTAATGAAATATCTGTGGGAGGATCCCAATAAATCTAAATATATAACTTAAATTGTTCACATTATACATGGTAAAATGCATTTCTAAATTTGTTAGAATTGATAGCAAATGAATACACGTGAAGTTTATTTATTTATTCATTTTGACACATGATCTCACTCCGTTGCCCAGGTTTAAAATGCAGTGGCAGGATCATGGCTCACTGAACCCTTGATATTCTGGGCTCCAGCAATTCTCCTATCTCAGTCTCTCAAGTAGCTGGGACTACAGGCATGCACCACCACACAATTTTTTATTTTCTGTTGAAACAGGATTTCATGAATCGCCTAGGCTGTTCTTGAACTCTGGGGCTCAAGAGATCCTCTTGCCTCAGCTCCCCAAACTGCTGGGATAGAAGATGTGAACTACCGAGGATGGCCAAGATGCAAAGTTTAGATGTGATACACTTGTAATAAGCATCAAACGACCCCAATCTTCTCACTTTATGTTTCTGAATAGTTCCTTTAGATTTTTAAACATCACATTGACTGAAGATATGTTGACACACAAATTTGTGGAAGAGTTTTTGATAAATATTTGCAAACTTTTTTTTTTTCAGAATCTGTTAATTTTGGTGTCTTTTTGTCCCTTTGAGATACACACACACACACACACACACACACACACACACACACACACACACACACAAAGTGTTTGCTCAAATTTTGCAACTCTATTCAATCAGCAACCTTATTTGAATACTGTTTTACCCAGCTTTGGAAAAAAGCAGACAGTGATGCTGCCTCCACATCACTACACCCTTAAGACTATAGTACCCATTTACTACTAGTCATGGCTCACATTTACTCATTTTTCATTATGTGGAAGTGCATGCTACATACGTTATCTCATTTAATCTCCACGCCACCCAAGGAAGTTAATATTTATTCTCCGAATTCACAATAACTAATTTAACATTTAGAAAAGTTAGACAACATGCTGACTATCAACAGCTAGCACCTAAAAAAGTTGAGATTCAAACCCAGATACTCTGACCTCAAAGTGTCTCCTCTTATCTTTACTTATTAAAGCATAGGCTTAAAAAGTAATTAATTAGTTAATAATTCAAAGTAAAAGATAACTTTCATTCAGTGTACATACTCTTCTTTCAACCTCAGCTTCTTTAATGAATATTAATTGATTGAAACTATCCTAGTCGCGTTAGAAAGCAGTAGGACTCAGAATGGCAGGAAGTAACATTTTTTAAGGTAGACTCAAGTGAAAAATATTTGATACCTAAATCCTTTTTTTATTTAAAATTAAATAAAAGTAAGAAGATTTGTGAAAGAAATCTAATATTAAAATTTTGGCTACTTACATTAATTAGAGATAAATATCAATAAGAAAATGATTGCTAATTTTAATATTGAAATATTCTAAATTTATCAGTTCTCATCTTGAGTGGCTTTGTGTTCTAAATTAAAGAATGAAAGTTACATGTAATTCAGAATCTAAGATTTGTTCTGTATTCCTATATTTGAAAGAACCTCAACTCTGAAACTATTCAGAGGTTGGTTGAACTCATTGCTCTGATACTTTTTAATTGAATTATTTATAAAATGAAGAAAAATAATAACATTATGGTTTTAGGCACTTGTGATGTACACATAAAAGAGTATACCTTCTGAGAATTTTTTTCTCAATGATTACTAAATATTATCGTCTGTTAAAATCATCTTCCCTATCCTCCTGTCCCAAAGAAAATAAAACAAGGCATATGGTACTTCCAGTTCTAGATCCTTGAGGAATCGCCGTACTGTTTTCCATAATGGTTGAACTAGTTTACAATTCCACCAACAGTGTAAAAGTGTCCCTATTTCTCCACATCCTCTCCAGCACCTGTTGTTTCCCAACTTTTTAATGATTGCCATTCTAACTGGTGTGAGATCATATCTCATTGTGGTTTTGATTTGCATTTCTCTGATGGCCAGTGATGATGAGCATTTTTTCATGTGTCTGTTGTCTGTATGAATGTCTTCTTTTGAGAAATGTCTGTTCATATCCTTTGCCCACTTTTTGATGGGGTTGTTTGTTTTTTTCTTGTACATTTTTTCGAGTTCTGCCCAGCCATCCCATTACTGGGTATATACCCAAAGGATTATAAATCATGCTGCTATAAAGACACATGCACACGTATGTTTATTGCGGCACTATTCACAATAGCAAAGACTTGGAATCAACCCAATTGTCCATCAGTGACAGACTGGATTAAGAAAATGTGGCACATATACACCATGGAATACTATGCAGCCATAAAAAAGGATGAGTTTATGTCCTTTGTAGGGACATGGATGCAGCTGGAAACCATCGTTCTCAGCAAACTATCACAAGGACAGAAAACCAAACACCACATGTTCTCACTCATAGGTGGGAACTGAACAATGAGATCACTTGTACTCGGGAAGGGGAACATCACACACCGGGGCCTATCATGGGGAGGGGGGAGGGATTGCATTGGGAATTATACCTGATGTAAATGACGAGTTGATGGGTGCTGACGAATTGATGGGTGCAGCACACCAACATGGCATAAGTATACATATGTAATGAACCTGCATGTTATGCACATGTACCCTAGAACTTAAAGTATAATAATAAAAAAATTAAAAAATAAAAAATAAAAAATATAAATAAAAAAAAGAAAATAAAACAAGGCAAATGTGACTGAATCAGTCCACAGTATATTCTGTTAACATACTCATTGGTTATAAAGTCATTTAACCAAGACATTTATTGATTTATTGGTATCTCACTCTTTTCATAATGATGCTGTATAGATGAGACATAGGTAGATGGACTCCTGATAGTGAATAACATGTCTCTGAGGTTTTAAAATATTTGAGTAAGATAAAGTTTTCTAAAATTCTATGAGAACATGCAGCTAACAATATAAAACATTTTTCATTGTTTTATTAAAATAAATGTTCAATAAATTTAAACTTAATAAAACATCTTTCTAGAACTATTTTTGGAAAAGAGAAGATTAAACCTAAAAATGTTTGGAAAAATATTAGAAGGACACTTTTTACTAGCTATCACATAAAGGTAATTTAAAATAAGTGTGAAAAATTAAAACAAATATTCAATCTGAGAGTAATATGCAGTAATTAAAATAAGTAAAATAACTCAGAATCAATACAATTCAGTTTCAAGTAAAATATGTATACATAAGTGTGAACATTTTGTGTGCAATACGTTTTTAAAGTGAAATGGAATATTTGTCAATTTAAAATGCTGGGATAGTTGGCTCCATTTGGAGGTCAAATAATTAAATAACTATCAAGCAAAACACACCAGAAATATGTGCTGTATCTAAAAGTTAATTTTTTTTAAATAAACCAATAAATACAAAAATTTTAAAGTGGATAAAGTGAGCATTTTATTTGGAAAAAAAACATTTCTCAACTTTAGAACTAAGCTAGAAATCACTCTGAAGAATGTTGACTCAAAGTCTAAATATTATTCCCATAAAAAAATCACTATAAGCAACCTTCAAAGAAGGAAGACAAAATAAACTGACATATATATGTCTTTGTATTATTATGTGCAAAAGGAAAATTAATGTCTTCAATGAATGAGGTTGGGAAAACTGAACATTCACAGACAAAACAATAAAATTGAACCTTTGTCTTCCATCACATACAAAAATTAATTCAAAATAGATTAAATATTTCAATGCAAAGAAAACATAGTGGGAAAGCTTCTAGATATTGGTCTTTGCAATGCTTATTATTTGTTTTGATATGGCATTAAAATAACTGACAACAGAACAAAAGTAAACAAGTGGGACTACATCAAACTAAAACACTCTGTGAGATGGGAGTAATGCAGGGTGGTTACAGGAGAATAGAAAATTTCAGGCAGCAGTTTCACATGACTAGCAAAAGGAAACTGTTGAAATAACTGCATAAGCTAGGGACTGATAAGTCCCTGAAAAACCAGGGTGTGGAATAAGCTGGCTAAGATTGGCTGGACCCAACATGGCACCGGATTTGAGCTGGGTTTCACCTACGACCTCATTATGCACTTATCAACATGCTAAATCCCACACTCACCAGCACTACGACAGTTCCTGGAACACCCAAATTTGGTGTAGAAATAGGTGGTGCCACAGTTTTGAGAAATTCTCACCTTTTTCTAGGAGAAATTGAAACAGAAAATGAGATTAGATTGGGTACTTGATTAATAAGAAAATACTGTCTTTGAAATTGCGTTCCTAAAGATTAGGGCAAAGACAAGTCAGATGCAAAGGTGCAAGAGGTTCTAAAGATCAATTTGAGCCTTTGTCAAAGTTACAATCAACAGTTTCCAAACCAGAAAGGCAATAGAGCTAAGACTTATAACATGGAGTGTGTAGAAGAGAGAGAGAAGAGAGAGAGAGAGAGAGAGGATCTAGGAAAGAAGAAAAATCAGGTAAAGAAGTATCTGTGGGACTTTTTGTCCCTATCACCATACTTCCTTTAGCAAAGGATTTAAAAGTTGTGGGGGGACTATTCAACCAGCAATGCTAGTCAAAGGACAATTCATTAAATGAGTGAAAGCATCAGTGAGTTATCAATATCAGTATCTTTGACTCCTGGAGCACCAGAGGAGGCCGACTTGCAAAAAGACTTGCTAGGAATAAGGCCCTGTGAGGGGCCTGATTCTTCATTAGTCCTAGGCACACTGTTTTGATCCAGAAATGCTTTAAAAGGTAAATACACTGATAAAAAGAGAAGTCAGAAAAAACCTGCAGAAGCAAGCAGTATTCTGAGCTACCATGGAACAGTGGAAATCAAACACTTGGAAGGTGAGACAACAAGAAGTTTTTTTGTTTTCTGTTTGTTTTGTGAGGAACTTCTAGATTGCTAAGTGAAGGTTGTAGAAAATCAGTTGAATGCCACTGACAGGAGAGCATTGAGTTAGTTTCATTTTCTGAAGAGACCAAACGTGCCTTGTGTAAGGATAGTAGAATGATATGGAAATGGGATAAAATAGAGTCTTCAAGTAGTGTTTTCTCTCCTGCCTGAATTAAGATGTTGATTGCAAGTCTAGTATTGCCCTGCCACTAGTACAGATCTGCAGCAGTTATTAATACATTTATCTTGTTATTTGGATTGAGAGAAGGGTTCACGTGAAATAATTTTTTTGACCATGTTTAAAAGAAAGCCAAGGGAAAACCCCAATTAAAAACTGACTGCTATTTTATCAAAACTCTATCTCACGCCTGAAAAGCATCTTGCATCTTACCTACAGAATTAACCATAGGTACATCTTTGTTTCTTCTATTTGGTTATTATGCAATTAATACAGATCAAAAAAGAAGGCATGGCATAATGTAGCCTAGGTAATAATGTAGATATCTCAAAAACATTTACAGTAAGTTACTATTATTTGTGCTAATTTTTTGTATAAATTTTGTTGGATATAGGACCAAAATGTTTAGAAATGATTTGTAAAAATGCATAAAATAGTAGTGATAAACATAATTCATTGTGAAAACTGGGCATGCGAAAGCAACTCTATATGGTAATATAAATGTCACATGAACTACTGAAATGGAACATATTAAATTGTTTTAATTGAGCTTTTGGTGTCAAAGTTTACAGTTTGGTGGTATTTGCTGGCATTGGTAATTGGATGTTTACAGTAGGACAAATGCAATTCTAGGAAAAGTGAATATCTTTTCATCATAAGAACTTTAAATAATGGCAACACCAAATCTACATTGGAAAAAAATAAATAAATTAGGACACTAGGGCCCAAGAAACCACAGGACTTAAGAAAATTTTGGATGAAACATTAAAATTGCATATTTATTCGTTAATATTATCTCTTTATTCTTTTCATTTTTCAAGAATAAAATATATTATTAACTAGCGTCACTATGTTGTACAATTGACCTCTTGAGCTTATTTTTCTAACCGGAAATTTGTATTCTTTCATCAATATCTGTCTAACCCCTATGCCCAGACACCCCAGCTCATGGAACCTCCATACTACTCTCTACGTCTGCAAGATCATCTTTTTACAATTCCACATGTGAGTGAAATAATGCAGCATTTGTCTTTCTCTACCTTACTTATTTCACTTAGCATAATGTCCTTCAGGTTCATCTATGTTGTCACAAATGATAGGACTTCATTCTCTTATATGGCTGAATAGTAGTCCATCATTCATATTTACTACATTTTTCTTACCCATTTGTCCATTGGTGGACATTCTTACCTTCTTACTGTGTGTGATTCTATCTGAATTTCTAGGTATCCTGGCATGTGTATTTTAATGTTAACTGCAAGAGAAGTAAGAATTTTTATTCTTCTCAGAAAGTTGATGTTTACATTAAAATAACAAGATAAAGGATCAGAAATTGAAAACTAGGGACAAAGTCCAGGATGTAAGAGTATAGGGTCAAAAAGATTAACTAAATTTGAGAAAACACAATTTGAAGTTATTTTTAGTGTTATATTAATATATATAAGAATATCAAAGCTAGTAAAAAGAGGGAAAATTAGAGATAATTACTCTCCTCTCAGGATGAATATAACAGACTGGAGTTAGGAATAACAGCGGATTGTTTACATTTTAAAGAAAAAAATACATATATATAGCTCCATGTCTATACTAATTGAAGAAATTCCCACTCTGAGATAAAGTATTTCATAAAGAAGTTTACTTAGAAGCCTATGTAAGATACTATTTGAGGAAGTAGATGAAGCTGGATTGGGAAGAGCAAGAAGCTAACCAGTAACGTGGTTGCCCGTGAGACCTCAGCCAATCATATAGGGAGCGTGGGAGCTAGGATGGCCTTTCTCAGTTGTCCCAAATCGAAGTAAGGCTGCTGCTTTGAATTTCTGCATCACGGAAAACTGGTTGGCTACAGGGTGAAAAGTTGGCTGCAGGGTGACAATGCAACTTTGGGCTAGATATATCCCTTTGTCCAAAGCAATTTCAATTGACATTTGAAGCTATAATCCATCAGTGGCCAAATTTTCTAGCAGCTAGTGGATATATTTGCCCTGAAGTGGGATTGGACAGAACACGGCAGTATTTGCTGCAGGAAATATGTATGTTAGGAGGTAATAAATGTGTCAGAGAAAGATGAAGCAGGGCAAAATGTATCTTGTGACTGAAAGGGTCAGATTGTGACAGAATGAGGTTCAAGTACAAAATGGCTTTATGACACATAACACTTTTTGAATATTGGGCATAAATATATTTTTTTCAAGGAGACACTAACATAATGTTATTTACTACAGAATGGTTCTCAGTATACAGTTTTACTGCTACTCTATAATTGTTTATTACAATGCTCACAATTAGTTAATCAAAAATAAGACCCAATGAAATAAGTCACAGCTTCTTAAATTGGATGTAGCATTTTCTTTCACACCATTTTTTTAACAACATTTCTGAGTGGTGTGCACTTCCTGGTGTCTAGCTCAATTCTTGCATTTTTTCCAATGAGTTTCTATAAGAATTTTTCTGAAAAGGAAGTATATCACAAAGTTGAAAATACGTTTTTTCAGTTAGAATTTTTTTGAATTACATATTTCCAATGTGACGTTGGGTATGAACTTAAACATTTAAGCCTCATTTTTTTTCTTTGTAAATCCTTTTTTCTTTGTAAATCAGAGTAACCTTGTTAATGATAAAAAATCATAAGTATATTAAGTGCTTAGCATAGGACATGACACACAATAACCATTCGTTAAACTGTATATTTATAGTATTATATGTGATTGAAATAGAAACAGCTATAGCAGTAACAAGAGTGCCCTGATTCACTCTTAAGCAAGCTCTTCCAGCAGAACTCACTGTTTTTATTAACTTTATGTGAATAAAGTTACCATAAAAGGTAAATTACCATAAAAGGATTGAATTAAACAGATCAACCATACATCGCTTTAGAATTTTGCCTAGTGCAAAATTACACAGTGCTACAAATCACAAACATGTGTTACACCTGTTTCTAAGAACTCAGTAGATTCTTAGTTATGCATACATGTTTATAAAGAGTTAATTTAATAATTAGATTTAATTGTAGTGTGAACTTCATTAAAAATACCAAGATGTAATACAGGTTATTGGAAGTCTTTAAAACAAATATTCATATGCAAGATATCAGAATACAGATTTTAAATGTGAGCAGGACAGATGATGCATGCATGTTACCATGGCAACCCTGTAGAAAGACTTTATTTCAGTGCTTAGTACCACACCAAAGAAAGTGTCCTTTCTAAACCAATGATTCTGTGATAGAGGCACCTATGGAGCTTATCATTTGAATTTAAGAAATCAGAAAAAATAAGTGATTTTGCCTCCTCCAGTGAAATTTCTACCTTATTGCTTGAAAAGGAAATAAAGTGGTTCTTATGAATGATTTATTTTGAACAAGTCACTGTAATATAAATGGAATAATCTTTGGAGAATGAAGAGGCCCTGGGCAGTAGCCTGTTGAAGCAAAAATAACAAATACAAGTGGGTACTTTTGCTTTAGTTCCATAAGGGCAGAGAAACTAATGATTGACTCTAAAAGAAAATTCTGCATTTCAGACAACCTACAGACTCTGGGAAGCAAAATAAAATGTAACTTATAAAGTTAGATAACTAAATCTGGTCATTTTGAAGATAACTTTAATTTTAAATTTAGATGGCCTCAACTGGGTCCTTGAAAAGTTATGCCCTAATTTATAATGATTTTCTTTTCCTCTGAACTAGTTACAAAACAGAATATTTACTATTAACATCATTTAAAAATTACTATGGAATAAGTACATAATTTTCTCTTGGTTGTAAATCTGTATTAATTATGTTTATATAATGCTGAGAATATAGTAGATGTTCAACACATATCTGCTTTAATGATTGAATTAAGACTTTTGGGAAACCTAAAATATTTGTAGTATTGGAAAATTGCTAAAAAAGATGCCAAACAGGAGGTCTACATTGTGAGCTTCACTTTTTAAACTCTATATAGTATTCATATTTGGCCCAATCGCTGTTCTGATCATATCTCCTGCATCATACCACTATATCATATTCTCAAGGCAAATTGCAGACACAAGATTTTTATAGTTAACAGTTTTCATGGTATATGAGAGAAACACACTTGGATCCCTAGGCCAACACAATGAGGAGTTGAGAAATTACAAGTGTCTCATTACACAACATCCCCTTGCAGCTAGGAAGTGTTTATTCTTGAGAGTCATATGAGAATTATATACATGCAGCAGGAAAACCTGATTTAGACAATGAATTGATTTTCAGATATGCAGAAAAATGTGACTTGGACAATAAATTGATTCAGATCAAGAATAAAGCATTTATTTAATGGCAGAATATATATCTTGTATTGACTCTATTCTATTTAGAACCTTGAGCACCTCGATTCCTCTATATACATATATTTCTTACTTACCTATATATAGTTACATATATACATTTCTTACACACACACACACACACACACACACACATTGCTTACTAGGAAAACATCAACATATACAGTTTTCTGATTTATTGGGTGTACTGAATTCTGAAGGATAGAATCCCATACTGGGAGAGTGTTGTCTTTGAACTAGTGCTTTTGTCATGCTTTCGATAGATCTTCCCTATGAACTATCAGGCCAGCAGATTCTGGGTAGCCCAAAAGTTATATCATGAAGTGACTCCTATTTTACAAGCTCAATTCTGCATCCCATTTGCTATAAAGTACATTTGTTAGCCCAATGGAATGTTAAGTAGGCTACAATTCTAACAGTTCAAATTCTCTGTAAAGCATTAGGTTGTAGCCAACTGAGGCCCTGATGGCAGAAAATACAAACTCAACAGCAGAATAATTTTCTAAAAAGAAAAAACAAACAAACAAACAAATAAATAAATAAATAAATAAATAAATAACTGTTTCTAGAATTGAAGAGTTCCAGTGTAGTCAAACTGAATCATGAGGACAGTTGATCTCCTCAAGACATTGAGACACATCATGGGCACAGTGTTGGTGTCTGTTTCTAGGAGAATAGAGACCTAGAAGTAACAGCAGAGCCTTACCTTGGTAACAAGGAGTATGAATTTGCGCCAGTGTAAATCCCGTCTCTGCTACTGTGGCCATTTTCTTCACATGTCCATCATGCCCATCATGCCAGCAAAACAGACAGTCTGTCAACTGGTCTGATCATTTGTTGATTTGGTTGGTTAGTTCATATTTTGTGAGGGATGTTCACTGTTCCACTTTTGCCCACTTTCATATATTCATCCATATACATCTACCTTTGAACTTCTTGATACTGGATTTTCCATTTTTCATCCCCACAAGCCCTGATCAGCTTGCTAAAGAATTTATCTCTGTTTATGAATTCATATATTATAAACATGGCCCACAGAAACTGGATGAGTATGTGCACCCTCTGAAGTTATTCCCATTAGGAAGATTTTCTCTTGTTAAGATCTTTCAACATTACTTCTGATTAGGGCTGCAGTCCAGTTCCTATTCATTTGTGAAAGACTTTTGTAAAGTAAGCCAACTAATTCACAGATTATGTGCAGGCATTTTCGTCTTTCTTTTACTGGTGAGGTAGGATCTACAATATAGTTAAAGGTATGAACTGAGTGAAGGCCTCTGATACAACAGTGGAATATGGCATAAATCTCTGGGCTTCCTGGTCATGCAATTTTTGTTTCCCTCAGTTCTTACTCTGCTCAATCATGGATAAACCAACTCCATCATACTATGGATTGTTACTATCCTCTTAAATCTTATTACTCAATGGATCTGACAGTACATGCATCATAATTTATAGCACCAGCTGCACCTGGGCACTTGATGTCCTGTAATGAAGCTTCCTGTTTATACCAGGGCTCAGTAGGTCTCAGAAGCTGTTTCTTAAAATGCTCTTAATTATCTGCAAGAGGATCAGGAATTTGCTATGTAAATCATCACCTTGCATTATAGATCTCCTCCTGGGGATCCACAAATAGTACACAATTGCCACAAATTGTACACCCCCCCTTTTTTTTTTCCCCACAACCACCAACACCTCCAACAGAATGTTTAAGAGTCGCTTTCCTGGCCACTCAGATTTGCTGCAGAGCAGAGTTCCACTCAAAAGCAGGCACATTTTTTTCTGTATCACCCCATATATGATCCAGATATCATTCTTAGGTGTGCAATGTACTGCCTCCAGGATTCAAAGTGCCCCACCAATTTTGGCACTACATTGGTGTATAAAGTTGCAATATTTTTTATCTTGAAAAGGATGTCCCAGCACACTGTCTACCACTTTAACCCCCCAAATTTGATGTAGTTTTAGATCCGTGATTCTTCATAGAGCTTATTTTATACTCTCTGGAGTACTATATCTCATAAAGACTTCCAGTAAGCTAGCCACTTCTCACTCATCCTGCCCAATCAACCTCATGTCTCTAATGTAATGCATCCATATGAAGCTCGAAGGGATGTGCAGCCACTCCAGATTTCTTTGTACTCAGTCAAAATTCAGAAAAATTAAAGTAGACCATAATAAAAACCATAAAATATTTTCAATTAATGAATTTTATTGACATACAATTGTATACATTTATCATGTATAACATAATGTTTTGAAGTATATGCACATGGTGGTAGTTAAATCTAGTTAATTAACAAATGCTTTCCCTTGTAGAGTTACCGTCTTTTTACTGAGAACACAACATCCACTGTCAACATTCTTTAATAACACAATGTATTGTCCTTAACTATGAGCACCATGCTATACAGTAGATCCTGTTAACTTATTCCTCCTATCTAATTATAGTTACAGATCCTTTGACCAACATCTCCTTAAATGTGACTGTAAACTCTTTTTACTTCTCTTTTCTGCTTGGAATAGAAAATAGTACATTTACCAAATCAATGGGCAGTGCATCTCTTTGTCTAATTTTTCACAGTACTTAGATTAATATTGTAAAAGCAACGGCAATTTTGAGTCCGTATTTAATCAATAATAAATATTAGCCAACCTAGCATTATGTGAAACATGAATGCTCAAAGCATTCCTGACACTATAGAAGAAACCAAACTTTCTAAATTATGGTTCTTGCCTTCAGAAGTAAGCATCAAGTTGAAGATCAGCTATTTAAGTCAAAAATTATTATTGTTTGTTGAGACGAAGTTTCGCTTTTATTGCCCAGGCTGGAGTGCAATGGAGCCATCTCGGCTCACTGCAACCTCCGCTTCCTGGGTTCAAGTGATTCTCCTGCCTCAGCCTCCCGAATAGCTGGGATTATAGGCACCCACCACATATCCAGCTAATTTTTTGTATTTTTAGTAGAGACAGGGTTTCACCATGTTGGGGTGGCTGGCTCGAACTCCTAATCTCAGGTGACCCTCCCACTTCAGCCTCCAAAGTGCTGGGATTAGAGTCGTGAGCCACTGCTCCAAGCCCAGAAATTAATGTAAAATACATAGTCACATGTATTCATAGAGAAAATATATGTGTATGAGTGTTCAAAGTTATAATTTCTGAGGAATTTTCAAACAAAACAGCATGCTTAAAGTTGCCCCGAAAAATTAGAAGATCTCCAGCAAGTTCAAAAGAGTGAATGCCCTTTCAGACCCAGAAAATTTATCAGTACCATTGTAAAAGTAACTAAGTTATACATACATCAAGCAATTATTTTGTAACTTGTGTATCATGCATCATATGTTTATAAGGTGTTTTGCAAAACTGCAAACATATTTTATATATATGATAAAATTTAATTATCTCAATGACTAAGGTATTTTTGTATCTTTAGTATATAAACAAAATGAAATATTTCGAGGGTTTAATTAACAGTTTCTAGCTAGAGAGTAACAAAGCACAACAGATCTCTCAAAAAATTCAGCTTTCCTCTTTTGATTAAAAATCAACTTTTCTTTTTCTCACTGAATTGATGTTGAATGGTATTTTATTCCGTGAAATGGTTCTAATGACAACTAGAACAATTGATTGACAATCAAATGCATGACACTTCACAACAAATACAATCAGTTCAGTGTTTGCCCAAGATTCTTTTCAGGCAAGATATTAAAGTTTGTGTCATCATTTTCTCTTAGATCCCCTACCACTATGTTGTTCACCAAAGTCTAAACTGAATGAAGGTAAAACTTACTACTCTATACAAGTCAAAATTTTGTAGCATCTCTAAGTAGACAGCAGTGAGTGCAATGTACTAGGGATGAATTAAATGATGAAAAATATTATTTCTGTCCTCTTTAGGCTACAGTGATGTAAATAAGTATCCTTTGGATCTACCTGGCATTTTAAGTGTTCTTTCTCTCTAAATTGGGAATCAAATCTATCAGCTTCTGGTGACAAAAGAATAATAAATACCTTAAATTATGGAAAACTTGATATTTTATGTTTAGTATTATTGAAGATACTTTTAAAGAAGCTTAAAATTTATCAGACCACCCTAAAGTATTATTTGGACTAAAATATTTTAAAATCAATACTTTTATAAAGTTATCAATAGATAGGCTTCACAAGCGTTAAGTAGATATATTGAAATCCTTTAAATCAGGGAGTATTTTTGTCAAATTAGTCATTGGATAGCCATTTTTCTCTGACCAAAAATGTGGTTATTTAGCAAAAGAATAAACTCTGGATTGATTCTCTGTCATGGAACTTTACTCTGAAGGAATGGTATAAATGACTAAATTGTGTGCAGCATCTATTGTGATGAAGCTTTAATATCCAATACTAATAGAACATAATTCTTCCCATGAAAGTAAGAATTGATACTTCACTAAGACATTCAAATATTTGTTAATTTATGTATTTATTTTAAAATAATTAATTGAAAAATCAAGGTTATATATATTGAAGGTGTACAATGGGATTATTTGATGTGTATATTATTGTGTAAATGATTACCACAGTCTAATTAATTAATATATCCATCATCACCTATGTTGTGTATTAGATCCCCATAATATTTTTATTCACCTGAAAGTTTTATACTTTAACCAATATCTTATGATTACCTGCTCTGATACCTCTGGTAACCACCATTCTACTCTGCTTCTATCTGTCTGGTTTACTTAACTTAGCATAACATACTTCAGGTTCTCTGTGTTTTCACAAATAACAAGATTCTTTTTTCATGGCTGAATAATGTTTCATTATATATGTACCACATTTCCTTTATACATTCATTTATTGATGGATACTTAGGGTGATTTTGTATCTTTCTATTGTGAATAATATCACAATAAACATGGAAGATACAGATACTCTTTAAGATACTTATTTCCTTTGATATATGCCCAGAATATATGCTGGACTGTATGAGAGTTCTATTCTTAATTTTTTGAGAAATTTTCTTAATGTTTTTCGTATGATTCTATCAACTTACATTCCCACCAGCATGTAACTTACAGGGTTATCTTTTCTCCATGCCCTCACCAACATTTTTTTTTTTTTTTTTTTTTTTTTAATGATAGCCATCCCAGCAAGTGTGAAGTGATTCCTCATTGTGGTTTCAACTTGCATTCTCTGATAATGAGTGATGTTGAGAAGCTTTTCATATATTTGTAGACAATTTGTAAGTCTTCTTTGGAAACATGCCTATTCAGACACTTTGGCCATTTTTTATTGGGATGGTTGTGGGTTTTTTGTTTGTTGTTTGCTGTTGGGTTTTGTAAGATTTATCTATTTTGCATATTGATCTCTTATCAAGTACATGTTTTGCAAATATTTTCTCCCATTCTGTAGGTTGTCTTTTTATTTTCTTTGCTGTGCAGAAAATTCTAGTTTTGTGTAGTCTCAATTGTTTATTTTGTTGTTGTTGTTTGTGCTTTTGATGTCATATTTAAAAAAATTGTCAGGGAAAATTTTTCCATGATTTCTTTAACAGCTTTATGGTTTTAGATCTTATATTTCAATATTTAATTTATTTTTGGTTAATTTTTGTATGCAGTGTAAAACAAAGGTCCAATTTCATTTTGCATGCAGATAGTCAGTTTTTTTCAGCCCAATTTATTGATGAGGTTTCCTTTCACCATTTTATTTTATAGATGTCCTTGTCAAAAAATTAATTGATCATATATTGGTTAGCTTATTACTTAGTTTTGTATTCTGTTCCATTGGACTGTATGTCTCATTTTATGCCAGCACCATCTTCTTTTGATTATTATAAGTTTGTAATTTAGTTTGACATCAGGCAATGTGATAGCTCCAGTTTTTTTTCGTTCCAAGATTGGTTTCACTACTCACGTCCGTGTATGTGTGTGTGTGTGTATGTCTGTGCTTCCATATGAACTTTTGGATTGACTCTTTTTTTGGAAAAAGGCCACTGAAATCTACAGATTGCTTTCTGTATTATGGACATTATAATGAATAAACTCAGAAAAGATGCAATTTACAAAATCATCATACAAATATAAAATTGTGTTTCTATACTTTGACCACAAACTAGTGGAAAAATAAAAGCATGATTTCATCAAGAAGTATAAAATACATAGGAAAAAAATTAAGCAAGGAGGGGAAAAATCTGTATACTGAAAATGATAAGGCATTGATTAAAGAAATTGAAGAAGGCCAGGCGCAGTGGCTCACGCCTGTAATCCCAGCACTTTGGGAGGCCAAGGCGGTCGGATCATGAAGTCAGGAGATCAAGACCATCCTGGCGAAAACGGTGAAACCCTGTTTCTACTAAAAATACAAAACCAAAATTAGCCGGGAGTGGTGGCTGGCGCCTATAGTCCCAGCTACTCCGGAGGCTGAGGCGGGAGAGCTTGCAATGAGCCAAGATCGCGCCACTGCACTCCAGCGTGTGCGACAGAGTGAGACTCCGTGTCAAAAAAAAAAAAAAAAAAAAAAAAAAAAAAAAAATTGAAGAAGACAAACATAAATTGAATGATATCTAATGTCTGTGGATTGGAAGATCTTTTATTAACATATACTGAAATTTTCAGAAAAATCTTAACAGAATAGCATTTTTCTTTTCTATTTTATGGATAATGAAATTGAAACTTAAGGAGGTTACATAATTACCTTACTATCATATTACTAGGAAATGGATGTCCTGTATTCAAACCTAGAAAGACTGATTCCAAAGCTATATCAAAATGATGCTCTCTCTTCATATGCTTGAATGTTTATGAAGAAAACAAGAGTGCCTGTATATGCATGTGTACATGTATATTCATATAGGTATATATTCATGTGTATGTATATGTACACATGTATATATAAATTCATGTATAAATCTATATGTATGTGTATATATGTATATATAAATGTATACATTTATCTATAAATGCATATATGTATGTATAAATTATATATGTGTATTCATGTATATATAAAATATATAAATTTATATATGTATATGTATACATAAATATATGAATTATATATTTTTATTTATATATACATGTGTACATATACATATGTAGATTGTATCTTATTTACCATAAATATTACTCCCCTTTAATGCATGTCATTCAGTACATTTAGCTATTTACAAGCTTGTGAAACTATCACTACTCTCTAATTCTCAAATATTATTGTCAACTCCTTACATTCTGTCTTAGTCAATTTTATGTTGCTGTAACAGAATAATACAGACTGGGTACTCCATAAAGAATAGAGGTTTATTTAGCTTAAATTTCTTGAGATTGGGAAGTCCAAGAGCATGGCATTGGCATCCTGTGAGATAATTCTCGCTGTGTCATGATATAAAGGAGGGATTACAAAGCAAAAAGGCAAGAACAAGAAAACCAATGAGAGCTCACTTTTGCAACAAAGCCATTCCCGGGATAATACGCTCACTCTTGTCAAAATGACATTAATCCATTTATGAGAATAGAGCCCTTATTAACTCTTTAATCTATTTATAAGGACAGAGAAATTAAGTTTCCCATACAAACTTTTAGAGCACACATCAAATCGTAGCATGTCCCCCAAAATCTGTACCAAATTCTAGTCACACAACATTCCTACCTCCATCAACTAATCTAACTTTTATCTCTACAATTTTGCCTCTTCTGAAGATTTCATGTAAACTATATCATATGATAAGAAAATTTGTTTTCATTGAATTCTTGAACTTATCATGTTTTCAAGTTTCATTAACATTGTAACATGTATTAATGATTTATTTCTTTTTAAGGTAGGTAGATACATAGGCACACACATATATACTTGATTAACATTTGTGTTGTTTTTACTTTTGGACTGTTATGAATAAGGTTGCTATAAACATTTATGCACTAGTTATTGCATACAAATGTGTTTTCAATTATTTTGGGTACATATTTTGTAGTTGTAGTTTGGGGCCATAGTAATTCAATGTCTAACTTCCTCAGTTCAGCAAACATGTTTTTCTTGTCTTTTCTTTCTTCCTCTCTTTCTTTCTTTTTTCTTTCTTCTTCTTCTTCTTTTTTTTTTTTTTTCTCTGTCACCTAGGCTGGAGTGCAGTGGCATGGTCTTGGCTCATGGCCAGCTCCATCTCCCAGGTTCAAGCAATTCTCCTGTCTCAGACTCCTGAGTAGGGGCTATAGTTGCATGCCACCATGCCCAGCTAATTTTTTGTATTTTTAGTAAAGACGGAGTTTCACCATATTGGTCAGGCTGGTCTTGAACTCCTGACCTTAGGTGGCTCACCTGCCTAAGGCCTCCCACAGTGCTGGGCTTACAGCCGTGAGTGCCCGCGCCCAGGCACAAAAATGTTTTTGATGTGCTGATTTCCATCAGCAGCTTAGGAGATACCTGATTTCTACATGTTCTTGCCAACATTTGGTTAGCTTTACTATATCTTTGATCTTTGACAGGACATGTATTTTCAGCTTTAAGTTCTAACTTACAAAAAAGAGTGTTAATAGCTCCTGATCTACTGTTACTATTTCAAAGTTACATAAAATATACTTACCTTTTATTTTACATTTCTTTAACTTGGCAGAGAATATTGCATGTCTTTTCTGTTACAGTCATACTAATGGGTGTAAAGTGGCATCTCATGTGCTTCTGATTTGTGACTTCATAATAACTAATGATGATGAACATCTTTTCTTGTGCTTATTAGCCATTTGTGTATATTATTTGGGGAAATATCTACTTTGCCCATTGAAAAACAGATTTTATTTATAGAACAATTTTAGGTTAACAGCAAAATTGACCAGGAAGTACAGAGAGCCCCATATCCTACTTACATATATGCAACCTCTCTCATGTGGAAACCAGCACCAAAATGGTGTGTTTTGTTTCACCTACAATTAGACATTGTTATTACCCAAAGCCCATAGTTTACATAAATGTTTCTCTAGATATACACGTTTTTGAGAAATGTATAGTTACACATGTGCACCATTCTAGTATTAAAAAGTGTAGTTTCACTGTCTTAAGAATCCTCTGTCATCTGTCTATTTATATCTCTTTTTCCCCAACCCTTGGCAACCACTGACTTTTTTTATGACTCCATAGTTTTGTTTTTTCCAGAATGTCATATAGTTTAAAACATACAATATGAAACATTTTCAGATTCACTTCTTTCATTTAGTAATACGCATTTAAAGATCTTCCAGTCAGGCATGGTGGCTCACCTCTGTAATCCAAGGAACTTGAGAGGCTGTGGCACGTGGATCATTTGAGGTCAGGAGTTTGAGACCAGCCTGGCCAACACAGCAAAACCCCCATCTCTTCTTAAAAACAAAAACAAACAAACAAAAAATTCATGTTTTTTCTTGACTTGATAATTTGTAATATTCCATTGTTTACATGTTTATTCATTCACCTACTGAAGGACATCTTGATTTCCTCCAAGTTTTGGCAATCATGAATAAAGTATCTGCGTGCAGGTTGCTGTGTACATAAGTTTTCAGTTTATTTGGGTAAATACTAAGAAGCATGATTACTGAATTGTTTTGTAATAGCATGCTCGGTTTTGTAAGAAACCGCCAAACTGTTCCTTTTTGCATTCCCACCACCAGTGAAAGGGAGTTCTTGTTGCTCCACATTCTGCCCAGCATTTGGTACCAGATTTTTAAATGTTGGCTATTTTATTAGATGTATAATGTTATCTTATTGTTTTTTAATTTGTATGTCCCTAATGAGATATGCTGCTGGACATCTATATACATGTCATCTGTATATCTTCTTTGCTGAGGTGTGTGCTAATTTTTAGTAGGTTGTTCATTTTCATAATGTTGAATGTTAAGAGTTCTTTGTACATTTTGAATGAGTCTTTTATCACATTTGCCTTTTGGAATGTGTTATCTCACTCTGTTTCTTGCTCTCATTACCTTGACATCACCTTTTATACACCAGAAATGTTTATTTTAATAAAAAAGATAATCAATTATTTATTTCAAGATTTTATTTTTTGCTTTTGGTGTTGTATCTAAGAAACCAATACTATACCCAAAGTCATGTGTATTTTTTCCTATGTTATCTTTTGGGAGTTTTGTACTTTTGCCTTTCACATTTATGCTTGTGGTTACTTTTGTATTAATTTTTGAAGGATATAAGATCTGTTTCTAGATTTATTTATTTTTGTATATAGATGTTCAATTTTTCGAGTGCCATTTGTTGAAAATACTATCTTTTTCACACTATTTCATCTGCTCTTTTTCCTAAAGACCAAGTAATTTTATTTTTGTAGGACTATTTCTGGATTTTCATTATTTTTAGTCTATTTTTCTGTTTGTTTTTTTCTTAATAATTACCACATTTTCTTGTACACTTACTGCAGATTTATAGTAAGTCCTAAATTAACATAGTGTCATTCCTCGGGTCTTATTCTAATTCAATATTGAATTGTTCATTTCTTAGTGGTACAGTGTTTTAGCAATAGCAAATATGTTAAAGGTGAGTTTTTAAAACAGATAGCTTTATCTGTTAGACAAAGTCTATTCCTGGTTTATTGAGAGTTTATCATGAAATAATACTGAATATTATTAAAAGCTTTTTACTGGGTCTATTGAGAGGATCATGTGGTGTTTATCTCATTATTTATAATGTCTTATTATAATGGTTGATAATTGTACATTGATATAAACTTTTATTCCTTGAATAAATCCCACTTTGTAGTAGTATATAATCTTTTTATATGTTGCTGGAATGTGACTTTCTAATGTTTTATTGAAGATTTTTAATTTACACTTATAAGAACATTGGTTTGCAGTTTTCTTTCCTTGTGATTTCTTTTGCAGGTTTTAATATCAAGCAAAAGCAGTCCTCATAGAATAAATTTTGAAGGATTCTTCCATTCCTATTTTTTGAAAATGTCTGTAAATAATTGACATTAATTTTTCTAATTAAATTTTAGTTATATGAATTAAATATTCTTCAAATGTTTGACAGAATTCACCAGTGAACTCAACTGAGCCTGGGCTTTAAATTGTTGGAAGTCTTTTCATTACTAAATGAATCTCTTTCACTGTTGTAAGTCTATTTTTAATAGTTCTTAATTTTTTATTGATGTAGAAGAGATGTACATATTTTGTGGGTACATGTGATATTTAAACATTCATCTAATGTCTAATAACAAAATCAGGATAATTGGGGTATCTATCCCATTAAACTTTTATTTTTATGAATGCTGGGAACATTTGAATTATTTACTATTAGGTATTTTAAATACACAATAACTTGTCATTTACCATAGTCACTCTGTGATTTATCAAACACTAGGTTTTTGTTTTTTTTTTTTTTTTTTGTCTATCTGAACTTTGTACCCATTATCAGCCTCTCTTCACTTCCCTTCTCCCAACCTTTCCTGGACTCTGGTAAGTGCCAAGGTACTCCCTATCTTCATGAGATGCATTTTTTCAGCTCCCAAATAGGAGTGAGAACATGTAATCTTTGTCCTTCTATGCTTGCCCAGTTTCACTTAATATAACAACCTCCAATTCAATCCATATTGTAACAAATGACAAGTTTTCATTCTTTTTTATGGTTGAATAGTATTCCATTGTGTATACATACAAAATTTCTTATCCATTCATCCTTTGATAAGCACTTAGGTTGATTCTATGTGTTTGCTACTGTGAATAGTTTTGCAATAGACATGGGGATGCAGATATATTGGTTTTATTTATTTTGGTTATATATCCAATAGTAAAATTGTATGATTTTTTGTTTGTTTGTTTTTGTTGTTGTTGTTATTGTTGTTGTTGTTTTCTGAGACAGGGCCTTGATCTGTTACCCAGGCTAGAATAGAGTGGTGCAATCTTGGTTGACTGCAACCTGTGTCTCCTGTGTTGAAGCAATCCTCCCACCTCAGCCTCCCAAAGTGCTGGAATTATAGGTGTGAGCCACTACACCCAGCCCATATGTTAGTTCTATTTCTAGACTGTGGAGGAAACTTCTTACTGTTTTTCATAGTGGTCAGGCTAATTTACATCCTTACCAACTGTGTACGAGTGTTCCACTTTCTCCATATTCTTGCCAGCATTTGTTACTGCCCGCATTTTTGATAAAGGTCATTTCAACTGGGGGTGAGATGATATCTCATTGTGGTCTTAATTTTCATTTCCCTGATGATTAGTGATGTTGAGCATTTATAAAATAAAGCTGTTAGTCATCCACATGTCTTTATTCAGGTAATGTCTATTTAGATTTTTGTTGTTTATTTATTTTGAGATAATGTCTTGCTCTGTCACCCAGACAGGAGTGCAGTAGCATGACAATGACTCAATGCATCCTCTGTCGCCAAGGCAAAAGTGATTATCCCACTTCCATCTCCCGAGTGACTGGGACTACAGGCACAAGCCACCATGCCCGGTGAATTATTTATTTTTATAGAGAAGGGATCTTACTGTGTTGCCAGGGCTGGTCTCAAACTCCTGAGCTTAAGTGATTATCTTGTCTTGGCCTTGCAAACCATTGGGATCACAGGCTTGTTCCATCATGCCTGACCTTTTGCTCATTTTTAAATTGCATCATTTATTTATTTTGCAAATGAGCTATTTGGGTTTCTTTTATATTTTGGTTATTAATACCTGGTATATGAATAGTTTGTAAATATTGTCTACCATTCAGTGGGCCATGTCTGCACTTTGTTAATGGCTTCCTTTGCTGTGTAAAACTTTTTATCTTGATATAATCCTATTTGTTAATTTTTGCTTTGGTTGCTGGTACTTTTGAGGTCTTACTCAATATATCTTCCTCAGACCAATATCCTGGAGCAATTCCTCAATGTTTCACCTAGCATTTTTATAGTTTGAAGTTTAGATTTAAGCTCTTAATTCATTTTGATATGATTATTGTATATGCTGAGATACAGGGGTCCAGTTTAATTATTCAGCATATGGTTATATGGTTTTCCCAGCACAATTTATTGAAGAGACTGTCCTTTCCCCAGTGGTACCTTTGTCAAAAATGACTTAGGTGTAAATGCATGAGTTTCTTTTGGGTTTCTGTAATGTATTCCATTAGTCAATGTGTCTGTTTTTATGCCAGTGTGATGCTGTTTTGATTACTATAACTTAGTAGTATATTTTGGCTCTTCTGGGTCTTTTGTGGTTTGATATAAATTTTAGATTTTTTTTAACTTTTCTATAAAGAATGTCATTGCCAATTTGATTGGAATTTTATTGGCTTTACAGATTGCTTTACATACTGGACATTTTATCAATTCACTTTTTCTAATCCATGAGCATGGAATAATCTTTCCATTTTTTTTGTCAACTATCTTCCTCAGTGTTTTATAGTTTTTTCTTGTAGAAATCTTTTATTTCTCTGGTTTAATATATTTCCAGGTGTTGTTTATTTTTTGTAGCTATTTTAGATAAAATGGCTTTCTTGATTTCTGTTTGAGATTGTTCATTGTTGGCATATATAAACACTACTGATTATTCTGTTGATTTTATAACCCGCAACTCTTTGTTGAGTTTTAAAAATTAATTGTATCAGTGTTTTGGTGGAGTATTCAGGGTTTCTAAGTATATGATCACGTCTGCTGGGAACAAAGAAAATTTGACATCTTCCTTTTCAATTTTCCTTATTTATTTCTCTTATTTGATTGCTCTGGCTGAGATTTCTGGTGTTATGCTGAATAAAAGTGGGGAAAGTGGCAGAAAAGCCTTTCAATTTTTCTTCATTCAGTATAATGTTAGCTATGAGTATATCATATACAGCCTGTACTCTTTTGAGGTACATTCCATCATCCATACCCATTCTGTTGCAAGTTTTTATAATAAAAGGAATATTGAATTTTATTTTATTGAATTCTTTTTAGAATTTATTAAAATAATCATTTTTTGTTATTGGTTCTGTTAATGAAATTTAACACTTTTATTGATTTGCTTATGTTCAACTATCATCGCATCCCTGGGATAAATCCCATTTGATAATTGTGGGATGATATTTTTAACATGTTGTTTAATTCAGTTTGCTAGTATTTTGTTGAGATTTTTGTATATATGATAATCAAGGATGTAGGTCTGTAGCTTTCTCTCTCTCTCTCTCTCTCTCTCTCTCTCTGTCTTTCTTTTTATTATTTTGAGACAGAGTCTTACTCTGTTGCCCAGGCTGGAGTGCAATGTTGCAATCTCAGCTCACGCAACCTCCATCTCCCATGTTCAAGTGATTCTCAGTTTCCCAAGTTGCTGTGATTACAGAAGTACCACGGCCAGTGGTATATATATATATATATATTTTTTTTTTTTTTTTCTTTTTTTGAGACGGAGTCTCACTCTGTAATCCAGCCTGGAGTGCAGTGGCCTGATATTGGCTCACTGCAAGCTCTGTCTCCCAGGTTCAGGCCATTCTCCTGCCTCAGCCTCCTGAGTAGGTGGGACTACAGGTGCCGGTCACCATGCCTGGTTATCTTTTTTTTTTTTTTTTTTTTTTTTTTGGTATTTTTAGTATAGACGGGATTTCACCGTGTTAGCCAGGATGGTCTTGATCTTCTGACCTTGTGATCCGCCCGCCTCGGCCTCCCAAAGTGCTGGGATTACAGGCTTGAGCCACCGAGCCCGGCCCTTTTTGTATTTTTGGTGGAAACGAGATTTCATCACCTTGGCTAGACTGGTCTCGAAAACCCAACATCAGTTGATGCGTCCGCTTCGGCGTCACAAAATGCAGGGATTACAGGCTGAGTCACCTGCTCGGCCATGGCCTGTAGTTTTCTTTCTTTCTTTCTTTTTTTTTTTTTTTGTCCTTGTTTGGTTTTGGTATTAGGTCATTGTCGGATTCAGAGAATGAGTTAGGAAGTATTGCTTCCTCATCAATTTGTTTGAACACTTTGAGTAGAATTGGTATTAGCTCTTCTTTAATTGTTCAGTAAAATTCAGCAAGGAAGTCACCGAGTTCTGGGATTTATTTTTATTTTTATTTTATTTTATTTTTGGGGAGACATTTTACTACTTTTGTCCCCACCCAAATGTCAACTTGAATTACATTTTCCAGAATTCCCATGTCTCGTGGGAGGGACCCAAGGGGAGGTAATGGAATCATGGTGGGTGGTCACGATAAGTCTCACAAGATCTGATGGGTTTATCAAGGGTTTCTGCATTTGCTTCTTTCTCATTTTCTCTTTCTGTCTGCATGTAAGAAGTGCATTTTCCCTCCCACCATGATTCCGAGGCCTCCCCAGCCATGTGGAACTGTAAGTCCAATTAAGCCTCTTTTCCTTTCCAGTCTCGAGTATGGCTTTATCAACAGCATGGAAATGAACTAATACACTATCTGATTAATTTTTATTGGTTTGTTCAGATTTTCTACCTCTTCAAGATTTAATCTTGGTAAGTTTTATATGTCAAACAATTTATTTATGACTTTCAGGTTTTCAATTTTTTGGTGTATAGTTAGCTGTTCATAACAGTTTGTAATGATTTTTTGTGTTTGTGATATCAGTTGTTATGAGTTCTTTTTCATTTCTAATTTTATATATTTGTATCTTCTCTATATTTCATAGTCTAGCTTAAGAATTATCGATTTTGCATATATTTTTGAAATAACTTGTCTTTTAATTGATCTTTTGTATTGTGTTTTTAATCTCAATTTCGCTTTTTTTCCTGCTCTGATTATTACTAAAGTTTTCCTCCTGCTAAAGTCAGGTTTGATTTGTTTTTGCTTTTCTATTTCTCTTTGTTGCATCATAAAGTTGTTAATTTAAATTTTTTTGATGTAGATATTTAATGCTATAAACATATGCCTTAGCACAGCTGTTGCTGTATGTTATAGATATTGTTATGTTGTGTTTCCTTATTCATTTCTTTCAAGAATTTTTTTTTTAATTTCTTCCTTGACCCAATGATCATTCAAGATCATGTTGTTTAATTTCCATGTGCTTGTGTAGTTTCTAAGATTTCTCTACTTATTGATTTATAATTTTATTTCTTTGTGTTCAGAAAATATACTTGATGTAATTTGGACTCTTGAATTTGTTGAAACTTGTTTTCTGATCTAGCATGTGATCTGTTTTGTATAATGTTTCACATCCTGTTGAAAAGAATGTGTATTCAGCACCAGTTAGGTGAAATATTTTGTCAATTTAAGTTAGGCCTGTTTAGTCAAGTATGTAACTTAACTCTGATGTTTCTTTGTTGAGTTTCTGTCTGGATGATTTGTTTATTACTGAAAGTGTAATGTTAATATCCCCTACTATCATTGTATTAGAGTCCATCTCTCTTTTTAGATGTGTTGGTGTTTGCTTTAAATACTTGAATTCTGTGCTGGGTACACAGATACCTGTTTGTTATATGCTGTAGCTAGATTGAACTATTCATCATTATATAGTGACCTTTGTAGGTTTTTTTCATAGTCTTTGACTTGTAGCCTATGTTATCTGATATAAGTGTAGCTACTCCTGTTCTTTTGATTTCTATTTCCTTGTAGTGTGTTTTTCCTTATCTTTGCTTCTGATCTATGTTTTTCGTTATAGATGAAGCAGTTTTCTTCAAAGGCAGCATATAGTTTGGTCTTGTTTATTCATTCAGCCATTCTATAACTTTTTATTGGGTAATTCAACACATTTACATTCAAAGTTCTTACTGATAGGTAAGAATTTACTCATGCCATTTTTTTACTTGTTGTCTGGTTGTATTGTATCAACTTTCTTTCTTCCTCTATTACTGTCTTTTTTTTTTTTTTTTTGGTTAAGATATTTTCTCTGAAAGTAGGTTTTAATTCAGTGATTTTCTTTGTATATTTATGATATGTTTTTGCTTTGTGATTATTGTGAGACTTACAAAAACATCTTAATGTTATAACAAGTTGTTTAAACAGATGACAACTTTTCTTTGACTATAAAGAAAAGCTAGAAACAACAACAACAAAAAATTTAATTCTACATTTCAACTCCACCCTGAACCCCTGCTACATTTGGTCTATTTTTTGGCTTCAATTTATGTAATCTTTTTTTTTTTTTTTTGAGACGGAGTCTTGCTCTGTTGCCCAGGCTAGAGTGTAGTGGCGTGATCTCGGTTCACTGCAAGCTCCGCCTCCCAGGTTCACACCATTCTCCTGCCTCAACCTCCAGAGTAGCTGGGACTACAGGCACCCGCTACCACCCCTAGCTAATTTTTTGTATTTTTTAGTAGAGACAGGGTTTCACCGTGGTCTGGATCTCCTGACCTCGTGATCCACCCGCTTCCACCTCCCAAAGTGTTGGGATTACAGGCGTGAGCCACCACACCCGGCCCAATTTATGTAGTTTTATATTGTCTATCTCTTTACAGATTGATGTCAATATTATTGATTTTGATAGATTTGCCTTTTAGTCTTCATGATACAATTATGAGTGAGTTACACACATAATTATAGTGTTAGAATATTCTGAGTTTTTTTTCTGTATTTACTTTTGCTATTAGGTTTTATGCCTTCAAGTGGTTTATATTTGCATATTAGCTTTTTTATTTTATTTTATTTTATTTTATTTTTTGCTTTTTTCAGATTGAATAACCCTGTAGCTTTTTTTTTTTTTTTTTTTTTTTTTTTTTTTTTTTTTTTTTTTTTTTTTAAAGATGAGTCTGGTGGTAAAGAGTTCCCTCAGCTTTCGTTTGGAAAAGACTTTGTCTCTCCTTCATGTTTGAAAGATAGCTTTTCTAGACACTATATTTGTGTTTGGCAGTCTTGTTTTTTAGCATGTTAAACATGCTATCCCATTCCATCCTTATGGTGAAATGTTACTTATTAAGAAGCTTTTTTCCAGAAAAATTGGAGCCCCTTTATATATGTGCTTCTTATCTCTTGCTGCTTTTAGAATCCTTTTTGAGAGTTTGATTATTACGTCCCTTCACGTAGTTTTATTTGTGTTGAATCCAGCAATCTCTTACCTTTCTGTGTCTAGATATTTACATCTTTTTCAAAATTTGGAACATTTTCTGTTATTACTCTTTGAATACAATTTTTATTCCTTGCTCTTCCTCAGCTACATTTTGAATACTAATAATAGTTTCTTTTTCTTTTTTTTAGACGAAGTCTTGCTCTGTCGCCCAGGCTGGAGTGCAGCGATCTTGTTTCACTGCAACCTCCGCCTCCCAGGTTCAAGAGATTCTCCTGCTTTGGCCTCCCAAGTAGCTGGGATTACAGGCACGTGCCAGCACACGTGGCTTATTTTGTATTTTTAGTAGAGACGGGGTTTTGTCATGTTGATCAGGCTCCTCTCCGACTCTTGACCTTGTGATCTGCCTGCCTCAGCCTCCCAAAGTGCTGGCATTACAAGCGTGAGCCACTGTGACCAGCCAAATCCTTATAATTCTTATTTATTTTTTTTGGGGGGGGGGGGGAATTTAATTATCTGTATTCTGCATGTGTTCTTTATCCTTTTTCATTCGCTTTTCTCCTCTGTGTATTTTATAATAGCCTATCCTCAAGTTCACTAAGACTTTCCTCTGATTCATCCATTTTGCTTCTGAGATCCTGTAATAAAATTTTCAGCATAGCAAATATACTTTTTACTTCCAAGATTTCTATTTTATATTTTAAATTATTTCAATCTTCGTTACATTTCTCTGACGAATTTCTGTTGCTTTCCTTTTTTATTTTGTGGATTATTGAGTTTCCTTAAACATGCTATTTTGAACTTTTGATCAGAGATCTTGCCTTTCATATTCCCATTAGAATAATTCTGTCTCCTTGTTTATCTGGGAGGTTTGGGTTTTACAGTTCCCTGTTTTATACTGTTATTCTGCATTTACTTCTATGTGTTCACATTGAAGGATTAGTTATTTATTCCAGTTTTCTCTGTTTGGTTTGTTTCGATTTTTGGATATGTTTGTATATAGATTTATTTGCAATATACCTGTTGAATATATTTTTCCAAGGTCACTGTCTCCTCTTTAGCACTAGATGGCACCTTAACCCTGTGTTTACCTCAGCTCTAGCAAAAGTAAGACCATTGCCTAGCCTGAATGGTAGAAGTCCCCCAGGGAATATTCTGGCAGTGTGGGAAAACTGGCTAGGAGTTTGTGCCTATAGGACTTGTGAAACTCACTTTTTTTTTTTTTGAGACTGAGTTTCGCTCTTGTCACCCAGGCTGTAGTGCTGGAGTACAGTGGCGCCATCTCGGCTCACTGCAACCTCCGCCTCCTGGTTCACGTGCTTCTCCTGCCTCAACCTCTCGAGTAGCTGGGATTACAGGCACACGCCACCATGCCCGGCTAATTTTTGTATTTTCAGTAGAGACGGGGTTTTAGCATGTTGGCCAGGCTGCTCTTGAACTCTTGACCTCCAGTGATATGCCCGCCTCAGCCTCCCAAAGTGTTGGGATTACAGCTGTGAGCCGCTGAGCCCAGCCTGAAACTTATCTCCTGTAGCTTGGTTCTGCTACACAGCCACTCTGTTTTGACTTCTTTGGCCAAAATACAGAGGAAAGTTTTCCTGCCTGGAGATACTAGTCCCACCTTCTCCCCTGTATGTAGCTGTCTTCAAGAAGTTTTCTCCGTTCAGGCCCTCACAATAATTCCAGTGGATTACGGCAGGGATAGGTTTTCTATCAGGGAATAAAAGATGTAGAAGCTGGTGTCTACCTGGATCTACTTTTTCTGATGTAGTAATCTGATGAGTTGGGGGTGGAAGGACATTCTGCATGCTTGGTGCCTGGCAGACTGGGGAAAGAATGTTGCAGATATAAGTCTGATTCTCTTACCATATGCTCCTTTTTTTTTTTTTTTTTTTTTTTTTCATTTCTCTGTGTTCCAGGGAACTGTCTTTTCCTCATATTTAAGTTCAGGAATATTGCTGGTGATAATCTTGGCAATATGTATTTGGTTTTGATTTTCTGTAGTTGGGGTGGTGGGTAGTAAAGCCAGCTGGCTTCTACTTTCCCATTTTGGCTTGTTTTAGGTCTTTTTAGATTTTCTCTTTATGATGAGTAAATTTTGGTACCTTGTATTTCTAGAAATATGTGCATTGCATTGAACTCATTAATAAAAGTTGTGTAACTCTTCCTTGTAGACATTGTTTATATATTTTTGGTGCTGCTGGACAGCCATTTATATTTTTATATATTTATATTTATATATATATTTATATATATATATTTATGTGTGTGTGTATATATATAAATGTATGACACTAAATTCAATAACCATTACTAATGTGTGTGTGTGTGTGTGTGTGTATATATAAAGTTTGGCTGTATCCCCACACAAAGCTCATCTTGAATTGTAACTCCCATAATTCCCACATGCTGTGGGAGGGATTCAGCCGAAGGTAACTGAATCATGGATTCAGGTCTTTCTCATGCTGTTCTCGCAATAGTGAATAAGTCTTACTAGATCTGATGACTTTGGAAAGAGGAATTCCCCTGCACAAGCTCTCTTTCTTTGCCTGCCATCATCCATGTAAGATGTGACTTGTTCCTCCTTGCCTTCTACCATGATCATGAGGCCTCCCTATCCATTTGAAACTGTAATGCCATTAAACCTCTTTTTCTTCCCAATCTAGGGTATGTCTTTATCACCAGCATGAAAACGAACTAATACAGTAAATTGGTACCAGTAGAGTGGGGCACTGCTGAAGAGATACCTGAAAATGTAGAAGCGACTTTGGAACTGGGTAATAGGCAGAATTTGGAACAGTTTGGAGGGCTCAAAAGCTGATGGAAAAATGTGGGAAAATTCGAAACTTCCTAGAGACTTGTTAAATGACTTTGCTCAAAATTCTGTTAGTGATATGGACAATAAAGTCCTGGCTGAGGCGGTCTCAGATAGAAATGAAGAACTTGTTGTGAACTGCAGCAAAGGTGACCCTTTCTATGTTTTAGCAAAGAGACTGGCAGCATTCTGCCCTGCCTTAAAGATTTGTGGAACACTGAACTTTAGAGAAATGATTTAGGGTATCTGATGGGAGAAATTTCTAAGCAGCATAGCATTCAAGAAGTGACTTGAGTGCTCTTAAAGCATTCAGTTTTATAAGGGAAACAGAGCATAAAAGTTTGACAGCCTGACAATGCAATAGAAAAGAAAATTCTATTTTCTGAGAAGAAATTCCAACCAGCTGCAGAAATTTGCATAAGTAACAAGGAGTGGAATGTTAATCCCCAAGAGAATGGGGATAATGTCTCCAGGACAGGTCAGAGGTCTTCACAGCCACCTCTCCCATTGCAGGTCTGGAGGTCTAGGAGGAAAAAATTGTTTTGTGGACCAGGCCCAGGGTCTCCCATTCTGTGTGCAGTCTAGGGACTTGGTGCCCTCTGCCCCAGCTGCTTGAGCTGTGACTAAAAGAGGCCAAGGTACAGCACTGGTTGTGGCTTCAGAGGGTACAAACCCCAAGCTTTGGCAACTTTCACATGGTGTTGAGCCTGTGGGTGCACAGAAGTCAAGAGGTGAGGCTTGGGAACCTCTGCTGGGATGTCAAAGAATGTATGGAAACACCTGGATTTCCAGGCAGAGTTTGCTGCAGGGGCAGGGCTCTCATGAAGAACCTCTGCTAGGGCAGTGCCCCCACACAGAGTCCCTGCTGGGACACCATCTGCTGGAGCTGTGAGAAGAGGTCCACCATCTTTCAGACCCCAGAATGGTGGATCCACTGACAGGTTGCAATGTGCACTTGCAGAAGCCAGAGACACTCAATGTTAGCCTATAAAAGCAGCTGAGAGAGAGACTGTACCCTGCAAAGTCACAGAAGTGGTGGTGTCCAAAACCATTGGAACCCACCTCTTGCATCAATGTGACCTGGATGTGAGGCATGACATCAAAGGAGATCATTTTGGAGCTTTACATTTGACTTCCCTGCTGGATTTTTTGACTTGCATGAGGCCCGTTGTCCCTTTGTTTTGGCTAATTTCTCCCATTTGCAATGGCTTTATTCATCTAATGTCTGTACCCCCATTGTATCTGGGAAGTAGCTAACTTGCTTTTGATTTTACAATCTCATAAGTGGAAGGGAATTGCCTTGTCTCAGATGAGACGTTGGACTGTGGACTTTTGAGTTAATGTTGACATGAGTTAAGACTTTGGGAGACTGTTGGGATGGCATGATTAGTTTTGAAATGCGAGGACATGAGATTAGGGAGAGGCCAGGGACAGAATGATATGGTTTGGCTGTGTCTCCACCCAAATTTCATTTTGATTTGTAACTCCCACAATTCTCATGTGTTGTAAGAGTGACCAGTGGGAGTTTAATCACAGGGTAATTGAATCATGGGTGTGGGTCTTTCTCATGCTGTTCAAACAAAAGTTATTAAGTCTCACGGGATCTGGTGGTTTTAAAAAGAGCAGTTCCCTTGCACAAACCTCTCTCTCTTTGCCTGTGGTCATCTATGTAAGACATGACTTACTCCTCCTTGCCTTCTGCCATTATTGTGAGGCCTCCCCAGCCACGTGGAACTGTAATTCCATTAAACCTCTTTTTCTTTCCAGTCTTGGGTATGTCTTTATCAGTAGCATAAAAATGGATACATATATCCATATATATATATATGTGTGTGTGTGTGTGTGTGTGTGTGTATATACGTGTCATTGTATATTTTTTTGCAAGGTCAATAATAATGCATCTTCTTTCTTTCTGAGTTTTAGTAATGTTAACCTATTCTTTTTATCCTTGTAATTCTAGTTAGCTTTTGTAAATTGTATTGATCTTTTAAAATAATAAACTATTTTTAAATTTTATAATTGTTCCTTATTTTCCTTTTCTTTAACTGTAATCTTTGTTATAATATTGATTCAGATTTTTTCTTGTTTCCAATTAATTTTACACTGGAAGTCTGGTCATTTATTTATAGTGTCTACAGCTATAAATGTCCCTCTAGTACCACTTCAGCATCATTTCTTTAGTATGTTGTATTTTCGTCTTCCTTTCCAATTATTTTTCAATTTTGATTGTGATTTTATTTGACTCATTCCATATTGAAAAGTGCATTGTTTAATTTTAACCTATTTATACATTTCTCAAATTTATATTTTCATTGACACCTGATTTTATTCCATTTTGTCTGGAGACCATACATTGTATGAGTTCAATTCTTAATATTTATTGAGAATTCATTTGTGGCTTACAATATATTTTATCCCAGGGAAATATGTTTTCTAATGTAACTAATATCCATATTATTTTTTTCTCTGTATTATCAAATGTGGGACACTGAAATCAACAACAAATATTTATGTATTGTTATTTTTTTCATTAATTGTATCACATTTTACTTCAACTGTCTTGGGACTCTGATGACCAATTCATACATGTTTTTAATTTTTATGTCTTCCTAATTATCTGACCCTTTAATTGTTATAAATTGTCATTAGTAATTTAATCATTATATTTTTTTCTCCAATAATAATTTCCATCTTAAAGTCCATTTTGTCTGATACTAGAATAGTCATCTCATCCATATCTCTTTTGGTTACTGTTCCCATAGTGTACCTTTTCCTCCTTTTACTTTCAACTTAGTTGAGGTTGCATTCTAATGTGTATCTCTTTGTATAGTGATGTAGTTTAATCATTTTTTAAAAATTTATGTTTTTTGCCTCTGCCTTTCATTTTAATATTTGCTGTATATACATATACTTAATTTCTCATATTGTAGAACTTGCCTTATTTTCTATTATTTTTCTATTTGTTTTCTGTATGTTTTATGATTCTTTAATAGTCCTCTATTAACATTTTATTTTATATTAAATACCGATTTTCTAGGGTATGATCTTAAAATACTTCTCATGTCTCTTAGTATATTTATTATTTTGAATGGCCCCACATCTATAATTACTATTTTAGTGTACAACAATCTAGTATGGAAGTAAAGAAAGTTAATTTTAAAACAACAACATCACTTTATTTGTATAGGTTTATTTTCTTCCCTCTTCTTAGTGCTATTTTTGTACCACAAATGACATCGTTATACAATAAAAATATATTAACTCATTTTTAAAATTATGTTTATATGGTTATCTTTAAATCACTGAGACAAAAGTTATTATAAAAATATTATTATATCTTTTATAATTACACATTTAGACACATTACTGGTGAGTTTAATATCTCCATGTTGAATAAATTGCTTTCCAGTGATCTGCTCTCTCTGCTTAAAGGACTCTTTGGTATTTTCTATATGGGAGGTGGGTGTGCTAGCCACAGTGTTTTGTTTTTTAGTTTTGTTTATATGAGAGTGTGTTATTTTTCCTGTATTTTTAAAAATTACTTTTGCTGGATATAAGATTATTGATTGCCAGTCTTTTTATTTCACCTCTTACCTTGAATATAGCAACTCACTACCTTCTGTCCTCTATAGTTACTAATAAGAAATTAGTTGTTTATTTTATTGTATATTTCTTCTTCCTAGTGAGTCATTTCTTTCTTTCTGATTTCAGATTCTCTCATTGCTGCCTTTGACAGTTTAATTTTGATGTATCTGAGAATCGCTTTGAGTTTCTCTTATTCAAATTTCTTGGAACTTTTTATGAATAGATTAATTTTTATTTTATGTGGGAAGCTTTTAGCAATTAGTATTTTTAATTTAATTTTTATTGATAATTGGCAAATAATTTTACAATACAATCCCTTTTTTTTTTTTTGAGACAGTTTCATTCTTGTTGCCCAGGCTGGAGTGCAGTGGCACCGTCTTGGCTCACTGCAACCTCTGCCTTTTGGGTTGAAGCGATTCTCCTGCCTCAGACTCCCGAGTAGCTGCGATTTCAGGCACCTGCAAACACAAACACCGAATTTTTTGTATTTTTAGTCTGGATGATTTCACAGTGTTGGCCAGGTTGGTCTCGAACTCCTGACCTCAGGTAATCCAACTGCCTCGGCTCCCAAAGTGCTGGGATTATGGGCATGAGCCACCACACCTGGCCAATACAATACATTTTTACAATACAATTTTACAATATTTGTGGGGTACGATGTGATATTTAATTGCATGTATATATAGTATAAGGGTCAAATTGATGTATTCACCATATTCATCAGTTCAAACATTTATCATTTTTCTGTGGTGACAGCATTCAAAATCTTCTATTCAAGCTATGAAGTTATACCACTTTTTTATTTCTGTAGTCATTGTACTATGTAATGGAATACCAAAAGGTATTCTTTCTGTCAGAAAATGATAGGACCAAACTGATTTTCTTCCCTCCTGTAACTGGCAGGCTTCTGGTTTCCATGACTACCCTGTTTTTGAGGCTGATATTTTGCTAGGTCACCATGAAACTTGGTCAAGGAGGATAATAATTAGAGATTATTTTTAAAGGCCATCAAACTCAATATTCTTACAAAGATTTATTATTTTTCTCAAAACAACTCTCAGTATTGTTACAATCCTTTGGTTATTCTTAATAGTTCTGAAAATGGTAATTTTGATGTTTGATCTTTCTTCTTATTCTCATTGGATAGGCAGATGACCTTACTCTGCCGTTCTGCTATCACCCAGCAGAAATGTTTTAATTTAAAATATAGCAATAATTAAAATAATCTAGCAAGCAGTTTTGAGACATGTCAGAAATTGAGTGAATGAGACTCTGCACTTGACTCAAATAAATATGAGATACATTATAAATAAATAATTTATAAATAAACTTTTTATTAAAATATGTAAGAAAATACTATTTTGCCAGAGAGAAGAAAAAGCAAAATTTGGGTAGAGTTAGGAATAAAAATTCAAAAATAAAGAAAACTAATGAACTGAAACTTGAATGATAAATAGTAGCTCACCAGGTTAAGAGAAAAAAATAAAGAATATTCTCAGCAGGAAAATTGGTAAAGAATAAAAGCATAGCCAAGAATTTCCTTTCCTTTCTTTAATAATTACAATATTTGAAAACAAAAAAAGCAATGCTGGCCGGGCGCGGTGGCTCAAGCCTGTAATCCCAGCACTTTGGGAGGCCGAGACGGGCGGATCACGAGGTCAGGAGATCGAGACCATCCTGGCTAACACGGTGAAACCCCGTCTCTACTAAAAATACAAAAAACTAGCCGGATGAGGTGGCGGGCGCCTGTAGTCCCAGCTACTCGGGAGGCTGAGGCAGGAGAATGGCGTGAACCCGGGAGGCGGAGCTTGCAGTGAGCTGAGATCCGGCCACTGCACTCCAGCCTGGGCGACAGAGCGAGACTCCGCCTCAAAAAAAAAAAAAAAAAAAAAAAAAAAGCAATGCTTATAATGTTCTCCCAAATATCAATAAAAATATATAAAATGTAAGATTTAGCATAACTGTATAGTTTTTATTAATATCATATCGCACAATGTCTGGAATCCTTATGTATCTTTCTATCACTTTCATATATAATTATTGCACTTTGCAAAGTTTATTTTCATTAAATATTAATATTAATTTACATAATCACATTCAAGGAATTTATCATAAGCCAGAGAAAAGTATATATTCAGGTTTTCAAATTTGTCTGACTCAAACATCTAACAATCAGAATAACTTCAGATTAACAAGGAGAGGCAAAAACTTCAGATTCTGAGAATACACACACACACAAATACATACATACAGACACATACACACGTACACAAGCACACAGGAGATGAACTGACCAAAAATCAATACTGACTCTTAGAGTAAGCCTATTACAAGTTCAGTAAATACTGCATAATATACTTGGTGTTTTCTTCGCTCTGCTTCTGTATACCTGTACAGAATCAGATAATCCCTCTCCATTACCTCAGAAACAAAGTATAAAAATTGCATGATGCTTCCCATATGAAAATTTGACTTAGTAATATTGTTCTTTTTAGAAAAGAAAGAAGTAAAATGATTAATAGACACAAGAATACTGGCATCAGTAAAAATGTTTAGAACATTTTTTAACAATAATGGCATGATAAAAATTATGCTATCCTTACATATATGTAATACTCTAAGAAATACACGTTTAATACTCTTCTTTTGCAACTGAGTAATGCATGTAGAAATTCAGTTTCTAACAATATGATAGGCTAGGATCACAAGGAAAACATTCTTGGGTTTAAATTGATAAATTTTTTGCATCTTTTTTAAAATTACTGTTGAAGGATAATTTGCATACATTCAAATTCAACAAATTTAGTCAATAATTAGATATTTATTCAATAAAAAATGTGTATGATGATTGTCATGATTTATCAGTTAATTCTTAAAGAAAATATATCAATTGCAATTAAATATGGATTTAATAACAGAACATCAAGGTATAATAAACAAAAAGCTGAAAGTATGAACATGAAAAGCAAGTCCATATTATCTTCATAGAGTTTAACACAACAATCTCACTAGCTAATAAAATAACTAGATACAATATCTGTGAGGGTATAGAAAATCTAAATGACACTATCAAGCACCTTAAATATTATTTATAGTTTGCTACACCTAACATTTACAGAATACATATACATATATATATACTTGTGTATGTGTGTGTATATACATATATGTGTGTAACAATGAAAATTTTGCTATGAATACAATTTTAAAAAACTTCTTATTGTACAAGTATTTCTCTAGGGCTTATATTTAAGGGTAAAACTGCTGGCTCATAGTTTATGAGCAAACTAAAATTTACAGGAGAAATTGGTTACATTAATTTAGTTCCATTACAGGATGAAACAAAATGCTTCATATCAGAAATCTGATACATGAAAAATTAATGACTTGAGCATCTAACTTTAAAACAAATCTAAAATCTGTTGAGAAAGAAAATCATAAACAGAAGTGCAGAAAATAAAGTAACAAAAGCAAATATAAAATATATAAACCAACAAAGTCAGAAGTTGATTCAGTAAGGAAATAATAAAATGAATAACTGTAGTCAGGATTTTTAGTGATCAAAAGAAACAAAGCACACTTGCAAATACCTGCAACAATAAAAACATAATGTATGACAGATACAGGTAAAGTTACAATTTAGAATTAGACCATTACAAAAACTTTATTACAAATCTTAAAGTGCAAAACTTTATAAATTTTATAATATCTATTCACCAAAAGTTTATAAAAAGTAGGCCTGTTTGTCAGTTTTTGGCATTATCCATTAAAGACAGAAACAAAAGAAAAATAACTAATGTTTTATTCTCATTTGGAAATGTACTGAAAGTTCAGTAGAGGGCAAAAAGACTGAAAAAGAATTATAAAACTTAAGGAATGAAGAAAAAAATGAAAATATTGTTTTTACATATTATGGTTGTCTACACAAAAATGCCATGAAGAAATATAAATGTTACAAGAATTAACCAAAAAATTTAACAAGTTTTTCAAATAACATATTAATATTTGAAAAATAAAAACTCATAGAAGAGAGAAAATGAAATTTACTTAAAAATAACATATCTAATAGAAACAAAGTTAATGTATTTGCACAAGTAATCCAATCAGTTATATACAAGTTCTTCATTTTTAAGTTACTAAACTGTGTTAACTTGATTGAAATTATCAATAGAGTATATTCTATGTTCTGTCTGTGAGAATTAAAAACGGAGAGATGAAAATTCTCCCCAAATTGATCTTCTAAGTCAATGTAATTCCGATAATCATTTCATGCAAATTAAAAGAAAGAAAGAAAAGAAAAGAAAAAGGAAAAGGAAAGAAAAGGGAAGGGAGGGGAAGGAGGAGAAGGGAGGGGATGGGAGGGGAGGGGATGGGAGGGGAGGGGAGGAGAGGAGAAGGGAGGGGAAGGGAGAGAAAGAGGAGGGGAAGGGGAGGGGAGGGGGAGGGGAAGGGAGGGGAAGAGGAGGGGAAGGGGAGGGGAGGGGGAGGGGAGGGGGAGGGGGAGAGGAGGGGAGGGGAGGGGAAGAATCCCGGTTTTAAATTTCACAAAATATTACTTGCAGATTTATTGAATACTTAAATTTGAGAGACAAAATTTTAATACTTTGAAAAGGTATTTATTGTCCTATGGAAGGAAAATATTTTTAAAACTGTGCAAAACAGAAATAATAAAAGAACAGATAAGATAGGCTACATTAAAATTGTTATTATTATTATTACTTACTAAAAAAATGAAAAGCACAGCGACAAAATAAAGTCAACGTGATAGCATCTGTTAAGAAAAAAGTCACGAGGTAGGAGAAAATATTTATAATCGTTGATATTTAACAGAAAAATAATTTGAATCAATAAGAAAAAAACGAGAAGTGAGAAAGAAATATTAACAGGCTTACTGCAGAAAGCATCAGTGACTCAAAATATAAAAAGTTTTTCAAACTTTATCACAAGAATGTTAAATGCAAAATGAGATTTCATATCCACTAGATTTACATGAAATAATGAATCAATACCAAGTATTGGCTAGAGTGTTGAACATAGGAAACACTAAAACTATGGGAACATAAATTAATGCAATCAGTTTGAGAACCAATTTGACATTACCTAGCAAATATGGACATGACAAAGCAATCTTCTCCAAAAGTATCACCCCAGAGGAAATGATTTTGATGTATCCCAGAAGGCATTTGTAAGTGTTTTAAGAGATGGTCATAATAGATAAAATGAGTTAATATCTGTAAAATACAGAGTAAGGTTATAAATAATAATAATAGTAATTATTATTTAAAACAAAAATTGAATTTCAAAATCCACGTGTTCATCACTAGTAGGACTGAAATATTCTTGTATATGCATATAATGACTACACAGTATGAGTGAATATGAATGAATTGCAAGTATATACAGGAACATGGGTGAATCTCAGAAAATATTTTTGAGTGAATACAATTTGAAGGAATAAATATACAGTATGAATTATTTTACATAATATCCATAAATAAAAAACTAATTGATGTTTCACTTAATGTTTATATGTGGAAAATTATAAATAGAAGAATGAGAGAAACATACAAAATTTAGAAGTGTGTTTCTTTCTAAAGGGAAAGAAGTTAATGCAAATGAGAAAGAGCATCCTTCATACTTCAAAGTTACTATAGTAGTAATTATTTTCTCTCCATTAAGCTGAGTGATGTATTATGGAAATCCATTTGATTCCCCTTATTAGTATGTCCTTGATATTATATACAATCATTTTGAAGTGTATTTCAAAATAAAAACATGTTTAAACATTAGGGAAGAATCTAAAATGATCATGGAAATGAGTCAAATTTGATAATTTCTTGCAACAGTTAGTCTTTGAAGCTCTTTTTGTCTACACTGTTTGATTCAATGAAGCATTACCATTCCCAAGCTTTTATTGGTAATCCAACAACATATTATTTCTTTTAAAATTGTCAAGTTTTCAAAACAAGTTGGCTAAGTTTTAGAAAATGAAAGATGAGATTGGAAATGATATTTCAGGATTAGATTCTGAAAGATTTTTATGATGTGATAAAAATGCAGATTGCATTGTTTCAGCAATATAATTTTTACGAATAATGAATAATGTGTTTATGTTTTTTGAATCAATACTTGTTTTAAAAGTAATTAATGAATAAAAAAATTTATGGAATTTAACAGTAGTTCTGAGGGGAACTGGCCATTTAATCTTTTAGCCAAATGTATAAGTTAATATATTTTTAACCCAAAAGCCTATGAAATATAAATTTGCATGCTATGAACTTTCACATATATTTAGTTTGGCTTTCTCCACGTGTTAAGTAGAAACATGTATATTAATATATATACATATTTTTAACAATATATTTTCTCTATAATTATTTTAGATATTATAATTAAATTGAAAGAATACCCTGAAAGGATAAGACATGGGATATTTTATTTAATTATTAATTCAGTTTGACAAGAATGCTCACTCATAACATTTTTGTATTATTAGGTTTTATATTGTGAATAAACAAAATTATTAATTGTTAGCTCTTTGTATAAACCTTAATCTGCATTTTCTATATATTAGTACATGACTTTATTATTGTTAAGTTAAATTATTATAGCACCATACTTTGAAAAAAATGCCGACATTCACTTTTTGATACGGTACATTCTAAAATAGCTATATTTAACTTTGCTTTGGTTTATTTCATTAGTCATAATATTTATGGTACATATGTTGCTGTAATAAACATTGTTTGTCTTTTACTCAAATTTCAGTATAATGCTGATTGGGATGATTAAAAAGCATTTTTCAGAAAGGGAGTATCAAAAATCACAATCTACAGATGTATGTAGAAGATGCTAATGAAACTTTTAGAAATGCAGTCAAATAAACACAAACATGTATATGTACATACATACATAAATATATAAATATTAGCCATATTTATATTTTTATATTGTTAGGTTTTACATTGTTAAAAACAAAATTATGAATTGTGAGCTCTTTGTATAAACCTTAATCTGTGTTTAATAGAGAAATTAGTATATGATGTTATGATTCTTAAATTAAGTTCTTATAACAGTGTACTTTGAAAAAATGCAGGCGTGAACTTTTTGGTTTGGTGCATTTGAAAGTAGCTATACTTAACTTTGCTTTGGTTTATTTTATTAGTCATAATATTTATAGTACATATGTTGCTTTAATAAAATTATTTTGCTTTATGACTTCAGCTCCATTGTTTAACGAAATCTTTAGCTATTAAAATGCTCTTTAAAGTCACATAGATTTATTTCGTTATTTTTGTCGCATTTAAAACATATTACCTTTTGTTCTGTCAGCTTTTCTCAACATCAAATTGAAACCATCTCATAGTGATGGCCAGATGCATAACAGTTTTACTTATTTCATTTCTCTAGTGAGTTTTCTACCTTGCTGTCATCACTTCTATCAGTTTCACTCAAAATTCAAAGAAACTTTTTGCTCTCCCTAGTCTTCCACAAGATTTGTATCTTGTTTTCCTCAAATATGAACCTGCCTTTCTATAAATTTTGAGAACAAGTATACTACAGAAGTTACCATGTTTCAGATGCCAGTAACTGAACAGTTGAGTTTGTCAAGTAGTCTTGTAAGTTCATGCTGATAATCCTTACATCCTTTACTTTCATCTGTTCCTCTCTAGTGTCCTTATTTAGATCTGAATCTGTGAATATGCTAGTTCCAGTGGGTAGACAAAGCGTCAGCTTAGCCTTTTTCCTCAAGTTGTATAGCAATTGCCTTTAAACCTAAGGAAGGAAATGTGTGTGTGTGCGTGTGCTTGTTCACTTGACCTATTTGGAAAGGTCATTTAGATATTTCTTTTGCCTTGTGAAATGGAATTATGGATTTCTTTCTAGTAAGCAAGGCACTTTTCTGTGTTTCTGTGTATGATTGATTTATCCAACTATGCCCTAGATTCCAAGTTCAGTTTTCAGAGTACTCGTTAGCTTAAAATCCCAAAAGTTTATTGAAAGGCAGAATAGTCAAAGAAAAGAAAACAGACTCATCAATATTGAATGTACTGTCCAAATGGAGTTTGGTGCCTGAGGTCAGTAGAAGAGCTATAGTTCATAGCTCTTGCTTCTGGTAATAGCTTCTGGTCCTCTTAGATATCTTGTACGCTTTGTTCTTCAACTCTTCTTTCTATGCTTAGGGTAGCTTTTTGAAATTGAGTGAATTCACAGCTACTATTTTCTTTTTGTTTCTCAAGTCATTATACATGTATGATTTTCTCCATCTCAAAGCTCTATCACCATTGTTTCTCAGGAAAATACCTATCACTTCTCTCCTATTATTTTCAGTCTCCATTCACTACTGTTTTAGGAGAATAATACCACAATATTTATTATGTTTATGTCTTTAGTGTTCATATTTAGATAGTGGCATCTTTGGTGCAAAGATTGTTGTTTATGTACTAAATAAAAGTCTGTAGAAAATTCAAATTGATGAAAAACAATGATAGTTTTTTGATGTTTCTAATATTGTCCATGTCCAAACCTAGACCAAAGAAATCACCCTTTTCTCATCCTTTTTCTTCTTCAGAAATATATATACCTTGGCTACTCTAGTAATGGCCATGTTGTTTACATAGTTATCTCTTTTCATCATTTGCTGTATTTTCTTATGCATACTTTCCTGTAAAGACTATCATATTATAGACACAATAAAATTTATCTGAGCTTAAGTCTTAGGTTACATCTGCATAGGCATAACTACAGCGTGAATCTTTTCTTTCTCTTCCATATCAAAAGAAACATAAATTGCATATAGAGAAAATGCAAATTTATAGTGCTCTTCTTTTGCCCATTAATAACTTTCTGATACTGTCATTTCTTCTTCCCATCATTTTCCAGTGTTAAGAAAAGCAAGCATAATAAAATATTTCATCAAAACAGATAGTTGTATTTCCTCGACCACTAAGTTCAAATAAAATCGACCTTTTTTTTCAATCCTGGAAATGAGCCAGGCAGGCTTACTTCTGCTTCGGAATTGTGTACCAGACTTTGGCTTAGAAATCCAGGGACATAAGCCTGGTTCCTATAATGGAGTGTTAACCTTACACCATCTCCTTGTACAGACTTTGCTTGCTGTATGTATATATGTATGTGTGTAAATAATCCTTTGTTATCTCTGCATAAAACAGCAAAGTTTAATTTTAATTCTATGATTTTATCACTGTGTTTCCACCCAAGAATGTAAGTCTTTAAGAGCAGAGACCTTGTCAGTATGGTTCAAGATTATTTTCAGCATAGAGGAAGTACCCAATAAAAATTTGTTTAAAGAATAAACAAGACTCATATTCTTGATATCAGAAATGAAGGTACATTGCTATTCTATAAGTAATTCCTGAATTTAGGGTGTGAATGATATTTATGTGATATGCAACATGCTAACACATATACACACTACACACACAGGTGATCTGCCTATATCTCTAGCCATCAATCTATCTGTCATGATCATCATCTATGAAATAGTCTATTTCAAAAATACCTATTTTCTCTCAGAAATATATTTTTCTCTTTTCAAGATCTGAAAATTACTTGCTATGTGACCAGCTTGGTAAGTCACTTTCTGAGCTTTGATACATTCATCTCAAAGCAATATCTACTTTCTAGTTTGTTATCAGGCTTATATGAGATAAGGTATGAGACGTGCTTTGCCTGTAGAAGGTGATAAAAATAACCTCACACCACAGTTAACCTTTCATCAACAAATAAATAAATACATTTGACCAAAAATAATGACTATACAGTAATAAAAATGGTGTGACACAGCCTTTGAGTTAAATTGTTCACACAAGCTACTGAAGAGCATGGTCATTCTATTTGGATGAATTTGAATATTCTATATGTCTAAACTCCGATATTTAAACAAATCTTGAATGGAGTTTATAAAAGCAATGGTTCCAAATTAAATGCCAGTGATTAAGATTCATGGCCAAATTTGTCTTTGGGAGTTTTTCTGGTTTTATAAATATAGTGAGAAATATGTTAATCCTAGTTCTCAAAAATATTTTTTTTTTTTACCTTAAACCAGATAGTCTTTCATGAGTAATAATTGTAGCAAGCAGCTAATTCACATAAACTAGCCATTTGGATTAAATAATGGCTGAGTGTGTTTTCTACTGCTATAAAGTGGTGATTTCCATTTGGGAATCAGCTCAAAGGCTAAATGGGATGTGTTGGGTTTTCCTGTTATCAACTAATTGATTCTTTATGTCTTCTATGCTCCATAACAACTTCGATCAAATTTCAGATTCTTTATATGTATAATATTTACTATATAAAATATATGTTACTTTATGCATTACAAACAGTATACTATAGTTTATAAGAACAGACTGCAGCCAGATTTAAAAGAGATGCAATCTTTAGCAAGTACTTAATGTTTTCTGACTTCATTTTCTTTTTCTGTAAAATGGTAATAATAATAGTAATCACTTCTGAGTTATGGTGAGATTTCAGGGAGTTAATATATATGCAGCACTTAGAGAAGCACCTATTACACAGGAAATGTTGAATGTATTGGCTACTATTATTTAGAAATAAAATTTGAACTACACTTTCTGATTGCATTAAACATGGTTATATATCATCCAATAGAATAGTATAATTTGGTTCTATGTTATATATTTATGAATAAGTGGCTCTATTGGTCTATTGGTTTGGGCAGAGGTTTTAAACATATAGTGCACCAAATAATCATCAGGTGTGTTAAATGAAATCCAGATTTCCTCACTGGCCTTTGTAGGCTAATAGCATGGGGTGAGGTGGAGATGTCTGTAGCTTAAACAATTACAGGCCGGGCGCGGTGGCTCAAGCCTGTAATCCCAGCACTTTGGCAGGCCGAGACGGGCAGATCACGAGGTCAGGAGATCGAGACCATCCTGGCTAACACGGTGAAACCCCGTCTCTACTAAAAAAAAAAATACAAAAAACTAGCCGGGCGTGGTGACGGGCGCCTGTAGTCCCAGCTACTCGGGAGGCTGAGGCAGGAGAATAGCGGGAACCCGGGAGGTGGAGCTTGCAGTGAGCTGAGATCCGGCCACTGCACTCCAGCCTGGGCGACAGAGCTAGACTCTGTCTCAAAAAAAAAAAAAAAAAAAAAAAAAAAAAAATTACAACAAATTATTTTATATAACATGGGGTAAATATAAAGAACAACTTACTTTGAAGATTACTAAGAAAATTACTATGAACATAGAAAATTATGAACTCCTATAAGATCTTTATCTTCATAGATCTCAAAACCTACCTAGGAATATAGCATTGCAGCTGTAATCCAAGCAGAGTTGTGACACCAGATATATGAATACATTTTTAAAAAATTATTTGAGTTCACAGTGGAGAAATAGATAAACTTTAATGGATGACATTTTAAAAGACTTCTAATTGGAGGTGAAACTTAAAGCATAAATGGTATTTTAATTAGTAAATCAATTAATTATAAGAGGAGAACAAAAGTTGAGAAGATAACTAAGATTTTTAAAAACGTACTGTATGAACAAGGTGACATAAATATATGGGCGCGTGTCTGTGTAAACACAACTATTCCCTTATACATATATGTAGATCCATACATATTATGCATATATACATAGTATACATACACATACAAACCTACATATACCTGTATACACAAATAAGTAGAATAATAAAATCTGAGTTTAGATGGTAAAATAGATTGGGTGAGTTAAATACTTCAAATTATTAGACTTGTTAGGAAACTCTTAAAGTTTTATACAAGTAAAAGAACAGAAATTAAAATTAAGGTAATGATTCTTGAAACTAAAATAAACTTAGCAAGATGCTGTCAACAATAAGCAGGGGATATTGGAAAGGAAGTAATTAAAAATAATCTATACCCATAGATTGTCTGAAGCTCTAATCCACAGTGTTAGAAATAAGAATCGAGTTTACCCTTTAGAGTACAGTGGATGGAAAGGAAGACAAGGGGAGACTTTGGAGACTGCTAATCTTCTATTTCTTTATCTGAGTCAGGCTACATGGGTACATTCAGAATCAGTATTCTAGTTACATGGGAGTGATCCATGACATAGATTATTTCTACTATATCATATAATGTACCAATGGGAGATATCTGGACTTTCATTTAGTCAGCAAATAAATACTCATGATCTACCAAGTGCTGGGCACTTTTCTAATCAAATGGAATACAATGAGAGAGAAAAAAAAGCACAATATTTTGTCATGACGTACACTTGTGATATACTCTATTCTACAAATAAATTATACTTTTCAAGTTAAGAAATAAGTATGAATATAAAAGCAATAATTTTAAAATAACAAATCTAATGTATTCATCAAAATGATTAAAGATTTTGACCTTTACAAAGGAGATACTACAAGAGGATATGAAATTTTTCTAAATTTTCACTATTTGTCAAAACATCTTTTAGCTTCTGTTCTTAAACTACATCATAATTTATAATATACTTTAAAATATTTTTATTGTTGTATAATTTAAATATAACAAAATGAACAGATTATAGTTCTTTGATGAGTTTTCTGCAGTCTCCCACATAGCCAAAATGTGGAACATTTCCATCACCCTTGAAAATTTCCCCTATGTCAGTCTTGCAGTCAAATCACAACACTAGTATTTCTGTTCTTTCTGTAAGCTTAGTTTTGGCTTTACTTAGAACTTCACAAAATGTTATCTGCAGTAAACTATTTTTATATATTGATACATTATATATGTATTTGTATTCCATATGTATGTATATGTTTATACATGCATATGCACACACTGCTCAGATCTTTTCTTATTGTCTAATCAGATTGTTAGTTTTCTTATTGTTAAGTTTTAAATTATGTATTATTCCTTCTTTCACTTCATTGTATGCCAATAAGATGGAATGCCTCAATTGCTTCCAAGAAAAAAGTAGTGGATATAAATGCGATGATATCTCCATTATATCAGACATATTCCTGCTTTTGTCTATAACAGAAGTTTATCTATTTTAGTCTGCAGTACTTTCCATTATATAAACACACAACAGTTTGTTAATCCAATAACATATTGATAGACATTAAATTGTTTTCATTTTGTAGTAATTAATCAATCTACTAATAATATTATTGTAAAAGTTTTTGTGGCAATTTTATATATATATATATATATATATATATATATATATATATATTCCCTTAGGATAAATATTTTACATATATATTCAAAGGGGAATAATACATAGATTCACATAGACGTGAAATTTCTGTATCATTATTGACATTTTATATACTTCATAATTCATATATTGTTGTTTTTTATGGTGTCTTTGCATCAAATATAAGCTATATAAAAATAGGAAGCATTTTGTGTTTTGCCTCAGTGTATCTAATGTGATTTTTAAACAAGTATCTAGCACTTAGTAAGTGTATATTTCATTTATGAGAAATGGCCAAACTTTTTTTAACGTGGTGATAGCATTTTTTATTCTCACCAGCAATTTATGAGCTCCATTTGCTTCAAATCCTCACTAAAGTGTGATATTATTAGGCTTTTAACTTTTATTTTTATGAGCATAATGTCATTTATTGTTTGATTTAAATGTGTTTTTCTTATGGCAAAGAACATTAAGCATCTTTTTGTGTATTTAGATATTTTTATATTTTCTTTTGTGTTATGCTCATTTTTATTTATTCCATGTTTTACTTTTTGTTTTTCCTTCCAATTTTTATTTTAGGTTCTTGGGTTACATGTGCAGGTTTGTTACATGGATAAATTGTGTGTCATGGAGGGTTAGTTTACAGTGTATTTTATCATCCAGAAAATGAACATATTATCTGACAGGTACTCAATCTTTACCCTCCTCTCACCCTCCCCTCTCAAGTAGGCTTCAGTGTCTATTTTCCCCTTCTTTGCAAATATGTGTATCAGTGACTACTTCCCACTTAATAGTGAGATCATCTGGTATTTGATATTCTGTTCCCATGTAGAGTTGCTTAAGATAATGTTCCCCAGCTGCATGCATGTTACTGAAAGGACATGACTTCATTCTTTTTTGTGGCTTCATAGTACTCCATGGTGCATATGTACCATATTGTCTTTATCCAGTCTATCATCGATGGGCATTGAGGTTGACTCCATATCTTTGTTATTGTGAATTATGCTGCAATGAATGTACATGCGCATATGTCTTTATGGTAGAACCATTTACACTCCTTTGGGTATATATACTATAATAGGATTACTGGATAAAATTATAGTACTGTTTTAAATTCTTTAAGAAGTATCCAAACTGCTTTCCAAAGTAGCTAAATTAATTTACATTCCCATCATCAGTGTATAAGGGTCCCCTTTTCTCTACAGTCTTGACAGGATCTATTGTTTTCTAACATTCCAACTGGTGTGAGATGATATCTTATTGAATTGGTTTTAATTTATATTTCTCTAATCATTAGTGATGCTAAACATTTTTTCCTTGTTTCTGGCTGTGTGTAGGCATTCTTTTAAGAAGCATTTGTACATGTTCTTTGCCCTCTTTTTAATGGCACTGTTTGTTTTGTTTCTTGTTTATTGATTTGAGTTCCTTATGAATTCCGAGTATTAAACATCTGTCAGATACATAGCTTTCAAATATTTTCTACCATTCTGTAAGTTTTCTGTTGTCTGTTTACTCTGTTGATAGTTTCTTTTGCTGTGCAGAAGTTCTTTAGTTTAATTAGGTTCCTCTTGTCAATGTTTGCATCTATTGCAGCTGTATTTGCAGTCTACATCATGAAATCTTTGCCAGGGCCTATGTACACAATGATTTTTCCTCAGTTTTCTTCTAGAGTTGTTATAGTTTTAGATTTTACATTAATATCTTTCATCCATCTTGAGTTGATTTTTGTATATGGTGAAAGGAAGATTTTCAGTTTCAACCTTCTGCATATGGCTAGCCAGTTGTCTCAGCACTACGTATTGAATAGGGAATTTTTTTTCTCATTACTTGTTATTGTTGACTTTGTAAAAGATCAGTTTGCTATAGATAGGCATCTTTATTTCTGGGTTATCTAAGCTGTTCCATTGGTCTACATGTCTGGTTTTATACCAGTATTATGCTGTTTTGGTCACTGTAGCCTTGTATCATAGTTTGAAGTCAAGTAGTGTGATGCCTCCAGCTTTGAATCCTTTTGGCTAAGATTGCTTTGAATATTTGGGCTTGTAGTTTGTTCCATATAAATTTGGGAATCATTTTATTCCTAATACTTTGAAGAACGATGTTGGTAGCTTTACAGGAATAGGGTTGAATCTGTCAATTCCTTTGGGCAGTGTGGTCATTTTAATGTTGATTCTTCCACATGTCTGTTTATCTGAATCTTTTTGTTGGCCTCTAAGAACATGTTTAATAAATCATGTAGCTCCAATATCGAGTGCACATATATTTAGAATCATTAAATCTTCCTGTTTAATTGAACCATTTATTATAATGTATTTTCCTTCTTTGCCCTTTTTCATCATTGTTGGAAAATGAATCAACAAAGTCTTTTTTGTCTGAAATAAGAACGGTGACAACTGCTCCTTTTTTGTTTTCCATTTGTTTGGTAATTTTTTCTCCATTCCTTTACTTTGAGTCTATCAGTATCATTGCATGTGAGATGGGTCTCTTTAATACAACATACAGTTGGTTCTTGCATCTTTATCCAACTTGCCATTCTGTGTCTTTTAAGGGGGATGCTTAGCCCATTTATGTCCAAGGTTAATATTAGTATTCATGAATTTGATCCTGTCAGCGTGTTGTTAGCTGGTTGTTAGGTAGACTTGATTGTGTACTTGCTTTGCAGTTTCTAGGTCTGTGCACTTAAGTGTGTTTTTCTATTGGTTATTAACAATTTTTCATTTCCACAGCTAGCATTTTCTTAGGGACCTCTTATAAAGAAGATCTAGTGGTAATGCATTCTCCTAGGATTTGTTTGTCTGGAAAGAATTTTATTTCTCTTTTTCTTATGAAGTTTAGTTTGGCTGAATATTAAATTCTTAGTTTGATTTTCATCTTTTAAGAATGTCGAATCTTGTCCCTTAATTTCTTCTGACTTGTAGCATTTATGCCAAAAGGTCTCCTGTTAGCCTAATGGCTTTCTTTTTGTGAGTAAGTGACCATTCCCTTCTCTCTAGCTCCCTTTAAGATTTTTTATTTTGCATTGAATTTGGAGAATCTGATTACTATGTGTCTTGAGATGATCATCTTGTGTAGTATCTTGCAAGGTTCTCTGAATTTTCTAAATTTGAGTGTTGACCTCTCTCACAAGGTTGAGGAAATTTTTGTGGAAAATATCTTCAAAAATGTTTTCCACTTGCTTGTTCTCTCTCTTTCAGGGACACCAGTGAGTCATAGGTTTGGTCTCTTTACATAATCCCATATTTCTTGGATGTTTTGTTGATTTATTTATTTGTTATTTTTTTTTTTTAATTCTTGTTGGATTGACTTTATGCGAAGAACCAGTCTTCGTGTTCTAAGAGTGTTTCTTCTGCTTCTTCTTTTCTTCTGTTAATACTTCCAATTCTATTATAAAATTACAGTAGTGTCAGTTCAGTATGATTCTTTCTCAAAATGGATATTTTGTCTTTCAGCTCTTATATTATTTTATTGGATTCCTTAGATTTCTTGGATTGGGTTTTAACTTTCTTCTGAGTTTTTTTTTTTTTTTTTTTTTTTTTTTTTTAACAGAATCTCACTTTGTCACCCAGGCTGGAGTGCAATGGCCCAATCTTGGCTCACTACAACCTCTGCCTCTTGCGTTCAAGCAATTCTCCTGTCTCAGCCTCCCAAGTAGCTGGGATTATAGGCGACCCCCACCATGCCCTGCTAATTTTGTATATTTTTAGTAGAAACAGGGTCCTGCCACGTCCGACAGGCTGATCTCAAACTCCTCACCTCAGGTGATCCACCCACCTTGGCCTCCCAAAGTGCTGGGATTATAGGCATGAGCCACCATGTCAGGCTCTTCTGAATCTTGATGATCTTTGTTGCTATCCAGATTATGAATTTGATGTCTGTCGTTTTAGCCATTTTAGTCTGTTTAAGAAACATTGCTGGGAAGCTAGTGCAGTCATTTGAAAGCAAGAAGACACTCTGGCTTTTTGAGTTGCCAGAATTTTTTGGAATGTTTGTTTATCATCTGTGTGGCCTGATATTCCTTTAATGCTGGAAATCGCTCTATATTTGTATGGGGCTTTTTTGCTTTTGTAATCTTTTCATGCCCTTGCAAGTTTGACTATTGTATAAGTTGAGTTCATTTGACTGGTTTTATTTCTGCATGATTTCAGGGGACAATGGCTTAGCTCAGCATTGCATGCCTCAGCTCAGCAGTGTTAGAACATATCCTGAGTGGCTGGGTCATGACTCATGTCTTTTTTCCTCTGACACCTTGAGGTTAATTAAGCATCTGCTATGATGGAAAGAATGAGATGTTCCTGCTCCACCAGTAATAACACTGCATTAGAGGAGCTGGCAAATGTGTATCACTGGGGGCAATGGCAGTGAGTCCAGCATGTGTACTGGCCACAATGGGATAGTGCTGCAGCAGGGTCTGCCTGAATGCTGGTAGCAGCAGTGTAGTGATGTCTGTACCTGTGTCTGTGCAACAGCAACATAGTGGCAGCATCTTCTCTTCATATACTCTCAATGCCTTCCTTCTAAAGATCTTCTCAGAATGTGCTAGTTTTCCTCATGATCCAGTCTCTCCTGATGGGAGAAGCTCTTCCTGGCTGCATCTAGTTGGCCATCTTGGGCTAATACTTCCCCATATTTTTATTGCTTTTTATTGTTAATTAATTTTATATATTCTGAACATAAAAAAAATGATGGTTTGAATATTTTTGGTGGCAATAATATATTATTTAGCCATATGGGAATTTTAAAACATGTAAAATGTATGGCTATGTATACAAAAATATGAATAATCACAATTGCAAACATAAACAAAAAAGAATATAAAATAATACTCTCATTATTCTATGACATGTAAATCAAAAGTTTAATGCAAACAGAAGCTTCAGAGATTCTTTTTGGTGATTGTGTCAGTCCATTTTGTATTGCTATAAAGTAATACCTGCTATAAACTAATTTCTAAGGAAAAGAGATTTATTTGTCTCACAGTTCTGCACACTATACCCAAAGCATAGTTCCAGCATCTGCTTCTGGTGAGAGCCTCAGGGGGCTTACAATCATGGTGGCAGTCAATGAAGAAGCTAGCATGACACATGGCAAGAGGGAAAGAGAGGGAAAAAGATGGAAAAGGTTTCAGGTTCTTTAAAAAGACCACATCTTGCTTGAATTCATAGAATGATAACTCATTCATTATCATGAGGGCAGTACCAAGTCATTCATGAGACATTTATCCCCATGTCCCAAACACCTCCCACTAGGCCCACCTCCAACATTGGAGGTCACATTTTAATGTGAGTTGCAGGGGACAAAATATCCAAACAATAATAATCTTACTTTTATATGTGTCTAATTTGAAGATATGAGGCTTGTTTGATGACCTAATACTCATTTTCATGTATGGTGCTATTCTGGTTGAAAATTTAACTGAATTTTATTATACTATGTATGTTTTTTGCCTTTGGATTGGGTAGTTTAATGGACTGAATTTTTAGAGCATTTTTAGGTTTATAGCAAAATTAAGTGGAAATTACAGAGAGTTCCTACATACCCCTAACCCTATATGTTCACAGACTTATCAGCATCAATAATCTGATCCACAGTGACACATTTTTTACAGTGGAAAAGGCAACACTGACACATCATTATCACTCAAAGTCCTTAGTTTACATTAAGGTTCATTCATGGTGTTTGTACATTCTGCAGGTTTCAACACATGTGTAATGACCTGTATCTACAATTACAGTATCATGCAGAACAGTCTCACTGCCCTAAAAGTATTCTGTGCTCCTCTTATTCACCCCTCCTTTCCTCCAACCCCTGTAAACAACTTATCTTTTTACTGTCTCTATAGTTTTGTCTTTCCCAGCATTTCATATATTTGGAACCATATAGCATTAAGCCTTTTAATGTTGACTTCTTTTACTCAGTAACATGCATTTAAGTTTCCTGCATATCTTTTTATGAACCAGTAGCTAATTTATTTTTAGTAGTGAATAATATTCTACTGTCCAAACATACCACAGTTTCTTAACCTGTCCATCTTGTGAATGGTGTATTGATTGCTTCAAAGTTTTGGAAATCATGAATAGAGTTGCTTTAAACAACAGTTGTATATAAACTTTTCAACTCATTTGAGTAAATACAAAGTAGCATGATTGCTGGTTCATATGCTATGAGTACTTTTAATTTTGTGAGAAGCCACCAAACTGTTTTCTAAATCTCACCATCAATCAATGAGAGTTTCTGTTGTTCCATATCCTCACCACGTTTGATACTGCCAGTGTTTCTGATTGTTTAATAGCTGTGTAGTTGTATCCGTGTTGTGTAAAATTACAATATCTTAATGAAATATAAAGTAGATCATCTTTTCATATGCCTATTTGCCACTTGTACATCTTTGCTAAAGTTTCTGTTCACATGTCTTCCCATTTTCTAATCAGGTTGTTAGTTTTCTCATTGTTAAATTTTTCTTATGTGTTATTCCCCTTTTTCTTCATCATGTGCTAAAAAGATGGAGTGTCTGAATGGCTTCCAAGAAAAAATGTTGCATCTATAAATGTGATCAAGATATCCACTAGGTTAATAATTCCTAATCAGCCTGATCATCGAAATGTTTTGTTGCTCTTTAAAAAGACAAAAATGTCTCTTTTCATGAGTGACTCAATTTCAAAAATGTGATATTTGTTGTAAAATTTCCCATTAAAAAAGGAAAAAGAAACCGTTTTATCATTGTAATAATTGTCTGTTTGGGACAATCACTAGAACAAATAACACCATAGAACTCTAGTGGCATTTAACTGGATAAAGATTTATTGATTCCCTACCAAGTGCCGGGCATTGTGCCAATTGCTGGAAAAAATATGAATTTTCATTCAAAAATATTACATGGTTATGTAAACACATAAACAGATGAATTAAAGCATAGCATTTCCTCTGATAATCATAAATACTGGAAATTAGAAAAAAACAAGGTGTGGCCATTTATATTGGAAAGATGAACAGCAACTTTTTAGAGAAGATAATCACTAAGCTCTGTCTTTAATGACAAATGGGAATCAGCTAGGCCAAGAAAGAGAGATTACTATATTCCAGTATGCTTGCCAAGGGAAAGAGAAATTAAAAATATCCTATGTTAGGAAAAGCAAAAATTCCCTATGAACTCAGGGTTAAGTTTAAGTGGGAATAATGATAAATCACAGACCTCCATAAACATAACCATATAAAAGGTAGGCAGAGGTATGCTACCCACATCCATGCTGCTCTTGCTCCATTTAACCCTGCTACTACCTTTCTATCCCTTAGCAAAAAATAACAGTAATATAAAAAATAGAAGCAGCATTAAAGTAGAAATAATTTTGTGTTTTTTCTCTCAGTGTGAATAGAAAAGTACTTAACACTTGGGAAGTGATAATTATTTATTTGTTGAGTAAATGACAGGCCAGATACTTCCTATCTGTAAATTCTGTTATATAGTAGAAAGAATCCAGGAGCAGGTATTAGAATATTTTCAAAACCAGGCTGCTCTATTGAACCAGTCTTTTAAATTCTATCAATCAGGTTTCTCATATGTAATAAGAGAAAAGAATGCAGCCCTTGTAGCATCTTAAGATTAACTGTCCTAATATGTGTGAAAGAAATAGCGATACATGCTATATAAAACGTGGACTTGTGTTTATGCTAATGATTTGAGTGGCAACATTGTGTTTCATAGAAAGAGTACAAGATTCGGAGTCCTAAGACTGAAATAAAATCTGTAAAATTTATATTGTTTACTTTTTGATGCTCTATATTCTCTGTAAAATTGCATTACTTAAATTTACTTTAATATATAAGTTAATTATAAACTTCAATATTTCACAAATGTCTTATTTGCCATGCGGAACTATTATACGGACCAGAATTGATAATGTATTAAAAATTGTGTGGTTTGGGGGCTTTCAAAGGATACATATTTTGTTGCTATTGTTTCATGTTTGCTTTTACCTCTGTCTTTCGTTTGAAATATTTCTCCTGAGGGTATATCAGATCCTGGACCCACTATGTACTTCTACAACTTAATGTTCAATATAATCATAAGAACACCTTCAGGTGGTGCCAGTATACATGCTCAATTTTGAATGTTGCCAGAGTATGTGTCGGTCCTCACGATGGATTCAGCTGTGAAAATTAGCAGGGATTAGGAAGATGACTCATTTGATTGTGCTCATCCAATTAGTTTGCAGTGAAAGTTGTCCTACTGCTTTCTCTGTGCTCAGTGAAAGAAGATTACATGATCTAAATGATGTAGGGTGGAAACTGTAAAAAAATTAAGCAGAATCTCACTTCTTTAATCTGTTTGTTTGAATTTTAATGAAAAATTTGGCACATATCCTAAAGGTTAGAAACAGTATGATATTAATGTCAGAGAAACTGTTCTTAAAACTGCTGTGGTGGAAAAACAACAACAGCAATAACAACATGGCACTAAGAAGCAAAATGTGTATTTACTGGGCAATAATCATTTTGAGGGCTGTTTTGGAGATAGGAAAGGACTGAATTGCCTACCTGGAGTGCAATGATATTATACAAGCGACAGTTAAGCTTGCTTTTGTGTAGTTAGCAACAGCTTGTATTTAGCTATGATAATCTACTTATGCCAATAATTTGGTTGTGGAATAGTTTTAGTGATATAGTACTTACAAGGATGATTTTAAAATGTCTTTCCACAAATGAAACCAGAGGGCAATCTGTAACAAGTAGATGTTAAGAAGAAAATAAGGAAATTGAGGGATTATGATAAGAACTCAGTATATTTTATTAGGAAAAATGAGCTGTGTTCAAGCAAAAAATAAAAAAGTTTCACAGTGGATCTGGAGTTATTGGACAGTATGAAGAGGTAAACCTCAAACTCTGCTCTACAGGTGAAAATGTGTCTATTGCTTAAATCATATAAAGACCATGATCTCATAGAATACATGATCTTTAATTTTACATTGAACTTTAAAAAAAAAAAAACTTAAAACACATATCTTAGACTAAGAGTAAAACAAAATAAAGTAGTTAAATCATTAAGTAGTATAGCTGTTATATATACTATGGTATAAATCTAGATAAATGTATATTGATTGTACTCAGCTAATTGTAAAATTCCTAAATAAACAAAAATTAAAATGTTGCAAATATTCTGTTTTGACTCATCTCCCCTCCGTTTTTATGAACCAATAATTTTAATTTTAATGTAATTTACTAGTCTACTAAAGTATGTCCTGTCACCTTGAATAAATTGATTATTTGTTTAGGAGTAAGCATATTGTTTCCCTCAGAACTTAAAGTGTATTTATTATACAGTATACTTGCACATTCTTCCAAATATGTATTTAATATCACAGTTTCTAATTTTTACTCCTTCTCTATTTGTATCATTTTACAGAATAAATTATATAGGGATGATGGTAAATTAGATGATGTTATATGATTGTAATGCAGTTTCTTTTCACATTAAGACTTTCCAAAAGATAGTTCATGTGACTCTTTCTTTGTAGTACATATGAAAAAGTTAAGGTTTCTTGGTTTCTTGCCATATTTATGTTTTATCTAAATCTGAGTCATATAATCATTTCCCTTTAAAAAATGACTTGTAATTAAGACTTTTTCTTACTCTTGGGATTGTTCTGAGAGTGTGGCAAATTATACTCACTTTTCCATCAGTTCAAAATTTTTAAAGAAAAGGGTGAAATGGTGTTAGATTTTGGCAAATGTATTATTCAGGAAAGGTTACTGAACTCTTTGTAGGTGAGCCAGAATACTCAGTCTTGTTCGAGCTTGTAAAAACAAAAGCATACATGAAGATTTCCCTATTGTACTCCACAAGCTTGCTGAAACCACACAGAATGTAACACTTGCTCAGAATCATTTCTAATGATTTCCTCCACAGCCAGACCGGAAACCTAAAGTTCTTTAATATTCTAACCTCATTATTCTCATTTTCTATAATTTAACAACTTCTCATATTATTCTTAATGGAAAAGTCATGCAATATTGAACAGTAACTGCTGTTAATTTCCTGCTGTATATCATTTGCATTTTTTGTTTCTGGTAGAGAGTAATTAACATGCTCTAATTATCATACTGATTGTCTTTTTCAGCTTATAAGGATATAGTCATCTCAACCCTCATTGATCTTACAATAGTATATTTTATTGTTTTCAATAATAGCATCTTGGGATATATAAGACACACCTTTACAGAAAAATTGTGTGATTCTGCAGCAGCAGGTTTTTTAAATGGTTCAGTTTAAAACAGAATAATGTGAGTTTTTATAGTTCCTATCAAAAAACACAGAATCTTATTTCTGTGGCAGGACAATGCTACCATTTTCTTGTGAAGGTTATTACAGTTATATTATAGTATTATCACAAAAGAAAATGTTTTCCTGTATTCCATTTAAATTGCATATTTTATTCCTTCATATTTTTAAAAGTTCATGTTAAAAATGTTGCTGTAAGTATACTTGTAAATAATATAAAAATCTTACCTTATAAGTAATTGTAGTACATCAGATTCTTTCTACCCAAAATAATATTTTTCTCAATCTAAAAATATTTACTCTGTAATTTTTAACAGTAACTAAAATTTTATAAAATAGTGTGAAGACCAGAAGAAAATATAAAGAAAGTCACTCTATATTTTAAAAATAGTATGTGATTGTCTATAATGTCTAACACATATTTTATGTCCAGATAGACTCTGAGCATTGCTAGCTGCATTATTAAGGGCTAATTTATATGTTCATTTGGTGAAGGACAGACAGCAAGACAGAATCATTATTTCTATCAGATGTGTCATGTCTGAAGAATGCTTGTTATCCCTCAAAACTTACTGACATTGGGGAATATAACTCATAACCATATTAAATTCCATTTATTCCCAATCATGAATATATTCTGTATCATGAAAAGGGTGATAAATAAAAAATAAAAAGATGACCAGTCAATAAAAGTCCAGACAGAGATTATTTCATGTATATTGACACTTAGAGAAGAGAATAAATTAAAATAGAATATCACGAAACAATACAAGAGATTATAAAGAAGGCAGTAATAATTCCTTACTGCATAAGTAAGGACATTTGTGGTTGCAACAGCAAAAAAACAAGTCACACTTGCAAAAAAACAAAAAAAAAAAGGTTAGAAATGTTAAACTTAGCATTCTGAATGACTAAATTTTAATCATGACATCTACTCCATGAATTCAGATGTGTTACAAGTCTTATAAAACACTCTAGTCCTAATTTTTCTTATCTGTTGAATGAAGATAGAAATAATATATACATCTCAAAGTTGTGTTAAGCATTAAAAATTACTATATCTGATAAAGTACTTAGTGTATTGACTGGCTCAGTGAAGAAGCTCAACAAAAAATAGCTGTTAATAGATGATTGCTAAAAGGAGCTTTAGATCGATATATCTGACTTTGAGAATCATTGAATTCTGGGTGCTAGACATATCATGAGAAGTAGATTGGCCCCCATCTCTTGACTTAGCTCTGCCCCTCTCCACGTGCTGACCTTATTCTTCATGTGCCTATGCAGGACAGGTTGACTGCAGCTTCACAAGTGCTCAGGTTCAAAGCCAAATTTGCCCTTGATGCTCTGTACCACCCACCCAAAAAATACACAAATAGCTCTAAGTCAGTCTAGTTGATATGGTTTGAGTCATGTGGTCAGCAATGAATTAAATATGACCAAGGAGGTAAGTCTATCAACTTGTTTAGAACTAGATTACATGCCCCTTTCCTATTTGTAGAGGTGATGTCCCACCCAAGCTGCATAGCCTGAGGGTGAATGGGGTTTTAATCCTCAAATGAAAACTGTGAGTTCTTTTCACAAGTGTGACAAATAGGTGCTTAGAGACCAAAGAAACAAAGCAAACATACTAGCAGACAAAATGCAAAGAATAACAATTATTTGATATAAATATTGTTAAAATAGTTTAGCTTTGGTGTAACCTAAAAGAAAACCATGCAATTACTTAATGTGTGAGCTTTAGTAAACCACCCAAACTTTCAGAATCTCAAGTCCCTCATTAGCAAGAAAAAAAAGCAATGACTTATTCTCACAGTTTTTGCATCATAGCAGAAATGATCATCTACAAAATGCTTAGCTTAATTTGACATAGAGTATTATATGGCAGGTAAACGTCATATTAAAATTTAATAGTTACAAAATATAATGAAATAGATATTTAAAGAAACCTCAAAATTTAGTAATTAAGAGCTGGTTTAATAAATTATTTTACTTGTGTAATATAAAAGGAAACCATAATTCAAATGGTTTAGAAATGAATAAATTTATAGACATAATTGTTATATAGTTAAAGGAAAATATAAAATAAATAGTGCAATTAGTATAATTTTTATGAACACCTAAAATAATTGTAAATATTTAAAGGAAGATAAACATGAAAAAAAGATATTTTTAAAGTCTGTAAGGGCAACCTCAAGCAAACAAGAAGCCCTTTGGAAGCAACTGGAAAGAAGTAAGTTGCTTCTTTCTCTTCCAGTCTTCTCGTTGTTTTCAATCATCCCCATAGGCAGAGATTAATGTAGAACAGGTTGGCAAAGCAGAAATGTGTTTTATACATTCTAATAAGAAACCCCACAAATAAATCTGTAGAAAGGTAATATGTAGCTGAAGCACAAGTTAATAACTGGCACAGGTAATTAAACTAACATTAATTTTTTAACAATTAAACCAAAACAGAAACAATGGAAGCTAGAATACAAAGAAATGGTATATCTTAAAGTGCTAGAAAAAAAAAAAAAAAAAAAAAAAAAAAACATTGAACTGGAATTTTATCTCTGCAAGTATCCATTGAGAAATAAAGTGAAATAATCTGTGGACACACAGAGAATGTTAAACAATATTACAAGATTGACAATACTAAGAACAAAAAATGGGGGTGGGTGCTCATTAGGCAAATGAAAAATTATTCCAGATGGAAGATGAGAAATTCAGGATTGAATGCAGAACAACAATATACATAGAAATATGTGGGTCTAAGAAAAATTAATAGTGACTAAAAAGCAGTAATGATTATGTACTTATGGTTTTAAACATATTTATACCTGGAAAACATAGCAACTCTAACATAGTTGATAATATCAAATACTAGAAGACAATCAGGAAATGTGTATTCATATACACAGCTGTATGGTACTGGAAAATAGTTCAACTATTTTGGAGAGCAATTTTAATCATATATTATATTATTTTAACATTGAAAAATTTAACTTGACATTTTCACTTCTGGGTATTTAATGTTGGGGACTATGCGTAGATGTACACAAAAAAGAATGGGAATATGTATGAGGAACTCAAGTCAAATATTTCTGTAAAATAGAAAAAAATGTAATAATAAAACAGGTAAGATTTGTTTTCAATTTATTTATCATTAACTAAATAAAAATAAGACAGAAAACAGGTAGTTATTTTATTGTAAATATTTAAATTGAGAATCAACACTGGGAAACTGTAAATTTCCCCTACAAGATCCTTCAGGAACAGAGATCTATTCCCTGTGTTTCTCTGCCCTTCCCTGAAATGTCTCCTCACCCTAAGTCCTAAGCTTGACCAACACCACAACTGTGTCCCTGCCTACAAGTAAAATTTGGGGGAGAGAATCAAGAAGGGCAAGTAGCTTCCTTTTAAAGATATCGCCTGGAAATTGAACCTAATACTTTTACTTATATCCCTTTATGTATAACTTTTTTTATATATATACTTTAAGTTCTAGGGTACATGTGCATAATGTTCAGGTTTGTTACATACATATACTTGTGCCATGTTGGTGTGCTGCACCCATCAACTCGTCAGCACCCATCAACTCGTCATTTACATCAGGTATAACTCCTAATGCAATCCCTCCCCCTCTCCCCCCTCCCCGTGATAGGCCCCGGTGTGTGATGTTCCCCTTCCTGAGTCCAAGTGATCTCATTGTTCAGTTCCCACCTATGAGTGAGAACATGTGGTGTTTGGTTTTCTGTTCTTGTGATAGTTTGCTGAGAATGATGGTTTCCAGCTGCATCCATGTCCCTACAAAGGACTCAAACTCATCCTTTTTTGTGGCTGCATAGTATTCCACGGTGTATATGTGCCACATTTTCTTAATCCAGTCTGTCACAGATGGACATTTGGGTTGATTCCAAATCTTTGCTATTGTGAATAGTGACACAATAAACATACGTGTGCATGTGTCTTTATAGCAGCATGATTTGTAATCCTTTGGGTATATACCCAGTAATGGGATGGCTGGGTCATATGGTACTTCTAATCCTAGATCCTTGAGGAATCGCCATACTGTTTTCCGTAATGGTTGAACTAGTTTACAATCCTACCAACAGTGCAAAAGTGTTCCTATTTCTCTACATCCTCTCCAGCACCTGTTGTTTCCTGACTTTTTAATGATTGCCATTCTAACTGGTGTGAGACGGTATCTCATTGTGGTTTTGATTTGCATTTCTCTGATGGCCAGTGATGATGAGCATTTTTTCATGTGTCTGTTGTCTGTATGAATGTCTTCTTTTGAGAAATTTCTGTTCATATCCTTTGCCCACTTTTTGATGGGGTTGTTTTTTTCTTGTAAATTTGTTTGAGTTCTTTGTAGGTTCTGGATATTAGCCCTTTGTCAGATGAGTAGATTGCAAAAATTTTCTCCCATTCTGTAGGTTGCCTGTTCACTCTGATGGTAGTTTCTTTTGCTGTGCAGAAGCTCTTTAGTTTAATTAGATCCCATTTGTCAATTTTGGCTTTTGCTGCCGTTGCTTTTGGTGTTTTAGACATGAAGTCCTTGTCCATGCCTATGTCCTGAATGGTACTTACCTAGGTTTTCTTCTAGAGTTTTTATGGTATTAGGCCTAACATTTAAGTCTCTAATCCATCTTGAATTAATTTTCATATAAGGAGTAAGGAAAGGATTCAGTTTCAGCTTTCTACTTACGGCTAGCCAATTTTCCCAGCACCATTTATTAAATAGGGAATCCTTTCCCCATTTCTTGTTTTTCTCAGGTTTATCAAAGATCAGATGGCTGTAGATGTGTGGTATTATTTCTGAGGACTCTGTTCTGTTCCATTGGTCTATATCTCTGTTTTGGTACCAGTACCATGCTGTTTTGGTTACTGTAGCCTCGTAGTATAATTTGAAGTCAGGTATCGTGATGCCTCCAGCTTTGTTCTTTTGACTTAGGATTGTCTTGGAAATGCGGGCTCTTTTTTCGTTGCATATGAACTTTAAAGCAGTTTTTTCCAATTCTGTGAAGAAACCCATTGGTAGCAGTTTCCAATTCACTATGTGGATCTTTCTTCTCAATGAAATGCTTATGGCTTTGAAAAAAAAAATCCATCTCTCAAAAATATAAATTTGAAATTATCTAAAATGTACTCCTTTTTCTTGGAACAATAGTATTTATTTATACTGAGGAAAATATTTGTCTTAGCTCACACTTAGAGAATGACTATGTTTTTCTGATAAGGGTTGATCGCAAATTCAAATTGAAGTTGGTTTCGTTAGAAATTGTTATGGGTTTTAGTCCAAATCTGTGAGAAAATAGAGGCGAGAAAAGAAATTTTTATGTATACTTTATAGATTTTTACCACACCACAAAAGAGATGTTGTGATAATCTGGGCGAGCAGAGAAAGGAGGAGCTGAAAATAGAAGTAGAGTCAGTCACAGCAGGCAGTTTGCCTTCTGTCTAAGTGTGTCTTTTCAGTGCTTGGTGAGGGAGCCAGGAGGTGGCCTCCTCAGGGTGCCTGGTGATTGCCTGGAATAGATGACTTCCTTAAGAGCCAACCACAGCATACCCCCTGATTTTGCCTGGCAGAGCCTTCTGTTCTAAGCGGGCTCCAAGTCAAAGCCAAGAATAAACCTTGCCAAATGCACTCTTCTTATTTTGGCTTAAAGAAAGAAGAATGCTCCCCCAGTGGTATTGCCGAGGTTGAAAATTCACTCCCAGTTGCCCATGGTTCATCTTATTAAATACAAATGGCATTCTGCCGGGATCTGATCTGGCATGCTTTCCAGATAGTGAGTGATTCACAGATTTGTTATTATTTGAATATGTTCCTTTATACCCTACATAACAAATAATTACAATAATTTCTTGATGTTTCTAATATAGTGAGCAAATTTGCTCTAATTTTAAATAGTGTTTTGGGTTTATCTCTATTTTTTGTATTTCATTTGTCATTATAATTGGAAGTAAAAGTTGGGAAGGCATACAGAGCCATTAGGTTGAGGTCTACGTTGAGGTTGTCATCTCCACAGGCATATTTATACTCTATTCTAAGTACAAATATTCTTACCAAAATGTCAGTTTTTCAGGACTTAACATGATATTCTGGTCTAAATTAAACAAAACAAATACAGAAATTTTCTTAAACTTTAGAAGCCATTTTTAATAGAAGATACCTTGACTGTAAATTAGCAACACAAAACCCTTGATATTAACAAAATGATTTTAAAATCATGTTGAATGTCAAGATACTATATATGAATTATTATCTCCGTCCTTAATTATTTTCAAGATCTTTTTAAAGGAACAGTCTCTGGGGTGGAGCAAACCACCATGGCACATGTATCCCTATCTAACAGACCTGTATGTTCTGCACATGTATCACAGAACTTAAGGTAAAATAAAAATTAAAAAAAGAAAGAAACCTTCAAAAATAAAAAAGAATAATAACAATCTCTGTATCTATATACCCAACGTATTACTTATAAAATGGAGTAAATTAGTCACTCTTACCTATTTGGAAAATTGTAGTAACCAGTGCTTATTTACTTTTGCTTTCAAATTATACATTTTGATATACAATTCTGATTCTAAGAGAAGAGAGAGAGAGCGCCAAGCATATAATATTGTATAGAAAAGAATATATCTCCTTAAAGAAAAGCTGAATTTAGGGTATCAAATAGAGGCTCTGTTTATCTATCTGTTGGATTTGCTTCCAGAAGTTATATAACCTAGGACTTAAAGTGCCTAAAGATAATTAGTTACTCTTGTGAATATCATCACTATTGTTTGTATTATCATTGATACATGATTCTGTGTTACCTCTGAAAGTGTTTTTGTTTTTGTTGTTTCTTTGTTGCCATTTTTGTAAAAAGCAACAGAATGGCTTCATTGGATGATATTATATTGATCACTTCTAATGTGTCAGACTATGAATTGGCCATTAGGGAGCCCAAAATGAATAAGAAACTCTCTTTGTTTTTGAACCAAACTTGATTTCAGAAAAATGAAATATAGCACTAATAACAGCTAATTAGTAGAGATGACATATATTAGAAATTAATATTAAAAAGTGCCCCATTCACATAAAAAAATATTTACTAGGAAACAATGTAGTAAAAGCCTTGGTACACCATTCTTTCTTCATTAGATGGAGATTATCTACAAAATATTTCATTTTGAAACCTGTTGTTATGGAAAGTTATCGGGTTATGGAAGGCTAAAGAAATGTTAATGTACAACTAATATGTTTGTGTTAAGCCTCTCCTAATAGAGCAGGAAATAATAACTACCTCTAATGAAACTTCATTCTGTGTCAACCTGTTGGCTTTTACTGGATTGAAACTTCTCCATTGTGACTTTTTAGGTTTTGAATTTACTTTCTTCCAAACACACTGTCTCCAAGATAAGAAACCATCAGCTGCAGCATCTGAGCTTGCAGCTACCCCACATTTAGGCTGGGCCTTTGCTCTTGTACCTATTTATTGTCAAACGCTAAACTGGACAGATTTCAGCTTCCAGCTGTCAAGATGGTTGATTAAAATAAGCTAAAATTAAAGTAGCAATTAAGACTTTACTTAGTAACTACAATAGTGGAAATAAGAGGCCGGCAAGTCATTACTAACACAATATTCCATTTCCCCCCGCTCACCATGGAAACATACTGAGTTTCAGTAAAGTGCATCAGCATGAGATAGGGAAATCATCTCACCACGGGGGATCTTGAACAAAGGCTCCTGCCATTTCTGGCACAGGCACTAGGGGAGGAAGAGGAGAAACGGGGTAGGAGTGGAAATGTACTGAGCACTGAGTTAGAGTGGAGAAGACTTCAGAGCACTCCTGCCTCTCCCATAATGAAGTCTCAGAAGAGGTAACCGAGGAAGGCCTCAAACTAGGGTCCCCAAATGGAGACATCTGGGCTAGCAACACAGATATGCTTCGGAGAATGCCAGGGATGGAGAGACTGCGTACTTACTCAACTCCTTTACAGACTCCAAGGCCCTAGCTGTGTGCCCAAATGGAGTGGGGAGCTTCCCTCATGAAGCCTGCCGGGAGAGGCCTTTGTAATTGCCTATGTTAAAGCCTGAAAAATCACACATAAGACTTTAGCCTGTAGTCAGATGCCTCCTGTATTTAAGAGAGAGACTTTGACATCTTCTTTTTCTTTGAGTTTCTTCTGAATTTGACATTTTAAATCTGATTTTAAAGTTTCCCCATTGTGTTACATTGCTTTGTTTAATTCACTATTCTTCCGCACACCCAGTAAATCATCAGTCTTCCTCATGATTGTGTCTTTCAGGATTCTTCCCCATTGTGGAAAATCCCTCTCTTCTTTGATTTCAACCACTGCCTAATGTTAATTACCTACAAATGTCTATTTTTTCTATAGGCTGTCCTTCTGAATTCAATACTTAATTTCAACTTCCATTTGACCATATTTTCTAGTCTGTCAAACAGGAACTTATCAATAAACACCTCCAGACACAAACCAAATATCCCTCTAATAACTCTTTTTTTTTCTCCTGGATTGCTTTGTGATTGATTCATGTCAATTAATCCAGAGATTCTAAGCTAGCAAATTTAGAAACCAATTGGTTAATATTTCTGTAGCTAATGCATCCATTAGTCACCAAGTGTTGTTGAATCTATTTATTATGTAATTATTGATTTTTGATTCCAACCGATTTCCTGTTTTCTCCCTTTCTATTTTCCATTATTCTTCCTTTTTACTAAGAGGGTCTTTTCAAAATATTTATTATCCAGACCATTACATTTTTTTTTTCTTTTTTCTTTTGAGAGGGAGTCTCGCTCTATCGCCCAGGCTGGAGTGCAGGTGTGCAATCTCTGCTCACTGCAAGCTCTGCCTGCCGATTCACACCATTCTCCTGCCTCAGCTTCCCGAGTGGCTGGAATTACAAACGCCTGCCACCATGCCCAGCTAATTTTTGGTATTTTTAGTAGAGATGGGTTTTCACCATGTTAGCCAGGATGGTCTGGATCTCCTGACCTCGTGATCCACCTGCCTCGGCCTCCCAAAGTGCTGGGATTATAGGCGTGAGCCACTGCGCCTGACCGACCATTACAATCTTTAAATCTGTATCACTTTGCTGTGTAGAGTATACAGTCACTAGAACAGTTCTAGCCTCAAATTTTCTATTAATTTAAAATTCTCACTAAATAAGAATCAACAAATTGTGCTTTCAACTTTTTCATTAATAGATTGTTTTCCTATGATATTCATTTATTTGTACGAACTCTTTTTCTTGAATAAATTTTCTTTTTATAATTTTATCCACGTATGAACTCCTAATAGTTATTAAGATTTAGCTTACATATTACCCTTTACCCTTTCTCAGAGAATGTTCTCCATAAATCTCGCTGTCTTAACAGCAATCATAGCATTCTTTAATTATGTGTTTACAGATTTACTTCTTTTGCTAGGTTGTGAGTTACACAAAGCCTGGAATGTTTTATTCATTTATGTCTCTCAGAACTGGCTATGTGTCTGGTAGATAAAAAAGATGAAATATAATTTTTCACAAAGGAACATTAATGTTAAGATAATTATGATCATTAGAATACTAATATAATATATATATATATAAAATACAGAAAGTGTACAAAACATTGAGACACTTGCATAATTTCCTTGAATAAATATATATTTCCCTGACTGAGCAATATAGCTCATGCCTATTCCAGTACTTGAGAGGTCATGGCAGTGTGATTACTTGAGGCCAAGAATTCTAGACCAGTTAGGGCCACAAAATGAGACCTCCATCTCTACAAAACACAGTTTTTTTTAAAAAAAAATGAGGGATGGTGGTGCTTGCCTGTAGTATTAGCTACTCCTAGCTACTCAGAAGGCTGAGGCTAGAGGATCACTTGAGTCCAGGAGTTCCATGCTGCAGTGAACTTTGATTGCACCACTGCCCTGCAGCCTGAATGACAGAGCTTCCAAATATATATATATATACACACACACACACATGTCTTTAAAATATATATACTTCTCTCCAAACATATGTAAATGTATGTGTACATATATGCACATATGTACATGCTTGTATACATGTTTGTGCATATACATATGCATATATACATGCATTTACACATGTATATGCATGCTTACATGTACATACACATGCATGTGCATGCATGTATACATGTACACACGCACACATGTAAATATGTATACACATATACACATATATGCATGCATGTGTATGTGCACATATATATGTGCTGTGTGCATGCATGTCTACATATGTTCATTCATGTGTATGTATGTGTGCATGTATACATATATGCATGCAAATGTATGTATACATATATGCATGAGTCTGTATGTATTTATAAATATATGTGTGTATGTATATATGCATATACCTGTGTATGTGTATGTATGCATATGTGTATATGTGTATGTGTGTATGTATGTTTGCATATGTGTATATATGTGTATGTATGCATACACATATGTATATATGTATATTCCCCCTCCAAATATATACACACACACACTCTCTCTCTCTCTCTATATATATATATTAATCCACTCCACCTCCCACCCAACAAAACATACTAGCTATATATGTAAAATATATGTGTGTGTATATATATATATCTATCTATCTTTCTTTTGAAGTTGATATACCTTTTGTTGAAATATTCGGAAGAAATGTTTAAGTACACACATTTATCAGTATAAACTACTATATAAAATGTAAAATGCTTTAAACATGTTTCCTCTCATCTAGAAAGTTTAAATTTAAAACATGCTTTTTCCCTAAATTAAGATAATTTGCCAAGTAATTTTCAAATAACTTATCTTAGAAAGCTGTATGAAAAAATTAATATACTACATAAAATATTTTCAGTAAGCTAGATTTATTCTACCCAAAGTGAAATTTATAAATCCAATGAAGCATGCAAAATAATTGTACAGCTTCTCTTATAAACATAACTTATATTTTATTTCCTCACATTAAAATATAAACTACTGTCCAGTCGTGGTAATCCTAATACCTTGGATGGCCAAGTTGGGCAGATCACTTGAGGTAAGGAGTTCCAGACGAGACTGGCCAACATGGTCAAACCCCATTACTACTAAAAATACAAAAATTAGCTGGGCGTGGTGGTGGGCGAGTGTAGTCCCAGCTACTCTGGAGGGTGAGGCAGAAGAATCGCTTGAACACAGGAGTCAGAAGTTGCAGTGAGCTGAGATCACGCAATTGAACTCCAGCCTAGGTGATAAGAGTGAGACTCCATCTTACAAAGAAAAAAAAAAAAAAAAAAAAAAAATATATATATATATATATATACACACACTCTATAAATAGTGTGTGTGTGTGTATATATATAGTGTATGTATGTGTGTGTGTGTATATACATATACTATTTAAAAATCTAACCTAAAGGGTTCTCAATATAATTTAGTTTTAAATATCAAACTTGTTATGTAACAAAGTACAATTACTTGTCAATACATTTTTAATGGTTTTATTTAATACAGTAATAATACAAGTTATCAACAAAGTTAAAAATTTAAACCCATCCGGGCGTGGTGGCTCATGCCTGTAATCCCAGCACTTTGGGAGGCCGAGGCAGGCGGATCACTAGGTCAGGAGATCGAGACCATCCTGGCTAACACGGTGAGACCCTGTCTCTACTAAAAATACCAAAAATTAGCCCGGCGTGGTGGCGGATGCCTGTAGTCCTAGCTACTCAGGAGGCTGAAGCAGGAGAATGGCGTGAACCAGGGAGGCGGAGTTTGCTGTGAGCCGAGATCACGCCACTGCACTCCAGCCTGGGTGACAGACAGAGGGAGACTCCATCTCAAAAAAAAAAAAAAAAAAAAATTTAACCCGTGGCAGCTTTAATCAGATTGCTCTTCATCACCTGAAATTTTTCATCAACCATGTTTTCAGTATGCAAATTTAGTGTCATGAAAATTTTTAGTCATACAGTATTTAAACTGTAATATAATTGTTCATTAAAAAAGAATTTCTTTAATGTAAATCACCATTTTGACTCAACCAAACTTCCACAAACTCTTTAGAATATTTAGGGAAAATATTCAGAATCTAGTAAAAATAACTAACTTTAGTTACTTCTAAATTGAAGATTAATTCTAGATGATTTAATAGTCAAACATTCTTGGTTGTTGGAAAATACACAGTATTTGAAGTATGATGAATACATAGGTTCTAGGTCAGGCTCTAATGCTTACTAATGGTTTCACCCATGGGGATGTACTTAACATTTTTGACAATACTCATGTGAATTAAATATATGTGTATATATATTATATATGGTGTGAACTTGTGTGTGTGTATATATATATAATGTACATATATGTATGTGTAAAAAATATATATCCAGGGTTATGCTAACTCTTCAAATATTAGCTATATGCAGGAAAATTCAAGTATGTGAAAATTATTATTTTTAGATGATGAGCAGATAATGATACTGTGTGAAGGCAGAAACAGTCTATAATAGACATTTTTGATGGTCAGCATATAATCAGAGATGGAATTAGGAAAAAAATGGATTGCTTAGAGTCCATGCCATCTCTCACCCACCAAAATATGCTAGCTAAATAAAAAGACAAATAAATACATAATTATAAATTAATTGCCTTTTCAGAGTTGGCAATTGACATAAATTCTATTGTCAGACAGTTCTTCTAATTCTGACTCTAATTTTGTAAATATGAGGCAATTTTTTAAACCTTTGTGTGTCTTAATATCTGTTTACAGACAAAATGGAGATAAAATATCATAAGGGTTTTCTTAGGAACTAATTAGGTAATCTACAACTGTAAAGTACTTAGAAGAATGCTGTTCATATAGCAATACCTCAGAAATATTAGAAATGATATTATTACTATTACTGGTATTACTGATATTATAATTTCATTCTTTTCATCATTATCATCATTAATAGGTTAGTTAAATGACGAAAGCTTTTATTTATAATTCTTTGGTGAGGGATAGTTGCTATATGATTTCATATCATCTCACTTTTATCCCAATGATGACTTCAATGCAAAAATTTCAACAGTATTATCATTTTATGGATGACCAAACTTAATTAAATTTAAAACAGTTTACATGTTGTTGCCTGAGATAGCAGATAAGTGGTGACACTTGTTTTTAAATTCTTATCTGTTTTTAATGTTTATGCTTTTTTCCTTTCACTTCTCTGCGAAAAATTTTAGGAGATAAATTTTGGAAATAGGTTTTTGCATATAAGCAGAGTCTAAACTAATCAGTCTTTTATTATTTAAACAATTTAGCAGAATATATAGTATTTTATAATTTTCCATAATAATGTATTATATATATATATTTAAATCATTTTATTCTAAATTATGTTTTAAAATACTTTCAATGAGCTAGACTCTATCATACAATCACTTATCTTAATTTTAAGTTAGTATTAAAGTTAGGTCACTATTTTAAACACAAATTTACTTGGTGTGCTTTTCCTCCCACGGAGAATATAATAGCTTTTCTCAGCTCATTTTCCCATTTTGGTATGTTTTGCTTTGCAACTAGTTGGTATAAATGAATTATTTTACCGATATGTTTTTATGAATGAAGTAAGTACAGACAAACCCTCTCTGAATCATTGTCATGTCCCTGGAATAGAGTCTCTAATGAAGTCCTAAAATGACCCAGTTTCGGTGGGGGCTACAAATGCCTATGCAGAAGCACTAGAACTGTATAAAGACAAGTTGGGCCAATGGATAGCACTTTCTCTACTTCCTTGTAAATTTATTGCAGAGCTTTAGAAGAATATGCTCTTGAGTTCCCTCTTTGAATGAAAATATTTTAAAGGATCAAAATAGAAATGATTTCTAAGAGAAAGGGATATTATTTAAACTTGAGACAAAAATAGTTTAAAGTAACTTCAGGCAAACTTTCATAAAATATTCTTTTAGAATATATAATTGACACAAACATTTCATATTTTATCAGTAATACTCACCTATCTACAAAGAGGAAACCGCACATATTATTATTTCAGCAGTAAAATTCATGGCCTGTATAATGTGTTTATAGTACATATTTTTAAATAATTTTAGGTTTCTTTAAATATTTAATATTGGTGTGTTAAGCTCTATGCAAATCAGGTGTGAGAAATTATTTCTTTTAACAGACCTCATTTTTTAGCCATCATTTAACTAACTTCAATATTCAGACTATGTTTTGTGGAAATTCACTTCATTATTTTTTCCACATTCATCAGGTCTAAACTCAACCACTAGTCCATCCCACATAACACATTCATGCATATTTTATCTTATCAATGAAGATATGACAACACTGTAAGTGTTTTTGTTCATTTTTATAAGGATGGTGGTGAATGGCTTTTATACTGATGAACAAAATACAAAATGTAGATAAAACCATTCATTTTCACAAACTTTTTGTAATATCTATGAATCTGTAGCAATTACTAAAGACTGTTTCAAAACTATGTTCTTAGTTGTATATATGCATATGCAAAATTGCCCATATAATTCAGATCTGAAAAATCCATGAGAACTGCATTACTACAAGAACATATGATTTGTAAGATAGGAGGTAAATACCAAGGTAGACTTTCCCTTCATCAATGGAGAGATCAAAATGGCATAGAAACTGTCCCAAGTGCAAATTGAAATGAAAAAAATACATATATTCTTTATAAATTACAATTAGAATATTTTCCTTTTGCATATTCTACAAAAAAAAGTTACTGTATAAACACGTGACTAAGGTGTCATGCAACTTAGAGTTCCTAAAATTCAAACTTTACTAGCCTTATGGTAAATCTGCACACTTCCATAAGCTCATGTTACCTCCTCTTCTTTCATTAGCCTGAAGTTGCGGGATTATAAATTTGAATAGAGCACTCCTAAGAAAAGGTTTATGGAGTTGAGTCATGTTATATGCTAATTTTACTTTTCCTGTCTCACACAATTTTGCTTGCTTCTTTAGCTGCTTCAGTTAATATTTGTCTTATGTCTATGTTTACTCAGTTTTCTACATACTTATCATTCAGTCACTTCCAACACTTCCCTTCAGTTGTATAAATTTATCCTCAATACTTTTAAAACATCACGTTTTTTAATAACTTTTTCTTCCTTTTAAAGTTATCTTTCCTGGAAAATCTGATGCTATGAAATCTAAAGATCTGTTGCAGAGCTCTTATGCTGAAATTTCCTTGGCCCAAATCCTAAAATTTTCCTGTCTGTATTTCTTTGTACTGAGGTCCCCTGTTCACTGGATCTCTTGCTTTTATCCTTCTTAGTTTCCTTCCTAATTTTATGTGAAATTCTTCCTTGTGTACCTTCTTGACAAGTTATATGTGGCCGTAAATTTCTTGAGAACCAAGCACTAGAAAATCATTTAAATGAAACACTTAATTATTAATTTGCTGAGTATATAATTCAAGGCTGTGTGTACATTTTTATTTTGGAATTTTTTTGTTGTTCAAATTGTAAAGACACTGTCCCATGGCCTTTCAACTTCCAATATTGCTGAAGAAAAGTATTGTGACTCTTGAACTTATATGTATGTAAACTTTCCCAAGGAATAAATCAAAACAAAACAAAATCATTCTGTGTTCACTTCTGGAGAGACAATATAGGCAAGAAGTTGCAGGATATCCTCTTCTGCAGCCATGAATTATAGCTAAGATGATGGAATGCAGAGCAAAAGAAACATCTGATGTGTGGATATAAATTAAAGTACATCCTTGAGAAATTATATATATATATATATATATTTCCAAAGAACTTTGCCATAGAGGTAGAAACCAAGTTACATAAAACATCAACAATTAGGATATTTGGAACTTTATAATAACAATATTGGAGACCAAGCTATGGTCCTGGAGTACTGGGAATTTTCAAGCCTTGGTATATTCCTCAATACATCCCCCAACAAATTGATACAGATGGGATACAGGGAAATACTGAGTAAAAGAGGGAGGTTCCCCCAGCAAAGGCCCCACCCTCAAGCCTGGATACTTATGGCCCTAAGTGAGAATAGGCATTCCTGTTTTTGCACACAAAAGTTGCCTTTTGGCCTGCCACACCCTCCTATCCTGTAAACAGCAAACCCCAGGATCTAGGAGGAGACAAGGAGATAAACAGACAAATGACAGAACAGCATGACAGGGAAAGAAAGAAAAGGAGTTATCTGAACACTATGTTTACTCAGTTTTCTACATACTTATCATTCAGTCACTTCCAACACTTCCCTTCAGTTGTATAAATTTATCCTCAATACTTTTAAACATCACGTTTTTTAATAACTTTTTCTTCCTTTTAAAGTTATCTTTCCTCAATATTTTAATATTGAGTCAAGAGGAGTTTGACTGGTGGCAGTCGAAGAGAAGTTATGTCAAACTCCAGGGGAACATCATCTTTCCACTCCATCCCCTTTCTAGTTCCCCATCAGTACTGCTGAGAGCCTCCACCACTCAATAACGAGTTCACATTCATCCTTCCTGTCCCTGTGTAACTCAAGTTTTCTGGGACACTGGACAAGAGCTTAGGATACAGAAAGCTCTCTGCCCTTGTGAAAAGGCAGAGAGTTCACTAAGCTGATTAACCTGTAAGTTATCTGTGGATGGCAAAGCTGAAAGAGTGCACTGTAACATGACCACTTTGCTGTGAGAGTTGCAGACACCCACTCACCCCTAGAAACTAACAGTGGAGGAGGTGGTCGAGAGCCCAAAGTACTCACTCTGGCTCCTGCACCTGCTCATCCATGTTCCCCCTCTCATAAGGGGTTTGAGCTCCTGGTGACTGAATGGAGAGCCACACCCTTGTTGCAGGTCCTGAAAGGGGGAGTCAGGGAACTCTCTCATTTCAAAATTGTGGAAATTAATGGAGAAATGATTCTCACTGTTTTGTTTTGGCTTGAAAAATTCTAGAAAGCATTCCATGTGTTCCTCAGAACACTGCAATGGAACTGAGCTATAGTTGTCCATATCAGTGATTACATATTCTTATGTTGTCCTTCCTTTCTTACTGTTTTCAATTTCCTTGATCCCTCCTTCTTCCTCTCAGGAATCAACATGTAAATAAATTACCCGAGATCAAACTCTTGTCTCATACTTTCCCTTCAGAAAGACAAAAAAAAAAAAACAAAAAGAAAAATAAACAAGTTAACAGAGTACATTTATTGTACTGCAGGCTACATGGGCACTTTTAGATCAAGTATCCAAATGTATTTAACTTGGAAAAATTTTCTTTGATTGTTTGTTTGAATAATTCCTCTATTTGGGTGTTTGTTTTGCTTAAAAATTCATTTTATTTTAATATTGAGTCTCTGGAACATAAAGTTTATTATTATTTATCAATCTATATTCTTTAATTTCAGTCCTTCCTTGTCTTCTTGTGCCCTTTATTTTAAACTTTTTTTTTTTTGAGAATTGTAGATTCACATTGCATAATAATAAATAGAGAAACCCCGTACTCTTCACACAAAATTAACATTGTTTGAAAATATACTACAGCATCACAACTAAGATACTGACACTGATATAGCCACAATATAAAATAATACAGAATATTGTCATCACCACAAGGTTGCTCATGTTACCCATTTATAGCCTACACACTTCAACTTCACACCCTCCCACCTCAACTCTCGTTACTCACCAGTGATTACTAATATGTTTCCATTTTATATAATTTTGTTATTTCAAGAATGTTATATAGACAGAATTGCTCAATATGTACCTTTGATATTGACATTTTTGCTCAGCATAATTACCTGGGGATTTATTCAACTTGTTGTATATACCAATAGTTCATCCATTGTATTGCATTTTTTGAAGTATTAGCTTGCTTTAGTTTTTAGCTATTTGAATAAAGCAGAAAGAGACATGGGTAGACACTCTTTGTTTAATCATAAGGTTTCATAAATTTGGAATAAATGTCCAGGAGTGAAATTTCTGCATCGTATGATGGTTATATTTTTCGTTTTTGTTTACTTGTTTTAATAAACGACCAAAATGTTTCCTTAGAGGGGTATTACATTCCAAATAGCAACAGATGAATTACCTGATTTCCTCACATTCTCACCAATATTTGACGTTATTACTATGTTTTATTTTAGTCATTCTGATAAGTGTGAAGTAATAGCTCAATGTGGTTTTAATTTGCATTTCTCTAATAGCCAATGATGTTGAATATTTTTTCATGGATTTTTTTTTTAACCATAGGTATAGCTTGTTAATTTAAGTCACTTTCCTAACATCTTTTGCTCACTTCTCAATGACTTTTTTACTTTGAGTTTTGAGGCTTCTTTGTATATTGTAGAAACTAGCCATTTGTCACTATCATTTGTATATATAGACTCCTAGTTAGTAATTTGTATGTATATACTTTCAGTAAGGTCTTTAACAGAACAACATTTTAAATTTTGCTTAATTTATCATTTTTAAAATTTAATTTCCTTTGTATTTATTTTAATATTATTCATTTTCTTTTATCATATTTTACTTTTATTAATTGCATTTTTGTTATAACATCTAAGAAATTTTTCTCTAGCCTTATATTCCTAATATTTTTTCTATGCTATTTTTCCAAAAGTTTTATAGTTTTGTGGTTACATTTAAATCTGTATTATGTGTTCAATTATTTTTGCCTTATATAACTTGAGGTTATTTTGCCTTATTAGACTTGAGATTAATTTTTTGCATATATTCTCTCTTCAGTACTATTTATTGAAAAAGGTATTTCTCTTCCATTGAATTTACTTTCTACCTTTGTCAAGAATTGATTAGGCATATTTATGTGGGTTTACTTCTTGGATATCTGTTTTAATACATCGATCTGTATGTCTATCTCTCAAAAACTATCACAGTCTTTATTGCTGTAGCTATATAACAACCATAATTGCAGAAAGAAAGATTATTCTTCCGGGTTTATTCTTATTATTCCAAATTGTTTTAGTTATTCAAGTACTTTGTCTTTCTAAGAATGTTTTAAAATACTTTTGTCTAAATATACAAGATAGCTTGCTGGAATTTTGATAGGAATTTAATTAAACATTTATTATCTATTTGGAAAGAAATGACATTTTGTTATGTTGAGTCTTCCAATCCATAATGGTACCATACCTCCATTTATTTAGATCTTCTTTGATTACTTTCATTAATGTCGTGTGGTTTTCAGCATACAAAACCTATATAAATTTTGATAAATTTGCATATATAGAGCAGTTATAAATAGTACTTTATTTTTAATTTTGTTGTCCACATATTAATTGTCCCTGTCTTAAATACCATTTGGGTTGCCATAACAATATCATAAACTAGGTAGCTTATTTACTAGAGAAAATTTTTTCTCACAGTTCTGGAGTTAGAGAAGTCCAAGATCAAGGTACTGATAGATTTGGGGTCTGGAGAGAGCCTACTTTGTAGCTTTCAGTTTCATAGGTAGCTGTCTTCTCACTGTGTCTTAACAGAGTGGAAGGGGAGAACTGTAGTCTCTAGCTCTTTATAAGTGCACTAGTCTCATTCATGAGGGCTCCACTCTCATGACCTTAACACCTCCCAAAGGCCGTACCTCCTAATCTCCTAATAACAACACATTGGGGATTTGGTTTAAACATTTAAATTCGGTAAAGGCATAAACATTCAGACCTTAGCAGGACTCCTCATTACAATTTGGAGAGAGTGAAGGTGTAAGTGCTTCACTCATCCTTTACTGACAAGGATGGGAGAAGGATCACAAGTTTCCTGTGATTTGTTTGGAGTAGTGCAGTCATTGTCTAAAAATTCACTGTCTCATTAAACTGACTTTTTCCTTCTTTTGGCTAGAGATAGCAGGATTTTGTTAGAGCTTTATTTGTCTACACCATTGGAGTATATAGTTTTATGGCTTCTTCAGCATCCACTTTGGGATATGTGAGGCAAAAAAAGAAACACAAGGAACTCACCACTAGGCTATTTGTCAGATCCCAGACTCTCCAGCTTGTCTGCATTTTCTCTACCTTCAAAATACCTTTTATGTTTTTAAATAATATTTGCAAAGCCTTAAGTTTTTACTGTACTTATTGGGAATAATAGGGAATTGTATGTCCACTTCATTTTCCAAAAGTAGAAGTTGTTTATTCTTTAGTTTATTCCAATTTGGAAGATTTCAATTTTTATACTGAGATATGTGTGTATTTTAAAATTAGGTTATCAAATTTTTAATCTTCAAGAACTCTTTATTACTGTAAATATTCCAAATTTGTAGTATCCTGTTTCTGTTTCATAAATGTGTTATAGCTCTCTTAATATCCCAAAGGACAATTTTGTTTTCAGTTTTTGTCTTTGTGCATTATTTTATTTGTTTTGGACTATTTTCAATGATTATTTTGGTTTTACTCTTTAAGTTAAAGAGGTTTATTGTGTATCTGCTGATTCTGGAGTTTTTCTTCTTATTTAAGATTAAGACAACATTAATTGAACCGAAGATTTTTCCTCATACACAAGATTCATTAACATAAAGCTCCATTTTGCTGAAGTATGAAGACTTTTTTAACTTGTACTAATCAAATCTCACAGATAAAAATGTCTTAATATTCTATTTGCAGTATACCACATTACTGTCATTTGGTAAACCAGTAATGTGGAGACCTTCTAATCTTGGTATACATTACAAAATATGGTTATCTGTGTTTATAATTTTTTTAAGAAAGTAATCTTCTCCTTAACATCCATATCCAGTTAGTTGTACCTGGAATTCCTACAATTCCTACAACAAGAAACTCTCTGATTTTCCTTCAGGGAGTAAAAGTCTATTCTGTTCTTTACCCCCATACTTATTTATGTATAATTGACAAATAATATTGTATATATTTACCGTGTACACCGTTGTGTTTTGAGAGAGAGAGATATATATGTCATTGTGAAATGATTGCCACAATCAAACTTATATTCCTTAGTCCAAATAATTACCCCTTTTTGTGTGTGTGATGAGAAAAATAATTAAGATTTACTCTTTTAACACAATTTAAATTACAATACAGTATTATTAACCATAGGCACCATAATATACACCAGATCTTCAGAGTGTATTCATGCTGCATAACTAAAAATTTGCTGTAATTTACATTATCAGAGTATGACCAGGGCAGAGAAGCACTGTCCTGTATCAGTAGTTACACACAGCAATTTCTCGGCCTTTTGGTTTATGTGTGCTGAAAATTGGCTTACTTCATTATGTTTATTATTTTATGATCTTATTGTCCTTTTCCTGGATATTTAGTGTGGTTTCAGTACCAAGCAGAGCTAAAGGTTTACATTAGCAGAGTTAAATCTAAAGCTTTTAGGTAAATAGCCAGTATTTTTGATGAATCTTTAAAATGGTTTGCTCCTGTTACTATATAATAACCCAGTAGTTATTTTTTATTTGTTTGTTTATTTCATTAGACTAATTTTGTCACGATTTTTTCCAAAGTTTGCCAGTTGATAAAACATAATCCTGGGGTACTTTGTGTGAATATTTTATATTTAAGTATCATAAACCCTTGCCACACTAGGTGGGTTTAGTCAGTGTAAAATTGTATATAATCTCATTGTGAAGTTGGAATTTCAAGTAAAGTTTGAAGAAGGCTCAGATTTAGATATGTTGCTCTTTCATTTCACTTTGTCTTTTTCAGTTGAAAAGTTGAAGCTTTTCTGGCTTTTCTAACAGTATTTTAAAGAGCTGTACATAGTAGATAAATGTGTGTGTGTTTTTGTGTGTGTATGTGTAGGCGATTACACTATTTGATTTTATAAAACAGTGAGCATATTAGAAATAAAGATATAATTTTTGTCTCATTCAGCTTTGAACTGGCTTCTTCTATTAGTTTTCTAATGTTTTGATATGTCAGAGTTTCTATGTTGCTTCTTGTTACAATTTCTTATTTCTGTATTTGTAGTTGAAATTTTTATTTCAACTGGCAGCAGACCATTTTATTCCCACTATGTCTTCTTACAGACACATTAAGAACAATTCTCGGTGGTGCTTTTGACCTGCTTAGATTTCATGATTAGAAGCTTTCAAGCTCTGGATACCTAGGAAATTCTCCACTCAACATGTGCGGGGAAGTTTGGCAATTCCTTACCGGTGAGGAAAAGAAGATTAAAGGAGGTCCACTACTCCTCACATGAGTGTACCTTCAGATACAATGTTTTCAGTTCATTGAAAAATCCTATTTCTGTTTTGAAATGTTTGAAAGTGAGCAGTTTTCATCTGAATATCACTGGTGCCTCCAGTAATGGCGTATCCAAAGCCCACTTTCAATACACAGGGAAGAATATTAATTTATTACATAAGTGCTTAGAAGTACTTGTGAAACTTGTTGTCTGACAGAGCAGTTGTACTGGAATCAAGACTTGTGTGTGCATGATATAAATAATTCTCCCTGCCACAATACCTTCTCCCTCAACAGGAAGATAATCTCTCTTTACATGGGGCAATAATAGTGCAGATATTCTTTTAAGTATTAGCTAAGTATTAGCTATCTCTAAAATCACCAATTGCATTTTTGACACTTTATGGTCACATTTACATGTGTTTATTTAATCTTTTGAGAACCCAAAATATATTGAAGACTATAATATGCATTATCAAAAATCTAGAAAGATATTCAGTTTTTTCATCTTAAATTTAATCACAATTTATCTGTTTCTAACCCTTAAATATGTTCTGTTTAACCTGGAGAACTTCCTTCTCAGCAAATTATCACCTTAATTATGCCCTCAGTTCTTCTTCCTCCTTTTTCACTTTGTTTCTCTGCCTGTTCAGTTCAATCCATCAAGCAAGGTTGTAATATGTGCTTTGCAGAAGCAAGAGGTACAGTCACAGTGTGCTAGAGCAGAGTGTTGGAGACCAGGAAGAATCAAAAGGCATCAAGAAGGAAATGGAATGATGTGGTATGTTGGCACCTGAGCAGAGATAGGAGGGCATCAATGCAAGTTGAGGTGGAGTGGAGCTCATAGTTGTGATGAAAGATTGGTTACATGCACAACTATAAGAGGAAATACAGCTAAAATAAACTCAGGAAAATTAGACAAGAAATAAAAATCAATGACTTTTATATGTATTATACAAAACTATCTGCATTCATAAGTCAACAATATTATATATTTAGAATATCCTAAACAATTCTCCTCCCCATAAAAAAAAAAAATGAAACTGAACAATGAGATCACTTAGACTCGGGAAGGGGAACATCACACACCGGGGCCTATCACGGGGAGGGGACGGGGGGAGGGATTGCATTGGGAGTTATACCTGATGTTAATAACGAGTTGATGGGTGCTGATGAGATGATGGGTGCTGACGAGTTGATGGGTGCTGACGAGTTGATGGGTGCAGCACATCAACATGGCACAAGCATACATACGTAACAAACCTGCACGTTATGCACATGTACCCTAGAACTTAAAGTATATATATATAAAAAAAAGAACCAAAAATCCACTATTAGATTTAATAAACTAGTTTGTCAATGTTGCAGGATGTATCTTTATAGATGATCTATAACTTAGAATGGCTCAACGTATTATTTTTCAGCTTTATGATGGATTTATCAAGGTATTAATTTATTTTCTACTTACTATATTTTCAATATACCATGGCAATCAGAGCCCCATTGCAAAAGTAGTTGAGTTTTTTGCCATTACTTTCAGTGTAAAAACTGCAATTACTTTTGCACCAAGCTAATACATTAAGGAACATCTGTATATTAAAAAATGAAACTTTGCCTAATTGTCTTGTACACACATACACAAATATTCACAAAGAAAGGTAAGTATAAACATATATAGAATAAGCCACATAATTAATGAGCTGGCATTCACGTCATAGTTTCTAAATATCATTATCCAATAAAATGATCAGAAATTTATTGGAGAATGGCTGAGTTAGTTTGCATAATTTATTGAGTTACTGATTGCGTATGATATATTTTCTTATCTTTGCATTTTACTTAAATACAAACTAAAAAGAAAATAACTACAATTAATAACAGTGTTTTTACTATATAACAGATGAGCCAGTTTTGTAATATTGATTGCCCATGTCCTAGAGAACATGATTTTGTCAACTATATATATAGTTTTAGATATATATGTATTTTTTTCCTTTTTCTGGCAAAAATATTATAATATTTTGTTTCCTCCACTTCTTCATCATTTATACCATAAAAGAAATTTACTATTACAAAACTTACAATAAGTACATAACATACAGGACATCCTATGAAATTTGAATATTAGATAAACAATTTTTTAGTGTAAATGTTCAATATACTTTATATGAAATACTTTATACTAAAATGTTTTTATGTATCTAAATTTTAAATTTAACCGATTTTTTTGCTTTTGCTAAATTAGGAAATCCTAACTGAAGTAGTTCTACTCAAGTCAAAATGAATTTCAAATAAAAATAAACCCATGGAACAAAACATATAATATTAAATAGATCTGCTGAGATAATTGATAAATCTTCCTGACTTCCCAGTGTTATGCTAAAAGTTGACAATAAATGTAATTTATATATATATATATATATGTGCAAGTAATTATGAGTTTTGCCTCATTAACTATTTTCTATAGTATTTCAAAAGCTAAATTAAATAGTGTAATATCTCTACCATTATCAAAACAAATATAAGATAATGTTTAAAAACGTCAACATGCCAAGAACAGTTTGTCAAGAATTTGGTTCTATAATATGAATTTCATCAGACACTTCTGTGCCTTTAAAATCAATAACATTGCTTTCACTTCTGAGTTATAGTATTTTAAAGTTATTTTCTGCAACTACAGTTCACTTATATTGGAGTTAATGATCTTGAGTAAACAGAGTTTATTGACATTGATAAATGAAAAACTAAAAAGGAAACATTACAGCAAAAGCAACTGTTCATCTGAACGTAAATAATTGAATCACTGATTTTCTAAACAGAAAGTGTTATAAAACTTCAGCCGTTTAGGTGTCTGTTATTCTTAACATTTTGAAAAACCCGATATTTATAAAGCTCTGTAAAACTCAGTAAACATATTTAGATGGAGAGTTAGAAACAAAAATAGAAATAAGTGGAAATAATCAAATGGACCAGTCCATGGGAGTCTAGGGTGTGGAATCTACACTAGACAGTTGCAATGAAAGATGAGAAAAGGCTGAAGGATCAAATGAGCACAACAAACTAAATCATTTCATTATTAGAAGTGGGTAGGAGAGAACTTGATGGTTTTAGTCATGGGAGTAGGTTTCTGTAGTGGAATTACAATGTCAAAGTAAGTAAGAGAGACAAGGCAGGAGGACAGAAGGTCAAGTAGAAAAGATAATTCAATTCAAAATATATTTAGTGAGCTCATCATTACAAAGCTGATGGCTGGTGTTATGGGAGTAAAAATTTTAAAAAAGCATATATTTTTATCAAGGAGGTTTGGTTTAGTATGGTGGCGGCGCCTGTAGTCCCAGCTACTCGGGAGGCTGAGGCAGGAGAATGGCGTGAACCCGGGAGGCGGAGCTTGCAGTGAGCTGAGATCTGGCCACTGCACTCCAGCCTGGGTGACAGAGCGAGACTCCGTCTCAAAAAAAAAAAAAAAAGAAGAATCATGTAACCTAATTTGTATAAAGCGTCAATGTAAAAATTGGCTCCCTTTATTTAAACACACTTGAATTTTATCAGAAAAGTGTGGAGAAATATTCCCAATATTATGCCACTAAACTAATGTGCCTTAAATCGAGCTTAACTTCCATTCTGACTTATCTAGGTTTGACCTCACTTTCCTGACTTCTTTTTTCTTCTGTCATTCCTTATTTAAACTTCTCTGTATCATCCATAACATTTTATTTCAACTTTTGCATTTTGAAAGACATCAAGACTCTATGCTCCCAGAAGGCAAAACTTTAATTAGATTCTCAGTATTATAATGCAAAGTTTTTGTTTGTGATGAAATCCTTTCCAACAATATATCTATAGGAAAGTTCTGGAGAATGATGCTCTGAATGTTAATTTAAGGAAGAGATGTGGGTCTATTTTATTTTGCTATAGGTATTTCTTTTTTTTTTTTTTTTTTTTTTTTTTCTAAATCTAGGTTTAGGAGAAAATGGTATGTGAGGATCATGTATTTCAGTATCCACCTATCTGCTCTGTAACTGCTTGCTAATAGGTATATTACAGTTAATAAACCCAATGTGGGACGCTTAAACAATATTTTTTTCTTATTTATTTATTTATGTATTTATTTTGAGACAGAGTCTCTCTCTGTCGCCTAGGCTAGGGTGCAGTGGCGCGATCTCGGCTCACCGCAAGCTCCGCCTCCTCCCAGGTTCACGCCATTCTCCCGCCTGTCTCCCAAGAAGCTGGGACTACAGGCGCCCGCCACCACGCCTGGCTAATTTTTTTTTGTATTTTTAGTAGAAACGGGGTTTCACCGTGTTTGCCAGGATGGTCTCTATCTCCTGACCTCATGATCCACCCGCCTCCGCCTCCCAAAGTGCTGGGATTACAGGCGTGAGACACCGCGCCCAGCCAAAACAATAATTTTTTTAAACTTAGGTATTTCATTATTTGAAAAAATAATACAGTAATTCCTCCTTGTCCACCTAGTCCATGGAATCCTATATATATATATGTATATATATATATATGAATATATCTTATATATAAATAAATACATGAATATATATATTTCTCTATAGGAATATATATGGAATCCTATATAGAGATGGATATATATAGTTATCCTAGAACTATAGGTACATATATATGAATATAGGAATATATATAGTTTTCCTTATATGTACATACCTATGATTTAAGTTTTATTTAAGTTTTATTTGTAAATTAGTCACAGCAAAAGATTAACAATAAATAATACTAAATAATATTACAATTATATTACTATTAATAATATGAATAAATGATATTAAAAATAAACAATTATAACAATATGCCAGCATCACTACTCTGTGCTTTGTGGCCTTTATTAAGTAAAAATGGGTTATTTAAACACAGGCACTGCAATACTGTGACAGTTGATCTGATAACCAAGAGAGTTACCAAGGGACTATATAGTATGAATTTACTGGACAGAGGGATGATTGATGTCCCAAGTAGGACAAAGCCAATGCCGTGACCTTTCTTCATGCTACTTGGAATGGTGTGCAATTTAAAACTTATGAATTGTTTATTCTGGAGTATTCCACTTAATATATCCGGACAGTGGATGACCATAGGTAACTGAAATCATGAAAGGTAAAAACATGGATATAGGGTGACTACTGTGAAGTGATCATAGTATAATGTGTAAAACCACAGAAAGTCTAGGGAACCACCCATTATTAAAAACAATACTATTCTGAAGTAGTCCATACATTTTGCTTCAATAAATTGAATAAATAAAACTATAAATTACTTCAGGACATATTTGTGCTAAATGAGTTTGTCACCAAAGTTATAAAATATTCAGTTTTGAATACTTATACGGATAAGTTATTGTGTACTTATACATTCTTTCTAAATAATAGTCACTGTGCTAATATTCTCCTTCTTGAGGGCACTTCCTCCTCTATTAAACAGGTAGCTATTATATTTACATTGATATTTTCATTGTTTCTTACTGATTTGTCTGAAGTAGTTGTATGTGTATATTTGAGATAGATACTAGCTGAGATAAATCTTGAATAATTTACTTTATGAATCATTTTAGTAAAAAAAAAAATCACTCATAATGCCTTTAACTCTGTATTTGTTTGCTGGGGAAATGTCTTGTTTGGAGTTTGATGTCAAAGCAACCTGGTTTATTCTTGAACTAGGGTCAACATGTTTCATCTCCGTTGATAATGTCTCCCATCCCTAGAGTGTGGCTAAGTTCAAGAAAGAAAAAGACAAAATTTAAGATCAAAGAAACTCTAGGCACAGCTGGGCATTGTAAGATAGCATAGCACAATATTATGTTCAATGAGGAATAAGAAAGGTAATCAAATGATCATATCCTTTTTACAGGTATAATGACTGGAATATTTTTAAATGACCTGGACCTATTTTCCTGCACTGATAGTCTTTAGAATACTGATTAGAAACCAAAGACATAGCTACATAGGAATGGGAAAATCTTACTTGTTATTATTTCCAAATAGTTACTCCCCCGTTGCAAGTCAATCAATGCTCAGGCTTAAATCATTTTTTGAGAAAGAAGCTTTCTCGAGCTTTTGTAATCCAAACTAGACCAGTCATGTTCCACAGATAATACCTCTTTCTTCATATGTAATAGAAGCCACCTATAGAGTATGAGGATGGGAAAAATATATCGAAAGGGGAATACTAAAGATATTGTTGCTGGCACTTTTAATATGTTGTCTTAAGTTTGGGTTCACATCTTCTCAAACAGTTGTGCCTCATTCCTTATTTTCCAAATTCATCTTGATAAAACTCCTGCCAAATTTCAGAAATACATAATGCAGTCCTTCTCCACTTGCCTTTTCTCAGACACTTACATAGGTATTCTTACTCAATGCAAATGTCTGGCAGTAAATTTGGAAGATTGCTATCTTTTTTTAGTTCTTCATCTGGATTTTTTTAGGAATACTAGCTGGAGATATGTTTACAATGAAATCTTAAGGAAGAATAAAAATAATGATGAACAAATTGCTTTTGTATAAAATTAGTTTTGTTTTGCATTCATCATTCATTTATTCAACCAATAAATATTTTGAACTAGGCCCTGGAGATGTACCTGCAAAAAAATATTTAAAGTATACAAAGCAATTCTTGCCTTCATAAAGTTTACACTGTAGTGGTCATGAAGACCAAAAGTAACCTAATTACTGAATTGCTTAACATATTCCTCTTCCCACAGCTGTTTTCTTTTTTTTTTTTTTTTTTTATTGTCCAAGTATCTCCAGATAAGGATTGGTAATCTGACTAAATCATGGTTAATTAATAGCATGCTAAAATTGGTACATTTTTGGAAAAGGATCAAGATACAAACCATTAAACATAGCATAATATTCTTATCTGGCGGGAAATAATTTCACCTTGCAAAGCAATTGACATATTCAGAATTATTTTGGAAACTGATTTGTTAAATTTATGTTTTGGAGAATTTGTTTTCTCAGAATAGTTGTAAAATAAATTCATTTCATAATTCAGAGTATGAAAGCAAGTTCAAGTTGAGAATTTTGTCACCATAAACCATTTTTCCAAACTAAGCTTGCTTTTTTTTCTCCTGACTTGCAAAGAAAGTCAAAAATTATCTTTATAAATGTATATAAAATAATAAATGTGAATATTTGCCTCCAACCTAAAAAGTTGTGAGAGTAGCTAAGTTCGAGAAACTTGCATTTAAACTAATATAATATGAATATATATTCAAAATAATTATCAGTAAATATAATTGGCTGTCATATGACAACTTTAATTTATGTCCAAAAGTGTTTACTCTGCAAGAGAATGAGAAAATTAGTAAAATATGTACACATATACACATATATATGTAGTCATACATATATACACACACATACGTGTGAGTGTGTGTGTATATATATAAAGTTAATATAGCAAGTTTTAAGCTAAATAATTTGCCATATTCTGGGAAGTGAGGTATGGTGGATGATTATCTAGATTTGTATTTCACAAATCATCCAACCTAACCATTCTTAAAAGTAGAACAGAACAAATGCTTTTTTTTAACCTCAAGAATATGAGGAAATCCCTGAGACCTCTCCCTAAATTAAATGAATTTATTTTAGTGGCTTATAATTAAAAGTGAAAATTTAGATAAATTGCATTTTCTATGTCTTGATACAATAATTTTTTCCTAAGATTTTATAATTCCCAGATCTCAAAAATCATCAGGTAGACATCCTATTTATCAATGTCAACTAACTTTGCCATATTCTTATGACTTAGCAAGATAGGTAGCACTTCAGTAAACTATTAACATTATTTTTAATATGAAAACAATGTCATATATTGCACTGCTTTAATGAAATGATATTCCAAGTTGCTGTGTTTTACATGTCAATTTCTACAGCTACACCAGCGGGCAGTGCTTGTCAAAGGGTAATGTTTCATCTGTCATCTGGGAAGGGAGCCCAAAAAACACATGTAAACATCCCGTAGAGCTTTCCTACCATTTTAAAATGACCATTGCTTTTATTCAGTATTTACTTGAGTGCTGCAAACCTTTGACTGTTTTCCAGAATTCTGACAAAGTTAGTTCTACTAGTCAAGGCTCGATTTTTTTCTCTTATTTTTCCTTTTTTTTTTTTTTTTTTTTTAATTTTTTGAGACTGTCTTGCTCTGTCACCCAAGCTAGAGTGCAGTGGCACGATATTGGCTCACTTCAGCCTCTGCTTCCTTAGTTCAAGTTTCTCACCTACCTCAGCCTCCCGAGTAGCTGAGACTACAGGCGCATGCCACCATGCCCAGATAATTTTTGTATTTTTAGTAGAGACAGGGTTTCGCCATGTTGGCCAGGCTTGTCTTGAACTCCTGGCCTCGTGATCCACCTGCCTCAGCCTCCCACAATGCTGGGATTACAGGTGTGAGCCACAACGCCCAGCCAATTTTTTTTTCCTTTTTTATGTTTCTGTAGAAGAACACGTAATTGGAGCGACCTACTCCATCATTTTCACTGACATTCACAAATATCTTTTAACACCGTAATAAAATGACTATGATTATTTTTAGCAAATAAAATCTACTTTATGTGTATCTACTATGTTAACTAAGCAAATGCATATTTAATATACAGCATAATATTTAATTTTTAAGTAAATTTACATAGTAATAAAATAAATACTTTTAGCTGAAAAAACAAACCCACTCTTTGGAAGTCCCCATGAGGAGCTCCTTGATTCAATCATCTTTCAGACTTTAAAGCTTTAGCTCCAACCAGGTCTCAAAGGGCACAAAATACATCTCAGACTGTTGCTTCAGGTGGTGTAAGTCCCAAACCTTGGCAACATCCATGCAGTGTTTGGACTCTGGTTGCACAGAAGTCAAGAATTGGGGGTTGGGAACCTCTGCCTAAATTTCAGAGGTTGTATGGAAATGCCTGGATGTACAGGTAGAAGTTTGCTACTGCAGTGGAGCCCTCATGGAGAACCTCTGGTAGGGGAATTCAGAAGGGAAATGTGGGGTAGAATCTCCCAAACAGAGCTCCCTTTGGGACACTGCCTAGTGGAGCTGTGAGAAGAGGGCTATCGTCCTCCATACCCCAGAATGGTAAAGCCACCATGTGCCTGGAAAAGCCACAGAAACTCAATGCAGAGCCTGTGAAGGCAGCCTGTAGAGGAATAGTACCCTGCAAAGCTACAGGAGCAGTGTTGATCAAGACTGTGGGAGCCAACTTCTTGCATCAGCGTGACCTGGATATAAGGCATGGATCCAAAGAACATCATTTTGGAGCTTTTAGGTTAAATGACTAACCTATTGGATTTCAGATTTTTATGGGGCCTGTAGCCCCTTTGTTTTGGCCAATTTCTCCCATTTGGAATATGTATATTTGCCCAATGCCTGTACCCCCATCTATCTATGAAGTAACTAACTTGTTTTTGATTTTACAGGTTCATAGGTGGAAAGGGCTTGCCTTGTCTCATATTAGACTTTGGTTTTGGACTTTTGGGTTAATGCTGGAATTAGTTAAGGTTTGGGGAGACTGTTGGAAGGGCATTATTGTGTCTTGAAATGTGAGAATATGAGATATGGGAGGGGGCAGGGATGGATTGATTTGATGTGATATGATGAGATTTGGTATGTCCCGCTCCCCAATCTCATAATCCCCATGTGTCATGGAAGGGACCCAGAGAGAGTTAATTGAATAATGGGGATGGTTAACCTCATGCTGTTCTCATGATAGTGAGTAAATTCTCACAAGGCTTGATGGTTTTATAAGGGGCTTTTCCTCCCTTTGCTCAGCACTTCTCTTTCCTGCTGCCTCATCAAGAAGAACGTTTCTTCTCCTTCCACAATGATTTTGCGTTTCCTGAGGCCTTCCCAGTCTTGCAGAGCTGTGAGTCAATTAAATCTCTTTTCTTTATAAATTATCCAGTCACAAGTATTTCTTCATAGCAGTGTAAGAATAAACTAATATGCTTCCCAATACCTCGCTGTATATCGTTTTATGTAAATGTGTAAACAAACTTTCTTTTTAATCAATGTAGTTTTGGCCATGATGACATTAAATCTTCTCTCTTAATTTTTATAGATGGCCACCATGTACTCAATTTATCAAGTACCAGTTATCATATTTGTTTATTTCAACTCTCACATATTTGATGAATTTTATTTTCCTCCTCATTCCTATTATGCCTGCCTTAGTTCAGACATGAGTGAATTAGACACTACTTTTATCTGTAGCTCATTTTTTTCGGTACCCTGACATAAATATCACACTGCTTTACAGACCTGATTTTTTCTAAAATGGAATCTAATCACAATATTCTCCTATTTTAAAATATATAATACTGTTCTAATACCAAAAATAATAAACCCTAAATCTCTTGGCTATTTTTCCCTAATATATGTATTTCATAAAATGCTTAGTGGCAAGAATGATATACACAATATTTACACAGACTAACATGTAGCTAGTAACTAATTGGAACCAGCTTACTGAGATGCTGCACTAGAGTATCTGTGATACTTCCTTCTCCTATTCCCAAAACAGAATTAATAAGCCTTCTGAATTGGCACACAAAATTACACACATAAACTTGGGCAACAGCATTCTTGATTGAAAGCTGAAAAGTTGAAAAGCTGGTGATGCATAACTATGATTGATCTCAAGTCTTGGTTCTCATTGCTTCTTTACACACTTAACAATTTTTGAATATCCCAGCTAGAAATTAAAACTGGAAATCTTAAAGTATTTTAAATAACTGATTTAAAATATCAGTCATATATCTATTACATGTTAATATGAATACATTTTTATAAAATGTGAATATGAATACAATTTCATAAAATACAGCCATCCTTTTAAGAGAGTAAAAGTTAGTGAAAAGTAGCTCTCTTTTACATTTCTAAATCTCTTTAATGTCTGTCTTAATAGAAGACAGCTAGATTTTCATTTACTCCTGCATTCAATCTGTAGTGACGAAGCTTTTTTTTTTTTTTTTTTTGAAACAGTCTTGCTCTGTGCCTAGGCTGGAGTGCAATGGCACAATCTTGGCTCACTGCAAGCTCCGCCTCCTGGGTTTACACCATTCTCCTGCCTAAGCCTCCCAAATAGCTGGGACTACAGGTGTCCGCCACCATGCCCAGCTAATTTTTTTTTTTTTTTTTTTTTTTTTTTTTGTATTTTTAGTAGAGATGGCGTTTCACCGTGTTAGCTAGGATGGTCTTGATCTCCTGACCTCGTGATCCACCCTCCTTAGCCTCCCAAAGTCCTGGGGTTACAGGCATGAGCCACCATGCCTGGCTGATGTATCTTTTTTATTTACAAAAGAATGAGAATGAAGCAGTCAGATTATTTTGTTTTAGTATTATTATAAAATTAGTTTTGAGCTTGTAGAGACCCTGAAAGTTTAGGGGTGCACAGAAACACTGAACCACACTTTGAATCCTAGCATGGACCCATTACAGGAAACATGTTACTTATTTTAAATATATGTCTCGGAAGAAAGCTTGAAACCAGCATTTCTTTATTAAATAATCTGTAAAATCAAAGTTTGAAGATTTGACTTCAAGAATGTCAAATTCTGCAATTATTTGTGTATGTGTCTTCTGTTCCAATAGACTGTGAGCATCTCACTAGTAATATTTTTAAAAAGTTATGTGTCTACAGCATGAAGTCGATTCTAAATGAGTATTTATTGAATTAATCTTATTTTTCACCCCATTGCAAATATCCATTAAAGCAATTCAAAGTTCTGTTTATCTTACTGTGGTTTATAATGTTTAAATGGTCAGTGAATGAAAATTGTGAGGGATTATAGTACTTCTGAGTGACTACTGCTTACAACAGAAAAAAAAGGTGTTCTAACAAATTCTTACATCTTCTTTCTAATCTAGCAAGAAAAAAATAAATTCTGCACTTCTATCATTCAGACCTAGATTAATTGAAATGGCCTCCACATGCTTTGGATCTAATTAATTGCATTCTCTTTAATTGTACTTTCATCCCATGTAGTCTCTTACCAACACCAAAGTTGTTTTTTTTTTTTATATAAATGTGCTATTTTTGTCTGTCCACCTAGTATCCACATTTCAGAAGAAAATTTAACATATTTTTACTTCAGGGTATAAAAGTTGCATTGAATTGATAAATCACAGAGACAACTTAAAAGTATTTATGAAATAGAATTTTGTCCAAAACCACAGAAAATTACTTAGTACCCATCAATCCTAGTATCCTAAGTCACTACAAATAAAATTGCTAGAAGAAACCTATGATCAAAATTGATATTCAAACATATGTATATATTATTATAATAATTATTTCAGACCGGTATTATTGACTTCCTTTTCATTTTCCAGAGACAGTCTTTGAGCAAAACTGAACCATCTACTATTATCATATCAGTTCCATTTAAATTTGTCCCAAATGTTTATATTTTCATAACAAACAAAGTTGAAAGCAACTGAACTGGTCATACAAAGCTAGGCTGCAATACCATCTTCTATATCTACTATTACATTTACCTCTCTTGTATTTAATGTTACAGAATTTGTGAAGTGTTTTTATAAATGCTGACACAAGAGAGAACCATCTACTTTGACCTCTTGTCTTTGACAACCTCAGGATTATTTCCAAGCAAGTGCTCAGTAGATCTGTGTAAACCAGGATCTTTGGATAAGTGGGTATACTTTCTGAGTTAGCTAAATTAAATAATGATTCAGTCAATGATGTAAATATTTGCATATTCTAGGAGTGATATCAGGTCCTAAATCCAGATAAATGACAGTGGCTACTTGGTGGCTACTTAAGACTAGGAGGCTCCAGAACAAGCAAAATGAAAAAGCAGTAGTGGTGTTTTACATATTCAGACACTGGTTTATAACTTGACATAATTCAGATATGATTATGTTGAAATGATAATATGAGAAAATAAAACATCAGAAATAAGGTGTAGAAGGTAAAAACCTGGAATTGTAGGGTTGCAAGGATGATTTTCTTTTTCAGACTAGCTTGTAGAGAATCTTGAGTATCAGTAAGTCTCAAATGCTTTAAATGTAATTTGATAGTTAATAGAAACCATTAAAATATTTTAGTAATTTTCTCAATTCCTCAACAACAGTATTTGATTAGAATGGTGGCCAAGTCTGTAATGCTTAGAATACGCTCTTTATGTGTATTCTTACTTTTTTCAAATTCAGCTGATATCTATGTTCTTTTTATGCACATATTCAATGTCTTCTCTCTTCCTACTCCAATAAGCACAGAAAACAATATTTCTTCTCTCAAAATGTCTGTTACTTAATACATATTTCTATCAGGGCATCCTGGACATACTCTGTCATTGTAATTGTTTATATACATGCCACATATCTACTGTGGGAAAATATAATAATTAAGTTTGAAATCGTTGCCTGATTCTGGGAGGCTGAGGCAGGAGAATGCCCTGAACCCAGGAGGTGTACAGAGTGATACTCTGTCTCAACAAAAAAAAAAAAAAAAAAAAAAAAAAAAGAAAAAAGAAAAAAATCAGTGTCTGATTCATTTTTCTATATTTCCTTCTAGAGTAGTTTCCTTAAAAATATTCAATACATATTTATCAATTGACTAAATTACTGTGGAAATACAAATTACCAAATAATTGTCATAATGCAAAAAAAGCAGAACTATCATAGCAGACTGCCTTACTCTATTTTGTTTTGCTATAAAAGAATACTTGAGACTTAGAAATTGTTAAAGAAAATAAGTTTATTTAGCTTAAAGTTCTTCAGGCTGAGAAGTTTAGCGGCAATCTTTTGATATTTGTTGAGACCATTCATTTTGCATCACAACACAACATAGAAGGTCAAAGGGGAAGTGGATAGATGTGAAGAAAGGGAACACAGAGAGGTGTCCTGGCTTTATAACAACACATTTCAGTACCAATTTCTTGTCTTAGTCCATTTTCTGTTGCCTATAACAAAATACCTGAAAGTAGGTAATCTGCAAATAAAAGGATTTCATTTCTTACAGTTACAGAGACTGAGAAGTCTGGGGTCAAAGGACTGCAGTAAGAAACTTCTGGCTTTCAATGACTCTCTGAGGAGTGCTGAGGCAGTAAAGGGTATCACATAGTAAGGGTCTGAATATGCTCATGTCCTAACATGTTAGCTTAGGTATCTCTTCTTCTTTTAAAGCCACCAGTTCCCAACCCATAAGTACCTATTAACTCATTAACTCACTAATAAATCCAATGGACTAATTCATGAATGTAATTGACAATTCATGGTGGGAAAGCCTATATGATCCATTTACTTCCTAAAGTACTCATTTCTCAATACTGCCACATTGGGGATTCAATTTCAACATGATGTTTAGAGGGAACAAATATTCAAACCATAGCAAAAACACATCAAAAAGCACTTACATGTTTGAGGTGATAAACCACATTTTCACCGTCACTGCATGTTTTGGCATTGCATAGACGATTTATGATTAACTAAGCCCAACCTCCATATCCATGACTACCATCTTTTGGGAAAAAAGAAAAAAACGGTAGTTGCAGAAAAACTAGATAGGCAGGGGAAAGCAAGGTTTTCCCTTTCATCTTATTTACATGACTATGCCTTCTGTCTCTTAAAATGCTTCTACAGAAATACACTGAGATACCTGCTGAGAACCCATAGCTGCATTTCTTTCCATGCAGAGGTAAACTTGGCTTCTGATGATAAACATTTCAGTTTTTCATCCAATAAAGAAAAATAAAAACTTATTTGAGGCAAATTATGCAATATATACATGAAAGAACCACTGTTTAGTTAAAAATCACAATATCTTTCAAATTACTTTAGTATTACCTTCATATAAAATTCACTGTTTAATTCTGTTTTATCTTTCCTTCTCCTAGGTATAGTATAATATCTAATTTGGGGTCAAGGTAAGATTTAAGAATTCAGTTTCTCTTTCATAAATGTATAACAGATTATAACAATGACTTTATTGTGCTTTTTGACTATATTTCATGAAAGCTGTGTCTTAAACTGTCCACTGGAAAAAAAAAAGAGATAATTATCATTTAAATGCATAACAAGTATACCATATTTACCTTTCACATAATGCATATAAATTTTCTCAATATCCTGGGCTCCTAGATGATACAACCAATGGAGTGGAAACACCAAGATTGGATCTGAAAGAATCTGCGCCACGATTATAGAGCATGCTATTCAGTTAAAATATTTTAAAATAATAAAACATTGAAAATTTCAAAACTGGTGATTTATAGTAGTGTAGTGTTAGTTGTCCACATTTTATAAAACTTTCAAGATTCTATTAAGATTTAATTTTGGAGACAAAAAGAAGAACTTGAAAATTATTTTTTAAGAGCCAGTTTAAATTCTATATTCTAATAATTATGAAATTTGATGTTAGGCAAGTTGAATTTCTGGTTATTACTACTGTTCTTGGTTGTGAAACACACACAAACACAGACCTTGGGTTTCACTGTTGTGTCATGTGTATGCACTATGGCATCCTCTATATTTCCCTCCAGTGATTATTTCCAGTGATTATTAGTCCCATCTTCTCACTCAATTTTTTTCCTTTGGTTGAGCATGGCTACTTCTAGGGTATTGTTGCCTCCATATAATTATAGCCAAAATGGGGTCTGCCTTTTTAGATTACTCTCTTGAGAATTGGACCCATTCAATCATTTTCTTCTTGGATATCTTCCAAGTAGTAAAAAACAAGTTTATATCTGAAGTTTCAGCTTCTCTTACCAAAAGTTCTCTTCTTCTTATTTTTCTTAATGTCTCTACCATTTACCTCATTTCTCAAGCTAGTCTCTGTCGTGCTTTCATTATCTTTGGCAAAAATCTATGTTCTTTCCCTTCTTTTCGGTGTACTTTCTTAATGACTTGAATTTTTCCCCCTCTTGATTCCAGTAATAAACAATCTAAACTAAATCCTCATGATTGATTGCTTTGGTTAGGGTAACAATTGCCCAACTACTGATAAAGATTCAGCCTTTCCCCATGTCCACAGTCCATGCTGTAGAATACATCTATTATCTTGACAATTGTCGATGCTGCATATCTGCATCAATAATCCAAAATGGATATTATATTAGAGTTGGTAGAAGCCCTCCCAAGAGGAAATTCGTTTAACTTTTTCTAAATGTAAATTTTTAAAACCTACTTTTTGGCCAGACACAGTGGCACATGCCTATAATCCCAGTACTTCGAAAGGCTGAGATGGTATGATAACTTGACACCAGGAGTTTGAAACTAGTTTGGGCAACAATAAACAATTAGCCGGGTATAGTGTGGCACATGTGGTCCCAACTACTTGGGTGGCTGAGGAGGCAGAATTGCTTGATCCCATATGGTCAAGCCTGCAGTGAGCCGTGATCATCTCATTGAACTCCAGCCTAACGACAGAATAAGATCTTGTGAAAAAAACAAACAAAAAACTTATTTTCAAAAATAATGTGGTTTTTGTTAAATGATAAACATTCATTATTAAGGGAATACACTTCAAGTCGTATTGTATAAAACTATCCAAAATTTTAAGGATGATGATAGTTAGCAACATCACAGATGAAGGGAGAGAAAAATACGTGAAAGATGTGATAATATCAAAAAGACCAGAAAGCTAATAAAAAAGATTTTTATTAAAAATAACTTTTGAGATTCTTGAACTTTAACAATTGTGGAATGATATGAGGAAAAGTAGTGATAACTGTGGCAAGCTAGTTCTTTATTATATTAAACTTATTTCTGTGTAAAACAGAAAAAGCAAAACTGCCAATAAGAATAATCATCTGATAACCTCTACTACTATTTAGAAATATCTTAATAATTACGGTGGCTCAAGCCTGTAATCCCAGCACTTTGGGAGGCCGAGACGAGCGGATCACAAGGTCAGGAGATCGAGACCATCCTGGCTAACACGGTGAAACCCCGTCTCTACTCAAAAAATACAAAAACTAGCCTGGCGAGGTGGCAGGTGCCTATAGTCCCAGCCACTCGGGAGGCTGAGGCAGGAGAATGGCGTAAACCCGGGAGGTGGAGCTTGCAGTGAGCTGAGGTCCAGCCACTGCACTCCAGCCTGGGCGACAGAGCGAGACTCCGTCACAAAAAAAAAAAAAAAAAAAAAAAAAAAAAAAAAAAAAAAAAAAAAAGAAATATCTTAATAATTAAAAATTTTAAAAAAACTAAGACTCAAACTAATAAAATATATGCATTACAAAAGCCTAATCCTATGTGTTTGAATACATATGCTATGAATGATTAATGTAATTGAATTACATGTATTTGATGTACTAGTGAATATAGGCAGCTACTACCCATTGATTAGAAATAGTCCAATAATATTTAAACAAAAAAAGATATAGAATTATACATTCAAAATGATGGATGGTAATACCCTAGAATATGCAAGCATTTTAACCTAAAAAAGGGTAATGCATGGCCTCAATTTTCTTTTCAATTTAAGTGTAATATAATTAAGGAAGAATAAGTTCAAAAGATCTATTGTGCATCATGATCACCATAATCAATACAATAGATTATGAAAATTGCTAAGAGAGTAGATGATAAGTACTCTAACCACAAAATTCATGAATATATACAGTAATACATAAGATAATTAGCATTACTTAGCTATTCCATGTGTACATATTTCAAAACATCACATTACATACCACAAATATATATATGTGTGTGTATATATATATATTTAATAAATCAAAATATTCAGCTTAAATTACACGTAATTCTTGGATCCCAGTCTGCACTTACATGTCTCATACACTCTTTCATTCTATACTAACCCTTTCTTTTGCCTGCTCCCAAACTAAATTCAGCTGAGGCTTCACTGTTGCTCTATAGCTCATTGGTCATGGAGGCCTAGTTCTAACTGAACTTCTATCCACAAGACAGTGCAAACCTTACACAAAACATAGCACAACCAATCAATATTGTATTATTGAACTTGGACAACAAGTGGATGATACAGGGAAAGTAGTGATAACTGTGGCAAGCTAGTTTATTTCATTAAACATATTGTTTTGTAAAATGGAAAAAAAAAATCCACTAAGAAAGAGTTATATATTTTTCCATCCATTTGTCTCAGGCATTAAAACCCACAACCTCCCAAGATTAAACCAGAAAGAAAATGAAAACGACAAGACCAATAGCAGCTTCCAAAATAGAATCATTAAAAAAAAAAAAAAAAAAAGCTTGCCAACCAAAGCCAGCCCTGAAACAGAGGGATTTGCAGACAAATTCTACCAGATGTAAAGAGAACTGATACCAATCCTACAGAAACTATTCCAAAAAAATCAAGGAGCAAGTATTCCTCACTAACTCATTATTTGAAGCAGGCATCATCCTGATACCAAAATCTGGCCCAGACACAATGAAAAAAGAAAACTTTAGGTCAATATCCCTAGTAAACATAGATGCAAAAATCTTCAACAAAATACAACATAATACTAGCAAACTGAATACAACAACACATCAAAAAGTCAATTCAACACGATCAAGTAGGCTTTATTTCTGGGATGCAAAGTTGTTTCAACATATGCATATCAATAAATGTAATTCACTATACAAACACAATCAAAACCAAAAAAACATACGATCACCTTAACAGATGCAGAAAGAACATTTGATAAAATCCAACCTTCCTTCATGATAAAAACCCTCAACAGGCCATGCATTGGAGAAACATACCTCAAAATAATAAATGCAATCTATGAAAAACACACAGCCAATATTATCCTGAATAGGTAAAAACTGGAACCATTTCCCATGAGAACTGGAAGAAGAGAATATTGCCTACTCTTGCCTTTCCTATTCAATACAGCATGGAAAGTTTTAGCCAGAGCAATGAGAAAGAAATAAAAGGCATCCAAATAGAGGGGAAAAAAGGTCAAACTATCTGTCTTTGCAGATGACATGATTCTATGTTTAGAAAACCCTAAAGACTCTACCAAAAGGCTCTTGGAACTGATTAACAACCTCAGTAAAGTTTCAGGATATAAAATCAATGTACAAAAATTAGTAGCATTTCTATATGCCGATAATAGTCTAGCTGAGAGCCAAATCAAGAGTACAATTTTATTTACAATAGTCACACCAAAAAGATGAAATACTTAAGAATACATCTAAACGAGGAGGTGACAGGTCTCTACAAGGAAAACTAGAAGACACTGCTGAAAGAAATCAGAGACAACACAAATAAATTTAAAAACATTTCATTCCATTTTGGAAGAATCAATATCGTTAAAATGGCCATATTGCCCGAAGCATTGTACAGATTCAATATTCCTATAAATATATCAATATCATTTTTCATATAATTAGAAAAATTCTACCCTAACATTTATATGGCACCAAAAAAGAGCTCAAATAGCAAAAGCAATTCTAATCAAAAACAAACAAGCAAACAAATAAGCAAAACAAACAAAAAAACAAAGCCAGAGGCATTGCATTACTAAACTTCAAACTATACCATTGGGCCACAGTAACCAAAACAACATGGTACAAAAATAGACAACAAGGCCAACAGAATAGAATAAAAAACTCAAAAACAAGACTGCACATCTACAACCATCTGATTTTTTTTTTTCACAAATAAGTAATGAGAAAAGGACTTCTAGTCAATAAATGGTTCTGGGATAACTGGCAAGCCATATGCAGAAGAATAAATCTAAGCCCATATTTCTCACTATATACAAAGATTAGCTTAATATGGATTAAATGTTTACATAGAAGACCTTAAAATACAAAAATCCTAGAAGAAAACCTATGAAATACCCTTCTTCATGTTGGCTCTGGCAAATAATTTATGACTAAACCCAGAAGCAATTGCAACAAAAACAAAAACTGGTAAGTGGGACCTACATAAGCTAAAGAGTGTCTGCACAGAAAAAAAAAAAGGAAATAATCCTTACTAATAGATTAAACACACAGCCTAAAAAATGGGAGCAAATATTTTCAATCTATACATCTGAGAAATGTCTAATACCCAGAATCTATAAGGAAATTAAATCAACAAGCAAATAACAAATGATCCAATTCACAAATGGACAAAGGGCATGAGCAGACACTTTTCAAAAGAAAATATACAAGTGGCTAACACACATATGAAAAAGTGCTCATCATCACTGAGCATAAGGAAAATGAAAATCAAAACCCCAATGAGATACCGTCTCACACTAGTAAGAATAGTGATTATTAAAAAACAAAACATAGCAGATGCTAGCAAGGCTGTGGCGAAAAGGGACCACTTATACAGTGTTGGTGTGAATGAAAATTAGTTCAGCCACTCTAAAAAAAGTCTGTTCAGAGATTTCTCAAGTAACCTAAAATAAACCTACCATTTGACCCAGCAATTTTATTACTGGTTATATATTAAAGGAAAAAGAATTCATTATATCAAAAAGACACATGCACCACAGAGCTATTCACAACAGCAAAGAGATAAATCAATCTAGCCATCTATCAGTGGTGGACTGGATAATGAAAATGCAGTGTGTGTGTATATATATATATGCCATGGAAGACTACATAAAACTATAAAAAAAGAACAGAATAATCTCCTTTAGAGCAACATGGATGCAGCTGGAGGTCATTATCCTAAGCGAATTAATGCAGTAAGAGAATACCAAACACCACATATTCTCACTTACAAGTGGGAGCTGAACATTACAACATATAGACAAATATGGGAACAACAGAAACTAGGCACTACTAGATGGGGAGTGAGAGGGGTCTGAGTTGATTAAACACTTATAGACTACTATTATTAGCACCCAAACCTCAGTATCAAGCCTATTCAATACAATATCAAGCAAAATTTACCCATATAATAACATTGCACATGTACCATCTGAATTCAAAATAAAAAAAGATTTCTGTTCAAACAAAACTTTGTCTGAAAGAATAAGTATGATTTACCATTGTCAGTCACAAATGTCTTAGCTAGAATTACTTTCTAATGCGATATTAGGGAAGAGAACATGAGGGAAAACCATTTTGATAAAAGGAATAAATTGAGGAAAGTTGAGACCATTTAGATTAAATCGAAAATCCACTCTGAGATCCTCAGTCAGATGGTTAGATGGGGTAGCCAGTGCAGGGTTTGGGGAGTGGTGGTGATAAAAAACAAACAAACAAACAAACACATAAATAAATAAATGTATATGATTAGTTAGAAATGATGAAAGTATAACCTTACGTGAAGTCTCAGAGTAAAATTACTATAAACATGTTGTATCAGTGTGTATGCCAGGTTACTTTGCACTTTGTAGCATAATGAAATAAATAAAATATTTTTACTCATTTTTCGCACAAAGTATGGGATTTGAGCAAAATAATATCTAAGGTTTTTTAAAATTATGTATTTATTAACACATTCATTAATTCATAATTCCCTGAGGACCTACTATGCAAGAAATTATATGAAAAATTTGTTATGAAAGGTAAATAATTTGCCCTCAGTCCCTTTGTTACTAACAATTGACTGTAGGTAAGTTATGTAAAGACAGATAATTTTCTCCCATTGCAATAAAAGTGGTAAGAAATAAAAGCATTAACAATCCCATGGAATACCACTGTAAATAATCAAAAACAATTTGAAAGATCTATACGTATGTAGTGATTTTGAAGATGGATCTTATTTTTCATTGATAGAAACATTAAATTGTATGCTTTTACACTACTAAGTTATATCAGTACCCTAGCTACCAATCACTGTTAAATATTCTTGGAAGGCATGTGGCCAGAAATGAAAATAAGGCAATCTTTTTCTTTTGCGTGGAATTCACAAATGAGACCTGAGATTCAGCAAGCCTTTGCACTAATCCCAAAAGGAAGAAGAAGGAGAAGGAGAAGAAGAAAGAAGGAACTTTAAGAGAGAAAGAGGAGGAGGAGCAAAAGGAGGAGGAGAAGGAGGAGGAAAACGAAAAGCAACAGAAGCAGAAGCAGAAGAAGATGAGAGAAGGAGAATAAGAAGGAGAAAAAGAAGAGGAGAAGGACGAGAAGGAGGAGAAGGACCACCATTCTTAATATAGTACATAAAAAGAAATTTAACTCCAAGTGGATTTTCTACCACTCTTGCTTTTAAAAGTACAACTGATACTACTTAAAAGATTGCCAACATCCCTTTATTTAATGAACATTTACTCATCACCTATAAAGATAAACTGTTTTAAATTATATTTGTGCTGAAATTCAGCATTTAATCCTGGTAGAAAAATCAACTCATATCTAAATATTCTACTAGAATAATAGCAAAATCAGAAAGGAGCAAACATAGTATCAACCAAATTACTTGGGACATATAGCCTTTAAGATGGGTGAAATTTTGATAAAACTTCAGTTATTAATGTACAGAAAATAACAGTAATAAACAACGGTTGCTTACTCTACTTGTTTTGGCAGCTCAACTTTAAAATATAGCCAGAGTTATTAAGGTTTTGTGCCAAAATCCTCCTATATTTAGTAATAACATTTGTGAAAGCAGTTATGCATATTCATTACCTGAAACTTGTGCCTTCTTTTTCATTCATTCACAGTGAATGAAAAAACATTTAGTCAAATTAGAACCTTCAAAATCACAGGGTCAAATCTAGGTATGCAAGTGATTTGAGGCGTTGATAGTTCTGTGTAAAGGATTAAAGAATATAATTTTATTGGAGTCAGAGTATATGCTGCTTTTCAAAGTGCATTTTACTTTATTTTACATTAGTTTGATAATATTTTTTCTTGTACTATGCTGTTTTAACCAAACTAGTAAAATTTTATCACCATGTCTTTATAAGCACCTTTGAAATTAAATATTATGAATATATTTTAAAAATAGAGTGAAAGTTTTCCTGCCTTCTTAAAATTGACTATGTCATTACATTTTCTTCAATGAAGACTTTGAAAAATTTTAACTAACTTCAAGTGCCATAATGCTTTGAGGAAATATTAAGGTGTGTGGGTCTTTTTGCCCCAGTGGAGTTTATAAATTGTGATTCATTTGCTTATGTTTACGTTTCTACTTCTTTTGAAAGCTACTTGTTCAGAGTCCATTTCTTTCACTATCTGCTTCTCTCTGCCTTTTAAACTGAAGAGATGGAAGTTGGGCAGATTCAATAACCAAACACGTCAATTCAGCAGGCCTATTATTACAATAATTCTAAGTAATAGACTCTATTTTGCGGGTAAAAGGATAACAGTTTTATGCTTCTCTTGCACAAGGTTTGTCATGACTAGTTTTCTGCTGCTTAGAGACATTTTCTGTGATAATTACAAGTCTCTAACTTTGTTCCCGGTAATATATACTGACGGATGTTTGATTAGCAGATAAATAAGACATTGCCACAGAAAATCAATGGATGTTACAAGTACCAGTGAACTCTACATTCTTAATAAATTACGAAGGACAGAGATGAAGAGAATCAGACCCATAAAATTTCTTTAAAAATCAGACCATACATGCTTTGTTGCTTTATCTCTGTTAGCATCTTCATTTGAAGGTGACAAGATAAATCATATTGCAAAAAAATGAATAATGTACAGAAAACTCTGGCTAATAGGATTAAAGAATTATGTTTAGCATATGTATTTATGTATATATACATGTATTTGTTCATATATCTACACCTATATATAATTCATACTGATGGAGGATGCATAAATGGACTCTTCTTAAACTAAACATAAAGAAAACTCTGCTTGCAATGATCTGCCTGCCTTTCATTTATCACTGCATGCCATGTTTGGTTTCAGTGGTGACCCTCATAGTTCAGCATGTAGTACTGACAACACTTTAAGCCCGTATTAACCAAGAGTCACCTTTGCAAGTAGTTGTTTGAATGTAGGCTTACAAATGAAACATTCACTCACTTATAGCCTTTTACTCTTTCTGTCACTCTGCAGTAAATAATCCAGTAACTCTTTTACACTCACAAACCTTAATAGCCAAATATAAAAGGGCCAGACTTGAAATGTCTCCTTTGCCATGTAAATCTAAGAAGCAGGCAGTATTTTTACATTATAAGCAAGTGCAACTAATTTACTTTTTAAGAAGAAAATGAGGGTGGGATTAGTTCAACTTGTAAATAAAATAATACTTTATGATATGACATTTAAATAATAATAAAATTTATGCACTTTATAACTTAAAATTTAATTGAATAGATATATATATATACACACACACATACACACACACACACTTTAGTGTTTTTCATAGCGCCATACTTAGTATCTTTTTTGAGACAAAGAAGCAAAACTCTGTATTTTATCATGATCATGTTAAAACATTTATGTTTTAAATGTATCTAGAATAAATTGATTTCAGTAATTTAAAAATATATAGGCTCACTTTAATCTTGATGAAATTTGCTGATTTTTGGTCTGATCAAATTGTGATTTAAAAAAAAAATCTGAAAAGATACTATTTTTAATCTATATATTCTAGACATCTTATTTACATGACTTCTGGTTGGTAGGATGGCTCAGTCAATGGAAATATTACTATTTGTGGTACTCCTAAAAAATATATTATGATACTAGTGAATTATTCTAAGGTTTATTATAAGGTGCCAAAGTCATATGGATAGAAACATTTACGTAGGAGTGGGTCTGCTTGCTTTATCCACTGCAATTTCCCCAGTCTTTTATGCAACCTGACTTTCCCTTATAATTATGTCTATGTTTATTCATTATTATGTGTTACATGTTTATTTTCTGACTCTCCTATTCACATGAAAGCTCTTTTATTTCTCTGTTGTATGCACTATATGTGGTTGATCAATAGAATATACTAAATAATTATTAAAATAATGGCAATTGTTTAACAAAAATAATTAGGCAAACAATGACTATTGTGTCATTTTGTCCTCTCTTTTGTTTTGATTCACTTGTCTGTGTGTGTGTGTGTGTGTGTATGTGTGTGTTTGTGTGTAGTCACTTGCAACCAGGAATTTAATTTCAGTGTTGACTTTGCACTTCGCATATCTCTATCAATAAGAGTGTACATCTAGATTACTTTCATAGATACATTTATCATTTATTATCCATAATTATGAGATTGCACATTGAAAAACATTAGGAATTTTTGACAGTAGTTTGGAATGATATTAGTACAATGTAAATATTATAATTATAGTAGTTGTAATTGAAATTAATTCATTCTTTGCATTTGTTTGACAGCTTTCGTTTTAGCTTAAACAGGTTTACACTAAATAATATGTTTTGCAATAATGCAAAAAAAAAAAAAAAAAAAAAAACCCTTTATCCTATTCTTTCCAAGCTCATCACAGTTGTTTCCCTTTGATGTAGACTTTCTAGTTATATAATGGTTAAAGATGAATACATTGGAAACTAATAGGTATCAAGAGAAAAAGTAAGATAGAAGGAAATTAGAGAGCAACATTCTCCTGAGCCTGTCTTCATAAATTTTTTGACCACCTATAAGTAGAAGGCACTCTTCAGACCTAACCTAAGAAATGTGTTGCAATAGCTCTACAAGTCTCCTTGGAATTAACTATCAGAAAATGCTAAGGAAAGTCAACAGTAATTCAGTCTGTGAAACCAGGCCTGTGACTTTGAAAGCATTTTCAGTGTTAAGGTTCTACCTTTCATGTATTAGAACAGATTCTCTGGTGTGTAGTATGAATTTGCCTTTATTTATTTTTAATGGCAGTTTCACTAGTGACACCATATAGACAACATACCCTTTCGTCCTGCTTCAAAGGGGCAATAAATTTTGTCGTTCTGAAAATGACTAGTGCATTGTGTATGGAGTAGTCGAATAAAGTCTGTTTTTTGGTATTAGACAAAAATAAGGGAAAATGGGATTGAGCAAAAGGCTAAAAATATTCGTGTGGAATATCCAAAGTCATGCTTATGATAAGGCAGCATTGACACAGGTAAAAAATAATCCATGATATTTTAGTTTGAGAAGAAAGTTTTCTCTATTCCATTCTGTCAACTTGAACTACACAGCCCAACTGAATATGTTTAAAATCAAACTAATATTTGGATGACTACGCTGTGGTCCTCATTACAGGAGAATAGGACTGCCACTGATATCTTACTGCGTGTGAGTATGGGTGTAGATAAATATTTAGAATATATGTGTATTTATACATGAAAACATATATGTATATATGGATGTACATACATGCATATATGTATATATGCATATGTATATGAATCTCTGTGTAGATACATAATAAATGACAGGGGAATGTAAACTTAATAGAAAGGATAAATGAATGAGAAAAAAGTCTTTGAGTATTATATTCTATTATTTGTACAATTGTGGGAAAAGTTGCTGGGTTTAGTTTTTCTTCATTTAGAAACCAAAACATCTCATTTATTTATTTATTTATTTGTTTATGTATTTTGAGACAGAGTCTCGCTCTGTCTGGAGTTCAGTGGCGCGATCTCAGCTAAATGCAACTTCCGCCTCCTGGGTTCCAGTGATTCTTCTGCCTCATTCTCCTGAGTAGCTGGGATTACAGGGCTGTGCCACCACTCCCGGCTAATTTTTTTGTATTTTTAGTAGAGACGGAGTTCCACCGTGTTAGCCAGGATGGTCTCAATCCGCCCTCCTTGGCCTCGCAAAGTGCTGGGATTACAGGCTGAGCTACCACGCCCGGACATCTCATTTATTATTTAAGGATGATTGACTAATGCAAAGTCATGCCCCGTATCAGTATCAATCTATTCACCTTTTAAAGCAATGCTTGAAAGTATTCAATCTATTGCTATCTTTTCTGAAATGAGAAATTTGAGGAAATCGATTTGATAATCCCTGCTTACTAAAACAGATTTTGAGAAACGATTTCCCACATATCTGTTTATTATATACCTTCACATTTAATGTTAATGACTTTGACAGCCTTCTAGAGGTAAGAAGAAAATATTCATTGTTTAATATAGTTAGTTATTTGCTTGTGCGTGTGTGTGTTTCCTTGTACCTGAACATAATCTCCATAACAAAAAGTAGAACAATTCAATGTGCTATTTATATTTATACACTCAAATAACGTCTATGAATATACATTTTAAGCTACATTTTTACTATATAATTAATTGAAAGTAATATACAAATAATTGAAAGTATGTGAAGCATGTATAATAAATATGGCTTATTAGATTCTTAGGAATTTCATAAATATTAGTTATCAACTCTACCTGAAACTGATTTTTACAATAAAAACATTAATATGATCTCAGCTGAAGATTTAAAACCCTGTTTGAGATTTGTTGTGTTGGCATGCTTGGAAAGATAAATTACAGACTAAAGATAGCTCTCAGAAAGGCAAAAAGACACGGAAAATACGTGATAGATTTCAGAACATGCAGAAGTGTGGCTGCAGCTTAAACTGCATAAAACAATGGGAAAGAGAGGTGGTGGCAAAAGTGAAAGAGAAAGACATCAATCTATGTTCATGTCTGATGTTAAGGGCATTTGTATACACTTTTGAGGAGTTTAAGCTTCATACTTCTAATGAATGGGTAACTGTGGAATTTCTTAAAGTGAGGAGTTTGGGCACTTTTGGGATTACTTAAAGATGGATGTGGTACTGCAATGTGTTCACACTGTGTTATAGCATACTAGGAAAGCAGTGTTTTCCATGGGAGAGTAACCAAAACTTTTTCACAATACTGGCATGGACAACCATAAAGTTGGCACAGCTCTGAAGGAATAAAAATGAGTCCTGAACACCTCAAACAAAATAGATATTAATTTTTCTTCTTAATTGCTGATTAAATGTATAAATAATTTTACTATTTTAAAAATTTTTTCACATTATATACATGAACAATATCGATATCTGACTATTTTAAACTCCAGTGTGTAATAAACAGATACAAGGCAAAAATAATGCCTCTAAAAATGTTTCCTAATGTTTAATAAAGCTTGTTGTTTCAAAAAATCAATAGTAACAGCAGTTTCCATAGTAACCTTTTCCAAGGAGAAATAGTGAAATTGTAACAAACAAGAAACACACACATACACACACACACACACACACATATACTAGGGAGAGAATGCATTTAATCTGAGTCATCTTGTCAATTCATAAAACCTCATGCAATGAAGAAACAATTTTCTGTAAAGCCGTCTACTTTTGAACAGAGTTGCTCATTGAGAGTAGTAAATTAGCTTAATGGTATAATTTCAATACTCTGCAAAATATATATGAATTGTTTATTAAAATACAAGTTACTATGCTTTATTTCCACTTCTCATGCATTATATGTATACATTTCTTCATTTTATGATGTCTCCCTAATTATCCATCTTTGTAAGTTGATGAATGATAGGGAGAAAACTATAGCATAAACTGTGTTATAGTTGTTTTAATGTAAGGTAGCTCAGGTCAACAAAATTACTAAAGAGTAGAAAAACCACACCTTTTAATTTCTGGGAAAATGTGATTTAAAAAAATCTAAATCCTTACTATATCAGTTATAGAAATGCTTTTTGGAAGGCCTTTGCTATATCAGAAATTATTTGTGAATATCTTATAAATTCCATAAAAAACAGCTCCAGCTCCATATATCCATCTACCCACCTGTGTCTGGGTGTTTAAGTGGGAAAAATGTAGAAATGTAAAATAGGGTCAAAATATTGTTTTTTCATTATTTTGAATAGAAATTGTTGCTTTTAAAATTGAATACCGATTTTTACATTTCACTTGCAGCTAAATGTCTGGTTTATTACATTAATAAACTGTTGATCTTTGTTAAGCTCTAGATATACAAAAGATTATTAAACTTAATATAGACACATTTTTTCAAGGGAAATGGACTCTTTTCCATTTCTTCAATGTACTACACTTGTCAATTCCATCCTGATCTTAGGCAGCTGCGTGCCCCTGATTAGATCCTTACAAGTTTGGCTTCCATTGTATATTGAGATAATTCAAATGATTTCTAGCTTAGTTCCAAATTTACCATTAAGTTTATAATGTATGCTGCTAAGTTTCTTTTAAATTGTGCAAATGTGCCTCTAATGAAACAACACTGGAAATCTTGGAGAAAAGAATGCCAGCTTGGGAAGAGACAGATTTTTTTCAGGAATCCTAACGTCGTCACCTGTCAGCTATGCAACAATGAGATTTTATCTACACCAGGATATTTTTCAAAATGCTTGAAATACAGGAGAAAAGGAAAAGAGCTACCGTATTTGTAAATCAAACACATTTAAATGAATTCAACAGACATTCACTGATCATTCATTTTATGGAATATACTGTATTGAGTGTGAAGGCTTCAACAGTAAAAGTTCCATGAGAAATGAAATTAAAATCCAGTAGAACAAAAAGACAGGTACATAGACATCTCAAATAGACGTGTTACCTAAGAGAAAGTAAATAAAAATATTATGCCGTAGTAATGGAGTTAGTCATTGTTTTGCTGTATGTTTGTACGACACTTATAAAATCTTAATTTTGACCTCTAGAAATAGAAGTATATTGTTAAATTAAGTCAGGAAATAAATGGAGTTATTAAGAGTCTCCCAAATTCAATGGTATTGTATATAAATTGGGGGTTAAGGGAGACGTCTGTGAGAGTATAGATCTATTACTGAAAAACTATAAAACTTTAAAACATACCTCTCCCTGCCCTCCCCAAGCTGCTCTGAAAGGGGAATGAGGGGGAGAGAGAGGCAGAAAGAAACAAACATAAAAGGAGACACACACACACACACGCACACTATGCCAGTGAGTAGTGCACTTTGAGAAGCAAAAACCATACTAAAGCAAGAAAAAGAAAATGTTAAAATCCATTTGCCTGCTTTCTTGTGGTGCACTAGCATATAAACAACTAATTGGTACTCGGAATTTGAATGACTAAATGTGGAGATATGTAATAGCGTGGAGGTTGAGAGACATCTCTCCCTTATCACCATAAAATTACATTGACAAAATTATATTACAGAAGTGAGAATTACATGGTTCTCTGTAGACTAAGCTAGTCTAGATTTTCAATAGCTTATGGCTGTGATTATTCCAGTTTTCTTTACTTCACCATGATACGAGATTTATAGAAGCTTCTACTTTCTTGATGTCACTCCATGTTTTCCTTAGTTATATAAATATGTGTCTAGTGAATTCACTCTCATTTTTTCCTCATTTTTACATATTACATTTTTTAAGAATGCAGGTTCTCTAATGATTTTGCAGAAAATAATTATTTTATTTTGGTGATCAATTATAAAATAACTCTGCAGGAACAGAAACTTGGTAGGAATAATCACATTTTGCTTGATACTCATTGTTGCAATTACAATTGCATTATTTGATCAATAAATTTATTTGAAACCTTAGAATTATTTCACATGTCATAATGTCCTTTTCAATTCTTCTTCATGATTATTTCAGTCATCATTGGAACTGAAAACTTCTCTTATGGTACTAAGAGGAATCTGCGCAGATTATTTTTTCCTGAAGTCGGAATGAAACTGGGCCCCTACCTCTCACCATATACAAAAACTAACTCAAGATGGACTAAATATATAAATGTAAGAACACAAACTATAAAAATCCTAGAAGAAAACCTAGGAAATATACAATTCTGTATGTTGGTCTTGGAAATGGATTTATCAATAAGTCCCCAAAAGTAATCTCAAAAAAACAAAAATTGACTGGTAGACTTAATTAAACTAAAAAGCTTCTGCACAGCAAAAGAACAGAGTAAACAGATACATTGAAGAACGGGAAAAAACATTCACGAACTATGCATCTGACAAAGCTCTAATATCCAGATTCTACAAAGAACTTAAATGATTCAAAAAGCAAAAAACAAATAACCCCATTAAAAAATAGGCAGGGAACATTGACAGACACTTCTCAAAAGAAGAACATACCTCCGCCCAACAAATATATACAAAAATGCTCAATATCACTAAAAATGACATTTTAATTTGCATTAGAGACATACAAAGTAAGACCACAATGAGACACTATCTCGCACTTGTCAGGATGGCCATTATTTAAAAGATAAAAAATAACAGATGCTGGTAAGTTTGCAGAGAAAAAGAAATACTTATACACTTTTGGTGGGAATGTAAATTAGTTCGTCTACTGTAAAATGCTGTTTGGAGATATCTCAAAAAAATTTAAGAAGACCTACCATTCAACCCTACGAATCCATTACTCATTTATACCCAAAGGAAAATAAATCCTTCTACCAAGAAGGCACATGCACTCCTATGTTTTTTGCAGCACTATTCACCATGGCAAAAATGTGGAATCAGCCTAGTTTTCCATCAGGGTGGACTGGATAAAGAAAATGTGGTATATATACACTATAAATACTATGCAGCCATAAAACTGAACAAAATTGTACCCTTTACTGCACCGTGGATACAGCTGAAGGTTATTATCCTAAGCAAATTAACATAGCAACAGAAAACCAAATACCACATATTCTCAGTAACTTAGCCATACTTACTGTTCCGTGACTTGAGATCTCGAGGGCAGTATCCATTTCCTAGCAGGGGAAAAGATTCCTCAATATCTTCTACCACAGCAGAAATGCTAGTCACTACTAGGATGAGGTAGACCACCACTGAAAGCTCTGAGAGTTCAGAAAGGTTAGCAGAGCTGACATTCTCAGGATCATCAATCCAGCAATTTGTATCACATGTGTCAGAGTCCTCGATTTTCTCTGCATGGGCCCTTCAGCATAACAGACGTGTTTGGGTGAGCAATCAAACTTCTTTGAAATTCTTCTACTCTATCATGTTTTTGGGATGCTGCTTAGCTGTAGCTGTAAGAGATAATGAACTTCACATAAGCTACGTAAGATGTCATTTGGGTAACTCTCAGCTACTTGTTAATGGTCCTCAGTCTCTCAATAGTTCTATGCATGGGCTTCACAAAATTTAACAGTACCAGCCAACTCTATAATTTTTTGTTGTTGTTGTTGTTTTTTTTTTTTTGAGACAGAGTCTCGCTCCTTCGCCCAGGCTGGAGTGCAGTGGCCGGATCTCAGCTCACTGCAAGCTCCGCCTCCCGAGTTCACGCCATTCTCCTGCCTCAGCCTCCCTAGTAGCTGGGACTACAGGCACCCGCCACCTGGCCCGGCTAGTTTTTTGTATTTTTTAGTAGAGACGGGGTTTCACCGTGTTTGCCAGGATGGTCTCGATCTCCTGACCTCGTGATCCGCCCGTCTCGGCCTCCCAAAGTGCTGGGATTACAGGCTTGAGCCACCGCACCCGGCCTAACTCTATAATTTTTAAAGGAAGGTTCCCTCCACATCTTTCAACTGGCTTAATTATTATTCCCGAACTATCAATTTTATAAATAATTTACCAAAAAAAAATCACTGATCAGGTAAATAATCTTCAATTATTATTATTTTGAATGTTTTGTCATTTTAGGCACCATATGAACATATATTTCTTCAGTTTTATTCTGGTTCAAATTATATGATTATCTCATGCTGAATAGATCTATTAAAATTTTCTTCCCACGTTTTGAGAAATTTCAAGGCAAAACTATAGAATTTCAAGATTAAATCTAATGCTGTCATATTTTAATTTGCTTGGTTGTGACCTTGATTTTTAAGGATAAATTTTAGTACTTTCGGTCATGTAAACTTTTATTTTATTAAATGTAATTCACTAAAAATTGAACAATAAAATATTATTTGGGGGTACATAACTTGTATATTTTTATTACAAACTTCTAATAATTTTTAAACCAAAATTTAGAATATTATTTAATTAGACATTTTGTTACCATTGTAGATCATTTAGTTAATTTATGAAGAAGTTTTTAAAGGCTCAAATGTTTCTGAATTCAATCAATGTTAGGCAACACAAAGAGAATGTACAATCTCATATACTATAGTATATTTTCTATTCAATATCAGCTTTGTCCAAAATGGTACAGTTCAGTGACTGAATACACATGAGTTTGTAAATTTGACAACTACAGCAGCAAACTCTTTTGTCACATTTATTTTTGACATAATTTTCAAGTATGTGTGTGCCATAACCCCATGCGACTACATTTCAGGTCCATAAGTTACTTAACAAGAAACTTGTTTTTACCATAATGTATTTTCTAAATTTTATATTCATTATATTAATATTAGTATAAAAACAAACAGCATTATCTTCAATGTCAAATGTTTAACTGAATTTACATCAGTGTCATGTTTCCCAATGAATTTTCAACGTTTTGCTTTAATTTTTCAAATTTGATGTAAAATTAGCATTAGATTTTGGTGTGGGCTGCTGCTTCTTCTAGGGATGATATACAAATATATTCGACTGTTTGTTCTTGTCCCCAAATAGATCAGATTTTGTTTTCACTTTTTTTATTTGCTAATTTTAGCTCATATTTATGCTTAATATTTTGTAATTTATGAATATTAACAGTCTTTAATTACCTTTGCTTTGTTTATATTCTCTTGCACTTTCCAGAATCCTGGTCAATTTATATGTTAAAGTAGTTGTAACTTTAAATGTCACTTACTTGTTTGTGAATAGCTGAAGAACAATGTGTATTGTTTATTCCCAGTATATTTAATTAGCCTCAGTCTGTAGAGATTGAGTGGAGTATAATTTTTTAATTTTAATACCCATATATTTCATGCATAAGGATGTAAGAAAATATTTTCTTATCAATTAATATATTAGTTTCAGTAAACAAATCGAATTTACATTCTACTGGGCAAATAAACCTAAATTAACTTGTCAACAGCAAAAATGGTTGTTAACAAATATTAACACCCAACAAATATTAACACCCACAGCTTAGTGAGCAGAAGAGTTACAGCTCTTTTGCTCCTACAGTTTGGCAACTTCCAGGTTCTTGTCCTGTGACCAAGAGGAATAAAGCATACAGATAGTGGAGGCAGGTAAGGCAGAGTAGAATTTATTGAGTGAAAGAAAAGACCGCAAGAGGGGACCTGAAAGTGGATAGCCCTCTGTGAGACTGATTCCTGTTGTTGTTTTTCTTTTTCTTTTTTTTTTGTATGAACTTAGAATGGGGGAATGTGTGCTGATTGGTCTTTGGGTGGCCTGGAAAAGGCACCATTCATTGGTTAAAAGGCATAATTCAGAAAAAAAAAAAAAAAAAAATTGAGAGAGAGTAAGACAGGGATGGAAATTCTCACTCTGGTCCATGGATTCTATCCAGAACTGGTAACTCGATTTTCAGGCTTTAGGCTGTACTTGGCTTGAAAGTTGAGTTTCACTGAGGACTCACCCCTGTCTGACTAGGAATTTGTCTGTCTCATGTTGCTATCAAGGGTAATTACAGTAATATCCTTATTAAACTTGATAAGTTATAGTAAATATATTTAGGAAGTTTTTATCTTAAAATTGTTTTTCAATGAAACAATCTGACACTAGTTGTTTAAAGCCATGTGAAAGAGCAATAGAAGTTTTCTCCATATGTGCTTTAACAACCACAAATTGGATTTACCACCTTCTCAATTATTTGCTTATTAATCATGTGTTTGATTAATAAATAATCAAACACATGATTAATAATTTGCATATGCTCTTTCATTAATTCTTTCAGCTATTTTACTTCATATATGAGGGAACTGAGACTTACAGGATTTAAAAACTTTGTCCTAGAATCATTAGATAGTAAATAAACTTTATCTACATTACTTAACACCTATATGAACTCTATTTTATTCTTCCAACTTTTGTGATCATGTTTCTTTTTTCCTTAAGAGCAAATTTCAAATTATCAACAGGCAGCAAATCTCTGCATAAACTGATTGTGTCTATCTACTTTAACCAATCAATGTTTTTTTGGTTGTATACTGAAGATGGTGATATGTCTTGATAGCACATACAATGACATCAGCCACATTCAATGAATAAAAAGAAAATTCTATGCCAGAGATTCAAAATAACAGATATATATTCAGCTTCTAAAAATCTTTTGATTAAAGTAATTAGATCATGCTACACTTTTTAGTTTCACATAAACGTAAAGTGAAAGAAAAGATGAACTTGTCAAAGTATTTGAATTAATCCCAAAATGAATTTACTTTTAAAATTGAGTTTTAACATAATTGATTAACTCAGCATTTCTCTGCTAACACTGGAGCATTTGGAAGTCATATAAACAAACATTACCATTTTTTTTCAATGCTCTGCGTAGTATACTTACAAATGACTGCTTCCAAACCCCCCAAAATCTCCTTACAGTGTGCTTCAAGTTAACAGGCTCATCATGCCACTGTATATACTTATTCACTTACACAGTTGAATGATCACTTATGCCTTCCCACCAAAAAGTTGAATCATCATGTCAACAGATTTAATGTAGCTGCAAAATATTTCACTGAAAACTTCCACCTTCAAGTCTTTGACCAGTTTGTTTTGTACAATTCACTCAATCTATTCTCTTTCACTTAAGTTATGTGTTCCTGCTAAAGAACTTTCCTTTTTGAAAATTGTTGACTATGCAAAGTTTGCAATTTACATCTCACAGGAGGACCTCTCAGCTTACCTCCATATCGTAGCCTCCTATAGCTCCCTTTCCTATTAATGATAAGCCTTCACTAATTCCCCCTGCCCAGAAGGAAACAAGTAAATAAATCTCCAAAGGACTACAAAAACCCCCAGGCTATTGGTTGTGTCCCCTTCAAGCTATAGGGGAAGGGGAATTTGGCCCAACCCTGGTACAAGTCCCCTTCTCCCTCTCTGATTTAAAGCAGATCATAGTAGATCTGGAGAAGTTTTCAGATGACCCTGATAGGTATGTAGATGTCCTACAGGGTCTAGGGCAAACCTTTGATCTCTCTTGGAGAGATGTCATGCTATTGTTAGAACAACCCTGGCCATTAATGAAAAGAATGCCGCTTTAGCTGCAGCCTGAGAGTTTGGAGATACTTGCTATCTTAGTCAAGTAAATGATAGAATGACAGCTGAAAAAAGGGACAAATTCTCTACCAGTCAGCAAGCCATTCCCAGTATGGATCCCCACTGGGACCTCAACTCAGATCTTGGGGACTAGAGTCGTAAACATCTGTTGACCTGTCTTCTAGAAGGACTAAGGAGAATTAGGAAAAAGCCCATGAATTATTCATTGATGTCCACCATAACTCAGGGAAAGGAAGAAAATCCTTCTGCCTTCCTCCTGCGGTTATGGGAGGCCTTAAGAAAATATACTCCCCTGTCACCCTACTCACTCGAGAGTCAATTGATTCTAAAAGAGAAGTTTATTACCCAATCAGCTTCAGATATCAGGAGAAAGCTCCAAAAGTGAGCCCTGGGCCCTGAACAAAATCTGGAGGCATTATTAAACCTGGCAACTTCAGTGTTCTCTAATAGGGACCAAGAGGAACAGGTCCAAAACGAAAAGCGAGATCAGAGAAAGGCCGCAGCCTTAGCCATGGCCCTCAGACAAACAAACTTTGGTGGTTCAGAGAGGACAGAAAATGGAGCAGGCCAATCACCCAGTAGGGCTTGTTATCAGTGTGGTTTGCAAGGACACCTTAAAAAAGATTGTCCAACAAGAAACAAGCTGCTCCCTTTCCCATTGCCACTATCCCGATGCAATCACTGGAAGGTGCACTGCCCCAGAGGACAAAGTTTCTCTGGGCCAGAAGCCCCCAACCAGATGATCCAACAACAGGACTGAGGGTGCCCGAGGCAAGCACCAGCTCATGTCATCACCCTCACTGAGCCCTGGGTACATTTAACTATTGATGGCCAGGAAATTGACTTCCTCCTGGACACTGGCACAGCTTTCTTAGTGTTAATCTCCTGTCCCATACAGCTGTCTGTTTGGATGAACGGAGGCAAGATGGCGCACTTCCGGGTTCTTCATCCCCCCAACTTTTCCCGCGCGCACGAAAATCCAGCCGGCGACCCGGGAAGGTGCAGACCAACTAGGCATGCGCCAGGTGATGTCAATCTGAAGAGACCAAGATTTACCTGGTCGCACCTGTGGAACGCCCCCTGACACGCCCGTGCCCCGCCTATTGCCCTCCCACTCCTAGAAAAGCCGCTCCGGAGGCACGCCACGCGCGGCCTTCCTCAGTCCTCCACTCCTGTCGGGATGTCAGGACTGTGGGAACTCCGTCCGAGAGCTGTACGGGTGACTCTGGGGGCCCCTTTTGTCGGGGGGCCAACAGACCTCTCCCTACCCACCTTCTTCCCTTGAAGCTAGGTGACCAAAATAAACTTGCAGTTTTGCTTCTACCCTTGCCTAGTCGCTGGTTCTTTTGTACCCGCTCTGGTGGTCTTAGAAAAACAAAACAGTTGGTGCCGAAGACCCGGGAGGAGACCCCTCCTCAGGCCTCTAAGGGTTGAGGAACCTCCTCCTGCTCCCACGCAGCAGACGGACCAGGACCTGAGACCCGCTTCCCTCACTCCCACGGCCTCTCTGGGGTAAGTGCCCTTGTCTCCTCTTTACCTCCCTCGGCCAGAAATCCTGCGCAGGTCCGGGGTCCATTTGGAGCCACCACGTGGCTCGGGAGACCCGTTCAGGACGGAGACGTCCGCCTGAAGGTAATCTCCACTTAGGCCTCAAGAGCCTCTCGTCTGTCTCTCCTGGTTCCAAAGGACGCTTTGAAGCCAGGCAGGGATCCATTCCCATGTCCATTGGGTCCATTGTGTCGGTAAAGAGGAAACAAATGGGAAACCCCCAGTCCAAATTTCCAAAGAGCACCCCCTTAGGGTGCCTCTTAGCCAATTTAAAAACCTTACAGCTTGAACAAGACCTTAGGAGGAAGCGGTTAATTTTCCTTTCCACTGTGGCGTGATCGACCTCAGCAATTTCTGCCAGCGGCTAGGCAAGTGGTCTGAAATTAATTACGTACAAGGCTTTTGGGCCTTACGCTCTCGTCCCGACCTGTGTAGCCGATGCTCTTTGGCCCAAATTATGCTAGCCAAGGACGCCGGCTCACAGGAACCCGAAAAAGAGGAGTCCTCATTCCTTTCTGTTCAGCCGGAGGATCTAGGGTTTCCCTCACTTCCGCCCTATACTTCTCCTCCCTCCGCTTGGACTCCTCCTTCCTTTTCCTTACCTACTAGTAATCCACTCAGTCCCGTGCTTCCTTCGGGGCCCCCAACTGGCTGTCTTGAGTCTCCTATCTCTGCACACACCCGCTCTAAGTGCCCTGCTGATGCCTCCACTCCTGCCCCACACCCTCCTACAGTGTTAGCACCTTTGCAAGAGGTGGCTGGGGCGGAGGGGGTAGTCAGAGTGCATGTCCCTTTTTCATTGGACGATCTTTCCAAAATTGAGAAGCGTTTAGGGGATTTCTCAGCTAATCCCACCATCTACATAAAGGAATTTAGATACCTTTGTCAGGCCTATGACTTAACTTGGCATGACCTCCAGGTTATCCTAACCTCCACCCTAAACCCTGAGGAGCAAGAGCGCATCCTAGCGGCCGCCAGGCAGCATGCCAACCAACTACATTTAACTGACGCCACCATCCCACTAGGGGAGCAAGCAGTCCCCTCGGCAGACCCGGACTGGAACTACCAAGCAAACCAGCCTGGGCGCCGTAGGCGAGACATAATGGTTCAGTGTTTGTTGGCTGGTATGCAAACAGCCTCAAACAAAACTGTAAATTTTAACAAATTAAAAGAAATTATTCAAAATCCAGAAGAAAATCCAGCCGCATTCTTAAATAGGCTGAGGTTCTAACCCAATATACCCGGTTAGATCCGGCCTCCCCTACAGGGGCCACCATTTTGGCGTTTTATTTCATTTCTCAATCAGCTCCTGACATTCGTAAGAAACTTCAGAAGGTAGAGGATGGTCCTCAGGCACCAATACAAGACCTGGTTAAATTAGCCTTTAAGGTCTATAACTCCAGAGAGGAGACGGCTGAGGCAGTGCGACAGGCACGCCTCAAACAGAAGGCCCAGCTCCTAGCAGCTGCTTTACGGCCCAGTTGTAACCCCAGACCAGAGAGCACATACTCCGCAGACTCCAAGGCTACGAAAGGAGCCTGCTATAAGTGCGGCAAGGCGGGACACTATGCCAACAGGTGTCCGCAAGGTCCCCGAGCCCCAACGCAGCCTTGCCATAAGTGCAAGGCGTCAGGACATTGGGCCAATGAATGTCCTAAGCCTCGTCCACCAGCAACTCCCTGCCCTGCTTGCCAGCAGGGAGGACACTGGAAGTCTGATTGCCCCACCCTGAGAACAGGTGCTGCGTCTCCACGTGACCCCCTTTCCCAGGATCCTGGGAGCTCCTTCCAGCTCCTACATCTGGACGACAACGACAACTGAAGGTGCCGAGACTCGGGGACCCCCATCACCCTCGCCGAGCCGCGGGTAACTCTCCTGGTAGCGGGTAAGACAGTTAATTTTTTAATAGATAGCGAGGCTACCTATTCTGTTTTGCCGTCCTTCTCTGGACCTAGCCTTCCATCCGATATCTCTGTAGTAGGAGTAGACGGAAAGCCATCCACCCCACGAAAAACTCCACTCCTTAATTGCTGCCTGGCCAACAACTACTTTGCGCACTCGTTCCTCATTATACCCTCATGCCCTACCCCCTTACTAGGCCGAGACATCCTGAGCACCTTAAAGGCCTCCATATACATTCCCACCAACTCATCCACTCCCCTTCAACCCCCTCATGACCTGTTGCTCATGCTTTGTGCAAGTGCACAGGCTCCTCCTATGTCGCCCCCACCCCCCATCTTCCCTATTTCTGTACACCCTCAAGTGTGGGACACTTCCACCCCGGTCATAGCTGCTCACCACCCACCAGTTCTCGTCAAGCTCAAAGATCCCACTCGTTTCCCAAACCGCCCCCAATTCTCTCTCTCTCTGACACATCTACAAGGTTTAAAGCCAATTATCAAGCGACTACTTAACCAACATATTCTTGTCCGCACACATTCCCCCTGTAACACTCCAATACTTCCAGTTAAAAAGGCAGATGGAAAGTATAGGTTAGTACAGGATCTTCGGCTAGTCAATGAAGCCACCCGTCCCATGCACCCTGTAGTTCCCAACCCTTACACCCTTCTGTCCCATATCCCCACCAATTCTACTTATTTTACTGTGCTAGACCTTAAGGATGCTTTCTTTACCATACCCCTACACACAGACTGCCAGTTCCTTTTTGCTTTCACATGGGAGGACCCAGACACATCTCCAGTGGCAAGGGACACTCGGTGACTACACTGAAAATGAAGTCTCATTTTATACTTATATTGCTGTTTCACTCATACACTCAGACCTTTGCTAGTCCGCCTACTGTATGGCAATTTTTTTCTTTTTTTTTTTTTTTTTTTTTTTTTTTTTTTTTTTTTTTTTTTAAAAGAAAATATTTATTCGCGCATAGGGCACTGCAGTGGAAATACATATGCCATAGTAAACTATGTGCATATTCAAGGAGGTAAAGGAAGACAAAGGTTTTTAATGGAAAAATTAGGATTACATAATTGTTTTGTGATAATTATCCTTGCCTACAAGTATTTTTTTTTTTTTTGTAGTCTAACCATAATTTTTTATTTACTTTATAAAAATATAAATATTTTATTTACTTTATATATCCTCATCCTTTCACCTACCTATGCTATTTTTTCTTCTTTTTTTTTTTTTTTTTTTTTTTTTTTTTTTTTTATTATACTTTAAGTTCTAGGGTACATGTGCATAACGTGCAGGTTTGTTACATATGTATACTTATGCCATGTTGGTGTGCTGCACCCATCAACTCGTCAGCACCCATCAATTCATCATTTATATCATGTATAACTCCCCAATGCAATCCCTCCCTCCTCCCCCCTCCCCCCTCCCCATGATAGACCCCAGTGTGTGATGTTCCCCTTCCCGAGTCCAAGTGATCTCATTGTTCAGTTCCCACCTATGAGTGAGAACATGCGGTGTTTGGTTTTCTCTTCTTGTGATAGTTTGCTAAGAATGATGGTTTCCAGCTGCATCCATGTCCCTACAAAGGACGCAAACTCATCCTTTTTTATGGCTGCATAGTATTCCATGGTGTATATGTGCCACATTTTCTTAATCCAGTCTGTCACAGATGGACATTTGGGTTGATTCCAAGTCTTTGCTATTGTGAATAGTGCCGCAATAAACATACGTGTACATGTGTCTTTGTAGTAGACTAATTTATAATCCTTTGGGTATATACCCAGTAGTGGGATGGCTGGGTCATATGGTACATCTAGTTCTAGATCCTTGAGGAATTGCCATACTCTTTTCCATAATGGTTGAACTAGTTTACAATCCCACCAACAGTGTAAAAGTGTTCCTATTTCTCCACATCCTCTCCAACACCTGTTGTTTCCTGACTTCTTAATGATTGCCATTCTAACTGGTGTGAGATGGTATCTCATTGTGGTTTTGATTTGCATTTCTCTGATGGCCAGTGATGATGAGCATTTTTTCATGTGTCTGTTGGCTGTATGAATGTCTTCTTTTGAGAAATGTCTGTTCATATCCTTTCCCCACTTTTTGATGGGGTTGTTTGTTTTTTTCTCGTATATTTGTTTGAGTTCTTTGTAGATTCTGGATATTAGCCCTTTGTCAGATGAGTAGGTTGCAAAAATTTTCTCCCATTCTGTAGGTTGCCTGTTCACTCTGATGGTAGTTTCTTTTGCTGTGCAAAAGCTCTTTAGTTTAATTAGATCCCATTTGTCAATTATGGCTTTTGCTGCCGTTGCTTTTGGTGTTTTAGACATGAAGTCCTTGCCCATGCCTATGTCCTGAATGGTACTACCTAGATTTTCTTCTAGGGTTTTTATGGTATTAGGTCTAACATTTAAGTCTCTAATCCATCTTGAATTAATCTTCGTATAAGGGGTAAGGAAAGGATCCAGTTTCAGCTTTCTACTTATGGCTAGCCAATTTTCCCAGCACCATTTATTAAATAGGGAATCCTTTCCCCATTTCTTGTTTCTCTCAGGTTTGTCAAAGATCAGATGGCTGTAGATGTGCGGTATTATTTCTGAGGACTCTGTTCTGTTCCATTGGTCTATATCTCTGTTTTGGTACCAGTACCATGCTGTTTTGGTTACTGTAGCCTTGTAGTATAGTTTGAAGTCAGGTAGCGTGACGCCTCCAGCTTTGTCCTTTTGACTTAGGATTGTCTTGGCAATGCGGGCTCTTTTTTGGTTCCATATGAACTTTAAAGCAGTTTTTTCCAATTCTGTGAAGAAAGTCATTGGTAGCTTGATGGGGATGGCATTGAATCTATAAATAACCTTGGGGAGTATGGCCATTTTCACGATATTGATTCTTCCTATCCATGAGCATGGTATGTTCTTCCATTTGTTTGTGTCCTCTTTGATTTCACTGAGCAGTGGTTTGTAGTTCTCCTTGAAGAGGTCCTTTACATCCCTTGTAAGCTGGATTCCTAGGTATTTTATTCTCTTTGAAGCAATTGTGAATGGAAGTTCATTCCTGATTTGGCTCTCTGCTTGTCTGTTGCTGGTGTATAAGAATGCTTGTGATTTTTGCACATTAATTTTGTATCCTGAGACTTTGCTGAAGTTGCTTATCAGCTTAAGGAGATTTTGGGCTGAGACGATGGGGTTTTCTAAATATACAATCATGTCATCTGCAAACAGGGACAATTTGACTTCTTCTTTTCCTAACTGGATACCCTTGATTTCTTTCTCTTGCCTGATTGCCCTAGCCAGAACTTCCAACACTATGTTGAATAGGAGTGGTGAGAGAGGGCATCCCTGTCTTGTGCCAGTTTTCAAAGGGAATTTTTCCAGTTTTTGCCCATTCAGTATGATATTAGCTGTGGGTTTGTCATAAATAGCTCTTATTATTTTGAGGTACGTTCCATCAATACCGAATTTATTGAGCGTTTTTAGCATGAAGGGCTGTTGAATTTTGTCAAAAGCCTTTTCTGCATCTATTGAGACAATCATGTGGTTCTTGTCTTTGGTTCTGTTTATATGCTGGATTACGTTTATTGATTTGCGAATGTTGAACCAGCCTTGCATCCCAGGGATGAAGCCCACTTGATCATGGTGGATAAGCTTTTTGATGTGCTGCTGAATCCGGTTTGCCAGTATTTTATTGAGGATTTTTGCATCAATGTTCATCAGGGATATTGGTCTAAAATTCTCTTTTTTTGTTGTGTCTCTGCCAGGCTTTGGTATCAGGATGATGTTGGCCTCATAAAATGAGTTAGGGAGGATTCCCTCTTTTTCTATTGATTGGAATAGTTTCAGAAGGAATGGTACCAGCTCCTCCTTGTACCTCTGGTAGAATTCAGCTGTGAATCCATCTGGTCCTGGACTTTTTTTGGTGGGTAGGCTATTAATTGTTGCCTCAATTTCAGAGCCTGCTATTGGTCTATTCAGGGATTCAACTTCTTCCTGGTTTAGCCTTGGGAGAGTGTAAGTGTCCAGGAAATTATCCATTTCTTCTAGATTTTCTAGTTGATTTGCGTAGAGGCGTTTATAGTATTCTCTGATGGTAGTTTGTATTTCTGTGGGGTCAGTGGTGATATCCCCTTTATCATTTTTTATTGCATCTATTTGATTCCTCTCTCTTTTTTTCTTTATTAGCCTTGCTAGCGGTCTGTCAATTTTGTTGATCTTTTCAAAAAACCAACTCCTGGATTCATTGATTTTTTGGAGGGTTTTTTGTGTCTCTATCTCCTTCAGTTCTGCTCTGATCTTAGTTATTTCTTGCCTTCTGCTAGCTTTTGAATGTGATTGCTCTTGCCTCTCTAGTTCTTTTAATTGTGATGTTAGAGTGTCAATTTTAGATCTTTCCTGCTTTCTCTTGTGGGCATTTAGTGCTATAAATTTCCCTCTACACACTGCTTTAAATGTGTCCCAGAGATTCTGGTATGTTGTATCTTTGTTCTCATTGGTTTCAAAGAACATCTTTATTTCCGCTTTCATTTCGTTATGTACCCAGTAGTCATTCAGGAGCAGGTTGTTCAGTTTCCATGTAGTTGAGCAGTTTTGATTGAGTTTCTTAGTCCTGAGTTCTAGTTTGATTGCACTGTGGTCTGAGAGACAGTTTGTTATAATTTCTGTTCTTTTACATTTGCTGAGGAGTGCTTTACTTCCAATTATGTGGTCAATTTTGGAATAAGTGCGATGTGGTGCTGAGAAGAATGTATATTCTGTTGATTTGGGGTGGAGAGTTCTATAGATGTCTATTAGGTCCGCTTGGTGCAGAGATGAGTTCAATTCCTGGATATCCTTGTTAACTTTCTGTCTCGTTGATCTGTCTAATGTTGACAGCGGAGTGTTGAAGTCCCCCATTATTATTGTATGGGAGTCTAAGTCTCTTTGTAAGTCTCTAAGGACTTGCTTTATGAATCTGGGTGCTCCTGTATTGGGTGCATATATATTTAGGAGAGTTAGCTCTTCCTGTTGAATTGATCCCTTTACCATTATGTAATGGCCTTCTTTGTCTCTTTTGATCTTTGATGGTTTAAAGTCTGTTTTATCAGAGACTAGGATTGCAACCCCTGCTTTTTTTTGTTCTCCATTTGCTTGGTAGATCTTCCTCCATCCCTTTATTTTGAGCCTATGTACGTCTCTGCATGTGAGATGGGTCTCCTGAATACAGCAGACTGATGGGTCTTGACTCTTTATCCAGTTTGCCAGTCTGTGTCTTTTAATTGGAGCATTTAGTCCATTAACATTTAAGGTTAATATTGTTATGTGTGAACTTGATCCTGCCATTATGATATTAACTGGTTATTTTGCTCGTTAGTTGATGCAGTTTCTTCCTAGCCTCGATGGTCTTTACATTTTGCCAAGTTTTTGCGATGGCTGGTACCGGTTGTTCCTTTCCATGTTTAGGGCTTCCTTCAGGGTCTCTTGTAAGGCAGGCCTGGTGGTGACAAAATCTCTAAGCATTTGCTTATCTGTAAAGGATTTTATTTCTCCTTCACTTATGAAACTTAGTTTGGCTGGATATGAAATTCTGGGTTGAAAATTCTTTTCTTTAAGAACGTTGAATATTGGCCCCCACTCTCTTCTGGCTTGTAGAGTTTCTGCCGAGAGATCTGCTGTTAGTCTGATGGGCTTCCCTTTGTGGGTGACCCGACCTTTCTCTCTGGCTGCCCTTAAGATTTTTTCCTTCATTTCAACTTTGGTGAATCTGGCAATTATGTGTCTTGGAGTTGCTCTTCTGGAGGAGTATCTTTGTGGCGTTCTCTGTATTTCCTGAATTTGAATGTTGGCCTGCCCTACTAGGTTGGGGAAGTTCTCCTGGATGATATCCTGAAGAGTGTTTTCCAACTTGGTTCCATTTTCCCCCTCACTTTCAGGCACCCCAATCAGACGTAGATTTGGTCTTTTTACGTAATCCCATACTTCTTGCAGGCTTTGCTCATTTCTTTTTCTTCTTTTTTCTTTTGGTTTCTCTTCTCGCTTCATTTCATTCATTTGATCTTCAATCGCTGATACTCTTTCTTCCAGTTGATCGAGTCGGTTACTGAAGCTTGTGCATTTGTCACGTATTTCTCGTGTCATGGTTTTCATCTCTGTCATTTCGTTTATGATCTTCTCTGCATTAATGAGTCTAGCTGTCAATTCTTCCACTCTTTTTTCAAGATTTTTAGTTTCTTTGCGCTGGGTACGTAATTCCTCCTTTAGCTCTGATAAGTTTGATGGACTGAAGCCTTCTTCTCTCCTCTCGTCCAAGTCATTCTCTGACCAGCTTTGATCCGTTGCTGGTGATGGGCTGCGCTCCTTTGCAGGGGGAGATGCGCTCTTATTTTTTGAATTTCCAGCTTTTCTGCCCTGCTTCTTCCCCATCTTTGTGGTTTTATCTGTCTCTGGTCTTTGATGGTGGTGACGAACTGATGGGGTTTTGGTATAGGTGTCCTTCCTGTTTGATAGTTTTCCTTCTGACAGTCAGAAGGACTCTCTGTTGGTCTGTTGGAGATTGCTTGAGGTCCACTCCAGACCCTGTTTGCCTGGGTATCAGCAGCAGAGGTTGCCGAAGATAGAATATTGCTGAACAGCGAGTGTACCTGTCTGATTCTTCCTTTGGAAGTGTCCTCTCAGGGGTGTACTCCACCCTGTGAGGTGTGGGGTGTCAGACTGCCCCTAGTGGGGGATTTCTCCCAGCTAGGCTACTCAGGGGTCAGGGACACACCTGAGCAGGCAGTCTGTCCGTTCTCAGATCTCAACCTCCGCGTTGGGAGATCCGCGGCTCTCCCCAAAGCTGTCAGACAGAGTCGTTCGCGTCTGCACCGGCTCCCGCTACTTCCCCTGTTGGTCTTCAGCTGTGCGCTGTCCCCAGAGGTGGAGACTACAGAGACAGGCAGGCTTCCTTGAGCTGCTGTGAGCTCCACCCAGTTCGAGCTTCCCAGCGGCTTTGTTTACCTACTTAAGCCTCAGCAATGGCGGGCGCCCCTCCCCCAGCCTCGCTGCTGCCTTGCGGATAGATCGCGGCAGACTGCTGTGTTAGCAGTGAGGGAGGCTTCGTGGGCGTGGGACCCTCCCGGCCAGGTGTGGGATATATTCTCCTGGAATGCCTGTATGCTTACAGCGCAGTATTGGGGTGGGAGTTACCCGATTTTCCAGGTGTTGTGTGTCTCAGTTCCCCTGGCTAGGAAAACGGATCCCCTTCCCCCTTGCGCTTCCAGGTGAGGCGATGCCTCGCCCTGCTTCAGCTCTCGCTGGTCAGGCTGCAGCAGCTGACCAGCACCGATTGTCCGGCACTCCCTAGTGAGATGACCCCAGTACCTCAGTTGAAAATGCAGAAATCACCGGTCTTCTGTGTCGCTCGCCCTGGGAGTTGGAGACTGGAGTTGTTCCTATTCGGCCATCTTGCTCCGCCCTGTGTGGCAATTTTTTTCTCATCACTGAAACTTGGCCATAAGACAGCCGAACACACTCAGTAGTACATAGTTCTGCCAGTTGTCTTCCTTAAGGCTATTTCTCGTGCTACTGCCCAATCCTTCCTTTCCGTTATTCAGCTCCAAATTCATCCTGAGGTAATCATACTCAGGCACCCAATGGAGGCCAAAACGGCCCCCATTGAAGGCTATTTCTCGTGCAACTGCCCAATCCTTCCTTTCCGTTATTCAACTCCAAATTCATCCTGAGGTAATCATACTCAGGCACCCAATGGAGGCCAAAACAGCCCCCATTGAAGGCTATTTCTCGTGCAACTGATCTCTCTCTAAAACTCTTAACCATACAGCCACTAACTGATCCCTCTATGTCCCCGTGTCCTTGGTCCCCAGTCTAACTCTATACAGCCAGGCAGAAGTAGCAGAGCTTTTCCAGCAACTTTCCATGCCACTACGCCACTCCCGTCAAAACGGGCTGTTTTTCCTCCCTCTAGTTATTGGAATCAGCTGAAAGCCTGGCCTCCCTGCAGCGCCGAACTACCTCAATAGCCTAAGTAGCTGCCCAAAACAGGCAAGCCCTAGGCTTGTTTACAGCTGAAAAAGGAGGCACTTGTCTCTTCCTTAGAGAAGAGTGCTGCTATTATGTTAGCAAGTCAGGCCTAGCAGACACTAACATTCAAACCCTCAAATGCTTCCATACCTCGTTCCTATACTAATACTGTGCTTTATTTTATTCTTCATCCGTACGTCCAAATGCCAACCATGGGCCCCGACCTTAACAGCGCCCCTTAACAGCAGGAAGTAGCCAGACAGACCACGGCGCCCCTTATCACTATTATTAATAAAAGGTTAGACTGTTTGGATGAACGGAGGCAAGATGGCGCACTTCCGGGTTCTTCATCCCCCCAACTTTTCCCGCGCGCACGAAAATCCAGCCGGCGACCCGGGAAGGTGCAGACCAACTAGGCATGCGCCAGGTGATGTCAATCTGAAGAGACCAAGATTTACCTGGTCGCACCTGTGGAACGCCCCCTGACACGCCCGTGCCCCGCCTATTGCCCTCCCACTCCTAGAAAAGCCGCTCCGGAGGCACGCCACGCGCGGCCTTCCTCAGTCCTCCACTCCTGTCGGGATGTCAGGACTGTGGGAACTCCATCCGAGAGCTGTACGGGTGACTCTGGGGGCCCCTTTTGTCGGGGGGCCAACAGACCTCTCCCTACCCACCTTCTTCCCTTGAAGCTAGGTGACCAAAATAAACTTGCAGTTTTGCTCCTACCCTTGCCTAGTCGCTGGTTCTTTTGTACCCACTCTGGTGGTCTTAGAAAAACAAAACACTGTCCTCAAGGTCCGTTACCATCCGAGGAATCCTGGGACAGCCTGTAACCAGGTATTTCTCCCACCTCCTCAGATGTAATTGGGAGACTTTGTTCTTTTCACATGCCTTTCTTGTTATGCCTGAAAGTCCCCCGCCCTTATTAGAGAAGAATATATTAGCCAAAGCTTGAGCTATTATTTACATGAATATGGAGAACAAGTTACCTAGTTGTTGTCCCCTACTTGAGGAGGGAATCAACTCTGAATTCTGGGCATTGGAAGGACAATTTGGAAGGACGAAAATTGCCAACCTAATCCAAATCAGGCTAAAAGACCCCACCACTTTTCCTTATCAAAGGCTATATCCCTTAAGGCCTGAAGCTCATAAAGGATTTTAAATGTCAAACATTTAAAAGTTCAATTCTTAGTAAGGAAATGCAGCAGTCCCTACAACACCCCAATTCTAGGAGTGCAAAAACCAAATGGTCAGTGGAGACTAGTTCAAGATCTTAGAATCATCAATGAGGCAGTAATTCCTCTATATCCAGTTGTACCCAACCATTTGTACCCTGCTCTTTCAAATACCAGAGGAAGAAAGCTGGTTCACTGTTCTGTACCTCAAGGATGCTTTATTCTATATTCCCCTGTACTCTGACTCCCAGTTTCTCTTTGCCTTTGAGAATCCCACAGATCATGTGTCCCAACTTACGTGGATGGCCTTGCCCCAAGGGTTTAGGGATAGCCCTAAACAAGCCCTCTGTTTGGTCAGGCACTGGCCCAAGATCTAGGGCACTTCTCAAGTCCAGGCATTTTGGTCCTTCAGTATGTGGATGATTTACTTTTGGCTACCAATTTGTAAGCCTCATGCCAGCAAGCTACTCTAGATCTCTTGAGCTTTCTAGCTAATCAAGGGTACAGGGCATCTAGGTCGAATGCCCAGCTTTGCCTACAGCAGGTCAAATATCTAGGCCCAGTCTTAGACAGAGGGACCAGTATCCTCAGCAAGGAATGAGTACAGTCTATACTGGCTTATTCTTGCCCTAAGACATTAAAACAGCTGTGGAGTTTCCTTGGAATCACCAGCTTTTCCTGACTAGATCCCTGGATACAGCGAGATAGCCAGGCCCCTCTATGTTCTAATCAAGGAGACCCAGAGGGCAAATACTCATCTAGTAGAATGGAAACCAGAGGCAGAAATGGCTTTCAAAACTTTAAAGCAGGCCCTAGTACAAGCTCCAGCTTTAAGCCTTCCCACAGGACAAAACTTCTCTTTATACGTCACAGAGAGAGCAGGGATAGCTCTTGGAGTCCTTTTTCAGACTCATGTGACAACCCCACAACCAGTGGCATACCTAAGTAAGGAAATTAATGTAGTAGCAAAAGGCTGGCCTAACTGTTTATGGGTAGTTGTGACAGTGGCCGTCTTAGTGTCAGAGGCTATCAAAGTAATATAAGGAAAGGATCTCACTGTCTGGACTATTCATGATGTAAACGGCATACTAGGTGCCAAAGGAAGTTTTTGGCTATGAGACAACCGCCTGTTTAGATATCAGGCACTACTCCTTGAAGAACCAGTGCTTCAAGTATGTGCATAGCCCTCAACCCTGCCACTTTTCTCCCAGAGGATGGGAACCAATCGAGCATGACTGCCAACAAATTATTATCCAGACTTATGCCACTCTATGTGATCTCTTAGAAGTCCCCTTAGCTAATCCTGATCTTAACTTATATACTGTTGGAAGTTCCTTTGTGGAGAATGGGATATGAAGTGCAGGTTACACCATAGTTAGCGATGTAACTGTACTTGAAAATAAGCCTCTTCCTCCAGGGACCAACGCCCAGTTAGCAGAACTGGTGGCACTTACCCAAACCTTAGAACTAGGAAAAGGAAAAAGAATAAATGTGTATACAGATAGCAAGTAGGCTTATCTAATCCTATATGCCCATGCTGCAATATGGAAAGAAAGTGAGGTCCTAACCCCTGGGGGAACCCCAATTAAATGTCACAAGGAAACCATGAATTTATTGCATACAGTGCAAAAATCCAAGGAGGTGGCAGTCTTACGCTGCCAAAGCCATCAAAAAGGGGAAGGAGAGGGGAAAGCAGCAGCATAAGTGGCTGGCAGAGGCAAGGAAAGACCAGCAGAAAGGAAAGAGAGACAGAGAGACAGAAAATCAGAGAGAGAGAGAGAGAGAGAGAAGAGACAGAGACAAAGAAGGAATCAAAGAGAGAGACAGAGAGAGGAACAGACAGAGAGGCAGAAAGTCAAAGACAGAAGGAAAGAGAAAGAGGAAGAGACAATGAGGGAGTCAGAAAGAGAGAGACAAAGAAGAAGCCAAAGAGAAAGAAAGAGAGATGGAAATAGTAAAGAAAAAGCAGTGTATCCTATTCCTTTAAAAGCCAGGGTAAATTTAAACCTATAATTGACAATTGAGGGTCTTCTCTGTAACCCTATAACACTCCAGTAACACCTTGTCAGTGTAAACAAGGGTGTAGGACAAAAGAACTGAGGCCATTGACAACCCATAGCCTTCCTATCAAAAATCCTTAACCCAGCAGGTTTCCTAACAGGGGATCTAAATCTTAATCAATTATCATACAAAGGTCCAACCAGACCTAAGAAGAACTCCCTTCAGGACAGAATGATAGATCATTCCTCCCAGGCAATTAAGGAAAAAAAAAAAAAAAAAATGGGTATTCAGTAAGTGATAAGGAAACTCTTGTAGAAGCAGTTAGGAAGATTGCCTAATAATTGGTCTGCTCAAACGTCTGAGTTGTTTGCACTCAACTAAACCTTAAAGTACTTACAGAATCAGGAAGGAGTCATCTATACCAATTCTAAGTTAATATGGACTGAACGAGGTTTTATTAATAGCAAAGAAAAATTGAAATCCCAACCTTACAAGGTTTTCAATAAAAGTAAAATTTGCTTAAAAAGTTAACAGTGTAACATGTATTATCCTAACTTCTAATCTTATGGAAATCAGACCCTATCTGTGCCCCTCAAAGCTCAAGTCCACCAGTGCAGGGCCGTAAAACTAACACCCCTACTTATAGGGTTAGGAATGGCTACTGCTACAGAAATTGGAATAGAAGGTTTACCTACGTCATTATCCTGCTACCACAAACTCTCAAAGGAGTTCTCAGTTAGTTTGTGAGAAATAACAAAATCTATCCTTATTCTACAATCCCAAATAGACTCTTTGGCAGCAGTGACTCTCCAAAACTGCCGAGACCTAGACTTTCTCACTGCCGAGAAAGGAGGACTTTACACCTTCTTAAGGGAAGAGTGTTGTTTTTACACTAACCAGTCAGGGATAGTATGAGATTCTGCCTGGCGTTTACAGGAAATGTTTTCTGAAATCAGACAATGCTTTTCAAACTCTTATACCAACGTCTGGAGATAGGCAACTTGACTTCTCCCCTTTCTAGGTTCTGTGACAGCCATCTTGCTATTACTTGCCTTCAGGTCCTGTATTTTTAACTTCTTTGTCAAATTTGTTTCCTCTAGGATCAAGGTCATCAAGCTACAGATGGCCTTACAAATGGAACCCCAAATGAACTCAACTAACAACTTCTACTGAGGACCCCGGTCCAAACCGCTGGCCCTTTCACTGGCCTAAAGAGTTTTCCTCTGGAGGACACTACAATTACTGGCCCTCTTCTTTGCCCCTATCCAGCAGGAAGTAGCTAGAGCAGTCATTGCCTAATTCCCAGCAGTAGTTGGGGTGTTCTGTTTAGAGGGGGGATTGAAAGGTGAAGCCAGCTGGACTTCCTGGGTCAAGTGGGGACTTGGAGAACTTTTCTGTCTACCTAAAGAATTGTAAATTCACCAATTAGCACTCTGCAAAAATGAACCAATCAGCTCTCTGTGTTTAGCTAAAGGATTGTAAATGGACCAATCAGCACTCTGTAAAATGGGCCAATCAGCATTCTGTAAAATGAACCCATCAGCAGGATGTGGGCAAGGCCAAATAAGGGAATAAAAGCTGGCCACCGAGCCTGCAGTGGCAACCTACTTGGGTCCCCTTCCACTCGGTGGAAGCTTTATTCTTTCGCTCTTCACAATAAATCTTGCTGCTGCTCACTCTTTGGGTCTGCGCTACCTTTATGAGCTGTAACACTCACTGCGGAGGTCTGTGGCTTCACTCCTAAAGTCAGCAAGACCATGAGCCCACTGGAAGGAAGAAATTCCAGACACATCTGAAGGAAAAAACTCCAGACACACCATCTTTAAGAACTGTAACGCTCACCACGAGGGTCTGTGACTTCACTCTTTTTTTTTTTTTTTTTTTTTAGACAGAGTCTTGCTCTGTTACCCAGGCTGGAATGCAGTGGCATGCTCCTGGCTCACTGCAAGCTCTGCCTCCCGGTTCACACCATTCTCCTGCCTCAGCCTCCCACGTAGCTGGGACTACAGGTGACCGCCACCACGCCCAGCTAATTTATTGTATTTTTAGTAGAGACGGGGTTTTACCATGTTAGCAAGGATGGTCTCAATCTCCTGACCTCATGATCTGCCTGACTTGGCCTCCCAAAGTGCTGGGATTACAAGCCTGAGCCACTGCACCCTGCTGGCTTCACTCTTGAAGTCAGCAAGACCAAGAACCCACTGGAAGGAACCAATTCCAAACAGAACTCTAGAGTTGTTTCAAGTTCTCAGTAGCCATATATGGCTATTTCTATTCTTGCCTAGAGTTCTGTTGGGCAACACTACTCCAGATTCTGCCAACCACTTAAACCTTAAAGTGATCATCTCAAATGCCTTATTTTCTCACCAATTTTTTCATCTTTCCTCATTTTCAACTGTCATCTTATATTTTATCATGAGTTTAGACTTTCCCTAATGCTTTTTAGTTTTCTAGGCTCTCCTATTTTCACATACATCTCAATGTAGACTAGAGTGTGCGCAACAACTATACTTTTAATTGATGTAATTTATTTTTTGTCACACATCTCACCAACCTTCAACAATGAATTATTTAATTAATTAAGCCTTTCAATCAATATTTATGGATAGCCTACTCTGGTTAAGAACTAGTTAAGAACACAGTGGCCAATAAGACAGATGAGAACTCCATTCTCATAGAACTACAATCTAGGGAGTGAAAATAGATACTAAATTAATATAAGTAAGTGAATGAATGAGTTAACAAATGTCATAAAGTGATGGCACCACTATGCATTATCTGAAATAAAAAGACATGGGACATTTATTGCCTCTGAAGAGATATATGCTAATCAGCTACAGTCTCCTTGAAGACAGCAGACTGCTGATCTTATGCAATGTTGAAAGGAAATGAGTTCAGTGATTAGAGGGCTTTTGGGGATATAACAGAGTCAACGTAATCTGTGTAAGAAGTGAAGCATGGTTACTCAGATAAGGTGATTGTTCATTGTTTGCCACTCAGAGGTGAGATTATTAAACATAATTCATTCTGATGGTCTGACTTTCAGAAGCAAAGGGTTGCCACAGATTAGTAAGCTTGCTAAAGCATGCCTACTGAGATGGGTTGTCACTGAATGACTAAACAGACTTTGATGGCCACTTCTTGCTGTGGAAACACTCCATCTTCCTCTAAGTTTGTAGAAACTTTTAAATTCTCAGGCAAAGGAAATTACAAAGTGTTGATGATTTCTGACAGAGAATTCTCTATTGGATTTTCACGTGTCTGTATATCATCTGTGTACAGTATTGGAAATTTCCTTTATATACTATCATTTCAACCCTCCATAGCAAGCCAATATGGGAAACAGAGTGTCTTTCTCCAGGGCAAAGGACAGATTTTCTGCCCTTCAAAATAATTAAATAATGTCTCCTTCTAAGTCAGGCTTTCGGCAGATTTGCTGCGAGGGCCTCTTTAAAGTATTGACGTTTCCTAAGATTGGTTTTGTGGGTATGTTTTTTGTTTTTTTGGTTTTTGGTTCTAATTTTTAATTTTGGCTTTGACAAAAACCTACTGCTTGTGTGGCATCCACCTGGGCTTTTCCACATTGTCCTCTCAAAGGGAATAAATGAAGGAATGAAGTTCATGCTGCTTGATCTGTAGTAATAAAGACCCTTGTCTCTGATCCACATTTCTCTGCTAACAACCAGGAAACTATGGCAGGTTTACTTGATAGTTTGCCACTAGGGAAAAGTCTTAGAATGTTCATAGTTCTTGGCAATGATAAGATTGAATGGACCAGCAGAGAAGATTCTGTCATAGGTAGTGAACAAGGAGTAGCCTTTATAAGAATGTGATATTTGAATTGTGACTTAAGTCTATTAAATCTATTATCCCTATTCCTGCCCTCTCTGCTGAAAATAATAATAATAATAATAAAATTTAAGAACAAATAACTTGACAAACCTCTTATTAGAAAACTGCAAATTCTAATCTATAGTTGTTTTGTTTTGCTTAGTTTCCCCCCTTTCTCTTTTCCTATTTGGTTTCCTAATCAAAACACTGGTATTCCTTGTGAACTTTTTAACAAATTTAATTCCGAAACAAAAGAGAACCCAGGGTATGAAATTTGCACTATTTGGGGCTTTGCTTTAAGAAATAATATAATTAGTCAAAATGCCTTGCAATAAACCTATGGAAGTGAGGAATCCTGAAACTTAAGGGTCATTAGCTTCTCTGTGACTCTACTTATGCCTGTATTATAAGTTGATGGCTTGCTTCCTGTTTCAAAAAGAAAACAATAAAGAAAATACAATTTTGAAAACTCAATATTTTACTACCAGGTTAATTAAAGAGAAACACATTTTTAATTTAATATATTTTCATTTTATATCTTAAGTCACTACAGCTTTATGTATCCTCTATTAGCACTGCTTTGAAACTATTATTTATAAAAGTCATCAGAAACTTCTTAGTTTTGTTTAGATGCTGTTTGGGCCTGAAACTATTTATCTTCACAAGTAACAAATGCTTCCTTTAGAATTAAAATTGGGGTCAGTTTTACCATATCTATATATGCCTCTCTCTTTTTCTGTATTATGCTGCATTAATTATTCATTTACATGCATAGCACTCCATTTATATCTAATTATAAGTAGAGAGAGCCTGTTATTTTCATCTATATCCTCAATATCTTGCTAACTGCTTGCTCAATACATCATGGATGCTTAAATATTATCTACTGAGTAAATGAAGTCTGTGTTTATATTTTATATACACTTATTTACATGTGTTTAAACTCAAGACTTGACCACAGTGAGGGCAGAGATTGTGTCGTTTATTTCTATATATTCTATACTAACCATACTCCCTAACTAGTCCATAATGCCCGTACAGTGTACATAATGAATTGAGTTAAATGAGATGCCAGGAGTTGTATACAGTCACACATTAACAACTTATTTTCTAAAAATATCACTTACATAAATTAAAAGACATAATTAGGAATACAAACTATAAAAAATGAACTTTTTAGGAAATAAAAAAAAAGTAGTTAACCTCAGTAATATTTACCTTCATAATAAATGAACTCATGATATTTGTAGTATTTTATGTATGGATAAATAAATGATAGAGGAATTAAATTAAGGAAAGTGTATTGGAGAGGAATATGCTCATTCACTTTGCTGTTCATTCTAGAACAAAAAACTCCCGTAAGTATCTACTGGATTTCTGTTGTAATTTTACATTCTAATGTTCCCAAACTACTTTTTGTCTATGAATTTATATAAGAGAAATATATTGTGAATATGTAAAGCTTAGCATAAACATATGACTTTTTACTTAAGCTTACTGTTACATTTATTCAGGAAATTTAGACACATAATGAGAGAAATACATTATCATAAATTTATAGCACATATGGTAACTATTATAAAGTATGACAATTTTTTTATTTCTTTTTATTAAGGTGTCCTAAAGACAAAATAACACCTCTGATACCTAGAATTATCACCAACTAAAATTTTGCATTGCTAAAAATGCACAGAATTGCAGGGGAATTGCCCTTGTCATCTGTTAAATTATACAAGTACGTATGCTGCTGAGAGTTAAGAAGCATCTCTCTTAAAAAGAGAAGGACAAGCTCCAGTACAGGGAAAACAAAAACTGTACCATTTTTTTTTCCTTCACAAATGGTAGAATAAGATTAGCCCAATAACTTTTTTTTTTAATTTAACATAGTGGGAAACCTTATTAATATTGAGTTTATCTTATTCTACTTTATTTGCTATAATAATTGCAGAAATAACTGCAACTAATAAAATTTCCAAAATATCCATTAAGAAATTTATCACAAATGTAAACTTTTCATTTCTTATTTTTAAAATAAGACCTTAACAGGAAGAGTTATATAAGTATGAAGAAAAGGACATTAAAAAGCAGCTAGTCTAAGTTCTTTTATTTTTCATATGAGAAAACTGTGGTCCAGAGAAGGGGATTTGATGATGCCAATGATATAACCAGGATGAGAACTCGCATTTCCTAATTCCCTTGTCCTTTATTTCATCACACACATGAAACAAGATGAGAAACGTTCAGCATTTAGTAGTGGGGGCCACTTTGAGATTAGTTTGTCAATTACCATATAAGTATGCTTTTGCTCAGTGTATCTGTGTAAAGCAATATGTACTTCACATAATAAAGGTACATTATAATTATGACTTGAGGGCAACACAAAGACTGGTTTGTAATTAAACATTTCACATAGTAGGAGGTACTTGGATATTATTATATTTTTAATTCTTTTTTATTATACTTTAAGTTCTGGGATACATGTGCAGAATGTGCAGGTTTGTTACATAGGTATTCATGTGCCATGGTGATTTGCTACACCTATCAATCCGTCATCTACAATAGGTATTTCTCCTAATGCTGCCCATCATCCCACCCTCCACCCCCCCGACAGGCCCCCTGGTGTGTCATATTCCCCTCTCTGTGTCCATGTGTTCTCATTTTTCATCTCCCACTTAGGAGTGAGAACTTGCGGTGTTTGATTTTCTGCTCTTCTGTCAGTTTGCTGAGAATAATGGTTTCCAGTTTCATCCATGTCCCTGCAAAGGACATAAAAATACAAAGAACCCAAGTCAAACTAGATCAAATTCTCTATTCTTCTATTTCAGGTTCCTGCCCACATGCTACTCATTTAAATTCATTGTATCCCAAAATAAATATTTTTTTCTTTTTTTTAATAGAGACAGGGTCTCCTTCTGTTACCTAAGCTGGAGTACAGTGGTGCAAACATGGCTCACTGCAGCCTCAACCTCCCAGGCTCAATTGATTTCCCAGCCTCAGTCTCCTCAGTCTCCGGAGTAACTGGGATTACAGGTGTGTGTCACGATACTTGGCTAATTTTTTTTTTTTTTTTTTTTTTTTTTTTTTTTTTTTTTTGTAGAGACGGGGTTTAATCGTGTTTTGCAAGCTGTCCTCAAACATCTGTACTCAAGTGACCCAGAATAAATATTAGTATTTGTGAGGTAGGGTATGTTAGAAATGTTGTATTTCTAAAATGAAAACAGTGACTACAAGTGGATAGTTTCAGTGGAACAAGGTTCAAAAGTACTAGGTGAATGATATAAATATGCCCTACATTTCGACAATGACTTAAGTTAAAATATAACCTTGAATGCTATAAATACAAGAAAAAAATATCCTGAGTGGACACTTTATTCAAACATTGATCAAATATGAGGAAAACATTGGTAAAATATGAGAAAAAATATGATAATTTTTAGATTCTATATGGAATATTGGTCCATATATGAATTTTTTGAGAATTTTTTAAATGTTTGCAAAATTAATTAAGCCTTGTGGTTTTCTTTCTGAATTATATTTGGCATACTAATGAAGGAACCGCTTCCCTGTACAATTATTTCCAAACATGTTAAGCCTGGGCCCTGTGAAAATTCTCATTACTTTTCAGATTTTTTTCCCCTGACAGCCTTATTTTCCTCTTCTCAAAGGTTTTTTTTTTTTTTTTTTTAATACCTGTATGTGAAAGCATAAATATTTCTATCCACACACCACTTTATACTCTCTCTCTCTTTCTCTCTCTCTCTGTCTCCCTCCTCCCTCTTTCTGTCTAAAGGATATTGTATGATTTTGTACTTCATTTTTGAGCTATTGACCTATTGAGCTAATCTATTTGTCATCTTCTCACTTTTTCTCAATTCAGAAATGACCAAAATTTCTCCAAAGGACAATTTCATTTTTTGGTTTAGAATGGAATAATATACTTGCTATAGGTCGTGTATGAATAACAAAAATGGAAGACATGAGATGACAATAGGCACTGGGGAGCATAAAATAGCATGGATGGAAGTAAATACTAATGGGGTTGACACAGTCATGGAAGAAACTCTGCTGAACTGAAAGAAGAAATTATTAAGTCTGTCTGCAAAGGATCTTGAAAAGCTTTACTCCAGACTAGTTGTCTGAGTTCGGGAAAATATATATGCAGAAGAATTCCTAGGAATGGAAAATGTAATGTGAATATGTATGCATATAACAAAAGGACTTGTTAAAGAACAAGGAAGTTGTGACCATCACATTGTGTAGGCTTCTTAAGTGAGAAAAGAGGATGCATTTCCAGTACAAGAAGGTTTTATAACTTCAACTTCTTAATACATACTTATATTGTCATGAATATTTTACAATGTAAGTGTCTCAGTGTCATCTATATTACTATTTCTTTGACAGAGCATATGCCAGACCCCTGTTACTGTAAGCTTCTTTTTAAAATGTCTAATAAAATATTCATTCAGCTTCACAGTTTAGGAAAGATCACAGTAGGTATCCTTAATATAAAATAAATTGCATTTTATAAAGTTTCTGTTTTACTTTGAGGATCTTCATTTAATTGTGAGCTAGGTCTAAGTGGGCCAGAGATCTGGGCAGCAAATGTGATATTCTTCAGGTGCCATCCCGCCATCATATGCACAAACACATTAAAAAGTCTCTATAGAGTAAGACACTTTTTGGCATATGGCTACAACTTGGAGACAGAAAGCTGTAGTAAAAAATCCTAGATTTAATATTAGATCTTATTAGTCCTGGTATCAAGTCATTTCTCCACTTTTGTGAGTAGAGTGGATTTAATCAATTAGTTTAACTGCTCAAAAGATGAATTTTTTTCACTGAGAAATTGATATGTTAACAGTATTTTGGTGTAAATTCATTCAGTCTTTTAAATAAGAAATATTAATTCAGTATTTACTAATTCCCATACATAGATCTAGGGATTGAGACTATAGCTCCGAGGAAATAAAAAATAATTAAATAAACTCATTAATGTGCAATATGATATAAGTTAGGATAAGTCATGTGGGCAAGAATTGTTACAGTAACAGGACAGAGTGACAGCAGATTCTATTTGGAAAAGCAGTTAGTAAATAACTTGCAGTGAGGCAATGTGAATGCACCGTACAGCATATGTTCTCAAAAAGAAGTGGTTACTAGTTTCATCATCAGGATTTATAACCATCGAAAATCTCCAGAAGAAGTCAAATTTTTTAAATACAACGCTAGTTGAGCGGGATGGGTTCAATGGCTCATTTCTGTAATCCCAGCACTTTGGGGAGCCGAGGCTGGCGGATCACTTGAGCCCACGAGTTTGAGACCAGCCTGGGAAACAAGGTGAAACTCCATCTCTACTAAAAATACAAAAAACAAAACAACAACAACAACAACAACAACAAAAAACAATTAGCAGGAAGAAGGGGTGTGGTAGCACACACCTGTAGTCCCAGCTACTGGGATGGCTGAGGTAGGAAAATCTATTGAGCCTGTGTGTTCGCGGAAGCAGTAAGCCGTCATGCACCACTGTACTCAGCCTAGGGATCAGAGTGAGATCTTGTCTCAAAAAAATTATATATATATACACACACACACATATGCATATATATGCATATATATACGTATATATATAATACATATATATATATATGACTAGTTGGAAATAATTTATTCAAATGATCTCTCTCCCTTGTCACTGCACTTATTAACATTTCATATATCTTAATCCAATGTTAAGAACAAACAATAATAAGGGTTACTAAGGCAAAGATTCATCTGAAAACACTTGCTACACATTGTCCAACACCATAATCATTCTTAATAAGTGACCTACACTTTTGTGTTTATATCTATATTTAATTTTTAAAAGAACAGGAATTTCTTTATAAAACAAAACTTCCTAAACTGTTGTAATTATTCAAGTGGGAAATGTATACTTTAAGTTCTGGGGTACATGTGCAGAATGTGCAGGTTTGTTACACAGGTATACATGTGCCATGGTGGTTTGCTGCACCCATCAATCTGTCATCTACATTATGTATTTCTCATAACGCTGTCCATCACCCCACCCGCTACCCCCAACAGGCTTCGGTGTGTGATGTTCCCCTCTCTGTGTCCATGTGTTCTCATTGTTTATCTCCCACTTAGGAGTGAGAACATGCAATGTTTGGTTTTCTGTAAAAAAGTCTTAGATTTAATACAAAAAATCTGCTGCTCTATAAAATCATACAAAAACAAAAAATATTTCCAAATTTACATTCAAAATATCATTGTAAATATCTAGAAATAATAATAAACATTGAAAAATTATTTGAGGAAATACTTGAATTAAGAAGTATGGATTGAATAGTATATTTTATACTAAATTTGACTGCTGGTAATACTTAAGTTTCATCTTCTTTTCCCTAACTACTACCATAAAAATAGAGCCAAAACCAAGAATTTAGGTCTTCTTGTAGTTCCAAAATGAAAGAGAGAAGAACCAGCAATCATGAGTAGGGATGAAAGTTCAATATTAATAGCACATTATTGAGGGAAACTGGGACTTCGTTTGCAACCTTCTAAACTTCTTTTGGGATGTTTTAAAAGCATATAACGTTTTCCAAAATTATTTGAGCATCAAGGATTAACTGGAAGAAGTACTTTATTAATATTTCTTTAAGTATTAACAGGAAGAAGTATTAACAGAAGGAAGTATAATAGTCTACCTTTTCCCATTGGTCAAGGTTTTGCGTTTAGGGAGAAAATCATTTACATTTCAAAGTTATGCATGCATGTTGGAAGAAGGAGATTTTGGAGACATTAGCTGTATTTTTTTTTTTTTTACTTTTATTTTAACTTTCGGGATACATGTGCAGGTTTGTTATACAGGTAAATTGCATGTTGTGGTGTTTGGTGTACAGATTATTTCATCTCCCAGATAATAAGAATAGTACCTGATAGGTAGTTTTTCAATCCTCACTCTCCTTCCACCCTCTGTCCTCTAGTAGGCCCCAGTGTCATTCCCTTTTTGTGTCCACATGTACTCGATGTTTAGTTTGCATTTATAAATAAGTACATGCGGTACTTGTTTTTCTGTTTTTCTGTTACTGCGTTAGTTTCACTTAGAATAATGGCCTCTAGTTCCATTCATGTTGCTGCAAAGGACATAATCTCATTCTTTTTGATGTCTGAGTAGTATTTCCTGGTGTATATGTACCACATTTTATTTATCCAGTCTACTATTGGTGGACATCTAGGTTGATCCCATGTCTTTGCTATTGTGAGTAGTGCTACAATGAACATAAATGTGCATGTGCTTTTATGGTAGAATAATTTGTATTCCTTTGGGTGTATACCCAAATAATGGAATTGTGGGATAGAATAGTAATTGTGTTTTAAATTATTTCAGAAGTCTCTAAATTACTTCCCACAATGGATGAACCAATTTACATTCCTACCAGCAGTGTTTGATTGTTCTCTTTTGTCCTAAACCTCACCCGCATCTGTTATTTTTTGACTTTTTAATAATATTCATTTTTACTGGTGTGAGATGGTATCTCATTGTGTCTTTTATGTGCATTTCTCTAATGATTATTGACGTTATGCATTTTTTACATGCTTGTTGGCCATATATATATGTCTTTGTTTGAAAAGTGTCTGTTTGTGTCCTTTGCCCATTTATTAACAAAGTTGTTTGGTTTTTGCTTGTAAGTTTGGTTAAGTTCCTTATAGATTCTGAATATAAGACCTTTGTAGGATGCATCGTTTGCATCCAATATTTGCTGTATCAAGAATCATAGAAGCAGAAAGTGAAAGGCAGGAATCAACAGATTGGGGGATACACGTGTAAATTAAAGACATTTCATAGCATATATGTATATCAAGTCATCATGTTGTACACCTTAAATCTATATAGTTTTTATTTGTCAATCGTACCTAAATAAGGCTGGGGAAAAATTTTTAAATAACACAAATACACTTCTATTTTATAAAACTCATCATTTCTTGGAACTCCGAATGCATTTTCACATAAGATAACTGTAAGATGAAAGTGTTTTAAATCAATAATATAACCCCTAATGTACTATACTTGTGAAGTAAAACAATGTATTCTAAATTTTGAAATATTGATCATTACACATCCTATGTATGTAACAAAATATGACATGAACCTCATAAATATGTACAAGTATTATGTATCAATTAAAAAATAAATAATGAAAGTAAATAAAGAAAACACTAAGGCATTGCTAAAATCACAGATGAGTTTGAAAAATCTAACACAATAGGCAATAAGCAATCTACATATTTGTATAAGGATAAAAATGTTTAACAGTAGAACTAAAATAGATTTGATTTCTGGCATCCACAGACTCATTTAAGCAGGCTACCTTTTAATTACTCCATCACATATATTATTTCATTTTTAAGTCGACCTTTTTTTCCTGTTTGTCCGTTTTCTCGTACCTATTCTCTCTTGTTTAAAAATTGTTTCTAGGAAAGACTCTGATACTATTCATTTATCATTTATTGTAAATTGATTCAATCTATTATCTCACATTTTAATTTAAGCATGTTCTTTCCTGTCTTTTAATGATATTTCAAAAAAACAGTGACATCATAAGTATATTTTGCAGGCCATACAGCTGAAAGTCCATTGAGTCACACTTTATCTCTTCTGTGACACACTTGTATTGTCCGGATGCTTTGAGATGAGGCAGTGTAAACCCATTAAGATAAAACAAACAAACAAACAAACAAAAAAACAAAACTTTATTGTTTGATTCTCCTTTCTTCACTTTGGAAATTACTTCCAAAATAAACTATAGTACAAGCAAATAAATTCTTGCTAATTCGCTAATTTGTGTAAGTGTAGAGACCCACATTGAAACATATGTATTATCACACAGCTAATTTTGTCTACAAAACACTATGTGTTTGTGTGTGTGTGCGCGCTTGTGTATAAGTTTAATGCAAATTTCTTTCTTCAGGTTAACCTATTGTAAACCTTAGAGTAGTTATTTCACAACTTAGCAATTTGAGCTAAACAAAAATAAATATAGTAGAAACTAATTGCAATAAAAGAGAAATTTGTCTCTCAAATATTGTTACTATTTTATCACACTGCAACATGACAAAATTGTTATTCTAGAATCTTGATTGCAAGGAAAAATAGCCAACAAGATGCAAATTACTAACCAATAAGTACATATTTTAAAAATAACAGCTATGCATTCTTAAAAGAATTTTGTATTTCTATTATTTAAATACTTCTTGAGCTATAAGAAAATTAGCATATCCTAATCTTGAAATTTCAGTTTAATCAATATAAGAGTTTGATTTGACGATATAATTCTCCAAAATCTTTGTAGTGATAAAAAGAAACCATACTTGTTTCTATTGCTACTTTATATTTGTTGAAGGATATATGCTAAGTAAATACTATTGCATAAGACTTATATGTTTATTTCCATATTTTCAAAATCTCCTAATATACATATTTTTCATCAAGTTATATCATGTTAATTATGTGTTCTAAGCAATAACATTCTTAGTTTCTTTGGTAAAGATTTCTTATTTAACATCTATCATATCAGTAGCCATTATATGTTACCCAACACTTGGAAGATATGATTTTTGTGAATACAAGTACTTCAATTCTTTACTGTTCAAATAGTTAAGAATCCAGAAATTAATTTATCTTATGTTTTCTATTTTCACACTAAATAAAATATTTTAATAAGAAAATAAAATATTTTTACACATCACAAATAAGTATTATTTTTAGAGAAAAAGTTGTTTTTGGGTTTTAATCATCAAAATTTGATAAGATTTTTAACTCTTATTCAGACCAGTAGTGTAAAATTTACTGAAAATGAGGTGTTCAGTATTCCAAAATTATGGTTCTTAGTGACTAGTCTCATGATGTAAATGAGAGATTTCACTTTCTTTTTTGAAATTATCTAAAAGGCAGTAAATCATATATTTAAAATATGAAATAGTGGCCAGGCATGTTGTCTCATGCCTGTAATCCCAGCAGTTTGGGAGACTGAGGCAGGCAGATCACTTGAGGTCAGGAGTTTGAGACCAGCCTGGACAACATGGTTGAAACCTCACCTCTACCAAAACCAAAACCAAAACAAACAAAAACACAAATTAGCTGGGCATGGTGGCATGCACCTGTAGTCCTAGCTACTTGGGAGGCTGAAGTGGGAGAATAACTTGAACCCGAGAGGTAGAGGATGCAATGAGTCAAGATAGTGCCACTGCACTCCAGCCTGGGTGACAGAGTGAGACCCTGTCTCAAAAAAATAAAAAGAAAAGAAAAAAAATCATATATAACATATTTATCTTTAGTATAATTGTTTAAATATTATTAATGATGAATATCATATTTTATTAGTAAAGTAACTATTACTCAGGAATTATTATGCTCTAAAAGGGTTATTAATAACCCTTTTTTTAATATTTAAGGTTTTAAATATTTTATAAAGTAGGCAGAGTAATAGTGCTTTTTTCACTGTCTTATACTATGTTAATGAATGTATGCCTCAGAAGAGAATAAATATCTCAGAAGATTATGAGTCATTTTATGGCAATATCTGTGTTTTATTTATCTTACTCCCTTTTACATATAGAATCATTAGATAATTTTGCATATTAAATGCAATTGTCATATGCTTTTCATTATTTAATTCATTAATATGTGCAAAGATTATTGTTTTCATGAATAAACAAGTATGACAATCCTAACAAACATTATGATAAAGTTATAGCATGTGCTTTTATTTTTTCTCTCAGGTGTTGGGAAGAAGATATTTACATTCCATATTTTGTAGTTAGTGTTAGGCTAATCTACATAAAATATGATAAATTATGATTGTTGGAGGAATGTAATTCAAAACAGTATCATTTCTGAACCCAGAATCCTCTTCCCAAGAGTAGCAGAGAAATAAAACGTTTTTATTACTAACTAGTATTTATACTAGAACATACTAGGCATCCAAGGCAATCTGCTAAGATAGCAAAGACAGAAAGAGATAGCACCCTTACATCTAGCCAAGCAGATACAACCCATTTCATAAATGTTTCCAAGATAAGCAATAACTAGCCTTCAATAAGAGAACATGACAGCACCATTTTCATGCAGACTTGATGCCAGGTTCATCTAGTAATTATAATGACCATCTTTGTCAGCCAACTGGCTTTATCAAAGGTATAAATAAACTTCTCTTATCTTTATAACAAAAAGGTAGTTTTGCAAGTCAGAGCAAGAAGTTCACCAAAGTTGGACTCCTATCTCCATACAGAAAGTTAGACATAGGAGCGTTATCTCCCTTGATGTTTATCTTTCAAAGAGATGGTACTTAAGCTTTAGAGAAAGGCATTTCTGGGTCAACATAAAGCTGGCCGAAATTTTATAACATTTTGAAAGGGATTTACATTAATTTCAAAGAAATGTGACATTCATTTCAAAGAAAAGGAAAATACTTAAAGCTATAAAAACTTACAAAAAACTTACAAAAAAAGTTTTTTTTTTTTAAGTATATGCTCTGAGAGAAAAGGAAGGTGACAAGAAGTCAATTCCCTTATTTTCGACAGGAAGAATTAAGCCTCCTATTTTAAACTTTTATTTGTCTTTATAATCTTAACACATACTAAATCACACACAAGAATAAGAGTAATATCATGACATGCCTTACAAAAAAAATGTTTCAAAATTATCACTAGAAGCTTTTGAAATTTGTACTAAGCGTTTTTATAAGCCATGGATTTCTAATATATTTTGACTACAACTTTAAAACTAACATTATTCTTAGTAAAGAACCACGTCCACACATTATGTATTTATTTTCAATCAACTAATGACTAATGACCTGGCGAACAACTAGTGGACTCTTGGAAGCCTAAAACCCTATTTTTAAATTGCCAACCTTAGTCTCAGCTACTCAGAAGACTGAGGCAGGAGAACTGCTTGAACACAGGAGGCAGAGGTGAGCTGAGATCTTACTACTGCACTCCAGCCTGGGTGAGAGTGAGACCTTGTATCCAAAACAAAAGAAAACATTGTCAACCTTTTTGATGTTTCGTGGAAACCATGTTGAAGTAGTGTTTCCTTACATGTACAGAGAAAACTTTTGTCATGCATTTTATAGATTCTAGCCAGCCAAGAAATAAAATAAATTCTGTCTCAAGAAGAAAAAAAGAAATATTAAATCAATTATATTTAATCAATATATTAATAGATAATGAGTTTAAATTACAGATAGTCTGGTTAGAAATAGGGACTATTACAAATATTGACATCGTGTGTGATGTTAGGAAATATGGAGAATTATATATGTGCTATGAATAATTTCCTAATCATTATTAGCAAAAAATTAATTATATTAAGTCTAGATTGGATGAGCAGGACCTGATGGCACACACATATTGTTGTGAAGTTATCTAGGAGAAAATATAAAATTAAAATTGTTATCTCACCTCTAGTCCAGGAAGATGTGATGGTATAGAGAATTGAATATGGGATGAAGTACTCTAGTTTGTTTATTCTTTATAGAAATAAGACATAAGAAATTCATAGTTTTTAAATCATGAATGAATACAACTCATACCTTTATAAAATAGCTAAAGCACTTATAAAATACTGTGTGCCATGACTGTATTAAATGCTTTTCACATGTTGGTCATCTCATTTATGAAAATTGAGGCAAATATTTTCAATAGAATTAGCAAATAATATTCAATGTTACCTATCAGACTAATTTTCAGACAACTATTTTCAGTCATTAATAAGACTGAAATTTTGCTCCTTTTCAATAAAGCGAAACATAAATTTAAAAATATATATATAAATTAGTTTCTAAAAAACATTTGACAAAGTTCAACATCAATATAAAACCATATATATTAAATCTTATATATGTATACATTATAACCATATATACAATTTAAAACCACATATATCTAACCATATATAATCATATATAACCATGTATGCATATATGTATAATGTATGTATATGTATGTATATATCTCATATATGTATATAATCATACACAACCATATATGTATAGATGGCTAGATATATAAATATATGGTTATACATATATACATATATGGTTATCTATATGGTTTTAAATTTATGTTGAATTTTATCAAATATCTATTTGGAAACTCAAGGTAATTTGTGTATATATATATATTAATAAATATGTATTATATATGTGTATATAAATATAATGTCAAGCTCCTAGTACCTTAACATGAATGATTAACGATAATAAAAGAAGAAAGGTATACACTCTAAAGCTTCAAATTATGAACACCTACAATTATTTAATGTTTGTGAAGGCAGAAGTCAATAAAAGAGAAGTTGCAAAGAATGAAAATAAGAAATAAAATTATCTTTAGTTACAGATACCATATTTAGACATCTGAGTTTATGATAACTGCCTTAAAATCTCTGAGGAACAATAAAAAGACTCCATTATTTCTAAGGTGAAAAGTGTTTCTTGTATACATTTTATCATCACAAATCTGCAGGTAATCAAACTGCCTATCAATAGGCAACGAATATAATAAAAATTAAAAGATGATGTACATACTTTAGGAAAAATTAATTTTAGGAAAAATAAAGTTTAGGGAAATTATGGAAAATTATGAATAATTATGAATGTGTTGTTGCATATATTTGGAGGGGGATTTAAATATTTGCAATGTCCTTTGATTCAAGGAGATATGTTCCATCGCCAGTATTTTAAATCTCAATTTTTCTATATAAACTAGAAAAAATGTTTATTCTTCTTGTATATTTTTTGTTATATTTTGTCTCATTTCTTCATATATGGTTACTTAAGTAATACTCCAGTACATTTTTTTTTCCAGATTGCTTTTTTACAACACTTTACTTTTACCATAATGTATAACTCAGATAATGGTTGCCAGATCAGCCAAATATTCAAGAGAAAATGGAAGTCTGTATTTCATGTCAAATGTCTTGTTTTTAAAGGATATCAACTTAGCCAACTATAAAACAGTGTCTGAGTCAATACAACTTTTTCTTCACTTGCTTTCTCCTCACTTGTAAAGGGGCTGTAATGGAGAATTAGGCAAGAGTCTATAATGAGCTACGTTATGGTAAAGATAGATTAATAAAGAGAAGTTTCAGTGTTTAGATGTACACAGAATATGAAACCAGTAACTGCATTTAAGGGTAAGAGAAAGAGGAAATTTAAGAATAGATATCACTGAAGTTTCTATATTAGGTAACAATACTAAATGAATTTAAAATATACCCTCAGACGATTAGGTACATTAGCTTAGCTTCAAAGAAAAACATGAATTAGAGAAACCAATTTGGGCACCAATAAGATCTGAGTAGTAAATGGAACAATGAGGGAAGATGAGGTCTTCCACGGAAATAATACAGATTAGTTATTAGAAAGAACGATGCAAACGTTGAAAAAAGGAGTTTAAAAGGATAATACAAAAGGTTCCATTAAGGTGAAGAGCTCCAGGGGAGTTTGACTTCCTTGCAAGGGAAAGGACAGAACCGTAAAAGTACACAAGAGATTTGGTAAAATACGCCATTTGAAACATTGTCAGCCAGATTTTATCAATTGAGAAGTAAATGGGAAGGAGGCACATTTGGAAATACATAAACATTTTAGTTTGTGTTTAGTTTTAGTTTGATTTGCTTTGACTGATTTACCTTTATACCTAGGAGATGAAGCTATTTGAATGGAAAGAGATAGCAAATAGAAACATTTTCAAAAGAAGAAAGGGGAATCCAGTTGCAGGTGAAAAGTCAAGGTAAGGAAATATATTTTGAGTTAAAATCTATCCCCCCTAGATTTACACCGTAACTCTTACAATAATTTATCTGTTCTATTTACACCGTTACCAATAAAAACAGATTGTGTGGGTTCACTGAGAAATTTTCATTAGATTAAAAGAAAAAAAAATATGTAATAGGTCTCTCATTGTCAACAGAAAATATAAAGGAGTTGTTCTGGAACTTTTCAATATTAATTTAGCCTATCAAATGATATCTTTTGGGCCATAGTGTTAAGCATGTCTCATTTATCATAAGCATTTCATTAATTAGAAACATATTTCAAAATCTCTATTTTTAGACAAGCGTCTTCAATATAACTCCAAATGGAAAAACTATACTTAAATTATACACAAACAAGAAAGGTTTCTATTTTTTATCCACACCCTCTTCCCTTTCTACTTCAATACTGCTTTCCTCTTGTGAAGAATTCGTAGACTTCAGTTATGCAGCATTCCCCAATTCATTTCATTATCTTCAATGAGAGTGATCACCATTTATGACAAAGCTGAAGCTTATAGTTCTTTACATCGAAATACATACTTTAATATTTCTTCCGACTTTGCTTTCTTTCATTTATAATATTATTCTGTCATTTTTATTCAGCTGAAAATAGTGACTAAAGCTGAAAACTCCTTTATCCAGCTTTTTCAACATTCTTATGGCTTATCAACATATTGTTGATATTTTTAGGTCCATTTAAATTACTGAAGATAACTCAATCCTTATTAATACTTATTGGATAAAACTTACTTAGAAAATGTTTTTGCTTTTTAAAAATGTTCACAAGACACATAGCTGTCAAACAAATTTCTTTTTGTAGCATGATGGCCTTTATCAATAACAATAAAGGGCAAATCTAATTTACTGTGACTCCTGTAATACAGTTACTTCTCTTTCAAGTGACACAGTATTGTTTTTCCATTGACAGAACTGTCTGTGGTTTAGATAATGTTATTGTTGTGTAGGAATTTGCTTGTCAGGAACCTAAACACAGTGGTTAACAATTGGTAATTTAGTATTGATTTAGGGGAAGTTTAGTGTTCTTCTGCCAAGCTTCACCTGATACAATATAATATTTTTAGCAATGGCTTAGGAAACAAAATTTCAAAACGTATGTGTACTATAGTTATCTAAAATTTGAGAAATTAAAAACATAGCATTAGAATGGCAAACAGCATTACAAAGATTTTTTAAATAATCAATGCGAGTATCATCTTTTCTGAGAAGCCATACTGACCCACATCTCTCAAGGAGGTGCCTCTCCTAATGGGTTCATCCAGAACAATGTGTTATCTTCTATGTCTCTATTTGATAAACTTAAGACTTTACATGTCTGTGCTCCCACTTGAGTAGCAGCTCCTGGAAAGTTGATAATGTGTTATGAATATCTGAATCTTCAAGAACTTATATAATATTTGAAGTTAATAAATTTATATGGAATGAATGGAACATGCTAACATTTTATATAATGTTTAGTCAGAGGCATTTATTAGTTTAAATGGAGGAAGTAATTTAATGAAGATTACAGTTCAAGGCATATATGATTTTATCAAGTCATTAGACAACTTGAGTTCAGGAAAAAGCAGAGCAGCAGGTATATGCATTTGAATTTTCAGAGCTATAAACCTCTAGAATGTGAGGACACATTATGTATTCATCTATTTAACAAGTAATTTCTTAGGTACTTGCTATATACCAGGCTTCATCCTAAATAGTAGGGGACAATGTACAAAACAGAGATATCCTGCCATTCCAATACACACATTTGAATAGATAGGAAAGACAATCACAATTAAAAAAAATAAATGGAATATATCATTGATGGGTATTTGGGTTGGTTCTAAGCCTTTTCTATTGTTAATAGTGCTGCAGTAAACATACATGTGCATGTGTCTTTATAGTAGAATGATTTGTAATCTTTTGGTGTATACCCAGTAATGGGATTGCTGGGTCAAATGGCATTTCTGGTTGAGATCCTTGAGGAATCACCACACTGTCTTCCACAATGGTTGAACTAATTTATGCTCCCACCAACAGTGTAAAAGCATTTCTATTTTTTCCATATCCTCTTCAGCATCTGTTGTTTCCTGACTGTTCATACACCATGGAAACTATGCAGCCATAAAAAGGATGAGCTCATGTCCTTTGCAGGGACATGGATAAAGTTGGAAATCATCATTCTTAGCAAACTAACACAGGAACAGAAAACCAAACACCGCATGTTCTCACTCATAAGTGGGAGTTAAACAGTAAGAATGTGTGGACACAGGGAGGGGAACATCACACATCGGGGCCTGTTGAGTGGTGGGGGACTACGGGAGGGATAGCATTAGGAGAAATACCTAATGTACATGACAGTTTGATGGGTGCAGCAAACCACCATGGCACGTGTATACCTATGTAACAAACCTGCACGTTCTGCACATGTATCCCAGAACTTAAAGTATAACAATAAAAAAAAAGTAAATGGATATGTCAGAAAATGGGAGAAACTCAAAAAGAAATTGGTCAAATTTCAGATTGAGTAGTCAGAATGTCCTCTACCTCAGTGACGACTAGCAGAAATATAAGTCAATGTAACAAGTACAAATATCTTAGAGGAAAACATTCCAAGAGAGGAAAAAGTAAATACAAAAAACCTGAGATAGGGATACACTTCACATATTTAAAGAGTAAGGAGGTTAAAGCAGATAGCACATAGTGACCTAAGCAAAAGTAGGACATCAGGTTAGAAACATCAGGTTCTACTGCAGGTGACATCTTATAGGCTCTGTGAGCAGCGGGGTTTAATGTCAAGTGTATTGTGAGTTCAAAAAGAGTTATGAGCAAGGTTTGATATGGTCTGCTTATGATTTTGAAAGATCTTTAGTTTTGTGGAAAATAGGCTTTTCCAAAAGAGGAATTAGTTACAATGTGTTTGCCAGAGTTCAGTTGGCTGAATGTAAATGGTAAAGGTGAAGGTGATGAGAAACAGCCGAATTCCATATGTATTATATTGGTACACCTGAATCAAAGTGCAAATTCACTGGATAAGGACATGAATAAGGTAAATAAGCAATAACTCCACATGTTTTGACTGGAGTAACTAGAAAAGTTTTGATAAGTATTATTCTTGTTCCCTGATTGGTGTCATGTTGATCTCCCAAAGAAAGAACACTATGAACGTAGAGCTGAAGATAAGATTTATTTAGCTTAATAAATGACAAAAAATGTTTCTTTTAACTTCTCACTAAAAGTTTTCACTCTAGAAAGGAATTATCTTATTAAACTTCTGTGGTGAATTATGTAATAAGTCTGAATTCAAAATCTCGGCAGTTTTTAGTACTGCAAATTATTTAAAGAGATATCCAGATTCCAATTGTATTATGTTGGAAGAGCTGAATCAAGATGCTAGTTAATTGGGTAAGAATATGGATAGTATTCATATTTATGCATCCAATATTTTATAATGCATTAAGCCCAATATTTTCTATATTTGATTTTGTTTCCAAGAAATTTAATATAACATTTATATTTTAACTTAGATTTTAAAGTTTTTTTTTTTTTTTAGACGGAGTCTCGCTCTGTCACCCAGGCTGTGGCCGGATCTCAGCTCACTGCAAGCTCCGCCTCCCAGGTTCACGCCATTCTCCTGCCTCAGCCTCCCGAGTACCTGGGACTACAAGCGCCGCCACCTCGCCCGGCTAGTTTTTTGTAGTTTTTAGTAGAGACGGGGTTTCACCGTGTTAGCCAAGATGGTCTCGATCTCCTGACCTCGTGATCCGCCCATCTCGGCCTCCCAAAGTGCTGGGATTACAGGCTTGAGCCACCTTAAAAGAAGAAAGGAATTGTGTAAATGAAAGATACAGATGTTTACTGATAGACCTGTTAAACATGTAATTTTTAAGTCTAGCATTTCTGTGACATTTGCCACAATATTGATTATCTGATATTTATATTAAAACTACCATCATATCCTGTCCAATATATCCTACTCTCAAAGATGAAGTTTATTAAATTAAATATAATTGTAAACTATTCTCAATCTAGTTGCCAAAAAAACAGAAATAAAATTTAAGAAAATTAAAGGTAAAGAAAATATTATAGTGAAGCAAATTTTGAAGAACAAAGCTGAAGGACTTACATTGCTAGACTTAAAGACTGATTCCAAAGTTACATGAAATGGCCGGGCATGGTGGATCTCACCTGTAATCCTGCCACTTTAGGAGGTTGAGAGGGGTGGACTGCCTGAGCTCAGGAGTTTGAGACCAGTCTGGCCAACATGGTGAAACCCTGTCTCTATTGAAATACAAAAAATCAGCCAGGTGTGGTGGCAGGCGCCTGTAATCCCAGCTACTCAGGAGGCTGAGGCAGGAGAATTGCTTGAAACCAGGAGGAGAGGTTGAAGTGAGCTGAGATCCCACCAGTGCACTCCAGCCTGGGCAACAAAGCAAAACTCTGTCTCAAAAGAGAAAAAAAAAAAAAAAAAAACCAATCACGTGAATTTAGACAGTAAGACTGGCATAAGAAAAGATAAAGGACCAGAGTGTGGAGGGAAGGGTGAGTTAGCATGAGAGACAGAGAGCCTTGAAACAGATCCAAAATATACCATGGCCGGGTGTGGTGGTTCACGCCTGTAATCCCAGCACTTTGAGAGGCCAAGGCAGGTGGATCGCAAGGTCAGGAGTTCAAGAGCAGCTTCACCAACACAGTGAAACCCTGTCTTTACTAAAAATACAAAAATTAGCTGGGTATGGTGGTGCATGCCTGTAGTCTCAGCTACTCGGGAGGCTGAGGCAGGAGAAACACCTGAACCTGGGAGGCAGAGGTTATAGTGAGCCAAAACCATATCATTGCACTCCAGCTGGGTGGCAGAGTGAGACTCTGTTTTAAAAAACAAACAAACAGGCTGGGCATGGTGGCTCATGCCTGCAATCCTAGCACTTTGGGGGGCCGAGGCAGGTGAATCATGAGGTCAGGAGATTGAGACCATCCTGGCTAACACGGTGAAACCCTATCTCTACTAAAAATATAACAAATTAGCCGGGCGTGGTGGCTGGTGCCTGTAGTCCCAGCTACTGGGGAGGCTGAGGCAGGAGAATGGTGTGAACCCAGGAGGCGGAGCTTGCAGTAAGCCAAGATCGTGCCACTGCACTCCAGCCTGGAAGACAGAGCGAGACTCCGCCTCAAAAAAATAAAAAATAAAATAAACAAAAATACATTATATGTATATATGTGTGTGTGTATATGTATAATACATATAGAGTCCTAAGTCATATATATAAATATATACATATATATATACACACACATCATTACCTAATCGTTATCTACTTTAAGATTTCTGTGATACATTCCTAGAAAGGTAGTCTTTCAATAAATGTTGTGTTAACTGTCTATCTATGTGGAAGATAATGAGTCTTAGAAATTAGTTGCAAAATAAGAAAATAAAATCTTGAAGCTTTTAGAAGAAATATAGAACAGTTTTCTGACTTCTTAAATAAATGGAGCCCAAAAAGCCTTGACTATAAAGGAAATAATTGATAATATAGACATCATTAAAATTAAAATTATGAATATTTAGCAAAGACAAAATTAAACTGAAGCACAAAAAGTGAAAATGTTTGCAGTAAACATACTGTCTTTGTCAGTTTGGGTTATTATAACAAATTACTGTAAACTGGATCACTTAAAAAACAACACACACATTTCCCTCCGTCTCGAAGCAGGGAAGTCCCAAGAAGCTAGTATGTTCAGTGTCTGATGGAGGCCCACTTTTTGGTTTATAAATGGCACCTTATCACTGTGTCTTCACACAGTAGATGAGACAAATGAACTCTCCATGGTCTGTTTAATAAGGACACTAATCCCATTTGTGGGGGATCTACCCTCATGAATTAATCACCTCCCAAAGACAACACCTCCTAATACTATCATCTTGGCAGTTAGGATTTCAACATAAAAATTTTGGGGGGACACAAACATTCAGACTATAGCACATATTTTACAAATTTGTTTTAAAGTTCCTACAGATCAATAAGAAAAATCAAGACAACACTGTAAAAAAATAGGCAAATTATTTAAATGAGCACTTCACAATGAAAAACAGAAGAATGCTCAAGTGATCTCTAAGCAATTTAAAGGTAACTATTTTAGTTGATATCAATAAAATATAAATTAAATCACAGTGTGATACTAGTACACAGACTACCCATAGTTGATAAAAAGAATAAAAGAGAATATGTATGATTAGTGAAAATATGGAATAATCAGAACTCTCATACATTGATAGTGGTAGTATAATTTGATATGCTCCCAATTTCGAACATTGTTATTATCTACTGAAGGTGAGCATACAGAAGCCTATGATTGCAATTCTATGACTAGCAGTAAACACTGTAGATCTGAGTACCTATGAATGCCAAATAATACATTGAAGAATTCAATAATATTTATAACACCATGGCACCAAACTGGAAACAACCTACATGTCTATCAGAAATATACAGTAAAATATTTTTCTGTAATAAGAGTAAATTACTATGCTACTTGCAATAAAACAGACAAATCATGGGAACAAAATATTAATTTAGAAATAAGAAGACAAAATGAACCTGTATTCTTAGATTCAGGATCATGGTCACTTTTCAGGGAAGGTAGTTTCTGGAAGCTCTCTCTTGGGGTTAAGAATGCTCAAAATTTTAATTTGAAGTTCTGGTTACTCTGAGACACATGTTCACTTTGTGAACATGCAGCAGGCTGTGGAATCACAATCAATTTTCTTTTCTGGATGTATGTTATACTTACCATCTCCAGGCATTACTACCATGGTCGGCTGTCTCTCCTGCAAACATATTTGCCTTTTCTGTCCTTCAATTGCAATAAGTACAATCATGCTCAGGGCCGTTGCACTTGCTGCTCCCTCTAACTGAAATATTTTTGTTTCCTAAAGGCAAAACTGCCCACTTGATCCAATTATCTTTTTAAATGTCACCTTCTGAGTAAGGCCTTCTTTGACCTCAATAAAGTAGTATCAAAGTACTATTTATCTTTTACCTTGCTTCATTTGTTTTGCAGTATTTATATCTACCTGATACATTTATATTTTTATTTGTTTCTATCTCTTTTACATCTATTGGAGTGGAAAGATATTGAGCCTGAGGCTTTTATGTTTCATTCACTGCTGAATACATATTGTCTTGAAGATTGATGATCATGTAAGTCTATCATATGCCTTTAATCAATAAATATACTGACTGGATGAATGAGTATAAAATACTTTAGAGAGAATTAACAATATATTATTCATGGAGTTTGTAAGGGCCAGAAAACAGATGGTCATTTACTATGTGTGCACATGTTTGTGCATTTATGAGTGTGGGTGCATATGTTTATGTCTCTATATCTGTTGACCTGTCTGCCTGTCTATATATTTGCCTATCTACTTACCTACTTACTTACCAACTTATTTATGTGATTGTTGTTATTGTTTGCTGTGCATGGAGATATGCTTTTAAACGTTTCTAGAGATGAATGCTTTCTACCTTGTAGGCAAAGTCAAAACCTACTTGAGAAAAGAAGAGATGAGAGAAAGAGGGAGGCAGGGAAGGAATACAAGAAGGCAGGCAGGAAAAAAAAAAAGAAAACATTTTTCTTTGAAATTTCTATACCCTTCAAATCTAAAATAAATTGGTATACTGATACAATAAATTTGACTTTCTATTGGTGTAACTGGTCACACACATGTTACACACATACATACACACACACTCACATACATCCTATATAGTCACAATACTTAAAGTAAATTTTAAAGTTATATACTTATTACTAGTATCTTCTACTCAGATCAATAGTGATGCTATTTGGGGAATGTACACATGAGTTTATAGCTTCATGTTCTTGGAGAGGATTTTTTCTTTAAAGCTTTAAGATTATTTTCTGCCTTTCAAGGTGGTAAGATATGAGAGGGCTCTGAAATATTCAGATAACTAAAGAAAATAAGCAGTTTTTATGAAAATGTTAATATTCAATTATTCTAACTTTCCTCATAATTTCAGAATTGCTATTTTAAAGTGCAAATAATATTATGTCATTCCCCTAATGCCATGTAGTCTTTATTTTTCTAAATTGATAAGAGTCTGCCTGTAATTTCACTTGAGAACATTTTTTTTGATTATCTTGTTTGCCCATTTTTATCATCTCTATATCTCTTATCGTATATTATTGCATTATATAAGATTATTTAAAATTTTATAATATAATACACCATAATGTATTATAATGTAACTCCATTTATATTTTACCTATTCTCTAGAGGTTTAGATGTTTAGAAAACTTTTGTTAAAATAAGGATGGTATATTTACAAACATTAATTTGTACTGTATCATGGTCAAATTTCCTGTGAGGTCAATTATTTGGATTTTAAATACTTCAACTTGTACTAAGTTCAGCTGTTTAACTGTTGAACTGACCATGTCTTATATATACTAATACTGTATTTCATCTTTTCTACCTTTTGCTCATTTATTTTAATTAAACCATTATAGCATCATTAATCATGGCAGTTTCATTAAATCTGATGACCCATACATCATAGTAATATTAAGGGATGCTAATAGATGAATATGTTTCCTCATAGTTAAAGAGAAAAATAGATTGGAAACCATAGCCAATCGCTACATGCCAATATCTTAATGATAGGGTAAAACCAAATAGGTCCTTTCTATTGAAGTGCTTAGCAATTGGTTAAAGTGGCTACTAAAATTGAAATAAATAAACATCCTTGTTAGTAATTGCTGCAAAAAGAATTTGTTTAGTAGGGTAGCAGGAGAATAAATAAGGGAATTACCTTTTTCCTGACATTGTGAGAAATATTGATTAAAACCTGAATGAGTTTTGCTGTTGCTAGTCATTGTTATATAAAATACGTGTTGTTATGAACTTAATTTTTACAAAATAATGTTAGCTTTACCAACTTATAATGAAAAATATATTTAATATTTAAATTGGAAATCAAATGAAGTATTTATTTTTTAACAAAATACAGGAGGAAAAACATTGTTTTATTTTTAAAACTCAAATATAAAACTGCAGTCTGCTCTGTAGACATAAAGCAACTGTTGGAAATAAAACATATTTTAAAAACTAAGGTGCTTCAGAAAATGGGGTTATATTATTATTACAAAAATTATTTTTTATATTAATGGTGCTTTAATATTTTGCTTTTTGTTTAAGACATGTTATGAAGTTTCCAAGATTATTACTAAAATACATAGAAAACATCTATCACCAAACTATAAGTTGTCTTTAAATTAAGTAGGAATTTCTATAGATGGCTATGAAACTTATTCTCTTAAAAGTGGATATATGGTGAAATAAATAAGAAATACATTTTTCTGCTAAAAATATTATATTCAGAAAACAATTACACTTAATCAAGATTCTAAGCCCCAGTACGAAGATAAGATATGGCTGTGCCAAATAATTCATTTCCATCTGTTTTTCCAAATCACTAGTTACTAATTATTTCTAAAGTAAAGCAATTTCCCTAGATTTTAAATAAATTTACTGGTAAATATCCTTTAAATTGCTTAATATTATATAGTCTATTTTTGACCAAAGTCATCATTTACTTCCAGTTCATTTTGTAACACCAGACAGTAACAATTATCAGAAATTTTGGGTACTAGTTTAATAAAGAAAAGATTCTGTAGAATTTTCAAAGATCTTACTTTCATGAGTAAGACATTTTCTTAAAGGTATATTTTATCTAAGCTATATGTACATATAGACACTTTTATTTGACTCATTTTTTTAGATAGCATTAAGGAATGGTTTCTGTGAAAATAGCAAGGATTTTCTTCTGAGTTTAGGCTTCCATCAATTTATAGGAGGGGTTCATTCCCAAAATTGATATACTGCTAATGTATACCTGAAATCCTAGAGATGACAAAGTGTCTATTACAACACCAAAGTGGTATTCAAAGCAGAATCTTACTTGACTGATGTAATAGTCAATTTTCACGCTCCTGATAAAGACATACCCGAGACTGGGTAATTTTTAAAGAAAAAGAGGTTTAATGGACTCACAGATCCACATGGCTGGGCAGGCCTCACAATCATGGTGGAAGGGAAATGAAGAACAAAGGCACATCTTACTTGGCAGCAGACAAAGAGACATGAGTGAGCTTGTGTAGGAGAACTCCCCTTTATAAAATCATCAGATCTTATGAGACTTATTCACTAGCACAAAAAACAGTATGATGACCCCATGATTCAATTATCTCCCACTGGGTCTTGCCCACAACACTTGGGAATTATGGGCACTACAGTTCGAGATGAATTTTGCAATAACAAATTCAGCCAGATATGCTGCACATCTAAATCTTCTCCTTTTTCATTATATTTGAATACCTATATTTTCTTTTAATTACAGTCTTCCTATTTCAATAATTTTTAATATTGAAAGATACCTAAACTTGAAAATTGGTAAGATATAGCCACTTCATAATAATCTAGAGTGCTAACTTTTTAATAAGAGCATTATTTTACTTCCAATTGTAAAAGTATCTCAGGTTCCTTTAGTCTCTCCTTGTCAAATAACAATAAGCAATATTTTGACCTATTGGGTCCTCTATGTTGATTTAGTTAGAGACTAATAATTCTGCATAGTTTAATAAAACAAATAAATCATTAATATTCCAAAAGGCTAATGGAGTCTCTCTGGCTTCTATCCCATGATATAGAGAGTTATACACAGTGTCTTTCCTGCCAACAACAACAAAAACTTTACTAACTTCAAATGTATGCCTTTTTTTCAAATGCATTGAAATACTGTATTCATAAAGCAAGTAATGGCCACAAAATCTAAGGAGAGACACTATGTTTGAGGAGAAAGGAGGCATGAGCCTGTACTTCCTTGGAAAGATTCAACTAGATACTGATAGGATTAGTTTAGCTAGAATAACTCAAAAATTGGTGAAGGCTGAGTGTGGTCCAGAAGAACAATGTGAACCATTGTTCAGGTTTTTCCTGCAGAAACCCCACCAGACACCCACAGGAAGTATCTTAAAGACCCTTAAATGTCCATAATGGTGCAGAAATGAGTAGGGAAACAGCAGTTATGCAATAGGGGCAAGAAACACTGCCCAAATTTTTCTCTACCATCTTCACTATGAAACAAAAACTTTAATTTCCAATGGTTCATGCAGTAGCACTACTGACCTTAAGACATTGTTAAACACCTATTGTAACTAGTAGAAGGAAACAGGAAGGGGCTAAAAATCTATTATTGGAAGAGGAGCAGTATTACACACTCAACCCATAGCCACAAACAGGAAAGGGGCAGAGAAGGCCATACCACCAAGACACAGATACATGGCACAGGTCTAAAACTGAGCCAGAAAAAAACAATCAAACATATCTACCTCCTACTTCTCCAACATCTTCCACTACCAAACTAAGAGGCTTCAAATAAATAACAACAAAAAATGCTTAGAGAGAAATACGAGAGGAACAAGAGTATGCAAGGACTGAATCTGAGGCACAAATGAAAAACATACAACTCAAAATCCAACAGAAATTGATCTGGTAAGCTTTACTCCACCTTAGGCAAAAAGTAGCTTTATAGGAATTTGAAAATGTTGCTGCATTTTGGATAAATAGCAACAATAAATTTTAAATTGAGAGCAACTCTTAACCAGATTTACATTAAAACCCACATAAAAATTCTAAGCAAAGAATAAAAGTGTCCTCATTTCCAGGCATAAAACCTATTTACTGCAGTCATTACTCTTCTACATAGTACACCTGGATCTAAACAAAATATTGAGGCATGTGAAAGACAAAAACAAACAAACAAAAAAATCACTACAATCCCAGCAGATTAAAAAAATCATCAGAATAGATTCAGATATAACACAAAAGTTGATATTATGTAACAGAAAATATAAAACAAATATAGTTAGTATATTAAAGGTTCTCACAGAAAATATATACAGCATTCGATATCTGATAGGCAACTTCAGCAGAGATATGGGCAGTATAAGAAAAAAATCAAATGAAAATATTACAAATAAAAAAACAGTAAAGAGATGAAAAATGTCTTTGATAGGATTATCAGTAGAATAGATACAACCATGGAAAGAATAAGTGAATTTGAAAATAGACTAATAGAAATCACCCAAAATGAAACATAAAGAGTAAAAAAGAGAAAATTTATAAAAGAATAAACATCCAAGGGCTATGAAACAATATCAAACCATCTATTGTGAGTGTAGTAGAAATCTCAGATGGATAAAGAAAGTTATCACACTACTGAAAGACAACAAACCACAGATCCATGAAACTAGAGCAATAAACATGATATATACCTCCCTCAACCCCCTAAAAAGGAAACGCACATGCACATAGACACACACAAATTTACCTAAGTATATTACACATCATATTTCTACTGCTGAAAATCAACAACAGGAGAAAATCTTGAAAACAGGCAGAGAAAGAAAACACAATACCATCCTATAACAAAGATCATAATTACAGTAGTCTTATGTAAGCAAGAAGTCAATGTAAATTCTTGTAAGCAAGGTATCAATGTAAATTGATATCATTAAGTGCTGAAAGAAAGACAGTCAACCCACATTACTATAACCAGCAAAGTGTTCTTCAAAAGAAGTAGAAATTAAGTTTTCCTTAGACAAAAACAGATTCATATGTTGCCAGACATAGTCTATAAAATATTACAGGAAGTTATTCAGAAAGAAGGAATATTGTATGTCAAGAGTTTGGAAATAGAATAGATGAAGGTAAAACACTTTTTTCTTATTTTGAATTGCTCTAATGATAACCATCTGTTTAAAGCAAAAACGTAACAATGTTTTGTGTGCTTATATCATCTGCATAAGTGAAAAGTATGAAAATAACAGCAAAAAAATAGGAGAAAAGTACTGGGAATTTTATGTAATAAGGTCATTACACTACAAATAAAGTGATTTAATATTATTTCAAAGTAGACTCATCTAAAAATCATACACTCAGCTCTAGGGAAAGCATTCTAAAAGTCAAAATAATTGTTATAGAAAATAAATAAAAGAGATACAATTTAATAATAAAATATTCTTTAATCCAGAGAAGTCAGAAAAAAAAATCAATAAAAGGAACAAAGAACAAATAGAAAATAGGAAAGATGATATATTTTAATCCACTATATTAATAACCTCTTTAAATGTGAATGGTCCAAAAGACTAATGGAACTCAATATTTAATCCTATATGGCAGATTACCTCTAATATTATATTTACCATTAATCCCAGATAATGAAATATTGATTTAAGTTAGTTCAGGATTCCTCGACCTGAAGTGAGGTAGGTCCAACCTCAATCTGAGAGGATGAATAATGACTGAGCAAAATTATTGCTGTTAGCCTCAGTTCCCTTGATTGAGTTCTTACTAATCAGATATGACAGAATATCTGTTGGAAGGAGCTTCCCACAACAAAAACAAAAGTCAAAATGCTTCTACTTTTTCTCTATCTTCTTGCCTAGAATATCAATGTGTGGCATACTGCTGGATTAGATGAGCCACGTTATTTGATTTGTGTTATTTTTCTGGGAAAGCACCTAAAGTTAGGTCCTTACTGAGTTGCCCCTTTATAGAAGGCACAGGGTAGGAGATTTACACCAACTTTGTCATAAGCCTTAGTGGAGAGTTGCTGGTTAGCTAATATGATGAAAATAATCACAGATTAGATTTTAGAAAAAAAAATGCTTATTCTTTTGGATATTATACTAAGTGTATTTTATACCCAATTTCTTCAAATTTCTACAGCCTTCTGAATGTGCAAGTGAGAAGACTGAAGTTCAGAGAAATTATATAACTTCCCTGAGGAAACACAAATAGTATATTAGAAGCTTCCTCCCTCCAGCCCTTTCCATCATATTTGCTTCTTGAATTAACAATTGCTGGTTAATATAATAATGACATTTCAAAAAATAATATTTGGGTTAGAATGATGGAAAAAGAATACAGGAAGTCTCTTTTGTTTTAGGTTTTAAACATGCGTATGTATCTAAGCAAATTTGTCTTTATTGGCTCATTGACTCACTCTAGAGTGCCAAGTCTGGAAAAAAAATCCTATATCATTTAAGTGATGTTGCCTGAGTTGTCTATTATGTTCATTTTATTTAGGACTTCAGTTTGTTTTGGGATTGCTGATGGAATATTTGTGGAATTCAAATCGTTTAATTACTTTCCCTCAGTTGCTACATTGCAAAGATTCGATTTTCATTAAAAACTATTATTCTATTTTTCTGAGAGGTTTAGAATCCTAAAGGACAGTGATACTTTGTGTAGTTAAAAAAAATCAAGCAATTTGCATTCAGGCAAAACTTTGACTTTCAGCTCTGCCATTTACTACCTTTTTAACTTTAGGATTATTAAATAACCTCTGTTGAAGAATGGCATCTGTGCCATTTTAATAATTTACAACCTATTTTAATTCTCCTTATCCCTCCAAAGTAGTTAAACCAAAGTAAGTAATTTTAAACATTGGACACTTAAAAAGTGGAAAATACCTATTAATCAAGATAATAGACTCAAAGGGAAAAAAATAGAAATGATCAGAATATCCAGACATTTTTTTTCTTATTCTACTGCCTTAAACCAGGTCAGACAACTCCTATAGGAGTGTATAAATTTACATCCCTTTGGGAAGGATAGTTATCAAAATAGTTGTAGTTGAAGATTTCTTCTAGATTTAATTCAGCAGCTAGGATTTGTATCTTTTAATTCATGAAAAGTATTTATATCAAAATTATTTAAATTTATATACAGAATTGCCTATGTGCAACTGAAACTGTCTTCATGATTTTCCAAATCCTATGATCAGATACTCACAAATATAACTTCATACTATGTTTCTAGGTCCGAATTCTGTGCTCGGGATTCAAGATGACTGAGTAAATGCATCTGAGGCATGTCTCTCCCATGGAGAAGAACCAAATCTGAGTAGACATTCACCCTTTAAAGAGATTGTCAGAAAGAACACTGGATCAACAGAGTGGGACACACTGAGGGTGAAGGAAGAGGAAGCAGGGCTGCCTGCTCGGGGTTGCTGGGAGCCAAAAGCTGCCCCTGGACCCAGAGAAGGGGCAAGTGCCCCTTTCATAGAGCCAAGAAGAGACCCCTGGAACTCCATATTTCTGCCAGTGACCTTTATAATCCTAAATGCAAGAGACCTCCCACATCCTCAAAGGCCTCTAGACTGGCATAGGGAGCTACCTAGAGATTGCGCAGAGGCTCTACTCAAACTCTCATGGAGTACCACAGGCTTCCAAGTGCTGGGTAGCTGCAGCACAGAGCCATTCCTGGACCTCATGCCTGAAGACTCTGCCTCCTGCCTTAAAGCCACTGCTGCTGCTGCCAGCTGCTGGGTCAGGGAGAGGAGAGGTTGGGTGCGCTCACATGCCCTAAGGACAAGTACTACGGCCACTACTGCATGCTGCTATGGGAGCAAGGCACGTTCAGACCATGCACCCCACACTGTCTGAAATACCCCAAAGCTGCCTGCATTGTCATTCCCAGGTGGACAGGCCTGCCCTTCCTGCTAGCAGCACTGCAACACAGTGGCTATTGTCCTGCCTGAGTGTTTGATTTTTGTCCTGAGACTAGCCCGCCGTCCTCATCACAGCAAGCACTTGAGTCAAAGACAGTTTCTCTGGCCTGGTCCTATCCTCCTGAGAGACAGGGCTAGCTAGATTTTCTAGGCCGACTAAGGCTCCCTAAGCCGAGCTGGGAAGGTGACCTCATCCACCTTTAAACATGGGCTTGCAACTTAGCTCACACCTGACCAATCAGGTAGTAAAGAGAGCTCACTAAAATGCTAATTCAGCTAAAACAAGAGGTAAAGAAATAGCCAATCATCTATAGCTTGAGAGCACAGGGGGAGGGACAATGATGGGGATATAAACCCAGGAATTGGAGTTGGCAATGGCTACCCTCTTTGGGTCCACCTCAGATCTGGCAGGTTGTCCCTGTGCTCCTCATCCAGCGAGGTGCCCATTGCCACTACAGATTGGCCTAAAGGCTCCCATTGTTCCTGCATGGCTAAGTGCCTGGGTTCATCCTAATGGAGCTGAACACTAGTTGCTGCGTTCCACGGTTCTCTTCCGTGTCCCAGGCTTCTAATAGAGCTATAAAACTCACTGAATAGCCCAAGATTCCATTCCTTGGAATCCTTGAGACCAAGATCCCCAGGTCAGAGAACAATAGGCTTGCCACCGTCTTGGAAGCAACTGCCACCATCTTGGAAGCAGGGGCCACCATCTTGGGACCTCTGGGAGCAAGGACCCCCTGAATACTCCCAGGACTTGAGCATGCCATCTGGGACATAGGGATGAGATTTGTGATCTGATCTTGAGTGGAAAAAGAGCACCTATTCTGCAGCATAGGAGCTGGGTGCCCCTCCTTTGTAGGACTGAACCAGAAAGTCTATTCCCTGAGAGCTGGACAGGGAGTCCCTCATCCTAGAATGGCGTCACAATCAGAATGCAGACTGCTTTGGAGTGGGCTCATTCTTTTTTTTTTTTTTTTTTTTTTTTTTTTGTGAGACAGAGTCTCACTCTGCCCCCAGGCTGGAGTGCAGTGGCCGGATCTCAGCTCACTGCAAGCTCCGCCTCCCGGGTTCACGCCATTCTCCTGCCTCAGCTTCCCCAGTAGCTGGGACTACAGGCGCCTGCCACCTCGCCCAGCTATTTTTTTTGTATTTTTAGTAGAGACGGGGTTTCACCGTGTTAGCCAGGATGGTTTCGATCTCCTGACCTCGTGATTCGCCCGTCTCGGCCTCCCAAAGTGCTGGGATTACAGGCCTCCCAAAGTGCTGGGATTACAGGCTTGAGCCACCGCGCCCGGCCATGGAGTGGGCTCATTCTTCTGGCCTGCTGCCAGTGGCAGATGCCAAAGGAGACCCTCTAGTTTGGGGGTGTGGGAGGTGGGTGGGTCCCACGGCCCCCTGCTGGGCTGATTCCTGACCTGCCCCTCTCCCCTCCATGAAGGTCCTTTGGTGTGAGAGAAGCACCTCTGCCTCTTCCTGAAAAGATACCCCAGTGCCCTGAGAGTTACTTGCTATCTCCTGTGAAGGTGAGCGTTCATACCTGCCATTGGAAAACCTAGATACAGGATGGTTCAACTTGGCCCCACTTGGCTGTGCTCCCTCGACCCACTTCGGAGGTACAACATGGGAAAGAAAACCCTGGATTCTATGGCCATTCCCATCACCTGGGAAATTCAAGTACTTTCGGTTTTTACAGATTACACATAAATGTTACTGCTACCTTCTCAGCTGTCTCCTGCAAGCACCACTTACTGGCTGGGAAATTGACCTGCACAACCCAATACAATATCTGTTTTCAGAAGTGCACAGAGATGGGAAATGAGATAAGCTTCCTAAGAAATCCACCTCACCATCTCTGCAGGAGGCAGTGACTGTGCTCACTCACCCAGTACACCACTGCTACAACCTACAAACAACCAGCATTTGAGAAAACCACCACACTAAAACTATCTATAACCAAGGAATTTATAGAACTCAGTCCCCTGGAAGCACTCAGAACCAAAGCCAGAGACCCTACCAAACATACACTAGAGTCACAGCCTCAAAGTAGAAGCAATCCCTTTCAAAAAAAAAAAAAAAAAAAAAAAAAAGCAAATTCAAAAATAAGTAGTGGTATCTTCTCCAGATGAAAATGAATCAGTATAATAACTCTGACAACATGAAAAATAGTGTTTCGATTTCCTCAGAGGATCACACTAGCTTTTTATCAATGGATCCTAAACAAAATGAAAATTGCAAAATGGTAGATTAAGAATTTGAAATGTGAATGGTAGGGAAATTCAGTGAGATCAAAGAGAAAGTTGTAAAGCAGCATGAATACATCAGAAAAACAATTGAAAATATGAATGAAAAACTTACTAGAGAGATATTTAAAAAATAAACTGAATTTCTAGAAATAAAAAAATATTGAAAGAATTACAAAACACTGCTAAAATCTTTATCTATAGGCTAGGCAAAGCCAAAGAAAGAATTTCAGAACATGAAGAGAGGTCTTTCAAATTAACCCAGTCAGATAAAAATAAAGAAAAAAAATAAATGAACAAAGACTTTGAGGAACATGGGATTTATGTAAAGCAACCAAACTTATGAGTAACAGTTGTTTCTGAGGGATAAAAAAAAATAAATAGTTTGGAAAGCATATCTGAGGAAGTAATTCAGAACAATTTCTCTGGTTTTGCTAGAGATTTGGACATTCAGGTGCAAAAAGCCCAGGGAAAAATAATTTGTAAGATAAACTTCACTAAGGCATATAGTCCTCAGACTCTCCAAAGTTAATATGAAGAAAAATATCCTAAAATAAACAAAAGAGAAGCATTTAATCACTTATCAAGGAAATCCCATTAGACTAACAGTAAACTTTACAGCAAATACCTTACAGGCCAGAAGAGACTGGGGTCCTATTTTCAGTCTTCCTAAAGAAAAAATTGTCAGCCAACAATTTTGTGTCCTGCTAAACTTAGTGCCATAAACGAAGGGGAACTAAAGTCTTTCCCATACAAGCAAAAGCTAAGGGAATTCCACACCATTAGACAATTCCTACAAAAAAAAAAAAAAAAAAAAAATTCAAAGGAGTTTTAAACATGGAAAAGAAATGACGATAGTTGCCATCATAAAAACACCTGAAAGTAGAAAACTCACAGATCTTATAAAGCAGTTACACAATTGGAACTACACAGATCTAGGTAACAGTTAATATTATGACAGTTAGAAAACCTCAGATAACAATATTAATCTTGAACATAAATGGATTAAATTTCCACTTAGCAGAAATACACTGATATAATAGATAAAATACAAGATTTAACCATATGTTGCTTATAAGAAACCCACATAACTAGTAAAGACATTTGCAGACTAAAAGAAAAGAGATGGAAAAAAGATATTCCGTGCAAACAGAAACCAGAAGCAAGTGGGAGTAGCAATACTTATATCAGACAAAACATTTTAAAACTACAACAGTTTTATGTATACACACACACACACACACACACATACATATATGCCCTCTCTCTCTCTCTCTCTCTCTATATATATATATGTATATATACATATATATATATGTGTGTGTGTGTGTGTGTGTGTGTGTATATATGCCCTCTACACCAGGGCACTCAGATTCAAAAAATAAATATTATAAATATTACTATAGACAGTTACATAATAATAGTGGTAAACTTCAACCCTCCACTGACAACACTACATGGGTCATAGAAGCAGAAAGTCAACAAAGAATCTCTTAACTCAAATTAAACTCTAGATGAAATGAACATAACAGATATTTACAGAACATTCTATATAACAACCGCATAAGATACATTCTTCTCATCTGCACATAAGATATTTTCCAAAATAGGTCAAATTCTAGGCCACAAAACAAGTCTAAACTAATTTTAAAAGACCAGAATCATATAAAGTATCTACTCAGATCCCAGTGGAGTTAAACTAGAGATCAATACCAAGAAAAACTTTCAGAACTATACACATAAATGGTAATTAAACAACTTAGTCCTTAATGATTTTTAGGTAAATGATACAATTAAGAAGTAAATTAAAAAACAATTTAAATTAAAGAAAATGAAGACACACCCTATGAAAACCTTTAGGATACAGCAAAAGCAATTCTAATGAGGGAAGGTTATAATGTTAAATGCCTACATCAAAAATATAGAAAGGTCTCAAATTAACAGTCTAACATTATACCTCAACAAACTAGAAAACCACAATGAACCAAATATAAAGTTAGCAGAAGAAAAAATAAAATAATATCAGAGTAGAACTAAATGAAAGAGAGAACAAAAAACAAACAAAATGAAAGTTTGTTCTTTGAAAAAATCAACAAAACTGATACATCACTAGCTAGATTGACCAAGAAAAAGAGAGAGGTGAATCAAATAACCACTATCAAAAATGATAAAGGTGACATTAAAATGGATACCACAGATATAAAAATATTGTCAGAGACTACTATGAGCATCTCTATAAACACAAACTGTAACACGTGGAGGAAATTGACAAATTCCTGGATGCATACAAACTCCCAATATTGAACTAGAAAAAATATAAATTCTGAACAGACCAATAATGATTCATAAGATCGAATCAGTAACAAAACCTCTCCCATCAGCAACAACAAAAAGCCCAGTATCAGATAAATTCACAGCTGAATTCTACCAGATGTACAAAGAAGAATTGGTACTAATCCTACTGAAAATGTTCCCAAAAATCAAAGAGAAGGTAATTCTTCCTCAGTCATTCTACAAAGCCGATATCACCTTGATACCAAAACCATGCAAAAACAAACCAAAAAAGAAAAAGAAAACCACAGGCCAACATCCATGGTAAACATAGATGTAAAAACCTCAACAAAATACTAGCAAACTAAATTTAACAGCACATCAAAAAGGTAATAATTCATCACAACCAAGTGCATTTTATTAGTGATACAAGATTATTTAAGCATACATAAATCAATAAATGTGTTATATCACATAAATAGAATGAAGGAAAAACTACATGATCATCTCAATAGATGCAAAAAAGCATTTGATAAAATTTTTCATCTTTTCATAATAAAAACTATCAATAAACTAGGCATTGAAAGAATATACCTCAAAATGATAAAAAGTCATATACAAAAAACCCACAGCCAACGTCATACTGAATGAGGAAAATTTTAAAGCATTACTGATGAGTACTGGAACACACAATGATGACCAGTTTTACCACTCTTATTTAACGTAGCAATATAAATTCTATCTAGAGCCATCAGGCAAGATAAATAAATAAAAGGCATCCAAACTGGAAAGGAGGAAATCAAGTTATCTCTATTCACTGATGATATAATCTTATACATAGAAAATACAAAGACCTCCTCCAAAAGACCTGTAGATTTGACAAGTGACTTCAGTAAAGTTTCAGGATACAAAATCAATGTATGAAAGTCAATAGCAATATCGATACACCAATAACATTCAAGCTGAGGGCAAAATTAATAATTCAATTCAATTTATAGTAGTTACAACAAATAAAATACCTAAAACACCTTTAACTAAGGAGTTAAAATATTTCTACAAAACACTGCTGACAGAAATCATAGATGACACAAAGAATTGGAGAAATATTCCCCACTAAGGGATTGGAAGAATCAATACCCTTAAGTTGGACATAATACTCAAAGCTATCTTCAGATTCGACAAAATTCCTATCAAAATGTTAACATCATTTTTCACAGGATTATAAAACATCTTAAAATTCATCTGGAACCAAAAAAGAACCTGAAGAGACAAAGCAATCTTTGGCCAAAAAAACAAAGCTGAAGGCATCGCAATCACTGGACTATACTGCATGCAAGTCTTCAGTAACCTAAACAGCATGGTAATGGTATAAAAATAGACATATAGATCAATGGAACACAACAGAGACCCAAGAAATAAAGGCACATGCCTATAACCAAGAGATATTGGACAATGTTGACAAAAACACATGGTGGGGAGAGGACATGCTATTCAATAAATGGTGCTGAATAAACCAGATAGCCATATGCAGAAGAATAAAACTGGGCCTCTATATTTCAACATACACAAAAATTAACTCAAGATAAATAACAGAATTAAATTTAAGACTTGAAACTATAAAAGTCTAAAAGAAAACTTAGACAAAACTCTTTTGGACATTGACCTAAGGCAATAATTTACGACTACGTCCTCAAAAGCAGACACATCAAAACCAAAAATATACAAATAGGACTTAATTAAACTATGAAGTTTGCATACAACAAAAGAAGCTATCGACAGATTAAATAGACAACCTACAGAATGGAAAAAAAAAAAAAAAGAAGTATTTGTGAACTATGCATCTGGCAAAGGACTAATGTCCAGATTCTTCAAGAAACTCAACTCAACAAGGAAAAACAACCCCACTAAAAAGTGAGTAAATAAAATGAACAGGTTTATTAAAAATAACAACAACAAGATATACAAATTACCAACACCTTATAAAAATGCTCAGCATTAATAATTATCAGAGAAATATAAAGTAAAACCACAAAGAGAGACCACTTTATGCCAGTCAGAATACCTATTTTTAAAAAGTCAAAAACAACCATTGCTGGCAAGGATGCAGAGAAATGGGAATGCTTATACTTTGTTGGTGGGAGTGAAAATGTGCGTAATTCTATAGAATACAGTATGCAGGTTTATCAAGGAGTTAAAAGTAGAGCTACCATTTGATCAAACAATCTAATTACTGGGTATCTACCTGATGATTGAAAAACTACCTATTGGGTATTATGCTAATTATCTGGGTGACAAAATTATCTGTACACCAAACCCCAGGTGATACACAATTTATCCATGCAACAAACCAGCACATGTACTCCTGAACCTAAAATAAAGGATGAAAAATAATTTCTACTAGCCACGTTAAAAAATAATGATAAAAAGAAAATAAGAGAAATCATTATATCAAAAAGGCACCTGCACTCACATGTTTCTCAGCCCTATTCATAATAGCAAAGTCACAGAATTAACTGTCTATCAACTGATAATTGGATAAAGAAAATGTGGTATATGTAGCATGGAATACCACTCAGGCATTTAAAAAAAGACAACAACAGCAGTAAAATAATGTCTTTTGCAACGGCATAGATGGAACTGAAGGTCATTATCTTAAGTGAAATATTAAGAAAGTCAAATAATACACGTTCTCACTTATAGGTAGAAGGTAACTAGTAAGTACACATGAACATACAGAGTGGAATAATAAACACTGGATTTTCCAAAAAGGGGGAGTGTGGCATGGGGGTAAAGGCTGAAAAATTACCTATTGGAAACGATGTTTACTAATTGAGTGATGGGTACGTTAAATGCCCAGACTTCACCACTGTGCCATATATCCATTGCATTTTATTCTTAGAGATTTAGAGAGTACAGGGCCTGGCGCGGTGGCTCATGCCTGCATCCTAGCACTTTGGAAGGCCGAGGCAGGTGGATCATCTGAGGTCAGGAGTTTGAGACTAGCCTGGCCAACATGGCAAAACTTCATCTCTACTAAAAATACAAACAACAACAAAAACAACAGCAACAACAACAACAAAACACAATAGTAATAATAACTGGGCATGGCAGTATGTGTCTGTAATCACAGCTACTCAGGAGGCTGAGGCAAGAGAATTGCTTGAATCTGGGAGGCGGAGGTTGCAGTGAGCCAAGATTGCGCCACTGAACTGCAGCCTGGGAGGCAGAGCGGGATTTTGTCTCCAAAAAAAAAAAAAAAAAGAGAGAGAGAGAGAGAGAGATTTAGGGAGTACAAGTGCAGTTTTGTTACTTGTACTCCCTAAATCTCTAAAAATAAATAATAACAACAATTTAAACAGAAGTGTTCTATCTCATGCTTCCTCAGTCTCAATTTTCTCATGTGTAAGAATGGAGATCATCATGTTTTCTTCCAGGAGTGTGAGAGAAAAAATATTATAGGAGAAATGATGCTTTTTACAGTCTTCCTACCTCTGAATAGTTTGAATTATTATCCCTGGCATGGTCTAAAAAATCCTCATGTCTTAAGTTCCAAATTTTTTCTAATATCTATGAGATTTCAATATGCCAGAATATTTTTAATAATAAATAAAGTTGTGTTACTGCAGTTTGATTCTTCTTTAAATTCACACCTAAATTCTTGTGTTTTTTTTTTTTTCTTTGAAAACGTCATGGAACACTATTTCTCTTTGAAAATATTGTAAAAATATAATGGACTTTTACAATGCGTGTGCCCATGTTTGTCTTCTACTTCAAACAGTAAATTGAATAAGAAAAACGTGGTTTTTAATACTCTACAGCAAATTTTACATTATGTTAAAAGGGATATCTAATTATTTATATATTATGTAATAATACAATGTATTTGTTATAGACATTGCTTGAAACCTTAAATAAGTGGCCTATGCTTACTTAAAATTCCAATAAATATAAGTCAGTGCTCCCCTTAAGGGCATGTTGAGAGATTAGTATGACTTAGTTTATAATTATTTGTAAATTTGGGTTGAGAAAACAAATAGGTACTTATACAGGGATGATAGTATGGCAGAACACTGAAAGTCTGATTCCAATGTATTTTTGCTTCACAGGGAATGTATAATCACAAGTTGTATTCATATTCATTAACTAACATGAGTTTGCAGACCTCAGTATTTCTAGTCACATGATTTTGCATGGCTATGTAATATGTAACTAAAATAATACAATGTAAAAACCCAAGTTATGTTATGTGTGTCTATATACACATAAACACATAGCCATATATATGAATTATTTTATAATTGCACTGGAATTCTGCCATATATGTATACATATACACATATATTTAATTTTATTATTTTAATCTTCAGAAAACCGTACGTTTGCCATTACACAATCTGTTGGTTATTACAGCTTTTTTAGGTGAGTTCATCATTTGATCTCCAATATATTTTTGATAAACATCTGTGTACAGAAGGTGTAATTGAATATAATCTGTGTTAAATTTTGATTATGAACTAGAATTTTATTATTTAACAAAAAGAGGATGTCATAATTTGGGTTATTGCAAAAACTATCTCTAAAAGAAGTATCTAGTTGCACATACTCTATTTGGGAGGTGATCTCAGAAAGCATAGCGAGGGATCAGAAAAAGGAAAGGAGGACAAAAGACTATCCAGTAAACTGTTAACGAATTGATTATTTCTGAGGATGACTGAGGACTCTATAACACATATTCCAAATTGTCTCACAAAGGCATAAGGAAGATGGGACATTGATTCACCAGCTCTAGAACCTAACTAGCTGAAGGTTTCTGATGGATAATTAAATCCTTGCACTTTCAGCCTGTCTTCATTTGTTAAACCAGAAATGTTCCTGCAGTTATAGAATGACCCCAGGCAGAGAAACCCTGAAGTAGGACAATAGAAGATGAGTGGAGCACTGATGGTATCTGATAGAGATGTCACATCTTACATCACTCACCTCCATTTGCACCCCATATTAAATAAATATTTTCACTAATTCTACAAGTTGGTGTCTCATCATAATTTCTAATAAAAAATAATTATAACGAAGTCAGTGAAGAAATGCCCTTCTCTGCTCATAGCTCATGGCTAGTCCACATCAGATCATCATTTTTCTTTGTTGTTACCCATTAGATTTCCCTTACCATTATTCTGCATGCCTGCTATCTGAGTTGATTATTTGGTGGGGTCATTCAGACCTTTAACATGGGGTGTTTGAAATCCCTGCATATCATGACCTTGACAGGCTATGGTTGTTGTACCAAGCAAGTAAGTCCCAAGAGGTGTTCTGGTGACTCCTTTGAATCTCAGACATACTTATCACTTCTCCATTGTCCAATAGCAATCCTGGCCCTTTATGATAACTAGGGATGATTACTTCCGACATCATTGTAACTCCTTTATATTCCTGTTGAGTATAGCATGAGGAGCCAAAAATGATTAGTCATCAGTCCTGGATTTTGATCTACGTTCTTTGAGACCCTGCTCTTGCCCCTTGAAGAGGTGACCATTCTACCTGTAGTTACCTGGACTTTCGCAATTACATAGACTATGTTTCAAAGACAGTACATATTTCCAGGTCAGTAAGTAGGTTTTTGGTGAGAATGACCAATTCTGTTTTCACTGGTTCCTGATCCTAGTCACTCATCTCTCAGCATCAGATAAGATTATTAGTTTAACATAAGTACCACATTTTGAAAAACAGTGCTGTAAGTTTCCCAGATACTGTTCCCAAATTAGAATTTCAACTGAACCTTTAAAAATCGATTCCAATGATTTATCATGATAGTATCTTCTGAATGATATATAATAAAGCAAGTAGATCCTTTGACTCAGGAGGCATTCTTGTACATTATTTACCACTACATTAGATTTTTGATCTGAGGTGATGTTTTGCAGGATTTCATTTTATTAATTTAGATATTAATAAATATCTGATTCTATACATGGTGATTCTATATGTGGTGTTCATAGAGCAAATGTCTTCCAGAAAAGGGAAATGCATACCTAGAACACATACTAATCTCATTCAGGACAAATGATTAAATCTCAAGTTGAAAGTAGTCATATATAATTCCTTTCTACAAAGTGCCTGGTTGATCTATTCAAGAGATATGATATTGAAGGTTCAGCATTGGTCTCTGCTGCTAGTGTGTCATATACTGAGCAGCAGCAGTAGTCACCTTGGATAAGAGGGACCCAATGGGATTGAGATAACACATAGATTACTTCTTGCATCCACTGTGCAAATACTGAAGTGTTTGAAGACTGACTTTCACTAGAAAAGTCATTTTGCACACAAGATGATTAAGCGCCTCCTATGTGGAAAGTGTACTCTAGAGGACATAGACATGAGACAAAATCTAAATACCATGTTCCTCATCCTAAAGTTCCCCTGCATGGCATTTCCTCTAGCCATCTTGTCTCTGATGGTCAATGTTCTCCATCCCAAGGCCTTAATGATGGAGTCAAATTATCCATCACTAGCCAAAAATTCTTATTTCCAACAATTTTTCTTTCTAATAAGTAGATAACTTCAAGTATATGTCCACTTAAACATGTCTGCTCTCATCACTGTCCTTCAGAATCACCCCTGATTGAAGCTGTACACTCATAGTGATTCTTTTTCTTTCCACACCAAAATACTGATATAACCCTTTGTGGATTTTTCCCCTTCTCTCTCTGTTGACATAAATAATAGTCAGTAAGGTCATAGGTATATGCTGAAGGAAAAACATCAGTGAAACAAAGATAGGTAATTTTAGGCCTAGATGACATGTTAATCTATTGTACTATGCTTTCGGGACCTATTTGGGTCAAATAACTTTTTACCTCTTTATTCTTAATGCATAATATCTGTACATATTTATGGGGTATGTGTGATATTTTGATAAAAGCATATGATGTATAATAATCAAAATTGAGTAACTGGGATATCCATCACCTCACACATTGGTTTTTATTCTGTGTGGGAAATGTCAAATCTACCCTTCTATCTATATGAAATATACAAGAAGTTATGATTAACTATAGTTGCCCTATTGTGCTACCAAGCACTAAATCTTATTTTTTCTATTAACTCTAGTTTTTTACCCATTAACCAATCTATCTTAATCTTCTCATCCTTACTCCCTTTCCCAGCCTTTGATAACCACCATTCTGTTTATTATCTCTCTGAGATCAATTTTTTTAGCTACCCCACTTGAGTGAGAACATGTGACATTTATCTTTCAGTGCCTGACTTATTTCACTTAAGATGTCTTCCAGTTCCGCTGACGTTGTTGAAAATGACACAATCCCATTTCTTTACATGGTAGAATAATAATCCATTGTGTGTGTGTCACATTAAAATATTATTTCATTGTGTATTATTCAATTTATATATATCAAAATGTGATATTTTATATATATATACAATGTAATATTATTTATTAATGGACACAAATTGATTTATTATAGTATTTCCATTCTACCATGGATCATTGTTGTAACTCCCAGATTAGCTATCTAGTAATATTCACCTTTTAATGTACATTTCCAGTCAGTTATCACTTAATGTTCTATAGTGAGGGTCTCAGTTTTGGCTAATGGCATATCAAATTTGTTTGTGAAAAACAAATAATGCTCTGTTTTAGGAATCATGGTGTCTGTGCCATAATTTTCCCATTTGGGGCTTTCCAGAGACTTTCTTCAGAGTCCTTAAGAACCACAAAGTGTGCCAGACCAAGTGGCCTGAGCGGCAGGAAAGGAAGTACTGCAGCCTGAACCATCTGTAGTCCCCTTTTGCACCCTAACCTAGGTTACACTTAAAGCTGACAGTTTTCTAATTTATTGGATAAGTTAACTAATGCAGTATTTCCAAGGTTACTACATGTATGTCATTATCATTGATGACAATTTCTATATTGATAACTTATTACCATGATTTAAAATAAGAAATATAAAATTTTATCCAAAATATTTATCAATGAATCTTTTATTGACAAACAGTACAAAGATGAGTAATTATATTATGTGCTTTAAAAATTCAACTTATCTCTCCACAAACTGAAATTTTAAAAAATATGATCACATTTATAATCGTCTAATATAACTTCAATTGACTTGATTATTATTAAAAGTTAAATTTGTTTTTTTAAGAAATGTGTAAATAATTGCTAACTGTTTCTTAGCTTTCTAATGAATAATTTGAACCAACTTCCATAAACTTCAATTGTTCTATGAAATCATAAAATATGATATCTGGGCCTCCTAAAATTATCGTATTTTTACTTTAAACATTAATATTTAAAATGTTTATATGCAGTAGTATCATTATTAAAGAAAGAAAAAAACACTCCAACATCTTCAGTGTACAAACAACTGAAACAGAATGTTTAAATTTCTTAAAGATATAAGTCATAATATATTACAAATGCAAAATTGTGCCTTTGTCAGATATGACTCCTATAGCCATATATGACATATGTTTGGATCTAAAGTGCAAAAATATAATTTGGAATATCAGTGAAAATTAAATATATAATAACATTAGAGTCTATTCGGAATTTGGAAGAATTCATTTCCCATCTCAAAAATATGTAATAGACATAATTGTTTATAAATAATGTTTTTTCAGAATTTTTTTACTCCAAATACTTTATAAAAATATAAATATGATTTAATTAATTATTGATTGTACTTGTATTGTACAGTCTTTCTTTTGCATTACATAAAAATAATAGCATGTTGAATATCATTTACTTAAGTCTATGTTTATCTTATCTTCTGTATGTATCATATATACATATATATTTGACACACACATATATATTTGATATATATATTTATGTATTGAAGGCTTTTGGACCCATTATTGAGTTGTATTAAGAAATATGCAATGTCCTTTTTTCAGAGCAACAAACTTTGTTTAATCTGCTCTTAGCCTACTGCCTAATTCTCTAAATCCTTCCTCCACCTTATTTACATTACTACACTTCTTTTAGTCCATTTGACATATTAGGCTCTTTTTTATTTTCCGGACCAGGTCTATCTACATATGCCATTCTCACTATATGCAATACCACTAACCACTACATCTCTAATCCCTGCTCTTTATACGGATATTTATTTAAATGTACATTCCAAGAAAATCCTTTGCTGGTATCTCAAGTCCAGACGTTACATAGTATCATTGAACTCTGTGTTTATCTGTAGCACTTCACTTGATTTCTAAATACGTATAAGTAAAAAGGTTTTGATAGCATTAGGTGTTTGTGTCTTATATAACCAGATACCGTGTCAGACTCCATTGATGATTGTACGATTTTTCTTCTCAGATGTAAAACCCCTGGGTTTGTCTTATGAGTTGCTTTAGCAAATAAAATAAGTAACTAGCTAAAATGTACCATTCTTCAAGTCTAAGCGTCAAGTATTCTTGTTCATTTTTGTTTTTTTGCAGACTCCTCACTCTGCTGGGAAAATGAACCCATATTAGCTTGACAGAGGATAAGAAACCATTTGAAGAGTTGAGGCATGATATCTGTTGGTCAGCCAAGCCCTAGGATAAGGACCTCTAAGCCAGCCTGCAATCAATTAACCTCAAATGCATGAAGCAGTCAAGCCCAATATAAGAACCCAGTTGAACCCAGTTTAAATTCCCATGATAATAAAAATTATGACCAAAATAAATAGATTTTGTTTTAAGCCACTGAGTTTGGAGATCTTACTATGTAGCAGTGAGTTCTTGATATAGAAAAGTTATATTTATTTCCTATTCTACCTTTTAAAGTTTCGGTTTATAAAAATAAACATAGCTAAACTATGTTATTCAAAGTTTAGCTATTCATAACTATTAAATATGCATTATGAATTGTGACTTTTAATATCACATTACCTTTTCTTTTCTTGAAGAACTTTTGAGGTACAACTCTGCTTTGTCTTAGATCAATATCTCAATTTCTGCTATTTTTCCCTTTTTAACGCTGTCTGGAATCCAATTTGGATACATTAGCCTTTTTCTCACTACTTTTCTGTAACCAGCATAAAAACTGGTTTTATTTCTTGAGTCAATTTGAAGATCCTTTTTTACTTAATAGATGAGGTAAGCTCATTTGATGCTTTTATATGTCTGGTATGGTTGATCAAATCTTTTATTAATTTTGTTATATTTATTTTGTGTTTTCTTGATCTGTAAAATCTCTTTTCTTTGTATTTCAACATATGTTTTGGTTTTAATAGTGCCTATTATTTTACTTTTAGTGATTATTTTGAAAATTAATAAAAATCATAGAAATCTTGTAAAAATGTATTAAGAGATAAACATTATTTTTCATATCACTTGAGTGAATTTTCAAATTACAAAGCCCTAAGCAATGTCCAAAAAAGTTACTAAAATTAAAAAAAGCTGAGCTAGGTTCCTGGATACAAAATAAATATAAATATGTCACTTGAATTGTATTTATAAGACAAATAGATAAAATTAAATTTTTGTGAAAGTTCAAGTGAATAAATAAATTATATTCTTAGATTGGAGTACTTAGTATTGTAAAAACAACAATTTCTGAAAAGTCATTTAATTTAATGCAATTCCATTTAAAATCCCAACTGATGTTGGGGGAACTTGAAAGCTGTTTTAAAATTTTGTAGCCTCCCCGTAAAAAATGGGAGACTCTTAATAAAGAACAAAGCAAGAAGAAAAAAAAATCAGGTGGGCAAATCTGCCTTGCAAATATCTAGACTTATTCTGATGCTATAGTAATTAATTCAGCATGTTATTGATTCAAGAATAGATACGTAGACCACCAACACAAAAATATAAACTCCAGTAACATAGTATATAATACAGATAAATCTTTCATATATGATAGAGATGGTGTTGACAAGCACTGGGGAAAGGATGATATTTTAAATTGACAAAAGACAACTGAATATTTATGAGAAAGAAAATCCCTAACACACACCTTATTGAATAATCATATGTATTCAATGCTTAAATAGAAAAAGTTAAAGTAAGGCTTTTAAAAGCAAGTCTTACATAAAATATAACAGAATATCTTCATAACCTTGGGATTGTAAGGGATTTCTTAAACAGAAAGCAACAACACTAGGGAGTACAAGAAAAAAGAAAAGGAAAAACTAGATCAATGCACTAATTGTTCTCATTATAATTGTTACAGTCAGCAACTTTTTGTGACCAGCAGATAATATTTAGATATGTTTGTAACAGTTTGACAGTGCAATTTTATGACTATTGAATCTAATTCTTAAAATTGTGTTTGTATTTAGAATATCTTTTTTCTATTGTATATACATACATATATATGTATTTTCTATTATATATGTATATATATGAATTTACTCAAGTATCAGCAAACTTAAGACAGTAATTTTCTAACAGTATACAATGAGAGAAGTGGTAAAATGGATATTAAAATTTTAAAACATCTGTTCAGTGAAAGACATTCTAAGATTAAAAACACAATGCAAGCAATGGGAAATATGCAGCATATTAATTGCCAAGAGAGTTTATTGTTGAAAAGTTTTCAATCATTGTAAATAATCAAATCAACTAGAAAAATAGGCAAAACAATCTTCAGAAAAAAACAAATATAAGTAAACACTTTATGAAGATTCCTTAATGTCCTATAACAGACGAGAAGTGCTCAACTTTATGATCCACAGGAAAATGAGTGTTAAATTTATGATATCAGCAGATCATCAAATGTTAAAAAGTCTCACAATTTTAAATGTCAGCAAAGTTGCTGACCAGCAGGAGCACTGGACAAACAAGACTTCAACTCCCTTTAGAAATCTCATGGGTATTCTATTGATTGGAATAGTTTCAGAAGGAATGGTACCAGCTCCTCCTTGTACCTCTGGTAGAATTCTGCTGTGAATCCCTCTGGTCCTGGACTTTTTTTGGTTGATAGACTGTTAATTATTGCCTCAGTGTCAGAGCCTGTTACTAGTCTATTCAGGGATTCAACTTCTTGCTGGTTTATTTTGGGAGGGTGTATGTGTCCAGGAATTTATCCATTTCTTCTAGATTTTCTAGTTTATTTGTGTAGAGGTGTTTATAGTATTCTCTGATGGTAGTTTGCTTTTCTGTGAGATCGGTGGTGATATCCCCTTTATCGCTTTTTTGTTATGCCTATTTGATTCTTCTCTCCTTTTTTATTAGTCATGCTAGCGGTCTATCAATTTGGTTGATTTTTTCAAAAAACCAGCTCCTGGATTCATTTATTTTTTTGAAGGGTTTTTATGTCTCTATCTCCTTCAGTTCTGCTCTGATCTTAGTTATTTCTTGCCCTCTGCTAGCTTTTGAATGTGTTTGCTCTAGCTTCTCTACTTCTTTTAATTGTGATGTTAGGGTGTCAATTTTCGATCTTTCTTGCTTTCTCTTGTGGACATTTAGTGCTATAAATTTCCCTCTACACACTGCCTTAAATGTATCCCAGAGATTCTGGTATGTTGTGTCTTTGTTCTCATTGTTGCTCATCATCTCTAGCCATCAGAGAAATGCAAATCAAAACCACAATCCGATACCATCTCACACCAGTTAGAATAGTGATCATTAAAACGTCTGGAAACAACAGGTGCTGGAGAGGATGTGGAGAAACAGGAACATTTTTATACTGTTGGTGGGACTGTAAACTAGTTCAACCGTTGTGGAAGACAGTGTGGTGATTCCTCAAGGATCTAGAACTAGAAATACCATTTGACCCAGCCATTCCATTACTGGGTATATACCCAAAGGATTATAAGTCATGCTGCTATAAAGACACATGCACACGTATGTTTATTGCGGCACTCTTCACAAAGGCAAAGACTTGGAACCAACCCAAATGTCCACGAATGATAGACTGGATTAAGAAAATGTGGCACATATACACCATGAAATACTATGCAGCCATAAAAAAGGATGAGTTCATGTCCTTTGTAGGGCCATGGATGAAGCTGGAAACCATCATTCTCAGCAAACTATCGCAAGGACAAAAAACCAAACACCACATGTTCTCACTCATAGGTGGGAACTGAACAAGGAGAACACTTGGACACAAGGCAGGGAACATCATACACCAGGGCCTGTTGTGGGGTGGGGGAAGGGGGGAGCGATAGCATTAACAGATATACTGAATGTAAATGACGAGTTAATGGGTGCAGCACTCCAACATGGCACATGTAAACATAGGTAACCAATCTGCACGTTGTGCATATGTACCCGAGAACTTAAAGTATAATAATACAAAAAAAAAAAGAAATCTCATGGGCATTTATGGCTATAAATAGGAACAACATACGGAAATATAATGCTAAGTGTAAAAAGCCAGACACAGAAATAAAAATATTGCACATGATCTCACCTGCTCACCTGTAGCATCTGAAAGAAAAAGAAAAAAGTTGAGTACATAGACACAGAGGGCAGAACAGTTGCTGAGAATGGGGAGATGTTGCCAAAGGGCACCAAGTTGCAATTATGTATGATGACTATGTCTGGAGATCTTATGTAAAGCATTAGAACTAGAATTAACAATACTGTATCATATACTGGAAATTTGCTGGAAAAGTTGACTTTAATTGCTTTTACCACACATTCATACATATACACAAAATTGTGAGATGATGTATATGTTAATATGCTTCTCTGTAGTAATCAACTCGCTGTGTATATTTACATAAAAAATCATTATTTACATCACATACATATGAAACAAGAAAGAAGGGGAGAAGAAAAGAAGGAAGGAAGGAAGGAAGGAAGGAAGGAAGGAAGGAAGGAAGGAAGGAAGGAAGGAAGGAAGGAAGGAAGGAAGGAAGGAAGGAAGGAAGGAAGGGAGGGAGGGAGGGAGGGAGGGAGGGAGGAGGGGAGGGAAGAAGGAAGGAAGGAAGGAGAGAAGGAGGGAGAGAGGGAGGGAGGGAGGAAGGAAGGAAAGAAGGAAGGAAGGGAGGGGGGCGAAGGAAGTCCTGAAGGAGAAGGAACGGGAGGGAGGATGGGGGAGGTACTTTCACGGTTTTTCTCGAAAGTGGAGGGGCTTTTCTTTCCGCAGGAAATGGGAGGGAAAGAAAATAAGCAAGGTAGCTGCTCATGGGTGGCATTCACTAAAGCTAAACATATTCCATGAGGAGCAATTCCAATCTTAGTCATAGTAACTGACAGAAATGCTTACAGGCCACCCCAAATAGTAGGAAGTGGAGCCCAGTTTGTAATGGTAGCACAGGAAATACATGCAAAGGCCCAACACTAGCAGGTGGGATAAAGAAATGGCGGTGAAATCGTGGTGCGAAAGAATAACCGCAGTGAAAACCAACCAGCCACCGCTGTGGGCACCCGCACTCCTGCAGCCAACAGGTGGACAGTGCCCCTGTCCCCTCTGAGTCCCCTGGGATCTGCAGGACTGTTCAAAGACTGATAAATTCAGTACGGTCTTGTAATCAGAGTCCTTCTGATTCACAAACCATCTCTTTCTTTGGGCATGAGAAGAGCCCTGTGGAGTCAAAACATAATGCAGGGTCTGGTCAACAGTGGGAGGCACAGGGGTCCTAAGGCCAGGCTAGGGTTGGGTCAGCCATAGAGCCCTACTGGGCACCAAGCACAGGGACCTCAGGCTTGGCTATGGCTTGGAACAGTGGATCCTGCTGCTTTAAAGATTCCCAAGTGGCTGGGCCAAAGGAATTACAAAGGAATGACAAAAGAACTGAAGAAATTTGCCCCTCTCTCCTAACACGGAACCCACAGGTGCGGGCTCCCCCAGTATGTGCCAGGCACCCTCGCCTCCCTCACCTCACTGCTCTATCACTGGAGCTGTTGCTGTAGCTGCTGCCTACAGTATTTGGCCTGGTTTTTCTCATGCCACACCTGTACTTGGTGCTCCTCCAGGTGGAATCTGTTGGCCCAACTGAGCCTGCTGGTCCAGTGCTTTCCCTTCTGGTAGGTCGGGTATTTGTTTCATTCAAATTAAAGCTCTTGAAGCTGTTTCTTTCTGTGGACCGTGGGTTTCTGCTGTTGTTTTCTTGGGGACACTGGGGATGGTGGGAAGTCCATGAGATATCTTGGATCCTTGTCCCTGTTTTGTTTCTTGTAGATGAGGCTGTCCTCTCACGACCCTGGCTTAAACCCTTCCCTCCAAGCTGTGCCTATCTAGGCCCACCCTGCTGGTGCTGATGCCATCCCTGTCTCACTGTATTTTTTTTAACAGAGAAATATTGCATAAACACACTTCATATTACACACAATAGTCAATAGTCAAGTGACAAATATTGAATATAGGTAGAGAATTTAAACAATATAACAACATTATTAAATACATATTTTGTACATAATTTCATGATACCTGATTTAACATTCTACTTCTTTGATACCTCACCTACTGTGAGTTATCAGTTGGAAATATATAGCAAGAGTGAACGTGTTCATCAGCAAGTCAATGTTTTAATTTTCCATTTTATCAGTCAGCTTTTGAAATGTTCTAAAAATTCGTTGCTATCACATTGAGAACATGACTTTTTGAGTTACATCATGCATTTTAATATAAGGTGATTTGGCAGTGCTTTGGGTTCTTTAGAAAGAAAGCTTTCTAAAATTGTAACATTATTAATTCTCTTAACTTGGGCATCAATCTTACTTGGCTGACATAATGACAATCACAATGCTCTGAGAACACAGGAATAATAACAGAAAATATCTTTGAAAGAAATAAAATGTCTATTTCTGGTATGCGTCATTTTAGGAGAGCACACAAGATGTGTACATGCCTATATAATCCTCTCACCTTTAGTATTAGTGGAACAAGTGAGTATGATAGAATATCGTTCCATGATTAGATTGCATTATATGGCAAAGGTTAAGTGATTGTGGAGGTGTGATTAAGTTTCCTAATCAGTCGATTTACATTAATCAAAAGGGAAATTATTCTCAATGGGGTGCAAGTAATAATCTGAGCCCTTTAAAATATAGCCTAGAAGTCAAAAAGAAAAATTCAGAAAAATTCAAAGAGCAGGGAAACTTTCTTTCTTGTCTTAAAGAATCAAAATGCCATGTTGTAGAGAGGATTACATGGCATAGAATAGCAGATTTGCTTAAGGAGCTTAGAGTCTTACGCAGCTACGAGAAACTATATTTTGATAACAACCAGTGAATTTAGAAGAGAAACGTGAATTTCAAGTTAGATCACAGACCTTCCAACACCTAGATATTAGTTCGGTGAGACTGATTACAACTGTCTGATCCATGCCTGAACTCTTAAAGCATTGAAACTGCAATGAGTAAAATTATATTGTTTTAATAGTTTTGGTTACGATCATTTGATATAGAATAATATAAAATTAATACATTGACATTTAAAAGTTATCCAAGAGTGTTACAATATAACACCCATACAACAGGTCCCTGAGATTAGGTACAGTGCAATAAAATGACTGCAGAGAGATTAGGGCACAAAAATTTCTTATAAAAATATTAATTAATCATATTGACTAAGATGAGTTATTGGAAGGAAAAGTATTTCAATAGTTTGTTCCATTTCTCAGTAGTATTTCTAAAGAACTGTATCTACCTATCTATCTAATATATTATCGATCAACTGAAGCTCTGTTTCACTAACAGTACCTGGCACTAAGAAGAAATGTTAATGAAAGACATAGGTTCTACTTTATTGAATTTTAGTATGAATTCAAAACTACAAAGCAATGAGTTAATAGAAGTTTTTCAAAGCTATCTAATCCCTTGCATATTGTAGGATTAATAAATAGAGGTAAATAATGAAAGAATTTTAGATACAAAATAAATAGTGCTTGGAATATAAAAACATTAATTTTTTTCTCTGAAGAAAACTGTATTTTCTTTCCTAATTTATTGTGTAATGCTTATTAATTTGGCAACTATTCTCTGACCTTTCTTTGACAAGAAAGAAGTAAACTGATTCTATTCTGAGAATCATACATTCTACTGCACTTGCGTCTGCTGTAATGTAACCAATTTCAAATGAGGAAACATGCAACACACAAGTATATCAGTAAATCATGAAAATGCAAACAAATTATTTATTATACAATTCAAAATGCTAACAAATAAAAATATGAAATGTGATATAAAGGGCTAATAAACTAGTGATAGGAATATAAAAGCATTCATTGCATTTCCATACACTTTCACTGATTCAGATATTATTCTATTCTGTACAATTGATATCAACTGCTATGGAAGAAGTGAAATTTCAGCAATCCTCATGAACAGTAAAAATAGTCAAAGCTATTCTCTTCCCTACCCCAAAATTCGTGAGAAATTTTCATGCAATCTGCCATTTTGGGTTTAGAATAGTTGCTTTATAAAGTAGAGTATTAAAACTGATGAAACATGTATAAAAATAGCACACACAAAGCTGAAAATAAGCTGAATTTGGAATCTATAAGTGAAGTTTCACCACTATATCTATACTTAACAATATTCTCCCTTTCTCTTTCCTTTACCGAGATTTGTGTTTATGTTTTGTTGATATCTAATATTAAAATTAATTTAGTCTTTAAGTAAACAATCACATGTGGCTGTGATTTAAGCAGGTAGAGGAATTAACAAGTTCTGGGAAATAGGATGTGGATACACTGGAAGCCTAGGGAAATATGGTAAAATGGGGAATCATTTACCCGTTTGTTATTATGCTAAGGAATCCAGAAAGCAATATGATACTCTGCCAAGGTACTCATATAATACATCCATATGTAAAAAAGAATCCCGCAGAAAAGTATGGAAAGAGTCCCTAAGTCCCTTATGAGCTATTTGAGTTATATCGGGCTGATGAAAATGGAAAATCTGTTTTATACTCTGGAAGGTGGGGCAAAAACTAAGAGATAGAAAGAGAAAGATGAAAATCGTTAACAGACTTTAAAAGTGCATAACTGAGTTGCAATGTATAACCCTTACGTGAAACCTTATTAAATATAAAAACAAAATAACAAATACATTTTTATATCATGAGAAAATGTGAACGCTTCTTGAATATTTTATTATACTAAGAAATTACTGTTAATTTTTATAGTAAAATGATGGTATTATGGATCAACTTAGGGAAAAAAGAAACCCTAACTTTCAGAAGCAAATATTGAAATACTTAGAAGTGAAATTATACAATGTCTGAAACTTGCTTTAAAATAAAGTGATTAAGGGGGGTGTGGGCAGGGTTTTAGATGATACAAGATTGTCCATTAGTGAATAATTTTTGAAGAGTGTGATGGGTACATAAAGAGATCATTTTATTATTTCCTCTACTTGTGTATTAATTTCCAGTTTTATCAAGAACATGTTTAAATTAATTAATTAAATGTGTCTGGGAAACCACCCAGGACAGGAATGCTAAACTGAATCTTCTCCCAAATGTTAGCAAATGTTTATTAATATAACTAAGTTATAGATCTCTTAGCTACTACTATATGAAGTGAGAATTAGAATTCTCCCATAAATATATCAGGAGAAAATTTCTTAGAAAAATGATTTATACCAAAGTTTTTTAATGTTCTGAGAGATTACAAAGATTTTATTTGTATAATATTCATAACTCCAAGGTGTTCACAGTGAAAGCAATTTGAATGTGCCTATTGTGCCATATATTTTTGAAGATGTGTGTGCCATATTGCCAAAATTATATTAATGTATCTGATAAAATGTTGATATCTAGAATACATAAACAATACTCATAAATAACTAAAAATCTGGCAAATAATCTGAATAGATATTTCTCTAACAAAGATACACTAACAATGCATAAACAAATAAAAATATGCATATCATTAGTCATCAGATCAATTTAAATCAAAACCACAATGAGATACCTCTTCCCACCGACTAAAATAAAAAAGTCAATAATAACTAGTTTTTACATTAATATATAGAAGTCAGGACCCTCATACATGGTTGAAGAGAATGTAAAATGCTGTAGCTACTCTGGTAAACATTCTAACAGTTTCTCAAATTATTAGACATAGTGTTATCTTATGGCCTAACAAATCCATGCTTGACATTTGTTCCCACCCAGGGTTCTCCCCAGCTAATTTTTTTGCCTTTAATTTATTTCATTCTTTTCTCTGCTTCTGTTTAGGCCTTATCTTCATTAAATCCAAAAATCTCTTTCCAAAGTATTTTTTATCCCAACCTCCATATTTCTTCAGTATGTCCTTAGTTTTGAACATCTTCAGGCTCTGGCGCAAATGCAGTCGGTTCTGATTTTCCATAGATTTTCTTTAAGGGCCGGGCGCGGTGGCTCAAGCCTGTAATCCCAGCACTTTGGGAGGCCGAGACAGGCGGATCACGAGGTCAGGAGTTCGAGACCATCCTGGCTAACATGGTGAAACCCCGTCTCTACTAAAAAAAAATACAAAAAGCTAGCCAGGCGAGGTGGCTGGCACCTGTAGTCCCAGCTACTCGGGAGGCTGAGGCAGGAGAATGGCGTAAACCCGGGAGGCGGAGCTTGCAGTGAGCTGAGAGCCGGCCACTGCACTCCAGCCTGGGCGACAGAGCGAGACTCCGTCTCAAAAAAAAAAAAAAAAAAAAAAAAAAAAAAAAAAAAAAAAAGATGCGTTTAGTCATTTGCTGTTTGGTTTTATAAACAATTCCAGAGATGTTAATGCTTGATTTTTAAAATACTTTCGATTAGTTTCACTAGTGAAAGGGTCAGAAGATCTCATGCTGTTATGCCATTTGGTCTATCTTCAGTTCTGTTTTGTTTTGTTTATACTGTTAATTCAGAAAGATGAAAACAGATTTTCCACTTTCATCAACGAACCAAATCTAGCTCAAATTGATTAGACTTTTATTTTATTTTATTTTATTTTATTTTATTTATTTATTTTATTGAGACAAAGTCTTACTCTGTCGCCCAGACTGGAGTGCAGTGGCGTGATCTCCGCTTCCTGCAAACTCCGCCTCCCGGGTTCAAGCTATTCTCCTGCCTCAGCCTCCTGAGTAGTGGGGATTACAGGTGTGCGCCACCACTGCCCGGATAATTTTTGTATTTTTAGCAGAGACGGGGTTTCACCATGTTGGTCAGGCTCTTCTCCAACTCTTGAACTTGTGATCTGCCTGCCTCAGCCTCTCGAAGTGCCAGAATTACAGATGTGAGCCACCACCCCCGGGTGATTAGACTTTTTAAAATATGAAATATAGTCAGAAGAGTTATACCAGTTGTGTGTGTGTGTTTGTGCATGCATGTGTACTGTCATATCAACAAAGAGAACAGGTGAGCCTTATTGATAGCCTATTCAGTATGTTAAGGAAATTAACATTTGAAAATGCAGGAGAGAAACTTTTCATCAAGAAAGATGGGCAAATGGTTCATAGGGAAGGTACTTAGGGACTCTTCCGATACTTTTTCTGTAGGATGTTTTTGACATACAACTATATTATATGAGTGCCTTTGCAGGGTATCATATTCCTTTCTGGATTCCCTAGCATAATATCAAAGTGATTTCCCACTTTATCATATTTTCCTAGGGATCTGGGTACCCACTTCTGGAAATGCTGAATGAAGAAGTAAAATAAAAACTAAAAAGACAGTTGGAGGATGATATCAAGTACTAAACCACATATTAAGAGCATAAGCATATACGATGTATACAATCGTCTTGAAATCCTCCTGTCACATAGTAGCATACCAATTCATTGGGCTTTTAGTTTGTTCCTTTGACTGTTTTAGAGTCACGGGACAATACATTTGCATTTGAGTAAGGCAAGAGAGTTGAATCAATATAGTTAGCTAATGGAAAAGATGAGGTTACTTCTCACTTTTAGAGAAGTTAAATTGATTCCCTCTTTCTTCAGACACTAAATTCTTCTTGTAGGCATAAAAAAAAAAAAAAAAGAAAAAAGAAAAGAAAGAAAAAAAAATACTTTACAATTAGATTCCAAACTGTCTCTGTAGATTAGTTCCAGTTTATTTTTCATCCTTTTCAACCATGGATGTTATAGGCCTGCTACAAAAATACTTAAATTTTTCAGTCTATGTGTTTCACTACAGTTACATTACAGCCTTAATTAGAAATATTTAATGTGCTGAGACCTATTCTTAAAACAGAAGTGACAATTCAGAGAAGAAAGGATTTAGTGTGAAACATTCTATTTAAATCTAGTTAAGTCAGTTGTAAGAAATATAATTATTTTCCAGATGAGATATAGGTATGTAGATATAAAAATTGGAGAAGTGATTATATCCTCAAAGTCCAATGATTATACAGTTGTTAACACATTAGATAAATGTTAAATTGATAAACAGATTTAAGAATGGAAGTGTAGACACTTACATAATAGAGAAATGGAACATTGATAATATGAAATAAAGCATTTTCATAATTCAAACTCTTCCATGTAGAATGACACATTTTGCAGTCAATAGTGAATTCCCCTCCGCTCTAATGTCTATGTATTTAAAAAACTCAATTTCCATGTATTTATGTTCAATTTTGTTAAAAAATAAAATAGGGTAAATCATATATAACCGTGAATTATAAAATCTGCTTGCCAAGTAACTTGTATTTCCCGAGTACTCTGTTCTCTGTTCACTTCCTTTATATATACCCATGGCCCAATAATTATAATATAATGTTATAATACAAATTGTAATCAAAATTGTATGAAATTTTACCAGTTACAGTAGTCCCTTCTTATCCCTGGTTTTCCTTTCTGTGGTTTCAGTAACCCATGGTAAAGTATAGTCTGAAAATATTAAATGGAAAATCCAAAAATAAACAATGCAAAAGTTTTAAATGCATGTTGTTTTGAATAGCCTGATAAAATCTTGTGCCCTCCTGTTCTGTCCCACCCAGGATGTGAAATATTCCTTTGTCCAGCTGTCCACGCTGCGAAAGCTTACCTGTCCATTAGCACTCAGGAACCATCTTTGTTATCAGATCGACTGCTACTGTATTGCAGTGCTTGTGTTCAAGTAACCCTTATTTTACTTAATAACAGCCCCAAAGTGCAAAAATGCTGTGCCTTATTTATGAATCAAAATTTATTAAAGATATATATGTATAAGAGAAAAACACTGTATATAGAATTTGGCACTATCCACAGTTTCAGGAATCCACAAGGGAGACTTGGAACATATTTTCTCTGAGTAAGGGGTGGCTACTGTATTTAATCTATGTTAATTTTGCACTTAGTCTAATTTTATCCTGTGGTCTTTCTGTAAAACAAGAAAACAAATCAAAACCAAACCTTTGTTTATAGGAGTTTTCTCCCCTGAAATTATGTGCAAATTTTTGAAGGGAAAGCAATCTCTTCTATAATTTACTAGTATGGGGTAGTTTTCCTTGCCTTTTTGTGAAACTTTTTCATGTTCTTTATGTTCCATCAGGTTTGCTTTACCTGTAGTAACCACTAATTTTGTGAACCATTTTGTTTTCCGGAGAAGAGACACATGACACAAGTAAAGCATTGAAATGAATTATTTATTGGTTCAGTGAACATATGTATACTATTTGGAACTGAAGATGCAATCACAGAGTCAACAGAACATCACTGGATAAAGCATAATTTAACTTATCCTTCCATGATCAAGTATGAAATGTAAATACTCACATCCTCATCTCTTCACTTGGTAGATATATAAATATATATTAAAGGCAGCATAGAAGAGAATAAAAATATGCTTTGCTGCTGACAAGTAATAAAACAGTTTGGAAAACCTATTTAAGGTCTGCAAGTTCTAACACTCCTATAAAATATTTGTAACTAAATGAGTTGTATATCATTGAACTATGTTAATGAAAACTATAAGTGTTTTGTAGAATAATTTAGACAATTATACCCTTTGGCCTATGTGAATAAGCCATATTTTTAAAACTAGAAAGTCCAATAGGCCGGGCTCGGTGGCTCAAGCCTGTAATCCCAGCACTTTGGGAGGCCGAGACGGGCGGATCATGAGGTCAGGAGATCGAGACCATCCTGGCTAACACGGTGAAACCCTGTCTCTACTAAAAAAAATACAAAAAAAACTAGCCGGGAGAGGTGGCGGGCGCCTGTAGTCCCAGTTACTCGGGAGGCTGAGGCGGGAGAATGGCGTAAACCCGGGAGGCAGAGCTTGCAGTGAGCTGAGATCCGGCCACTGCACTCCAGCCCGGGCGAGAGAGCGAGACTCCGTCTCAAAAAAAAAAAAAAAAAAAAAAAAAAAAAAAGAAAGTCCAATAGACAATTTAAGGAAGATGTTTATAAAACAAAAATATGTGCATTTTGAAATACATAGAATTTATATTTAAATGTGATGTTTCATATAAAATTTTTTAAAGATCAAAAATGAAATATAAATGTAGAAATTCTCATACATCTAGTAACACTGACATTTTAATGTTTTGAATTACATACAAATGTATTATAATCCATTTTGAAATATGTGAACAACTTGTGTCATGGAAAAACTATAGAAAAATGATACATCAATTGATGCATAAGTATTTTAATTTGCTTTTAAAGGGCACTGAACTTAACTAAACTTGAGCTAAAATTATTAATGAAATTACTACTTAACATATATATCACAAAATAGCCAAAGTTTAGATCTGTCAGTAATTAATTTAAATAATAGACACTAGTATATGAGTTAATATAAAAGTAAATATAGAAATAAATATACCTGCATTTAATTTCTTAATGAAAATTTACCGGGTAACAAGCAATATGAAAATTCAACTTTATAAGGATAGTTTTGATAAAAGAGTACTAAGTAAAATGCTCAAAAAGAAGATAAATAAAATTTTCATTTGAGTATTTAAGAAGCATTCAGAAAGTTGAAATGATCATAACAAAATTTATTCAACAATGTTGTACAAATTTTATACACATATTCCTTATTTAAATGTTAGCTTTCTTTTGTTTATATATTGAAAACTACTCAGCTAGTATTATCAAATATTTTATAGAAGCAAAACATCTATTTTTCTCCTGTTTAAATAAAATAAAATGAATTCAAGTTTTAATGTAATTAATAAACATAATTAAAGTAGGAAAACAGGGACCAGGCACAGTGGCTTACGCCTAAAATCCCAGTGCTTTGGGCAACAGAGGAGGACAAATTGCTATAGCCCAGGAGTTCGAGATCAGCCTGCACAAAATGGTGAAATCCTCTGTCTACAAAAAACACAAAATTAGCTGAGCATGGCAGCGTGTGCCTGTAGTCCCAGTTTTTCAGGAAACTGAGGTGGGAGTAGCCCTTGAGCCCAGGAGCTTGAGGCTGCAGTGTGCTGTGATAGTGCCACTGCACTCCCGTCTGGGTGATAGAGCAAGACTCTTTCTCAAGAAAAAAAAAAAGAAAGAAGGAAAAGAAAGAAAGAAAGAAAGAAAGAAAGAAAGAAAGAAAGAAAGAAAGAAAGAAAGAAAAGAAAGAAAGAAAGAAAGAAAGAAAGAAAGAAAGAAAGAAAGAAAGAGAGAGAAGGAGAGGAAGAGAGGGAGAGAGAAAGGAAAGAAAGAAAGAAAGAAAAGGGGAAAGAAAGAAAGAAAGAGAAAGCAAGAAAGAACGAAAGAAGAACGAAAAGAAAGAAAAAGGAATGGGAAAAAGAAAGAAGAAAGAAAGAAAGAAAGAAAGAAAAAGAAGAAGAAAAGAAAGAAAGAAAGAAAGAAGAAAGAAAGAAGAAAAGAAAGAAGAAGAAAGAAGAAAGAAAGAAAGACGAAAGAAGAAAAGAACGAAGAAAGAAGAAAAGAAGAAAAGAAAGAAAGAAAGAACAGAAAAGACAAGAAAGAGAAAGAAAAAGAAAGAAGAAAGAAGAAAGAAGAAAGAAAGGAAAAGAAAAGAAAGAAAGAGAAAGAAAGAAGAAAGAAGAAAGAAGAAAGAAAGAAAGAAGAAAGAAGAAGAAGAAAGAAGAAAGAAAGGAGAAAAATAAGAAAGCATCAC